>NC_135481.1:142666667-143954167 GCF_052094955.1 Ictidomys tridecemlineatus | reverse complement strand
TATGTTCAACCATTTATTTCTAGAAAGTCCCATGTGGGAATCATAGCTGTGCATTGAATAACTTCCATATATATTTCATATATGTGCAATAGGTAGTACATACATTGCATATGTATGTAAGATGTAAAAAAGGGAAAAAAAAGTTATGAGGGACCCATTATGACTAAGACATTATGATGCCAGGCCCACAACTGGTGAGGAAGTCCTTAAGGCCATCAAATTTCTAGTTGCTTTAAGATAATGAAATTTTGCAGGGAGGAGAAAGAAAGGCTGCAATCCTGCCACACACCAAAAAATGTTCTATATTTGCTATGAAAAAAAAAATTGGCATCTGAGATCTCCTAGATATGAATAATTTTTGCCTGTGTGAACAAGGATGAAATTTTTTTTTTCTCTAATTAAACTCCCATGAGACTCAAGCTGCTTTGGAGCTGGTCTTACTCAGAAAATGCTTTTCTTCTTTCCTTCTCCTCCTTCTCCTCTTCCAGTTTGTAGGGAGCACCTCCAAACCACCCAGCTCAAAATCTCAGACATGTCATCAGCCTCTCTCAGTCCACATGGAGAGGGTAGGGAGCTAGATAGCAAGACTACAGAAACAAAGTGAATGTATGTCTAGCCCTTTGTGGACCATGTGGTTCCCTGGAGCAGTTTTCAAAGAAAGGGATTAAACTGATATGGTTATAAACCAATTGACAGGCTTTCCAATAAGAAAAGCCATGTAGTATATTCATTTTTGTCTGGAACTATTCTTTTTTGACTGAAGCATGTGTCTCTTAAACTGAAATACATAAAACAATATCAAGTATTCTTCTTTTAAAATGCTATTGATTATTATTATAGTCCCAGCATTCTCCTTGAATAAGTTCTAGCAATGCGTCATTTCAATGTCAGTCAACACACCTTTAAAGCCAGGTACTAAGCCTGCAGAAAAAGTCTGAAAAGATAAGGGTGTCCAAAACCTACCCAGATGCAACCTTGTGACAGAAAAAAAAAAAAAAAAAAACTTCAAAGAAATGTATAGCTGTGACTAGTCATCAAATATAGGTACAGAGAAAACATCTTTCTTTGTCCCCAGGAGTGATCACATGTTGACAGCTGGAATTTACATGGCTCCTTATTCAATAAACTAGTGCCTTCCCTGAATTCCAACATAAGCAACACAATAGTGGCACAGAAGCAAACTGACACATTACACAAGGTCCAGCTGTCCCATCCACTTGGCAGAAACTCCTCCTCCTCCTCAGTCTCTTGGTCTTCTCCAAAGTGGGCTTTCATTTCTGCAGGATCTAAATGCACACTCATTGGAGGACCCCTATATCACTGTGCTTATTTTCAAGTGCCTTGAAATGCTTGCCTGGGGGCAGGATATGCATTCTCCATTAAAGATTAAAAAAAAAGAAAGAAAACAAATAAATAAGCAGAAACTTAGGACCAGGTACAAATTCAAACAAATCCCTTCCACTTTGTTGTCAGTGGTAAAATGCTATACATGATTAACATTTCCCACATCAAAATGTTTGTCAACATCACAAACCCTTTCCCTTACCTAGGGTGTATGTGGTTTTCTTTATGCACTTTAACAAAAAGGAACTGTGACCCTTGGGGAAACCAGGGCTATGATTAGTGCAAACTATTTTTATTGCCTTGTATGCAAAAATAGTCATCTGAGAAGAGATAGAAAGTTCTACAATACCTGACAGTAGGCAATGCTTTCTTTCACACACACACACACACACACACACACACACACACACACATATTTCCATAAGTTTGGAAACACCATGCACTCCTTGATTAACAGCATTCATTAAGTAGTTCCAGAACTTTCCCAGGAAAAATGCAGCATTACAGACAATGTCTATTTATAGTGGTGGTATATATTGTTTAGCAAAGCACAGCAGAGTGCTAAAATATATAAGAAATGATTTTGTGCCTTGTAAAACAACACATTCAGCATAGAAATGTTTGTATTTTAAATATACACTTAGCCAGGGTAGTGATCTGTGTAGTCCTAGCTTCTGGAAAGGCTGAGAGAGGAGGATCACTTGAGCCCTGGAGTTTGAGATGAGCCTATGCAACACTGTGAGACTCCTTACCAATAATAAATTTTAAAAAATACGTAATACTTACTGATTATGAAGGCACTCATTAGGAATTCCAACTCTGTACTCTGTCCTTGAAATATGACAAAGTGGAAAATAGAAAACGAACTAGGTATTATGAAAGCCATTAAACTTTAATCCCTACCACTAGGGGGCAGAAGGAAGTTCCTTTCTAAACTGACTGCTAGGCAATCAACCATCACATCATTGTAACATTGAAGGCACTTCAAAAAGACTCAGATGTTTAACTATTGTGCTAGTGATCATACATTCATATTGGGCTGCAGGCCAAGAGAGAAGAAGAAAAAAAAAAAAAGAAAAAGCCAGAGACTTACAGCTGAAAAGCTATAAAGTGGTGAATTTTACCTTAGAGCAAAACCATCTTCAGTGACAAATTTCAAAGGCCATATGTATGCGATTTTCATGAAAAGCAGACGACCCTAAATTTCTTTGTTTAACGGGAAGGATCGTCCTCACAGAACAAGCAGGTTCTTTTCTTCAGTTCCCCTTGTTTATTGTGCTGTTACAAAATTCACTTTCCTTTCTAGTACTACATCAGGATTCTAGAAATGCTGCTTCATGCCAAAGGGTATTTCATTAACACTGCCACCCCCGGCATCTTCAAGGATCTCACCCCAGGCACAACATTACTGATGGAGGACCTTTGGAGTATTCTGATAAATCACAGTGTTTTTTTTTTTTTCTTTTAAATTAAATCCTCCAATTTAAAGCTTTTTCTGTGGTAACAGCTCAATGTTTCCAAATTTTCCCAAGACAAGACATTATGATGTTCTTTTCCATGTGGTTAAAGCACTACAAGGCATGAGTCAGTAGGATTACAGATACTATTACTCCCCAAAAGAGTTTTGACTCATGGAACCAGTTCAGTTCAATTACCCTTTAGACTTTATAGTCAGATCTTTCTATTTGCATGTTAGCCTCCACAGCCAGATTCTTCAAATATACTTTAGAATATTCTACAAAAAGAGAAAGAGAGAAACACTCCAAAACATAGTCGATGGGAGGTTTCCTTCATTTATAAATTTAAGGGATAAGTTTAGGGGTGAAGGCCAGTGTATACCTCTCAAATGAACATTCAGAAAATTTGCAAATTCCATTTCCAATAACTTCCCCCCCACCCCCCCGCAAAGAGCCAATTTCAGCTCAATACTTCTTTCCAAGCAACAATGATCCCAGGAAAGCTGGAACAGTCCCCAGCAAAGTGCTGGCTTTGGCATTTTCCCTGCCCCCACCTTGTTTTCAGAGCACCAGACAGTTTTGTAAATAGAGATAGCGAGGAAAGGAGGCACATCCTCCTTTTACATGAGGAGTGTTACTTGATACGTATCAATATTTCCTGTCAGCGCCAACAAAGCAAAATCTTGGCCCTTATGGTATCCTTAGATGGCTAAATATTGTTTGCCTAAGTCAGCGCGTTCCAGACCTTTTATGCGGCTTGACAGTTGATTGGGAAAAGTCCCACTAACTTTCTTAAACTGTGCAGTCATCCGTTTGGCGGCCGGCTCCGGGGGTTCCACATGAAATCCTCTTTAGATAAATTCATACTAGCGCAGGGTGATTAGGCTCACAGCTTGGCTGGCTCACTTGTCTTTAAAAGCTAGACTTTCATGATCAATGTAGGTCTGAGGTTGTCTTCTATGAACTACCTCTTCAGCAGTCTGTAAAGCTTAAAGCTGGTGGAGAAGATGCAACCAAAAAAAAAAAAAGAAAAGAAAAAAGAAGAAGAAGATAATGAAGAAAGAAAGAAAAAAAAGAAAGAAAGAAAGAAAGAAAGAAAGAGAGAAGGAGAAAAGCAACTTTTTTTTTCCACCCCCAAAGATGACAGGCTGAAGTTGACAACCTAATCCTTCAGGCTTGTCTTACTTACTGAAAGGCTCAAGTAATGTCAAAGGAACCATCTGATAACAGTCTTCATGCCAAACCTAACAGCTTTATTGCAACAAGAAACTTTCACATTAAATTTCCATGTGTTTTCTCTCCACACTCCTTCTTTACTGCCCACCCCTCCACGCCCCCCCCCTTTTTTTTTCCCAAAGAAAGTTAAGTCTTCCTTGCTGCAAAAACCAAATAGAAACTGCTAGTGAGGGCCAGCTGGGATATAGTCAAATTAGTGGATTATTATTACCTTGGGGACATTAGAAATCAAGTTTGTTATTGGCAGTCCCTGTTTCTGTAAGAGTTGTTAATGGCTAAAATGTAAAGGGTGTTTGTCAATCAACAGAATGTTATTTTCTTAAGTGGGTAACTGCAATTTGTCTTTTTTATTTCGCTACTGCTGCCTGCCACCAAGTTTACCTCTAATTTTAGCTTCCATCAGAATTAGAAAGAAAACCAGTTATTACAGAAACAGAAAGAAGAGTTTTCTTCAGACCTGGACTCCTGATCTAGGAGAGGAGGTGGGTAGGTTAGGAGTCTCAACCCCACTAAGAAATCTTCTTAGAAAACTGTATCAACTTGTTAAGCACACTTGAAAATATAATAAATACAGACAATGTAGTATAAATAAGGGTGGACACTCACACTGTATTCTTTGGGTGTTAGAGAATGTTTTCAGTAACGTGCAGATCCTTCTGTGCTTAGACTTTGTGACATTCACGCTGGGACAGTTTTACATTTTAAAGCTAAACAATTCATTTAAGAATTTTAACTCAAGTCCCTGGATCTTTGTTTTTGTTTCAGTTGATGATGATCTTACTTCTCCAAGTTCTGAGACCAGTTTAAACAAAAAAAGAAAACAGACAACAATCTTGTGAAGAAAGAAATTTGGAGTAAATGTTGTTGTTTTTTTTTTGTTTGTTTGTTTTGTTTTGTTTTTGTTTTAAGGAAATATTTCCCTAAGGTAAGTTGCTTTTCTAAGGAAATCATGGTGCATCTTAGTGTTGAATAGCAGGCGTTTTCTCTGGTCTGATTAACGTTCAGGAAAAAAAAAAAAAACAGATTCTTGAAAATTAGCCTATTGTATAATTATGTGTCTGATTGGAACAGCAAAGTGCAAAGTGTCTTAGTTAAACATCTTAAAAAAAAAAACCCAAAAAACGATTTTACCATTTCCTTGCAAACATTTGCTAATTTAATTGTGTTAACCCTGGGATCCACATTATTGGTCAGGTGGCTGAATTGATTAGAAACAGAAAGGGATATAGATTTCACGTGGAGAAACTTATCAAGGTGTAAATCAGCTGGTAACCTGAGTTACAAATATGGTGGGGGGAAAAATGATATTTTCCGTACAATTTCTCCAATGTATTCTTGAGCTATTTTTAAAAATTATACCCACAAGTTCTATCACATCTGTAATAAACTCTGCACTTCATGCTGCAGAACCTTACAAGATATTTTGCAGAGTTTGTTGTGTTTTTCCAATTTCTATGTTTAAAACAAATCTCCCACCCCCTACCCCCAGCTTCTTGAATTCAGGAACACACAAATAACTCATATAAGTTTTGCACTGCCATGAGTTTGTTTTGCTTTCATGCCTAGTATTGTTTTTGAAATTGTTCAGCAGTAAAGAAAAGAAAAAGCTGCTGGTATTAGCTTTAAACAACTGCTACAAACACATTGTCTTCATATTTATTCTAGGTTTTATTTCAACCAAAATCAAGCTTGTAGAGATTCTAGAGCAGTTGTAAAACATATAAAAGCCCAACTACCAACATATACACTATATAATTTATAGCAGGTCTATATGTGTAACTATATGCCTTATATATCTGTTCCATACATATTTGAAATAAACCCACTATAAAAGGAACTCAAGGTGTGTGCAAACTAAAAATCGTGACTTCATTGTGTTGCTATGTCCATTTTGCAGATGGAGAAATTGAGATGAGGGCTGATCCATAAGAATAGCCATCAGTGTGCACTAATAGCAAAGTCCGCAAGAAGACCGGGAGCATTTAACATCAGAAAACTTACATGAATACTGTAATTCCCATAGGTCTCCATGCTGTTAAAGGTAGGCATGGTTGTTAAGGGTTAGGAAAGAGAGAGGAAAACTAAATGGGAAGGAAGTGTGGATTTCTCCTTCAGAATCTGGAAATTAACAACAACAACAAAAAAAAAAATCACCATCTCCAGGTATGCTCTTATTTTGACAGAAAACCCTATCTAAAGCACAGGACATGCAGGCTCTCCCCAGCCTGCAAAGTGTGTTTGCAAGAGCAGCATCCTCGCTGCAATAATAAACAGCTCCAGCTGCAAGAGGTCTGCTGAACACGCCTGGGCAAAGCAGTCGGAATTCCTTTCCTTTGACCATCTTAGATTTTCCCTGTAAGAGGCAAGTCAGGGAGCTGGCCCTGAAACGTCCTCATAGCCCTGTGCAGTTCTGCACTTCCCCAGGAACACATGCCCTCCCCCAGCCCGCCTCCCCACTTTTGTTTTATTTAGGAATATGTTGCCAGAATTCCAATGAGTTATCTATTCTGTGGCCCCGTCATTTTCCCACCGAGGCCTTGTCGCCGGCTGACTCAGGGTCCAGTCGCAACAGTGAGAAGAAAAGAAGAGAGCAAAAGAATTCTTTTCAACTTTTTTTTTTTTATGTTTCACTCATTTCTCTCTCTGTTTCCCCCAGGCCTCCTCCCCTCTCCTGCCCCCTGCCCCCTCCCCCAGCCTCCTAGGCTCTCCTTCGCCCCTTTATGTTACACGATCGCTCAAATTGAAGCTCAGGAGGGTCCTATAGGGAATGCATAGGATCCCTGGGAGAAAAAAGCCCCAACAGCTATACACCAGATGTATAACGTTATATGGTCAAACTGGCAAACACAAAAGCTGAAAAACAAAAGGCGTGAATTAGGGAGAAGCATTCAAAGGCGTGTTTTCAAAACAGCCCGGCCAAGAGCCTGGATCCCCCTCCTGAGACTAAATGCTTGAAAGAAAAGGTGCTAAAGAAAGAAAGGAAAAGAAAAAAAAAAAAGCCCATTTTTTCTAATTAGCTGAGGCCTAACAGGCACAGAATTTCGCAACTAGTTTTCATCAAGGGGGTTGTGGCTTGTGAAACGAAAAAGATGCTTTTAAAACCTGTGATGTGGGCCGTCTTCTGACCAAAACTAGACTTGGTCCTCCTCTTGCTTTTTTCCCTTGCTCTTGCTTTTTGGGGTCTACCTTGCTTTGTATGTGGATGAATCCCTATTTTCACATTCTTCCCCAAAGGACAAATATTATTTAGGTTTAAAAAGGGAGCAGGAGGGAAAAGCACAGTGGCCCTCCAGCCTCTTCTCTCTGTCTGGAAGGCAGGGGTTTTACTTGCCAGCAACAGTTCGGAGTGGCTCTGAATCTCATTCCAAAGCTCTGCAGAGATCGAAAGGTTCTGAGAAAGGTGTCACCACAGACTGAGTGTGTGAATGTGTGCGCCTGTGTGTGTGTTTTCTATAAATGCTGGGATTGAGATTAAAAACCTTCCACCACTGTGAATTTAGACATTTGGAGGATGATCTCTTGCTGGGGTTTTGTTTTGTTTTGTTTTGTTTTCCCCAAATGCAACAAGGCAGTGTTTTCAGGGCTGCAAGGTGTATTCCAGCTACGCTGTTGTTTCTACACCTTGAAAAAGACACACATGATTTTATTATTATTATTATTATTATTACTATTATTATCATTACATTATTATTATTATTAAAGTGTTCAAAGTGATGTCACGGCCGGAGACTTATTGGTCCTGTGCTGCCTGACAAATTAAGAACTTGCATTCTTCAATCACATTTCTAATGAGAAAACAAAATAGAATTCGTGGGTGAGAGTTGGTGGGCAGGCTGCATTTTGAAGGGAGGCAACTTTAATTGCTGCGCCCGTCTGGCTTGGATGCCTGTGGTCCTGCGTGGTGTGATTTAGCAACAAACGCTTATTCTAATGAATTGGCCTTATTAGGGGGCTCCTCATATTCTTTCATAAAGAGCAAAGAGCGGAGCTATTCTGGACTTCTGAATGCTACAGTCTCTTGATATTCTCACACCGAACGCTGTAGTGTGGGATTGCATTTCCTCCCCTGTACTTTCATAAGGCTCATATTTTTTCATGGCAGGAGAGTGAACTGAAGAAAGATAAGGAAACCACAAAGCTTGCAGGTACTGGGTATCCACAAACCCAGGGCCATGGAAGATGTTTTCAAAATTATTATGCAAAAAAATGTATTTGTGTTCACAGCTGAACAACGTGGGATTTTAGTTCAGACACCTCCTGGCACATTTTTTTTGATAAACTCATGGCAATGTATAAAACAGATTCATTAGCTTTGATTAACCTTCTTTAACTAGAGTTAAAAACCTGCTGTAGGCAGCTCAGCTACCGATGCGGACTTTAAGATACTTTATCATGTTTAAGACCCAATTACTGTTGCACTGAATAAGAATAAAACATCACAATAAAATGTGGTACAAACAGCCACTCTACTGCGCACAGCAAATAATCATTAATTTATAACAGCAACTTTCCTATTTCTATGGTTTTTCTTATGGCTGCACTTAATTCAAGATGAATACTCTGGAATTTGACGAGGATAGTAGACACTAGTCCCCAGCAGTATCCACTGTTGACTCTTTTCCCATTTCACAGTGTTAGGTTGGAGTCTCAGCTCCTGTGAAATTTTCAAATTAAGATAGAATAAAGGAAATAACGTCAACCAGATCCCACAGAATTAGTTCTCTATCAGAGAAGAGAAAGTATTTAGGTGAGGTTGAAACTTTAGGATTTTAGGACAATTTCTTGTCAATAATTAGACATATTTCTAACTAGAGAATTTAACTGTTAAAGAAACACAGCCAGGTAAAATCAGTATTCAGCAAATTAAAAAGAGTAGCCCATACAATGTAGGTGCCAATGTTTCAAAAGCACGACGGGTGAGTGCCATTATGTGCATCTTGCTGGAGAGTCACCGCAGCACACAATGAGTTAATTTTGGACAGGATTTGACTGAACAGGGAATAATGAACAGTGAGATACTGCAGCTTTCAGGCAAAACAGAGTAACAACAATTAAAGAGAGAGAGAGGGGGGATAAAAGGAAAAAACAATCTCTAGTCAGTTAACTAACCAGAGAAGTCCAGTGTTTGAAACAGATAAATCCGAGGCCACCAGGCCTGCCGCTGCTGCCCACTATGCCGACGCTGCTGGCTTTGTGTGCTGGTGTGGAAGACGTTACAGCATTTGTGAGCCAACTGTTTGTGGGTTTCTTCTCATCTGCTTTAAAATATTTGGTTTTGCCGTATTTCCATAATAACCACAACCACACTCTCCCCTCCGCAAACCCCCCACAACAACAGATGTGTGTTCTAAAAGGAAATAGAGACACTGATATAATCAGACTCTAGTTAGAGTGCTTTCATACTAAATTCTCCAGCAAATTCGCAACAACAAAAAACTCCCAACCACTGATGGAATTAATCTAAGGTCCTTGATTATTCGAAGTTCTAAAAGTTTTCATTTTGCATTTTGTGTTTGAATGTATAGGGCTTTATTTATCAAACTGCAGCATAATTTTCCCTTCAGTTGGAGGCTGTGATTGTGAAACAAATAAATTGAAACTTAAGGGCCCGTTCTCTCCAAATTTAGTTCCATTATCACTTTAAGAATGCACACTACTTATGATACAAAAGGGGTGTATGTTGCCTGTTATTTAGTTGCTAACTCAGCGATATGTTGGTTAACACAACACTCTTTAAACTCCTTTCTGGGGTTGTTTTAGTGAAGACCATGTGTAAGTGAGTGAGTGAGTGTGTGTGTATGTGTGTGTAAATGTCAGATATTACATGGCAGCAAGATAGCTTCCACAAATTTAAGATTTACTATTTTAAAGTTTAAAAAAAAAGAATAAAGATTTCAAAGACTGAAATAAAAATAAAGCCTATTTGAAATAAATGCTCACTTTATTTGAAATAGGAATACTGGTGATTTTTTTTAAAGTAATATTTTAAGAGAAATACATGTCTATTTGTGCATCCTATGGTTTTCTTATCTGTATCAAAATGGATTTATTTAACATATATTCTATGCTCTACATAAAATCTGATATGCATAAAAGGACATCAAATGCACTTCATTATACTCTGCATTAAATACCTTCCAGTCTTTATACTACATCATTTTAGCCACTGTGTTAAACTTAAAATAGTTTATTTAATCTTCCTCGTAGCCTACTATTATTAATATGTCCACCTAATAACATTGGAGTTGGGAAAAGATAACTACAATTGAAGTTTTTTGATTTAAAAAAGTATATATAAAATACATATATATTTGTGGTGATGTCCTCTTTGGCTTCCCGCCTCAGTATGGAAGCTGGAACCACTTAACCTCAACCTGTAAGTCCAGCCCTGAAATGACTGGAAATCATCCTGACCCTGGGCAGGGGGAATTCAGGAAGCTATAGACCAGCAGCTCCTTAGCCAAGCATGAAGTTCCCTTGGCTGCTGGACAAACACTATTTCCCTTTGCTCCACAGGACAAAGCTTAACTCCTAGTCCAGCTTGATGTATCCCATGCTGCTTCTGTGCCCCAGCATAGTTCAGTGACTTTCTTTTCTACAGGACCCCTCCTTTTGAAGCACTGAGAACAGGCTCTCCCTGAGTCTGATGCTCCTGTCTTCATGCTACAGCTGGATGCTTTTTGCTCCCCCATCTTGGACCTCCCTCCATGTCTATTCCTAGACATCCTATCACTCCATTTGCCTTCTTGCTTCCACGCACACCAGTCAGGTTTTCTCTGACATCCCTAGAAGCCCAAACTTTTTAAAGATCAGTTCCTGTGGCTCTGTCCAAACCCCAGGTTCTTGGCAATTCTACTCTACCTGGTCTCTGTCACTGACCTTTTTTTAACCGGGTGGAGATCCTTGTGTAAGTTTCAAAGAAAAAATGAAAAGACAGAAACAGCACTAGAATCAAGATGGTGGGAACCTTCCACAGGCTTTCTTACACACATCCCTTGTCCTCATTACCTTCTATTATCTCCTAGATTCTTAACCTGTTTGAAACTATTTACCCTCTCCCCATAACGCAACTCGTAGTCAGCAAAGATAGAACATTTGTTCTGCAACATTTTGGCGTAAACTCAGAGTCATCCTGTGTACAAGTTTTATCAACTGTGTACCCAACAAGGACCTGCAATTAACCATAAATATATATATGGAGTAAAGAGCATCCAGATGTAGAATGATGGCAGGGGTATCAGACTCAGGGAGAACCTGTTCTCAGGGCTTGGAAAGGAGGGATCCTGTAGGAAAGAAAGTCAGTGACTATGCTAGGGCACATAAGGAGCATGGGATACATCAAACTGGACTAGGAGTTAAGCCTTGTCCTGTGGAGCAAATAGGAATATATATATATATTCATATGTATATATATTCATATTTATATATATTCATATTTATATATTCATATTTGTATATTTATTCATATTTTATATATTTATTCATATACATATTTATTCATTCATTCAGTAATAATTTGTAAGCAGTGTGAGAGGTTGCCACATGGGCTAATTTCAAAAGGAAGTAGCCATCCAAGGGGGAGAGTTGGATGTTATAGAGAAGTAGGGAGAATTCTTTCCTTGAGCTTTCTTTTTATAAGGCAATGAGAGTAGGCTGTGAACACATGCCCCATGAAGCAGACCATGCCAGGTTCCTAACCGTTGTCTCTTCATCCTGATGTGGAAAAGACAATTAAGCATCCCTAGTCAATACTTACCTTGTAAGACCCACCTGGATGGTGTCAGTTTGCACTGCTAGAGTCCTGCTAATAATTGCCCTTTGACTCACACCCAGGTGTCATTTTAGATAATTGACAGAAAAGGTGACTTGAATAGCAGCCCCTTATACATTTTTTTCGGAAAATGTTCAAGTAAATCTTTCTTAAGCTTTAAGGCACTCAGAATCACTTAAGAAATTTAAACAAACAAAAGTAGAAGTCCAAGTCCCACTCAATTGGGCTCAACTGGTTCAGGGTTGGGGTAGAGGAGGGTGAAGAGACTTAGAGATTATTATTGTTCTCCAGGATAGAGAACACTACTCTACATCTTAAGACAGCTGACTACCAGCTCAGCCATTGCTCTGCCGAGTGATGGGAAACTCAATAGGCCATCTGCTTTCAGCACCAGTTGATATCAGTTTTTCATGCTTCTGAAACAGCCCACACTTTCTCCTCTGGTCCGCAGACAGACAAACAGTACTGTAGTCTTGTCTAAGTCACTCCCTTCTCTAAGGACCTACATTATGAAATTAAGGTACAACTCTTTGGGCCTGCAAAGCAACCAATCTCTCCATGAAATCCCTACTAAGCCTTGACTAACCACCTCCTTGATTTATCCAAACCTGGCTCGTTCATGCCTGTGTTCACTAGAAACCTGACTTTTTTCCTGATGGACCATTAAAACCCATCCTGGCCTCTCTGCTTTTACTACCTGATTTTATTCATTGAGAAGTTCCTGGTATGTTCTGCTGTGGATTCGCCTTATTGGGCACAGGGTTTGATTTGGGAAAACCTTTCTTTAGCTGCAAGCTCTGTGACTGCTTTCTTTACTAGGATCATCATATTTCATTCCCAACTTCAACATCCCTTAGAAGAGGAATCAGTCTTTTCCCTTCTTGCCTGCTACTAGATTCAGCACCAGTCTGTTGGAAACTTGACTTCTAGGTCCTGAAAAGCCAAGAAGCTAGTAAAAGTTTTATTATTCATTAATTCAGAGATGTAAGTGAAATCTCCCAAGAACTAACATTGTCACCAATTAGCTCTTTCTTTTCTCTCTTTCTTTTCTCCCTTGAGGATGTTACTGAGGCCTCACACAGCTGGGCAGCCTTCTGCTGCTGGCTCAATGTCTGTAGATCTATAAGAACTATAGAGTTTTTATAAATTCATGGGCTCTGACAATATCTAATACTTGTAGGGTGCATTATGGTTGAGATAACACTTTTACATGCATTATTTCATTAATCTTTCTGGGGAAAGTGGCTGACTCGTGTATATAAAAATAAAGAGAGCTGAACTTAACCACACAGCATTGTTGGGAATATGAAATTAAGTGACACTAAGTGAGATACCACACAGGTACTCCACACATATCTCTTGCATTCCTCTCCTGAATGTGCTATCCATTGCTTATATAATGCTCATCTGCACAAGATGGTTGCCACATTATTTTTCTACTCTTTCTTGGTAAATAGTGCATAATGTAAAGCGCTTAGCCAGGTGACTCTTAAGATCTCTTCTAGTTCCTTGTGAGGCTTCTTTGCCAATTACCTAAACATAATTTTGGAAGTTTCTGAATTATTTTTTTCCTCTAAGAGACTTTATGTTTTCAAATAGACTGTTGGTTGAAAAAGAAGCAAAATGAGAAAACCTAATGTGATGTTAGACCTAAGTACACGGAGCGTTACAGGATCTGATCTACTGTTCCAAGCTCTCAAGTGATTGTTTCAGTAGCAATCCCACCACTGCTCAGGTCTGGCAGGTAAATGGAATATTCTTTAGGTAGGTTCCTGTTCACGTGGCTGTTTTGTTCTTTGGAAATGCATATAAGCAGATTTTCATGGGTTCATTGAAGTTTACATAACTTCTTATACTTGATGACTGGTTCACCAAAATGAAGAGCAGCATTTAGGATTATGAAAATCACACATGCTTAAAATGAATGTAAAGGTGCTCACTGAGAATATATGAATAAATTCCAGTAGATGAAATATGGTGAATATTAATTCATGGTATTGTACAGGGATCACATCAGAGAGAGGCACATCCTTATCCCTGAGGCCAAGCTTAAAGTTAAGGGTTTTTCTCATTGGAATCCAATCATTTCCATGAGCAACCCTTTGCTTTGTGGGAAAGCCTACCTTTCATCTTAACAAACAAGCGACAGTATCAAAATGTGTGATTCGAATAATCTAGATCTAATGGAGACAACTAATAGTATTGATCTGAAGCATCCAGTCATTCATTTAATACAGAACTAGGGAGCAACCAAAACATGCCCTGTGTTTTTCTAGATATTTTGCACTTAGTAGTGAACAAAGAAGTCAAAAAGCTGGTCAGTTTTCTCCAGAACACAGTTAAGTGAGTAAAGCCATTAATGATATTCTGACAGAATCCAAATCCTGTGGGCTATATATCTCTTTTAGAGAAATGAATGTAGGAAATAAATCAAAGATCAATAAATTTTCATTTGAGTATTCCAGTATCCACCACTGATGATCACGCATGGTCTGTGCACATGGAGGAATACATGTAAGATGCCCAGGGTGGCGCTGGACACAACACATTCAGACACCTATTGGAGGAAGGTCACAAAGGTTCTGCTTGTCTTCCCTTTGATGTTTGTGGGGAAACATCAAGATTATAAAAAGTCAGTTTTTAATAATACTCCTGTCATCCATTCCTTTCCTTGATTTTTATACAATGACTTTTAACTTTTGACTTTCCTTTAGATTAAGTATGTGTGTGTTTTAAAAAAATAAGTCTAACTTTGATACTGTTGACAAAGTTTCAACACCAAGTATTAAAAGATAAAAATAGGTATCTGAAGGTATGGTATGTTTCTCAGACTCTGGAAGTAACTTGAATTAAGTTCAAGAAGGCCATGTACTCTTTCTTGTCCTGATATAAACCAACAAATAAACAACTTCAAAAAGCCCAGTTCCATAGACATAAGACATCTGGATGCTTTAAAAAGGAATCCACATTCTTGGCAGTGTGTCCAAACTTGGGATCCAAATCTTCTGAAGTTCACACATCACCGTTGTGACAAAACGCTGCCCTGTCATGATGTGTCTCCATACTATCATGTCAACATTATCTGTTCTGCAGAACATCTCCTTAAAAAGTTGACGACCTAAGGGGAAATGTAGTTCCATCCCACAAGGCCCTGGAATTTGATCCTCCTTGAACATTATGCACAGAGGGTACTCTTTGTAACGTGCAGCTCATGATGAGAATGCTTGAGAAGGTCACTGGCTTAGTTCAAATAAACAAAACGCCTTCTCTATAACATTCTGGCATGATAGGCAGAGAATGAGAGCAGTCAGAAGACTGTAGAGAATACAAAGAAGAATCAGAGGCCAGTTCAGTTTAAGCTTATGGTAAGACTGTTTTTAGTCGACCGCAAAGAGAGCAATGTATAAAATAAAAGAAATAAAAAACTGGCTTCAATGTTCAGAATTCAAACAAGGAATGATTAATCTTTTCAAACAGGAATCACCTAAGTCAATTTCCCCCACTTCAAGTCTTATGGGTAAAAGACTTTGTCATCCTGGGAACTTGGCCCTCCTGTTCTTATTGCAAAATTAGAGTCATTTTAGACTTTATGGTAATATTAATAGGTTAGGAAAATTTCCAAAAGCCTCATGCTCAGACATTTAAAGCAATACAACTTATATTAAAGAAATTTGCTTATTTAAAAAGAAAATTCCTTAAACAATGTATTCAGTAAATTAATGTTATATATATAGATATTTTTTTTTGGTGAAAGACTTGCCATGTTCTGGGCTCTTTATAAATAATTTTTAGTCCTCCTGATCACTCTACATCTACACCTAAGCTGCAGAGGGTAAATAACTCCCCAAAATCTTTAGGGGCAAAGTCAGAATTGGGTCCCAAGATGGCATTCCCTCCAAAGCTCAGTCTTTCCACTACTTGTAATGCCTCCTAATAAGGAATAAGAGCAAGGTGTCCTGGGATTCACCCAGGAGAATCTTAGGCTTTGTAACTGACAAACGATTGAATGATGACATTAAATTATTTTTCAGGTATGACTTCACCAGTTGCTGAGTTCATGGTCTTTGGAAAGAAATCAGGTGTGAAAGGAAATCCTGGGCATTTTGCAGTGGGCTTTAGCTAAAGAACACCTTGAAAAGCTGACTGCTAGATTTATAGAGAAGGTCTAGCCTAATGAACTTGTGAATGTTCCTGCAGATAGCATAGCATGCTCAGCCAGGAATCACACTGGACTCTGGACCCCAACAAAGAAAATCATTTGATAGGACTTCATATCAAAGTGCACTGCTTGCAGTAAGAATTCAGGCTGTGATGAGTCTCAGAGACAAAAATAGAGCTCAAAAAGAGGTGAAGAGAGATGCCTTATCCACCCTAAAAGAAGTTTCCAGAAGGGCTGCTTGTGGACTGTTTTCAGGAGCTTCCATGTTTATGTTAATGTTATTAGACAATGATTTGGGGTTCAAGAATATCAAACGGTAGATTACAGGTATAAGGATATGTTTTAGTCAGCTTTTTTTGCTGCTCTGACCAAAAGAACAGACACAAACAAAATTTTAGAGAAGGGTAAGTTTCTTTGGGGCTCACCTTTTCAGAAACCATAGTGCTTAGACAGCCAACTCCATACTGTGGGACAGAGGTGAGGGAGAACATTAGGAAAGAAAGGCATGACAGAGGAAAGCAGCTCAGGACATGGTAAACAGGAAGCAGAGAAAGACTCCCGAAGGACAAAACATGTATCCCAAAGGCATGCCCTCAATAACCTGCCTCCTTCAGCCACATGCTGCCACTTGCCTACAGTTATCATTCAGTTAATCCCTATTGGAGGATTAATGCTTTGATTCAGTTAAAACTCTCATAATCCATCCTTTCACCTCTAAACTTTCTTGCATTGCTTCACACATGAGCTTTTGGCGGACACCTCACATATAAAACATAACAAGATAATATCCAGTAGTGACAGAAGTTCAACCTTCTTATTGCTTAGAACTTTGTGACTGTTTTGCAAATGGTGCCAAGAATATGGAGTGAATTGAAATCTCCCTTGGGGGTGCATAGAAGCATACTCAAATGTCTATAGGCATCTAACAGGACTGGAGAATATGAGTGAGATATCTCCAGAAAACCTTCATTCTGTATTCTAGTGATTTCTAATGGAGACTGGCACGCACACACACACACACACACACACACACACACACACACAAATCAAGTGAAATATAAATTTAGGGAGTTTAAAAGAGCAAGTAGTGCTCTTCTGACATTAATAAGGCATGAAAGAAAAAATATAACTTATAGTTAATATTGATTTGTGTTGTAGTGATTGTGCTTAACTAGAGATATTTTTTTCTGCCCACATAATGTAGGAGAAAAGCAAACAGATAAGTAATATTAAAGAAGGATTTAAACAAAAAAAGTAAACCAGAAAAACACACACACACACACACACACACACACACACACAAAGTCACACACACCAAATAAGAAAATACTAAAAGTTTAGGAAAACTTAGGCTGTGATGAATCTGGAATGTCTCATAAAGGCTCATATGTTGAAAGTTTGGTCCCTAAAGAGCAATGTTCAGAGGTGAGGTTCTTGAAAAGTGATTGAATCATGAAGGTTCTCATCTCATCATCAGATTAGTCCACTTATGGATTAATAAATTGACATTAGTGGGAGATGGTGGAAACTTGAGGAGGTAGGGTTTAGTAGGAGGAAGTAGGTTACTGGAGAAGTGGCCTGGAAAAGTATATCTTGTCCTGCTCCCATCCCTCACCCTGTGTTTCCTGGCAGCCATGAGCTGAGAAGGTTTCTCTGCTGCACTTCTAAAATGATGTTCTGCTTCATCCAGGACCCAGAATAATGGGGCCCACTGACAAGGAATTGAAAACCTTTGAAACCATGAGTCCAAATAACTCTTTCCTCCTTTAAGTTGATTTCCTCAGGCATTTTGTCTACAGTGGTGAAAAGCTGATTATCACAACACAATTACACCTATCAAAAAAATGTTAAGCCAGTGACCTATTAATTTTAAACTATAAGGTTTAATTTGTTCACTGGACAACTTGGAGCTTATTTTTTAATCCCTTTAAATGTGGAATCTTGAAATATTCATGGCTGTGTTTAAGATATATGTGACATGAAGGGAAATTTATATATATATATATATATATATACATATATATATATATATATATATATATTCATCCATATGTATTCAAGTGTATTATATGCAAACATATGTTTACATGTTCATATTGTTGATACAATTTACAAAATACTTTCATTTCCTTTGTCCCAGTTGATCGTTGCAAAAAACTTCAAATATTTATTCTTCCACACTTCAGGCAGATTTCAAACATTTCCTGACTCTATCTCCAGAATGCTTGGTTTGTATCTGTATGAAAGATCTTAACACGCTCCTGCATTGAATTATATGCATGTTATTTTCCCACATGAGGAATGCCTAGAAGGAGACGAATTGTGTTCTCTCCATATCTGTATCCTTGACTTATGCTAGCTCCACATAGACCCCCCAGTTCTACTATAGAGATCCCAAGACAGTAGATTGGAAGTAAAAGAACAAAACATGAGGATTTATAGACAGATAGCTATAAAGAGTAATAAACCCAATACCTAGACTGGCATCTGGGAGGAATTTTGTTGTCTAACCCATCTCCAGTGATGAACAGCACATCCTGCATGAAGCCCAATGAAGGCTTTTTGAAGCATTACACACATAAGGCATTCCATGATGTAGAAGGCAGTCAATAGTGGGTTCAGGACTTGATCTCAGATCTTCAGTGTTGTATTTTCAATGTTGAGGAAATGAATCATTCCCCTGTCTGATGAAGATTTCCAAGCTGCCCTTGATATGTGCAGACATTGCATTTGTTTGAGGGATAGGAATGGGATGTGTGTTTGTAGGGGTACAAATTTAATTAAACTATATTTCCCCCTTGGCATTTCATTTCTCTTTTGCCTTTTGTATCACAGCTATGTTGTTAAAAAAAAAAAAACAGTCAATTCAATATGCACTGACTGCTGCTTACCTACTAAGTGCAACAAATGACATTACTTAAGAGGAAAAAAAGGGGAGCAATCACCAACTAATTCGCTTGTCCATTGGGTGCAGCCCTGGTATATTATAGCTCCTCCATGAGCTACTTTTACTGTAAATAAAACCATAATGACATGGGAAAACTAACATGTTCCAGGACTAGGACATACGTTTTCAAATTTATTACAAGAGTGCACCTACATGAAAACATCATCTTTATATATATGCCTTTGGAACTGATTAGCCCTTCTGTCCTTCAGATGTAATTAAATTTTCTATTATTTAGAAATACAATCTATTCTATTTAGAATCTATTTTATTTTAGAATAAATAAATAATCTATTTTATTTAGAATCAATTACTTGGAAAGCATTGAATTGTACATTTTCAAAAATTCAGCTAATTCATATCAAACTCTAAACTATCACTTGATTTCACGTGCCACATTCATCCCCACCACTATGGTAATTAGCATGGTCCTGGAGGTACCATCTCGACTATTGCCCTGACATTCTGACACGCACATTTTTGAGAAAATTAGGCTAACTATATTTTTCAGTCTTGCTCCATTTCATCTCTGGTTGTGTAGACTCGGTCTTAATGTACCTAAACCAAATGAGGTGTGATTTTCCTCTGGATAGGACTAGGCACTTTAAATAACCAGAAAGATTGGAGAAAGTGTTGTTTTCTTTGTAATTCCAGGAAAAAAATGATAGTGGAGATGCATTTTGAACCACTTCTAAAAAGGGAAGGAGGGTTCAGTTGAATAAGTTTTATAGATAGTACTTGATTAAGTGTATACATTTCCCTACTTGACTATCCAAAAGTATAGAGAGAATAATTAAAAATTAAATTAACACAGATAATAAAGACTATTTTATAAATGTGATTGTGAACTTTGGAAAGGGACATATTTAGTGGATAACTGTATTCTAAAATCCATATTTGGATACACATCAGTTTTATTTTTTAGTACTCTCAAATGCTTAACTTAAATTTCATTTCTCATTTCTGCCAAAACTACCATGAAGAGGCATGAGGTTTCCAGCTCACAATTCCCATCTCTAGAGGTTTAAAAACTTAATCTATCTATTTGAATGCTTTGGTAAGGATCCAAACTGAATTTGAACTTTAGATATTTTAAAGTGACCTGTTACTGTGTTAAGTCCAAATTGGCCATCAAGAACCCTATGGGCCATTACCTCATTGTTTATTCTGGTAAACTATAAATATTTTTAAAAGCCCAAATTGTGAAGTTAGGAGAGGACATTTTATATCTCTCTATCATTGTCACTTTTTTCTCTGCTACTTTGGGTGTTGGCCATGTATCTGAGAGTCCAGTTGGTAAAACAATCAGTAGTATTGACAGATGATGTGCTTTTGTCTGAAGCTACATTTCTCAGCCCTTTTAGTTCTCAGGAGATAATAGGAAATGTACTTAGAAAAACTTTATTATAAACACTCATGTTGATCCAAATATTTTTATACTCTCAGTCAAATCAGGCTCCATATGCTCAGTGAAATAAGGCATAACTTTCTCATCATATGATGGAAAGATTGCATATAATACAAGTCTTTCTCTTAGGATGTTATTTTTTCAATATAACAATCTAATGTTTCATAGTTACATGTGTAATATGTATACATATAACTATGCATAGTTATTGTGGACCAGAGAGAGATATACCATACTTCTAAAAATAAATATTGGGGCATTAAGTTATCAGAGTCTAAACTATAGAAGCAAAAGAAGTTTAGAAGGAAGAAATGGAACTATGAGATGGTTCAAAGGAAAAAAAAAGACACTACAACCATGAAGTGCACACTAAGCTCAAAACAATTCTACAAAGTGTCATTCTTTGCAGATGAGGATCCTGAGGTTCCAATGGCAAATAATAGATCCAGAACTGACACTTAAATATACCTGACTTGAAAGAAAATGTTCACTCCTACTTTCTTGTATTTAATTCAGATGACTGGAAAGGGGGTGTGGCATGGGAGTTGGTAGCAACCATGAGCTGAGTAGTAGTCAAGTGCAGCTTGTGCTACCAGAAGTCAGTAGATGGAGATATCAAGGATGCAATCAGAAATATAATACTGTTAGAGAAGAGTTTGGAACTAGAAATACAGGTGGGTCTCTACATCTACTTTCTAGTCAGGGCAAAGAGAACTGCATGAAAGGGGTCAGAGCCAAATCCTCTTCAAAATAAGGATAGCTGTCAAAAGAAGGAGGAAGGAACAGGGGAAAATGGCGTGAGAGTTATCAACACCACAAAAGTTTCATTTGTTTTCTTATTATTTTAACACAGGGATTTATCATAATTTGTATTAAGGCAGTATTTAAAAGTAAGTTCCATATCTCAAAAAGGCGTGTAAAGTGCTAATGGATCAAACTAAGCTGAACAGGTTTTTTACCTTCTTTAATTGGTTTGATGTATCTTGTAAGTCTCTAAAATGGAGACAAGGCATGTCTATATCCTAAAAGCAAATTTGACTGTTAATGGAATTACCATGGAGGAAAGAAACCACAAAAAGAGAATAATGATGAAATGCTAGAGATGGCAGTGTGCCTTCATAGATCAGAGCTGGCAGGAGAGGATAGAATTAAGAAATCAGAGAAGGAAGTCTTGAGGATAAGCAGTAGGGTGTTGAGTTACAAATAACTATGTGATGATAAAAGGGACAGATAAGGACAAGGAGAGGAAGATATACAGGCAATCAGTACTATGGTATGTAAATTAGGCAGCCTCTATCTATCTATATCTATATCTATATCTATATCTATATCTATATCTATATCTATATCTATATCTATATCTATATCTATATCTATATCTATATCTATATCTATATCTATATCTATATCTATATATGCCTTTATTTTGTTTATTTATCTTTTTATGTAGTGCTGAGGATCAAACCCAGGGCCTTGCACGTGCTAGATGAGCACTCTACTGCTGAGCCACAATCGCAGCCCCTAGGCAGCCAACCTCTTATCAATACATCACAGTGAGACCTCCTTCCATGACCATGCAGAACTGTTGAGACATATTTTAGATTCCTTACTGTGGAACTATGAACAAAATAATAATAACAATAACAACAACAATGATAATAATAATAGGATGTGATGCTGATGGAAATAGCAGTGAAGCCAATGTCCAACCAGGATGAGTAGGCAATCTGGGACATGGGATGCAGTAATGCAGTATCTGGAAAATTCAGACTGATGATAGGTACAATGTGAACAAATGATCAGGATGGGAGAAACTCAGTTGACTGAAAGGATTATGTTGACTATGGAGTGAGGCAAGAGACAAATGAAAGCAGACCAGACAACTAGAAATTGAAGAAAGAAGATCATAATGAGAAGGAATGTGTCTGGCAGGGACACAAGTAGTAAAGAGATTGGAGATAGTGTTAGAGAGATGCTCTAAGAAATTTTGGAGAGGGAATAGCTCTGAAGTATATTCATCCATCCATCCATTTATTCATGTGTTAGACCCGCCCTAAGATATGTGATCTGTAAAGCAAAAAATATACCCAGCGCTAGAAAAATCAAACTCATTAGACAAACTAATGAGTTGATAGGTATGGATCCCAGCTGTGAAAATAAGGATGGCGAATTGGAGAATTTAAACCAAGTGCTATAAATGATGACTGAGAGATGGGCTCAAACTGCAGACCTTTGGTTCCCTGCCCTCCTGGGAATAGCCCAGTGTCTTTCTTCATGGTTACAACTTTGTCTACTTCAGTTGAGCTTTTTTTTTTTTTTTTTTACAAAGAATTCTGACAACTCCAATGTGGAGATTCTCTGTTTTAATGACTGAGACTGGAGGGGTAGAATGATGTCTTACATCACAACTCATAAATAAATCCATTTTTCATTACTAATCTTTTCACAGTGATTGTATACATGTGTGTATACACACACACACACACACACAGCCACTTAGTAATGATAAACATTTGTACTAACATTATTCCATGGAGTTCCATAACTTCTGTGTGAAATACTGGAATACTCAAGCAAGTAACGTGGCCTCCAACCTGTGGAGAGATTTAGTGGCCCATGAAAATAGCCATCATTGAGGTATAAGGGCTCAAAGAGTAGAGCCAGGGATGTGGGTCCCAAATAGAGCTCTCTCCACTCCAGTGTCTGTGGCAGGGACTCAGTGTACTTAGTATCCCTTGCTGGATGCCTGAGTGAACAAGCACATTTTTAAGTGTTTTATTTATTGAAGGTGCATGCATATCCCAAGGCACAGAAGCTTGAATTCTTAGGAGCATGAATACTGTCTAGAATCTAAAAGAAATAGAACCAAAAAGTATGAAATTACAGCAGATCTGTCCTGGTTCTCCACATTTCCTCAGGCATCACAGTTATTAGACTTTCCTATATGCCATTGTTAGTGACAGAGAAAGCTCCATCTTAGATCACAGGAGGAAAGATAAGACCTATAGGAAGTAAAATCATTCCTCACGATAACTAAACAAGGACTTCGGAAGAGGAAGCTGGCCTTAGGGAACAGGAAGTGGGCAAAGGAAGTTCTGCTTCACTATGTATTTCAGAAGTGCATAGGCCTCCACTTAGAAGGGGAAGCTTAGAGTTCCTGTCCTTACTTCTGTCCAAGAGAACTTGCTATCCCTAAGATTTAGGGAAAACAACATTTCTAAGTGTTTTTCAGAACAAAATACACTAAGTAAAACTGACTGGTCCCAGGACTCTAAGAAATGAAAGAACAAAATAAAACTTAACCTATTTTCTGACTGCTTCTTAAAAGAGAATTTCTGGGGAAAGAAAACAGGAAATGATCTCTTCTTTATGCTATTGGTGAAAGACCACAAGTTCTGCCTGGACAGTTAAGCCAAGCCAACTCCATTCCCACAGAAGCACAGCTCTGTAGTGTCACTGTTGTCATTGGGTATCTTTAAATTTGCCTTTTGTGGACTGTTGTTGTTGTTGTTAAACCAAATTGTTGGGAACAGTAGCTCTATCTACTTGGCTTATGGTTTCAGATCCTCCAAACCTGTCTCTCTCCATCCTGGTCTAGATTTGCTGAGATGTAGCTAGAAATGACAAGCAGCAGGAGTCCAACTTGCCAAGTGCTAGAAAGTTCATAAAAGTTAAATTTATTTAATCACTAGGCACTTAGGCATCAGGATCTTTAAAAGAATCCAATGACCAGAGCACTGACCTTCAGTGTTGGAGGGAAATGGAGCTCAAAGAGATCACATGACCAATACTTGGCTGATAAAACAGCCAGTGACAGGTAAAAGCAGCAGATGTTCAGATCTTATCTCTGGGAACTCATATATTTATGAGTGTTTATTTCATTAAGCCATTTCTAGGGACAGAAAAAGGGCACATTTAATGGGCTGAAAAATTCCCACAAGAATCACAAAGTCAGAGATTAGGTATGGGAAAACCATGTTCCCTTTGGCTTGGTCTCCCATCCCTACCCCCATCCACCAGGTTCTAGCCATTCTAGTATGACTCAACCCTGGGATGTCTCCCTCTTCCCTTGTGGTGTTATTTCCTAACTGAAATATTTTTCTAATATATCATTTGAGTTGTTGTCTCATGGATTCATCAGAAAATCATGAGCTCTAAAATGCCTTAAGCAACATTTGTGTATGTGTGTGTGTGTGTGTGTGTGTGTTTTAAGTGGGAGAATTCAAAGACTCTCTCAAAAGCCTAGGTTCTCAATGAGTAAAAATGCCTCCATAAAAGTATAATGGTCAATTAAAAATAAAATCAAGAAATATTGCTCTCTCTTGAACTCTACCCATAAGAAGCAATGCAGATCTAATTTAGAACATGTTACAGTGATAAAAATTCAGCATATGAAGGGGGATAGGTAAACTTCTAATGGGCACTAAAAACCCCAAAGGAGATCCACTCTTTAAACTTCCATGATTGGACCATCTGGTGTTCTCAAGAGCATCTTAGTTTTGTTAAGCACCAACAGCTGGAAATGAAGTATAACCAGATCTCTTTACACAGGACCCACATACAGTAATACCCTGAAGACTAAAGTGCCCAGCGCCCTTCCCAAGCTAAGCATCAGAAATCTTGTCAAATACAAATACACTCTTTAGTATTCCACGCTCATTTGGATACAATTCTATAGCAACATCATTATTTTTGATAAATGCAAACTATAATGTCTCATTGTAAGATAAAACAAAAGGTAAAACCAATAGGAACATTTTTCCAATGGGGGCTCTTTTTCTGGTTGGCTTAAATATGGAAATTTTAAATGCAGGATTTCCTCTGAGATTTTTAGTGATCATTAGGAGTTGCCTCTTCCCCATATGCATGCTGGATTCCTATCTTTGTGACATGCTTCAAATAAGATCCTTGTAATTTCTCATGGGAGGACTTTAGGAGAAAATAACACGTTTTGATTTTACATGTTAGTTAACTATTATGTTTTATGGGACATTTTTATTCTTTAGGATGTAGGCCTTCAGGGGAGTCCTTGAATTGTTTCATATTAAGATAATGTGAATGCTGGTAGGAAACTGTTCCTATTATTGGTAGTCTATTCTCCTAAAGCAAGTGAATCCCATGAGTAAATATGTTGCCTAGTGGCTATTATTCATTGGGAGAAAAAGAAACACTAAAAAAAATAATAATAACGTATACTGTCATGGTGGCAATCATAGACTAATTTGGCAGCAACGTAATGCAGAAGGTAGAAGGGAAGAAGAGCTTGAGAGAGCCAAGTGCTGGGGATGCAGTGATGATGAGGACCTCAAGGATCCATGGTGTATATTCTCTACAGAGAGAGACAGATAATGTGAAAATTGAAAGATAAATAAAAGAATGCGAGTTGTCAGGAAGTCAACAAAAGATTGCAGTAGAGCATTAACCAGAAGAGCGGGAAGGAGGTGAATGCTCCAAATAGGTAAATAATAATAATCAAAAGAAGTACTTTAGTAAGTTAAACTGAAATGCAACTGATGAGAAGCACCTAGCTAAAGTAGGCATGGAGGAGGAACATTGTGATTGTCATGTGCATACAAGGTCACGAGGCAGGAAAATCCTGGAGGAAGCTCTTGAGAAATTGAGAGAAGTCCTTGTGCTTGTAGCCCAGGACTAAAGAATGGGAGGGATATATAGTTGTCTGGGCCTACAGAGGAGATTGGACAGGTCCTGGTCATGGAGCGGGAAAGAAAGAACCTAAGACAGATACACAGGTACATGGCTTAAGCAGAGGATTGTATAAAATGGAGAAGCCAGGAGGGAGCTGGAGTAGGCACTAGATATAGTGTGTGGGGCACAGGACTGGGAAGAAGCCAGATGTCCTGTGGGGACCTGTCCATTTATTTCAAACATAATGTAGAGAGATATCCTACATTTCCTTCATGGACTTTCTTTCCCCTCTTTCCCTCCTGCATCCATTGCACAATAGGGATTAGAGGAAAAAATAACGGGATTCATTAGCATCCTGGAAGTGGGTGTGGGGACACAGATAAATAAAACAATAACCAAAGATTGGGGAAGACTGTGGAAAAGATCCCACAAACAAGGAGGAGACAGCCACTCTCTGCCCATAGATTGAAAGGATTCCTTGAAATATTAATAATACTATCAATCATCATCATAATAATAAAATTAAGAAGTTATATAGATATTGTAAAGTATAGGTACTTTATCAGGTTGAGAAGAGATGGGAATTTAAAGAACTGGAAGGATAACAGGGAAAAGACAGACACAGGGGGCCAATAGAGCAAATGAGAGAGAGAGAGAGAGAGAGGAGAGCCAATTTGGACAAATGAGAGAAGATCCAGTGAGGACAAGCAGAGTAGCTCTGAGTGGCCAAAGCACAGACCACCCTCAAGAGAAGGTGAAGATTATTGAGGAAGCTTGAATACCATGTTTAGCAGTTTGGTTTTAGTCCTGGCAGCAAAGGTCATCATGATGTGACCCTTAGGGCTAACACCCTAGCAGAACCAGGTGGGAAGTATATGGGCAACATTCACCCTTCAGAAGCCTGCCTTCAGATGCCAACACCTGAAAATCATAAGGATAATCCCCAAAGCCATCATATGAACTCCCAGGGATAGTGGGCCTGCAGTTCCTTCTAGAACTTACCATAGCTATATGAGGATGAGTGAAGAAAGAAATAGAATGACTATTTTATAAGTCAATGATAATTTTCCTTGGGTTGGAAAAGACTTTTGGCTCCTATTTTCACCTCTCATGTCTCACACTCTGGTTTGGCACTTTGGGCTCTCCAAAATAAATAGGCAAAGCACTTCATGGACCTTTATCTCCAGACTAAACCTGCTAACAGTGTCCTAGATTATAGATGATGAATGTGCACTTTGCAAGCCGTCACGCTCACATTCTTCAAATATAAAATACTGCCACTTGTTATAAACTAAAATAAGCATTTACAGTTTCCTGAAAATTTTTGAAAGTGCATCAGCAATTATATTTGAATTATAAAGTCAGCTAAAAATTCGAGGCCAGACTGAATTCCAAGGCTGATCCATGGCAGCACATTCAAATCCAGAGGCTGCAGCTGGCCAAGCAGGGAAAGAATAGTTCTCTAAGAGGACAAATTGAGCAAGCTGTTGACAACGACCTCAGGATTGAGTATTGTTCTGAGATTAGTTTAAAGAGAAAAAGAAAAGATTCCTCAAACCCTGAATCATTTATTAGCTTAGGATACGACTGATACAGTTCCCAGCCCAGAAACAGAAGTTCAAATTCTGACGCCCTGGGACGTCTGCTGTCAAGCAGAGTTCAGTGCCAACACCAGTGGATCCACAGAAGGAACAAGATGAATTCCATTTTTACTTCGAATTTCAAGGGGGATTACTTCAAAAAGGAAAGAAAAAACATGCTGAGGCAAGGAAACTGAAATCAATACACCCATGGTGACGGATTCAATTGGAATAAGAAGAAAGTTCATTGGTCTATCAACAAAAAATTCCCTTGCTTTAAGATGATATTTTGAGAGCATCAATCTTATGGACTACTCATACAGCCATAGAACTACACTTGGGTTGCTTTATCCAGGAGAAATGATAGATTCGTCTCGCTATGAGTTATCACCCGGCTCCTCTTTTGATCCATGACAAACTCAGGCAATACAGAGTTCAGTCTTACAGTAGCAAAGAAAAGAATGTAATTCTGATGGAGAGAGACATAGTTGGTGTTATTATCATTACTATTGAAATGAATCAAAGTCTTAATTAAAACAGATATTTGGTATTTTATTCTCAAACAAAGTTTATTCTTCTCAACAAACAAACCTTGAATTATCAAGAAGTTAAGGCTTGCATATTGCAACTGTTTTTGTATGTTTTTCTTTCAGAACTTTAAAAAAAATAGTGAAAGAGTTTTTTTTAAGCACAGGACTAATTTGGAGGATTTGAAAAACCACATACCTACCAGCCTTTCATAAGTGGGTACACCTCTTCATAAGCCTTCCTGGTATGTGGCATGGGTACTCTGATTCCCAGATGATGGGGTAACTCTTGTTCAAATTAATCTTGGAGGTAACTGGGGCAATGTTTGGTGAAAGCCCTGTAAAATAGGTCACCTACTACAAGTGTAAGAAGAGAAGTTCGTCAAAGGGTAGCCAGGAGCAAGAACGTATCACAATTCTGAGAGAAGAGGATTTAGTGATTGTTACACAAGGAAACTGTGTCCAAAGACCCTTTCAGAGGGCTTAAGAAAGGAGTCTTTGTTGGTGGGAGTGATTGGATCTGCCTCTGTTGCCTTCTTTTACACATCCCTGTATCCTGTGACAAACCAAGCACGCTGTTTAGAGAGGTGAATGTCATGTGATACAGCTTAATGGAAACAAAGACACAAGGTTGGTGTTCTGTTCCCCATTTCTGCCCTACTTGGTGTATTACACTTTAAACATTGCCATGCACCCTGTTCTGGGCTCAGCTAATGCCCAGGCAAAGTCACATGACCTGGAAAGGGTCCTCAGGACCTGCTTCAATCTGTGTCTGTTATTTTTATTAAACTAATCACTCTGTTACCCCATTTTTACTTTTATTACCTGACTTAACTGTTTCTCAGAAGACATCTGACCTCAGGAAGTAGATGTGTTTTAATCTTGTGTGCTGTCTTTTAGTGAAAAATCATTTTGAAAATAGCCTTCAAATTGAATTGTGTCAATGTTTGTTCACCAAAGTTTATTTTTAAAATGGAGCATAATTTTCCTTTTGAAACCAAGTTTAGAAATAGGTACACTTTGAACATAGGTGTTTTATTTGGCAGGGGGCATTATATTATTATGTTCCTGGTTTCCATGCTCATTTTAGGCAATGATTAAGGTCATGATTTAACCCTTTTAGGGGAGACATAGAATTCTACATTACGAGAGTAATGCTTAAGAGCTCATATTTACGTAACCTCTCAGATACTTTAAAATTACTATTTTGTGCAATTTCCTTCCCATAGATAGTCCCTTCACCTGGTTGGAACACAGAGCCTACACTTTGATTATTGTGACTTTGCAATTAAATCTAGTAGTAGATCCATTTCTCAGGTGACAGGGCTTAGGGATACAGAGCTGCAGGATCTGTCCAAAATCAGGTAGCCAACTTTGTCAGAACTAGGTGTTTTTAAAGAGCTGACAACTCCATATATATATCAGGTTATATATATATCAGGTTACAACTTAGTCTCAACAATGAAAAAAAATAATTAAAATACAAGCGTGGTCAAATAATTTTCCAAAGGAGAACACTTTATAATAAAATGTTCAGCATCAATTCAGTATAGCAGCAGTGTAGTAGCTCTCAACTGGGCACAATTTTGCCCTCAGGGACAATATTTTCAATTGTTACAACCGAGGGTGGGGGAAGGTCCTACTGGCATATCATGGGTAGGTGCCATGGATGCTGATAAACATCCCACCAGGCACAGGATAGCACCCAAAACAAACATCATCTGGGCCGAAAGTCAAAAACCCTACAGATGTTAAAAGCTGTATTGGTTCACTGTGATGGTATATTTGCATTAATAAATAAATAAAATAATGCAAAATTTTTAAAAAGCACAAGATGAAAAGTAGGATCATTCAGAAGAATAAGGCAATTGCTGCTTTACAGTGTTCATTAAAATTCGGGCAGTCACTCAACTGAAATCCAGGATACCTAATTTTAAGACCATTTCAGAAGCAATTAACTGTTTATAATAGTTCAGCAAGGGACACTTCCTGTGGGTTTATTATTTGATGGACGTTCCAGAGTGAGAGTGACATAGGACATACTTGCCCTGTATCAGAAAATTCTGCTCTGATGACAAATGTCCTAGGAATGTGAGTTTTGTTCCTTCCCAATCCTCAGGCAGATGTTTTGTAAGGAAGTCTGGGATCTGCTGCAATACAACTGAGCCATGGAGAGCCACTGCTTCATGTTGGGTTGATCATGAGAATATTTCTTCCCTCTGAATCATCCCTTCCTTTTACAGATTGGGAACACTTATAAGAGATAAAAGAAGGGCTTAGTCCCAAAGCCCTCTGAATGTTTGGACTTTTTAAGGAAGGTCAAAAAGGCCACCAATTAAAGGCAGTTATGGACTAAATTCAAAATGTTCATATTTTTACTTCATTCCAGTAAAAGTCTCTCTCCAAAATATTCGGTCCCATGAAGGAATGAAGGAATGATAGATATTTTATTTTCTCTCATAAATGTTGGCAATACTTCACTCCTACATGTCTGAAGTTGTTTGCCAAGTACTTTGATATCTGTGAATATGGCTATAAGGCTTAAAACAAGAGCAATGATAACTCATGCTAATTATTCAGCTTGTGTATTAATGCTTGACAAGAGCAAGAAGAACTTTGTCTTCCTTGATTACGGTTGTAAAACTTAAGAAACCCAACAGGAAGTAGAAGATCTGTGTTCTTCAAAATGAAATTTCCAATTCACAGAGTTTGCATCTAAATCATCAGGATCACTCTGTAGATGAGGTGCTCACCTTTGCTGACTTCCCGGTCTATTCAGAACCTGGTCAATCTGGGTCTGGCTTATCCCTCCTACCAGGACTGTGGTTCTTCCCCTTTTCAGTATTGGCAGTGAGTCTGAAATAGGATGAAAATCATTATCCGGCGCCTGGTTTATGCACTTCCTCAATATACAAGATAAAATTTGAACAATTCAAACATTTCTGTAAGTCAAGATGTTCTTGCTAGGTCCCAACAGAAGTTTTGGTACAAATACGGGCCGGGGCATCATGCTGAATGCCTAGAAGTTCTGATGAAATGTGAGGTCTTGTAATAAACTGAATATTAATGAAATTATCTGGACTTTACCAAGCAATGATTTTGGTTTAAGGATGGGGAGTAAAACAACCAAGTGGCTAGACATTTCATTCAATGTCTAGCTCCTTAAGAAGTGGGTCTGGCATAACAAGTCCATACCTTCTCTTCAGTTCATACCTTGGAAGACAGAAATTTCCTTTGAAAAACCAAATGGCAGAGTCTAGAGAAGGAAATGACATGAGGCTGACCATTTGGACAGGCAGCAAAGAACTTAGGAGAAGTTGCCAAAAATGCTTGGGATAGCAGCTTCCTCTCTGCAAGTCAGGTTTCCCACTAAGCTGTTTACATTAGCCACATGTTTACCTTCTGCCTACACTCAGCCCATACTTTTCAGAGGGGTCCAGGCTGAGGACTAACTTTGCACTGTGAAGGATTTGGATGTCTTGGTCAGATCTAGGCAAGACTCAGACATCAGATTGATACCAGCCTTCCCTCTTGCCTGAGGCCCTGGGATCAATCCCCAGCACTGCAAAAACAAAAACAAACAAACAAACAAAAAACCAAACCTCTACTTTGTCAGAAAATAAGCCCCATATTGTAAATCCTCCATAACTGATTTTCTTTAAAGGAGGTTACATTCAAGTTGATGGGCAGGCAGTTAATATTCAGCTCAGTTCTACCTTCTAATGAATTTGTGCCAAAATTCAGAATATAACATTACAGCATCTACAAAAGAATAAAATAAAGTTCAGAAAGAAAACGAGCAATGTAGGACTCTGCTCCTTAAGTTTCATTCTTCACAGAAATACAGACTGCATAATACTATGACACAAATACCTGCCACTAATTCCATCCACCTGTGACAGTGTTCAGGTGACAATATTAACAGATGTGTTTGTTGGAATTTAGATCCTCCCTCATCTTAAGATGTTGTTAATGGGATGATTTCCACTTTATTTTCTAGAATGAATTCTTCCCCCTTAGTTAATCTTGAAAAAAGTGTTAAGGATAGGTTTTGGAATTTCATCAAAATTCCCAAATGATAATTTTTGCTCTCAATTTTCTCCTCCTCAAAGCCATTTAATCCAGCAACTAATGAACAAATATATAGGATGACTTGAGATTGATAATTTCTATCTCTATGGCTTATTCAAAAGTAATAAACAAAATTAGCAGGAAAATAATAGAAAAGTTAAAGAAAAATATTTAATGGCCAAATTTCTGGTTAATTTTCATAGATCAGAAATTCAGTTCTGAAGGGGAATTCAGTATTGTCAGTGGAATCTTTTGAGTCCAGTGTTCATTTAATCTCCACAAGGAAGGTAATATCATGAGGTACAAATGAGGCAACAGAAAGCTAGCGCAATCAGGAACCAGGTCATTTTCTCCTGAAAAACTGAACTCTTGGCTTTTCACACTGCTGCGCAAGAGCTGGGTCCATGTGCTACAAGGTCATGTGTCATCTTGCATCTGGGTATCCCTCTTGGAAGGAATCCTCTGTGCATCTTACCTGCCTCTTAGCAGAAGCAGCTCTGTGCAGAGACAGGACTTCCTGTGAGTAATTTCATTTTTCCATATGCACGGTAGTCAGCTGAATCCAGGTCCAGGAAGAGACCAGGAGCTCTGCATTCCTATTAACTCCTCAAGTGATGTAAGAGCTGCTGAGCCAGGAAGATGAACCACACCTTAATCAGCAATAACTATTTAAAGAGCAATGAGTTGAAGTTCCAGGATAGGATTTTAGGATAAGAGGCCAAAAGGACTGACCCTTTTCAAAGATTAAACTTGGCTCCCCTAAAGAAATTCCTCCAGTGAATTGTGCAACCATTTGCAAAATGCTGCAGGGACTAAACTAGTACACCCTTCTGGTTGCTGTTTATTTCACCAGTGGGCTTGGGGTTCTCTGCCCATACACAGGTCCATGGAAGAACACAGCTGTTTTGTTTGAACAGACTGGTTTCAAAGTTTGAGCTTGCACACAAAGGGCTTATCACCAACACCAGCCTTTCTCTGACAGCTGTTTTCTTTCCCAGCCCCAGGGCTCTGGTCGGAGGAAGGGAAAGGCTTGCTGAAGAAAGAAGCAGGGTATCAGCAAGCTGCAAGAGATGCCTGAAGATCTGAGAACTCTCTCACACACACCTATGCCCACACCCAGTTCGATCCTTGCACATGATTAATTATAGAATAATGGGCTGTATAAATCTATCATTTTTGTGCCTAAAAGCTGGTGTAGAAGCAGGAACTAAATTACTGCCTATAATAAAAAAGGGAATTTCTATAAATTGTTAGGACAGATTTTAAAGTCCTTCAGAAAAGGCTGCTTGTGGGAAGGTGTGTTCTTGATTGAACAAACCTGTATCCCAGGAGCGTGAGGTTGGCCACATGAAATCAGTGCGAGGTATGTGAGTGCCACATCTAGCAGAACTGATAAAAATCAGGGTCGTTGTCAGCTGTATAAATTGAGAGGAAGAGGCGCCTTCAGAGACTTCCTTTGGGGAAGGCTGGTTTTGTGCTGGTGAACTGCTCCCCCTGGTGGATCTGGAATTGCCGTGTCTGCGACTCCATCCTGTAGGGAACAAACAGGCTCTGGAGAGAAGCTGGTAGTTTTCGTACAGAGACGTATCTTTTAGGAAGAAAAAAAAAAAAAAAAACAAAAAACTTCCAGGCACCAAAAAATATATTGCACACCAGATTCGGCCCCTGACTAATTCTGATCATGAACCTCCTGCAGATTACAGAGCGTTTGTCTTTTTTACATCGTCCTGTGTGTTCTCATTTATTATGGTTGTTTAGACATCGTGACTCTGTATTGATTTGAGAGGTGTGAAAAACTCTTAAGTTCTGTAGTTTATTTTATTCCCCTTTAAAAGTAATTCCGGACATTTCTAAGGGGAAAACGACTCACAAAGGGGAGTGCATTTTGTTGTGAAATCATTTGTTTCCCTCACTTCCTGTCTACTTTGGACTCCTCTCTCTCTCTGAAGTGGTCATGTTGACTATGGGTAATTTATGCTTAGATCCTTGGTTCTACATATCTGCTCCAAGATAAAGACCAGTTTTATGATTTTCGGAGGGCCAAATTTATATCTTCATTATATATTTTAGTGCCAACGTAAATTATTTGTGTTCTTGTTTTCATTAGAGATATTTTCTGTGCACCCTGCCATGCACATGGAGAGGAGATTGTACAGGTCAGGCAGAGATGAAAATCTATGGCAACTCTCTCACTCTTTCGAACATTCTGCAACGAGTCACATTGCAGCCTCAGTCCAAACAGTTTATAAGCTAAATAAGGAGGTATTTTAAATATTTATTTAACAAGACATATTTTAAATAACCTACATATGTAAATAGAGCGTTCTTAGCCTGTACATTATTGCCAGGTCGATTCTCATGTTCTGATATATAATTAATTACCGGTTTATTCCTCTGTAAACCTAAGCAGGGAATAATTCAGCGATGCCAGGTCACTGATGTCAGCAAAATTGTAATACCCTCCTGTCAGTGGGATCTGTGAAAGAGAAATTGAGATTGTAAAATCTGTGGTGGTGGGTGCCAAATTGTGTCCAAAAGACAAGTTCCTATCTCCATTTTAGTTACTTTCTCCCCATGTCTAGACATTTTCTCTGTGCTACTTTGGTGGGCTTAGAATGCACATTTTCTAAGTTTAAAACAAACTCAGAAACCAGGATAAGTGTGACCTATGTATTTTACAAAGTAGTCACCTAAAGTAGATGTATGCCATGTACATTGTAAATAACACTGTTATATGTAGAAACAATAAAAGCACAGATACCGATCATTTGGGCATTTCTTGGTCATTGAAAATGTAAATGTTTTATGCATACTCCATGAATATTTTTAATGCTTAAGCAAAATCTATGCACTCATTTTAAATTTTCTGAAAGGAAAACATAGTCATACATTTTCTTTTCCATTAGAAATGGGCTTAGTCTTAAATATTTCAGCTGAAAACTTCTAAGGAATGTAATTCTAAACTTTAAAGTTGTCACGAACATAGAAAACTCAGAAAGAAAAAGTAAACACAAAATTGTGTCTTGTCCTCTTACACTTAATTTCTGATTATATGAAATAAGGTGATTTTGGGTCAGGCTTTGTAGTTCTACAAATGTGTTTCTTCTACACATAATGCATATAGTTTGCCAAGAGCCCAACTCAAAGTTTTAATTCCTAACTCTGTGAATAAGCTCATCAACTGGGTTCTGACCAAGGGCTTATTGATATCAATTACCCTGGTCCATATCCAGATCATTTAGAAAATTTAGTGTGGAAAATCATTTAAAATGATTGTTTCATGCTGTCATGACTACCAACTCTTTAGTTAACTAACATTTTCCTTATCACGCGACTTTTCACCACATTTTTAAATGTTCCAAGTCTAACTTGGAACAGATCTTTTGCTATCCTGCATCAGGAAGAAACACTAAAACTTTGAGAAAATTAATAGTGTCAACAACAATAACAGCAAAAGGTAGATAAATGATCACTGGAAGCATTTTAAGATACAAAATCTGTTTATTAATTCTATTATTCCAGAGTTTAAACTATGTGCCATTTTTCTAGTGAATGTGTCTAGTAAGATGTAAATTGGTCATAACAGCTTTTGAACAGAGCACTGTCATGATGTTAGTGGAAGAGAGAAATTAAAGGTTATAATTGACTGATATATCTGTCCTACACATTCACTCTCTAACTAGCCTTAGGAGGTGGTGGCTGTGGGGATGATTTCAGTTCACAGAAACAGGGGATCAAGAAATCACATTTAAAGAAATTGAGAGAAATCTTTAGATTTGCTCTAACTAAGACATTTTTTTTAAAAAATCCAATGTTGAATCCTCCTATCATATGGGAAAAATAATTCTCTCCTAATGATAAATGCTGACAAAAAGAAAATCATTATAATCTTTTCATTAAATATTATGGTGATTGATACCTCTCTTTCTATAAATGTTCTTTTGAAAAGTCCTGCTACAGCTGGGGTACATAAACTTCTCTCTATTCCTCCTTCTTTGGGCAGATAAAATGTTGGAAATGTATGGGAGTTCATAACCCACTTGAATCTAATGTATGAAATATGATATGTCAAGAGCTTTGTAATGTTTTGAACAACCAATAAAAAAATAAAAAATAAATAAAGTTTAAAAAATGCACATAAGAAGACCTGGAAATGGGAAGAAAAGATGGCTCACTGACTACGAATCCAGAGACACAAGGCCAAACAACAAGGAGAGTTTTCTGATTTTTCACTTTAGCTCATATGTCTCAGACTTGGAGCTCAAGGATCCGAACATAATAGTGGGTACAGACAAGAAAGACTCTCCGCTCCAAAGCTGACTCTGTCATTCTAGCCAAAGGCTCAGAAATGGAGCAACCCAGCAAGGGAGAAAAAAAATATGGTTCTACTGCAGCCAAGCATCACAAAACCAAAAAATGATGTCAGATGGGACTGAATGAGGAGCAGGGTCTTTCATTCTTTACCAGTAGTAGAGAACCCCAACTTAGAGGTGCCATTGGAGGCCATGCAAGGAGCAGTTAGACACCCCTATCCTCCTGCAAAGGGAAGTATTAGTGAAGGTCTAGGTGGGAGCTGGAACTCCAATACTGGCTCAGTAATATTGAGCATCTTCTCTCTTTGGTACCAACAGAAGCTGAGTAAAGAATCTAGACTTCTGCTCCACCTAGCAGTGATGGGAAAGCATCCTCCTTCCTCTGACAAATGGTACAAGAGGAAATCAGCTGAAAATAAGGTAAAAACCAGCTCAGTTTCATAATATAATATCCAAATGTCCAGATTTCTATAGAAACATCATGCCAAGAACAGGAGAGAGCTCAAACTCAATGAAACTATATATATATTTCAACATCTATAGGTGTTGAATTATCTAACAAGGATTTTAGAATTATCTAACAAGGATTTTGAAGCATCCAACACAAAAGTGATACAATGAGCAATCACAAACATCTTGAAACTGATGAAATAGAAAAGAAGTGCACTGAGGTGGGATGCAAGGTGCTCTACCACTGAGTCATATCCTCAGTTCTGCCATGTTTTATTTTGTATTTTGAGACAGGGTCTTACCAAGTTGCTGAGGCTGGCCTTGAACTTCGATCCTCCTGCCTCAGCATCCCCATTAGCTGGGATTAGAAGTGTGTGCCACATAGCCCTATTAAAGTCAAACTTTTGAGAATCAAAGACAAAAACCAAAAATTCAACCCACATAACTTTCAAAAGGTAAATGGTTAAACAGATTGTGATAGGTTCATATCAATAAAACAACTGTCTATTGATACATGCAACAATCTGGATAAATTTCCAGAGCATTATAGAGGGTACTAAAACTAATTTAAAAATGTTACATAGTACATGATTCCATTGATAAAACATTATTAATAGGATAACATTATAGAATGGATGTCAAATTATGGGTTGAAATTGAGTAAGAGGGAGGAAACTGGTGTAGCACTAGGAGAAAAATAAGAAGAATCATTGTGGTGATAGAAAAATAATCCTTATTATAATCATCAATTTCAGTATCTGGTTTGTTTGTTGCAAGATGTTAGCACTGGGAGAAAATGGATAAAGGGTCATTATTTCTTACAACTACGTGTAAATCAACAATAATCTAAAAATTAAATTTTAATTTAAAACAAGCCCTGCAAGGCTTAAAATCTAAAAATTAAATGATTTTGAGTGTCACATGAATCTTATGCAACCTTAGACAAGCATTCAGTCACTCTGAATCTACTTCCTTGCCATTTAAAGGGCATCATGATACCTGCCCTGTGTATTTCACCATCTGTTATCAGGATGAAAGGAAAATGAAATAATGATTAGGAGTGTGCTTGGTAACTCCTCAAGCACTGCAGGAAAAAGAAATAAACATTGATAAAACACTGTGTGCTGGCCTCTAAGCCATGCTAAATGTGCTTCCTACTTTATATCTACATGGTTGTATTTTATATGAAACTTAAAAACATGGCTCCTGTACCTAAATGGCAGAACACATGATATTTAAGGAGAACTACTAAAGAGAGATTCTTATCTGTCACCATGTTCAGGGTCTATAGAAACTCCTGTCAAAATCCCTGACATTCAACACTCTGAAACTCCAGATAGCATCTCAGTCTTCTGCCTTTAACATGCTAAGACAAACCTCCCATCTCAGTCCCTTACCTTCCTTTACCTTGCGTTCTGCACTCAGCTTAAGGTATTGAGCTGCCACCAACATGCAGCCTCCCTTGCTTTGCAGTCGTGCTTTGTATCACTTGCTTTCTGGAGGAGAATCAGGGTAAGGGGCTTGCTTCTTTGTCTCTGTATGACAGACACCTCCCTGATACTGTGCCTCTAGGACTGGAAAGACAAGAGTTTGCAGCACACACACACACACACACACACACACACACACACACCCTATATAACTGTTCATATATATCTAAATGTATCTATATATACAGACAAAAATAAATTAAAATACACATATATTTTATAAGTAGATAATATTTCATTTATTTTCACCATTTTCTAATTGAGGAAATATTAGTAAACTACAGAGTACATACAAATCTGTCAATTTCAAATACTTAGGAAACATTTAAGTATCAAAGAAATAAAAACTCCATTGTATACATTTTTCATTCTTTCTTTCTTTCTATTTTTTTTTTTTTTGTGTGTGTGTGGCAGTACTGGACTAGAACCCAGATTGCTGTACCAGTTAGGCATGTGCTTTACTACTGAGTTTTATTCCAAGCCCACTGTTTATTTTTTATTTTATTTTATTTTTTGGTTTTTGCCATGAAACTCTACTAAATGAACATCCATTTATTGGTTTATTTAATCATTTGTTTAGTCATTACTTTGTTCATTTCATCAGTATTCAACAATAACCTATCACCCATTTATTGCTATGCTAGATCCCAATAATAAGACTATTAAGAAATATAATCCAGAGAGAGCCACATGGAACCAATAATGATAGGAATGTTGGTCAAGGCAGCAATACACGAGTGTGTCATGGGAGCCCAGAGAGGGAAGCCACTCAACTTCAGAACCATCAGTTTACCTACACAGGGTGGCACACTCAGATGCCTGCAGGGGTCAGGCATGTGACAAACTCCAGTGAAGGAGAGTAGAAGGAATTGCTCTGATCAAGTCTGTTCAATAAATGTAAAGAAGTAGATCATTCACACATTTATATATTCTATATCTTTCAGGGAGTAGGAACATTATCCCAAGGAATGATGATAATGTGTAAGTTCTACTTTCGACATTTATCAGACAACTGACCATCTGTCATCATGCCCTGTAAAACCCTCTCAGTACAAAATCCCCAATGTCTCCTCAACACAAGTAATAGCATCCTGTTTCATTTTCCTTCTTCCTCTCTTGTCCTCCATAGTTCTCTCCATTCAGAGCAAGGCTGAATGTGTCAGTAAGGTTGGGCAATATCTGTACATAGTGACATCCCTCGTCACTCAGTTGAAACTAAAGTCTTTACGTTGGTTCAAAACCCCATCTCCTGGCTAAATATTATTATATCTTCAAGATTACTTTTTTAAAAATGTAAATGGCTGCCTCTGTGCTGGAAAATTCTCTGGGTTGATAGTGGAATAGGCAACAGGAAATAACCCAGGAGAGAGAAGGAGGCCTTGTGGAAAATGAAGACCTAAGATGTTTTTCCTTAAGATGAGCCTTAGTCATTTTAAACAGGAGACTTTTACACCAGGTTTACAATTTAGAAGAACTAGCCTTGCTGAAGTTTGGAAGATGTGTTAGTCCAAAGTAGAGTTAAGGTGACTGGAAATGCAAATACATATGAGGCTACTTTTGTAACACTAATGAGAAGAATCTGAGCAAAGATAAGCATTCCAAACCAAAGCATGAAAATAAATGATCATTGAGCATCACCGGGTGTGTTTCATCTTATTTAGTAGCTGACATGGCTATACATAAGCTTTTATAATCCACTCCTGCTCTCTTGCAAAATGGAGAATAGAATCTCACTTTTGTCTTTGAGATTGTTCTTTGAGAAAAGAAATATAAATTAAAGTGGTCTTCAAAAATGCAAAGGTAATAGATTTCTGGAAACTAGACAGAGATCGCTGCAGCTCATCTTATGTCCCTACAGTTCTAGCTTACTGTCCCCATATGTAATCTGGTGTCTCTTCACTTTTAACCTTACTTCATGGGCCATTCTGAACATTTATTATCTCCTTGTGAAAAAGGGCTATCTATTATCAGTTCTAAATCTCTTCTAATTTCTATGTATGATCCATTGTCCTGTAATCTGTTTATATCTGAAAATAGAACAAAGGTATGATCTCAACACAACCTCTGGTGATTAATTTTATTACTTTTTTTTTCCAACTGAACAGACACATAATAAATAAGAAAAGCTTTAATCTGTGAAAGAACCCTCAAATAGACCCTTCAACCTTTTATAATACATGCTAACCCAGAATGAAGCAGAGCCCCCTCCTTCACACTTTCAGCCCAATAGTCTTTTGGTTGAAGAAGTAAATCTAATTAAAGTAGCAGGGGATACTGAAGCTGTTTTGTGAGTTAGAGAAGCTGCCTCTGCGTATCTTTCACTACTGATTGGGCTCACAAGATGGAAAATTCTGTAGACTGCTAGGTAAAGTGCTCTCAATGTTGCTGGAACATCTGCTTTTCTTTGTGTAAAATCTCTTCCACAGGGTGATCGAAGATTTTTATTCTAATTGAATTCGTAGTTAATTCCAGATGAAGAAGAGATTCTTTTTTTTTTTTTTTTTTTTTTTTTTTTGCTGATGCTGCTTAAATCAGGGGTCTCAGGCCCACTGCTCCAAGCTCAATTAATTTTCTCAAAATTAATCAAAAGAAGTGGTGAGTGGTTGGCTCAATGAGCCTCTATTTGTTGATATTTTTAGGACAGAAGGGAAATTTTAGATGCATTTGATTCTTGGTTTGGTCTTTCAAATCCTGAATGATCAAGATTGAAGGGCAGCCTCCTGTTTCTGAAATGCAATGTTTCTAACTCAGTAAACAAGGACACAGATGGGTCTTGGTTTGAAGATGGCTTAAACACCCTCCTTATGAATGAGTACCTGGGTTAATTGATCATAATGAATATGTTTATGACCCTAAACCATCTCAAGGAAACTAAAGAGTCTTATGCCTTCCAATATTTATTACAACATTTACTAAGCAAATTAACAAATAGATGAACAAAAGAAAGGCTAAAATATAAAGCATATAGTTCTCCAAGTGTCCTTGACATTTCACCTGCTTGATTCTCTTTTGCTTATGACAATGGCCTTTGGGAAACCACTGTTTCCATGAGCTCAGGTTTTAGATGTTATGAAGTAAGGAAAAACTATTAAATTATAATAATTTTCTTTTCCAATAAACCTTGATAAGTGAAAGAACCACTCTATCTTCTCCCTGCTACAAAATTTTATTTGGAACTCTAAAACAGAAACTAAAATTAGAACCTTGAACTACAAGACAGATAAGAAGCAAATTTGTGACCTTCACAGCTAATCAGGTGGTTAAAATCTATCCTTGTTTCCTTCCAGGGTCACTTAATAGAAAAATTCCCATTTTCCTAGGCTATGGATAAAGATAAAGAGCTCTTCTTTCCTCCCAGAAGTCAAGTAGAGATGTCCATCAAAAACCATGGGCAACAGACCTTCCTGTATGTAATCTTTGCATTTTCAAAAGTGCTGAAATTGATTAATCCTTGCTAAAGTTTGACATTTCTAATCACATTTAGACCCAAAGCAAAAATTTTAACTCTTGGTCCTTGAGAGTTCTACCCTGATCTTCCAGCTGAGTTATTTGTCTGAGGTCTGGACTCCTTTATTTCCAGCATACATTTTTATCTGTCATTGAAATCTTTAAAAATTTCTTGCAACTTTTATAAACATGCTCTCTCTCCAGCTGTCTACTGTTTATCAAGCTATTCAAGGTCAGAATATGACCAATTTTTTTTATTTATAATACTCAGTAGATACTCAGTAAATTATTTTTAATTATTGAGTTCAAATAGTTATATTAGATTTAATGGGAAAAATGCATTTCTGTTATTTAGCCAATGTTGCAAGCCATCATATCCAATAATGAGAAATGTTGGCTATGTTAGTTCAAACTAAATAAGAAAAGAAAGAGCTATCTCCAACTAAGAGCAGATTGTTTCCAATTTGTCTCTATTATAAATAATAGAGTGGTATGGTGGTCTACTCCTATATTTCCAGCAATTTGGGAAACTAAAGGAGGAAGATAATAAGTTCAAGATCTACCTCAGCAACTTAGTGAGATCCTGTCTCAAAAAGTAAAAGGACTTGGGATATGATACAATGGTAGATAGCCTCTGGGTTCAATCCAAAATATTGAAAAATACATAAATAAATACATGAATAAACAAATAAATAAGAAATAAATAGTAATGCAATGAACATTCATAGAAATAAATTTTTATATGTGTCTCTGTTTATACCTAGAATGGCCATTTCATGGAAATGAAAAACTAGTCCAATGAAGCATACGCACCTCACTTTTGTAAATTCTCATTAATATTGCCTATTATAATTAAGTATATTAATAATTAAGATCAAAGTAGCCTTTCTATTTTTGTTTTAGTTTTTACACACACACACTCACACACACACACACACACACACACACACACATACACACTTCACTCATTTTGGGAAGGTTTATTGGCCCCAATTCTTCATTTTATCTGTATCCATATTCTGCTTTGTAATTTTATAGTATATTCTTACAAAAAGTGAGTTATATATCTCTATTCTTGACTTTGTTCTTTGTAATGTGTTCTTTGGCCAACTGAAAGTTGGACATGTAATGTACTAGGGAATTGTAATGAGACTTTGTGGCTGATCATATCTCATTGTATTTATACAATCTTCAGAAGAAGCACATGCCTACTGGTCTCAGGAAAGTGAGGCACAGGATAAGTACAGATGACCCAGCCATAGCAAAATGAGGCTGAATGTCATAGTTTATGGGGAAAATTATGAGAAATAAAGAAAGAAAATAGTAAATGTTTATAAAGACTTATTTTTACACACCATTGAAATCTGATGTTATTTGGTACACAGCAGTAGCTGAATGATTCTAGATACACCTAATATGGGCCTGTTTTGGAAAATTGAAAAGGTAGCAACATTGTATTCATGAAGCTTATATTGTATTGAGGGGAAAAAAGTATGTATAAAAACATTATGTAAATCTCCAGAGTCAAGTAGTCATTTGATTTGAAGAAAAATAAAACAATAAAAAGTAGAAATTGTCATGAACTTGAATATTTTATATTTATTTTCTGAAATTCACCCATCAATATGCTTTATACATTTTTTTCTTCACAGTTTTATGTAAAGAAAATTTACTTATTTGTAATTTTTTTCCTGTGTTACTTATATATATCTTCATATTATATCTCTACATGTATTGACTATTTAAGTGTTGCAAATAATCCCTTGATTTCATTAGCATTTCTGCTAAAAGTAAAATCTTTAAAATTAAAATAATATTATGTTTATTTCTGTCTGCATATTTTTAAAAATTTATATTTTAATTTGCATTTAACCATAATTGTCTGTGATTTCTTTTACTGTATAATGAGAAAAAGAGACTTACCTCTATCTCCACCCTGACCAAGGTTGCTTAATTAATCACATGTTTCTCAGTTGATGTGTCAGGTGACATGATACTTTTATTGCTGAATAACACATAACCCGTAATATTCCACTTAACAATACCAAAGGGCATTGAGGCATATGTGTAAAATTATTTTTGATGAAAAAAAACAGATAATATATATGCTATGGTTTGGATATGATTTAGTGTCTCACAAGGGTTCATGTTCTGAAATTTATCCAAGTTGGTGAGATATTTAGGGAGCAGAATCTGACTGTGATGTTTAAAGAAGGAACCTTTGTGAGCTCACTAGGATTAGATAAGGTCATCAGGATGGAGGCCCCACGAATGAATTCTGGTGACTTTATAAGAAAAGGAAGAGAAACCACAAGCAACATACCCAGTGGCCTTTGTCTCTTGCTATGCAATGCCCTGTATCTCAGAACTCTGCCAAGAAGAAGCCACCCCCAGATGCATCCTTCTTACCTTGGACCTCCAGTACCATGAGCCAAAATAAACTCCTTTTTTTATAAGTTAGCCTGTCCAATGTATTTTGTTATTGTGATGGAAAACAAAGTAATGCAACATATGACATAAGATAATATCCTAATTTCTATAAAATCAATTTACATATTCAAACATGAAGAAGATAAGAAATTAAAAAATATTCATAATAAACTTAACTGAGTGATTGAAAGAAAAATGAATAATTTTTATTTCTTCTTTATTGCTTTTTTTCCTATGCTTTCTAAATGATTTTTACAAATAATATTTCTATTATCAGGACAAAATTTATAAGTAAATTATTTTAAAAAAGGCAAAAATAAAATGTCAATAACTTCAGATGCTCTACTAATCAGAATTCCAAATTTATTTATTTATTTGTATTTAAAATAAAACAGTAAATAATTACATAATTTTTATTAATCAAATAAGGTATCATTCAGTTTGCCAAAAAATAAAATAATAACTTAACTTCCCTTCTTCCTCTAGAAAGTCATTTACCAACTACCTTGTTACTATTCTTAGGAAAAGGAACTATCTTTTTGTTTTAAGTGTAAGTAATTTCTTATACTGCAGGAATAAGGCAGGATTAAAAGCAGCTGCTAGGGTGCAGTGACACCCTTTGCTTAGAGAAATAAATTGAAATGGTCTTTCTATCCCTCCAGCCACACTGAGAGGCTGTCTGTGGATGCAGAGAAAATGTCTGAACTAGGGGAGAAGTGGTGCTCCATAGCTTCTGAGGACCCACAGACAGTGGGTTGAACAGTTCTAGTTGAACAGTTGTAGTTGAACAGTTCTATAAGAGATCCAGACATGGCATAGAGCAGCCAGCTAGACAGTAGACTGGGTGGCTGCTTTAGGGGAAAGGGGGATGCAGCCTGAAAAAGAAAATGTTTACAAAGTGGTTGCTAAGCTTTGAATGTCTCTTCCAAAACTCATGAATGAATTCATGCCATAATCATCAGGGTAGGTTAGTTATCTAAGAGTGGGTTCTTGATACAAATGACAAATGTGGCCTGATTTTTCTCTCTGTTATATGTGTGCCTTTGCCTTTTCTCCTTCTGCCATGGGATGAGTTGCTCAAAAATCAAAACAAGGCTTATTTTAAGTGATATTCCAGCGCTGATATGGTAAACACCATTCACTAATATTTTTTTTTTGGAATCTCTTGCTATGAATTGAAATACAAGTGGACAAATTTGTACAGATTAAAGATGACTAATGTTTTTAAACAATCTCATTCCAGTGGGGTGCAGTGGTACACACCTATAATCCCAGTGACTCAGGAGGCTGAGGCAGGAGAATCACAAATTCAAACTCAGCCTCAGAAACTTAGTGAAGTCCTAAGAACTTAGAAAGAAAGATCCTATCTTAACATTTTAAAATAAAAGGGCTGGGGATATGGCTCGCTGATTTAGTGCCTCTGAGTTCAATCCTAGTGCAAAAAACAAACAAACAAACAAACAAAATTCTTTTAGTTTATTTTCTAAATTCTATTTTATGTTGTAGGTAAAAGCAAAATCCCTGTTATCTTTAAGTCCTCATGACACATTCTGCATGAGATACATTAGAAATTTGTAATTGATTCTCAATTTTTTAGATGGAGAGAGCCCACCCTACACACCTGCAGTCCACTTGGATAACTGGAAGCATCCCTCCCTTCCCTTTGATGTGGTAAGTTCTTTAAACCCCTGAGTGATTTAGAGACCATTCTGGGGGAAAAAAAAAATCTCTCCTTGAATCAGAAAACAGAGTTTGTGTTTCTTAACATCCACTGGCTCCCTAGATGTAAGGAGGAGTGACCTCAAGAACAACAAATACAACAACTGGTTTCTAAACAGGAAGGAATCAAATCAGAATTTACAAACACTTTCTTCATAAAACCAGATAGTGACTGACCACTGACATTTTCCAAATGAGACATCAGTAGGGGCAAGCTACTGGGAATAGATAATCTAGCACTGCCTGAATTCAGGGTAACATCAAATTAACAGAAATGCAGGGCAGTTAAAAATCCTGGCAGTCATCACATAATCTCTACAGATATCTATTCCTTTAAGGGGCTTTGCTTTTGTTATTTTTGACTTGCAAAAAGAAAGTTGGTGTTTTTCTTCTGAAATAATTAAAGGGAAAGGAAGTCTAAAGAGAGACTGAGTGACATCCAATATTCCCTAATACCCTCTTGTTGCTTTAGGTGATTGGTATGCTTAATTAAGGAGGGTCCCGGGTCTATCATCAACCAGGGCCTGACCTGAGGGCGGCAAGGAGTGAGCTGTAACCTGAGTGAGCCCAGGTGTGTGCCTGCAGGTCACACTCTGGGAAACATGTGGCCCCAGTAAGCCTGGCCATGCCTTTAACCCTTTCAGGTCTTTCTCAAATGTCCACATTCTCTGCTTAGAGGATGTCAGCATGCTTTCCCCTAGATTAAGATTTTCAAGTTGGTAAAGGAAGTGCATAAGGTCAAGAGACCCAGTGAAGGCCAGGGAGTCCAAGAAAGCAAAGGACAGATTGCTTTTCTAGCTTCTGGTTCTGCTCTGTAAGTCACAGGACAGTGCTGCATATCAGTGCTGCTCTCACTCCCCATAAAAATGCAAATTTAAAATTTAAAAAAAAAATTCTTCTTTAGAACATTGCCTTACTCTATTTCCCCATCCCTTCCTCTCTTTCCTCTTTCTATCCCTCTTTTCTTCCATTATTTCTTTCTTGTGGATGGATGAGGGAGGCACCAAAACCCTTTAAATGCACAGCCTTAGGGGGAAAATAAAGTGTTTTCCTTACCCCAAAAATCCTATGGTCAATTATTATAAGATATAATATTCCTAGGAAAATAAATATGAAAAATGAATTCTCTTACCTGATGTTAACAGAAAATGTGCCATTTTTTTGAATAAGGAATTATTTGCATTCCTAATAAATATAATCTTTTCATTTCAACCTTTCCTATTTGTAATCGTTTATTTAAAACATTCTAAAATTAACACACATCTGTGAGCATTTCCATAAAGTCAACTGACTTCACATTGAAGACTATGCAGCACTTTAAACCCAAGGACTATATTGATTGATTGCATTTCGGAATTTCATGTGAATAGACTAAGGAGCCACTGAGGTAGAGATGTCCATGAGGCCAAAGACCACTTGAACTCTAGTGGGTAGCCCTATATTGGGACACAGAGGCAGAGCTGTTTGATGTTGTGGCCAGATGTTCCAGTTTATCTTTGTTGAGGGGTCTAGCAGAATGAATGTGAGCATTTGGGTCCTAAGACCTGGATTGCAAATTCACTATGTGTAAAATTGAGTGTTAATTCTTGAGATCTTCAATTCATATGCAATGTGATAATAAAAAAGAATACTCAGAAAACTTGTTGACAATAGATAAATTCATTAAAAAATAAAATGATCTATAGTTTAGCTATTGTAAATTGTGTTGCTACAAACATTGATGTGGCTGTGTCTCTGTAGTATGCTGTTTTTTAAGTCCTTTGGGTATAGACCAAGGAGAGGGATAGCTGGGTCAAATGGTGGTTCTATTCCCAATTTTCCAAGAAATCTCCATACTGCTTTCCATATTGGCTGTACCAATTTTCAGTCCCACCAGCAATGTAGATTGTGCCTTTCCACCCACATCCTTGCCAACACTTATTGTTGTTTGTATGCATAAGAGCTACCATTCTGAATGGAGTGAGATGAAATCTTAGGAGTATTTTTGATTTGCATTTCTCTAATTGCTAGAGATGATAAACATTTTTTCATACATTTGTTGATTCATTATATATCATCTTCTGAGAAGTGTCTCTTCAGGTCCTTGGCCCATTTATTGATTTGGTTCTTTTTTTTTTTGGCATTTAGCTTTTTGAGTTCTTTATGTACACTAGAGATTAGTGCTCTATCTGGTATGTGAGGGGTAAAGATTTGCCCCCAAGATGTAGGTTCTCTATTTACCTCACAGATTGTTTCTTTTGATGAGAAGAAACTTTTTCGTTTGAGTCCATCCCATTTATTGATTCTTGATTTTAATTCTTGCACCACAAAAAAAAAAGCAAATGATTCATTTTAACACCTCCGAGCAGCACCTGCTCAATGTTCACTCTCTTGTTCTTACCTTCTGTGCATTCCACCATCCTCCTTCACATAATCTTCCTTTACTTTTTCTCCTTTTCTTGTTAATTTGTGCTTCTCTCTGCCTCTAAAGAAATATTTTCTATAAGAATAGTTACCCATAGAGTATTCTGACCCTTCTGATCCCTGAACTGATCCATGGGACTGGATTCTCCTTAATTCTTATGATTTGCATCCTTACTGACTTCTCAGAAGATGTGTTTTGACCACCAGGGATGCTTTGGGTATATCATCACCCAAACCCCACCCTTCCCATACATGCATAAATCCTCTGTTATTTCAATACTTGGGACTCCTCCAGGTACTCATGGAGGAATCTGACCTGCAGACAATTGAGTCTGACCTGTAGTTAGGTCATCTGAATTTGGGCTTAGAACCTATAATAAGGAAATCTTTGGAGCTTAGACAGCAACTAAGATTGCTGTACTGTGTTCTTTTCCTTCCCTCCCTCTCCCTCCATCTCTGCTCCCTCCCTTTCCCCCACCCCCTTTGACTTTCTAAACCCAAACAAAAGTGTCAAGATCAGAACTCCAGAAATTTCAAAGCCTCACACAAAATTGCCTGGGTTACATTATTGTACACATAACATTGACCATTTTCATCATCATTAAATTTTGTTCTTTTGAATTCATGCAAGAGCTATTTCACATCTTCTCTTTACATTTTTTTATTTGTTTTTTCACCATGTTTTCGTTTGTCCTATAAAGCAAGGGGCTAAGGCTTTATTTAAATGCTTACAAGCCTTCCAGTACACAAACAAAAATCTGGTCCATTATCAAGATTATGCATCTATATATTACAAAAGAGATATTTGAGTGATTTAAATCCTTACTTTCTGAGAATACAAGCTCATCACTATGTGCTAGTTAGAGTTATTTGGGAAGAAACATGCCATGATCAATAAATCTGTGAAATGATGACAGAATAAAGTTGGTCCAATTTATAAATATTTTATTTTCAAACTACTAGTCTAGAAAGCTGCTTCTTTTTGGTAGAATATCTCATGTGACTGATATTCTAAGGAAAGAAATTTGGGAAATAGTGACTATACAAAGGGTTTTCAGATGCGGCATTATCAATTGAAAATCAAGTATTATATTAGTGTTGATTAAATAATAGAAATACTTATCTGTACAAATAATAACAAACTAAGCATTTTGATTAGTTAGTTTTGGAAGTTACTTTCCTTTGTCAAAGTTAATAATAATGGTAAATACAGACATACTTCCCACACAATCTTGTGTCCAAGATGCAAACCAAGAAAACTTTGAATTAAGATTTAAAGTTCTTATGAAGTAAAAATTTAATACTTAATTATTTGGGGAGTGCATCTGGTCTCCAGTCTGTCTCCTCGTGTCACTGATATACCAAATCATTCCAGATAATATAGATTCCAAACATCTTTCAAGAGGAAAAAAAATTCAGGAAGATTATTTTCCTTGAAACTTCAGGGTCATAGTTCTGGAACTGAACCATTCCTGATAGGCACAAAAATCTTTCCCAGTCAGATCAGAGAAACTAAAAACAAATGCTTGAAAGAAACTATCAAAGGAAAATAAGGACAAAGAAAAAGGAAAGAAGGGAAGTCATGAGACAGGAAGGAGGAAGGTGGAAGAAGGAAAGGCAGAAAGAGGGAGGGAGGGAGGGAGGGAGGGAGGGAGGGAGGGAGGGAGGGAGGGAAGAAAAAAAGAAGGAAGGAAGGGAGGGAGGGAGGGAGGGAGGGAAAAGGAAGGTAAAGAAGGCTGGCACCTGAATTAAATCCATTCTATGGATTTATGAGAGGAGATTGAAAATAGTAGGAATACTGTTATTTAGTATCTTTTTCTGTTTTGAGATTTCCAGAGAATGGCATGGAGAAGATTTGGTGGCAAGCTTCATTTTTACCATTTATAAAGCTTTTATGTGCTGGTAATCATCTAAATTTTCTAAGTTTCAATTTATTTTCTAAATCCCAAAGATATTAATGTTACCTAATTAATATTACCTAATTATCCTAATTATCATAGTGAAGGTAAATGCCATAGTATTTATGCTTATAATTCATAAAGTTTAAACTATCTTAATGAAGAACACTCAAGAATAACCTCATAATTCCCTTAATACATCCTCTCTTGGAAAGGTAAAGATTTTTTTTAAATTTTTTTATTCTAATTTTTTATATATAACCATGGAATGCATTATGCTTCATATTACACATATAGGTCACGATTCTTCATATCCCTGGTTGTATACCAAGTATATTCACACCATTCGTGTCTTCATACGTGTACTTTGGATAATGATGTCCATCTCATTTCACCATCATTTCTAACCCCATCCCCCTCCTTTCCCCTTGTAACTCTTTCCCCTACCTAGATTTTGAAATAAAAATTTCTTCTCATCAAAAGAAACATTCAGTGAGATGAAGAGAGGGCCTACATCTTAGGAGCAATTTTTTACTCCTCACACATCAGATAAAGCGCTAATCTCTAGTGTACATAAAGAACTCAAAAAGCTAAACGCCAAAAAAAAAAAAAAGAACCGAATCAATAAATGGGCCAAGGACCTGAAAAGACATTTCTCAGAAGATGATATACAATTAATCAACAAATACATGAAAAAATGTTCATCATCTCTATCAATTAGAGAAATGCAAATCACAACCACTCTAAGATTTCATCTCACTCTAGTCAGAATGGCAGCTATTATGAAAACAAACAACAATAAGTGTTGGTGAAGATGTGGGGAAAAAGGTACACTCATACACTGCTGGTGGGACTGCAAATTGGTGCAGCCAAAATGGAAAGCAGTATGGAGATTTCTTGGAAAACTAGAAATGGAACCACCATTTGACCTGTCCCTCTCCTTGGTCTATACCCAAAGGACTTAAAAACAGCATACTACAGGGACACAGCCATATCAATGTTTATAGCAGCATAATTCACAATAGCTAAATTGTGGAACCAACCTAGATGTCCTTCAGTAGATGAATGAATAAAGAAAAGTGATATATATATATATACAGAATGGAATATTACTCAGCAATAAAATAGAATAAAATCATGGCGTTTTCAGGTAAATGGATGGAGTTGGAGAATATAATGCTAAGTGAAGTTGGCCAATTTAAAAAACCAAATGCCGAATGTTTTCTCTGATATAAAAAGGCTGACTCATAGTGCAGTAGGGAGGGGGAGCATGGGAGGAAAAGGTAATGATTTTTAACCATTTTTGTTAATATTCTAGGAGCCCTGTCCTCAAAATCATTAAAACATGCTATCCCTATTTTTTCATTCAGTAACTTCAAATTGATGTTATGTAAGAATTTCATGTGTGCCCCAATTCTTTTTTACCATTTTGCAACTCAATCTAAAATTATAAACAAACCTTTATATTTGGCTCTACTTTTCCTTCTTTTTCCTTTTCACTTTCCATCGAACTTACTACTATTTTAATGCATTAATAACACAATTTAACTTTGTCTACAATCATAATAAAACCCAAATTTTTTCAAATAAAATTATTTATTTTTTTTCAACTTTTGGAAACTTAAGTATTTTCCTAATTTTCTGTTTCAATGGAGTTTTACTTCTCAAAGGCACTTTTCAGAGTCATCATTGATTCCATCTTAATTTTTCAGATATAAATAATTTTTTAATCTGTAGAGTAATGTCAGTATAATTTATACAAAATTGCAAGTTGCCAAGTATAGTTTCTATTTAATTCAGAAAAGAAAACTTATTTATGTAATCAAACCACCTACAAGACTATGATTTAAAGTAATTTTAAAAGTTATTTATTTATTTATTTATTTTTGCAGAAACTTCCATTTTCTGCAAGTGTGAGATCCGGGAATAAAGACTGAATATATGTCACATTCCTTTGTTTCTCCTGTTACTAACATTATATTTCATTCCAGAATAGCAATAATAGTTCTTTCATTTCTCCTCCCACTCCTTCTCCATGTCTTCTTTCTCTTTCTTATATATCTTTAGATTATTTATTTTTCTACCCTGAAAACTTTTAAGACCTTCCATTTTCTGGTCTTCTATAATTTAAAATTAACATGTCTAGGTGCTAAGAGCCACAGCCAAGTAAGATGATGCATGGCATTTTTGGTTGAAAGGTGATACCAGCTAGCCATTGAGATGATATGATTATGTTAAGATTTACATTCATATGGATATTGGACTCCTGCTGTCCACTTCGGCCTGCTATGGGACTCCTGGAGAGTTCCCATTGGTTGGGGAAGTGCGGTAGCAGGGATTTCTGGAGGAGGAGCTTCCTCTTGGGATCCGGGAGAAAGCTGCGTGCAATGTTTGGCAATCTTCCCGGGGAGCGTCTGGGGCATTGGCGGCAGTTTTAAAAAATAAAGTTTGTTCCTGCTCGAGTGGCTCGTGATTTTGTGCCTAGCCAGACTGTGGCATCTAGGTGTAATCTTATTTTCATTTCCTTGTTTGGCACTGATGGAGCAATTCATTTTGAAATTGCAATTCTTTCTGTAGTGTGGTAAATCTCGCCTTCTCTTCCTTTGATATTTTCTACCCATTCATTTGATCTTGTCTCCTTTCTGATATTACTGTTAATTAGACATTGAAATCTCAGAGGTAATCCTCTTGCTTCTTATCTTTTCTGTTACATTTTGTTTTACTTTTGATTTATGCTTTACCTTCTGAGAAACGCACTGCCTTTATTTTCTTCATTCTCTCTCTCTCTCTCTCTCTCTCTCTCTCTTTCCTGCCATCGTGTATTAACTTCCTAGAAACTCTTTTGGCTCTCTAATAGCTCATGGTTTTAAGCAGACTGGTTTTTAATCAACATAATATTGTCTAATATTTCTCTGGGTACAATAATTAGATATTTTCTGTTTTATCTGCTTCCCCAAACCTGTTCATGTTTTGTTTCTGTATGTTTATAGAATTTTTAAATAATTATTTGGTTTTGCCTTTTTTTAATGCAAAAATAAATAGTCCTCAATTTTCTGGACATACTTTCTGGATCTATAGTTATTCATGAGTGAGGAAGGAATAAGCTTGGCTTGAAGCTCTGAGCACTCACAGGTGAGGGTTGTTGATTGATGGGCTTTAATTTAGGACTATAGGCAAAGACTCCTAAGTGCTACAAGAATAATTTTGTCTGTAATCCTAAACCTTCCCCATCTCCCAAGTATCCCTAATCAGTTCATTTCCTTAATATGGGATAAACACCAGAATTTCAGAATGTCTCCCTGCTGAGGTAGAAGAGGACATTGTTGATCTTCACTTACTCCCTGTTTTTCTGGCTCACTTCTTCTGCATAGTCTACTATCAGGGCCTTTCTGGAGTCGCCAACCAGCCTAGAAGCTCCCAAACATTGGTTCCCTCCACACTACTCCTGGGCTCTGTCATAAGATGACACTTTTCTGTATACTTTCTGCTTTCAGAAATGTGGCAAAATCTCTGCTTCTCTGATGCTTCCAGCCTTGTAGACTCGTTCCTTTTTTTTATTCCTTACTGTTCTTTTTGAGTGTTTGGTTAGTACAGGAGGAACATGCCCATGGGAAATTATCTATCCTGGTTCAGAATTCAACTTTGATTTTATAAACTTTCAGGTATCATTTTGATTATGTCTCAGTTGTCCTCTATCTAATAACAATTTACATAAAACAAAAGGATATCAAATTGTACTTCTTTAGAAGTTTACTTCTGTTAGCCTTGCTTCATGGGACCTCCCTCTCTCTTTGGCAAAGAGACCTCTGCTATTGTATATTTTTTTAAATAATTAGCAACTAAGAGAAATATTTTTTCAACTTTTTTCCTCCTCTGATATTATACAAACATGTCTTTTAACCCTTTTCCTCATTTCTGCCAAAATGTATTTTAATTATGATTTCTGAACCTATTTCACTGAAGTCTATTCCATAAATTGTTTGAAAAACTTGACTTTGCAATTGAGAAAGGAGAGTGGGATGTGCCTGTTAATGTCTCAAGGCAGCTTTCATTCTGTCATTAGAGCATATTTTCTAGTCAGCACAGGGTGAACAGAACTTGGTGCAGGAGTTCCAGGACAGTTTCCTGGGTTACGTCTTATTAATTCTTTATTTTATTTTATTTTATTTATTTTTTTTACATGTATAGTTTTAGTTGTAGATGGGCCCAATACAGTTATTTTATTTATCTTTATGTGGTGCTGAGGATTGAACCCAGTGCCTTGCACATGCTAGGCAAGAACTCTACCACTGAGCTACAGCCCCAGCCCTCTAGTAATTTATTTTTAACATAAATGCAGCAAGTGGCTCTTAACTGGGCTTTCAGCTGTTCCCTCAGTATCTGGTTCAGCCCATATTTACATTCTCTTACATTCAAATAACCTTCTCTTTCCTTTTCTTCTTTCTTTCATTGCCTGCCCTACTCCTTCAATACAATATTTTGTATTCACAATGCCTTGTATTCACCTGAAAAGGAACCTAGACTGAGAAATCATAGGTATCTTTCTGTCAGGAAGAAAAGTCAGGCTTGCTGAACAGGGTGACCTACCACAAAGTCACACTAGATTATTATTTCTGCCCTCTTTATTTTATCCTCTGCTCTCCTTCACCTCCCTCTTTTTGCCTTTCCCCCTTCTCTCCTCCTTCCTCCCTGTGTTACTCAGCTTTTCATTACTGTGACAAAATACCTCAGAAAAACGGCTTAAACAAAGAAAGATTTATTTTGGATGATGGTTTCAGAGGTTCTAGTCCATGCACACCTGGTTTCATTGCTTTGGGCCTGAGGTAAGTCAGGATGTATTGGTAGAAGAAAGTGACAGAGTTCATGATGACCAAGAAGCAGAGAGAGGGAGAAAGGGGCCAAGGGAAAGATGTAGTCCCCAAGAGTATACCACCAAGACCTACTCCCTTGAAATAGGTCCTAACTTCTACAGTTTCTCCCTCCTACAAAGAGTCTGTTCAAAGTATATACTACTTAGTCTAGTAGAACCAAATGCGAGGCTTTTGTACACTTGAATTATAGGGGAAAACTGTGTTTAGGGTTCTCAGTCTAGGTGTGGCAAATATATAGTTGGTCATTAATGAGAACTTCTGAGAGAAAGTGAAGAATTCAGTTCAAATCATATTGAAAATGGGAATAAAATCCACTCACAGCAGATATGCTTTACTTGCTCATGGGCCCTACCAAGAAATACTTCTTTTGTTAGTAAGCTGAAAAAAAAAATACAACCCAATGCCTTCTTGTATAAGAGGACTGAGGAGCTGAACCCATAAGGGAAAATGGATTTGGACAGAAAACTGAGATGAGGTCTGGGTGTTTTTCCAAGGCCCTGGTATTCATTATTCTTTCTGCAAAGACTCTACAGTCCAGACATTAGTATTTTATTATTTTATTTCCATATACTTGAGCATTTTTTTGAGTGCTATTAAGGCTACCCAGAGAAAATGTGGGTCACACTGACTATTTAGACTACACTTGCCAAGCCATATTTTTGAAACCTTGCTTCTATTTTTGCAAGCTAAAATTTTGCAGGTGGTAAGGTGGTAGATGCAAATATCACAATGTGAATATGAGCCAATTAACCAACAACCACATTTTATGAGGTTGCAACCACCTAATTGTTTTGTGTCTGCAGCTAATTATTTCTGGGAGATATTTCTGCATATGGAAAAGAAGTCTGTTATTATAATTGAGTGTACTGCAAAACAAAAGTTCTGCTGTAAGTACATCAAGGGCAAGGATCACATCTTCTCTATGTTTTATAAACTTCCATAAATCACTTTGGGCCCATGGATTCTAAATGAATATGAACTGCTAATGGCGACATGATTCTAAAGTTTGGAAAACAAATTGAATCGCTGGCTGAAGTGAATAATATCCAAGATACAAAATATCAACAAAATTCTGGGTAGTTGGTATTGCTGTTAACTCATTTATGAAAGAAAGAATTTTTGAGCTGGAAACATGTAACCCAAAAACTTCATCTTAAAGTTTCAAAATTATGGTTCCAATAAATTATATGTCCTATACAAAGACCTGTGATGCTGTCAGGCTTAACTACCAAGGAGCAACAGGTCTAAACCAGTGCTTCTCATAATAAGTCCTGAACTTCCCTAATTTCTACTTTAAGGTGTGAGAGGCAATTCATGTCAATAGAAAGCATGTCCATTAGACTAAGCATACCAGGCCTAAGGGAGCTCTGACAAATTAATTTCATGGCAAGAGGCTAAACTTGTTCTTATAAATTGGTCTGTCCAGACAAAGTAGTGGGCAATGTCTGAAATTTTATGCAGATATATTTTATTTTTGTTATTATTGCAGCTGCTCATTGATATTTTAATGCAAGTTTTTATTGAGTTATGCCCTGAGGCTTTTTAAATTGAGGGTTCAATTATTTCTAAAATCTAATAATTAAGTAAATTAATGAGCCTAGTCAAAACTCTGGCAACCTGATTATCAGGATTAGACACAAGAAAAATTAACAGGAGGTAACCATGTTGGTTTTTATGGGAAGATCTTTTAAAATATTTTAGGTTATACTTTATAGATATATGTGAAACATCTGACACTGAGATGCACAAAAAAGCCAGTGTACAAATGTTTGATACAGTCCAACACAGATGGCCGGGCGTGGGGTGGGGTGGGGGATGGTGTGCAGGGCAGACCTTTGATCCAAATTGCCCTCATTGCCAAAGCAATTTTGAGTTTCTCCAAGTACAGCCTTCTGGAATAGAGACTAGCAAGGTGTTCTTATCCCTTTCCTTAAAAGATATTTAACAAGTCATGGTATCATGACAGTCCTGAGGACTGTAAGCATCATGGCCACAAGTTCAGTCTGAGAGAGGAGGATACTTATTCTTGGTCCTAACCAAGAACTTTGAGGTTTAAACTCAGCTTTAAGCTGGCCTTTCCACTTTGGTCTTAGCTCCAGATTTTGACTTTAGTGATTTGCAGTCCTTCCATCTTCTCAGAAGACTTTGGCTTTATGTCCATGTTAGTTTTTTGTTACTCTGAAAAATTACTGGAGGATTAAATTATAAAAAAAAATAAAGAAAAGGTTAATTTTGGCTCATAATTCCAGAGATTCTAGTCCATAATCTAGGGCCTTACTGCTTTGGACAACATATGATGGGACCACGGGGTGGAACAAAAATCATTCAACTCATGAGCAGGATGAGAAAGAGAAAGAGAAAGCCATCAGAGCCCCACAGTCCCGTTTGAAGGCATGTTCCCATGATCTAATATCCTGTACGAGGCCCAACTTTTATGTATCCAGCATCTTCCAAATCTACCATCGTATGAAAAGTAACTACCACATGAGTCTTTGGGGGACATTTAAGATCCAAACTACAGCAATGCTTTCTTGGAATCCTAACTGTCTAGTCTTCCAAATGTAGCTAATCTCATATTCCTCTGAGCTATTTTCCATCCACTTAACTGGATTCTTTGTACATCTATGTTGACTGAACCATCCTTGGAGAAATGATCAGACTCCTGTATACCCCTGTATAGTGTAGTATCTTGACATTATGGGTACTTATCTGAAGAATTTGGGTTTTAAATATATAGCGAAACACTAAAGGAGTATTATTATACTCTCTTCCTCTTTTTCCTCATCCCATGTTCTTATAGCATCACTATCACAGTGCAAGGATACAGGGACTGAGATTCAAATGCTTCAGGTGACTTGCTTGAGATTTCCCAGCACAAAAGAGTGGGCCTGGAACATGGATGTCAATCTGCAGGCCAGGTTCAGGTTGTTTCCACTAGATCCCCTCCCTCCCTCTCCTCCAAACTCCAGGTTATGATTCATTGCATACAAAGACAGTTAAAACTACAATAGGACTTTTTTATGAAATGTGGTCTGGTGTCGTCCAGGTGTGTTCCTTATTTGCACAGGATGTAATTATTAAAACCAGTGTTCCAGGACTTTCTAAAGTTTTAAAGGTCTTACAGTCTCTACTTAATTCTGTGTTGAACAAAGAATGTTTTGTCCTGGAGATTCCAATTGAATAAAGCCAATGGTATGAAACAAATTTCCATAAGCAACCAAATAATGAAATTGGAAACAAAGTGAAGACTTTACAGGTGAAGTGAGAAAATCTAAGAAATGCATTCAAACATCCAACAAATTACAGAGGAGATTGGAATACTGCATGAACCTTTCTCTGCAGCTCGACCAGCCCGCAGCCTTTCTCTGAATTATGTTTCTCTTGATTCTTCTTCATGTGCTTCAGTGGTTGTGTTGGAGGGACTAAAGGATATGCTGTGCTGTGACAGTGGATAAAGTGAATGTCAAGTGTCCAGCCCCCATATTCCAACCAGAAGAGAAAGTGTAGCAAAATCAGAAGTCAGGGGACATATCCTACTCCCTGTATAATTTGGGTCCTATTATCTATGTAATATTCTCTGAGGCCCAACTGCCTCAACTATCAAAACAGGAATAACGTGACTCAACAGTTTTGATGTCAAATGAAATAAAATATAAATGTCTTAAAAGAAAAGATGTTCAATGAACAGCTAATATTTTCTATACTGCAGGCCACGGGTGGTAGGGGGGAACTTCTTTCCAAATTGATATGCTCTGGAGAGTAGAAACTGACATTGAAATTTTTTCTTATAGGATATAAAATGATAAGGCTGCATTACTAGCTTCTAGTACCACCTCTTCTTACCTAGTAGGAGAATTGTGGCTCTTTCCTCTTTCCATGTCATGGCTGCCTCTTCTCATGTCCTGTGGCCTACAGGGAAGAAGAATCACTCTAGTGGCATTTCTTTTTCCCCTATATGGGCTATAGTGTGTTGCATAATAAAGGTTTGATGAATGGAGTTGTTCTATTTGAATCCAAGCAGTGCCATGTGTTTGCATGATAATTGGCTGATGTACACTTGACTTGTAAAAGTACTTTTCATTCTTTTGTATCAGCCATTACTCAATGTAAATGGTAAGGCATGTTGTGAATGGAGGGTAATTCCTGCTCAGAAATCCATGAGTATAAATTTTCTGTCTCCACTGACCAGAGTTATGCTCAACTCATAACACCAAGCTTTGGTCAAGCATTTATAGCATGAACCTAGCAGATTTGACTTGTGGTTCCATAATTTAGAAGTGAAGTGAGAAAAACAGGTTGATTCTGCATTGTTTTTCAGATAGAGCTATCTGGATAAGAAATCCCCATTGTGTTCATACAGATTACAACAAAAGTAGTCTGTTCTTCCTGCAAATAATATTCACTTAAGTATTTTTCAGCTAAACATGTCATCTTCCTAAATTTAGAGAATCCTACATATTTTCTTTATCTTTAGCTGCAAAAAGGAAAAATAAATTAGAGTTTACCCTGGTCATTTTTTTTTTGTAAAAAGAACATTAAAAAAGGATTATAACACTAAGAAAACGGTTAAGAAGTGAATTCCATTAAAATATTTTTAAAAAGGTCTTTTTTTCTGAAAAGCCAAGTCAGAGAGTAGATGATATAGAAAAACAAAACAAAAAAATTAAAAAAAAATATTTATAGCACTTTTCAAGGATGATAAGTCAAACTATCTAGAGGGAATGTTGCAATGAGGTTGTACAGTGGGAGAGAAAGAATAAGCTCAGCTCCTCAGAATGGGAGTTTATAGCCAAGGAAAAAGTGGGGTTCAATAGGTGGAAAATTATTAATAGAAACTCCAGAAGAAATGGGGGATCTGAGTTGATAGAATATTTGCTATAGGCAGGAAATGTGAGCAGATGTTGAGAGTGTGGGATAAGGAATTTAATCAAATATTAAGAACAGTGGGTTTTCAGTAAACTGACCTAGCAGGATTTGTGCTAAAACTGAACTAAATGAACAAAAGACAGGCCCCAAGGTGAGGGACCTAATCACAAAGCAGCCTCAGAAAAGCCTGACTCAAGTTTGGTCAAAGGAAGACTTTGATATGGCAAAAAATCATTTATGGACTATGTGAAGATTTCTAAAAACTCTAAAAGAGAGAGATGGGTTGACTTAATTTAATAATAGACAAGGTGACTTGAACAATCACTTCATAAAAGAGGATATCCAAATGATTGGTAAATATGAAAGGATGGACAAAAACCTTCAGTTAATGGGGAAATACAAGTTAAAGCCAAAATGTGATATTATTACACAACTTCTATCATGGCTAAACCAGCCAGTCAACCAACTAGGCAAAAATTATCTGACAATGTCAATGCTGGTAAGAATTTAGGATAACTAGAATTTGCTTACTCTGACAGTGAGAGTAGAAACTGGGACAACCATTTTAGGAAACTCAGTAGTAACTAGCATGACTGAATATATGCATGTATATCCATGACCCTACAATTCTAATTCTAAAACTTCACTCAACAGAAATACATCAATATATTCTCCAAAGACCATGATCCCACCAGCATTGTCCCTAATTCCCCCTCTATAAAAAAACTCAAATGACTATCAATAGCAGGATAAGTATAAATGTGATACATTTATTCAGCAATTATAAGAAATAAAAAAAACCTGCTAAATAGAACAATCTGGAAGAATCTCCAGACATGATGTTGAGTAGAAAAAGCCAGTTCCCTGGGCAAACATACCATGAATACATTTCTAGAAAGTTTAATAACAGAGAAAAATACAAGCAGAGTTTGTCAGAAAAAAAAATGTTACTTTTGAGGAGTTAATGACTAGGTTGATTAAAAAGGGAGACTTCTAGAATGTTTGCCATGTCCTAGATCTGTGCTTTCCAAAATCCAGTGTATATTATGTCTCTTTGGAAATCTGTTGAAGTGCAGATTCAGATTCAGCAGGTATGATAGGACCCAAAAGCATGTGTTTCTATGAAACTCCTATATAATGCTAAGGCTGCTGATTGTAAATCGGGCAGAGCAACAAAGTTTGATATCTTCATCTGAATGATGTACATATGTTTGTGTGTATACATTTTTATCTGCAAAATTCTATCCAACTATATAGCTATGGTTTGTGTACTTTCTCTGTGTGTGCCATACTTCAATTAAAAACAAATGCCTCTTGGAGTGTAAACCTGAAAGCAAAAATTTTAGCTGTATTTCTGCAAGTGACAAAGATAGAAATAAGTTCATTCGTTTTGGATTGAAAGCAACACAAATTCTCTTTGAAAATTCTAAATCAGTAAGATATTTATTGCAGTCACATGAACACTCTTAGAGAACAAGAATGAAAACTTTAGTACCATACTTGCTTATACTATTGCATTACCAGAGGGTTGGTACCAGGACATCAAAAGACTTTTCTATGCACCATCATTGGAATAAATGACCTTAAACATTTTCAGTCCTTTTTCCCTAGCCACACTTCAAATTACAAAGAAAGAGAGCCCAACTGACCTAACTTAGTAAACTCACTTGCCCATCCCCTAAAGGAAGCAGGGAGCCTGATTAACCTAGTTTCATTATACTCCATGTAAAATGAATAAAGTGCTTCCAAGAGGTAGGCTCTCTATTTTCATCATCGCTAGCAATTAGAGAAATGCAAGTCAAACTACTCTAAGATTTCATCTCACTCCAGTCAGAATGGCAGCTATTATGAAGACAAACAACAATAAGTGTTGACTAGGATGTGGGGGAAAAGGCACACTCACACATGGCTGGTGGGACTGCAAATGGTGCATCCAATATGGAAAGCAGTATGGAGATTTCTTGGAAAACTGGGAATGGAACCACCATTTGGTCCAGCTATCCCTCTCCTCGGTCTATACTCAAAGGACTTAAAAACAGCATACTACGGGGACACAACCACATCAATGTTTATAGCAGCACAATTCAAAATAGTTAAACTGTGGAACCAACCTAGAGGCCCTTCAATAGATTAATGGATAAAAAATATGTCATTTATACACAATGGACTAACTCGGCAATAAAAGAAAATAAAATCATGGCATTTGCAGGTAAATGGATGGAGTTAGAGAAGATAATGCTAAGTGAAGTTAGCCAATCCCCAAAAACCAAATGCTGAATGTTTTCTCTGATATAAGGAAGCTGATTCATAGTGAGGTAGGGAAGGGGAGCATGGGAAGAGTAGATGAAGTGCAGATAGGGCAGAGGGGTGGGAGGGAAAGGAGGGGTTAGAAATGGTGATGAAATGTGATGGACATTATTATCCAAAGTACATGTGTGAAGACAGAAATTGGTGTAAATATACTTTGCATACAACCAGAGATATGAAAAATCATGCTCTATATGTGTAATAAGAATGGTAATGCATTCCACTGTCATATATAAATTAAAAAGATAAAAACATTTACAGTAAAACAAACTAGGTTTTACTTTAGTAAATGAGGATGGGCCTCTGTTCCTTCTTGCTAATATCAGATTTTTTCAAGAATATTTACCAATTTTATCAAATTAATTAAGCAAATAATTTCAGTTATCCTAGGAAAAAATAAAATAAAATGAATAAAGTATTTTCCAGAAGGCAAATGGTATATGTTTTCCAAACTTGGTGGATTGGTGCTTGTATGCAAAGACAGGAGTGCAGAGGAGTTATCAAATGAAGAATTTACTAAGACTTTTTTCTAACTCTGCAGCCATTCCTCGTTTTTCTTTTTTTCTCATTGGAGACAAGAAGATAGTTGTTTCAGTAACTTTTCCAACCCACTTACCTCATTGAGCTCAATTCTCTGTATTCTCGCATGTGTGGTGATAAGGTGGGGACAGCCATAAGGGCAGCATTTGTACAGGGTGGAGAAATGAATGGGATTGATACAGTTTCTCTTGACTCACTCTGTGGTGGTATAATACTTGTGAGTGAAATTTTGGAAAGAGCTTGAAAAAAAAATAATAACAATAAAATAAATGCTTTCCATACCAAAGATAATAGGAATTCTTAGTAATTTCTATTATCATATGGCTAGGAGGGGCATTTTCTCTATTGGACTCTCCCAGTGGTGTGGTAGGTGGTTGTTCTTCTAAGACCTGCTATTTGGTTTCTTAAATCTCTGATGTAATGATGGCATCTAGTTGTCTAGATATTCCAGAAGTTATTAAGTTTATAGCAATAGTCAACTGCCTATTTCCTGCCCCTTAGGATATGTAGAAAAGTGTTCTGGATCTATCTGGGTAGAAAGCAAGGCACAGGCACAAGATCATTATCATCCGTGACACATCCAGGTCGTATTTCTTCCACATTTTGTTAGTGTCAATGAACCAGGGACTGCTAATGAATGATTTCCATTGGATAATTTTGTTTTTTCTGTTTCAAGTTTCAGGTTGTCTGTCTGGATTTCATTAGTATTGCAATGATTTACCCAAGAGGGTTTTGTTTCTTAACATGGTTGGGAAAGAGACATTGGGAGGGTAACTGTCTTTGTGGGAAAGGAGATTTCTTTCAGTATATGGGTGTGCAAAAAATTTAAGTGCAAATTTTCACTTAACCCTTACTTTGTTTTATGCTTTTCAAATGGTGGTTTCTTTAAATTGCTGCAAACATATTTGCCAGACACCAAAAATACCAGCAGTGTATTGTCTAGGAATAATTACTGTCATAATAACAAAAATATTTAAGTGGTATGTTGGAAAAGTAACTAAAATCTCAAAGGAAAAGGAAAAAAACAATTTTTAAAACTAATTTTATTTATTTTTGTTTGATCATTTATTACTACTTCATTTGGCTCTTCAGAACTCTACTACTACGTGTTCATTTTTTTTTTCATGTTCTCCTTTGCTTCATGGTAATTTCACAGTTATACCTAGTTGAAAACAGAATCGTTTTTTTTTTATCAAGCTTAAAAAATGACATAAATAAGCAAATGAAAGGGTCTAAGTATTTCTGGATGTGTGTGTACTTTCTGATAACCTACGTTACAACCCCAGCCCCTTTCAGCAATCTACTTGGTGACACGAGTAATCCATCTCCATATTCTATACTTCACTTCATTGACCCACTCTGCTCAGAAGATGAGTCTCACTGGGTATTGGCACTGTCCCAAACCAAATTTCAGTTCTACATTTGGATGAAACCCAAATTAGTGGGACTTGACATTAGAAAGTTTGTTTTCTTATATAACTATGGTATATCCCCAGGCTAAGGGGCATAAACACACCATGATTCTGTTGTGAAGTTGACTGTTCAAGTCCTTGGCCCATTTATTAAATTAGACCAGCCTGTCTCTTTATCATTGACTTGATGCATCTGTGAAAGGAAAATAATATATGAAAAGTGCTCAATAGTCTCAATAAATACCCATAAAGAGTGAGTAGTTGTACGGTAGTCATTTTGTGGTGACCTTAATCTACTTATTGGTTATGTAACTAGTTCTAGACCCACTTTTATGGTGAGGAGTGTTAGGTCCTGTGGGTTGACTTAATCAGCAAAGATGCATGGGGACATTCGGGGCTCATAGTGGGCTACTGTCCCTACAAATATAAATCAAGATGATATAAAAAATAAAATTATTTTGTGTATTTAAATATTTTTCAAAACATTTAAAATATCCATAAAAATAAAAAACCAAGATGCAAATAAAAATTCATGACTACAAAGATATAAATAAACTTTTTTTTGCATTACAATTCTTATTTCACATATACAGCACAATTTTTCATATCTCTGGTTGTATATAAAGTATGTTGACACCAATTTGTGTGTTCATATACGTACTTTGGATAATAAAGCTGAAAATTTCAAAATTTGTTTTATAAAATTTAATTATATACTGTTATTTATTTCTTAAATATAAAACAGAAATTCTGCTAGTCAATTTCCACTTTGTTGCCATTGAAAGTTGGGGAAGCAACCTTTTGTGTAGAATTCTAAGATGCCTCCCAAATCCTTACCTGTGTGGTATAGATACATGCCCATTATAATCAACTTCTTCTTGATTGTAAGTAGAACCAGTGGAGGTGATGAATATTATTCCAGGGATTATACCACTTAATAAAGCAAAAGAGATTTTGCAGATGTAATTAGGTGTCCTAATCAGTTGACTTTGAATTTCTCAAAATGGAAATGATTCTAGGTGGGCCTGATCTAATTAGTGGAGACTTCAATAAGATAAGAAACACCAGCAGAGACACTCCACTGATGCCTGAAAGAAATAAGTCCCTGAGACTCTTGCAGCAGCAATGAACTGAATTCTGTCAAGGATCTGAATGACCTCAGAAGAATCCCTTAGCTCTAGATGAGAACCTAGCCCTGGCTAACAGCTAAATTTCAGCTTTGTTCAGTCCTGAGCACAGAAGCCAGCCAAGCCCTGGCCAAGTTTCTATCTACAGAACTGAGATACTAAATGGGCATTGTTTTAAGTCACAGGAGTTATAGTAGTTCTTTTACAGCAGCAATGGAAAACTAATACTATTTTTATGAATATTGTGACTAGGCCTGCATATTTAAAATTTAAGCACAATTATTATTTCATGCCTATAAAATGTTGGTAGCCAACCTTCTTTGCATATCGTTGATAATATTACATTGAAGTCATATGAGAACTATGAGCTCAGTGCTAGACATGGGGGTATGGTCAATAAGTGGTAGTAGCTCTCAATTTTGAGACAAGACCTTATTTTTAGCATAGGCAAAGCAAATTATACATTTTTAATGACATAATTATCAGGAAACCTCAGTTTTTGTCTGTCAAACACTCTGGTAATAACTGCTGAAGTCTGCAAACATCATTTTGTAGAAGATTTTACATCATAACCCTCATTCAGAAAGTGATAGAAGAAGAAGACATGAGGGTGTCAGCTGTCATCCTAAGAGTATCCACACTATTCTCACATGATCTATGGAGGCTATAGAAGAAAATACAAAAGACTGTTCTGGACAATGGAAAGCAAATATAATATCTTGTCCCTCTTACAAATTTCACAGAACTGGAACATTCTCCTCGTGAAATAATGTAAAGGAGATAGAAGTCTCTTTTGGGGGGAGAAAAGTAGTGATTCCTAAAATATACACACTTCAGAATTTTCAAGTGAGGAGTGAAAAAATAATTACAGGGATAGAAAAAGTGTCAATTTTTGCACTTCACAGGGGCTCAAACTTTGTCATGGGAAAGAGGCAGAGAAAAGGTGATTCCAACCTAGGGCATTTCAAGACAATTGAGATCACGTTGGTTTTTGTTGTAGAAAGTTGTTTTTGAACACAGGTGTGAAATAAAATAATACACCTAATAACACACCTCATGTCACCCACCTGATTTTTTATTATTTTATAAGGATTATTGGTTTCTGAAAATGCTGATCTCTACATTTCATGAAGATGAAGAGGTTTTTTTTTTTTTTTTTTTTTTTTTTTTGCCCATAAGTATTATTTGTAATATCATGGACTGGGAGTCAGAAGAGAATTTGAATTTTTTATTCACCTTAATTCTCATGGAATTTCTTAGCTTTTGGGATTTCAAACATTAGGGAATACTTTCAGTTATTTTTCCTATTTGGGCATGAATATAGAAGAGTGGAGTGAAGGGAGTAAAGCATGAGATTTTTTTTTTGTTGTGTAATCTGTGTTTCTTATTACTTAATTTCAAAAATTTACAAATTTAAAAATGATTCAGAAATCCATAAACCCCTCCTAAACTCTCCTCTTCCTACTCTTGGTAATCATACAACTTATTTAAAAAATGAGCTCCTGCTCTGTTCCCATCACTCTAGGGATAATGAGGAAAAAAATGTTATTTAAATGCTATCATAGGTAGTGCCACTTATTTCCCCCCAAGTGGGATCTTGTTGCCTTAATTTATGCAGGAAAAAAAGCACTTGTTATTAATAAACAAAATATGAATTTATCCATTGTTTATTCCTGATTATAAACTGTGTATGAGAGATCTATTTCTCTCTCTCTCTCTCTCTCTCTCTCTCTCTATATATATATATATATATATATATATATATATATATATATATATATATATATATTGGGAATACACGTGGGGATGGTTGATATATAGTATTAATATAATATATGGGGAATATTGACTGTGAATAACCATGACCATGAATATTATGTATTATCAGTGAGCACAGCAACAACTATCTTGGAGTTCATGAGAAGGGTGAATGTCCAACCCCAACACACTCTGTTTTGTTCATTGCTCTAAGCTTTAAGACAAAAATCTCTTTGTTTTCCTCCTTTAATATACAATGCCAAGCTCACTGGGGAAGAGAGGGTAGGACCCTACAAAACTCACTTTGTCTCAGCTGGAGCTATAACTCACAAAAAGACACACAACAAACTTTTTATGCTTAATTTTCTCTTGGTACTTCAGAAGACACCTGCCTGGGGGTTTTGCTGCCAATGGGCTGCAGAAGGCTTTTGTCATCATTGAAATCCAGTAGCCCTCATCTGATGTCCAATTGAATATCAGTGATTCCAGAATAGTTCACATTGTGCCAGTCAGCTTACCACACAGCTTCTTTCAGGACTTGAAAGAGTCCTAACTACCCCCATCCTGCCTCCTACCCCCACTGCCTTTTATGATAAAGGAAAAAGAATGGCCCCTGTAGGTTAGACAATCCTACATCAAGGTGAATTCTTGATAACCAGCTCTGTTCTTCCTGATGCCTTGTAAACATGCTAATTAAAAGGAGAGCGTTTCTGAAGATCAAGGGAGAAAATATTCTGAGCCAGCCTTTGTAGACACAAGTATTCCCAGACACCTCCTGGATTTTTTGCTCACTTGCTTCTGAGAGTTCACTGCAATGAGAACTTCAAGGCATGAAACCTCTCAATATCTACTAAAAAAAAAAAATGTCCACATATCAAGAGCAGACACCATATAGAGCTATCTCTGTCCCTGAAAATTTCACCTGCACCACTTTAGCCCAGTACTAACCACAAGACTCAATATTCTCACACTGTACTCACAATGCAATTTTCATAGAGAATCTTGTTAGCAGTTCATCTCTCTTCCACATTATTAAAGTTTTTTTTTCAAAGTGTACACAATACAAATACATATTTGTTGGCAGCTGAACTGACTCACTTACTGCTGCACATGCACGTGGGTGATAGCCAACTTCCCATGTTTACACCGATAGAGTCTTTGTTCTTAGTCCTGGCTAATTCCCTGCTTCCCTAACAGCTATGGACTTCAGCAGAGCAGATTTTTCTGAGTTTTGGAAGTAGCAAAAAAACCCCAAAAATTCCATGTAAGTCAAATATTTAGAAAAATCCTTGACTTGTATTTCTTAAAAAATATGATATATCCAAGTAAAATTAGAAGACTAATGTAAACCAGAAAAGATATAGATATTAAAATCAAAGAGTTCCTTTGGTCTTGAGCTCTGCCCTGAGTTACTATTGGGCCAGGAAAAAGGAAACAAGGGCAAAGAATTTAGTCGTTCCCAACCTGAATGTGCTTCAGAATTCCTCAGAGTACATTCAAAATGAAATTTCTGGGCTCCTCCCCAGAACTGCACAAGCAAAAAAATATTTATGAGGGAGCCAAACATGCCACGCTTTTTAAAAATTTCCAGGTGTGTTTGATGTTTGGCACGATCCGGAAGTTACTAAAAACTTAAAGACTTTTTCTTATTTTCATAAGGAATATGATATTAATTCCTTAAGAGCCACAGAACGTTCTGGAAGTTAGATCTCCTTTACAAATACACCCATCTCATGTTGTACAGCCCAAAGTGTTATTTATAGGGAAAGATATAGTCACTATTATGTTCAGAATGGTAAATTTCATAAAGTGTTTTCAGATCCTTTAAATAAAGTTGACTAAATCAACATATGAATGAGAAAAATAACATGGCACAGGTAACAGCATCAAGTTTTAAAAAGCTGTGTGACTGTACTTTTTTTTATTTTGACTAAACATTGTCTGCAGGATAATCCAAATATATTTTAGATTTGAAAGAATTACCCCCATTTTCAAGTTTGCTATTCTTGAAAAAACATTCTAGAGGATTAGTTATCTGGAGAACAAATTGTATAATTATCACAACTGTACACACTATTACACCTGTCAACAATGAACATGGTAGGAAAAATCATCATTTAGAATGGCAGGGCTCTTCCAGAGTAATTTCCCCACCCAGAGTTCTCTCCCAAGCAACTGTGCCTATCTTTGTGGTTCTTTGTCCTTCTGTGGTTCTTTCTCCACTACAGTTCTAAAGGGTGGATTTGGATATGTTTGGCTTGGAAATTTTAGGCAGTGATGATTGACTTTCACTAGGAAAGAAGGTATAACCTACTTAAAATGTCCCAATTCCCCTCCACCATCCATTTTTGACAGGTTAATTGAATTACTGTTTTCCATTGTTTTGTTGACTATTTTGTAAATTTAAATGACATTCTTAAAGGCCTATTTCATGTTTAATTATCTCTTAGGTCATCTCTGTTCTCTTCTGGATAAGATGGGGATATTGAAGGCCCTAATTTTCTTTCCTATGTTTCTCCTCAACCACTTCACCACCGGCCCTTTCATTTGTCAACACAGTTACTTCTAGCCTATATTTACACCTCTCAAGTTTTGTCTATAGATTGACTATAAAATTTTTAAAATGAATATATGTTATGGCTATATAGATATTGTCCATTGTAGACCAATAGGGTGCTATGGTTACATTTCCTCTTCTACTAATGCACTATTCTCATGTCCAAGCAAAAGAATGGCCCTAAATTTTAGGTAGATACATTCTCTTTGCTGAAACTCCTTCTGTATAGTGTGATCACAATCATGCTATTTTATGATGTACTTCAGAATTGTCTCAAAATATCCTTTCCATGGTCTAGTTTGTTATTTTTAAGTATCTAATTGCCTTTTTATTTTTTGAAAGAGGCCTCTTTGCCTTCTCAATTTTAGCTTCCACTTTTGCCTTCTTTCTCTGTATCGCTTAAAATTCATTCTGTTGTGTGTTTTTTTTCCAGAAATCCATTGATTTCACATTTTATTTTTGGCTTGTTGCTTTAGTGTGCAAATATGATCCAGCAAATTATATACAGAAAATTCTTTTGGGATATTTCCACCTTTGTCCTTATTTTATGTCCACCTCTTTTTTTTTTTCAATATTTACCTTTATTTTCCTGAAGCATGTGATATTATAACATCAAGGATGAATAAAGTATACATGTTTTAAATCTTTAAAAATCTGAGTAATTATCAACTTGAGCATCTGAATTAATTGGGTAGTTTTTAATAAAAATAAAATAAACTGAATTTCTTCCTAGAAAACAGAATAATTTTGTGTATAGCTATGGATGAAATTAACAGATGTATTAAAGTAATATTTCTCTGAAAACATCAGTGTCTAAACTGATTCATAAATAAATGCTTGAAACAAGAACAATTATTATACTCTTAACTTACTAAGGATATGGGATTAAAAGGAAACATAAATTATTTTATAGGCCCAGAATAATATTACTATCATAAGTTTACTAATCACTGAAATAGAAAAATGTAGTTACATAGTAATTTGAATAATAATGTGAAATATTGACAAAATACTATAAAGTAAAATTCATCTAGATACTGAGAGAATAAAATACTCTAAGTGAGGTTTACCTCCAATGGATCAAAATGGGAAATTTTATTCATAAAATGCACAACTATCCAAATGTCCAAGAAGAAAATTACATATGAATATCTAAGTGGATATAGGAAAGCATTTGATTTGATTCACTGAAATTTATTCCAACAAAATGGAAATGAATGATAAAAGGAAAATATTATTATATAAAGAAATAATGTTATAAAGAAAAGACAGTATTATACATACATGTGATGTTTTATATAATCATCTAAAAATATCCAGTAAAGTATATCAAGAATACAGTTAAGAAATAAATAAAATAAATGAAAGAGCAAATTGAAGTTTAACTCCTCCACATAGTGACCACAGTTAATAATACTGTACTTTATATTTCGAAATTGCCAGAATGGATATTAAATGTTCTCACCACAAAAAGTCATAAATTGGTGAGGTGATGATATTAACATTTTTGAATCTTTCTATAAGGTGTATGTAGATTAAAACATCACAGTGTATTTCACAGATATACAAAATTATTTCGTCAGTTAAAAGTAAATAAACTATTTTAAAAGGGCAAATTAACAAGTAAAAACTACATAATACACAAATATTTGGGGGAAATTATAAATTAATGTCCTGCTCAGGAAGCATTTTGTGATGTCTACTAAATTTGTAAAAACATGAACTGTTTGAAAAAAAATAACTGCTTGTAGGAATTCAGCCTATTGATGTATATGCAATGTATGCACATTGTTTGGCTTGTTTAACCATGTTCACATCTTTGTTATATTGTTAATGTTATTAGAGCTATATTACACAGGCTATTAAAATTTATTTTTATACTTTTCTAATTTTTAAAAAACTTTAATAAAGGCTTTTTGTTTTGTTTTGTTTTGGTTTGGTTTGGTTTAAAAATACAAGAGAACATCAGAATACTCTGAGAATGATTTGAAAAATAATTTTTAACCTTTCCTGAAATTTTCAAATCTTGAACTTCCTACATGAAAGCAGGCAATCATCAAGAGATTAATAATCAACAACCATTAATACAGTGATTAATACACTCAAAAGGTAAAAATTTACACTATCAGAACTATGTTTCTTAAACTGTGTACTATCATCATTAGTACTTTGACCCTTTCTATATTAATAAGGATTCTGATGGAAAAAGGGTTCCACATTAGAATAAGTTTGGGCACATGCATTATGATAATTTACTTATTAAGAAAACACTTTTTCCCCTTCATAAACAGTTTGAGAAAATACAGTCTTAGTGATGTTAAAATAAACTATATCAAGTGTTCCTTAAAAAAAATGTCTTCAAGCTATAAAGTAATTGTTATTGTTGTAGTTTTCATTATGTTATTTAGTTGTTGTTGGGACCAAAGCTGAACAGAAGCCCATGATAGTTGATTCAATTTCTTTCTTTCTTTCTTTTTTTTTTTTTTGTTTTTTGTTTTTTGTTTGCAAAAGCTGAGAGGTAGTGAGAAAAGGTGCTTTTGACATTAACACTTCTCAAGTCTGGGTTAGGTGTTCCTCTGTACATTTTTTTTCCACAAATTAGAAGAGCTTCTAGTTGTAAAGGGCAGAAAATAAGAAAGAGTTGCTTAGAGCCAGAGGTGCTGATACAAGGAAAACAATAGGTGTTTTGTGCAGACACTTTTTCCACAGCTCAGAAATGCAGTTTGTCAGGAGGACAAAAAAAAAAAAAAAAAGATTTCTTTTGTAAACAGATTTAAATATGTGCCATCTATCTAACTCACGTAATGAACAAATAGGGAAAATGGCATATCCTTCATAGCCAAGCTTCTCACGTTTCTGTCTCAGGATTTGGTGTGGGGTGGGAGTGGGGATGGGAGGCAGCATTGAGCACTTTCGAGGGGACAGCTGCGAGTGAAAGGTACACATCTGACTTTCATCGCCTCAACCTGTGCTGCTCTGCCGTTGACACCATCACCTCTCTTCCTCGTTCTTCTCTGTCCCCCTCCCGACCCCCAGTTTTATTTTATTTTTTTTCATAGTCTCTGAAAATGCAATGGAGAATAAAAATGTGGTAAGACCTGCCGCCAGCACCTATGCCCTCCAGTCCTAAGCTGACAAAAATGTCAAGAAACTGACAGTAAAATATGCGAAGAAAAAGCTCTGCAAACAAGAGCAAAGCCCAGACTATGTGGCGCTTTTGCCACACCGTGTCATGGTTTTCAAACAGAAATAGCAGTCCTGGGATTTATTATCTTAAGCATCACTTGTTAAATTTTACACTACACAAATGATAGAAAATAAATACCAAGGGGACACTATCGAAGATGGAGTGAGGGAGACAGATAAGGATATAGACAGGTGGACCCGACTGAATGCTAATGGAGGGATCTTTTCCATCTCTGGCTTATCATAGGGCGAGGGGGCTGGTGCAGAGAGGCAGAGCACCAGGCATGCCACCCACCAACTCTGTCTACATGAATCTAGTCATGTGGTTGAAGAGTTGAAATATACATTATTTTATTGGCCAACTTGGTGTCAGATAACCTCATCAATTTACTTGAAAGCTTACAGTATCTGTTCAACATGGCTCTCAGTGGTGCCTGGGACCTGTTCTACCTGCAGTGAGAACAATGGAGACTTGGAATATTGATGATCATTATTCTCTGAGCTCCTGATGGCTGTGTTTTACATTTCATCTTACTTTATTTTTACAGTCTGTCCTATAACATAATTGTATTCTTTTCTCTCCCTTTCAGAGATAAGGAAGTTAAGGTGTAGGAAAAACTAACTTTCTCAAAATTACAGTGTTTTGTAACAAAGTTGGCTTTCAAAATCTACTATTATTTGACCCCAGGCAACTCTCTTGATGATAAGTTCCCCCAAGTGAAAAAAAAAAAAAAAGATCCGTTGATTTAGTTCTTTAATAATTGTATTTATAAACTATCATTTTACATAGCAAATACAACCTGGGGCCCATTATAAGCAAGAACGGCAAATATCCTGTATTTATTTTAAATTGCATCTCAGCCTTATCTTTTCTTGAACAACTTAAGATACTCAAGTTTGTGCTTTATTTCCTTATCTTTTAAGAGATTGAGAAACCAAGGCATATAGGAATGAAATGTCCTGTTTTTGGTTACACTAATAACCACAGCATGCTTGTGAAAACAGGAAGAAACAGTCCTATGAAATGACACCATCCAAGCAGAATTAGGTTACTCCCCTAAGACATCAGATACCATGGGTATATTTATAATTGATGGCTTATAAATTCCGTCAAGTTTCTCTCCTTTGTTCTATCCACAACTCAGTTGCACATAAAATTCTCAATTCCTGATCTTAAAAAAATAGAGAAAAAAAAGCAAATGAAAAGAAAGGGGAAAAAAAATAAAAGAGAGAGCAATTGGAGAAGCACACAGGATTCAACTGCCCTTGAAATCTACACACAGGTAATTAATCTGCAAGTAGGATAGAGGGAGGTCCCTGATTTTATGGGGCTTAGTCAGTGGTGTCCATCAGGTGACTGGCAAAATCCTGAGTAGAACTAGGGTGTGTGGTTCCCTGCCCTCTGACCAAGAGACATCATTCCCTCTCCTGATGGGCATGGGAGCAAATATACATCTCCATTCTGATCAAGCTGTAAAGAGAGCCATAAAACTACTATTGAAATCCAAATGTCATATCAGTGGAAGTGTCTAAATCCCATAATGGCTCTAGTGATAACCCCTTAATGTTCAGAGAGATCCCCGAGGGAAGGACAGACACAGGCTGCTCCTGTGAGCTTGGTACAATGCCAGAGTATTCCAGTGTCCACAAGTATTCACTTCTTACAGCTCTTCATAAATTTTATTATCATTTTAAACTTAGATTGTGAGGAAGAAAGAATAACTGCTTTAATGCAATTTACATATGAATAGAAAATATGTGCAGGTATTGCAAACGAACTTCTAGTTAAAATATGAGCTGCAGAACAAAGGCGGCCTGATTAGGAGTCTTTGGGTTAGGTGACTACACACCCATTTACTTAGCTCTAGTTCAAAGTGTTCTCACGAGGCTGTGACCACTTCCTTGAAAACTTTCTGAAACATTATTTTCAGTAGTACTACTTTTTTCTTCATTTACATGATTTTAGTCTGCATTTGGTGCATATAGAAGATATAAAATTACTTGAAGTGAGATATATAAATATTAATGGTTTTTATTCAAGGGGTAAGGCCCTTCCATCTAGTTTGGGTCATCAGTGGGTAGTAAATGGAAGCAATGCTAGTAAGGAAATGTCATGAATGTTCATATATTCATGCGATTTCACTGAACAGTCTATTTTGAAAACAAAAGCAAGAGGGATTTCCTATGTATTTTACCTTAGAGGAAATCCATACATTTTCGTTCTGTCTACCTACCCATCTGATCTCCTGGGTATTGGTAGAATTAGGAAAATTAATTTATAGTGAGAGGCATTCTGTAATCTCACTTTCTATCTTTTCCAGATGCTAAATACAAATGGAGGAAAACTGATTTGTAATTAGTGCGATTAGTAGAATGGCTACTTACAGAGGTCTTACCTATTCTCAATTTACTTATCTCAACATCCTTGTGGCCAAAATATTCTATATCTGATTTGATCATGAAACTGATAATAGGTTAACCACTGTTAGTGTCTTTCATCCTTATTTTTGCTTCCAGAATTCAGTCATCAGAGGATCTATGTTTCTCACTTCAAATGCTGGATGTTGGATTTGGTAAGTTTTTGGCAATGAAGACATCTTTCAGAAGTCTATTACTTCTACAATGTAATAGACTTTCTGTAATGTTCATGTAGCTAGAGAAGCATTCTGCTTCTTTTGACACATGACTAGTATATAACATAGTCCTAACTCAGTTTCACTAATCCTTTAAAAACACGCCTTAGAAAACATTTCTCTTTTCTCCTAATAATCAATTACTTATGGTCTTTTGTAGTATATGGTATGATTTAATTGAAAATTAAAAACTGTATGCATTGAATTTTGAATCTTAAGCATGCATCCACATAGACCTATAGAGAGCCTGAATGACAGTGAGAAGAACAACAGAGTAGGAAAAAAAAAAATAATCTATTACTTCTAATCACTTTAACTTCAGTGATATTACCCATTCAGAGAACTCATGATTTTAATTTATTTTGTAGAAGCATTTAAAATAGAAATTAAAAATATAGTTTTGACTTTAAATAGAATGACTTTCTGGTTCTCGTCCTTGCTTGTTGGAGTCTGTAAACAAGTCAGGATGGCTCCTGGCATTTGGCCAGGGGGAGTGGTTTGTGAGGTGGTGCCAGGGAGCCATTAAGTGTGGAGATTCCTTATTGGTTGACTGCTGTATCTTTTTTATGTTAATTAAGATAAGCTGTGTGGAATGTATATATACCACTCCTGTCCTACAATAAATGGCTCCCACTCCTGCTGTATCAATGTACACAAGTTGTTCGTCACCCCCCCCCCCCCCCCGTTAGTTTGCTGCAGCTGGACTGTGGCACTTGCTAGCCTCGGGACCTTGTGGAAGGATAATCACAGCTCTTCAAGCTGTGATTTCCTTTGGTTAAATGGAGAGATATAAATTACTAATTCCGAGGTTTGTGTGAGTTTGTAAAGCGTTTAGCACCACACCTCCAAATAGGGTCTCTTCATGTGTCATCTACCAGTATTCTTATTAGCAGTAGTAATATTAATAATATCCACTACTTGCTTGCTTATGTACTTTCATGCTCTCTCTGAAACACTAAAAACCAACTGTTCAGACATTACCCAGTCCAGCCTGGTCCTCAAAAATCTTCAATGCAGCACTTCATAGAGGGTGCCCTGTGTTTTGTCTCTTCCCCAATTCTCATCTTCCTTAGCATGAATTTTTTAATTATCCTTGTATATATTTATTTTTGCTTAATTTAATCAGGGACAATTTCTCCTGTTTGTAACCAAAGAGGAACAGCTGATGAGAAAACCCAGATAATATCTTTATTTCTGAAATTACCATAGTCTTCCTATATAGTTGATTCAACACATACTACATTTCAGAGGAAGAAGTATCCATGTTATCTGAAAGAGTTAATAATAGCTTTCAAGGCATAGCTTGCATCCTCTAGATAAAGGTAACTCAGCGTGTTCGCATGATGGTGCCTTCTGGTCAATTCAGTCCAATGACCAGTCAAGTTAGTAGAGCAAAATCAACTAAATTGGTTGTTCAACTGCCTTTACCACTCATGTCAGTCTGAAAGTACAATCCCAGGAAAGTTTTAGTCCATGGTCAGCAGACTACATAGCTCTGGGCCCAAGATGAGGCAGAACATCATGGCAGAAATGTGTGGCAGAGGAAGATAGCTCACAATGTTGCAACCAGGAAGCAGAGAGTGCTCTGCTCATCAGGGACAAAATATATACTGCAGAGGTGTACCCCCACTATCCTACTTCTTCTAGTCACAGTCTGCCTAGGATTACTGCCCGCTTAATACATATCAGTAGATTAACCTGCTGATTAGGTTAAAGCTCTCATAATTTAATTATTTTACCTCTGAACCCTTTTGCATTGTCCCACCCATGGGTTTTGGGGACACCTTAAATCTAAACCAAAATAGGCTGAATGGGACATTGAAGGTGCTGTATTTGGATTTGATAGTCTGGATCAGATTTTCCATTCTGTCATGTGGTATCAGAGTCACTTCCATTGAGGTTGGTGATATTCTCTGAGCAGGTATTCTCATCTATGAATGATAGTACTTGACCTATGCACCTTAGAGAATACAATGAATATCCACAGAAGCTGGATTTCAATTAGAGTTTACTAGAGAAGTGAACAGAATCAGACATGAATATAAGTACTTACTGAGAAGCACATGAAAACTATGCTAAAGCAACACTGTCCATCAATTTTACTACTATTTTCTAGTAAGATTGTGTTTCCATTTTCAAGATTAATTTTGACTAGTTTGTCTTCCTTGTGAGAAATTCTCCTTTCCCCTTTTTATACTCCCATTCTCCTCCAGTTTTCAGATCTGAGGACCTTGCCCCATACCACATTGACCTGTGCCCACTTCTACTTTGCTATTTCCTCTTAGAAAATGAGGACACCACTTTTCATATGCAAAAGATCTAATCCTTGGCCTGGACTGGGGAGGTCCTATCTTGCCTTAAAGTGTCTGTTGCTCATTTGGGCCTTTCCTGATGACCACATTGTGTCTCTGTCTCCATGATTGTGCTTCCTCCATTTTCATTTCAGGCTCATTTTCTCTGTAGGCTCATTTTCTCTAGCCCATAAATGCTGGTGTTCCTCAGGCTCAGTCCTACTTATGCCCCTTCCTTTCTCTATGTTCTTGCTCTGAATATCTTAGTTTTACTGTGGTTTCAAAGATCATCTATATTCTAACAACTTTCAGGGTAGTAATCACACCTGAGCCTCAGTTCTATAACATGATTGTCTTCTAGATATCCAAAATGTCCTAACTGCATAAATAAATAAATAAATTAATTAAATAAACAAACAAACAAACATCCCATCTATTTCTCTCTTTATTTTCTCTACCTGTGTAAATGCATCACTTTTCCCTGCTTCTAAAAAATTTCTTATCTCATATAAAATCATCACTTCCTATTCATTATCAAAACCAAATTACATGTTTGTCAATTTTTTTTCATCTACACTGCTACCACTGAATCTAAGCCACTGGGATCTTATATTTTCATTACTACAAAAGCTAAATTTTTTTTTTCTGGCTCAAATATCAGCCTCTTATGGAAAGAGTCTTCTCCTGCATGTTGCGTAAAAGCTGAACTGTTAGCTTACCATGGTCTATAAAACTTTGGTTAATCTGCCAGGATCTTTGTCTCTCATTGCCTCTGCAGTCACTCTTTGCTTTTCCATTATATTCAAGCAGCACTGACTTCACCTCTATGAAGCACCAAGATCTTTTCCATTTCAGAGTCTTTGTGTTACTCCCTGGGTCTGCAGCATGCTTTCCTTTAATATTTGCCTGGACAAGCCCTTATTTCCATCATATCTTAGCCCTTAGGATATAATTCTGCTATCTTTCATAGTACTGCAACCCCTATTTTCTTCATTGAACTTAAGGATAGTCATAATTATCTATTTATTTCTATATTTATTTAGTCTACAACTTCCCAAATATAGTGTAAGCAACAAACTCATGTTTCACACACATTTTATTCTCCAATGTATACTTAATTAAGGCAATCCCTAGCATATAACTATCAATCAAGATATGCTGAATGGATTGTATTAATTTTTTACAATGCTCAGCTTCTGAGGCAGGCTTCTCTTCTTTCTTTATGCCAGAAGTGTTGAATTTATTTGCGTTCATATTTTAGACATTTTAAATACACAATATAAGGACTTTCTTTCACTTATTTTTTTAGATACACATTACATTAGTATGTATTTGGACACATATACATACATGGAGTACAATTTATTCTAATTAGGATTCCATTCTTGTTGTTCTACATGTTTTACTGGTCATATATTTATATATGAACATAGCAAAGTTGTATCTGATTCATTCTACTGTCTTTTCTATTCCAAATCCCCTCCCTTCATTTCATTCCCCTTGATCTATTTCTACTGAAGATAAGATTTACCAAGTATATTAAAGGTATTTTATTATCTGCATAGATCCATTTAAATGTACAAATTTATTCTACAGCATAACTTTCAGTGCTTTAGACTGTGTAAAAACGTGTTAGTTGATTCTTTGAAGAAAATGAATTATCCAAGCTGATTAGATTCTATATTTCATCAACTGGCAGAATTGTATCTGTCAGAAAATTGAAATGTGAATACTCTTTAGAAGGTCTTTTATATTTTTAGCCTGCTCCCTAATTTATCATTCCTAGAATGGATGTCCTGTCTCTACTGATGAAAGAGAACTTGCATGGACTGTAAACTCAATGAGCCATTAAATAGGTGACAATAATCTTGATAGAAGTTTGGAATATTTAATTAGCACAAAAAATACTCTTGGCTAGTGTGCTCAATTACTTCCATGGATACTCCCCAAAATATCAACCAACTATTTTGCATGTCCATGAAAAGTCTTCAAAGACATTTCAGATGGAAAAAGGAGATAATATTTCATCTTTTAATTGAGGACTTGACATGCTTTTGTGTGTCCAGCAATAAAGTTTCAAAGTGAATTCAGTGGAGATCCTTGAGATATTTTTAAAGGTGACATTTCTATCCTTAAGGCTAACATTACATGAAATTAAGAGGAAAGCAATGAAAACCTCTGGAGTGGAGAAAAGAAATAATATTGTCTATTGTATCCAGTGCTATCATTCTTGTTCTTTTGTACAGTATTTACATTGGCCAAAGACCTATAAAATAAGGAGAAAAAAAAAAAGAAAATCATCATCTTGCAAATCATACTCCTAATGAAAGAACCAACACCTTAGAGTACTATTTAACAGGAAAAACATGTCATGATTTTAAGTGGAAGAGCTTCCAAACTGGTCCCAGCATTTTTTCCCAGGTTTAATAATTACACATGATTACAAAACAATAATTATGAAATATTTGGTTTTCCAAATGTTAAGGCACTATTCCCAAATTCTCACATAATTGTCTGAGTTTTTTGGAAGTAAAGAGGCTTTATTGCTGGCCAGCGGTCAAGAGCGCAGAGACCAAGCAACTCTACAACACATGACCCCGATTTAGGGTAGGAACAAACTTGTAAGGCTTAAAACCACAAAAAGGGGGAGGGCAGGAGAAGCAATTATAAACACAAGATAAATTTTATAAAAGTGGAAAATTACCAGGTTGTATAAAAAATGTTAAATTCTCAGAAATTACATTTTCAGAAAAGCAGAACTTACATTCTCAGAAAACCAATTCTTGCATTCGTTCCATAGTAGAGGGATATTATTGTCAGGGTGCAAGTAGGTGGGGGTGGAGATGTTAGCCTTCATGTGAGTGGGCTCATGTATAAGGGGGCCAATTTCACACAGAGTGAGGTGTCTGAATAAAATGGGGTAAATCTGGGCTGAGTTTCAAATCAGCCCCTAATACAAACTGTGTCCATGTTTAACGTTTGGTTAGATGTTTTACAAAACTTCATTGCCTGTTATTTCTTCACTAAACAATCTAATATCAGGAACCTGGCCCATGTGTGTGAGATGGAAGAGAAGAAATATGCATACCCTGGGTTGGGCAGGATGAGGAACAGCTCTATTGCTCCTTGTTCTGACTGTTCCATCAGTGCCTCCCTGCAGTGATCCTAGTCACTGGGGCAAACTCTGGGCAAAGGCTGATATAACTGTCATAGATGCATGTCCAAGTTCTGTATCCTAAAATGATAATGATATCAGTACACTCCAGCCCCTGGCGACACAGGCCTGTAATCCCAGAGGTTTTGGTGGATGAGGCAGAAGGATAGTGAATTGAAAGCCAGCTGTGGCAATTTAGCAAGGCCTGAGAAACTTGGTGAGATTGTGTCTTTAAATAAAATTTTTTAAATGCTGGGAATGTAGCTTAGTGGTTAAGCGATCCTGGGCTCATACCCTGGTTCCAATAAGTAAGTATGTAAGTAAATAAATAAATAAATCAGTCCCCACAATAAAAAAAGAGTTATTTTTGTCTAAGGCATTCAGTATTTCAGCACTGTTCGTTTGGCCTTTCTCAATCACCTAGAGATGATGTATTGTTTCTTTTAAAATATGACAGTAAACTGAGAATTTATTATGTCTTTCCTTGGTTATTTATTTATTGATCAATTTAAAATTACTGATGTTAAAAGAGAGAAGGTTATATATAATACATTAAGGGATAAGAGAAGGAAAAACTTCCTAGAATTTTTTTTTGGAGAAAATTTGCAAACTGGGCAGTGAACATCTTTTTAGCCAAAAAAAAAAAAAAATAAAATAAAAAAATAGAATGAAACATAATTAACTGATTCTTTCATAATTGAAGCATACTGATTATCAGTGTCCTCTTCAATTTTATTTTAAATTTTTATAACTACTCTAATTCATGAAGGAAACCTGTACAGCCACACAAACAGTTGAAGTCATTTTCCTCCCCACCTACCTACCTCCCTCCCTTCCTCCCTTCCTTCCTTCCTTCCTTCCTTCCTTCCTTCCTTCCTTCCTTCCTTCCTTCCTTCCTTCCTTCTTTCTCTTTCTCCTTTGATTTACTTTGGACCATTTTTTTATAACTGAGTGAAAATGTAAGTGGCTATTCTGAAATCCTGTTTAAAACAAAATTGCTTGCTCATTTTGCAAATCACTGCTACATCAGACTCCTAGAACTCAGAAATAAACAAAACTGATGCATGAGGTATGTTTTAGCTGGCTCTTTTGGCTGCTGTGACTTAAAGATCCGATGAGAACAATTGTAGAGAGGAAAAGTTTATTTGCGGGCTCACGGTTTCAAAGGTCTTAATCCATAGAAGGCTGGCTTTATTCCTTGAAGTGAGGTGAGGCTGAATATCATGATGAAGAGTGTGTGGCAGAAAGAAGCAGCTCATATGGTGATCAGGAAGCAGAGAGAAAGACTCCACTCACCCGCTACAAAATATTTACTCCCCAAAGCCACGCTTCAATGTCCCACTTCCTCTAGCCTCACCCTACCACTTCAGTTACCACTCAGTTAATCCCTATGGGGGATTAATTCCCTGATTGGGTTAAGACTCTCACAGCCCAATTATTTCTCCCCTGTATCTTCTTGTATTATCTCTCAAGTGAGCTTTTGGAAACAACTCACATCCAGACCATAATAAGGTGTCATTAAGGTTCCCAGAATCACTTTTCTATGACAACATTTTAAATAGATGACTGATTTTGTGGAATGATTTTATTCCAATTTTGGGATTTAGGTACACACAATTAAATTATCCCATGAATCATGATATATTTGAATTATGGATCAGTGCATAGCTTATATTTATAATAATATAGGAAACATTAATAAATCCATCACCAAAATAAAGAAAGAAAAAATCTAAGATCTTGCCAATAACACCATCCTATTCAATATTCAGCAGAGTTGCTAAACTTTTCATTGTTTTCAATAATTTGTCTTTAGGATTTTGCTTTGTGTGATTTTTGTATCATTTGCAATAATAAGTATTTCATCTGTTTGAAACAGTTTTCCAATTGTATGTGTGTGTGCGTGTGTGTGTGTGTGTGTGTGTGCGCACATGCGCATGTTTTCTCATATCGTGGGCTATGTCCTTCAAAATTATGTTGAGTAAAATTAAAACTTGTGAGCGTTCTTATTTATATTTTTTCCTAGTTTAAAAGGGATTCAAGTATTCCTATTAAAAGAATATGCATTTTAGTATTTTATGTCTTAAAATAACTGTGAAATTGAGAAAGATTCTTTAATCAGAAATGGTATCAAATTTTACCAAATCCTTTATTTATTTAAATCACAGTTTCTTTCTTTCTATCTTTCTCTCTTTCTCTTTCTTTCTTTCTTTCTTGTATGAGGGATACTGGACCACTGAGCCACATTTCAGACCTATTTTGTATTTTATTCAGAGACAGGGTCTCACTGAGTTGTTTAGTGCCTTGCAATTGCTGGAGGCTGGCTTTGAACTCTCAGTTCTCCTGAATCATCCTCCCATGCTGCTGGGATTACAGGTATGCGCCACCACCCGGCAGTTTTTATTCTTTTAATGTGTTACCATGTAGTGCACTGTATTAATGGGTTTTCTAATGTTAGATAATTCTTGCATATAAAGTGTGAATCTAGGTAGTTATGATATATTATCTTTTAATTCAAAGTTTGATTTAATTTGAAATTTATACACTTAGGATTTTGATATCTTTATTCAATAAGGGAAACCATTTTTTATTTTCTGTAACATTTTTGAGTTTTGGTCATAAATTTGTGCTGGAGTAAAAGTGAATTAATGCGTAATCCACTCATTTTTTTTTCCCTGAGTAGTCAAGATGTTTTTTTAAACGTTGGGATAAACTCTTCATTGAAAGTTTTGTAGACCTTGCCTGTAAAGTTGTAAGGTCTGGAGTTTTCTTATGAGAAAATCTTAAACTATTATTCCATTTTCTAAAAGCTGCAGGATTATTTAAGCTTTTTTATCCCTTCATGAATTATTTACTAGCCACATTTTGTCTCAGTTTTCAAAGTTGTTAGCAGATGGATGATAATGTTTGCTTATCTGTTTTTGTAACAGATTTATTGAGATGTAGTTCACATATCATGCAACTTGCCCATTTAAAGTGTACAATTCTGTGGTTTTTATTATGTTCACAGACTTGTACAACTATCATCATAATCTAAATTTAGAGCATTTCCATCACCACAGAGAAACCTTATATTAATACCTGTCACTCCCTTCTTTTGAATCCTCAAACAATAAGCAACCTAATATACTGTTTGTCTTCATAAATTTATCAATTGTGGTTATTTCATATAAGTGGTATTATATAATATTTGGACATTTTTTACTGACTTCTTCACTTACATATTTTTCCAGTTTCATGTTTTTGAACATACATCCATACATCACTTCTTTTAACAGCTGAATGATTCTTCACCGCTTGGATATACTATGTTCATAAGTTTATAGACATATGGGTTGTTTCTACATAAGCCACTATTTGTATTTGCGTATCGGATTTTGTGGGGTCTTATATTTTGATTTCTCTTGGGTATGTATCTAACAGTGAAACTGATGGGACACCTAGTAAGTTTAACTTGTGAGAACTCTTTTCAAAAATGGGTGGACCTTTTTTACATACCTAACAGTAGTGAGTGAGAGTTTCTGTTTCTCCATATTCTCATCAACTCTTGATGTTTCCTAACTTTTAACTTATTTCCTTTGTGTGGGTATAATCTAAAGTGACATTTCAATATAGTTTAAATTTATAATTCTCAATAATGCTGAAAAATTTTTGTGTTGATTGTCATTTATGTATCTGTGAATTTCATCATTTGTTTTATATCTTTATTATTAGTTGTAGAAATTACTTATATAGTCTAAATTCATCTCTTTATTCCACATATAATTTACTAATATTTCTCAAAGTTTTGGATTATATTGTTTTTTTCTTGATGATGTTCTCTGAAGCACAAACTTTTAATTTGATGAAATACAATTTACATACTTTTTATTTTTCTCTGTTTTTGGTATCATATTTGAGAAATAATTGAGAAACATAAGCTTATGAAAATGTATTCCAATTCTTTCTTCTAAGAATGTAATTCTTTCAGCTCTTACAATTTAGTCTTAGCTCACTGAGTTAATATTTCTTTATTGTGTGAGGTAGAGGTCCAAATTCATCTTTTGCATGTTGTTATAAGTTGTCACTGTACCATTTATTGACAAGACTCTCCATTTACTATTGAATTGTCTTTGCAACTTTGTCAAAACTGAATTGGACTTTAAATATGAAGCTTATTTTGAGATTCTCAATTGTATTCCACTGTTCTGCATGTACCTTTTTATGCCACGATGAAAGTTATAATTCCACTTTCTTTACAGTAATTTTTGATATCAGAAAGTATGACTTCTCCAACTTGGTTCTCTATCAACATTGTTTTGGCTATTGGGTCCCTTAGGTCTCCATATGAATGGGTTTTCTAATAGAATTCTATTAGAAATTTTATCAAATATAGACAAACTCAGGAAAAGCATTTAACAAAATTCAAGTTTCTATTTTATCTCACTTTAATATTTTCAGCATGTCTCACTTTTTATATTTCTTCAAAAAATCTAAATTATGACATGGAATGAAGATACAAGTCACAGATTGGGAGGAAATATATGCAAATATATCTAATAAAGAACTGGGGTTAAAAAACAATACTTATGCCTCCTTCTCAAAAAGACCAAATTGTTAGCACTCATGCATGTTTCCTGGGCTTCACATTATTCCTGTACCTCTCAACAGGGTCATGTTCTTAAGACATTTTTTTGAGGGGTATTATGAACTCAGCCTAGTTTTTCTTTGACTCCAGCTATAATTTTATTAATATTTCTTTCTAGACACCTTATAACTTTTACTTCATATATTCAGTATAATTTGAATTTGTCTTTATTATTATTCAAGTATTTCATTCTAAATTCTTTTTAATAATTTTTTATTTATATATGACAGCAGAATGCACTACATTCACATATAGAGCACAATTTTTCATATCTCTCGTTGTATACAAAGTATATTCACACCAATTTGTGTCTTTATACATGTACTTTGTATAATAATGATCATCACATTCCACCATCATTTCTAACCCCATGCCCCCTCCCTTCCCCTCCAACCCCTCTGCCCTACCTAGAGTCCATCTATTCCTCCCATGCTCCCTCTCCTATCCCACTATGAATCAGACCCCCTATATCAAAGAAAACATTCAGCATTTGGTTTTTTGAAATTGGCTAGCTTCACTTAGCATGGTATTCTTTAACTCCATCCATTTACTGAAGGGCATCTAGGTTGGTTCCACAGTTCAACTATTGTGAATTGTGCTGCTATAAACATGGATGTGGCTGTGTCCCTGTAGTATGCTGTTTTTAAGTCCTTTGTGTATAGACCAAAGAGAGGGATAGATGGATCAACTGGTAGTTCCATTCCCAAATTTCCAAGAAATCTCCATACTGCTTTCCATATTGGCTGCACCAATTTGCAGTCCCACCATCAGTGTACGAGTGTACCTTTTCCCCACATCCTCACCAATACTTATTGATGTTTGTCTTCATAATTGCTGCCATTCTGACTAGAGTGAGATGAAATTGTAGAGTGGTTTTGATTTGCATTTCTCTAATTGCTAGAGATGATGAACATTTTTTCATATATTTGTTGATTGATTGTGTATCCTCTTCTGAAAAGTGTCTGTTCATGTCCTTGGCCCCTTTATAGATTGGGTTATTTGTTTTTTTGGGGGGAGGGGGTGTTTAGCTTTTTGAGTTCTTTATATACCCTAGAGATTTTTACTCCATCTGATGTAAGAGGGGTAAAGATTTGTTCCCAAGATGTAGTCTCTCTATTCACCTCACAGATTGTGTCTTTTGCTGAGAAGAAACTTTTTAGTTTCTTCTTCTGCCCTATCTAGATTTTGTCTATTTCTCCCATGCTCACCCTCCCTACCCCACCACTATAAATCAGCCTCCTTATATCAGAGAATTACTCAGCAATAAAAGATAAAACATCATGGCATTTGGAGGTGAATGAATGGAGTTAGAGAAGATAATGCTAAGTGAAGTTAGTCAGTCCCCCTAAAAAACAATGCCAACTGTTTTTTTCTGATATAAGGAGGCTTTTTCATTCTAAATTATTTTAATATGAGTCTTATGTGGCAAAAATTATGAATAAGTAGATTTTACCATGCCCTCAAATGTGAAGGAGTGGTAAATATGGCATTTTAGATTTGAGATTATATTCCTTTAATAGTTTGAAAATACCACTCATTGATTTTTTACATTGTTTTGTCATTTAAAAATATGATACATAAATTTGTTTTCGATCATTTAAATCTACTTTGCTTTGTATATCATTTTTCTTCTGTGTAATTTTAGATTTTTTTCTTTGCCTCTGATATTCCTACATTACAAGCATGACACTATAAGTACTTTCTAATGTAAATTGTTTTTCTTTAAAAATATTATAGGAAATTCAATATTAAAATATTTTTTTAAAATTTTTCCTTCTGTCGGACACTCCATGTTCTGGAAGTTAGCTTTTATAGTTCTATCAGACATATCTTTTAGCTTTTATTTTTATATTTTAACTGTTTTCCCTTTACTTTATTCTTTTTCTTGTAGATTGTACAATCTGGTTTCCCAGCTTATAAATTCATTCTTTGACTATGTCCATTCTTGTCTTCATTACATCTGTTGAATTATTTATTCCAGCCATTATCTTTTTCATTACTTATGTTTCTGCTTGATTGTTTGAGTGCTATTTGTTTTAATTTCATACTGATAATATTTTCTTATGCTAATTAGACTATGAATTTTTTGTGCCGGTTATTTCTACTTTTAATAGAATACATTATCCAGTTGACGTTCATTTGAAAAAGCCTGGATTCTCCAACATCTTGTTATTTTAGTATATGAGCTTATTTTTCTCTACAAGTATCATTTACTCTCTTAGATAATATGTAAAGTGGGAAATCAGGTCCAATTATGAGTCAGACCCAAAAAGACCACTGGAAGAGGTAGAAGGGAGAGACACAGAGTGAAGAGTTTGCTGCTTCATGTATAAACATGCAACTCTTATTTCTAGGAAAGAAATACATGTAAAAGAAAACACATTTTATATTATATTATAGCAGCCATGAATGTATTTGATGGAGATTTTGAGAAAAACCCACCCCTTGAAGTTATTTACAACCCTCAGCCTATTTTTTTTTTTTGTAGCTATGCACAGACTGTATTGATAGTCTCTTGAAGACTCCTGGACTAGAGCCCCTGTCAATGTGAGAGCAGGGACTTTTATCCAAAGTTAACTACAGAAGAACAATGTAAGAATTCCAAAAGTTACTTTCCTATTTTGAGATGTCATAGTTTTGTCATAAAGCTTCCTACATGGGGCCAAACCCATCACATCAGACATAGCACTACAAAGCCATTCCCTGCTACCTATTTATTTTTCTCTCTTTGTAAATATTTTTCCTCCAAAACTTTTATTGGATTGATTCTGGAATTGGAGCCCAGGTGATTATTTAATCTTTTATTTATAAACAGAAATTTCATATGTTTTTAAAAGACAGCTTTGCTTTAAATTTTGAAAAGAACAATTAGCATGTGATTTTTTTCCAACACATATAATTTTTATATGTATTGAAGTGCTCATCACCTTCATGTGTTATCATATATATGAAATTTGCTGGGAGAGTAGATCCTAACTGTTTACATACACACACATACAATGGGGATGATATGCTTTAATAACCTTGATTGTGGCAATCATTTCACAATGTACATGAATAACAAACATCATCGTATACATGATAAAAACCACAGTTTTTATTTGCCTATTATATCTCAGTAGAATTGGAAAAAGTAAATGATTCCCCAAAAATGTCTTCACATTTTATAAGTGGGTTGGCCACCATGATAATTCTATAAAATAGACTAAATGTACCAATATTCCAATTGGGCAGGTGAGGAAACTGAGGTTCAAAGAAGTTAAATAAATTCCCAAGATGCTTTACTTAGTTATGATGCCTAATGTCTCTTTCTGGAGAATTTTTCTTCTCAGTGAAGAAGCCTTCTCATTACTTCAAAATATGTACATTTTCTGCTTCCTTAAAATTAGGAGCTTTTGGAATTTCTTTGAAATAACAAAGAAAAGTAGATACTTTATCAAGAACTTTGGATATGTGCATTGATGAAAAATACATCCAATAATTATAGTATTATTTCATTTTATTAAAATAAGTTCTGATATGAAGATTTAAGTAGTCCTTTATTTCAGAAAATTTTCTTGAATCATAGTTTTAAAACATTTCTTCTATTGTACTTATTTTTCTTCCTGTACTCTGATAATATGTACATTAGATTTACTTCACTTATTCTATTTTGCTATCATATATTCAAATTGTTTTTCCATTTGTCTTTATATTTTCTTCTTCAAATATTTTTCTCCTTTGTATGATGTACACTTTCTAAGGTATTATCTATTGTTTTCAATTGTTCTTGATTTTTGTTATTTAATTCTTCATTTTTGTTACTATCTATTCCTCTTTGGTTTCAAATCTTTGTCTTATATCACTTCATCTTTCAGTTTATCTAATTCTGATTTTCATTGTTCTTTTATAGCATCCTATATTTTCTATGTTATCTTTAACCTATTTAAAGTACAATGTTCTTCTGCTTTGTGGGTATGTGTTCTAGAATGTTTTTATGGCCTTTACAGACATGGACACTTCTCTATTCCTTAAGGACTTTAATATATAGCAAATGTATATGAGATTTGAGAGGCATTCTGTGATCTACAGCACTCTTTCTCATAGTTTTCACAAAGTATTAAGAATGTGTTCCTCTTTCAGAAATCTCTTTCAGAAAATTTCCTCCCCTGCTCTTTAACCCACTTTTTCTACGCATTTTATTTCAAGCTTTGTCTCTACTGTCCTTGCCTCCTTCAATTAAGATGATATTCCAGATGATTTCCTTGGCAGGAAAATCAGTTTGTTAGTATCAAGAGTTAATAGCTCCATACTACAGACATTCCAGTAGCAACCAGCACACCTAACTACCAGGTCTTGGCCTCAGTGCCACTGTAACAGGAGGCAAGGTATCCTTGGAGAATGAATGATTGTGAAGCTTGACATGACAGGTACAAAGTAAACCTAGAACATTTTGCTATGTATAAAAGTGAAAAAAATAAATAATATTTTTAAAAGAGAAAAATATGGCCAAATCATTAACACTGAAGCAAGCCTTATTTGGTTTGCCCTGGTCAAACGTGGGACACTTAGAATATCTAAAATAAGGAAGTATAGGAATGATAAATCCTGGAGTTCACATAGATGAAAAATTGACAACTCAGATGGGAGGGCTCTGCTTTCAACAGATGACAATTGATAAATAAATAGAGTTGGAGTTAGAACATCAGGATTTTTGCAATTATCTTAGAAAAGATTAAATGAGACAAGACCAAGTCATCAGCTGATGCTATATCCAAGATGAAATTTTGATAACAATCAAAATATTTACATGGGCTTAAAATGTCTACCCATGGCTTATTTAATACTTGCAAAGAAAAAATGTCAAATTCTGGAGTGGAAAAATCAGATATTCTTTGGACTGATCATCAAAATGAATATTACCATGGGCTAGGGATATAGCTCAGTTGGTATAGTGCTTGCACAAGGCCCTGTGTTCAATCCCCAGCACCACGCACTATATATATACATATGTATACACACACACACATACATTACGAATGAGGAACAAATGGTTATTATGTGCCTCAGGATCTCTCAGGTAACCACATTATCTCTTATATGATACTCTGTCTAAAATGTATAACCTGACTATAATCATAAAGAAACATCAACTACAACAACAAAAAACTCAAATGAAGTATCTTTTCCAATAAAAAATGGCATAGATGTGTTTTTCAAAAGTAGTACCCAAAGGACCATAAGATTTCAAAAATTTCAGATTAAAGGAAAATGAGGAGCTTTAGCAAACAGACTCAACACCTCACCCTTGCCTGGGTCCTAAACTTAAGGGAAAGAAATGCTACAAAATGTGTTAATGGGGGCAGTTGAAAAACAATAGCACATGGATGAGTGATTTAATAAAAAGGAATTTGCCAATGCAAACTTTACTGAACCTGATAACTATATTCTATTATGTAATATAATATGTCACTTCTTAAGAAATCCACACCCCAAAATTCAGAGGCAATTGGCCATATAGTGTGGAACTAACCTTGAAATGATTCTGTAAACAAAACAAACTATGTTTGATGAATGTATATGTAACAGAGACGTAACTGTATGCACAAAAACAGAGAAAGAAGACAGTGAAAAATCAAATATGATAAACACAGCATGAAATGTAATTCTAATTCTTCTGTGCATTTCAAATTATTTCTCAAAAAAAAGTTTAAAATTAAACAAACAGAAAAACAATTCATAGTTCAGAGCTTATCCAATTAGATCCCACTCTGGCAAGCTTGAATTGGAGGCTGGAACACTCGGGGACCCTTTTTCCTTTGATTCAGATGGCTCATCAGTGCTCTTCAATGTAATTTGGGGCTTTTCCTATTCTTATATTTCAGATGCCAAAGTCATTTGATTCCATTGGTGGTTTGTTTCTATTTTTAACCTATGTGTAATAATATAAGAAATTAATTATTACAATCTTAATAACAAATTTTTTATTTTCAGGCAGTGATATGGCTTCTAACTTTTACTCTGAGAAACAGAAAACTTGTATTGAGAAAATTTTTATCAGTTAAAAATAATTTATTAAAAAAATCCCTGTGATTTACATTTCAACATTGCACTGTTTTTGAGTTTTTGTTTTGAGTTTTTATTACTGTAGAACAAATTTTCAAAATATACTTCCTAGATTAATGTATACTTTTTTAAAATTTCATACATATTTCTGGACAACTGATAATACAGAAAGATTATATATATATGTATATATATGTATATGTATATATTATATATGAGGAAAAAATTTACATCTCAGTGGGAAATAGCTTAACACCAAAAAGAGTTGCATTAGAAGAGGTGTTAACTGTTTCTACTAAGCAGATATTTGGTGGTTATATGGGTGTCAGTATTCTATATTGGTATCACTATTTAGACAGGTCAGGGACTAATGTTGGATAAAGAGGTTATAAATTTTATTCATGTCATACTTAGTGATCCTGAGAGTTGGAATTCTCAGTTTGAGAAAAGAAGAAATAAGAGATGATCTAAAAGTGCTAAATAGTCTTTAATTTGAATACAAATTATTATGTATTTAGTCTTAAAAACAAAATAGATTCTTAGTTTTGTCTGCTGAAAAGAATTCCTATCCTAGGAAGGATGACCAATCCAGAAACAATGAGCACGACTAGCTTCCAGACTGCAGTCTGTCAGTACTTTCATCTCTTAAAAGGAAGAAGTTCTCCTTGGAGAAACGGCTGATTCCATAATGGTGGTCAGGATACATACAAACTGATCCAGAACATTTTATCATATCAGATAAAAAGTAACCATTGAAGATTTAGAATCAGTTCCAAATGATAGGAACCAGTTTGAAATATTTCTTCTGCAAAAGGTGGGGAAATAAGAGATTCAGCAAAAATAACTACAATTGATATAGACATATCAACTATGTCTGAAGCTTTGAGTTCATAATGATACTACAGAAAGCCATCATCACAGAATGCTAGAGAACAGACTCATCATGTGATGATTAATTAGTGAATGAAGCATCTGTCATCTATCTTATCTTTTCTACAAAAACTATACCACCAAGGTAATCCAATACTAGATTAGAGGAAATAGTTATTGATGGGAGTATTCTTGTTAATATATGAAACATTTTTTTTTAAAAAGCCCAGAATGTCACCATTTTGCAGCTCATTATGAAATTATTATTTTAGTCATTAAATATTTATGGCTATTAACCCCACAAAGGAAGACACAGTCTTATGTGTCTTAAGGGGAAGAATAAAAAGTGTCTTAGGAAATAGTTTTGACAATTTGTCTAAAAAGAAGAAAGAAAGAAAGAAAGAAAGAAAGAAAGAAAGAAAGAAAGAAAGAAAGAAAAGAAAGAAAGAAAGAAAGAAAGAAAGAACAAACCTGAACATGGTCAAAACTCTACTTCCAACAAACAATATTTAAGATACCAGAATTAAGAAGGAAGTTAAACATAACTAGATTTACATAATTAGAAAAATCCAGATTTTGGAAAATATGGAGTGATTTCTTCCTCAAATTTTGTGGGAAAAAATGGCAAAAAGAGAGATCAAGGGTAAATGTCAACCTACTACAATGCATTCTTGGGGTCTTTATATTTTTAAAACACACATGGTTAAAAAATTGTCTGACATTTGTGAAAGAATTATAAATTTGAACATTGCATGAACATTTGATGATATTAATGTATTTTTAAAAATACTTCAAATGTGATAATCATGTCATAGTTATGTCAAAATAATCTTTACCTGTTAAATAAAGATACATGCTGAAATATTTATGATAGAAATAATAAAATATCTAGGATTTGTTTCAATATTCAGTGGGAAATGCAAATTGGATGAGGGTAAGAATGCATCAGAATAAGATATTGGATGATGATTTGTAAACTTTAAGTGACAAGTATAAGATGGGTATTATACCATTATATCCACTTTGGTGTTTGAAAAAATAATAGCATAAACATAACTTTTAGAAATATGGAAGATTAATACCAGAGGAAAGAACTTCAAAAGGTTAGAGTAGATGCTCCTAGAAAGTGGAGTAGAGGTTATTAAATGTAGTTAAAAATTACTATTTTAGGGCTGGGGATGTGGCTCAAGTGGTAATGCACTCACCTGGCATGCATGGAGCACTGGGTTTGATCCTCAGCACCACATAAAAATAAAATAAAAATGCTGTGTCCACCGAAAACTAAAAAAAATAAGTATTAAAAAATCTCTCTCTAAAAAAATTGCTATTTTATTAGGTGTTGAGTGGTTTCCAATTCATAAAATTATGTGCATATATTGTCAGAAGTAGAAATAAATATAATAAAAAATAAATGAAAAAATAATTGACCTACCAACTCTATTTCTAATATTTTATCTTTTTAAATTTTATTGGTCTCTTTATCAAAATAAAATCTATTTTGATGTAATTACACAAGCACAGAACATATCTTATTCAATTAGGATTCCAGTTTTGTAGATAAACACAATAGTGAGATTCACTGTGGTGTGTTTACATATTTATATAGGAAAGTTATGGCAAAGTAACTCCACTGTCTCTCCTTTTCCTATGCCCCTTCTCTTCATTTCTTCTTTGTCTGATCCACTGGACAATTACTTTCTCCTCCTCCCCTTATTGTGGTTTAGCTTGTGAATATCAGAGAAAAAGTTCAAACTTTGTTTTTTTGAGATTGTCTTCTTTCACTTTGCATGTTAGTCTTCAGATCCATCCATTTACTGGCAAGTATCATAAAATATTTTTTTTTCTTTTTGGCTGGGTAATACTCTATTGTGTATATACTGAATCATTTTTATCCACTTATCAACTGACGGACACTTTGGTTGGCTCTGTAGCTTAGTTATTGTGAATTGAGCTGCTATGAACATTGAAGGGCTGTGTCACTGTAGTATGCTGATTTTAAATCCTTTGAGAATATAGTGAGGAATTGGATAAATGGGTCAAATGATGATTCCATTCTTAGTTTTTGGAGGAAACTCCATCCTGCTTTCCTGAGTGGTTGTGCCAATTTGCAGTTCCACAAGCAATGTATGGGAAACATTTTTCCTCACATCCTCTTCAACATTTATTCTTAGTTGTATTCTTGATAATTGGCATTATGACCAGAGTAAGATGAAATCTCAAGATTAAAAGATGCAAATATTTTAATTTGCATTTCTATTTGTTATACATTTTATATATTTGTTGAACCTTTGCATTTCTTCCTCTGTGATGTGCCTGTTCAGTTCCTTTGTCTGTTTATTGATTGGGTTATTTGGTTTTTTTGGCATTAAGATTTTTTAGTTCTTTGTATATCCTGGAGATTAATGCTCTGTCTGAGGTGCCGGTGGTAAAAATTTTCTTGGTTGTTTTCTTTGCTATGAAGAAGCTTTTTAGTTTGATGCCCTCTCATGTATGATTCTTCATTTTACTTCTTGTGTTTTAGGAGTCTTCTTAAGGAAGTCAGTTCCTAAGCTTCCGTGATGGAGAGTAGGCCTATATTTTCTTCTAGTAGGTTCAGGCATTCTGGTCTAATGCCTAAGACCTCAATCCACTTGAGTGAGTTGTGTGCAAAGTGAGAGATAAGGGTTAAATTTCATTTTACTACATATGGGTTTCGAGTTTTCCCAGCACCATTTGTTGAAGAGGCTATCTTTTATCCAATGTATGTTTTTGGCACCTTTGTCTAATATGAGATAACTGTATTTATTTGGGTATGTCTCTGTGTCTTCTATGCTGTACTCTGGATCTTTATGTCTGTTTTGGTATCCAAACCATACTGTTTTTGTTACTATGACTTTGTAGTATAATTTAAGTCTGGTATTATGATGCTTTCTGCTTCACTTTTCTCACTAAGGATGCTTGGGCCATTCTGGGCATCTTGTTTTTCCAAATTTCATATTTAATGCAATTCCTATTAAAATTACTATGTTGTTCTTCATAGAAATAGAAAAGGCAGTCCTGAAATTCATTTGTTACTTGTATTATTGATTATTGTCATTCTGACTGGAGAGAGATGAAATCTCAGTGTGGTTTTAATTTGTTTATCTTGTAAAAGACCTTATACAATTAGTATACCTAAACAAGAAATCAAAAGAAAAAGATTTTCTTGAAAGCATGTTTACAAGAAAGAATAATTGGTGATAAATCAAATGTTCTTGATTAGAGGATTCATCCAATGATATTCCATATTGTTCAAAGGATGAAATTGAACTATGTGTGTTGATGTGGAAAAAAGACCAGTATATACCGCTAAATGCAAAAAGCAAAGTCTTTGAAACATACGTAATGGACAGCAACCTATAATGTTCTCTTTTGTTACATTTCTAGTACTAAACATTTTTTCAATATGTTGCAAATTTTTATTTTTAATACATTTTCCTTTAATTTGAGACTTTGTCAAGAGTAACTATTCTTTTCAGTGGTTTAAAACATGATATCCAGTATTTAATGTGCAAAGACTGTATGAACACTTAAAGTGTTCTTTGATACTTTATAAAGATTTTATGAAAATAAAAATATAAATGGTTTTAGTAGATACACTGACAAGAATTGAGAAACATGTCAGCAATAACTATTTATTAAGAGAGGAATTATTAAAATCATTTAATGTGCAAACTGCTTTTCTCAATTTTTATGAGAACCATATATTTCTTTGATAACCAGAAAGCAGAGAAGATGTAGAAATGGAAAAACACAAGAAAGATCTTAAAAACAAGACTAACTTGTATCACCATCTGGTGCCAAAATATTTTCCAGCATGTCCATGTTCATTGAACCAATAATTCTCTCTCAAATAAAATGTGTAACTTTGTATGAAGTGACTTCTGGTCACTGGAAGGAGCATCCTTTTGCACAATTGAGTGCAGTCCCACACCCTGCTTATGGTATTATTTACGCAACAAGTACAAAGTAGTTTGTTCCTGATTAAAAAGAAAAAGGAAATTCCAGCCAGCAATTTCTCAGAATGACTTTTATTTTGATGGATATTTTTTAATGAACCTAATTTATGTGAAGGTTGTTCTGCTAAAAGAAAAGTTCACAAAAATATCATGCATGATTGATCTCGAGACTGTGCCTCGATCCAAAGACAACACAGAACAGCAGTCAAATATACATTTTATGAGCTTTTGTCTGTTTTGCAATAGCACCGGAAAACATTCTTTAATTAAAATTTAAAACCGTAACTGATTAATTTTCTGAGTAAACAATCCCTGTAAACATGGAATGTCAGCATTTTAAGGCTGTGCAAGTATAAATTTTACATTCAGAGCACAGGCATTCCAAGAAGACTTCCGGATCAAGCAGAAAGTGACAATGTGCCTTGGGGGAGAAGTTTTGGCATCTCACAAGTTCTGTAACCTAGCTCCTGTCCCCTGACCTGAGGTGAGTCAGGGCTAGATATGATATCCAATGCTCCATGACACTGTTGGCATGGGCCTGAATTTTACTAACTCCATACCTCTGTGCTAGCTGCATAATGCCAGAGAATCCCACAAAGCCCACTCACTAGCTTAATAGGCGGGTGTCTCATTGGTACAATGAAGAGGAAGTTTCCATGTTGACATGGCTGTGCAGAATTTAGACTGAGTACTCCCGTTTGATTTTTGTTGTTAAACATCATCCCCAATTTTTACATGAGCCAGGAAGCAATCTCAGTTCTCCTCAGCAGCTTTATGATGTGTGCGCTTTTTTTTTTTCCCCTTTAAAAACAGAGGGGAGGCTTTCACATGTTACTTAAAATACTTCTGAATGGCTTTTCAAGGAAACATGGAAATACATTGCCAGGAAAATGGGGGAGTATGTTCAAAGTAAAGAATCTAAAAATCTCTGCTTAGACGTTTGTTTAAAACCTTGAAATAAAAATGCTCATGGATCAAGTTATTTTTATTAGACATTTATAGTTTTGCCAATTATAAATTACAGTGACCTTTGTTCCTCTGCAGTCTAGAAAAAGAACCAGAATTGATGTCCTCTGAACTTGGCGAGGTGGCTTTCATAGTTTGAGTTTGTTTCCAATATGGTTCACTTCTTTTGGATTCACTTCAAACTCTTAGCTTCTTTACCCAGACGAATCCTACGTGACAGAAATCCACTCTGGGGTCACTGAGGGGGATAAATCCATTCAAAATAAATACTTTCAGACTTCTGGATCCTGTTTAATTTCCAGAGAATTTATTTCACTTGTAATTATGCATGGAATTTTTTAAAAGAATACTTTCTATAAAATTAAATATGTTATTATTACTACCACTTGAAGAAGAAATGTAAAGAAACTTTGTCTAAGTAACAGAACCTTTTTTTCCTTTACCCTTGCCTCCCAAGGAGGTGGTGTACTGAATAGTACTTCATTTGAAACTGAGCATGTGTCTGTGTGAGATGTATTCCTCGATTCTATCATCTGGATCATTTGAGAAGTATTCACCAAGTGTCTCATTCCTGTGTTAAATTGTATAGAAATAAAGATTTTTGCATCTTATTCATGGAGGAAATGCAGAACACAAAAAGTGCACCCATAAAATCTACCTAGAAATAGTGAGAAAAGCATGTTTAGGTATCACCTACTACAAACAGATCTATCTATGTCATCTCATGATGAAGATATAATAATTTCCATTCCTCTATGTCCGTGAAAGATAGGAAAAATTGAGATTTGTATGAGGTCGGAATACTTGGCAAAAAACACAAAGGCAGGATGATATAGAGTAAGAGCTTGAGATTTAAACTGCAGTGCATCTGATTAAGCCCAAGTATATCTCTTAGCATGTTGCTTTGAGGTAAAATGGAATTGGTCAGGCAAAGGGTGAGGTGGGTTTCCATCAAAATTCTAGGGAAGAGTCATACATAGACCTTTCAAGTAAGAGAGAGAAAAAACAATACTCTCCAAATTTGGAATGAGAGGTAAAGTCAGGGGTAATTTTGTTGGGTTTGGGAGTGTGTGCAGGGAAAAATTGAAATTCGGGCAAATAATGACTAGCCTTTTCCATTGGTCAACATAATCCCTGTGTATGATATGATTCATGAGCCATTTTTCCTTCTTTTAAACACTTTCTAAGACTTAGACCTTTCTGTCCAGAGGCCATTCCTTGTGAATGGAGATGCTGAAGAGAATCAGAACTTCATTGTTCTATTCACGGACCTTCACAACCACAGCCTGAGCCTGTAAGTCTGTCTGTTTTGATGGAGAAGATGGATTGACTTCTGGAAAAGCCGCCAGAAACAGGAGATTCAATCCTCTAGGTTAGCTGTGCCATTCCTTGATATAAATAAAAGCAAACGTACAAATGCCTATTTGCTTTTCACAAAACAGTTTTGTGGTATTAAATAAGTGCAGTACCCCACTGATCAATGTTTCTTGGTCATCCATTTGAGTAACCACTACACAACTTCGCCAAAGTGCAACTTTGACATACTCCAGTCTAGAACATTGTGAGCTACCTAATGAGAACAGAATACTCAAACTCAACCTGTTCCTGGCAATGTTGGCAGCTCTCCTTTGACAAGGTACTTGGGAATATTGATGTAGGGCACGGTGAGCAGCTGCCTTCAGAACACATCTAAACCTTGTTCCCTATTGTCATTTGAAAAGCATCTCAATCAGAAGACAGTGGAGATCATTATTATTACTTTTCAGATGAGGAAATGGGCTATGAGGAGATAATATAATCCTAAAGTAAAACAGTTGGAGCCATAGTCATTTATTTATAAATACATTCAGTATTGTCAGAATATTCATGTGAAGTTTTGACTGGGAAATGTGGTCATATTCTGTCACTGGTGAACTTTATCCGTTAAGCTCTTTTTCAGAGAAGTAGTATAGTATGTAGTGAGACAGACTGGGATTTTTATTCTGACTTTGCCATCTTTGGGGCATATATCCTTAGATAAATTACACAACCTTTCTAAATCACAGCTTTCTCATCTATAAAATAAAATTTTTTAAAATAGTAACTCCTTTATAGAATTGTGAGGATTAAATGAAATAAGGCATATAAAGTGTTTTGACACACTGATTGGCATATTCATGGTTTGATAAATATTAACTAGGGCTAGTACTAATGGGCATAAGGATTCTTTAATTGCAAGTTCCCGATGTGATTTGATTCTTCTTTGTAAACTTGATTCTCTTGGAGTGTACACAATGCTGTACCCACAACTGACTCCCTCATAAATGCTTGTGAAATTACTTAATATGTTCTCTATTAAATTTTCAAACCATGGATAGGCATCCAGCAGTGATAGCTGGGATTTAACTCTCTTCTCACTTTGTTCCTACAAATCTTTCCCTATCCCCTGTCACCCCCGAGTCACAAGCACACACATGGCATCGTATTTCTTTATGTTGAGCTGGAAGGGGTGTTCATGTCGATAAGAAACCTTCCTCCCACCCCACTTTGTCTGCCCTGCACTTAGGAACCAAGGTTGAGTTCAAACAGGGGTCAGGGAGATAAAAGCCTGAGGCTTAACCACCAATTCACCAGTCTGGTGCCTAAAACTTCCGTCATTTATTTATTGCCATTAAAAAGAATAGGCTGGGTCCAGTGTCATGGAGGCTGTAGGCAGAAGCCTCTGCCGTTTATTATCTCCCCTTCAGTGGGTAGACAGAGAAGGCCGATGATACTTCCCTGGGACATGCTGCCTGCCTGTGTCCTGCAGTTTCAGTGGAAATAGAAGTTTCCTTGCACTTCATGTGATCTTTGTTTTTCATCAAGAGGCCAAATACAGACATTTTGAAATAATTGTCAAAGACAAGAGCACATGCAGACAAAGCGAGGAGGAAGCTAGCAAGCCCTGGGAGAAAAAAGGACAAACCCCCAAGGGCTGAAGCTTCCAGACTAAAAGAGATTTACTGCGGCCACTGCAGAGGCTATTTGTTAGGAAAAGATAAACAGGAGGCCTTTTAAAGCCCATAGTCACATAGAAGGTGCTAGAAGCATTTCTGAGCAAAAGCGGGGCGCAGTCACAGTGCCAGATGGTTGCCATCGAGTTAGGTCTGCTGGGCACAAGCCTTGCATCACATGTTCACTCCTGTGCTTGGGTCCTTTGAAATGTTAGTGCAAAGGAACACCAGCCAGGCGCACAAAAAGACAATTGCACAACAGATTTGAGCTAAAAAGCCAATCCTGGTGGATCCAAAGAAAACCTGGAAGGTACCAATCCGGGGAGCCTGGATGTGAAAAGTCTTCAGAATCCCCCATGGGCCACTGAGCTCACAGGAGTCTGAGTGGTGCCGTTCCTGCCTTCCTACAGCTCCCCCGAGCAGCCCCCTCCCTCTCAAAGCAAGCAGATCATAAACGTCAGATGTGCGCTTGTCGCTGTAATGATCTCATGGCTATGAATAAAAATGTCCAGGGAACAGATTTGTGAATCGAATTGCCTTGCTGTGCCGTGGACCCGAGTGGGCAAGGGCTGCTGCTCACATTATCTGGGGCATGTGTGTGCGCTGCTCCTATTAAACTTCTAGCGATTGAGAGCCCACAGGGTTAAGCCTAGAAGGCTAGAATGATATTTTCATCGCCTTTGATGACACACTAAAATAAAGAACGTCTCATTTTGCAGCAGAACATTGAGTCTGTGAAGCCAATGTACATGTGGTTACTATTTACAGAATTTGGCATTTTCTATGAATAGTATAAAGCAGGCATTGGATCGGCTGTCATGTTTTGACAGGGTTGTCCTTTTTTTCCAGAATGCCACTCGCCCCACTCCCCACCCTCCACTCCCCCTCTTTTTTGAGAGCAACCCTACCATTTTTTTTTAATGGACTAAGAAAAATGATGAATAATGAATTAAAAGCTGGAGTGGGTCAGGAGTTTAAGGCACAGGAAGCAATCACCCTGAAGAGACAGAATGGGGCCCCCTAAGGGGAGCTCAAGTCCCTGTTTTAACTTGGTTGGGTTGTCTCCAAGCAAGGCCTTGCCCGATCCCAGAGTCAGGAACAAGGTCAGGGACCAGGTCAGTGAACAGTGTGAAGTGGGAGTTTAAAGCTGTTTTATTTACATTGAGCTAATTAGTCTCAGAATGAAATACCCAGCTCTTCTCTCTGTTCAATATATTTGATTTCTTCCAAGCATTTTGGGACTGTGTTGTCATATTCTCTCAACTCTGCACCTTTCATACATCTACAACCTTGACAGGGATGAAGTTGACAATGAGAAATAATTTTAGCTGCTCATGTGACATACATCCATCAGTTTCAGCCTGAGGGTATAAATCTGGGTTCTGAGGTTTCAACTTCTTGGTGAAAGATGAAGTTTACCTTTTTTAACCTGTAAGCCATTATCTCTCTCTCTCTCTCTCTCTCTCTCTCTCACACACACACACACACACACACACACACACACACACACACCCCACACAACAACACCCTATTTGAACCTGTTCAGAACTTAGAGTTTTGGATATTTTCCCTGAGTTCTGCATGTATTAATTAAAATTTCACTTCAAACACTGGATTTGACTCTCTGGTGGCCACTTTTCTTTGGTTTAACATGTTTCACTTTTTCTTTTGTTTTCAAGAGACCAAAAGACAGGGCAGCCCTATTTGAAACACCTTTCTTAGTCCTTCAGGTTTACATCAGAATGGACTCATTGAGAATTCTTTTTTCTGTGTCAGTAGAAGCAACTGGTCTGATATTGGAAAAATAGCTTTTGCACATATTTTGAACAAGAATGGTTTTTCTGATTAAAACAGCATTCGTTTACATGTTTAAATGAACAACACCATCACACTAAAACTGAAACCAATTGTCAAGATGTGTATGTATGACTTGGAAAGACCACAGTATAAATCCATTTATGGAATTTTTAGATCATAAAAAGAATATCAAGCAGGTCATACCCTTTATTATCTTTTTGTTTTGATTTATGTTTGCTTAGGTTGTAGAATTAAAATCTTCTACTTTTTATCTTTGACTTGTGTAGAGGTCATTATGAGCACTCATCCATTAGATGAAAATTAATACATTTATTTATTTATTTATTGCATAAAATGTATTCAGTAGAACGTGATAAACATTATGCTGTTAATTTCCAGGGATATGAAGATAATACGAAAAAATATTTTGTCCTCAAATTGTTCATTATTTAAGAGATTAGGTAATGAATGTATGGCATTAATGAAATACATTTCACATATATAATACTTGTGTATTATATATATGCACTTTTTTTTTCAGAAAAGCTCTATGTTCTGGAGCTATTATCATTATCCATCACCTATTGAAAAACCATTCTTAGGCATTTCTTGGAAATTTACATTTTTGTTATTGAAATAATTAGTAAAGATAATTTGCAAATTGCAAAGAAAATTTCAGGAGACTGTCATAGATACTAGCTGTTTCAGTCCATTTTTTATAGTTATAACAAAATACTGGAGCTAAGTAACTTGTAAAGGAAGGCAGTTATTTGGCTCACTATTCTGATGGCTCAAGGGTCCAAACAGCATTGTGCCAGTGTCCTGACCAGGGTGCCTGGCTGTGTCAAAACCTGGTGGAGAAATGGAAAGGGAACCAGCCTTCTACAACTGGGGCAGATGTGTAAACAAAGGAGCAAGAAACTGAGGAGGAGCCAGTCTTGCTATTTATGTAAGAACTTTCTTTCAGCAAACTTTCTGAAAAAGTGAGAATGAATTCCAGCAAAAGAAGCATTAATCTCTCCGTGAGGATGGAGCCCCCACAACCGAATTACTCCCCAACTAGGCTCAACTTCTTAAGGGTCCTTCCACCTCAACATTGCCACCCTGGGGAACACACTTCTAACACATGAAATACACTCAAACCATGTCCAAACCATAGCATTATCTTATTCAAATTACCCAATCATATAATACTTTTCACTTCAAAATTCAGAAAATAATGCATAACAAAAGTTCTTCATTTAGGGTCTTAGCAAGTACAGCAGTTCAAAATAAGCAGTTCATCCATTCAATGGCAAGTACGTTTTTGTTGTTAACAAATATTAATAAATATGTATATTGAATCCCTATCTTGTGTCCTGTAAATAGTGGTGAACAAAATAGTTCTTTTCCTTGCACATGTAGAACATTCAGGCTGTACAAACAAACACATAATTAAATATTGAACAAAATGCTATTAAGGAAAAGAATCGTGTTCTATGGGAAAGAAGATCTATTAAATGCATGACTTAGAATGGAGAGCAAGGGATAGTTCCTAAGAAATTTGTATATAATCTAAAAATTGAATATTAAGTTATGTAATGGGTGCAAGGAAGAGTGTTCTCAAAAGAGAAATGATATATGCTGAAGTACAAAAGTGAAAAATGGCAAATGTATTTAAGAAATTGAAGAATGAGGGACCAGGGTGTATCTCAGAGGTAAGGTGCATGCTTCACATGTGCAAAGTCCAGGGTTTGATACCTAGTACCAAGCACAAAAAACAAAACAAAACAGAAGAAGAAATAAAATAAACTAACAATTTCAGAGTTCTGGAAATATAAATAAAAAAGTAGAAAACAGTACACACAGTTTATCATGGAGGACCTTGAGGGCCAAGTTGATTAACAGTAGTGGCTAGATTATGCTTCCAACACAGGAACAAATCAATCTCAAAATATCAGTGGCATAGCAAAATAAAAATTTATGCAAGCTTACAAACCTAACAATCTGGCAAGGCGGGAGTGGTGGTGGATGGAAAACCAGAGCCCTACCCTATCATGGAGGCTGGGGTGGGGAGAGATACATACAATAATATGTTATCTCCTCCAGATCGTGTAGATAGATCCTTATAGATCTATCTCCATCATTCCTTTTCAGTTCCCTATCTCTCAACAGACTAAAATAACCATTGAACACATTTGCTAAACCTTCCTAAGGTACAAAAAGGTATGTGAATTAGTGTGTACTTTAATATTTTAGGGTGAAGTCTCTATATTAGTTTTCATTACCTTGCCCAGTGCCATAGTACATGCCTGTAATCCCACAGGCTCAGGAGGCTGAGGCAGGAGGATTGCAAGTTCAAAGTCAGCTTCAGCAAAAGCTAGTCACTAAGCAACTCAATGAGACCCTGTCTCTAAATAAAATACAATATAGGGCTGGGCATGTGGCTCAGTGGTTGAGTGTCCCTGAGTTCAATCCCCAATACAACCTATCCTCTCAAAAAATGTTTTCATTGTCTTGATCTTCAATAGGCACTTATAACTCAAAAATAATTTCTTTGAAGCAATGTGGTTCACAGGGCCCCACCAAGATGCAAATGGGTTTTAAACTGTGGCTTAATTCTGTTCCCAGTACTAATAAATCATCTGACAAGGTTCTATTCTCTCTCTAACCAGAGTGTAAAGGAAGAGACTATATCCTAAATGCTATTAAGCAAGGTCATAACTTTGCTATGAGCTAAATGCTTATATCCTCTAAAATGCACATGTTGGAAGTCTAATCCCTAGGTTACATATATATTTTTTTTAGAAAGTGAGGCCTTTGGGGAGGTGATTAGGACATGAAAGTGAGGCCTTTGTGATGGGGATTTGTGCCCTTACACAAGAGACCTGAGGGAGCTCAGATGTCCCTTCTAATACAAGATGACACATCATAGCGTATCCTTGAGGAAGCAGAAAGTGAGCTGTACCAGACACTGAATCCCTGGCCACCTTGATCTTGGGCTTTGATTCCTCAGAAGTGTGAGAAATAAATTTTTGTTGTCTACACGCTACTTGACCTATGGTATTTTGTTATAGCAGCTGGAGGGGACATAATCTAATTTCAACTTTTATGGGATTATTCTACAATCAGGGTGAGAATGGGGTCTAGGGGCCCAGTCAGGCTCTGAGTACACCCATGAACTAGGTGTCTTTTTTAACCCCTCCCCTATCACGTTAGTCATATGTCTGTTCCCATCCTTCTTTTCTAAAAAACTAAAACATGGAGCTCACTTTGCTTGAGAATCCAATGAAGAAAAGAGTAATTCTTATTAAGTTTGAGTTCACAAAAACAAAACAAAAGAAAAAGTAGATAAACTCTTCTAAACTCAAGAGTCATAAAACACTTCAAGTGAATTTAGAGCTCCATAAAATCCAAATGCTTAGGACAAAAAAAGAAAATTTAATAAAATTTTAAAACATGTAAGTAGATGAGCATTGTGGTACATGTTTGTAATCCCAGCTATTCAGGAGGTTAGGAGGATAGCTAGTTCAACATCAGCCTGGGCAACTTAAGGAGGTCCTGTCTAAAAAAAAAAAGAGAGAGAGAGAGAGAGAGAGAGAGAGAGAGAGAGAGAGAGAGAGAGAGGGAGGAAGAAAAAAAAGAGACAATAAGACAAAAACATGAATAGACAAAATGTGTGAAATCATGAAATATAGTTTTAAAATAAAAAGAAATAAAATATAGTTTTAAAATGAAAAGAATGATAACAGTTTATAGAATTGATACAGATAAATAGCAAATTAGATATATAAATGCATTATTGACTTCATTAGAAAATATGTATCAAGGATTCAGCAGAAAAATAGAGATGGGGAATACAAAGATTAGCTCAAGAGATATGAAAAAGAGAACAGAAAAGCTAAAAGGGTAGAGGAGGGAAGTAATATTTTCAAAAGATAATAATTTTCCAATTTACAAAGGACTGGCTCTTTATATTTAAGAACCATGATACTGGAACATAAAAAATTAGAAACAGCGCTACATTGAGCATGTAGATAATTTCAGGACCTTAAAGAGCAAAAACCTTAACACAACAATTGAGCAAATGCAAATTAACTATAAACTCATGGCCATTTATTAAACAGACCTTAAATATCTCACAAAAGTAATAGAGGACAGAGGAAATAAAATGTTCATATTTCACTTTTAATTTGAACAGCAACAAATAACCATTGAAACTATATCTTTCATGATGTGCACAGCTAGAAAATGGAAAAAAAATAAAATGTTCGAAAGATGTGCTATTTAATTATGTGAATGGATGAGGAAACAATTAAAGAAATCCTAAGATGATCTATTTTCAGTACCATATACAGTTTCCTCTAAATAACAACCTTTCTAAATAAACTGACTTTGCATTTCCAGGTTTTATACATCAGGGTTTTTAATCTGCACCTGCCTATGGTACACGTAAAGGTGTGTGTGCAAAAGTGTGTATTATTTTAATATTTGAGAGTGAACATTCTACTTTTATTTGTGTTATTATAGGAAAGCATTTTTCATGATACTAATTAAATACTAAAATGATATGCCATCTCCTCCTGCCCTTGTTCCATTTTTTACGTAGATGCATCTCTATTCCTCTTTCTCAGCTCTCTACCTCTCCACAAACTAAACTATGCCCCAATTTTTTACCATATTTAAAGACAGCCCCACTGATCTTGTATACCTCTCTGTCTCTATCCATCTCCTTTTCTTTCTCTTCCCTGAGAAGCTGCTCAAAAAATGACCCGCCAGCCATGGGTGCTCACATTATCAATTTCTCTTTTATTTAAGTTTCTAGTGAACACAGTTCTTTTCTTTTTCCTCCTACCACGATGCCACTAAAATTACCTCAGAAAGCTTATTCATCTCTTCTTCCTTTCCAAAGCCCAGTGCTGTCACCTAAATCTCTTGCCTAGATCATGGTTGAACTCTCTATTCTATTTGAAATCCTTACCCTGGGCTTAGAGTTATCACATTACCCTGGCTTTCCTCCAAACCCACTGGCCATTCCCTTCTAGCCAGTACTGTTGTCTTGTCTTCATCTTGTCCTCCCCCTTCCCACCCCATCCCTGTGTTATATGTTGGTTACAAGCTTCTGTGTAGTTTACATTTTAGATAATTCATGTGCAGCATAAATTATCAGCATGACAGTATAAGCTAAATTAGCCAAGTTGATGGCTGGGAAATGTTTGGTCCAAATCTTTGTGAACATCTTTTCCAGCTTAGAAAGACCTGGGGACATCTAGTTCCTTGTAAAACCCCATAGTCTAGAAAAAAAAAAAAGGGATTTAGTAGATATAAAAAGGCAGCCAAGTGAAACTAGAGAAACATTATAAACCTCTTGCATTATAAATCTCTTCTCCAAGGCTGAGATTATAAATTACAAGGCATTTGATTTTCTTTGCCAAGTGGAAGGGTGAATATGTGTGTCACCTGTTGAGATGAGTAACACTTAGGGATAACAAATACTTATAGTGATAGTCAGCTCCCAACTTTAAAAACATTACCCAACTGTAATATTGTCTTTTTTAAAAACCATTTTGCAGTGCCTGAAATCAGTTGAATTATATAGTCTAACATCTTACCCTTCTTTTAGAAAACAGTTTTTGTAACTTTACCCGACTAGATTCTATATAAACTAGAGAGATATTAAACTTTAGGTCCACTGAATCTCAGGGTTAAGCCTCAATGGTGTGGTCTCCATTCAAGTAGTCTTGTTAAAGTTGGACAAGAGTCAGCCAGTCAGCCAGCATGTGTGCATATGCCAAATGGATGAACATATAACAATGAGGATAAGAAATACCGCAAGAAAGATCTGATTATTTTTTATTATTTGTTCTTTTTAGTTATACATGACAGTAGAGTATATTTTGATATATTTCTATAAACATGTAGTACATCTTATTCTAATTAGGATATCAGTTTTGTGGCTGTCCATGATGTGGAGAGTAGGAATACACTGTGGTGGTATTCATATATGTACATAGCAAAGTTAAGTCAGATTCATTCCACTGTCTTTCCTACTCCTGTCCCCTTCCCTACCCTTCATTTCCCTTTGTCTAATCTACTGAAGTTTTATTCTTACCGGCCTCTGCTCCTTGTTGTGTGTTAGCATCCACATATCAGAGAGAACATTCAACCTTTGGTTTATTGGGATTGGCTTATTGAGCTTAGTCTCCAGATTCATCCATTTTCTGGCAAGTATAATAAAGTCATTCTTTTTATGTCTGAGTAATGTTCCATTGTGTTCCACATATTTTTTATTCATTTATCTGCTGAAGGGTTGGCTCCATAACTTACTATTATGAATTGTGCTGTTACAAACATTGATATCTCTGTGTATGCTCACTCTAGTATGCTAATTTTAAGTCCTTTGCATACATAAGGAGAAGTTGGATAACTATGTCAAATGGTAGTTCCATTCTAAGTTTTCTGAGGAATCTCCATACTGCTTTTCAGAGTGGTTTCACCAATTTGCAGTCTCAACAGCCATATATGAGTGTACCTTTTACCCCACGTTTATTGTTGCTTGTATTCTTGATTGTTGCCATTCTGAGTAAGATGGAATCTCAGTGTAGTTTTAATTTGCATTTTTCTAATTTCTAGAGATGTTGAACATTTTTTTTCATATATTTGTTGACCATTTGTTTTTTCTTCTGTGAAGTGCTTATTCTGTTTCATTGCCCACTTATTGATTTATTTGTGTTTTTAAAGTTCTTTATGTATCCCAGATAATAATGCTCTTAGTTGTAGGTGGCAAAGATGTTCTCCCATTCAGTGGGCCCTCTTTTCATGTTCTTGATTGTTTTCTTTGCTGTGAAGAAGCTTTTTTAGTTTTATTCCATCCCATTTATTGATTCTTGATTTTACTCCTTGCACTTTAGGAGTCTTGTTGAGGAAGTCAGATTATAAAGTGACATGATGGAGATTTGTGCCTATTCATTTAGTAGCTATAGGATTTCCGGTCTAATAACCTAGGTCTTTGATCCACTTGGAGTTGAATTTTGTGCAGGATGAGAGATAGGGGTTAAATTTTATTCTGCTACATATGGAGATTTTTTAAGTCAATGATTTTGGAGGAAGCTACTTCTGGATGTTTATGCAAAATAATTTTCCCCTTTTTTCTTACTCTTAGTATCTATGTTGGAGGCAGCAATATTATCAGGAAAAAAAATACATTTCTAGGGAGGTGAGATGACTAATGATGATAATGATCACATGGAGCAAATGTCTGGTTATTTCTGGAAAGCATTTTCTTTCCTGATATAGGTGTCAGCTCTTTATCTTACTTCCAACTCTTTTCTGTGTTCTGGATTATAGTCATGATGGCTGCAATGCAGCTGCCTTCTTGTACATGATGACAAGGGAAACCAGGAAACATTTCCCTTCCATTAGGTCTAGATGGCTAGCTCTGACTTTATTGTTATATCAGAAGAAAATAAATTTTATTTTTTTTCTACCTTGTGCTTACATATATATAACATATATATATATATATGTATATATATCTTTTGTTTTTGTATAAAGTTAAACACAAATCCTAACTAATGCAGTTTTGAATTATATGAAGCAGAGAAGCAGAGTTGAACAACAACAACAACAAAAAAACAAAGACTCAAGGGTCTATGAACCTGAACTGCTTTCCAGCTTGGCCACTTGCCAGCTTGAGAATTGGGACACGACTTTAAAGTTTCTGTAACTCAGTTTCTTCATCTCATCTTGGGACTTAACAATCTATTGCTCATCTCCTAAGACTGTGTAGGGATGAACTAAGTTAATAAACAGCTTCAGTAGACAGAGTTTAAAATTGCAAGACAAATTTTCATAGAAGAAAGTTTGGAAATGCTTTCCAAAATATCATATATCCAGAAGAATCCATTTAAAGGTGGAGTCAGGCTATTTCTGACCCAGTCCATTTGTTTTATGCACTGCCAGCAATATCATTGTAGCGGAAAACATATTTCATGGCGTGCTGGGTGGTTGGAGTAGCACTCAGATGCAAGTACACTAATTCCAGGTCAGCAAGAAAGATCCAAAGCACCCCTGACAAGACCCAAACTGACCCCTTTTAACTCTTGAGTGAAATGTTATTTTACTCACCCAAGAAATAACTGAAAATGAAACTAAATCTCAAAGAGGAATCAAAATGCCAGAAAAAGGATAACTCTCTCTGGGGCAGTGCTCTGAACTTCTAGTTTATTGTTACTTTTTTTTTAAAATAAGAATTCAGAGCGTGAGGTGTGTTTTCCATCTCTCTCTAACCTCAATATTATTGTGTATTCTAATACAGATCCTAATTTCTCCTTTCCTGATACATTTTCACCCCTGAAGGGTGTGGGTATGTATATGGGAAATTTCTAAGAACTCAAGTATGTCTTTGATATAAGGTAAGCAACATGGGACTGGGTTGGAGCAGAAGAGACTTTTGTTTCCAAGGAGCAGAGATTCATGTGAGTGACTTCAGAAGATGAAGGAAGAGGGAGATAGTTATTTGTGGTGGCTGGAACCCAATGCAAGAGAGCAGACTGTGAATCTGGCTCTCTTGAGTTCCAGGCTTTTCTCTGTCTCTCTCCACTTAAAAACATCCATCAACACGCTTTACTAAAGAATTCTCTTTAAAACAATATGTAAAATTTACTGAACCCAGAGCTTTATACCCTGGACTCTGAATCTCTTCAGTAAGTTAGTTATCACTGTCTATGCCATGTTTCTAAGAAGTTTGATAAATGTGCATATATGCACTTTCTCATTTCTCAAAGTATGACTTCTCTAGATTCTCAGTTTGAATTCTTCTTTGCTCTACCTTAAAATAGTCTATGAGAATTTTGAATTTTGAAGATTTTGATCTTCACAAAAATGTGTCGTAGTTTTTAAATGAAATATTTACTTATGCCCCTTAGCTAAGCTCAAAGCCAAATTTTCTCTTCATTTTCTTTCTGTTATGGATTCTCATTCTCATACCTGGAAGTATGACTTCCATTGGTCCCTGTGGGGAATGAGCTGTCCTTTGACCATTCATTTCTGTCTGCTTACCAACCTTCAAGGTTTTTCTTTTGTTAAATAGTCAGGAAGAAGCACTGAACCATATAGCATCTGTGTCCATTCTTTGGTGACTGTGGGCAGTGGGGCTTCCAAGGATGTTCTGAACATTAGTGATGATCAGCCTCTTTCATGTTGCTAAAGAATAGAAATAGTAGGATCTATTTCATATAATAGAAAAATCAAAACAACGAAGAACTTCACACAACCAATTAGAGGATTATTAAGGAAGCAAGAACAAAATTTTCAAACTAAATATTCAGGTAAGCCTTCATGTGTGCACAAAGTTTTTTGGGAAAATAAGTCTGGAATTTACATTTCTTTTGTGATGTGACATTAGTATTCTATTAGTCCTATACCTCCTCTGGTATTCTGAAAAGTAACCTAAATATCTAGTACAGGAAAACAATAGAAATCCTTATATTTGTAAGGCTACAGAGGCAAGTACAAAGCACTACAAAACTATAACAATGAATCCACATGTTATATATATGCTATATATATGTATATATATTTTATGTATGTTTTATATATGTTATATATGAGTGCTATTTAAAATTTACTGTCATTTACTTAAGATTAAAAAATGTATACAAGAACTGTGGTTAATTCCAGGGTAGTCCTGTGAAACAAAATTTTTGGAATTTGTTATTTAATTATTCATAGTCTTTAGGTACCTACAAAGAATATTTTTCATCTCTGATATCCAGTCTAATGGACTTACTAAGTATGACTTTCCACAACTCTAGTATACATTTGTTATGGTTTGGACATGTGGATATGTGGTATCCCACAAAAGCTCATGTGTGAGAAATTGCAAGAACATTCAGAGGAAAATTGTTACATTATGAGAGGTGTAACCTAATTGGTGGATTAATCCAGTGATATGGATTAGATGGGTGGTAACTAACTCTATTTGGGTAGGGAATGTTTAGAGGAAGTTAGTCACTGAGAATATGCATTTGGGGGGTATATTTTGTCTCTGGTAAGGGGAGCTCTTCTCTGCATCCTGGCATCATCTTCTAGGTTGCTTTCTTCTACCCTGCCCTTCTGCCATGATGTTCCACATCACTTCAGACCCAGAGCTATGGAGTCAGCAGATCATGATTTGAACTTATGAAACCATGAGCCCAAATATACTTTTCCTTCTCTAACTTGTGCCTGTAGGATCTTTTGGTCACAGAAATGAAAATCTGAATAAAAGAATGTTCTTCAGGGCAGAGGTTATAGCTCAGTGGTAGAGCACTATCATGTGTGAGGAACTGGGTTTGATTTTCAGCACTGCATATGAATAAATAAATAATCTTTCAGTTATTCCTCTTTTATAGCAAGAGATAATATAAGGTTAAGTTTGTCTCATAGTATACTACTTGGGGTGAAAAAAAATCTGCCATAGAAAAGCATATGAAATAAATTTTAATACCTTAATTTAGGACCTCCAAATGGAAAGCCAATATATGTTTTGTGATGTAAGTTTGTCGTTCAGTTAAAAGTGAATAGTGAGACTCTTCTTGGTGTTCCCATTGTCACTTTGGCTGACTTTCTTACTTGGTTCTGGTCACTGGCTGATCTCCTTTTAGATTAACACAAAGATTCCAATGGCAAGGGGCTGCAGTGGCCAGAAACTAAATATTTATTAAATGCATATTTTATTTCAAGGGAAGCAAAGGTGTATAATGTATCAACTATTGAGAAATGTATAGAAATTTTATTTTAAGTGCTATACATTAGAGCTATAAGCAATTGTTTCAGTTATTCATGCATCCTACATAAATTGCTATTTACCCAGGACAGGCCAATATAAAGGTTGAAACTGTAGGTTTGTCTTTGGAAATTCACATTTGTGGAAATAGTTTGTGTATGGGAGGGTAAAAAAGAACAATGAAAGATTAATGGTGATGGCTTGGTTTGTGGCTTACATGAAGAGTGCTCACCTAGCATGTGTGAGGCCCTAGGTTCAATCCTCAGCACCACATAAAAATAAATAAATACAATAAAGGTATTTTGTCCAACTACAACTAAAAAATAAATATTAAAAAAAAGATTAATGGTGATTTAAAGATTGACTTACAAAAGAGGATCTCTGGACCCATTAACTCTACTTCTAAATTTCCAACTAAGGAGACAATTTAAAAGAAGGAAATTACTCTCACTATAAGTATTCTATTACAGTATGGCTTTAAAAAGTAAAAGTTTGAGAACAACTTATTTGCTTGAAGGACAGGAGAGAAAGGGAACAATATGATGGCGACATAGCAGCCATTAAAATGGAAATATATGAATAATAAAGAGTGATGTAACATGCACAGTGAAATATTTCATCTCTTTCTTCATTGGAAATATTTAAAATTCATATGTGATTTTGTATAAGGACTGGATAAAAAGTGAAAAATTTGAAAACAGTAAATTTGTTACAGTAGTGGAGTTTTAAATATATATGTTTGAAAATTTTGGCACTCTTGCTATATCTTAGTGTGGTAACTGAACTAAAGGAAAGTGTGAAATTAAAATTTTAGAAATGCCTTGAGATGAGGAGGAATATGATCAGAAGTTACAGAAGGCTGACACCTGAGAAAGAGAGACAGAATTACATGTTCAAAGTTGAAAATGAAGAAGACAAGCTTCCATTTCAAAAATTGGATGCTTTAGGTGAGAGTCCTTCACTTATCTCTGTGCTTCATGAGAATCCCACGACTGTGACTGGGCTTTTGCTACCAGCTTGTTGTTCTCTGTGCCATGGCAACACTTCCCTGTGAAGATTATCACCATCTTTGTTCCCACCCCACACTGCAGAAGGTGGCTAGAAGAAGCCCACTGAATTGGGTAGAAGTGACAAGGAGTGATTCACACCATTCAAATGCAATGGGGCCATTGGTATTCTTATTTCTGCAGACTCTCTAGTTCTGTTTAGATCATAACTTTTGTAATTATTTTCTTTCTCCAGTAAAATGAGAGGTATATACCTTTGAGAAGTGTGGTGTGGACAGAAGGAGATGGTTTTGTAGTCAGACAGCTCTGAGCTCAGATTCTGGTTCTTCAATCTTCTTCAATTCTCTTCTGAGATTAAGCACAATACCTGGTTAAAAAAGGGGGTCTAGTAAGAGATATTATTATCAAAACACTGAAAGATAGTAGTGGAACTAAAATTACTGGCATGGACAGAAAGATATTGCTGGATAGGAAATCAATCTTTGACATCCAATAATTGAATAGATATGAGGTCACATGCAGGAGATCAAAGGTAATGCAAACTTATCAAGTTTGAGTGGGTAGCTGAGGGTTATTCTTTCCACTAAAACAAACAAATAAAGTAAAAAGTTGATTTAAGAAGGCATAGTAGTAAATTCCATTTTTTATCCATTCATTCCATTTTCTTCTTCTTCTTTCTTGGAAGGAAAGTTGTTTATCTTCTTATGCTAGTTAGTTTTCTGTCACTGTGTCAAAATACCTGAGATAAATAACTTGTAAGGAAGAAAGGCTTATTTTGGCTCACAGTTTCAGAGGTCTTCATCATGGTTAATTGACTCTGTAATTTTTGGCCTGTGGTGAGGCAGCACATCATGTTGGGAGCATGTGATAGAAGAAACTGCATATCTCACAGTGTCTGGGAAGTAAAGAAGAGACAGGAAGGGGCCAGAATCTTCTAAATGTTTTTCAAGGACACATTTCCAATGACTTAATTTCCTCACACTAGGTCCTACTTCCTAAGGTTTCTACCATCTCCTGATAGCAACACAGGCTGAGGATCAAGCCCACAACACATGGGCCTTTGGGGGACACTTATTTAAACCAAATTTCTTCCCTTGTGGCATTTACTTTTTTTGACCTGAGCTCCTGATATCACTTCCTCTTTCAAATCTTCTTTCTCTCTACAGTCTTTGATTCCTCCTTTTTCAACAATGATCCCAGGCCTGCCTTCATTCACGTGCAAGTTCTCTGTATTAAGGAAAGAAGAACTGTTTCTCCTATGCTATACCACATCTACCTTTTCATTGTAAGTTTTCTAGGATGACCTTTAAAACAAACACTCCATGACATCTTCATCAGCTGATCACAAATCTACTTCCTGAATCTGATGTCTACTACCATGACTAATTTGAAAATGTATTCCCTTTAAATTTCACCCTTTTCTTTTCTCTACTTAGTAAACCTCCTTGATGTGGAATGTGTTTTATACATCTTCTGAGAACTTTTCCTTTGGAATAACTTCTGTATTCCTCGAATTTTCTCCTCTATTCTCTTTACCCTAGTGAAACATTCTCTAAGAGTTATATGTTTAGGAGAACGTGCTAAAATTAAGAACATTCTGGCCTAGAAAATTGGGCTTTTCTAACCTTGAGTTTTCTCATTTACAAGTTGGGTACACAATCATATATATGTATTGAGGTTTAGACAATCTTAAGCAAAAAGAAAGTACTAAATTGTGTTATTTGTTCTGCTGAGATTCTCTATTATTATATTTTAGGAAGACTAGAATTTTCCACTAGGAATTGGGAGCACTACTCTTTCATGTAACCATTTTTCCTGTTCTTCAAAAGAGCTAGGGTTAATTGATCCATTATGATAATATCTTTTATGCAATATTGACGATGTTGTCTGAAAAATGCTATGATGGGATGAGTAACATTTAAAAATGTATAATTAAATTTTATTCACTTAAAGATCATGGTCACTTGCTCTTTTTTTTCCATATATTACCTTAGACTAGAAAGAAGCTTGTCCCTCTTCCTGCCAAATAAGGAAAAATAATGAATGGGCACATTGATTTTTTTTTCCCCTTTAATGGAATCTCAAATGCTAACCCTGGAGAAAATTTTAAAAATCAGCTAAGCTCCTCTCCAGGTTAGAATGAATACCTACTTGATTCCAGAAAAACACTAAATTCTAAGACATTGTAAAGATTGCCTTCCTAAGCTCTCAACCACTGAATGTATAATGCCCCTTTGGCTCTTGGGATCAGTCAGAAGATGGACGGTTCACAAGTGCAGGTAAAGTATGGTGGAGGCAGTACAGACATTTGGATTTTACTTAGCATTTGCATTTTAAAAAAATTAATTTGCCAACTTATTTTTATTTTATTTTATTTTTGAGAGAGAGAGAGAGAGAGAGAGAGAGAGAGAGAGAGAGAGAGAGAGAGAGAGAGAATTTTTTAGTATTTATTTTTTTAGTTTTCAGCAGACACAACATCTTTGTTTGTATGTGGTGCTGAGGATCAAACCCGGGCCGCATGCATGCCAGGGGAGCACTCCACCGCTTGAGCCACATCCCCAGCCCTATTTTTATTTTTAACAGTAATAATTATACATATTTATGGAATAGAGTATGATATTTTCATACACGTATGCAACATGTTCAGATCAAATCAGAGAAGTTACCATCTCTATCTTCTTATCATTTCATTATATTTGAATCTTTGAATGCTTCTCTTTTAGTCTTCATCAAATATATAATCACTATAAATTACCGTCATTTCCCTATTAGCATTGCTTTTGAGTAGGGTAAAGAGAGTTGGTGATAGAAATTGAAACTCATTATATTAAGTTTTGTTTCTCTGAGTTTCTGTTAGTCCGCTTTTCATCACTGTAACCAAAACACCAGACAAGGACTACTTAGATAAAGATAAGTTTATTTTTACTACATGGTTTAAGAGTTCTCAATCCATGGTCAACCAAGTCCACTGCTCTGAGCCCAAGGTGAGGCAGAAGGTCATGCCAGAAGCTCTGGTAGAGGAAAGCTGCTCAGCTCATGTCAGCCAGGAAGTATAGTTCAAGACTATGCCTGCAATGATCTATGCCCTCCAGATATGCCCCACCTGTGGATAGTTACCACCCAGTAGTCCATTCTGCCATCAAACGGATTAAGCCACTGATAAGGTAAGAGATCTATCTAATCATTGCTTAAATCCCCCACCTCTAAAATTTTCTACATTGGGGATTATTCTTTCAAAACATCAGGTTTTGGGAAAATACTTCATATTTAAACCATAACAGAAGTATTTATTTCATTGACATAAAAATATTTAAACCTTTACTGGATCTTGATAAAATTAATGTCCCTAAATAGGCACACTCAAACATGCATCTACAAAATTCTAATTTGCTTTCAAATATTTTCAAATATCACCTTATTAAAGCATCTTTCCAAAAATTTTCTCTGGAAAGGTTAGAAGTTTATCTGGAAATAGTCTTTATCCCAAAATCATGATGTTACACATTTCTCCTTAAATGTCTCACTCACTGTCTTTCTGGACCCAGAATTTCTCTTTTTCTTCCTTATTTCGGCTGACTCAACTCTATAGGGAAAGCCACTAGTTTTTCAGCCTGCAGCCTTGAAATCTCACAGTACCATTAACTCTTTATTTTTCCTCCTCTAAAGCCTAAACTGTATCAGTTGCCAAGTCCTCTTGACTTTATTGTTGAGATTCTGTCACCCATCATCCTCATTTTCTTTCTTCTGTCTTTAACTTAATTCAGATCCTTTTGTATCACTTCATAGCTAGAGAACAATGAAAGCTTCCTAACTCTCTCTCTTTGCCAATTCATCCTGCAGAAGTAATTGTGCTAAGAGATTGCTTTTTATCATCTTTGCTTTTTCAAAGATCCTATCTCTTCAGAATAAAGACCAAATTGACACCAACGTCTTACACCTAGTGATTCCAGCCTGTCATTACACTCTCGCATCTCCACTACCCTCCACTTCCACTCAAACTGATATCTAGCCCTGCTCTGTGACTTTGTGCACTCTAAACACCACACCAAGAATGCCAACTCTTGCTTTTTAATGACTTTCTGCTGAGGGCCATTACCAAGTAGGAATGACGCATCGAAATTTCCTTTCGAAGCGTACCCCATGCTGCTTAGAGGACATTCCATGGGACATTGCATGCATGCTTTAATATTGCTCAAGGACCAAGGTGGATCCGGGTTTAGAGCTGATCAGGTTTGAGGAAGTAACCGGCTCCTTGAGTTTAAGGAGTTGCCAGTTTAAGACAATGGGTTTTAGGGAAGTTAGAGGTTGAAGATTATTGCTGGGATTAGGGTGTTCCTGCTGCTTGTTCCCATTGAGTTCTCCTGAGATTAAAATGGGATTTGGAGATAGCCTCTTGGAGTAGGTGAATTGTGCTGGCAGACGGCAGAAGGAGATTGCCCCTGGACCTGTGTGGAGGTGGTGTGAGCGGGAATAAAGAATTGCTGTTTGAACCTACAAAGGTGTGTGGTGGCTCGTGATTCTGGTGCCAAGTCGAGACCTTGACAACTTTCTTTTCTCCAAAATTTAATTCAGATGTTGCCCTTTCCAGGCATCTTTCCTAATCAGAATATATATATATATATATATATATATATATATATATATATATATATATATATAGTTGTTTGTTTTATCACTTAATACCATTCAATAGTTTGTGAATTTTTCCAGCATGTCAATTTTATTTCACCATATAATCTTTAATTTCCTTGAGGATAAGTCCTATATTACATCCTTCTGAAGGCCTGGCACAGGGACCTGTGTGTGACTTTTAGAGATTATAATTGTTGGTTGATTAAAAACAATGACTAAAAAAAATGAAAGAGAATTGATAATTCTAACATCAGGAAGGGCAACATTTGGGATATAAATAATCAAATACTCCTAACCAGGGTTTTTGTCAGTATCACTCTGAGCAACTCTGCATAGTAAGATTAATGTTCACCTGAGATATTAGAGCTGAAGACATTGGTATGAACTTAGGAGAGTCCATGAAATGAATGCATTGTAGGAAATTTATCTTATATAATCCAGATATACCAAGCTTCTCAACCGTAAATAGAGAGTGCATATAAATGGCAAATTCTACATAGCAGTTATTGCTAAATTGTCAAGAGTCATCATTTGTGCACAAAATGCATCCTATATTATAATTTTCTGTCCTAAAAATTCTATTTTTTTATAGAAAATGTTTCAGTTACTATAGAAAAAAAATGGACAGCTCATCAAAATCTAAATCTAGAACTGCCATAGAAACCAGCAATTCCACTTCTAGGTATGTACCCTAAACACTTGAAAATAGTTACTAATATATATTATATATATATATATATATGTGTGTGTGTGTGTGTGTGTGTGTGTGTGTGTGTGTGTGTGTGTGTATGTGTGTGTGAACACAGCATAGCTATTTACAAGAGGTAAAAGTTGGAAACAACTTAAATGTCCATCAATGGATGAATGGACAAACCAATGGTGTTATATTTATTCAGTTTTAAAATAATATTAAGTACTGATATATGCTGAAATATCAATGAATCCCCAAAACCAGTATTCTGTGAAGGAAGCCAGACATAAAATTTCTCATATTGTAGGATTTTTTTTAATTTAAAAAGTCTAGAGTAGGTAAATCTATGAAAGTAGGAAGCAGATTGGTGATTTTCAGGATCTTGGTTATGAGAGGCCAAGGAGTATCTTCTTCATATTTTCAGGACTTCTTTTTGGGTTGATAAGAATATCTGGAGACTAGATAAATTGGTGGTTGTCTAACATTGTGAATCTATAAAACATTCTTGAATCGTTAACTTTAAATAGTTAATTTTATGTTATGTAAATATAAAAAATATTCTCATCATTATCCAACATGTTCAATTATATCCATTGCTTTTCTAATGTGGTTCTAGCATTACACTATAAAATAAAAAGTAAAACAGTTTCTTCATCATCAGTGATTTTATAAATATTCAGGAAGTAATTTGTATTCAATGAATTTTAATAATAATATGAAACAGGTGACAATAAGGCGGTACAATAATTGTCTTAAAAGAGGATGACTATTTTGTCTCCTATCCCAATTTTGTAGGTAGGTTTTTGACTCTAGGCAAGTCAATTGATGTCCCTTAGCTTATGGAAAAAGAAAATTAATTGTGACAGTCTACAATTTCTTCCAGGTTAAAAAAGATCGAAATATTTTAAACACAATATTATTTAGCAGAGATAACACATGTTATGGGACGCAAATGCCAAAAGTATACCTGCATGGCAGTAGTCCCAAGGAAATAATTCAGAGGAAATTGGAGGGTATAAGGAACTCAGCCTTGAAGATGGGTTGGAAGGGTTACTATTATCAAATGATAGGTGCACCGAGAACTTCAAAATATCTTTAATATTGAACTATTATGAGAAAGCCCATCTTCTTTAAGAAATGAAATATTTTCTTAAGTTACAGATTAGTCATTTGCAGATGATGTTCTTTCCAAATCATCTGAAGGCATATCCTTCTTTATTAACTGAGACCCAAACATGTACAAACTCTAGGTAGCTATAATAAAATCATCAACATCCCAATGAAAATATACATTGTATTTTTTCATTGTGATAGCTAAATCTCACGACATTTCAATTGAAGTTCTCAGTGTGTCTTTTATCTGGATATATCCACTGGCAATTTTGATTTAATGAACTGAATTCAGGATGAGTAAGATTTAGTTATAAAAACGAGAATAGGATTAATTTTTTATATTCATAGTATATTAAAAACTTCAAATCAACTGGATAATTCTCAATATGAATCATATAAAACAAAATGCCCCCTGAACAACAATTATACTAATGTATTAAGTGGAAATTTTCTCAGCATCCTTAGAGTAAATGAACTATCTTTTAGGAGAGTGAAATGCCCAGTGGAATGCTACCAGGTTGCTATACGATCTTGTGTTTTCCAAATGGAGAGCTTGGGTTTTATTCTCTCATATTCTTTTATGACATGAAAATACTCCGAAAGGTGCTCTCCTTCTTGGCATTTCATCTGGTATGTAAATTAACAAACTGCAAAGCTGACTGTATGAGAGGGTTTTACAGCCCTCCATTGTTTATACATGTCATGATGGATGAGTTTCTTTTTTGTTGTTTGGCTCCTTTTTTATTTGAAAAACTCCCCACCTTCTATTGAAGTGTCCTGGACTTCTCCTGTCTCCAGCTGGAATGGATGGGGTGTGGAAGGTAGGGAGAAGACTGAGCAAATTTTCCCCCTCTGGAAAGCCATTTCCCCTTGGAACAGCATCAATAACTCTCAGTTGAATGAGCAAAAAAAAAAAAATTAAATTAAAAAGGAAATATTACTTTGGAATTTGGAAAGGTTGATCTTCCATAGGTGCAGAACTTGGAAGGCCTGCGATTATCTGTGGCTATGTTCACAACAATCCTTTTTCTGTCCCCTCCACCCTATATATCCCACACATACATATTCACATGTAATGCAAACAGAAAGAGAGGGGGTCCCCCATTGGCTGCCCCACTCATTGCCTCTAGCTTCTTGGATGCCTCAGCAGCCAGGCATACCTTCCAGAAAGGCAAACAAAGATTTTTTTTTTGTCCATTTTCACAACTTTCTGTGGCAGAAAATTTGGGAATGAGAACAAGTACAGTTGAAAAAAAAATGTTTATGAATAATGGAACATTTCAAATCCATCTGGTTTCTGAGACATTTTTTAGTTTCTCACTACAGCCAATTATATAGCATGCTTGAGTGAGAACTGGTTCTATCCTGAGGCTCATTCTGCTCTCGAATTTCTACATTGATAGTTGCTACTGACCTCTGAGGTTAGTAGCCATATGGTAGTCCAATATGGTACTTCATACTCTACTTGTTATACAGTAGGTGATACTGTGGTGATAAATCCACATTGTAGTAGGCACCATGAAAGGGGGACCTGGGGCGGGGATGCTAGAGGGCCTTCCCTGGTTTTGGCAGTGTGCAGTGGTTTCCCTTTTTAGTTTAAGGATGCTGGGGAAGTATTCCATAGTTTTTCCTTTTGCTGCTTATGTATATGCAGTGTATCTCTGCATAAATGATAAGAGTTTATAAGAAAGACAGTGAAAAAAATGTTTTGGTTTTGGGAACAGGCATTTCCTTCATTCCATTCTTCAAAGGGCTTCCTTTATTTAACTTTTTGTTATGGAATATTTCAATTTATAAATGTATATATGTATTCAACTTATGTATTTCAACACAAAGAATTTATATGTATTGCATTTTTATATTTTAATACCTAAAAGAAAAGATAACACTATATTAGACCTGCACATTTGTGTGTATCTTCAAAAGATAAGAACCTTCTAAGCAATAAATGCAGTGTCCAAGATCTTATAATTTTTAATCTGTCATTAAATATCAGGTTTACTGATCAAAAACAACTTTATATTTACCTAGTAAATAAGCAATTTTCTTGCTATTCTCAGCCTCTCTGTCTCGTTTACTAGCAACATTATTATGATTATTCATTTTTACAGATGAAAAGCTATGGTTTGGAAAATACAAACATGATCCCCAAAATTGTATGGCAGGCAAACAGCAGAGTGAAGCTCAGCTCTAAATTTTTGCCACTCAAGGTCTGTTGCACCAAACTGTTTAGCTTCAGAGCTCTTTGGATAGTCTCAGCCTTAGGGAAGTAGGGCCAGTGCAGATGGGGGTCAAAGTAGTCCCTGAAGTTTAAACAAACTTTTATGTTTGTACAACTAGAACTTCTTGGGTAATATAAATATGGATTTAATATGTATGATGCTTTTATATGCTTGAGATGCATGGATGAAGCTTAGTCTTTCTACTGGAAGAAACTAAGTTTTGCATTTTTTTAATCAGTGACAATGCATGGACTTGCCTGTTTGTTTGTTTGTCTGTCTGTCTGTCTGTTTTGTTCTTTTAGTCCTCTCCCACTTTTCCTTCCCAATTACCACTAAATTGTGAATCCTTGAAGGCAGATACATTTTAAATGTTAGTATACTCCCCGCGCCATTATCCAACATTGTATGTTATGTGCAGAAAGGCTAAATAAATACTTTCAAAGTGAAGCAATGTAGACAAGGCCATTTATATGTATTTCAAACTGTTTTAGGTATCATATATTCAAAATTTTATTTTGAATAGCATAAAATAGCTGATCTAATATATGGAATGCTCCCCAAGCTAAGTTGAACAAGATGGTAAAATTCTTACAAAGAGTCTAATTCCATATCCAAAGCCCAGTCCAATGAACTGTAGTGTGTTGGAGAATTTTGGATTTTCTTCATGTCTATGTTCTCTGATTTTGGAATAGATCATCATGATCTGCTTTATTTAATTATGAGGTATACCATGGTTGGTTCAATTGAAGAATCCTCATGGTTTTATGTAGCTATAAGTTTTCATTTGTTACTAAACTTTAAGCATAAGATTAATAGCGCACAACTTTATATATCATTGAACAGTCTTTTAATTTTTCTGTATCAAAATATTTATGATCTCCAATTTCTAATTAATATTAGGTATATTATCCTCTGTATTTACTGGATGCCAAATACCTTACTTGTGCAGTTATGATTTCTCTTTCCATTAAAGGGAGGTTATACTATTTTGTTTCAATTCTGAAATTAAGGAAAACAAGATATATTAAGGCTGCTGGTCTTCACACCTGTTTTTCTCAGGTCCTAATGTAGACTTTTTTTCCCCACAAGGCATGCCCACTTTTCTGACTTCTCCAATAGAGTGTATTCATCAGTGTCAGGATGTGGGGCAACTATGTACACTAATTTTAGAACATGAATTCAGCCTTGAGAAGAATGATTAGACTGAACCAATTGAGAATCTTCTCTTCAGTGATCCTATGTGTATATTTCTTGGTATAGAATCTGGCACAAAATGACTCACACAAAGGGCAGGTGAGTATAGTACTGTGTAAATGCTTATTCCCCTTCTTTCCTTTTCTTTAGTGATAGGCAAAGGGAACTGCCCTGGAAAGGTAGTTCATTCCTCAGCTTTTTACAACATGTCTACCTAGGAATCATCTGCTTGCAGAGGATTTGCTATTTCTTTGTATGTGTGAACTTTAGCTCAATCTTTTAATGAGGTAACCTCCCTAAATTTAATTCATTGAACAGGCAAACACTCCAATAATAGCAAAATTTGTTAAGATTTTTCCTGCTTGGTATTTGTGGAAATTGGTAGGGAGGACAAAAAAAAAAAAGAGGAACAAATAGCTCTGGGCAAAACCAGGCATCTGAGAACAGATGGTGTGTGAGTTTCTACCACTGAGCATAGCTGACAAACCGTAACAGTGACCTGCTCTGATACACAACTACCAGGACTTTAGTGAGTAAGAATTCCCAGCAAAGCCAACAACTTCCTCCATGACCTTGACCTTGCTCTGTAATAGCAAACACCAAACACACTTTACTGATAGCACAATGGGATAACAAAATAATGTGAAAATCCTTTTTAATAAAAATACTATAGGAAATATTTGGTCCCATCATGCAACAGAAAGAGTAAAAATTAACAACTCTGAAACAGATCTGAAGCAACCCATAGTGTTCAGGCATTACTCTGATTACCAAAAGGATTTTTCACAAAATGGGAAAAATGGGAACTCAGTATTATTTGTGGATTTATCCTTCATCTTTTATCTACTTTTTATCTCATTTTTCTCTCTTCTCAGGAAAAGTGTAAAAGAAGAAAAAAAAAATCATAAAGAAACCACTTAACTTGGCTGTGCTTTTCTAAATCAGTGGTGTAAAGTATTTTTTCCCCCAACAGCTGAATATGGAAACCTAAAGTTGATCTATTTTCCCATAACTTATATTCTATGGTACATTTTCATTTTGTCTTTTAGTCCTTTGCTCTTTCTTTAACAGTCTCAAATTTGTGCCTCTCTGTCTTCATCATTGCCAATCACACTTTTAATTTATACCCACCTCATTTCAAACCTGGAATGATGTGACAGTCTCCCATCTGGTCTCTGTATTGTATGTTATGATTGCACCCTGTAGCATGACAACACTTTAAGAAACTTCTCTTTCTGGACTCCATGTCAGCTTTACTGAACTGATATCACCAACAACTTCTGCAGATAATGAGTCATTATTTTAGTTTCTCTATTATATAATATATCCCACTTTTCTGACATATTGTTTTCTGTATATGTTCATCTGGCTAAGAACTTTAGTGGGTCAGTGTTTCTATACTTTTCTGCCTGAATTTAAAGCCTGCCTCCCGTAGACTTGACCTATCAGGCCACAGTCATTTATTCATTCAACAGACATTTATTGAATCTACTATTTGAAGAGCACTGTGTTTAGTGTTGGGAATTCAGAGATGGACAACACATGGTCCTACCATGGGTCTTGTGTTCCAGTGGGAAGAATTAGACAATGGCTGGAAAAATGAAATATAATTAGCATATATCATCTCTTATGATAAATGTAGTAGAAGTAAGCAAAGCCGAGAAAGCAGAGAGACAGGTCCAGGAATTGGATGTGTTCACCTGTTAATCCCCAAAGAGGCAAATGAAGTGCTCAGATTGGGTAATGTTTCCACAAGGAGGCCAAATCCTCTGTTAATTAAGGCCTCATTTCAGGCCATGTTTCTATATAGAGAAGTCATTTCTCCAAATAAAGAAGAGGAGATTTAAAAAAAAAAAAGATATTTAGAACAGAAAATAATAAGTATTTGCTGTAATTAGAAATACAAACAAAGGGATTTATATTCCAACATTCTTAAACTGACTTCCTTTCCTCTTTTTAATTGGCAACGTCATGGAAATCTGGGAAATTCATTCCACTGGAATGTATATGTAGGCACATAGGCCCATACTTTTGTGAATCTTCACTGAAAATTTTAATCAGTTTTGGAATAGCTTCATACAATTTAGAGTAACTTCTCAAGTGAGCATTCCCAAGCTTTCATTCTTTTGTTTTGTGAGAACATTCCACATAGAAAAAGAAGAATTAGGAAGTCTTGTAATTCCAAATCCAGTGAGACAGGGTGTAGCTCTTTTCTTAAATCTTATGTGACTGGTGTGAGATAATTCTGTAAACAAATTCAGGGAAGTTTATACAAATCTAAGTGACCAGTTCATACTTTCATCTCCTGAGGAAGCTGGCCAGGCATTTTAAAATGTAATGCATGCATAACCCAGACTCTAAATTGAAAGTGAGCATGTTTCTAACAAGTCCAGTGGAAAAGAATTAACAGGAAGACTAAAATCACCATATGCTTATAACAGGAAAAGTCCCTCAGAGCAATATGCTATAATGATATAATTGAGCAAGTATCCAATTGCACCAAGACAAAGCTAGGACAGTATGAATAAGTTAGGCCTGATGACTTCTGCTGCCTAGTTAAATCAGCATGTCAGAAACAAGAAAGCTCTTAGTATCTTTTCTTTACATTAGTAAGAAACGTATCTCTGGATTACCATCTGCTTTTAGTAAGGATGAATTAGGCAATTTGGGCTAGTGAGAACAACCAGAAAAGCTGATAATATTCTCTCATTAAAGACAAAAAGAATTGCTAATAGGACTCTGTAAAATGGGTAGGCCAGGATACAGGGATGGTCAGAGTTCCAAGGAAGGGAAGCCTAGGATTTGGAGCCAATATTGCCCTGGCAGAAATTGCCATTCAGGATGGGTCAGCTAAGAGGAAAGGGCATGATCATTCCTTGTGACCACCCAAGAAAATTCGGCATGAGGAATTAAGAGTCTGAACCTCAGCAAAGGGGACCCACATGAACACTCTTATTTAAACTGAGCCAAAGAAGACTCAGAGGAGTGAAGTGAAACAGACAGATCCTCATAGAGATTTCAGTTCAGCTCAAATATTTACAATCAGCAAACTGGAATGATGTGACTTCTAGATTACTAATGTCTCCAGTCCCTGGCAGAAACAACTGTAATCCATCTTTGGGGGAAGAAATATCATCCTAGGCTTCATGTTATTTTTACAAACCATTTTGAAAGTAAAACGTATGGCACACAATAAAATATCACTAGCCCTAAAGAAAATAAAGCAACAAAAACAAAAGACAGCAGAAATTTCAGGCATTACACACTACCTAAAAGCTACTGAAACTATCAAAAAAAAAAATTTAAAATAAAATGTGCGTACTATACTCCAGGAGATGGAAAAAATAACCCAGAGGTCAAGAAAAAAATGTCAAAATGAAAATGAAAATGTCACTGGGAACTGAGTGATCATAAAAACATGCTATCTCAAAAGTTTTAGAAGGAAGCTAAAGCCATGCTTAAAGGAAAACTTATAGCCTTAAATAAATGCATATCTTAGTAAATAAGGAAAGCTGACAAGTCATAAGCAATGATGAACTTGGTAATGATCAATATCTCAGGTCAGAAGCTAAATTCAAAGGGAACACAAGACATGAAATAATGTACAAAAGAGAATAATTTTTTAAACATAAAATAAATACATAATAGAACACAAACTGCTACAACTTTTCTTTTAGGAAAAAAATAATGAAATTCCTATAGTTAGGATGAATTTGATTAAGGAATAAATATTGTGTCAGGGTCATTGATTCTGATTCTATTATACTCAAAAATAAAAATGGCTATTTTGATAAGATTTATGCCAATATGAAAATTACTTTAAAATATTTAACTAACCAAACACAATAATAATATTAACATGAAATAATGTCATTACTTTTAGGGAAACTATTAAATCAATGATTTAAAATTTTAACCTCAGGAAAAACTCCAGGCTAAGGTACTTTGGCCAGGAGATTCTACAAATTTTTAAAGAAACTTAAAATATCACACAAAATGTTTCAAAGACAAAAATAAAAGAGAACAATTCTTAGTTAGTTTTACAAAGCCAGCATGACCTTGAAAACAAAATCTGAACGAATATCAGGAAAATAGAAAATTATGGTCAAATATAGTACAGATTTAAAAGTCAGTAGAATAAAAACAATCAAATCCAGCAAATGCAATGACCAGCTTAAGATTATTCCAAGAATGCAAGGTTAATTGATTATGTGAAATAAAGCACCATTGTTATTTAGTACATTACCAGAGGAAATTTATTCTAAAGATATGAGTTATTCCACAAGCATAAAAAGTGAATTTGATAAAGATCAATAACTTCATAATATCTTTTAAAAATTTAAGCATGGTAGAGAGCATTTTACATCAAACTTTGTTTAATGCTGACAAACTTCAGGGTTTTTTTTTTTCAAGATGAAGTATCAAAACAAAAATAGAAAGATACCTACTCTGAGTCTTAGCCAATGGAATCATCAATAAATTTTTTTTTTAATTAAGTATTTTATAAGAGAAAATAAGCTGTCATTATCACAGGTGAAGTGATTAGTATGTGCAAAATTCAGAAGAATCAACAAATTCATTTATTGGAATCAATACATGAGTTTGGCAAGGTGATGCAAACAAAGAAATAAAATTATTTTTCTTGCCATTTTTCCAATAAAATTTATAAAATTACTAAATGGTTCCTGTTTATCATATATGAAGAACTTCTACAAATTATTAATAAAAAAATGACAACTAAGAGCTGGGGCTGTGGCTGGGCTCAGCAGTAAAGCTCTCGCCTAGCATGTGTGAGGTGATGGGTTTGATCTTCAGCACCACATAAAAATAAATAAATAAATAAAATAAAGGTATTGTGTCCAAATACAACTAGGAATATATATATATATATATATATATATTTTTTTTTTAAGAAAAAGACACCTAATTAGGAAAATGGAATCAGATTTGTGATGGCACTTCTGGAAAGATTTTATCCAAATGATCAATAAATCAATAAACATGTAGAATTATACTTGACATTATCACTTGCAGCAGAAACAGAATTGCAACCACAAGGTGATGATACCACTAAATATTCGCCAAAATGTCTAAAAATTAATCAAGCAAGCAAACAGAAAAATACTAGCCATGGGAAGCAATAAAAATAATCATGACACTGATGGCAGGAATGTAAATTGGTTACCACCATTTTAGAAAACGGTATAGCATATTTTTTCTAATTTTGAAGATACCCATATTCTGTGATTTCTTAATACTATTCTTGACATATACCCAATAAAATAGTTCAAATATGCACTAAGAGACAGATATAAGAATGTTCAGGAAAGCATCATTTTTAAAATAGAAACCAAAACAACCCCAAATGCCCATTAATAAGTAAATAATTTATGATTATACAATAATGGAATAATCAACAAGAAGATTCATGAAGTACAGCTACCCACAATAACTTGATAAACCTTTCAGACATAATATGGATAAATAAATTCAGACACAAAGGTAAATAGTTCATAAAAAGTCCAAAAAACAGGCAAAACTTGACTAACATGTTTAGGGATGTGGATGTGAGTGGCCAATGTATAAGGAGATCAATGAAATAATTTCCTAGAAAATCAAGATGTGATTACCTCTGGGGAAATAAGTAATGTGACTGGGAAGGCCACTGTGGAGATGAAGTTTGGGGAGCATTCTAATTGTTGACATGGTGGTAGTTACATATGTGTGTGTTTATAATAATACTGAGGTCTTTTATATGTATCATTGAAAGTTTTTCTAAACCTGTTTTATATTCACAAAAATTAAAGATTTAAGGTAACTTTAAGCCACCTGAAACTTTTAAGTAATACATCAGGTTGCTTAAGATCACACAGCAGATCACCAACAGCCCTCCTCTCTGCCCACGCTTTTCTGGGGAAAAATAAGATACTTCCTTTTTGATCTCTTGGAAACCTGATCATATCAAGTCTCTCCCACTTTTCTTCCTGAAATCTGATGTAGTCATCTCATGTTCTATGAACATGTGGGGGAAACAAAATTTTCTTTTTGGTTCTCTAGAAAATGTCAAAATACAGGCATTGGTGTGTTACATGGAACATTGTTTAAACTGCTTATGTCTTTTCACAACAGAAATGGGCCATTTCCTACAGATTGAAAAGGATCATACTGACTTGAGCTCCCAATTATTAGAGATTATGTAAATAGAAGCACAACACACTTTTGAAATCTCTACAAACTGTATTTTTAATATCATGTCTGAGGCTATCATTCCAAAAGTATGATGTAAACACTTTAAAGCACATACTTTTCATCTACTTCTAAACATTGGAATTTGGAGACAGTGAGTTCAGAAGGTAATTCAATACATACATCTGATTCCTTGTCACATACACTGTGAATAAGTCTGTGGGGAAGGGTATATATATCTGATTCCTTTTACAGTACTCATAGTGTCAATATATAACGATGTGGCTGGTTCCACAGGCCATAGAAACATAAATTTTTGATAAAGATACAAGAATATGTATTCTGTGGCCATAATATATATATATATATATATATATATATATATATATATATTATTCTTCAAGAAAAAAATCACAGGATTTAAGAGATACAGATTCAAATTCTGGCCCTCCCTTCTACTAGGATGTGGCCCAGAATCATTTTATGTGTGGAAATTCTGCAAGTTAGCTTTCTGTCACTGTCAAAAAATGTCTTTGATAATCAACTTAAGATTTATTTTGGCTTATGGTTTCAGAAGTTTCAGCCCATGATTATTTGTCTCGGTTGCTTCAGGCTTGTGCAGGCACAGTACATTTACTCATTTCACACCAGCCATGAAGCAAAAGAGAAAGGGTCAGGGGTTCAAATATCCTCTTCAAGAGCACACTCCCAATACCCTTGCTTTCACTAGGCCCCACCTCCTAAGATTCCACCACCTCCCAATAGTGCTGCAGACTGGGGAACACATGGGCTTTTGGTGAACATTTCAGATATAAGCTACAGCAGGCATCAATTGCTCCTCTTTATATTGATGGTGGACATTTTATGATATGCAAGTTTGAGCACCTAAGTGTTATTTCTGACATAAGCTATGTCATAGGCATTCAAAATCCACCAACAATAAATACAGTACATTGAAGAATATTTTAAGGGAGACACAATTTTGACAAATCTTGAGAGATGAATGATATTAATTTGGTCAAAGACACAAAGGAGAACTAAAAATTTGAGACACACATCCTGCAGCACAGAGACCATTCCTCTCAGGTCCCTTGAAGACTTCTTCTTTCACTGCCTAGTGGTCATTCCTTGATTCCCATGAAGTTCAAGGGTCAGTCCTCTCCTCCTCCAGTGATGGCTGCCCTTTGATTTCTCCCATCCACCCTCCCTGAGAAAGTCATTATCTCTGCACTCATCACATCCAAATTAAATCACTACCACCATTGTACCTCTTGAGCTCCAAATCCCCCAAATCATAAGACAAATCCTTCCTATATTCAACCTGCTGTTCTTTCTCTTTTAAAGGTATACTCTAATGGAGTTGAAACTACTTCAATGTCAAGTCTTGACAGCATACTTCATTCCATGCTATATTTATATATCCCCCAAGTCAGTGAACCAGAGGTCTCTGGGAAGTCTCCTCCAGCTTCCTCTGGTGCTCTGAGGCATTGAGTTCACTGGAGTTAGGATTGGTTCTGAGCCTCAGGCAGCAAATGAGTACCTGTCTGCATAGATTCTCCTTTTTCTTTAGTTATTGCCATGACAGTCTCATGTACTTGCAGTGGGACTGTTACTAGTATAATAATTTTGTCATACACAAGTTTTAATTCACTTAATTATTTGGAAAGTCAGTTTTCCATCAGAGAGATGGATATCATTGAATTTCCTTCAAGGTGTAATTAAATACATGACATCTTGGCCTCACAGAGACTTAATTTACTCTACACAGGGCTGTACTCCAGTGCCCCCAAATAATTTTCATCCAAATAATTGGTGCTTCCCTAGAAAATAGTCATGGAAAGAGTGCTTGTCACTTCTGCCCCTGTCACTCATTCATTTAACAATCTATTGTGGAGTTCCAAACTCTAGGCTAGTTACTGAGAATCTCCAAATCAATTAAAACCTCAACTGACTACAAAAGCTCAATCTAATATTGTGGGGTGGGGAAGCTGGTGTGTAGGGGGGGAATACAGATTAAAAAGAACCACATGATCTATAATAAAAGCACTTATTTCCCTCATCCAAGGGTTAAAAAAAAAACATTTGGTATGTTTTCTTCCTTCCCATCTCTCAGTTTCCACATCTCTGCAATTTGTCTTTGGTTCTCCACTCCCTAAAAATGCACCCATCAATGACTTTGTTACTTCTAAAGTTACGTGGATACTTATGAGTTCTCAATTTCATTTTATTTTGTCAAAGTGTACCAATCTTGACCTTCACCCTCCTCTGGAAAGGAGATTTTTCTTCCCTTTGGTCTCACTGGTGGTAAATTCCCAGTCTGAGTTTCCTCTCATCTCTTTGGCACATCTTTTAGTTCATGATCCAAATCATAATTGTTATATTTCCTTGACTCTCTTCTTTTATTCTGCCACATACATTTCCTAATTAATCTCATTCATTAGTTGCCATCTCTGGCATGGTCATCCCAAAGTGCAATCTATAGTCTAGATGGGTTTTTTTTTAAAGTAAACCCACCACCCACCAGAGATGTATTTGCCCCTTTCCATATCCTAAATGAATGCTTCAGGGACAACCTAAACTTAACATCTAAACAAACAAACAAACAAAAAATACTCTGTATTTACTCTCCAGATTGTTTCCTTCTACTGTATTCTCCATTTCAACCAAAAATATCACTGCCTTCGAGTTTCTCATGTTAGAAATGTATGTCTTATTCTCTGTGTTTGTCTCTGTCTTGTCCCCATAACTTAGTAGACAAGATGCCTGTTGATTCTATATCTTGATAATTGTCTGCTGACAATCTGCTTTTTTCCTTTCCTAGAACCATCTGCTGCATTCAGATTTCCAGCATCATTGACCTGTAAATCTTAGCTCTGGTTGTTCCCATTTTAATAAAAGACAAATCCCTAACCTTTGCTTAATTATCCAGTCTATTTATTTTTTATAATTTATTAATTGAATTCTTTGCTTTCCCCCACATGCATTCTTTCACTTCTAAAAGGACAAAGCATTGACTCTCCCTTTGCTTCAGCTACTAAGTCTTTTAGTCCTTCATCCATAGGAGTGTATTTGTGAAACTTGGAGGATCTTGGCCTTAATCCAATGAAGATGGTGCCCTTCTTTCCTATCCATGGCATGTCATGAGTTTATGCACCTCTTATGTATGGTATGTTATAAACACCTGCTACTTCTCTCCCTGGAGTGTGTGGACTGTGTCTTGGCCCTGATTATTATTCAATCTCTTTCTAATATAGTTCCTAGACATTTAAAAAATTGTGTTGATGACTAAGTGAATCAGTGGGTGTTCAACATATTGTCTAGGAGATTCAGCAGTATATTCTCCTACAGGAATGTCTAAATGTTTCATAATGGATGTGACATGATGATTGGACCTTGAAATAACATGAAATACAATACAAATTGATGTGCTTATCATAGAGGAGATGCCTTGGTTATGCTTATCCTTGCAACATAAAGTAAAGTGCAGCTGATAGTTCCAGCCATCTTCTGATTCAAATAGTCTTCTTTCTTGGTATGATATTCAAATTAGATGCTTATCATTCTTCATCTCATAAAACTCATTGATTCTCACTGTGGAAGACAGAGACCTAATTCTGAAGGCTGTCCATTCTCCAGGCCAACACTTTGTGAACTGAATATAGTTAGACGGATATAAGAGATTAAACTAGTATTATTTCAGCTTGTACATTTAATCAACAGAGGTCAGAGAACAAAGACAGGCTGGGGAGACCATGAGGCTTGTGATCAGGGATTATTGTACCACTGCTGCTCAGTCACATGGACACTTTCTCCTCCAGTTCATGTGTTATAAAACTGGTGGACCTGGGGCTGCCTTTGGATTACAGCCCCTTGAAGTGATAAACATGCTCTTTTCTTGAGATTTTCCCCAGGAGATAAACATTTCCAACGGATTTTTCTGACAAAGCCAAGAAAGCTAATAATTGCAATGTCAGGGAAAGAAAAAAAGTGAAAACTAATTCAGTGTGATCCCTTATAAAAGAGGGGAAAAGAGCAAAAGATGATTCACCACTGGACACATGAATTGTCAGAGTTCTTTGAGGATATTTTGAATAAGTACTTCCACCAGGTTGTAAATAATGACAACAGACAGTAATTTGCATGGATTAAGGTTGTTAACATTCATCAATTTCTGCATTTTAAAATACTCCCAAATTCTTGATTAGGACTGTCTCTTTGTAGTGAAGGATTGATAGTGGGAGTAAAAGAATCTGATGAATTTAAAACTCAGATGAGAGAAAGCCAAGCCGTTGAGATCTAAACGGAGATACCATTAGTAATTCCTATAAATCAAATCATGTTTGTGGTGAGGATACAGTTGAATTGCCATCTGGACTTTTTAACCTGGACATTTATTTCCGAATCGTTGCCTGATATTGGAAGTAAACTTAACCCTTCCTTTCATCTCCAGTTTGCCTGGATGACAGTTCCCTTTAAGAGAAATGATCTGATTTTGGATGGGGACAGAATGTCATGTGTGGCATGAGGTTGGAAGAACTGGTGGAGTCCTTGCATAACATTAAGCTATAAAATAAAGAAAACATACTTAGATTTAAAACATATCAGCTGAGAAGAATGTAAAGTGAAGTTAGCTGTAGGAAGAAACAGGAAATCTGCATTCCAACTGCTTAAGATTTGGGGCATGAGATTCAAGTATATAATTATTTATTTTTTTAAAAAATCTGTACAGCTATGGACAGTCTTTCCTACAAATGAAAAGGGATTCACATAGATTTTTCAATAGCTGAGACTAAAGGCCTAATTAAAAGAGCAAATGGCTTTCACCAAGTCATTTATGTGACTTGGAACCTTTTGGGGGCTTTCATTATTTTTAGTTTTCTAACTAACAATGTTTACTATGGCCGAAAGAAAGTCAATATTCATGTATAAAGTTCTCTTTTCTTTTTAATTTCTAGATATTAATACTTTGCAAGGCAGAATTTATCAACGGCTTCAGTACTCGGATGAGCATAAATTAGGTGGATTGACGAGGAAAAAGAACAACTTAGTGAAGGGCTGCCAGGCAGCGACTGTGGTAGGTAAGGCTGAAGCAGGGGTACATTGTTTTTCCAGGACTTGGAAAGACAAGAACTGTGTCCATCCAGTTTGACACAACTTTATGGAACGTTATCTCTGGTTGTTGAGACTGTCGTTGTTATCCTTCATGATGGAGTAATTTCAGTTAGGGAACAGACTTCTGTGATGAAGAGCAAGTCTGTAAAATACAAAGCAGGATACTGTGGAATACAGGCTTTGGAAACAACAAAAAATTAGCTTCAATTTCAGATGTCACTTAATGTTGAAACAATATTGGCCAATCTACTTCAATTTGGAATCAAAATCTTTCTGTGATAAAATGAAGATAACAATAGCTACCTCACAGTTTAACATGAAATCTAAATGAAAAATAATGCAGGTCATTGCATGGTATATGGTAGGTGAAAACTATCATTGTCTATATAAATAAAATATTTTTGGAAAATATACATTTTCCTGAGTCATAGAAAAATAAATGGGTGATATTTTTACCAGGTATGTTTGAAATGGTCTGCTTTAAATTCTGATTCCAGAAGTATATATGAAAATCATATCTGAGGGACTCAAGTGAACTCCAGGAAAAAAATAAAATAGATGAACTAGAAAACTATGGGTTCAGGTATAAGCCTCAAATTGTTCCTCAGAATGGCCTGTGGCCAGCAGCGATTGTGCCAGCAACTTTCCACAGAGGATGTGTTGTATTCCAGAGCTGTTAGAAGTTTACTGTTGGCTAGTGAGTCTCAATACCATCCATGGGGAAACATAGGTAGTTAGTTATTACAACCAAGTATGGAACTTTTCCACTTACTTTACCATAAAATGGGGAAAATTATTGTGAAGAACTTCTCTAACTCTTCTAAAGAAAATGGTAACCTTAGAATCTTTCCACTGTGGATTGTGGTGTTTTACTTTTTGATACATTGATCAAAAGAATTTGAGTTACTGAAAAGTTGGCACATAAGGTGACAGGGTAAAAGTCTATACCAAGAAAAGTTTTATTCTAAGACATTTTCTTGTGGGTAACACCTGTGCCAGATGAGCTAGTCCATTTTTAAGTGATTTGAAATCTGTTTGAAACTCAATATAGAATTGTGACTCCTATAAATTGGAAATCAAACTTCAGACCAGTTATCTTAACTCAGTCTGCTAAAAGAAAGTAATGAAGACTGGATGCCTTATAAATAACAGAAATTGATTTCTCCTAGTACTGGAGATCAAAAGTCCATCCTGGCACTACGGTGGTACCAGCATGGTGAGTTTCTGGTAAGAACTGTCTTCTGAGTAACAGACTGCTGTCTTGTATCCTTACATATTGTGGGGTAGGGGATTCCTTTCTGTGTCCCTTTCATAAGGACACTATCATATCCATAACAGCTTCAATGTCATAATATAGACACCTTCCAAATACCCCTAGCTCTCAAAACCATTGTCTTGGAGTCTGAGATTTCAATGCCTGAATTTGGGGGAAACAAATATTCAGGCCATGGAAACAGGGAAAGGTCATCTTTTCAGACATGGGTCTTCTGAGATTAGCCAGTCTTTTTCTACCTTAACATATCTCTGATCTTGTGATTAACATCTTTCTTAGAATCTCAGCTTTTCTAGTGCCGGGAGAACTTGTTTAGTCTTTACAAAAACAAAACAAAACAAAACAAAAAGAACAAAATTTTCCTCTCCCCAGACCACCCTCTCTCTCATCTTTAAATTTTAAAGTGAGTGTACTTTATAGACTAAGACACATTTCTTCTGGTTTTCCATGTGAACTGGTTCATGTGACAATCACTATATCCTGTTAGTGCCATTTATAATAATTACATTTAAGTGATGAAAAAATTGGTAAAAAAATAGAAACCACCCATTAACTATTTAATTGAGATAAGGTGTGTTTAATCTATGTTGTTTCATTTTAAAATTTCTGTTTCCTCTCTTTTTCCTCATAAATAAAAGTTTGGCAAAGAAACTTGACCTATGAAATTATAAGGAGAGTTTATCCTATGTGGACCTCCATATAAGCTGATCAGAAATCCCTTTTGTCTGGTGACTTTCTTTAGAGAAGAAAAATGGGTTTCTTAACTGCTTTCAAAGGTTGCCTTGATAAGTTTCTTTGTGTCATTGTAGCTTTCATTTTGAGTTGAAGGTTTTTCACCCAGCCGTTATTATAGATGACCTAACATTTTGCTCCGGGGCTTATGCCAGAATCCTTTTTCTTCAGTTTCTGGCAAGTTTGCTGCCATTTCCTATCTCTCTCCTTCCTGAATTTACCTAAACTCAAGTTCCAGGCTTTTGTTGAAATACTTTTCTCCCTTCCGCTCTTGTGTGCCCTGTGTCACATTATCTCTAAAGGGTTGCAAGCAACTTCCCCTCACTGTGGACACAGGAAGGGGAAACGAAGAGGGGAGAAGTTACAGATCTGATTCTGGAGGTCAAGGGTTTAGGGAGGTGAATGTACGTGTCTCAATAGCTTTTGCTGCAGTGTGTGCTTTCCTTTGTGGACCATCCCTTGCTATTGTGTTTAGAAGGCTTTTAATAACAGCCAGCAGAGTTGACTAAATGGCAACACCAAGATGAAAAGGACTTGGTAAGAATTTATGTGTGCACATTTGCCTGGGCAGACACACAGCAAAACTCAGCTCTTTCTGCAGAGTTTAATGTGCCTGCCGACTTTTCTCCTGTGTCAGAGAGAGCATCAGTTTTCTTCTATTTAATCCTCATGGTAGCTCATTAAAATGAATATTCTTTCACCACTTTTTAAGTGAGAAAACTGAAAAGGGAGACTTGAAGAGGAGTGGTCAGTTGCCTGTGATCACACTACAAGCGTCAGAACCATCATTCAAAATTTATGCCCTTCTGGGCTCTTTCTATCTTCCCAGGCTGCTCTTAACATAGAAGCACATGGGCTTCTGACACAGAAATCAAATTTTCAATCTAGGACAACTTTCTCCCATCAAAAGGGCAGTGAGATTGTCTTTTGCATTTAAATTATTCTCCTCTGGTGTAGTAGGCTAATTAATGTTAGTGTATTTCCCTTCTTCCAACCCAGAGATACTTGGAGGATGGCTCTCAAGGTGCTAGCAGATCTTTCACTTGCAACCCGTGTCTCTTTCAGACCTTAATTTCTGTAATTAGACTCTTTTGGTCCAATGTCTCTGCAGGGCTTATGGTAGGCTTATGGCTCTTCCTTCCAGTTTATGGTGATTACAAATGGGCCCTCGGAGTCACATAGAGGTGGAAACACTGCTGTTAGCAGGACACAGCATTCAGAGTGCAATGCCTGACATGGTGCAGTGACAGGACATGTTTAATACAGCAATCTAACCAGCCATCCTGGGCTTTTCAAGACAATTGAGAGGATGCTTTGAAAGTACAAGAGTAGATTAATGGATGCACAAATGTCTGATTTATTAGCACTTCTTAAGTGTCAGAACTAATGGAATAACACATCAAAGGTAGCATTTTCCTTAAGAAGGAAGGGCTCTGTAAACATGAGTCATGCAGAGAAAGAAAAAGACTTTATGAAGATATGTCCAAAAAAATCTGAGCTCTTGTTCCAGGTCAGAAGAAACAATTGTTTGCTTTGAGCAGAGAGAGAGAAAGCGAGAGAGAGAGAGAGAGAGAGAAAGGGAAATCGTTGAAGGCACACAGAGAAGTAATCTTGTATAGTTGCTGCAAAAGTAGTGACCAACTCAAGGGCACATAGTGAAAGCATTTTGTAGAAGATGATATGAATCAGTGCAGGGTTAAGTGAGTGACCTGGAAGGGCATCAGGGCACTGAATTCAGTCCAATCCAGCCACTCTTCCTCCTGTTCAGCCAGGGTCACATCTGAGGTGTTAAAAGGTGCACTAGCCATCCAGATAAACCAACAAAACAAAAAATGTAAACCTTCCTCCAGCCTTAATCAAAGCAAATGGGGGAGGCTTTTCAGAGATATTAACCAGACTATGGCCCAATGGCCACATCATTAAGTCAGAGTATCACAAATCACACATTGATCCAATTGTAATTCTGATTGGAATGGAACAGTAAAATTTTAAAAGTATATGTACCTTGAGACATTTCAGAATGCCCTGCTCCCCAAAGTTAAATTGTCTGAGTAAGTCAAGAGTCTGCAGTTATCAATATTGTTTTCATTCTTCACACTCAACTTGGCTTTTATTGCTAACTCCTTAACTGTCTTTCTTATTAAAACAACAGAAACAAACAAACACAAAAAAACGACGAAGATTTCCTTCTGATTTTAGAAGCAATACATGCTAATTTTAAAAATTTGGAAAATAAAAAAACCTATCAATACAAACATAACCATACTTTCCAGTGTTTGAGGTGTTGTTAGATGACAAAAGGCACTGAGAGCTAGACTTAATCAAGTCTGGGTTTTATTCCAATTCTTTCTCTCAATATAGGTGGGTTTCAGGAAAGTTATTTAGCCCTTTTGTCCCTATATTGTAGGATGCCTGAGAGGATCAACAAAATACACATCAAGTGCCCTTCGTGGCAGTACTCTGAAGACTTTATTAAGCACAAACTGCCATATGGTGAGTTCTGTTTCATGTGTGGTTATCAGTGGGGGAGCAAAGACTTGATCCCCTCGCCCTAGATAAGAAGAAAAAAAAATATGAAAGTTCTTGCCAATAGTTTTCCCAAATAAATTTTCAAGGTTGAAATTATATGTACAGTTTCACCTATTATATATAGAATTGTAGCATAAATCCCCAGTGTTATAAATGTAAAAAAATATTTGTAATAGCTACATAAAACTCCAATATAAAGCATTGCATATTTTACTTAAATATTTCTTAATTATTGGACGACTAAATATTTTCACATTATTTTTATAAGTGATATTGAAGAGAACAAGACCGTGAGACTGTCTGTAATGCTTGTAGGAAACGTGGGAGGTCTCCTTTGTGTTTCTCCTTGACATACACTTGGTCTGTTTGGGGTCCATATTTCTGTAGCTACTTCGAATCTTTTACTGCTATCATGGCTCCACTTTACTTTCTGGCTCAGATCCTCATTTCTCTGGTACTTGTAGAAGGCAAATAAATAGAGCCAAGTCACGTTGAGCTGCAAAAACTTGCAACTAGTTTGATAGTAAGATCAAGCTCTTCAGGAGAAAAATAAATGGATCAAGCAAGGAACCACCTGAAGTCCTTGTGGATGGTAGTAACATTCTTAAAATCATGTGGTTTATACCCCATTTATGTATGACATATCAAAGTGCATAAATGCATTCTACTTTCATGTATATTTAATTAGAACAAATTTAAAAATTACAATAAAAATCATGTGGTTTTCATCAGATCAGAGAACTTGTAAATCAGTAGGAAAAAGGCCATCCCTAACAATTGGTCATTAGTTGGGCTCCTTATATATGTGATATTTTTCATATTCCTTTTCAGAATATCATTTTTATTGAATATTTTTATTCATTGGTTTCAATGGTTATATTAGATTTTATGTAATGAATGTAGACTAATTTAATAAAATGACTTATGTATGAAGGTTTAGTTTTCTTTTTTTCTAATATTGCAGAATACAGTGGTATGGACATGTTTGTATCCATAGCATTATGAATGCTTGTGAATGTTTTCATAGAACAAAATCCTGGAAAGAAAAATGTTGTATAAATGCGCACATAAGGTGACTTCAGAAAAATCATACAAAGGTACATTACCACCAACAAAAAACCATATGTGTATATAATACATATTTATAAATATGACATAAATTCACCAATACATAAGCCAATGAATATGGATATATATTTATGTAAACATATATGTATATATATATATATATATGTAGTTCCTTTTTAATTTTTTGGTATTAAATAAACTTTTGATAGCTCTCGATTTTTTTTCTAGAAAAAAGAAAATTCTGGCTATTCTAAAGTAAGCACTCCAGGTGAAATTTAGATTATTTTGTCAAATACCCAATCTCCAAATAAGTTATTCTGGGATTTTAATTGGAACTGCATTATCTTCATAAATCAACATGTGGTAATTCATATTCATTTACCATTCGGTCTCTGTAGTATGACATTCCATTTTTTACCACTTTTTAAATCTTATGTAGTGAACAAGGTGGTAATTTCCTTTGAATGAATCCTAAAAAGACTTACTGATACAAGAATTCCAAGACATTTAGCAGCTTTTATTTTGGAGTAAATGGTATATTTTATGTTAGAGTCTAATGGATTGTGTTGATCATTAGGAAAAAGTGTTTATTTCATTAGATTTCTTTATAACTGATCATTTTAGAGATTCTTTTATTAATTCCAGTGATTCTTTTATTGTTTCTTCTTCAGTTAATTCTCTTGGGTTTTCTGGCTAGAGAGTCATATAATCTAAAATTTATGATAGTTATATTTTCTAATTTTTAGATATTCAATTGAATGTATGCACTTCTATATTACGTGCATATAAATTTCTTGTCATTACACTTGCTAGGTTTACATAACAATGGGAAAAGTCAGGATTCCTTTTCCTGACTTTACTGGGAATATATCTAATGTAATATAGTTAGTCTTCTATTTTATCAATTTATTATTATTTATCAGACTGAAGAAATGTCATGCAATTAACACATTTTTAGAAATTTCTATTATAAGTGTATGTTAAACCCTACCACATACATTTTGGCAGATTTTGAGATAAACAGTGTTCCCTCTTTGATGTATTGATAATGTAGCAGATTAATTGATTTCTACATATTCATAAAATAAATTATCACATTAGATGTTAGTGACATGTGCTACTAACCAGGCATTCTTTAATTATACAAAGCAATTTTTCATTTATACAATGTGCAAATAATTTTTTAAAAATATTATAATTAGGTATATCACCTAATTATAATATTTTTAAAGCTTTGCCTATTTTTCTTATCCTGGAAAAGTATTATGAACCCTTTCTATTCCTTAAGACATAAAAGACTAACATGTAATATGACCTAAGCTATGTACCTTTGGTTGGATATACTATACACACTACATGCTACACTTTAACAAATTTTAGTTTCTTCTGAATTGTTAGTCAAATTTTTTTTCAAATATTCTTAAATCAATACATGTAGGTTAGTTTAGTGGTAGAAAAATCACTTAATGGAACATGTTCAGATTTATCATCACTGAATTGCAATGATGTTTTCTTATAAATGTTCAATTGATGCCTTTCATAAAAATGACATATTTTTATTCCTATGTGGGTTTTCTAATATTTCTTCTCAGTGTCAGAAATCTTTTAAGGAAATTCAAAAATTCCTAAGTTCTAAAATTTGAAAGGGCTTTTCAAAGAACCATTTCACACTGATAAAGTATTACAGATTTCTAATTCATTAATTTCTGTTTTTATCTGTATTAGCCCCTTTATTTCACTTTCATTAGATTCTATTCATTGTGTTTTTCTTGATTCAGTTGATTTTGTAATTTGTTTATCTTCATTTTTTTTTTATTTTTCTGTTTCATGAACTCTACCACTCCTATTTTATCCTCCCTCTACAACACAGTGGTGCATACCCACAAGTGTAACTTCCAGGAAAGAGGATGAATACTCTCAGCTTCATCCACTGCACTTTTACTTTCACTCTGAACTGACTATACCACTTCAGTTACTTGGTAATGCAGGAAATTGAGTGAATTTGAAAATGAGGGTAGTGTTATTATAATCACTTTAAACATAGGTAGTATTGGTGTGAGTCTTTCACTTTTTTAAAATGTGTTTCATCATAAACACAGATAGATAAATACCAAAATTTTTTAAAAATTCACATCCTACAGAGATCAAAGATGGTGGATTAGAGAAAGTCTACACATTACAGTTGCTCTGAAGTATGGCATTTAAGCAGGAGGAGTTTAGCCTCTCAATGAAGTGGTTGATGGAGAGAATTCACTGACATTTAATATCAAACAGAGAATATCAGAAACCCAGAAATTCAAGTGTTTGAACAGAGAACAAGAAAGAGTATATTGGAGTCAAGTTGGTAGTGGCAACACTGCCAGTCCACCAAGAGGTGGGGTGCAACACAAACAGGGAGAAACACTGAGGACCAATTTGGCATGGAAAAACCTGTAGAAACAAAAGGCAATCTGAATTTAGCTAAATCCTAGGCTGCACAGTGCGCTGGTGTTTGAAAAGTGCTCCATGTTTCTCAACTGGCAAGTTGAAAGCTGAGGCAGGGGCCATCTTGAAGGGGCCATACTACAGATGGCTGCTGCAGAAGCCCAGGAGATCACAGCAAATGTTGTCATACTGTCCCAGCAACTGAATACTGGGTGGTCAAGAATGTGCCTAGTGGAGTGATTTAGATGGGCACAGAGAGGATTTTGCCTTAGGGGATTCAGGCTGAGCATATGAAGGGGATGACTTTTCCTTTGAGTCTCAAGGTTCATTGGACCAGCTGAGGAGGGCCCAGAGGGTGGACAGGTGAGTGTGATTGCACTCAGAAACTAAACCTAAGGCAGCCCCATTTGTGGGTGGACGAGTATGGACAAGACCTGTGAATCACTGATTACTGTATCCTATGACTGGAATTCTCAGGAGGCCCCTGATATCCACATATCCTTTGTTTTTATCTTATTTTATTGGTATCTTCCCAGTCCTATGGAGAATTTGGTCTGGTCTCTCTGGAGCAGATACCACCTATCAAGGTCTTAAAGTTCTAATCAGAGCTCAACCCCAGAACCTGGAATTTCCCATTTAGAACTCTGCATCAGCCCTGTCCTGGAAGAATATTAATCTTGTCAACAAAGCTCCAGTTGACGGTATTTTCCAGTCCATCCCATCTTCTATTGTTGAAAATGGGAGCTGAGAGCTTTTCAGGCAGCTTTAGCTGCAAGTGCCTTTAGCTGGAAGCTTGGTGAGCAACAAAGATACAAAAAAGAAAGTTTCTTATAACCTCCAGTTCCTGCTTTTTCTAAAAAGCACATCCTTCAAAAAGAAATGAAAAGAAGAGCCAGTGAACAGCCATCCTTCATGATGGTTTTGACCACCTCAGTGGAGACAATCCTTTCATTTCTCATTAAGAACTCTTTTTCCCTTCTTTTTTCCTTTATCCCCCTTTTTTTCTTTCTTATGGTGATCTTGCTGTGTTCATTGGTCCAGTGACATACATATATACATTTTTCTTTATTTTAATTTTTATTATGTCTTTCATTCATTTGTTATTTTATCTTTTGGTACCTGAGTGTTTTCTTTTTTAGTTTGATTTTTAATCTTTGCATTTTTTGTTTGTTTTTGTCTCACTTGTTACACTTTTTCTGATTTCTTCTCCCTTTAATAGATACATTCTCTTATGCTTTCAACTCATTTTATTTTATTTATTTTCTTTTCCTTTATAGTCATCACTTGCTACCTCTCTTCTTCTTTTTCTCTCTTTACATTTTTAATGTTCTAAACTTTCTTTTGTCTTCCTACCCTGTTTTCTTTTGCCCTAATGAACCACAACTTTACCATGTTTTAGATCTATTTAGTTTATACAATTCCTTCTGCTTTCATTTATGTTGTTGCAGTCATTAGTATTTTTGATGGCATACTTGACACCTGTTCTTTAAGTCTAGAGCTATTACATGAGTGATTATTGTTGCTGTTATTAATTGCTGATCTCCCATCTCTCTTTTTGTGCTAATTGTTATAGATGTTATAGTAGGCATTAGATATTAATTTTAATACTGTATATGTTTGTTGCTATTTTTTTTCATTATTTACCCCCTTTCTGTGGTGTTCTGGGACTGCTGCTGATTCTCTACCCTATGAACACCCCAAATACAGTCCATATATAAATTAATCATACTCAAATTTCAACAATACTTTAATATATAGACTAGGGGAGAGGAAAACATCCCAAACTGGTGACCATGCCTCAAGAGAGAAAGAGGTCTCCAGATGGAGTTTCAGAGGAATCAACATTGCTGTAGCAGCTCTCCAAGAGTAAATTGAATCAGTAGTTCTGCAGTGGAAAACTAAGTCTTAGGAGTTGAAAATTATTAACATTTGTATTATACTGATCCTGTCTGTATATTAAAGCTAAGATACAGAGATAGTCCAGAACTTATTATGAAAGATGAAACTACTCACCAAAGGATCATATCATCATATAAGAGGAAGATTAATCTACCACAACAGAAGAACAAATACAAGACCTTTGAAACACAGGAGGAGTAGGCAAACAAATCCCTTCCCCACACACAATTTTATAGTTCCTCAATAAAGGAACCCACACATACCAAAGCAAATAGAATTCCAGAGAAATATTATAAATTGTTGTTTATTAAAATCATTAATGAGCTAAAAAACAATCTAAGGAATGAACTAAGATAGCAAATACAGAAACCAATTAGAAATCCTAGAAATGAAAAGACTCAATGAATCAAATAAAAAATGCACTTGAAATATCAAAAACACATTAGATTATATAGAAAACAAAAGTTCAGAGACAGGATATATAATCCTCAAAGACAAGGTATATAATCTTAAACACTCAATAAGAAACAAAGATAAAAACAAATAAAATTTAATCAAAATATGCAGCAACTCTGGGATATTAAGAGACCAAACTTGAAAGTTACTGGAACTGAAGAGGGTGAAGAGGTCATGGAGACACAAGCTAATGACATTAAGAGATTTTTCAGTGAAATAATAAATAACAAAAGAATTTCTAAACCTTATGAATGAGATGGGCATCCACAAACAGGATGCATTTAGAACCCCAAAGAGACAAGATGAAAAAAGAACTTGTCCAAAACATGCCATAATCAAAACACCTAAAATAGAGAATAAGAAGAGTATTAAAAGCCACAGGAAAAAAAATCTCAGGTCACATTTATTGGTAAACCAATAAGCCTGACTCAAAACTCTCAAATCCAAGAGGAAATGGAGTGAAATAATCCAAATTCTAAAAAAGAAAAAAAATGTACACCATAATTGCTACATCCAGCAAAATTATCATTAGGAATTGGAGAGAAGTCAGGAGTGGTGGTGCATGCCTGTAATCTGAGTAACTTTGGAGGCTGAGGCAGGAGGATCCCTAGTTCAAAATCAGCTTCAGCAATTTATCCAGGCCCTAAGAAACTCAGTGAGACCCTGTCTCTAAATAAAATACAAAAATGGACTGAGGATGTGGCTTAGTGGTTAAGAGTCCCTGGTTCTATCCCTGGTAAAAGAAAGAAAGAAAGAAAGAAAGGAAGGAAGGAAGGAAGGAAGGAAGGAAGGAAGGAAGGAAGGAAGGAAGGAAGGAAGGAAGGAAGGAAGGAAGGAAGGAAGGAAGGAAGGAAGGAAGGGAGAAAGAAAGAAAGAAAGAAAGAAAGAAAGAAAGAAAGAAAGAAAGAAAGAAAGAAAGAAAGAAAGAAAGAAAGAAAGAAAAGAAGGAAGGAAGGAAGGAAGGAAGGAAGAAAGAAAGAAAGAAAGAAAGAAAGAAAGAAAGAAAGAAAGAAAGAAAGAAAGAAAGAAAAGAAGGAAGGAAGGAAGGAAGAAAAGCATTTCAAGTTAAAGATAAACTAGAAGAATTCATTACCATTAAATTAGCATTACAGAAAAAACTTGAAGAAATACCTCAAAAAAAGAATCCCAGAACTCTCAAATAAATGAAGATCACTAGAAAACTAGTTAAGCAAATGAAAATTGAGACCAAGTTAAATGTCTCAAACAATTAAAATATCAAGAAATAATAAACATCTTTCCATAATAACTCTGAATGTAAATGTCTCAACTCTCCAATAAAAAAGTGCAAACTGTCAGAGTCTAGTTAAGTACAAGATACAACTATATGATCTTTGCAAGAGACTCATAAGCAAGGACAGGCTGAAATTAAGGACACTCCACCTCAATAGAATCCAAAAACAAATAACAGTAACTTTCTCATATCTGAAAAAAAGCAGATTTAAAGTGAAACTTAATTATAAGATACAAGGAAATGTACTATATACTGTTAAAGGGAACAATCCAACAAGAAAAGATAATAATAGTAAATATTTATGTCCGAAATGTTATTGTACCTAATTAAATTTAAAAAAAAACTCTTAAAAATTAAGTATCAGATAGAACCCAATAGAATGATCCTGGGTAATTTCAAAACACCCATCCCACCAAAAATCTGGTCATTTAAACCTGAGATCAAAAGTGTCATGAAAGACAGTTCTGGGCTAAATAATCCTATAAATCAAAAGGACCTAACAGACATCTATAGAATATTTGATCCAACCACAGCTGAATTTATATTCTCTGCAGTAGCTAAAGAAACTTTTTCTATTATAGACCATCCTATAGGTTACAATGTAAGTCTTAGCAAATACAAAATAATTGATACAAACCTATGAATCTTATCAGATTATAATAGAAGGAAATTAGAAACTGACTAAAATAGTAATAGAAACCACATAAACACATGGAAATTGAATAATTCTATTTTGAATGAGGCTTAGATCACAGGAGAAATGAGAGGAAAAAAATCATAGAATTAAAAGAGAATAATGATGCAATATATCAAAGTCTCCAGGACACTATGAGGACAGTCCTAAGAGGACAATCTAAGAATTAAATTCCTACATTTAAAGAGAGAATGACACCAAATAAACAATATAATACTACATCTCAAGAACCTAGAAAAGTAGGAATAAACTAATTCCAAAACCAGTAGAGGGCAGAAAATAATTAAGATCACAACAATAATTAAATCAACAAAATTAGAGATGATAAAGTGATATCAACACAGACATTTCTGAAATCCAGAGGATCATTAGGGAATGTTCTGAAACCTTGTATTCTAAAAAGTGTAAAATCTAGAAGATATAGGCAAACTTCTAGACATAGGCTATATACTCAACGCAATATATATACTCACATTGAATCAAGATAATAGAACCTATGCACACCAAGATGAAAGCAATGAGATTGAATTACTAATAAAAATTCTTCCAACCAAAAAAAGCCTGAAACCAGTTAGATTCTTAGCTAAATTCTTCCAAACCTTTTAAAAAGAATTATTTGCAATCTTTCTCAAATTATCTCATGAAATAGAAAGGAAAAGAACACTTCCAAATTTATTCTATTATGCCATTATTACATCAAGACCAGAAAAACATACATCAAGGAAAGAAAATAACAGACCAATATTCCTGATGAACTTAGAAGAAAAAAATCCTTAATGAAATATTAGCAATCCACATTCAAAAAAAAACATTAAGAAGATTGTACACTATAATCAAGTTGGATTCATTGCAGCAATGCAATTGGTTTAACAAATCAATAAATATAATTTGCCACATAAATAGAATTAAGGAAAAAAAATCATGTGATCATCTCAATTAATACAGAAAAAGCCATGACAAAAATTCAGTACCCATTCATGTTAAAAACACTGAAGAAACTAGGAAGAGAACGAATTTACCTCAACATCATTAAAGCCATGTGAAAACCAAAGCCAATGTCATACTATAGGGAGAAAAACTGAGTCTATGGCCATACTTAAACCTACTGATCTCTTCTGATCTCAGAAGCCAAGCAGCTTCAGGCCTGGTTAATACTTTGATGAGAGAAAAACTGAATGGGTTTCCTCTAACAAGACAAGGATGTCTGCTCTCTGCACTTCTATTCAATATCATTTTAAAAACTCTATCCAGAGAAATTAGGCAACAGAAGGATATTAAAGGGATACAAATAGGAAAAGAAGTCAACTAATCTCTGTTTGCTGATGACATGATCCTATGCTTACAATCACAAAAGAAATCCACCAGAAGACTTCTAGAGCTGATAAATAAAAGCAGCAAAGTAGTGGGATACAGGATTAACATACAAAAATCTTCTGAGGAGAGATCAGGAAAATAATTCCATTCTCAATAGCATCCATAATTATAAAACCAAATACTTGAAAATAAATCTAACTAAGGAGCTGAAAGCCTTCTACAATCAAAATTATAGAACACTGAAAATAATTTGAAGAAAACCTTAAAAGTTGGAAAGACCTTAAAATTTATACCTAGATAGGAAGAATTACTATTGTCAAAATGGCCATACTACCAAAAGCAATCTACAAATTCAATAAAATTCCCTTCAAAATACCAATGACATTTCTCACAGAACTAGAAAAAAGTCCCAAAGTTCATAGGTAAGAATAAAAGATCCAGAATAGCCAAAGCAACACTGAGCATTAACACTGATGCTAGGAGCATCATAATACCCTATCTCAAATTGTACTATAGAGCTATAGTAACAAAAACTGTATGATATTGGCATGAAAACAGATATTAAGACAAATAGAATAAAATAGAAAACAGAGTCACATCTACATAGGGACATTCATCTGATTGATCCGTGACAAAGGTGGAAAATCATATGTTGGAGAAAAGACAGCCTTCTTAACAAATGTTGCTAGGAGAACTAGATATTCATAAGTAGAAAAATAAAACTAATCCTTATCTCTTACTCTGCAAAAAAGTATACATTATATTATCACAGACTTAGGAATTAGACCACAATCCCAGTAACCGCCGAAAGGAAACAGGCTCAGCACTCTGACATATTGGCACAGACACTGACTTTCTTAATAAGACTCTTAAGGCTCAAGAAAGAAAACCCAAGAATCAATAAATGGGACATCATTAAATTGAAAACTTTCTGCACAGCAAAGGAAACAAATAATCACATGGAGAGAAGGCCTATAGAATGGGAGAAAATCTTTGTCAGCTCCTCTTCAGACTGCGGTTAATATCCAGAATAAATGAAGAACTCAATAAGTTCAACAGCCAGAAAAGAAAAGCAATTAATAAGTGAACAAATTAATTTCTCCAAATAAGAAATACAAATGGCCAACAGATATATAAATAAACTATTTAATATCCTTAACAATCAGGATAAATTATGGAGAAAACAAATAGTAGACTGGCCATGGTGGTGCATGCCTGTAATCCTAGAGACTTGGGAGGCTGAGGCAGGAGGACCACAAGTCTGAGACTAGCTAGACAATTCAGCAAGGCCCTAAGCAACTCAGTGAAACCCTGCCTAAAAATAAAAAGGGCTGGCTGGGAATCTGGTTCAATGGTTAAGTACCCCTGGGTTCAACCCCATGTATATGTGTATATATCAAGTGCACTCATACAATAGCCTAGTTATGGGCCCAATCTTAGTCTACCAATAAATGAATAAAGAAAATGTGGTATGGATGAATAATGGAGTTTCTTTTGTTGCTGTTATTGTTTTGGTTCCGGGGATTAAACTCAGGGGCACTTATCCACTGAGCCACATCCTTAGCCTTTTTTTGGGGGGGGGATTTTATTTAGAGTTAGGGTCTCACTGAGTTACTTAGTGCCTCGATAAGTTGCTAAGGCTGGCTTTGAACTAGTGATCCTCCTGCCTCAGCTTTCTGAGCTGCTGGGGTTACAGGGTGTGCACCACTGTGCCTGACCACAATGGAGTTTTACTAAGCCAAAAAAGAATGAAATTATATAATTTGCTGGTAAGTTGATGAAAATAGAGAACATCGTGATAAGAGAAATAAACAAGACTCAGAAAGTCGAGGGTCAAATATTTTTTCTCATATGCAGAAGCTAAAGAAAGGAAGAAAAAAATGAATAAAAATAGGAATCTCATGAAAACAGAAGAAAGACTAATAGAGTAGAGGAAGGGAATCAAGAGGAAGGGAAGAGGAGAGGGCATGGGGAAGTTCTGGGAAATGGAATCTACCAAATTATGCTATATCTATGTACAAATGCACCACAGTGATAATGCACTAATTAAAACAGTAATAGTCGAAGGAGGATCAATAGAGTAGAGCAAGTGGAGGGGAGGGTGAGGGGAATGGAAAGGAAAGCTACTGGGGAAAGAAATTGAGCAAATCATGTTATGTGCAAGTATAAATGTAGCCTAATGAATACCACTATAATGTATAATTATAATCCACCAATAACAATTTAAAAAAATAATAATAATAACTCAGGTCCTGAAATTATATATAAAATACCTGTATTACTACTTTCTCTTCCTTTGGTTACTTTTGCTATGCTTAACTGGATGACCACATACATATACACAGCCTCCTTTTTCCTTTCTCAGAATTAAACTATAAATGTAATTTAGAAGATACTGGCTTCTCAAAATACTTTTACTTATACAGACAATCAGGGAACAAATGACAAATCCTCTTTTCCTCTACTTCTTACATACAAAAAATCCCTCACCTTTAAGTGTAATAAGTCCTGGCCTGGTAGAGTCAGGATGATGATCGTGCTTGGAAGTCAGAAGCAAAAAGAGTAACAAAGCAAAAGTATGAATCCAGTGTAATAATATGCTGAGCAGGAAAGAAAGTAGGAATGACTCCATTAAAAAACAAAAAATCTTAATAGCCATAGAAGTGAATGTTCCAGAAAACTTTTAAATAAATTTTATTTTATATTTAAATAAAATTTTGTATTTAGATTGTTTTTTTCTGCGTTATATATTATATACAGATGAATAAAAGGCGAGGGAAGTTCGCGAAATACTGATTGGGTTAGAAAAATATCTTACTGTAAGTTTATTTTTTCAACTTTTGTTCAGGAAATTGTATATACTTTATTTTTATTAGTTTTAGGATTAGTTTTATTAATAAAAGAACAAAAGTTTATTCTCAGAAAAGGAAGTACTCAGGGAAAATAGGAAGTATGCCTAGGAACAAAGCGGAGCTGGAAAAAATTAATAGAGTTTGGATGGGAGAGGATGAGAGAAGAAGCTGCGTTTTACTGACTTGCATCAAAACCTATTTAGCTTTCAAGCTTTTACTCAGAGCCCAAGCCCCTGTTTTAGTAAGTGTGGTAGCGGAAAGACAGGTGAGTTTCTCATGGACTCTAATATTTTTTGTTTCACCATGTTATGACACATTCCTGAGACAATCATCAATTTTCACCATGACTTCCACATCCTTGCTCAGTACAGGGCCAGGGGAGCCTGACCTTTCTAGTCTTCCAAATAGTAAGGGTTGATATTGATCTAAAGGCCCGAGGCAGCTACAAGCAGACTGCAGGGCTAGTCCCCATCTTTTCTGGATTTGTAGCCCCTAAAAATCCACCTGATCAGTTTCTAAATGCTTCATAAAATATACCCTGGTCTTCTCCTTGTACCTTTTCAAAAATTGCCCACTGCCAGGAATGCAGAGCCAGGGAAGGAAGTCATCCTTCTTGAATCTTCTATTTGGTTTTTCTGTCGTCTGCATTCACTCCAGTAGAATACTTTTTGGGACTCTTTCAATTAACTTTTTCTTTCCCTATCGTGTCCACAATGCCTGAAATAATGCTTGTCTCTTGGTGGGCAATCAATAAATATATATTGAACAGGTAAAGAATGATTACTGTAGAAGCTCGTCGTCAAGAAGATGAAATACATTTCTCCCAATCAAAAAATAAAACTTTTTGAAGAAGTTTTTCAAAAAGCATTTTAAACTTTTAGCTGCCATTTAGCTGTTAATGGCATTTACATTTAAGTTTAATATAGACTATAAAATTATAAACCTGGTGAGGGCAAAGATTTGTGGGTTTTCTCATTGCTTTGTTGATTCTCGTTCCCCTAAAGCCCTGTTTCTATCATCTGAAATAGCATACTGAAGATGAGAAGAATTTGTTATTTTTTGCTGGAAATGGTAAAAGTCATTCTAAATCAACCTACTAAGTCTCCACTGAACATTGACAAAATATTTAATCAAATAAGTTATATATAAGTAATTTAAAGTATTTAATCAGGAGAAAAAATGAATATAGAGAAAACAAGGATGTCATCTTCAAATATCTGGCAGTCTGTCATGTCATATAGAAGTGAGTGTGGCCTCATTCATTGTGGCACATTGTGGCCCCTTCCTTCCAAAAACAGCAGACTTAGGCCAGTCTGATCAGTAATCCATACACATGTCAAGCTACCCCAAACAGCACTTTTACAGACATACAGAGTTCTCCAAATGTGGAGCGATTCAAGAGAGGCTGTTCTATGAATTTTCATAAATATAGTAAGAATGATTTCTTGCCAGTATGAGAAAAGGGACTCAATTAATAAGCCTATAATTAGGATTCCAACTCTAAATTCCGAGTATAATAAAAGATTGAGGTCCTTAGTATTATAATTTCCATTCCCTAAGAAGTTAGGGAGATCTAAGAAAAGTGAAAATCTATAATACTTGTCAGTACCACAAATCTTAATTAAAGAACTTGTGTCGAGATCCTCTTTCAGAGATCTGTCTATCCATCCCTTTCCATAGAAGGCATGAAAATTACTGTCCCAATATCTAAAAATTTTGGCCTGTAAATAGATTTTTATAGCTTTCCTTTTTTTTATCTTAAATGATTCCATAGCTGTGCATTAGAACTTATAATCAATATGAGATTCAGTCAGATTTAAATACTGTTGACTGAATCTGCAGAGTTCACACCCAAAGCAGTTTGCTTCAGATATTTTTTTAACAGATTTTTTTTGTAACTTGACAAAGGAATGTATGTTTTCCGTTTGTTTCTTTAAAATGTTTCCCTAGCTCAAACACCTCCTTACTTCCTCTTAGAAGATATGGACCCTCTGATTTCCAACTATTTTCCTAGAATATGTTGACCTTTTGTGAGCTAGAAAGCAATAATAAAATAAGAAAACGTATAACAAATCTTGACTTATATAGGCATCTTGAGCATGTTTTCAGAAGTGTCCAAGCAGCGTTTTTCAACATAATGCTATGTCTCTGGTAGGGTTGATTTTTGCTTTTACTATTGTTATTAACATCAATCAATCCCAACATCAACTGCTAAAAACCATGTACCCTTTGGTGTATATGCAATCTGTATCTATCTATCTATCTATATAATATATGTATAACAAAATATCTGCAGTATATATGTGTATATATATAACATATATACATTGTACATACATAACATATATGTGTGTGTGTATATATATACACATATATGTGTGTGTATATATATATACACCTATATATGTGTGTGTATATATATATACACATATATATATGTGTGTGTGTGTGTGTGTATATATATATATATATATATATATTTATAAAGATAGTAGCCCAAATGTCTCTAGAACAGTGACAGATTTTGAAGTTTGGAGAGGATACCAGAGACTCTCTGAGGGTGTGCAACACCCTCACTTTTCAAGGGTAAAGGTGGCTCAAAATAGTGAAGGGACAGCTCCAGTCACACAGCTGGTAAGTAGAAATGCTGAGAGTGACTTCAGAGCTCACATCCTATCCAAGGACAATGCTCTTCATACCACTGAATCCCACCAACTCAACACTCCTCCCCAGATCTCAGTCTGTAGGATGAATGATGCAGAGACTGAGACAAATCAGCAATTCTGATTTTAAAGGCAAAAGAATTTCCACAATTTTGCTTCAACTCTCCTAATATTGGGGACAAATAATTTATTTGCTTGAACAATGTGGAGCCTCAGGGCTCCCTTTTTCTTTTTCAGTAAAAAGAGCTCACATGATGAGGCAATGTGTTGCATTTGCATGATGTTGCACTGGCTCACTTTTTCTCTGGATCCTGGCTTCTGTTTTTGCCATATCCCTTCTGTGCCTGAAATCACGAAGCACGTTGCAGTCTGCAGTTACTCTGGCTGACAGAACAGAAATTGAATCAATCCCTGGGAGCAATAGATTCAACCCTGGAAACCTCCAGCACATTCTGGCAGCTGCTAGTGAGCCTTGTGCTGTACATGCCTCCCAGGGATTTCTCTGGGATGTTGCTTTTTAAGAGAAACATTTATAAAAACTACCCACTGTGCAAATCTAACATCAGTTAGTGGTTTCCCATACAACTTGTAGGAGCATCGCACAATTCTCTGAAGAGAAAGCAGTAACTAACCCATAAAGAGACCTGCTGAGGGAAATAGGACCCTGAGCAACCAGGAAGAAAACCCAAGGCTGTTGGAGACAGGAACACTGGGGTTCTGATTCTTTCTTTCCCTTTACTTTGCTCTGTTAGAGGGAAATCAGACTACCTGACTTGTCAGAGTATTCATCAATCTTATTTTTCATGAGTTCAAAACACACAAACTAAACAAAAAGAGTGCTGATATATAAAAATAAGAAGATGGAGAAATTCAAAGGAGAGGAAGAACAAATAATAAAGAAATACACTGAAATGTCCTCAAGTGGGTCAAAGAAATGTGGGGTTTTTTTGTCATATTATGGATATTAAGTGAAAATAGATATATAAGAAATTAATGACCATTTTTATTCAAGGAAGGGTAAAATTCAGTTAGAATTCTCATTCACTGGTTTCATTTTCTACATACTTGCAGCAATCCTTTTGAAAGCAAACTATCACTGCATTAAGAAAAGTTTGAAAGAACTTCATTCTTTGAATCCAGAGACATATTGTTGGTTGAAGATCTTTAGTCTAAGAGCCCAAATGTTTCATTATTAGAAACTTTCTTTGTAAAAAAAAAAAAAAAAAATGATGACTTGAGTTGAGAATTCTACAACTCACCTCATGTCCTGTACAAAGTTCAGGTGTGCTAAAAACATTGTATAAAATTATGTGCATATATGAATATGGCATAATGAATCCCACTATTATATGTAATTATTATGTACCAATAAAAATAAATCGACATGTAAATAAATAAAATTAACTTTAGGCTTTGTGGATAAAGTGTATATGAAACAAATATATTTTAGTTTTAGACTTTGGTTTCACCCCAATGTACCTCATTATCTTTATGCAAATATTTCCCAAACTGAAAAATAATCCAAAATTGGAAGCACTTCTAACTGCAAGAATTTCAGATAAGGGACATTTAACCTAAACTATGTTCTATGCCCACTAAAAAAATTTAGGTTAAACATAGGAATAGTTTATTAAATATATCCATACATTTATGTAGACTTTTTTGTAATTAGGAAAATTAGAATCAATCTTAATATATAACCCAAAAAGTACTAACATTTTACTTATAGTAATTTTCACAAACATTTTATTTTATTATTTTTTGATAAATATTTTAATAGTACATTGTGTTATGAGTTGCAAAATACTTTGCAATTCTTTCAAGAAAAGAAGAATAAACCTTATTATTCCTATTTTACAGATGAAGAAAATTCAGCTCGGATACGAATAAATTTTACCATTATCACCAAAAGGGGTGGAATTGGCAGAGGCTCTAGATCTGATTATTCTTAGGAATAGTCTTCTGATGTCTGCCTACCATGGAAGGCCTAGAAATACAGTCAATGAAGAGTTGTATAGGGGTGCAGGAGGGTGGATCTGCACATACCTAGTGAGGTAAGAGCATTAGGCCTAATGAGACCTGGTATGATCTCCTACCCAAATGGGCAGGCCCAGAAGCCAGCAGAGAAAGGAACTGAGATAAATGTGAGGTGAAACTCTTACAGAAAGGATCCGGGATATTGAAGAGAGTCCTCCCTTCCATGGTTATTGAGTTGGAGCTGGGCATATGGCAAGACTTCCTTTCCCAGTCATCCTTCCAGTTAGATTTGGCAACAATCCAAGTTTTCCTTAGTAGTGTTGAGCACAAATGAGGTGAGTATTTTCAGGTGGTGTAAGCCTTCTGACAGAAGGTGTGGCTTTTGCCCAGTCTCTTCTCTTTTCCCACTTGCTGGAATTCAGCTATGGTAGGAAAACTAAAAATTTCAAGAAAGCTGGTCCCTAAATGACCATGTGGAACAGGCTACCTGTCAGCTGAAACTTTCAACTTTGTCTGTCTTGAGCAAGAGAAATATATCACTTTGTTTAGAAAGATGCCATCGTTTTAAAAAATTATGTCAAGATTGGATTATCTGCCAGATGCAGTAGGGCATGCCTATGACCCAAATGTCTTGGGAGGCTAAGGCAGGAGGATCCTGAAATCAAAGCCAGCCTCATGCAAAAGCGAGATGCTCACACAAAATAAGGTGCTAAGCAACTCAAAGGGACCATGTGTCTAAATGAAATATGAAATAGGGCTGGAGATGTGGCTCAGTGGTGGAATGCCACTGAGTTAAATCCCTGGTACCCACCCTCCAAAAAAGATTGGATTATCCTTATGAGTGCCAAGGTGAGCCAACATTAATGTATATTCATATGTCAACACCTAATTAGATTCTTAACAACATCTGATTGAATACTTAGAATTATCCTACAAAATAACTGTGATTCTAATTATTTTACAGATGAAGAAACTGAGTTTTAGTAGATAGAGGTTAACTGACAAGATGAACCCATTGGGAGACAATAAAATGTAGAACTGGGGAGAAGAGTTTTGAAGATCTGGTTGTGTCAAAGCCTGCTTCTACTCTTCATCAAAATATAATCTTCAGCTGGGCTGGGACTGTGGCTCAGTGGTAAAGTTGCCTAGTAAAGCATGAGATTCCAGGTTCAATCCCCAGTACTGAAAAAAGTGAAGGAAAAAACTTCAATCATTCAATGCCTCATTTTCTTCCTCTGTAAAATGGGGATAATAAGTGAAACTGTCTTACATGTTTCTTTGGAGGATTTAATAAAATAGTTCAATCTAAAGTGCCTGACATATAGTAAGATTTCCAAAGTGCTATCATCTTTATATTCATGCTAGGTAGTAGTGAGATAAAGTTAAGATCCAATTTTCTGAAGTTCAAAGTCTATAACATTCTTACCCAAGGAGCAAGCAATGATACTAAGAGCAGCACCCCCTCTTTGATACTGCCCACTTACTGCCATAGAGTGTCCTACTGTACCCCCCCCCACCCCATGCTCTCATTCTACTGCATTGCTTGTGAGACTATGGGCCTACTATTGCATTGCTGCTGAAACTAACCAGGGTCATGATGAAAATTCATCTTTCTGCTATTAGAATGATTTTCCTCCATATCCAGGGAAAGATGCTTCATCCATTTAATGAACAAAACAGTCAAAATACTCCAAAATATACATATATATATATGTGTGTGTGTATATTTTGGAATATATATATATATATTTAAAACAACATAGTTAAGACATTATACTTTTCCCCACTGTACTTTAAATCTAAATGTGTAGCTACATTTTGTCTCTTTTTTGGTGTCCTAAGGTTACTTCCCTTTCTTCTTAATCCACAAATCTGCTGGAAGTTCTTGGTAACTTCCCTGCAGGCACACCCATGGGGCCATTTAAAGATCCAGACTTGAAGGAACTGATTTCTAAAAATCTAAATGCATTCGCCTGAAATCCGTCCTTTCTTTAAATTTAGCACTTTACTTTCCTAACAGAATGTTTATCACCATCATTAAGATTTTTGGGAAGCCCTGACAGGAGCTGCTTTAGAACACTGTAATGATGGAAAAGATTTACTTATATCGGTTCTGTGCTAATCAAAAGGGTGGCTGCCAGTCACTGGTGGATACAGAGGATAGCACTCAAAATATGGTTAGTTTGACTTGAGGAACTGAAATTATAACTACAGTTCACCTACATTTTGATTAAATTAAATTAAATTGTGACATGAGCTAGCTAGTGGCTACTATATAGGTAGTACATTTCTAAAATTTAAACTCTAATATTAGCTTTCCCACTTAGAGTTAAATACACTTTATTTTTACAAGGACCTAACAAGTGTTATGAGTTTCCATGTATACTGTTGAATTTAATCCAATAGGAAATGTAATATAAATCATGCATATAATCTTAAAATTTCTAATTGCTAATATTAGAAAGCTATTTAACGATATATAGCATTTTATATTGTGATTAATTATGTTTATTTTATGAAAATAAAATAAACATAAAATTAATATTAAAATATTAGATAAGTTTTACTTTTGTATACTAAGTATATAGAAAACTTTCTCTTATTTTTATGGTACCACGGCTGAATTTAGGGGTGTTCTACCACTGAGCTACACACCCTACCCTTTATAATTTTTATTTTGAGACTGTCTGCTAAGTTGCTGAGGCTGGCTTCAAACTTGTGATCCTCCTGTGTCAGCCTCCTCAGTAGCTGGGATTACAGGTTGTTCTCCAGTGCCTGGCGTCTCGTGTGTTTTATGCTTTCAGTACAACTCAATTCAAACTAGTCAGGTTTCCAGTGTGGTACAGCACCTCTGGTTAATGGCTACCATATCAAATAGTGCAGCACTATCCTTAAAATGTATCTCTGTTAGTAACAAGTGTCTTTCTTGTTTATCAATATATCCCTTGTTCTGGACATTTTGCTGGCCGGTAATGTGTGTGTAATAAATATGTGTTTATTGACTTCCATTCACAGTGATCAATTCACACTATGGATTTATAGCTAAACCAAACAACACCTAGAAAACCATATTAAGCTCTAATATTAGCTTTCCCACTTAGAGTTAAGTCCACTTTATTTTTACAAGAACCTAACAAGTGTTATGAGTTTCCATGTATACTGTTGAATTTAATCCTTGAGAGCAGGAACCAGCAAACTTTTTGTGCAAAGGAACAAAGAGTAAATATTTTAAGCTTTGCAGGCTCCAAAGCCTCTGTGGCAACTGCTCAACTGCTTAACTGCTACACTGCCACACGTTGGTAAAAACTGATAAACAATATTTAAATAAATAGGCATGGCTGTGTTCCAATAAAACTTTATTTACAAAAACAAGGGCCAGGCAGGAATCAGCCCTGAGGACTAGATTTTGCCAACCCTTGCAAAAAAAAAGTGAGGATTATATTTTAAATTGATGTTTTGTGTTTTAACACTTCTAATATAGTACCACATAGGCTAGATGAGCTCAATATATAAATGTGAGCAAAAAATGCAGCTGTTTTAAACCACCAACTCATGAAGTTATTCATTCATCAAATATTAATGTGTTTAAATCACAGTACCCTGAGCACCTTGCGCCTGCCAGACAGAGGAAAAAATGAGTAAATGTGTATTATTGACTAATAAGTGGATTAAAGATCCTGCTAGGAGATGAGGGAATCCAGGAGAGCTGCACAGAGATGGTGGCATCTAAATTGAATATTAAAAGTAATTTAAACCTAACATGCACTGACACAGCTAGGTGATCAAGGTGAACATCAATGTCACAAGTCATGTTGGTAATTTGTTTTCCTGATGTGATGTGATAAAGATGATATTATATCTTTGTGTTTCCTCCCAGTAGTTTATAACTCCATTCTCGTTATGCAAAACACATTAGCTAAACTCTGAAAGAGAAGCACTCTACCAACACTTGACCAGTGCTCCACAGAGTATCAGGCCATGAAATGCAAGGAAAGTGTGAGAGAGTATCACCTCCAAGAGGAGTTCATGGAGACATGGTGTCTAAATATAGTGTGCTATCCTGGGTGAGACCAGAAAAAGAACAGACACATAAAAGAAATCTGATCAAAATATGAGCTTTAGTAAATTATGATGTAGCAATGTTGGTTCATTCATCATGGCAAATATCTCATACTAATGAAATATATTAATAAGGGAGGACTTAGGTGTGACTATATGGAGACACTGTACCCTGCTCATTTTTTCTATAAGTATGAAAGTATTCTAAAAATAAAGTCAACTTAAAAATAAATATGAAAAGAGCAGATGCAGTCTACCAGCCAGCAAGACTGGAGTGTTAATTGCAATAGTAGCCTAAAATTAAAAAAAAAAAAAAGTTAGAGTCCACCAGAAAAAAAGAAAAGAGCCCATAAATCCAGACAGAATGACCAGCATGAGCAAAGACATGGAAACTTGGCAGTGACTTTCACTTCTAATGCCAAGGAGAGACATGGAGGGTTCTTAGGGGGCATGCAAGAAACATAATCAGATTTGTATTTTAAATCTGAGGAATTGTAACCAGGTTATAACCAAAGACAAAAGAAGACAATGCAATTGATAGTGTGTGCGTTGGGGGGGCAGTTCTCATGCTAGTTTTAGTGGTAGGGTGATGTTAGTAGAATTAATCTATTCTTTATTATTTAAAACTAACTCCTAGGCTGAGTTGTTTTATACTGACAGAAAGAGGATCAGATGAACTCTTAGATCAAAATCAATTAGTTCTAAATTCAATTTTATGCCGCATAATAAGTTTCAGTCCATGACAGATAGCATATAAGATGGTGATGTCTTATAATTAGAAGAAAACTAAAATAATCCCATTGCCCAATGACACTGCAGTTGTTGCAACATTAGTGCAATGCATTATTCATGTATGAGTGGTGATGCTGGTGTAAACAACGAACCTTGCTCCAAATCTTATGAAAGTAAAGCTTGCACAATTATGTACAGTACATAGTATGTGAAAATGATAATAAGCAGCTATGTTAATGGATTATGTATTTTTTTAACTAGGCTTTTATCATCATTTTGGAGAGTACTTCTCTACCTATTAAAAAAGTTTACTATAAAACAATATGCCATCATGCAGAGGCACCAGCCTCATATATCTCATATTTACCACATCTCTTGATTGCCTTACAAGGTCCCAGAGGAGTGATTGACTTGAACCATCTAAATTTGTGTAAGTACACTCTGTGATGTTCAGGGTGGAATCGCCTAACAACTCATTTCTGAGACTACATTCCTGTAGTTAAGCAAATGTGACTGTGGTTTTATTTTTCCCCTTTTCTTAAGTCTTGTTTTTCCAGGGAAAATGTGGTGATGATATTGACATTTCAAGAATTAGCCTGAGGAAATTGACATGAAGTTTGCACAGTAAACATTAACTATATCCCCATTTTATAGATGAGTAAACAGAGGCCTGAAGTGATTATATTAGTGATCCAAGATCTTTTGGTCCAAATTCAAACCTTCATGCAACACAGACTATTGCTACCATAAAAAGTATAATTCTGATTAACATCAGTGCTCTGTTGCTTAAGTAGGGGATGATTAAACATTTTGTTCAGAACTCTCATTAGTGAGTAAGTGAACTCATATTGGCTTGTGAAGAGGAAGCATGTCTAGACAGGATGCAGACCTGACACTCCAGCAATTTAGCCAGAGATTTTGAAAATATGCCACCCTGGGTCACCAGATGGTACACTGTTCATCTCTGTGTTAATGATAAGACACTGGATTGGAAAGATCCCAGATGCAAAAAGCTGTTTATTAGGCACTGGAGCAAGTCTATGATTCCTATGTCTCTCATAACAAATTCTTATAAAAATGTTATCTAAAAACAACAAAGATTTATTCTCTTATTATTCTGGAGACCAAAAGTCCAAATTAAGGGATCTTCAAAGCGTAATATGTTTGAGGGATATGCTCCCACCAAAGTTTCCAGGGGAAATATTTTCCTTGCATCTTGTAGTTTCAGGTATGTTGTTGTTGAGGGGAAAGAAGAGAAAGGAGCCATATGATAAAATAATGAAGTCAGTTTCTCACTGTGCATCATCTTAAAGCACTATTCCAAAATCTCCTGGACCAGTCATGTATTCTCACCACCCGCACCTTGTAATGTCAGTGATTTAAGATTCCAAGAAGTAGCTCTTCCATAGTCTAAATGCCAAAGACCTCTAGTACAAGGACACTTTTAGTTAGCCTGGCTTCCAATTATCTTGATAAAGATACATTTGTTTTATCTTGCAAGCTAGTCAGGATAAAGAATTAATATAGAGATCTCGTCTGAACATGAAAAAGACAAACTCAGAGGCAGGCGTCCATATATCTGTCGGTACTAATGGCTCTGGTGACAGCAATTCTAAGATCAAAAACTGGAGTGAGATGGTAATCAGACTGATGAGAACATGTTTTGTAGAAGCTGCTTTTGTGATGAATCTCATCAGCTTTCTGATGAAGCACAGCCTGTGTTTCAGACCTCCTAGTGTGTAAGGAATGAGCCCTTGAATCTCTTGTCTCCTCACTCAAAGTTGTTATCACAGGCTCAGGTAAGCCTGGGGCTTTAGACATGGATGGTTCCCATTCCAGCTTAATCTCTTACTATAATCTATTACTATAATCTCTTATTCATGAGGTCATCATTATTATTATGGAGTTTTCCCAGAAGTTCAGAGAATGCTTTTCAACTCAGATTTTCTAGACCAGTGAGATTCCAAGTAGCTTGGCTTCTATGACACGTGTGTCTTACATGTGCACAAGAAGGCATTGCAAATAGATGTGATTTTTTTTGTTATGGTATCTGACTGTAGCTGTGACTTCATGGTGTGAACTTGCTGAGGAATTGGATATTATTGGATGACTTTGCTCAGTATTTTCTGTATAAGCAAGAATCCCATCCTAACGTGAAGAATATGTTCTACACTTGTGACAATAGAAAGTTTATTGAGCTATGATTTCATAACACACTGTTTAATAGCTCCATCTGTATTTTCTGGAGGTTTTTAGTTTATTCACAAAGTTCAGTGTGTTCCCAAAGCTGTGTAAAGATGACCACTATCTGATTTTAGAACATTTTCATCACCTCCAAAAAGCAATCCCATATATATTAGTAGTTGTCCCTTATTCTTCCTGTCCCGAAACCATGGAAAAGACCAATATAATTTCTATTTCTATATTCTTATCTATTCTAGACATTTCATATGTTCAAATTCACACATATGTCACTTTTTATGTCTGGATTCTTTTGTTTAATTTGTTCTAAGTTGTTATACATGACAGTAGAATGCATTTTGACATATTGTATATAAATGGAGTATAAATTCTCATTTTTCTGATTGTACATGATGTAGAATTATACTGTTCTTGTAATCATGTATGCACATAGAGTATTAATGTCCAATTCATTCTACTACCTTTCCTAACCCATACCCCCTCCCCTCCCTTCACTCTCCTTTGTCTAATCCAAAGTGTGTCTGACTTCTTTAACTTAACATATTCTCAAAGATCATCCTGTGTTGTAGCATGTATCAGGACTTTTTAAATTTCATGGCTGCACAATATTCCAGTATGTGTACATAAGTACATACATTTTGTTTATCCACTCATCAATTGGTGGGCAGTTGGGATGTTTATATTTGTGGCTTAACAAATAATACATCTATGAACATTTGTATTTAATCGTTGTGTGTACATGCATTCTCATAACTCTTTAGTATATACATATGCGTGGACTTGCTAAGTCATGTGGTGACTCCGTGTTTAACATCTGAAAGAATTGTACAACCATTTACCAATGTGACTCTACCATTTTACCTTGCTATCAACAATGTATGTATGTTATCATTTCTCCATATTTTCTTCAATACTTGATATTGCTTATATTTTAACATTATTTTTATGGTTAAAATATTGGGTGTCAGCAGTATCTCATTGTGTATTTAATTTGCATTTCTCTAATAATACATGGTATTGAGGAATAGTTTGTATACTTATTCAAATTTTTTAAATCTTTCTTTGAGAAATATCTTTGTAGATGATTTTTTCATTTATATTTGGGTTATGTTTTTATTGTTGAGTTGTAACAATTATTTAAAGATTTGAAAACTAACCTTTATCAGATGTATTATTTGCAAATATTTTCTCATATTCCATGAACTGTCTTTTTACTTTCTTAATGGTACACTATAAAACATAACCATTTTTAATAAGATTCAATTTATCCTTTTTTCTTTTCTTTTTAGTGCTTCTTTCTGTCATATCTAAGAAAAATTACAAAAGTCACAAAGTCTTATTCTTGGTGTTTTCTAGAAACTAATTTTAATTGGCTTCCAATTCCATTAATTGCACATGTTGTATGGTCAATGTCTAACTTCTTTATTTTGTTATGGATGTTCAGTTGTCTAAGGATGATTTGTTGAAAGAATTTTCTTGGAACCCTTGTCAAAAAAAGAATTCCCCATAAATGTGAGGGTTGATTTCTAAGCACTCACTTCTATTTTGTTGAATTACATATGTATGTACTTTAGACCAGCCCATGTTTTCCTCATTACCATTCTGTAATAAGTAAATGTGATTCCTCCAAATTTATTCATTTGTTCTTTTTGCCTGATTGCTTAGCTCTTCTCAATTCCCTGAATTTCCATGCAAAGTTTGGATTCAGTTTGTAAAAAGTTTTGCCATAAGCTCAGATACAAAGCCGATATGCACCACATTGACATCTTAGATCAATTTGTGGATTAATGATATAATAACTATAATAAGACTTCTGGTCCATGAACCTGGGGTGTGTTTGTTTTTTATTATATTTATTTGTTTGTTCTTTATGTTTTTATGATGATGTTTTGCAGTTTCCTAAGTATTAGCATTGTATCTCTGCTAAATTTATTTCTTAATATTTTGTGCTCTTGTAGATTGATGTTTTTTAATCTTACTGTTGGAACTGAATGTTTTGGATTGATCTATATCTCTCAATCTTGTTGAGCAACTGACTTCATTTACCAACCATAATAGTTGTGTGGTGAATTGGGTAAGATCTTCCAACAATGTGCAAGATGATGTCATCTGAGAAGATAGTTTCAATTCTTCCTCTTAGTCTGGATCCCTTTGATTCATTTATTTATCTAATTACCCTTGATAGAAACAATGTCAGTACAACTTTGCATAGAAGTGATAGGAGTAGACTGCTCTCTTTTGTTCCTTGTCTTTAGGGAAAGTATGCAGTCTTTTACCATTAAATATATGAACTTTTCCTAGTGCTCATTATCTATTTGAGGAAGATTCATTTTATTGCTAGTTTGTTAAGAGTTTTTATTGTGACTATTTTTGTCACAATAAAATTCATGCATTTAACTGATTGTGTAGATTTTGTCCTTTATTTGTTTTTAACATGGCATATTACCCTGATTGACTTCAGAATGTTGAACTAATCATAATCTTCTGGGTTATACTTGCTTTTATTCTTTTATTCTCTCTCTCTGTCTCTCTCCATATATATATATATATATATATATATATATATATATATATATATATTTATATATATATATATAAACACACACATATATATATGTGAAGATAAAGATATATACATATCTCAAACACAATAATTAAAAGAGAGTTTCCTTTCTGGATTATTCCTTCTCTTCTCACTAATTCATCATCATGTCTCTAATGAATGCTTTTTGTCAATTATTTTACTTTCCAAATCAATACTTTCTGTTTAGACTCTTTTCGTTTTTTATATAGATATTCTTTATCTGATGACACATAGTTGTCATTCTTTTCTTTAATATATTATACATGTTTTGTTTAGCCTTTTAACACATTTAATTAGCTGATTTTAAGTCTTTATCTAGTAGTTCAACTTGTGAGCTTCATTAGGATCAATTTCAACTGATTACTTCTTTTCCTTCCATGTATGGGTGTGTCTTGTGTTTACTTATATGTCTAGACTTTTAAAATAATGTAATATGTTACCTATGCAAGTCAGATTCCCTGTCATGCCATGTTTTTCTAACCACTTTTTATTGGCCTTCACCTCCTGCTTTTGCAAAGCATAAAGATCAACCCAAAGTAAAAACGTAGAGCATTCTCAGATCTTTCCTCAACAAGTGCACAACCCTGAGACTGGGAATAACAGTAGACTGACCAAACAACTGACAAGGAAAAACTTGGGAATAATATCACAAATGAATATGAATGATATCCAAATGAACATGGTAGCTCTTTAGAGATTCCTTTGTGACATCATTCCCCAGTTTCTCCTTGTCAGTTGTTTGGTCAGTCTATTGTTATTCCCAGTTTATCCCTTGTTCAAGCAACTATGCTGCTAAACATTTGCTGATGATTGTTTTCATCCAACACCTTGAAGGTCAGGTTGTTCATGTGAGTGAGTTTTGAGTTATGTAAAGAGAAGCTATGAAAGAAGGTTTTTTAATAAGCTGCAAACATGTCAAGTAATATTTTCTGAGGACAGGTCTTTGAGATTTTAGGGAACTACAAATTGCCATGATCGCTTCAGTGGCTATTTAGACTGCTCCTTTCACATTACTAAATTATGATATTGTTATTTTCAAGGCTTTTATGTAGCTTCAGAGAGGAGCGTGAAGGGATCAGGGCTGGGAAAAACACTGCAAGGCTCAAAGGATCGAAACCAGTGGCTCTCTGGAGAAATTTTGAGAATTCCTTATTTAGTCCCTTCTTAAATCAAGCCATTCTGCTTCATTTTAGGTGATCATAACAAAAATGATACCAATTTGAACAAAATAATATCTTTTATGGAGGGTCCTCACATATTAACTCTTTGCTTCTTTTTAAATTTTGATCCATGAAATATTTAAACATAAAAAAGCAATATATTGGATACCCTTATACTCATTACCCAGATTTAACAGATGTTAGTATTTTGCAATATTTGCTCCAGATTCCATTTTATTTTTAAGGAAAGAAATATATTTATTATTGTTCCTTCTTTCTCCCTAAAGATTTCTCTTTTGAAATTATCATATGTGAATCTTATTTATATTTTCATATGAATACAATATATATTATATATATGTATATACAGAAAGACATGTATATGTACATATATACACATACACATATTATTGTTTTGCATATTTTTTAAAATGTCTTATTATAAATGTGTTTAAAAATATTCACATACATGTTTCTATTTGAAGCTAATTTTTTTTTCACTTGGCATTATGATTTTGAGATCAATCTATGCTGCTGGATATACACCTACAGTTTAATACAATGGCATTTCATTAAATGATTAAGTGCAATCTATTGATTTATTCTTCTATCAATGAGAATTCAGCATCGTGGTTTACAAGTGTGAGCCCTGAAGCCATGGTTCCTGTACTTTAATTCCTATGGTGTTGTTTATATTTTCTCCCTTTCGGCAAATTATTTGACTTCTGTTTCTTGATTTAGTAATATAGGCTATATAATATTTTTTCACATAGATTAATTTTGAGGATTATTATTATTATATTCAGTAAAACTTAGGCAACTTCTTGAAAAACAAGAACTTGGTAAGTCCTTGGCAAAAATTAGCTGTTATAACAAACAATAGTGTAGGGCACCTCTTCTCTTCTGGATGATAGCTTATAACATCCAGCTCAAATTTATAATATCAAGATGCATTTTCAGTAGACAACCTCTGGCCTAGGAATACATATTTGCCATGGAGATATACAGCAAATGATCTGGTTCCAAATACCCATTTAATAAAACCTTCCACAAATCAAAAAGAAAACCCACTAGAAATATTTTAAAAGATGTGAACAGAGAATTCACTGAAAAATAAACTCATGTAACCAACAAACTCAGAGAAGCTCATTGGTTAACTGATGGTTGGAAACTTTATAAATGGCCCAATGTAACTTGAGTAAACATGCCCCAAATCCACATCTAGACTTTCCCCATACTCTATCTTCTTCTTTCCAACTATTCATGCCATTGCTGAATCTCTCCTTCTCTGATATATAACATCATCATATTTTCCCTTGTTTTTGAATGTCCTTTTACTAAAATAAAAGCAAGCTGCAATTAGCTGCAGCAACATGCAACACATGGCATGTGATCTATCATTGTGTGCCTGAGTTTAAAAATCTGTGTAGGTGTTTCTACAAATCTATGAATGTAACAGGTATCTGGGCACACATGTGTTTTTCAAAGCTACTGCTTAGTAAAATAGTTGATGTAAGCCATCTTCTTTCAGAAGAGCTACATGGCTAGCACAGCTATTCATTTTGATTCACATTTACTGAAATGAAATGGTCATGTGGCAACTTGAGGAGTACCCAGGGATTGGTATGATTGTGGGCCTCTAAAATATATAAGGCAAAAATATTTCCTCCCCAATCTTTGACATTCCATGTTCTGAAAGATTTTTATTTTAACCCCAGTCTTAATTGCCCTTCAGTATCAAAATTAATTGTGTTTTCCGCTAAAAGGCCAGTGCAGTTTAAGGTTACTCCAGGGTCCTGGCAGCCAATGCATCTTCTGTAAATGGCTTGATTGCCGTCTGCGGAGAGGAGGGCTGGGAAAGATGTGCTTGACCGAGGCTATACATTACAGTCCAATTAGTGTGAAGATCACTACATGAGTCTTTAACTTTATCTAGTAACTGTCGGAACCTCTAATGGAGACCACAGACAGAGTGGAGAGGAATGTAGAATCCACTCTTTCTGCCAAGAATAAGGCGAATGGCCTTGGCAGTGTACCAAGGGGCCCCAGGGCTGCTGCTTCTTTCAGTTTTTCTGCCCCCTAGTCTTCTCCATTCCCCTCAGCATTCCAATTAAGTATGAAAACCAAATGCAGAGCCTTCAAGGTACATGTAAGTATAGGCTGTACTAAGTGAAGCAGAGGTTCTTGGCAAAGGCTCTGAGTCAGGGACCTTGGTCAGAATTTCAGTCTATTTGCCATTGGTTATTAAAATGCTATGCTGAAAATTCATTCATTAAATAACCGGAATGATAATTGCATCCACTTCGTAGCTCTATTAGAATTATCTACTTGGCATGTAATAAGCAATTTATATGTGTTTGCTTTTATTATACTATGATTGAATATTCAGGAAAAATGAAAGTTCTAAATGTTCTAAAGTCAGGGCATTCAAGTTTCCTCATCACAATTGTTCATTAAGTAGTCTGACTTTATCAGCCTCCCAATCATTTTTTTCCACTGCCCTCCTTCCTCCCTGGACATTGAACATTTTCAAGTCTCTTAAGTTAAGCTCAACTCCCTTTTGCTGATAAGGTTCTATATTAGGAATTCTCTGACCCCCAGCATGGAAGAACTGGTCTCATAAAATCCATTTCTTGTGAGTATCACTCCTCAGTAAAGTTTCTCTCAGTGATTTCTCTTGTCTTCTTTTTCCTAAAGGTTTATCTTCCACCTGACCAGAGGTTGGAAGTAAGAGCCACTAACTTCACTACTGGGCTCTCCATGACCCTGTCTCCTGGATCTTCTCTAGGGTTTTTTAATCTCTCAAGGGATACACCTATTTCTACAACAAAAAGTGGGGAAAACGTGTGCCACCACTTGCTGATGGGCTTAGTCAATTTTCTTGCTTAAAAATTTCCCTTGTGAGAACAGGACTTTCTCTTCTCTCACTCCTCGAAGATTAAAGGGCAGGGAAGATTTGAATCAGCCTTCAATGACAGAATTTCAGGATCTCTGACACTCCCAGTTCTATCACAATCATCATGTGTATATATTTGTATTCCTGTGCAGAAGGGACTTCTCAATGGGTCAGCGTACATCTGCTTAATTTCAAATTTTTAATATGCTTTTAAATAGTCAATTGACCAGTTATATATGTTCAAACCAGTCATATATGTTCAAAATATATTCAGACCAGGTTTAGTATTATCATAATTACTTGCTTTAATTAATATGTAAATGGATGCAATATAAGTGTGAGTTCCTTTTATAAAAAGTGAATTGATAGATTTGAAGAGATAAGAAAAAGAAAAAAATTGTCTTGGCCAGTTTGGGATGCTATAGCATCAATACTATATATTAGATAGCATAAAAACCAAACATGTATTTCTTACTATCCTGGAAGCTGGAAAGTCTAAGATCAAGGTGCTGACTATGTATTCTCTTTCTGGTTTGAAGAGGGAGAACTTCTTGCTCTGTTTCTTCTCAGGATGAATAAGGGGACCCTAGCTTCTCATCTTATGAGTTCAAAAATTCCATAATGGAAGCTGCATACTTCTCACCTTGCAGGACCTAGCAGCCTCCCAAACACCCTGTACCATAATACCGCACAAGCGGGGGTTAAAGTTACAGCATTGGGATTTGGGGTAGAAGCATAAATATGCACCCCATATTATTATTAAAAAGTTGTCTCTTTGGCATTTAAATATGGGTAAAAAAAACTACTTGAAAATAATTGTTAAAACTTAGACTGTCTACTTAATTTACTTAGCAAGTATTTTAAGTTATTGCACCATTTAAGAGATCCTAAGAACCAAATATCAATGATAATACTTTATAGGTATGGTTCATGTTATTCATTCATTGGATAGTTTTGTTGGTTTATGAGAACATAAAGTGTAGACTGTTTTACATATACATTCATGTTTTAATAATTACTTGTTTACATGACTTTGAAAAGACTAAATCCTAACTCCTGAGTCAGGCAAGAGGCTTCTACTCTGAGAGACTTGGGTGACACTCTGGCGTATGGACTTGGAGCCTCATCAGAGTATCTCCTCTATCTTCTCTGCCCAGCCTTCCTCACTGAGCCAGGAAGGCGGGTCAGAGGAGGAAAACTATGAGGTCAGGATCACAGAGTCTCAGAAACATGAATTTGAAGAAAGAAGACAAAGGAGAAGTTGGGGTTGAAAACTGGAAGAGATTAAGAGAAATAAAAAATAAAATATTCAAGAAGAATAAAGGCAGAATTTGCTGTGGGGCGAAGATACTAAGAATTATATATACATGCCTTCATAAATTCACAAATAAAGCTAACATTTAATGGGATGCTGTTCCCATTAAACTGTTAAGTGCCTTCTCATAGCCTTGTCATATAAAACATTTTAGCCTTGAGTGAAAGAGTTTCACCCTTTAATCCATAAATACCTGAAAGCTCACATGATGTCTACTAATTTTTTTAATGAAGGGAAAAAAGTTTCTTAATTTGGTGAAGAAAATATAACACAATAAAGGATTGGTATTATCTTCAGTCTTGTCTTCCAGTAAAGTCCTAGAAAATATTTTCATGAGCCTCTTCTAAATCTTCAAAAGATCATTTGCTGCCTTCAAACACCAACTCTTACAGGAAATAAGGGCTACTTTCTATGTAATTCCACCAACTTTTAGTGCTTTAACTGCAAAATTATTTTATATTCTTAATACATTATGAAATTGGTGAAATAAATGTTCTTATGATGTTAAAATGAAAATAAAAAACTGTCTCATGTTGCCTTTGGTGAAAAATTACAAATATGAATAATTTAGAGTCCATATGGATTAGAGTGGATATATATAAATTGCCTGGCATATAGAAGGTGCTCAATAATGGTAAATATCATGATAGCAATGGTTTTGTAAGCTTTGTTTTACTCTTCTGGGAGACAAATGTGAATTTCTTATATTACTTATATAGAAAAATATTTCCCAAGTTCCAACTGTCTGGTTTGTAAATGAGATTCTGGGACAACACATTTGACACTGTATGTTACCTACACTAATAGAGAGGTATTAAATACTTGACCTGCAGAAAGTTGAACACACAATGCTGAGATATTATTATTTGCACCACTTTGTCTACGTATTTCCAAGGATGACCCAAATTTGAATTTTGGTAAAAATGCTGCCAAATTTATGTTAAACAAAAAAAGTTATTCCAAATCATTTTACTAAGAGGGCCCTAGAGGCTGTGAAGGGAAACAAAAAGGATTGAGAGAAAATCACAAAGTAAAATAAAAATTACAAATATTTTGCCTTTAGAAATAGAAATATTGAATCACAGAAATGTCTAAATATGTAAACACAAGAATATTTATGGCAGTATTTAAAAATAATTAATCTAAGTGCATAGGTCTGGGGAATGAGTCACACTAATGCCGATGTCCAATCAAACACTCAGAAGCTAATAAAAGCAATGATCTAAAATTGCTCTTTTCTGCTTGGTATAATTACAGTATGTTAATGCTATAGCAGAAACCTCTGTGTGTGTGTGTGTGTGTGTGTGTGTATGTGTGTGTGTGTGTATGTGTGTAGGAAAACCACACACAAAATGTTCACAGCCTTTGCTTCTATGTATTTAAATATCTACCATTCTTTTCTGATTTTATAATTAATAAATTAAAAAATGTGATATATGATTGTACCTTACTCCTCATTTTCTTACTCCTAAATTTTCTTTTTCTTCGGTTACTCAGAAAAGTCTAAAGAAAAATCCAGTTCAGTAAAAAATGAGACAAGACATGGTCACATAATTGAGATCTTCAGGTCCCTGAATGAAGAGTTTCCTTCCACATCACTGCCAGAAAATTGAACTCTCCAGAGATGATAATGGATTTAATTAAAAAAAATTGTTTTTCAAATTTCAACAAATAGCACCTAAAGGAAAAGATAGGTTTCAGATGATTTTCCCCAGAGCTGATTTTCAGGCTTTTCTATGAATTTCTTGCACTTATAAGGCCTGGCCCACTTCTGAGTTGCCCTACTTCTTGGGAACATGCAGCTCCATCTCAGGAGCAGGCCCTATTTCCCCAGGAACTGTGATCCTGCACAAAGACTAAATGCCACAGTCCTGAGTAGCCCAGAAACAACGCTGGGAATGCAAAAGGCAATCTGACCACTGGACAGGTGCTCTGCCTCACTGGGCTCCATCCCTTTTCACTGGGCTCCATCCCTTTTCACTGGGCTCCAGAAAAGTCTCTGGAACATCTCCTTGCCCTCTGACCCTGGGTAGGAATGTCACCTGTGCTCAGCTCAGTCATGCTGGCCCCAACCAAATTTAGATGCATTTATACCTCCTATGATAATTGGAGGGTACTAAAAGGGCACAGGGCTCCTATCTCTCATCGCTGCTTTGTTACCTCTGACAACCACTGGAGACTAGGAAGAGACCTGCGTCATTTTCACTCAGCTCCAGCTCCACAACTAAGTACATTCATACCAGGGACATCAATCTCAGATGCCAAAGCCTGCACATTTACATTGCAAATTTCCAACCATGGTGACATTTCACCACTGGGAGCAGGACCTGAGGCATCTTTCCTGGTGAGAGCTATAGGGGGAGAAATCTACTTTATAGTCAAATTGAGTATGGAAGGAATGCAAGGGGGGGCAGAAATTGGACCACTCATACTTTGAAAGACACAAAGAATATTGATTTTTGAAATACTGAAAGCATCATTTCTTTCAAAACAAGAGTTTTTCCCCTCCCATTCTGAGAACAGCCCTATGCATCCTATTTCTAACCTATAGACGATGCCCAGGACAATTCCTAATCTGTGTCTTCTGGAAGGTTTTGTTTCCTGTGTGCCATTCACACTACTTGCTTCTTTGATTCTCTGTCATTTAGAGTCATTAACAAGGACTCTGGTCTTAAACAGAATGCTTGAGCATTGAATAAGTGATTCCAGAGAAAGAACATTTCACTTGATAAGTTTTAGCTATTTTGTTGTTGTTGTTTTATGAGGATAATTATTCTTCTAGGAAGCAACATTGTGGGGAAGAACCTGCTTTTGACATTAGAAAGATCCGGATACTAATGTTACCTGTACTACTGTCTAATTCTATGATTTCAGATAAGTTATTTAACTGGACTATGCATATATAAAATGGGGATAATTATAATCCTTACATTCTGATGTTGTTGGAACTAAATTGGATGATAATATTGATAGTAAGGAACTGGGACCCATGATTTGAAAATAGTTAGGATTGATTAAAAACTGAATTTTGTTACTTAATTATGAATGGACCTGTAAAGACTAGCATTGGAACTACCATATGATCTAGCTATCCTACTTTTTGGCATTTATCCGAAAGAAATAAAATAAGCATACTATGATGATGCATAAACATTAATGTTTATAGCAGAGCAATTCACAATAGCCAAGTCAAGCAACTGGCTCATATGCCCATCTACAGATGAATGGAAAAATAAAATGTAGTATATATAAACAATGGAGTTTTACTCAGCCATAAAGGAGAATGAAATTATATTGTTTGCTGGTAAATGGATGGAACTGAAGAACATCATGCTAAATGAAATATGGCAGACTTGGAAAATCAAGGTTCAAAAGATTTTTTTTTTCCTCATATGTGGAACCTACAGCAAAAATAAAGGAAAAAAGTGGGGGATACCATACAATAGAAGAGAAATTAGTGGAATAGAGAAAGGGAAAAGAGTGGGAGGGAGGAGAGACAGGAAAAGGGAGAAACCAAGGAATGAAATTGATCAAGTTATACTATGTACAGATATGAATATATCACATTGAATTATATATATATATATATATAACCAATTAAAAAAATAAAAGGCAGACTAGTAGAATAGAGGGAAAGGAACAGGGAGATGGCAGTGGGGAGAGAAAGAAGAAGTACTGGGGACTGAAATGGAGCTGTATTTTTTGCATATACATTTACATCAAAATGAGCCTCACCATTATGTGTAACTATAGACTAATAAGAACATTTAGGAAAGAAAATGTGTCTCTTATATACTAGGAAATACTATATAACTTTAAATGAAGGGGCATTCTATTATTTGCAGCAATATGGATGGTGTTGGAGGATATTCTACTAAGTGAAGTAAGCCAGGCACAGAAAAAAAAAATGATACAATTTTTCTTCTCTGCTCATCTATGAACTTTGCCAGCCTCATCGCCTAAATTCCATCAATAATTTCTGTGCATCCATGCAATATTCCAACAATGCTCAGGAGAAACAGCTATTCTCTGCTTCTTCAGTCTTTTCCTGATAGTGTCCATCTTCCTTACCACGTAATTCCCTTAGTCACAGATATGCTCTGACACTTCTAGATTAGTGCCCACTCTAATTCTTCTCTACCCTAATTTTCTAGTCTTTGTCGAAATCTACCTGCTCTTCAAGATCTTAATCTACTGCCACATTTTCATGAAACGAGCAAAAGTGAATCACTCTATCTCAGAGTTCCACAGTACTTATTACATATATGGTAATAATCTGTCTATGGTGGCCATGTATATTTCCTTCCATAAGTGAAGGAAGTAATTCTCCTTATTTAGTTGTATGTATCATTTAATAGGAACTTACTCAAAGTGCTGGAATCTCTTCTATGTAGGGTTTGATCATGAACTCTAGGTTGGTTTTTGTTGTTGTTGTTAATTTGTTTCAATATCATTATAAACATCTCCTTGATTTGTGTTACACACAAATTCTGTGAAAGCAAATCAAGAACTTTGAAATAATTACAAGAAAATAAAAAACAATGAAGCCATATTTATTTTCAGGGAATGCACATGTATTTGACAATGAGGGCTTCGCCATTGAAGGTGGTAACCTGGAAGTTCAATGGGTAAATAAGCATGTATTAGATGCATGATGAATGCAAAGTTCTGTGCTCAATTCAGGGATTACAAAGTACTAAGCTCAATCTGCACACCTCAAAGAAAACAGTTCATTTAAAGCACATGCGTTAATCACAAAAGTTACACTGATTCATGAGGAATATGTTGGGAACAGGGAAAAGTGGTTGTTCAGCAAAAGCCAGGCCCAGGAGTGTCCTGTATACCACATGTGAATTTCTGTAATATAATGTGACAGAAAGTGCTGGAAAATTCAGATCTCACAAGAAAATGAATTACAGGTTCATAAACCAGGTGCCACTAATATTACCCCCAAACAACAGAATTCCTTTGAAGAGATTCAGCCTGTTAACACACCCTGGTTCATAGGTTTAATTCTACTTAGGCCAATTGCATTTGTTCATATTATTGTTACCACCAAACTTTTTACAAATTAATAACACAATTAAATATGGATGCTTTGGGCACCTATATGGTCACTTGACACTGCAAAATTAGGCAGGAAATACCCCACAGGCAGGTCTGTCTCACATTCTCTCCAGACATTGCAAGAGAATCTGCATCACTTTTATTTCTCAAGGAAATTCAGTATGTCTCCCTCTGTCCAAAGTTACTTCTTTATCTTCAAGGAACTATAAACAAACACAGTTTTGGCAATCACAACTGGGAAAGATAATGCTGATGTGGTTATCAAAAATTCCACTTTAACTCAGCCTCTTTTTTCCCAGGATTTTCCAGCTGTTTCATGTTTCCTTACATTCTTCAATCACACTACATTTTGTTCAGCTTTAAATGGGCAAAGCAGAAACTCTGCTTTCTTTGGAATATGACTTTCTTTCTCTGAACTAGAAGCTGTTTTAAGCATTAAAGACTTCGGGTTCCCAATTTACCAGTTGCTCTCCATTTAAAGCAGCAACAATATCCCAAGGGCAATTGAGTAAATGAGGTTACACTCCCTACAATTAATGAAACACATTAATATCATTACAGTTTTCTCCACTTATTTTTCCAAATTTTTAAATAAGGTTTCCAGGCATATCTGCTCTATGTTGCAAACTCAGAAGAATGGTATTGAATAAAAAGAGATATAAATGAGTAATATTTTACACTAAGCTGGTAGGGGGGAGCATTTTATGGCATTTTTAGTCCTGAATGCCCTTTCTTGATTAATTGTGTTGACCCAAGACTAAATTGGGTTGGTGGAATTTTCTTAAAGACATAACATGTTAATTTGCTTTTATATTAAACATTTAATTTAATTTAATGTATGTATGGGACTTATCCTGGAAAATATTTTCCTTATTTCTCAATAATACCAGACTCCAATTTAGGTTGCATGGGAAGAAGCAACAACAAAAAGACTAGTGCAATAACTGACAACTTTCTACCACCACTACAAATTCTTGTGATTTAAATTACATATGCACATAGAGGACAGGGAAATGCATCAAAATGTTAGTCCTATGTTGTCATCAATGGGTAAACAGATTATTGATAGATATTCATCCCCTTGATTGTTACTTTTTATGTATACTTAATTTTTCTTTGAAAAATTTATCTTGCTGTTAACATGGATTAAAAATGAACATATTTTGAAACTAAAGACACACACACACACACACACACACACACACACACACACACACACAAACACACACCCTTGATCCAAAATCTAGTTCAGGAAATTTCAGCCACGTGGGGGCTTAAAACTCATACTTTGCTTATCTTGGTATTAGATACATTCATCAGCTATTGGTTGTAAACCTACTATGTGCTAATCACTGTGCTTGAAGAATAGACATAATTTGAAATCTCTGGCTAAAATGGGTGCATGTGCGCATGCACACACACACACACACACACACACACACACACACACACACAGAAAATACAATTTGATTTCCCCCTCAGCAGATTTACCTTTTTAATTATGTTTTTCTTAAGCCAATATTAAAATTAGTACTCCCTAAGCACAAATTTACTAATGGTGGGGGAAGTGGCTCTGGAGTCGAAGTAAGCTCAGGGCATGAGCAGTTCAAGCTCTTTTCCACAAGGAAGGACCATAGCAAACCCTTCTTTCAGAAAGCCTTGCCATGATTTACTACCCAGATAATTCCTCACGTGTTGTGCTGTAAGCAGTAGACCCTTGGCTGTCAGAGATGACGTCTTTCAGATGGGAAGGTCAAGATGATCGTTAGAGCACCCATGGCAAGTTCCACCAGTGCAGGACGGTTGTTAATTCTAATGATCCTGGCTGCATTCCAAGCTAGGAAACCATGTGCTACCTCTCTTGAACGTTCCCTTGAAATTTCAGCTGAAGAAGTGGCCTTTCTGTTTCCATTCCCGTCTATTTGTAATGCTTCAGACAGCTGCTAGACAGATGCCATGTCACACTCCAGACATGACTGATTTCAATAATGGGCATAATAATGTCACTGGAACCATTATTTTGGATTTAGGGTTCAAACAGGCTAGTTTCAATGGGAATTATAACTATAAAATTATTACTATTTCTGACTTTAATGGTTGTACTATGATGAAAGTTGAGCTCTTTTGGAAATGGTTTTACCACTAGTTATCTTCAATTTGATTTAATTTGGCATAAGCAAATATGACTGGATAATATTTTACTTTTGTTTGGTACTTTAAAGCTTTAAACTACTATCAAGTCGGTCCTACCCTCATCTGATAGTTTAGCAAGTCAAGGCTCAGGGTTTAAGCAATAGCTTATCCAAGGTCATATGGTAAGTGACAGAGCCTAATTTCCCTCCCATTACACTGTTGTCTACACTCATTAATTTCATTGAATGGTGAATTCCAGAAGGGCTTGGAACCAGACTATCCCATTTATCCAGCAACCAGCACCTGCCTAAGATCTAAGAGGCACTCAATATAAAATTCGAATTGATGAATAAAAAAAAAAGTTGAGTTTTAAATTCATGTCTTTTGCTAACCTAGATTTTTTTTCACCTGGGGCTAATTCTACAGACCCATTTTCTGGAAACTCCCACCCACTACAATTCTACAATTACTTTGTAATTTTTAAAATGATTCTATAAACAAAGCAACATAAGCATATTCTGGATGGTATGGAAATTAAGTTTTGCTACTCAATTTCAATGCTGTAATTTGCATTTTTTTCTGATGCATTAAACTAAAATGGAAGTCAGACAGCACCTGAGTTCATTACTTAAACAAACACGTGTTAGAGATAAACTCCATATTCACCTTAGAGACAGATGCATTGAGTGGATCCTGTTTTTATGTACAACAGCATGCACCGTTTCATTAGCAGTAGGTATAATGCTAAAAAGACAATGAAGAATTCTTCCTTTTCCAGTTTCAGCAACAATTGAATTAGATGCCCATTTAATGCTGTTATCAATAATGCAGTAACACCAACATTACATCCCACTGAACAAGAAAGCCTTACAAATATATCAAAAGAGTCATTAAAACTGATGTTTTGAGATTGCTTAGGTGCAGAGTTTGGATAAAATATGGGGCTCAATAATTCCAGAGTAGCAAATAGAGCTTTAGAGCAACCATTTTATATATAGCACATATATTGTTATACAACATTCAAAATCTATAATAATAACATTGATGTTGAAATACTGTACCTAATTTTATGCTTGTATACAAGAGTGTGTTATATAATATATAAACACATGTAAGTCTCACTTTTTAATGGATCATCTCTATATAATTCTAAAATTTCCTGAAAGAATATATCCTTATTTTTGTTTCCAAAATAGAACTGTGCTTATAGGTTTATATGTAACAAATTAGTCTTAATCGAAGGGAATAATAAACTTGCAGAAGAATATAAAAAGAAAACCATGGTGGTAAATTTAAAAATGGTTAGAAGTAGCAACATTCCATTTTTTTTCCTGTTGAGATCCAAACTATTTTGTTTAAACAGCAATATTTAAATAAAAACCTGAGAAGCGATTATTGTTTTATTTGATAATACATAGTATTATCAAATATCAGATATCATATATCACTCCTGGATGGATATTTTAAGAAATTGTATGAACATTAAAAATTGATAATATCCTTGGAAACATTGCACACTAAAATTTAGCAATAATACAAATGTTTTGAAGAGAATTAAACAATTTGAGGAGGAAAATGATAGAAAGTTAATGATTGAAGTAGAAAAATAAAAAGGTAAAAGATGAAAAAGTCCTAGCACTGAGAGAACACCTGTCTTTCAAAGAACATTACTTCAGACATCTCTATGTACATTTACAAATGTGTCTATTTTATTTTGAAGCCATTCGTAAGTAGGGACCATGTATATGCAATGGAAGCTCAAAAAAGTGAATCAATTTTAAAAAGCTTCATAACATCAATATCAGTATCAAAGAAACATAGGTACAACACATAGGTTATGCAATTGATTACAATAATTAAATGTAACAGTAAAGAAGCAATTATAGGCTACAGGGATTACAAATATTTTAAAACAAAGGAACTATAACATAAATGTCCCACATTGGATATAGCTTAGTTAGTTCCAGCAATGATTATTTTCCACATTAAAAGTGCTTGAATTTATAATCAAGTAAGTAGAATAAAGGTGTTTTGTGTTATCATTTTTATAAGCTACAGTGAACTACATTATTTGATAGTATCTTAAAATTAATTAAGAAGTCTGTTAGGGGTATTCTGAATAAAGCTGGCCAATTTCTACCTTCAGATTGATACCACTGAAGATAGAAGCATAATTGTTATTGGTTCAGAATTTTAAGATTATCTGATGTCAGTCCTCAGCATATGCTCAAGAGTAGTAAAATCTCATTAATTTAGCATTGTTTATTTGCATTTCATGACCATTTATATAAGGTATATTATTCTTTGTGACCTAGAAATAAAAAAGTTTCCATTTTTGAAGAAAAAGTAATCCCTACAGAACAAATAATTTGGAAAGAAATTAACATTATTCTTATGTACACAGTGTATGGCAATGAAATGAAGAGATATTATCTGTTCTTAAAGTATATTCATAATTTCTGTTTGAAATGCTTACTATATACTATCTATATATCTTTCTACCTTATCTAAAATCACTAATTTATTAATTTATTTTTTAATTTTTATTGTTGGTTGTTCAAAACATTACATAGATCTTGATATATCATATTTCACATTTTGATTCAAGTGAGTTATGAACTCCCATTTTTACCCTGTATACAGATTGCAGAATCACATCGGTTACACATCCACTGATTTACATATTGCCATACTAGTGTCTGTTGTATTCTGCTGCCTTTCCTATCCTCTACTATCCCCCCTCCCCTCTCCTCCCCTCCCCTCTTTTCTCTCTACCCTATCTACTGTAATTCATTTCTCCCCCTTGTTTTTTCCCTTTCCCCTCACTTCCTCTTGTAGGTAATTTTGTATAACCCTGAGGGTCTCCTTCCATTTCCATGCAATTTCCCTTCTCTCTCCCTTTCCCTCCCACCTCTCATCCCTATTTAATGTTAGTCTTCTTCTCATGCTCTTCCTCCCTACTCTGTTCTTAGTTATTCTCCTTATATCAAAGAAGACATTTGGCATTTGTTTTTTAGGGATTGGCTAGCTTCACTTAGCATAATCTGCTCTCATGCCATCCATTTCCCTGCATATTCTATGGTTTTCTCATTTATTAATGCAGAGTAATACTCCATTGTGTATAAATGCCACATTTTTTTTTTATCCATTCGTCTATTGAAGGGCATCTAGGTTGGTTACACAGTCTTGCTATTGTGAATTGTGCTGCTGTGAACATCAATGTAGCAGTGTCCCTGTAGTATGCTCTTTTTAGGTCTTTAGGGAATAGACCGAGAAGGGGAATAGCTGGGTCAAATGGTGGTTCCATTCCCAGCTTGTCAAGAAATCTTCATACTGCTTTCCAAATTGGCTGCACCAATTTGCAGTCCCGCCAGCAATGTACAAGTGTACCCTTTTCCCCACGTCCTCCCCAGTACTTGTTGTTTGACTTCATAATGGCTGCCAATCTTACTGGAGTGAGATGGTATCTTAGGGTGGTTTTGATTTGCATTTCTCTGACTCTAGAGATGGTGAGCATTTTTTCATGTACTTGTTGATTGATTGTATGTCCTCCTCTGAGAAGTGTCTGTTCAGGTCCTTGGCCCATTTGTTGATTGGGTTATTTGTTTTCTTATTGTTTAATTTTTTGAGTTCTTTGTATACTTTGGATATTAGGGCTGTATCTGAAGTGTGAGAAGTAAAGATTTGTTCCCAGGATGTAGGCTCCCTATTTACCTCTCTTATTGTTTCTTTTGCTGAGAAAAAACTTTTTAGTTTGAGGAAGTCCCATTTGTTGACTCTAGTTATTAAATCTTGTGCTATGGGTGTCCTATTAAGGAATTTGGAGCCCGACACCCCAGAGTATGTAGATCATAGCCAACTTTTTCTTCTATCAGAAACAGAGTCTCTGATTTGATATCAAGCTCCTTGATCCATTTTGAGTTAACTTTCGTGCATGGCGAGAGAAAGGGATTCAGTTTCATTTTGTTGCATATGGATTTCCAGTTTTCCCAGCACCATTTGTTGAAGATGCTATCCTTCCTCCATTGTATGCTTTTAGCCCCTTTATCAAATATAAGATAGTTGTAATATTATGGATTGGTTTCTGTGTCCTCTATTCTGTACCATTGGTCCACCTGCCTGTTTTGGTACCAGTACCATGCTGTTTTTGTTACTATTGCTCTGTAGTATAGTTTGAAGTCTGGTATTGCTATACTGCCTGATTCACACTTCCTGCTTAGAGTTATTTTTGCTATTCTGGGTCTTTTATTTTTCCATATGAATTTCATGATTGCTTTATCTTTTTCTACAAGAAATGCCATTGGGATTTTGATTGCCATTGCATTAAACCTATAGAGAACTTTTGGTAATATTGCCATTTTGATGATGTTAGTTCTGCCTATCCATGAACAGGGTATATTTTTCCATCTTCTAAGATCTTCTTCTATTTCTCTCTTTAGGATTCTGTAGTTTTCATTGTATAAGTCTTTCACCTCTTTTGTTAGGTTGATTCCCAAGTATTTTATTTATTTATTTATTTATTTTTGAGGATATTGTGAATGGAGTAGTTGTCCTCATTTCCATTTCAGAGGATTTGTCGCTGATATACAGGAATGCCTTTGATTTATTCGTGTTGATTTTATACCCTGCCACTTTGCTGAGTTCATTTATTAGCTCTAATAGTTTCTTTGTAGACCCTTTTAGGTATAGAATCATGTCGTCTGAAAATAGTGATAATTTAAGTTCTTCTTTTCCTATTTTTATGCCTTTGATTTCTTTCATCTGTCTAATTGCTCTGGCCAGTGTTTCGAGAACTATGTTGAACAGAAGTGGTGAGAGAGGGCATCCCTGTCTTGTTCCAGATCTTAGAGGAAATGCCTTCAATTTTTCTCCATTCAGAATGATGCTAGCCTGAGGCTTAGCATAGATAGCTTTTACAATATTGAGGTATGTTCCTGTTATCCCTAGTTTTTCTAGAATTTTGAACATAAAGGGATACTGTACTTTGTTGAATGCTTTTTCTGCATCTATCGAGATGATCATATGGTTCTTATCTTTAAGTCTATTGATGTGGTGAATAACATTTATTGATTTCCATATATTGAACCAGCCTTGCAACCCAGGGATGAATCCTACTTGATCATGGTGCACAATTTTTTTTATATTAAACTCACTAATTTATAATGTGACTCCTTCCATGTTTTTTCATGGGATTTGATTACTTAGGGAAAAATGTGATAGATATTATTAGAAAAGCCTCTATTTATATAAATATTATCTCATGTTAAATAAAATATGGAAGATCTTTACAATATCTTTAAATCATGACTTACAAGTAACTAATTATCTTGAAATTTTATGCTAACAAAAAAATTCATATGACTCAATCAAAACTACTTTTTGCCCTTCAGGGAATATTTGGAAATGTCTAGAGATACTTTTTTTTTAAATCACAACTGTAGGTGTTACTAAAATCTAGTGTGTAGAGGAAAGGGATGCTGCAAAACACATTTATCCTCTCACAGCAAATAATTGTCTATCAATAGTGCCAAGATAACACATTGATTTTAATAATGAATAAATCAGTTATCAGTTATTGATAGAATTGAATAAATTTACTGCACAGTATATCAAGCATGAAATTGATTTAAAAAAATACTCCTTAGGTGTTCATCTTAACTATTTAACTATTTCTAGTTACTTCTCTTGCTGGGACACTGTGGAGTTTTAGTTCTTGTCCATTGTGTTGGTTGGATGGTGCCATCTGTCTACTTCTGATAAAAGAATTGTGAGAAATAGTGTTTGCTCTAGAATTTAATTATCAGTATAAGACCTTCCAAAGTTCTGTCTTTCACTCAGTCTAACTGTGTTAGTATAATCAAATACCTGAGGCTATTAACATGTCATCCCCCATGGAGTCCTCACTAGAGCTAATGTAAGTGTTATGCCCTTGAACCTCTAGAACTCTGAGTTAAATGCAACTCTTTTAGTTATAAAGGTACCCAGTCTCAGGTATTCTATTCAGGAGGGAGAGTTCACATTGCCAGACAGGAAGCCAAAGAGTGATTCAGAGATCAGGCTTATTTTTTAATACCTTAATCTTACCAGAATTAATTCATGGTCCCAAGAGGACAACTGTCATTTCTTCTGAAAGCACAGTCCCAATGACCTAATCGCCTTCCATTAAAGGTTCTATTTCCTCTAAATATTGTCACTCGGAGCCTCCTACACACAAACTTCAGGGAACACACCAAACCAAATCCAAACTCTAGCATATGGCAAGGGAAATAGTCAAGATAGTGGCTGCTTCTGCAGCCTGTGTTTCTAAATGATTACTGTCAAGAAGTCCCATAACTTCACCATCCTGACTTGGAAAGAAGAGGCATAATATGTGAGTACCAAAAACTTGTATTTTTTTTCTTTTTTTTTTTTTTTTTTTTTTTATTGGTTGTTCAAAACATTACAGAGCTCAAGACATATCATCTTTCATACATTCGACTCAATTGGGTTTTGAACTCCCCAAATACATAATACAGACTCACTTCTGTTACATACTCACATTTTTACATAATGGCATATTAGTGACTGTTGTATTCTGCTACCTTTCCTATCCCCTACTATCCCCCCTCCCCTCCCCTCCCCTCCCAACATCCCTCTCTACCTCCTCTGCTGTTGTTCAATTCTCTCCCCTTTTTTTCCCCCCACCCCCTTGCCCCTCATAACCTCTTATTATTTTGTGTATCACTGAAGGTCTCCTACCATTTCCATATGTTTTCCCTTCTCTCTTCCTTTCTCTCCCCCCATTCGTCTTAGTTTACTGTTAGTCTTTTCCTCATGCTCTTCCTTCCTGTTATATTCTTAGTGGCTCTCTTTATATCAAAGAAGACATTTGACATTTGTTTTTTAGGGCTTGGCTAGCTTCACTTAGCATAATCTGCTCTAATGCCATCCATTTCCCTGCAAATTCTATGATTTTGTCGTTTCTTAGTGCTGCATAATACTCCATTGTGTATAGCTGCCACAATTTTTTTATCCACTCATCTATTGAAGGGCATCTAGGTTGGTTCCACAGTCTAGCTATTGTGAATTGTGCTGCTATAATCATTGATGTGGCCGTATCCGTATAGTGTGCTCTTTTAAGGTCCTCAGGGAATAGTCCAAGAAGGGCAATAGCTGGGTCAAATGGTGGATCCATTCCCAGCTTTCCCAGGAATCTCCATACTGCTTTCCAAATTGGCCTCACCATTTTGCAGTCCCACCAGCAGTGAACAAGTGTGCCCTTTTCCCCACATCCTCGCCAACACTTATTGTTGTTTGACTTCGTAATGGCTGCCAATCTTACAGGAGTGAAATGGTATCTTAGGGTGGTTTTGATTTGCATTTCTCTGATTGCTAGAGATGTTGAGCATTTTCTCATGTGCTTGTGGATTGATTGTATGTCCTCCTCTGAGAAGTGTCTGTTCAGGTCCTTGGCCCATTTGTTGATTGGATTATTTGTTATCTTATTGTTTAATTTTTTGAGTTCTTTGTACATTCTGGATATTAGGGCTCTGTCTGAGGTGTGAGGGGTAAAAATTTGTTCCCAGGATGTAGGCTCTCTATTTACCTCTTTTACTGTTTCTCTTGCTGAGAAAAAACTTTTTAGTTTAAGTAGGTCCCATTTGTTTATTCTTGTCATTAACTCTTGGGCTACGGGCGTTCTATTAAGGAATTTGGAGCCCGACCCCACAATATGTAGATCGTAGCCAACTTTTCCTTCTATCAGACGCAGTGTCTCTGTTTTTATATCTAGCTCCTTGATCCATTTTGAGTTAACTTTTGTGGCTGGCAAGAGAAAGGGATTCAATTTCATTTTGTTGCATATGGATTTCCAATTTTCCCAGCACCATTTGTTGAAGATGCTATCCTTCCTCCATTGCATGTTTTTAGCCCCTTTATCAAATATAAGATAGTTGTAACTTTGTGGATTAGTCTCTGTGTCCTCTATTCTGTACCATTGGTCCACCTGCCTGTTTTGGTACCAGTACCATGCTGTTTTTGTTACTATTGCTTTGTAGTACAGTTTGAGCTCTGGTATCGCTATACCTCCAGATTCACACTTCCTGCTTAGAATTGCTTTTGCTATTCTGGGTCTTTTGTTTTTCCATATGAATTTCATGATTGCTTTATCTATTTCTACAAGAAATGTCTTTGGGATTCTGATTGGCATCGCATTAAACCTGTAGAGAACTTTGGGTAATATCGCCATTTTGATGATGTTAGTTCTGCCTATCCATGAACAGGGTACATTTTTCCATCTTCTGAGATCTTCTTCTATCTCTCTCTTTAAGGTTCTGTAGTTTTCATTGTATAAATCTTTCACCTCTTTTGTTAGGTTGATTCCCAAGTATCTTATTTTCTTTGAGGATATTGTGAATGGAGTGGTTTTCCTTATTTCCATTTCAGAGGTTTTGTTGCTGATATACAGGAATGCCTTTGATTTGTGCATGTTGATTTTATATCCTGCCACTTTGCTGAATTCATTTATTAACTCTAGCAGCTTCTTTGTAGATCCTTTTGGGTCTGTTAAGTAAATTATCATGTCATCTGCAAATAGCGATAATTTAATTTCTTCTTTTCCTATTTTTATGCCTTTAATTTCTTTTGTCTGTCTAATTGCTCTGGCTAGTACTTCGAGAACTAAATTGAATAGAAGTGGTGATAGAGGACATCCCTGTCTTGTTCCAGATTTTAGAGGGAATGCCTTCAGTTTTTCTCCGTTTAGGATGATGCTAACCTGAGGTTTAGCATATATAGCTTTTACAATGTTGAGGTAAGTTCCTGATATCCCTAGTTTTTCTAATGTTTTGAACATAAAGGGATGTTGTATTTTGTCAAATGCTTTTTCTGCATCTATCGAGATGATCATATGGTTCTTGTCTTTAAGCCTATTGATGTGGTGAATAGCATGTATTGATTTCCGTATATTGAACCAGCCTTGCATCCCAGGGATGAATCCTACTTGATCATGGTGCACAAGTTTTCTGATATGTTTTTGTATTCGATTCGCCAGAATTTTATTGAGAATTTTTGCATCCAAGTTCATTAGAGATATTGGTCTGTAGTTTTCTTTTTTTGCAGTGTCTTTGTCTGGTTTTGGGATCAGGGTGATGTTGGCCTCATAGAATGAATTTGGAAGAGCTCCTTCTTTTTCTATTTCTTGAAATAGTTTGAAAAGTATTGGTATTAGTTCTTCTTTGAAGGTTTTGTAGAACTCCGCTGTATACCCATCAGGTCCAGGGCTTTTCTTGGTTGGTAGACTTTGGATGGCTTCTTCTATTTCTTCCTTTGTTATTGGTCTGTTTAAATTGTGTGTGTCTTCCTGTCTCAATCTGGGCAAATCATATGCCTTAAGAAATTTATCGATATCCTCGCTATCTTCTATTTTATTAGAATATAGGGTTTCAAAATACTTTCTAATTATCTTCTGTATTTCTGTAGTGTCTGTTGTGATATTGCCTTTTTCATCCCGTATATTAGTAATTTGAGTTCTCTCTCTTCTTCTTTTTGTTAGCATAGCTAAGGGCTTGTCTATCTTATTTATTTTTTCAAAGAACCAACTTTTAGTTTTATCAATTTTTTCAATGTTTTTTTTGTTTCAATTTCGTTTATTTCTGCTCTAATTTTATTTATTTCTTGTCTTCTACTACAATTGCTGTTGTTTTGTTCTTCCTTTTCTAGGTTTTTGAGGTGTAGTGTGAGTTCATTTATTTGTTGGTTTTTTCTTTTTTTGATGAAAGAACTCCAGGATATGAATTTCCCTCTTAAAACTGCTTTCATTGTGTCCCATAGATTCCGGTATGTTGTGTCTGTATTATCATTTGACTCTAAGAATTTTTTTATCTCTTCCTTTATGTCTTCTGTAACCCATTGATCATTCAATAACATATTGTTCATTTTCCATGTGGTGTAGGATTTTTCCTTCCTTTTTTTATCATTGATTTCCAATTTCATTCCATTATGGTCAGATATGGTGCATGGTATTATCTCCACACTTTTATATTTACTAAGATTTGCCTTATGGCATAATATATGGTCTATTTTTGAGTAGGATCCATGCACTGCTGAGAAGAACGTGTATCCACTTGATGATGGTTGGTATATTCTATATATGTCAGTTAGGTCTAGGTTATTGATTGTGCTGTTGAGTTCTATAGTTTCTTTATTCAGCTTTTGTCTAGAGGATCTGTCTAATGGCGAGAGCGGTGTGTTAAAGTCACCCGTAATTATTGTGTTATGGTCTATTTGACTCTTGAACTTGAGGAGCGTTTGTTTTATGTAGATTGCAGCTCCATTGTTTGGTGCATACAAATTGATAATTGTTATGTCTTGTTGGTGGATGGTCCCTTTTAACAGTATATAGTGTCCTTCTTTATCCTTCTTAATTAACTTAGGTTTGAAGTTGATTTTATTTGATATGAGTATGGCCACTCCTGCTTGCTTCCGAGGGCCATGTGAGTGGTATGATTTTTCCCAACCTTTTACCTTCAGCCTGTGTATGTCTTTTCCTATCATATGAGTCTCCTGAAGGCAGCATATTGTTGGATTTGTTTTTTTGATCCAGGTTGTTAGCCTATGTCTCTTGATTGGTGAGTTTAGGCCATTAACATTTAAAGTTACAATTGATATATGATTTGTACTTCCAGTCATGCTTCTTTATTTATTTATTTTAGTTTGGCTAGTTTTACTTTTTTGGTTATTTTCCTCCTCCTTTACTGAGATACCTCTTGTTGTTAGTTTTGGGCACTATTTTTCAATTCCTCTTCTTGTAGTATATTGCTCAGAATGCTTTGCAGTGCTGGTTTTCTTGCTGCAAATTCTTTTAGCTTTTGTTTATCGTGAAAGATTTTAATTTCGTTGTCAAATCTGAAGCTCAATTTTGCTGGATACAGTATTCTTGGTTGAAATCCATTATTTTTCAGCGTTTGAAATACATTGTTCCAGGATCTTCTCGCTTTCAACGTCTGTGCTGAGAAATCAGTCGTTAACCTAATTGGTTTACCCCTGAATGTAATCTGTCTCTTTTCTCTGGTAGCTTTTAATATTCTCTCCTTGTCCTGTATGTTGGCTATCTTCATAATTATGTGTCTTGGAGTTGGTCTATTATAGTTTTGAATGTTTGGGGTCCTGTAGGCTTCCAGGATTTGGCAATCCATTCCCTCTTTCATCTCTGGGAAGTTTTCTACAATTATTTCATTTAATATGCTGTCCATTCCTTTGGTTTGAATCTCTGTGCCTTCTTCTATCCCGATGACTCTCAAATTTGGTTTTTTAATGACATCCCATATCTCTTGAATAGATTGTTCATGGGATTTAAGCATCTTTTCTGTGTTGACTATACTCTTTTCAAGTTGATAAACCTTGTCTTCATTATCTGATGTTCTGACTTCTACTTGATCAAGTCTATTTGTAATATTCTCGTTTGAGTTTTTAATTTGGTTTATAGTCTCCTGCAATTCTAGGATTATATTTTGATTCTTTTTTAAGATCTCTATCTCCTGGTAGAGCTCGTTCTTTGCCATTTGAATTTGTTTGTTTAATTCATTTTCAAAATATATTTTTATTGCTTGGACTTGCTGTCTCATGTCTTCTCTAATATTCCTTTCCATTTGAGTTAGGTATGCCTTGAGTTCTTTCCCTATCCCTGCTTCTGATGTTTCTATGTCCTCTTGTAGAATTAAGTTGTCTTGCATTGTTTGTACTCCTTTTTTCCCTTGTTTTCTCATGTTGTCCCCGTTGCTTTCCAGCTCTATTTGATTGTCGTGTTTCTACTCTCTTCTATAGATTTGTTTTGGTTCTGTATTACTCTGATGCCTCTCCTTAGTGTTGTTAAACTATGCCTGCTGACGTGGATTCCACTGTGAAGGAAGATCTGACGTCCGAGCTCCAGTGACGACACTACTTTGCTATGACCGGCCCCAGTTCCTTGCCTGGGTATCCTGATGAGGTGGTGTGACTGGACTGTCTCTGTTTGATTTCAGCTCCCAGTCGCGGCAGGCAGGCGGTCTCTAGCCGCCCAGTATCACAGGCCGAGGGCGGGTGATCGGTCACCTGCAGCCGGGTGTTCTCCTACCGCCCAGCTATGCGGGCAGTGGGTGAACTGTCGCCGGCGGGCCTGCAATTTCCAGCTGCCCAGTCTCGAGGGCCTTGCCTCTAGCCTCCTGGTTTCTCCTGCTAGCCTTCTGTAGCCGCAGGGCAGGCCGCAGGAATCAGTGGGCCTGGATCTCCGGGGTCCCACAGTTGGCAATTGGGATCCCAGGCACTCTGTCCTTTGGATTTTCCTGCTTGCCCCTCCCCCAGCTCTAGCTAGACAGGTTTCCTTTTGGCTGCAGATGGGTAGGGGGGGTTGCAGGTCAGGTGCCTCTAGTTCCCCCCTAGTCTTTATGCAGGCTCACTCTGATTCTCCCTCCCCCGGCAAGCCTAGGAGAGAATTTATGCGAGTTCCCGATGTATGGGGGATGGGCTGAGTGCCACACACCTGTTTTGTTGTTGAGATCTGTCGGAGAATGGCGGTGGATATATCAGCTGTTCAAGATGCTGACTGCTGATTCCCTTGGTGGGGTGTCCGCTGTGGGGGATGGGACTGTACCGCTTCCTTCCCCGTCTAAACTCCCGTACTCAGCCCGGGGGTCAGTGCGGGCTTGGCTGGTGGGATTCCACCTGATCGCAGCCGAGCCTCTCCCTGCTTGCTAATTAATCAAAAAACTTGTATTTTTGAACGATAAGTATTTCTGAGTAATTTGTCATTGCATCATTAGCTAACACATTCTGACTAAAGATATATTTTGCATAAGACCTGAGTAGAGAACAACAGTTAAACTATGAATATAGACTCGAAGTTTCACATATGCCTTCAAACTTATTTAAGTGCATTTGTTTCCTGGTTGCAAAATAAAAAGCAAAACATAAAGTAGCAATGCCACTGATTCAAAATACAGAAACTTCTCTAAAAATATATGTATGCAAAGTGTTGCAAAGAAGATTTTTGAACTAATTTTGCTTTTTATATGATGCTCATACATTTAAAAATGCCAACTTTGGGGCTACATATTCCTATGTGCACAATTAGGGGCAGTGTTTCAGTAGCCATTTAAGCATGGCGAAAATCTAGATATGTAGAGGTTTAATTAGGTTGTGCGTATGCAGAGGGGGAAAGAATCATAAGATTTTCTGCATGCCCAAATAATAGAGTTTTTGCATGATTTCAGTTATTCAGGAATTGAACTATGATCTTTATTTTACAGGTGAAAACACCTAACCTTAGAGAATTCACAAGTCAGAGATTTGTTAATCCTTCAAAGTATCAAAGGAGATGCATTCTGTTCTCAAGAGAACTATTAAAGCCTATGCTATGCCAAATTTCATTTAACCCAAATACGTGGGATAAACGTTGTTGCTGCCATTTAACAACTGAGAAGACTGAAATTCTTAAAAAATTCAAATTTTGTACCAAATCCTATTCTGGTAAGTAGCACAGACACTTGCAGGACAAGAGCTCTAGCCCCCACTCTCTTCCTGGGAGCTCTCGCTATTTCCAAAATCTCCATTGCTTTCTTTTTAAAAAAGAGAAAGATTTACATATTTATTCTAATTAAGTATATATGAAAGCAGAATGCATTTTGACTCATTGTACACAACTGTAGCACAATGTTTTCATTTCTCTAGTTGTACATGATATAGTGTAACACAATATGTGCAGTCATACATGTACCTAGGGTAATGATGTCCATCTCATTCCACCATCTTTCCTGCTCCCATGCTTCCTTCTGTCCCCCCTCTTCCCTTTGCCCAATCACAATTCCTCCATTTTTCCCACCCCCACCCCCATTATGGATCAGCATCCACTTATCAAAGAGAACATTTGGACTTCTGCTTTTTAGAATTGGTTTACTTTGCTTAGCATGATATTCTTAAATTTCATTCATTTACCTGCAAATGCCATGATTTTGTTCTCTTTTAACGTTGATTAATATTCCTTTGTGTATATATACCACAATTTCTTTATCCATCCATCTATTGAAGAGCATCTAGGTTGGTTCCACAGTTTAACTATTGTGAATTAAGCTGCTATAAACAATGATGTGTCTGTGTTACTATAGTATGCTGATTTTAAGACCTTTGGGTATAGACCAAAGAGTAAGGGATAGCTGGGTCAAATAGTGGTTTCATTCCAAGTTTTCTAATAAATCTCCACACTGTTTTCCAGGTTGGTTGCACCAGTTTGCATTCCTACCAGCAATATAAAAGTGTGCATTTTCTCCCACATACTCCCAACAATTATTGATGTCTGTATTCTTGATAATTGCCATTCTAACTGGTGTGAGATGAAAACTTAGAGTAGTTTTGATTTGCATTTCTCTAATTACCAGAGATGTTTAACATTTTTTCATATAATTGTTGATTGATTGTATATCATCTTCTGAGAAGTGTCTTTTCAGTTCTTTAGCCCATTTATTGATTGGGTTGTTTGCTTTTTGGTGTTAAGTTTTTTGAGTTCTTTATATATCCTGGAGATAAGTGCTCTATCTGATGTGTGTGTGGCAAAAATTTACTCCCCAAATCCGGGCTCTGTCTTCACCCCATTGATTGTTTCTATTGGTAAGAAGCTTTTTAGTTTGAATCTATCACATTTATTGATTCTTGATTTTATTTCTTGCACTTTAGGAGTCTTGTTACGGAAGTTGGTGCCTAATCCAACATGACAAAGATTTAAGTCTATTTTTTCCTCTATTAGGTGCAAGGTCTCTGGTCTAATTCATAGGTCCTTGATCCACTTTGAGTCAAGTTTGTGCATGGTGAGAGTTAGGGGTTTAATTTCATTTTTCTGCATATGAATTTCCAGTTTTTCCAGGACTATTTGTTTAAGAAGCTGTCTTTTCTCCAATGCATGTGTTTGGCGTCTTTGTCTAATAGGAGATAACAGTACTTACATGGGTTTGTGTCTATGTTTTCTATCCTGTACCATTAGTCTACATGTCTATTTTGGTGCAAATACCATGATGTTTTGTTACTATAGTTTTGTAGCAGAGTTTTAGGTCTGGTATTGTGATGCCTCCTGCTTCTCTCTTCTTGCTAAGGATTTCTTTAGCTATTCTGGGTCTCTTATTTTTCCAAATGAATTTCATGATTACCTTTTCTATTTCTGTAAAGCATGATGTTGGAATTTTAATTGGACTTGCATTGAATCTGTATAGAGGTTTGGGTAGTATGGCCATTTTGACAATATTAATTTTGCCTATCTAATAGCATGGGAGATCTTTTCAATTTCTAAGGTCTTCTTCAATTTCTTTCTTTAGTGTTCTGTAGTTTTCATTGTGGAGGTCATTCACTTCTTTTTTAAAGTCGATTCCCAAGTATTTTATTTTTTTGAGGCTATTGTGCATGGGGTAGTATTCCTAATTTCTCTTTTAGAGGATTCATCACTGATGTATAGAATTGCACTTTATATATGGGTATTGGTTTTATATCCTCCTACTTTGCTGAATTCATTCATTAATTCTAGAAGTTTTCTGGTGGAGTTTTTTGGATCTTATAAGTGTAGAATCATGTTGTCAACAAATAATGATAGTTTTAGTTTTTCTTTTCCTATTTGTTTCCCTTTAATTTCTTTAATTTCCCTTTAATTTCTAGCTCTGGCTAGAGTTTCAAGGACTATGATGAATAGAAGAGGGCATCCATGTCTTGTTCCTCGATTGCTTTCTTATACTATTGCTACCCAAAGCATATTCTTTGGATGGCTGGCATTAAATTTATCCAAGAGCTTATTAGAAATACAGAATCTCAAGTCCATACCCAGTCTGAAATCTCTCCTGGGCATGAGGTGAACTCTGGCCCAGGCCTTGAGGATCTTAACCATACCTCAGTCATTCCTAGAGCTACCCTCATAATTGTGAATCAAGGCTCTTTCTAATCTAGTCCAGTGGCTTAATGTGTTCCTAGTGTTCCAACAGCATTTACAATAACTGCCAGAAAGCAGGAAAGCATTATAATAATTAAATACTCATAACTTTGAGTACAAGTCTCCATTCAACACCCATTTACTAAATCCTTTCTGTGTCCAGACAACAGGCAAGGCAGGAGAGATACAAAACTGATCAAGACATAGCCTCTGTCCTCAAGAACAGCACAAATCATTTTAGAGGTGTTGCCTGATACAGAAAATAAGTAAATAGGCTCTTATTTGCCTTTAACTTACAGAAATGAAAGGAACTAAATGATGTACATTGTTAATAATATCATGCTCAGTAGGAATATCTATGATGATTATCATCTACTATGGAACTTATGCAGATAAATTGTGGGACCATGCTTATGTGGATCCATTGAACAGAATGTCTGTTTTTTGTAGACTCATTTTCTTTGGGAGCACAATTGACATAGGCATATTTACTCTACTTACATATAGTACAGCACCTTGGATCTGGGGGATGCTTTATCCTGACCTCTCATGGAAAAAGTAGCAGTGAGAATTCAGGGGTACCTACCTGTGTTGGATCTGCTGCAAAGATTTATTTATAATATCTATCATATTGTATCATTATGTAAGTACATAAAACAAATACTGAGAAGTCTTGGGGAAATTTTTTAATCTAAAAATGATTTCACTTGATATGTATATGTCAGATTGTATTGTATAGGGTTTTGTCATTTCAAATATCACCACAGTCCCCATTTAAAGCCACAATGTGTCTTTTCTGAACTGGGGTAAACCCAGGGAATATCTAAACACTTCACAGGGTGTATTTTTATCAGTAAAAACTTCTACAAGAAAAATATATCTTGAAAATGATAAAAAATAAACAAATAGAAGCCTTGCAGCAATTGTAAAAGTGGCAATGATTGTGTTTTCAATTCTCTGCACTAAAGGTATTTTCAAATAACATTTGTGGAAAATTCTTGACTCTTAAAAGTCTGACACAAACTGACAAAATTCTCATTTGGGGCATAAACAATTCCCAAACAGACTCTTCCTATAAAACCAAATACTTTTAAAGCTTTTGAAAATAGTTCTTTATTCTCCTTTAACATCCAATGATGGCTTGGGGGATAGAAAAGAAGAGGTTATTTGGCAGAAATCCAAAAGTTGGAATATTTTTCAGTTGACTTCATGTTTATTTCTGTTCAAAGTTTGAACATGTTTTCTCAAAAAAAAAAAAACTGCACTGACCTTTATGAGAAGCCCAATATTTGAAAAAATTTTAAGACAGGAATAAAGGCTAATGATTCTAAAATGTTGTCTACAACATATGACTCAATTCCCTGAATAGCAGGTGAACAAAATGTTATTAATGGCTTTTTATTGCTGTAGATGTATGAAATAGAGAAGATACAATAACAAGAAGGACAAGAAGGGGTGATGTAAGGTGAGAGTGTCTTAAGAAGAAAACACATTTGATTTGTCGGAGAGCACCCAACATGCTACACTTAGAACTACAAGCACATCCTGGGTCTGTCACCTGTCCTGCCAGCACTCAGAAATAGGCAGACCAAATCAACAGCTAAAGATTCTTATCCATAGGCCAAGAGCAGTCACTCAAGGCTGTAATCCCAGTTTCTCAGGAAGTTGAGGCAGGAGGATTCCAAGTTTCAAGCCAGCCTGTGCACCTTAGCAAGACCTATCCCAAATTAGAATTTAAAATAAGAACAGGGGATGTAGTTTAGTGGTAGAACACTTGCCTAGCACAAAGTAGGTCAGATCAAAGTGCCAGTATTCTTATGGGTGCAATAGGTATGGGTAGGTGCAAAACACAACAAAGATGCAAAGCTCTAAACATTAATGATGACCAGTTTCACTTTCTACAGCAATACCCCCAGTGGTTACTACGTGTAGATTTCATAGAAATAGACTTTCATACTGCATTAACACATCACTTCAGAGGTGACTGATTCTTCAATGGATTAAACAGTATACAAAATTGGGAACTAGAGGAAAAGGGAATTTGCAATGTTACTAATATATACATGAGGCCATGTAATGACTGGTAAAGGACAGAGAGAAGCACAAAATGAACATGTACCACTTACTGAGTGAAATTGGTTCAAATAATTTAAGAAAGAAGGTTTTATGCCATTTGACCATAAAGACTTCGGATTATCATGGTCTATTTCACCACATTAGATCATCAATATTGGCTTACATTTTTTAAATTGTCTACAGAGGAAATATTGTACTTAACTTGTTGATAACTGGCTAATGTTTCCTTGGCAAAATAAGTAGTATTGCCTTTGTTTGACACAACATGCATTTAGTTCAAGAGTGACAATTATGAATGCTGGGTTCTACATATTTTCTTTTCCATTTAAATTAATTTCTAGCTCAGAAGTAACATTCTTGTTTTGTAGACCACCAGGCATGAAAGCACTTCATGTTATCCTAAAAATACCAAGAGTACTTTATCAAAATTAAATAATATATCATAATTGAAAGGATCCAAAAGAAATGATACCATATTTGTAGCTATGATTTTACCATTCCCCTAGCTTTATTTTATAACCCAAGAAGAACTTCTTTTTTATTTTGGATTAAACAAAAATAACATAAAATATAATGTATTTTAGCAGAAAGACCTTTCTTGCCTCTGTAGAACATTTTTTTAGAATTATGTAAAAAAGTCTATTTTGTAATTAATATTTATACATAATATTACATATGGATGGAACATAATGAATTTGGTAAGGAAGCTAGACATGGTTATATTAACAGTCACCATGTAGGGCACAGATCTGATGATCTGGTAAAAAGATGATTCAGATGGCCAAAGCAATTACGCTAATACCCTTTAGTGTTCCAAAGAGAAAACCAAGAGAAGATGACAATAGCTTTTAAAAAATACAGAGGAAAATAAAAAGGACCTTATTTATAAAGATACAAATAAGTTCTGGGGTTAGACCGGACATCAGTATGCACAAGTCACCTAAGCTTCAGCAGTTTAGGAATTTCTTTAAACTGTCAGGTCATTGTTTATCTTGATAGGTGTTCCAAACAAACTTGTTAATATGATAAAGGTTCATGGACTTCTATTTGCTACAGAAGGAAGGAAAAGAAATAAAATTGGAGCACTGGAAGTTTGTCTTTAAGATTCAATTCCCAGTGTACAGTGTAGAAAACACACACACACACACACACACACACACACACACACATATATTTCACCACATTGTGTGACAAAATGGTAGCTGTCATAATGTGCCAGTTAACATGTCCAATACGAGCTGATCGTTGAGTGTCCCCTGGGAATAGAAGACAGAAACATGACAAAGAACAAAGAACTTGGATCAATAAAGCTTGGGGAAATAAGACAGAGAAGGTTATTTACTTGCATTGATCCGCTGCCGCCGTCGCGTAAACTTGGCCTGTTTTTCTTTTGTTAACCTTTAAGCCTGAGTATACTCAAAGGCAACCAGGGAGCCAACTAACAGGTGTAGATTAAGGATCGAAGGAGGTCACCATACCTCTGTCACCACCAGGCACCCATGTAACAACATCCCTGAAGAAATTTAAACATCAATAGCCATAATAAGGGCAAATTTATCAAGCCCAGCCAGCTTGAGCTGGGAGCCTGCCTGCGTCCAGCTGGTTTGCCCTTGCTAAAGCTCAATTGATTTGGACATTCTTTTACTAGAGTTGATTATCAATTGTGACATAGCAAATTTGTTACCTTCCAAGTGCTGAGCGTATTGTGGCCATTGGAGTCCCTGAAGTGAAAACACCTGGACTTCAGTTACCCTCACTGGTGGACAGAGAGAAGGAAGGCCACAGCCATGCTCTCCAGAGCACAGGCCACCAGCTGCCCGATGGATGCAGGCCAGGTTGCTTCTGGACAGAGAAGCAAGAAGGAAGGCTTTCTCAATGAAGTTGAAAGGACTTATTGAACAGAGAGTGAAGTGTCCCTTTAACTCCTCATCTGGAACCAGAGCACAAACTGTAGCCTGCATATCAGTCCCTCCCCTTGGAATAAGCTAACCAAACATCTTCATGGACCCAATCCAGACCCATCTCTCAAGGCACATTTTCCTTCCTCTGAAATCCATAATTCAAGGTCTTGTTTTGTTTTGCTTCTCTCTCACTACTCTAGATTATACTATAATATTATACTACATGTATTATAGTGTTATAAATATTATACTGATCTACATTACAATTATTATTTTTATAATTTGTCCTTTCTTCTTTACTAGATAACAAATTTCTTAAGGCAGAAGTGTGGTTTACATAACTGTGTGTTTGCTATATCATCTATTACAATACTGCAAATATGAAACCTATATAATAAAACTAGTTGGTGTATGAGCACATGAATGAATGAAAATTCGATAATTCAGATGTAGATAATCTCATATTTGGTAGTTAAACAATTATTATTAGGGTCTATCAGAAACAAAACTTGCACATAGGTGGTCCATATTTTTGAGCTAGATTTTCTCTTCTGGGGCAATTTTTCCATGCCTAGTACCTCCTCTTTTGATCTCCTTAGCCACACCTCCAAATCTCTTCAGCATCATTAGCTATCAATCACTTACATGTCAGTGTAACTCAGCAGTGTACCTCATAAGGGAATGATATTTACATCTGCTAACATTTTGTTAATTTTTGCATCATTGTGAAAGATACTAATCTGTGTTTCTCTTTTATTATATTGCTTGGTTTTGGTATCAGGAAAATGCCTACACTGTTTGGCTGTCTGTTATTGTAAAGAAAGATTTCAATAATAAATGATTCTTCTTGTAGTAAGTCTTCTATAGAGAAATTTCACATAGAATACCTGCTGGTATGCACAATAGTTGTTGTGTATGAGCAGGCAGGATGACTACCTCTGCTCCACTATTAAGAAAACTGTGGCTAATAACTAGTTCAAATGGACTCTGTTAGGAATTGGATAACTTAAACAGTAATTTTGTCATCTGTCTCCCAAGCCTGTATTCTTTGTTTTGAAGTTCATCTCCACATAGTGTTATTTTAGGCAAAATAAATAGACGAGGAAAAATGGGGTGCATTCTGCAAAATACTATAGATGGAAAAAGTGGGGGAAAAGATATTGGAAAAAGTATTATAAAAACAAAATTGCTCATCATTCCAGAACAACACATCCCAACTACTTTCCCTGAGTATCCATAAGGCAGAAGGAACCCCAGGTAGGAAACTGTTGAGATCCCATCCTCCAGGACTCACAAAGGATAAGTGGTTTAACAATCTGTAACCACAATGCATCATCAACTGTTTCTTAGCATGGGCTAAAGTGGAGCCCATGAAGTGACAATGATCTGTGGCAGGATGCTCAGCACAGCTTGAGTGCACCAGGTCCCCGGGACAAAGGGGTTTGGGCCTGACTGCCAGTACCTTTTCTTTGTGGAAGGCATCTGCATGACATAGTCCTCATTAAGGTCCATGGTAGCCCTGCTCTGCATAGTCTGGAAAGCAGCTCTCTCCCCAGAAACATGTCCTTTCCTGAAACACCTTCATTTCTCAGGCCAGTCTTTCCAGGCCTGGTATCTACATCAGGAAAATGAAATAAATTAAAAACCCCAAACACCTTTCTAATGGGCACTAATTGGTGCTTCTGCTGACAAGGTTTGCAGGAGCTTGGAAGGGGCCTCAGAACAGATGTCTTTCTCCTGCTAACCACAGTCCCCCTGTGGCAATTAGTGTGGGTACTGGGGACACTGTGTTCCTGTCCTCTGTGTTTGCTGCCTCCTGCAGATAAGAAGTGCAGTGTATCATGCTGTCACAGTAGGTTGTCCTGAATGGATCCCACACCTGAAGATGATCAAAAGGAAACCTGAACTCTTTCTTTTTAATTTCATTAGAATTTAAGAAGCAAAGTTCAAGCAAACATAATCCACCACAATATGAAAATGAAAGCCTTTGAGCTCCGGGGAGGAAAGGAGCCCAGGATGTGTTTTCAGGGAGATTGAGTGAACCCCACAAGCAGACTCTGGGGTGGAACACTCAACATGTCCCTTTCTTTATTTACCCATTCATCACAGACTTCCTCAAAGAATCTGAGGAGACAGACCTAAACTAGGTTCTCAAGAGAAAACAGTGTACCTGTCTACACAGTTCTGCCCCTATAGACATACCTCCAAGACCAAGGTAGATATTGACCTTCATCATTAAATACATATGATATTTTTCCCATTTACTGTAAATCACAAGTTAGAAAAACAGATAGTGATATTGTTATACTAATGAGATCATGATTAAAAGTGAAGATGCAAAGGGATTTCCTCAGAAAATCCATTTAAACCATGAATGAAAAGAGGAAAAAGGAAGCAGGCTAGGCAAAAATAGGGGAGGAAGCCCAAAGATTAAGATCTAAGAGGTGAAAAAGAGGATGGTGAATCTGAAATGCTGAGGAAAATTCATTTGATTAGCTACAATGGGATTGTGATCATCATCAGGCAAAAAGAATTGGTTTTGTCTCATGCTCACAAAAAAAAGAGTAGAGGATCAGATTAGGAGGCCATTGCAATAATGGAGGAAGGAGATATGAGTTAAGAGTGCAGGAGTCTAGGAATCTAGTGTTCATATGCATGCATAAACACACGCACTTACCATGTGGATACAGATGAACATACACACATTCACAAATGCAACATCCACCACGTACATATGGTTGGAAAGATGACAATATTGTTATGGAAATGTGAAGCAGAATCAAGAACTTTAATATTAGATTTTATAAAAAGTATATACATGGAATTATATATATATATATATATTTGTATAATTTATATATAATTTATAAATGGATTATATATTTATAATTACATATTATATTATAAAATGTTATAATATATAATTATGATATAAAGAAAATATAATTAGGCCTGGGGATGTGGCTCAAGCGGTAGCGCGCTCGCCTGGCATGCGAGCGGCCCGGGTTCGATCCTCAGCATCACATACCAACAAAGATGTTGTGTCTGCCGAGAACTAAAAAAATAATAAAATATTAAAATTCTCTCTCTCTGTCTCCCTCTCTCACTCTCTCTTGAAAAAAAAAAGAAAATATAATTAAAGTATATATAATTAGATCTTTAAAAAATAAAACTATCTGTCAAAATAAAAAGCTTAAACCTAACTGGTGGAAAGTTTAGCAGATGAGATAAAAAGACTTGACACAGAAGATAAACAACTGAAAACCAAAGAAATTTCTCCAAGACAGAGATAAAAGGTGGTGAGAAAAATGAAAAAAAGATAGCAACATGGAAGAAAGTTACTGATGATGTTTCCTGTCTTAGTAAGTTCTCCATCAGTCTAACAAAATACCTGGGATAATCAACTTTTTAATGAAAAAAGATATAATTTTGCTCATGGTTTTAGAAGTTGCCATTCATTATCAGTTGGCCCTATTGCTTTGGGCCCATGGTCAGGCAGCCTATCATGGCATAACGTGGGGTGGAACAAAATCACTCATTGCAAGTATAGAAAGCAAAAATGACTAAGGAAGGGGGTTGCATTCCCACAATTCTCTTCTAAGGCATCCACCTCTGTGACCTAAAGACCTACCTCTAGGATATTCCTCTTAGAGGTTTTACCATCGCACCATCTTGGAGATCAAACCTTTAAAACACAAGGGTCTTTAGAGGACATTTAAGGTTCAAACTGGGTATTTCCTAAGTCTCTTTGAAGGAGGGATCAGTCAAGCCCTCCTGGTTTATATTGGTATAGGGAAAAAAATAGACAGCAAGTTATTTCATTTCTTTTATCCCAAGCAAACTTACATTGGGTCAACTAGACCCAGTTTTTGTCACTTCAGGGTACCTTCTAGACAAAGTTGCTAATGGATTGAGGAAGCACAACAACATAGACATGTAACCAACATGATTAATTATCTGTACTGGCTTTGGTGTCAGGGTGAGAAAAGAGTAGAAGAGGTCAACACCTAGAAGTTCTCCACTCTTGTTAAATTTAACTATTGAATGTAGGTTTGGATTATTTTTTCCTCTTGACTTTGTTTCCTATGAAATTAACTCTTCCAAATCCCAAAAGTATTTTCTCACATGAATCAAGACAAAACAAATAACTCCGTCTTCGATTTTTACTGATTGTACATATGATATTTTTCCATTATGATTTTATTAGCATATGTAGGGATCTCCCAAAGCAAAGAAGGGCTACATATCCACAATTCAGAACTTATTTAGATCTTAACCTCATTTGGTCAAACCCAATTGTTTCAAAGTGGGAAGTTCAGAATTTAAACCCAGGCAGACTGTCTCTTGAGTCCAGTCCTATACAGACTGAGCTTTGCCACTGGCTAATGCAGACACTTTCAACCATGACACTATTGACATTCAAGGTCAAATAATTGCTGCAGGAAGTCTGTCTTGTTTATAGTAGGATGTCCAACAGTGTTACAGGCCTCTACCCACTAGATGCCAGTAGCAAACTTCTCCAGACATTGCCAAATATCTCCACATGGATGACGGCAACAGTGTCATGGGTGAGAAACACTGAGCCACGCTGCATACCAGGACCCAAGTAAAAGCCTTAGACTTAAGTGGAATGTTAAAACTCTTCCCATTAATATCTATCTGACTTAGCTTCTCAACTATAGTGTAGATGGCTGATTCAATACAATAAAATAAGAAAAAGAATTGCAGTGCATACAAACCTACCACTATTTGTTGCTCTAAAGTTGTTCACAACACAAAAATTCATTTCTGATGTCTTATATTTTATTTTGATAAAGTCTTAGAGAAGTCATTCCCTCAATTAAAGGAGGAAGGGGAAAATAAAACAAGGGATGTCTGAGAAGGAAGAAAGGATAAAGATGAATATTTGAAAGAATGGGAGACAATGCTAAAAAGACAGAACAGCATTATTAGGGACTGTATTAGTCCTGGCTGAGGTCCCTGATCATAAAACTTTTATATCTTCATTGCCTAAAAATGTCAGAAGAGATTTTGTCCAGTTTCTTACCAATGTCTCTACTAATAACCCCAAATGTATTTGTAATTCCTGTCCTTAGTGTGCACCTTTATTTCAGTTATATGAAAACTACTACTTGCTATCAAATCTCAGTATGCAAATAAAAATTAATATTAAAAAGTTTTATGAAACTCAATACTGTTGAGAAATGTAAATTAATAAAGTATCTTGGGGGAAAGTTTGGCATCATATATCAAAGGAAACAATGTTCCCACCATTGACTGGACAATCCAGTTCCTGGGAATTTTCCTAAAGTAATGATTGCACAAGGGCAAAAGATAATCAGCAGCATTGTTACAATATTAGAAAATTGGAAATCATCTAACCATCCTCCCTTGTGGTCTGCCTAAGTAAATATTTGTTCACATATACAATGACCTCTGATACCACATTAAAAAAATAATAATATTCATGGTATATTGTAATGAGTGAATAATGCAATTTGTAAGCAAGTTTGCATTGTGTAATCTCATTCATAAAATATCATACGTGAACAGAAAGATTTCTGTTAGGTTATTTCTCAAAGTATCACCTATGATTACCTCAGGGTAGTAGTATTTGAATCATCTCTATGTTCCTTTTCATACTTTCTAGATCATTTGACTTTTCTACATTGAGCATACATTAAAAAAAACAAAAAACAAAGTGGTTTCCAAAAGAATCAAAATGGTCAAATGACTGATACTGACAGTTGGAGCTGAAGGTTATACACTTTGATAAACTGCATGGGAGCAAGTTTGACTGTTAGGTCCCTCCTCTTTGAGACATCTAGGTTCATTTCATACATGAGAAGGCCGACTCATGGTGCCATAGGCCTAAAAGCTGAAGCTCGCAGCGTGTGTATGTGCCAAGGTACATTCTCAGAGGAAACTACACCTATTTTAGCAAAACAAATAATAATATTGAAATCTGCAGCCAAAGTTAAGACCTGTCTATGTGTACTTTGATTCCGGATGTGCCCTTGGTGTGGCAGAGCAAGAGTGGTCCTGCCTCACCCCGAGGCCTGGTACATTATGACCTACTCACTAGTTTTGGCCAGTCAGCTGCTTGGCAGCTTTCCCAGCAGTCATTGCACTCCGAGCACGACATCTATCATTGCTACAGTCAGAAAGATGGCACTTACCTGATGGGTGGGCAGAAGCGTCTTCTCTTACCATATGCTGGGGATTGTCAGGGGCTGTTCATGCCAAGAGTGGCTAGTTTTAGTGCCAGGAAATAGGCCTTCCCCAAAGCCTGCCAAAAAAAATACAAATAAAAATTTTAAAAGAACCAATTTTCACATATCAAATTCCGTGTTGAAGAGTTGTGTAACAAGCTATGCGGAGCAGAGAATTATGGACATTTTTCTGGCATCCACTTATTCAACACAAAAAAGGAAGAGCAGTTTTCATCTTTGAAATAAAAGAGGAAAAAAAAATCCCTGACCTACATAAATATTAGGTTTAGACCTAGCCCTAGGCAGAGACTGAGTGGGTGGCCACCCTATCCAGTGTAACTTAATGAGCACTGAAATGCCCACTTGGGGGAAGAGTGCACTTCTCATCATTTGAGTCACTTTTGCGGATGAAGGCAGTATCTCATGGAGGGTCCTGTTGAGCCCCTCTCTGTTCCCTGGGAGAACAAAATAATGTTAATCCATTGTCTCCAATTATCATATTGTGCAGATTAGCTGATGAGACACAGCAGGTAGCAGTGTTTTAATGAAATCGCACAGACTAGGGCAATATTTGAGGCATCAGGTGTCAGTGGAGAGAGCCACTGTTTTTTTTGCTGAGCTTACTTCCGTGCAGTTAGTGAGCAAGATAAGGATACAAGCTTTAGAATTGTAGAATCAGAAGAGAGCTTTCCAAGGCAGAGATACAGAACAGAGAAAAGAGTCACAGTCCTGTCTAAAATAAAATAGGAGCCCTAGTCAGGCACAGTCTGGGGGTTCAGGCTCGAAAGACCCCTTGAACTAAGCTTGGGGATATTGTCAGGATAGAGGGGAAGAACCCCATAAAAGTTTCTAAGGGAGTTTCAGAAAGAGACAAAAAGGACCTCAAGTTCCATGAGCAGAGATGACTGAATGCCAGAGGATGCCATATGAGCTGAAACCTTATTTCCCACAGAAAATGGAGAAAGACAGTGGAGTGGGAAGGTCAAGCAGCTTAGGAGCAAGGATGGGGTAGGAGTCAGGGAGTTTATTTCAGAGCTTTGAGTGATTGAGCCTGTGCCAAACGAAGCTGCTGAAACAGACCTGTCAGCTTCACACCGGGCAACATGGTGACCAAACCCCATTTTAACCCAGAGCAGCCCCATCAGATCCTCTGTGGTGCTTCCTGTTGGCCCCATTTCTACCTGGCCAGGTTCATCCTCATAACCTTTTATAGGAGACCGTGTGAGTGTGTGGGAGGGCAAGATTGTGTTCTTAAAAAGATTGCTAATCCATCACAAGTTTATGCTCACAGAACATAATTTGAATCTCTGATCTATGCCTTTGATTATTTAGCCATTGTCATAGGAAGGTCAAAACACAGCTATAGTTAAAGGCCACACACTCAAATTTTAGTTCAATTCTCTTGTGAGAAATGAAGTATTCCAACATCTCCTTTCTTATCCTGGAAAACTTAGAACTTCATTCCTCTAATCACCTATCTTTGAAATATTTCCATTAAGACAGAAAAATCAACCGAAACATCCATATTTCAAGTCACCATGGCATCAGAATACTTGAATTCCAATCCTGATTTAGCAACTTTCCAGCTAGGTGCCTCTGTGTGCTTTAGTTTCCTCATCTACACATCAGGTGTAACAATAGAGCACATCTCATTAGATGAAAAGACAATCACCTATGGCTGAACTTCACATTTCTTTCTAATTATATACTAAGAGGCATTTAACCAGAGTTTAAATACAAATAAAGACAGATGTACGAAGCATAACTATTCATGTCATATAATTTATTCCAAAAGATCAAGGAAAGCAAGTGATTAAAGGGTAGGAACAGACAACTCTCAAAAGTATATAATGAGTCCAAAAAGATCTATGCAAATGCAGTAAGCATTTAAAAAATCACAAAAATGCAATTAAAACAAAATCATATTTCTTTTTCCTATAAAATTGTTAAACCTTTAAAAGTTTAAAAATTCCCAGGTTGGCTACTAGGTTAGGAAACAGGCTCTCCTTAAGTGTTTCTGTGAGTAAAATCACTGTGACTTTTTGAAAGGCTATTTAGCAGTCTGTCAAATTGTAAGATGTATATATAGGGGATTGTGGATATATCTCAGTTGGTAGAGTGCTTGCTTTGTGTGCACAAGGCCCTGGGTTCAATCCTTGGCAACACACACACACACACACACACACACACACACACACAAGATATACATCTGAACATAATTTTTGTGGTAGGGATCAGAAACTTTAGTACACATCTAAACAAATATATGTATTTATTGCAGAATCATTGCACAGCAGAAAACTGTAAAATAATCCAAATGTTTGCCAATAGAGAAATATTTAATAAATTAAGATATTGTGTAATAATAAACAGTCTTTTAAAAAAATGAGTTCGAGCTGGGTGTGGTGGTACACACCTGAAATCCCAGTTGCTCTAGAGGCTCAGGAAGGAAAAAGACAAATTTCAGGCCAGCACTAGCAGCCCAGTGAGACCCTGCCTCAAAATAAAACATAAAATAAAATGAGATTGGGGATGCAGTTCAACGGTAGAGCCTTTGCCTAGCAAGTGCAAGATTCTACGTTCAATCTCCAGTACTGCCAAAAATTTTTTTTAAAAATGAGATTGATTTATATCTACTAACAGAAAAGGCAAATGGAAAAAATGTTTTATTTTAATTCTATTTTTAAATATTTTAAAAATATTGCATGTTAATTTGTTTTTACTGGAAATGGTCGTGGAATATGTCTATGTGTATTTTTTTTTATCATGTCTATGTCTATGTTCCATGGATGTCAGAAAAGCAGATGCGTCTAAGCTGAACTTTGTGGTTCAGTATGGTTGACTGAGCTGTTGTCAAAAAATTATTAAAGATGGGTAAAAAAAGTCATGAATTTAGCATCTACAGATCAGAGTTCAAAGTCTAGTTTTTCAACTCACTGAGTATAGGAAATTTGTAAAATTTTATTTTATGGACTTTAATCTTCCTTAATTCCTGACTTGTAAAGTTGCCATATAAATTAAATTAAATCATACGTATAAATCACCCAATATACAATGCATTATTAAGACATTTCATCATTAGTTTTTTTAGAAAAATTTGTTCTAATTAGTTATACATGATAATAGAATGCATTTTGACACATCATACACAAATGCAGTATAACTTATTCTTCTGGTTGTACATGTTGTAGAATCACACTAGTCATTTAATCATATATGTACCTCAGGAATTAATGTCTGATTTATTCCTTTCTCCTTCCTACCCCCATATCCCCCTATGGAAATGCTCATTTATTCCAATAAAATTTCAGAGTTTTTAAAAAAAGATTTTTATTTGGTTTTTAGTGAAATAACAACACATAGTAGGTAATCTCAACATATTTAGAAGTCCTAATCTCCAATTTCTTTGATTAATAATTTAGAGAAAGAATTGAACTATCTAATAGAAATTGTCAGTGGCAAAAATCTCTGAAAAGTTTGAGTGCTGAAGAGTGCTGTGGCTTGAATGTGTCTGCCAACAGCATGTGTTGGAAACTCAGTCCCCACAGCAACAGGTGATAGGAAAAAAAGAGGTAATTTATCCATGAGGTCACCATTTTCCTGAACAGATAAATGCTGTTCTTTCAGGAATTGGTTTGTTAAAACAGGGCAAGTTTGTTCTCTCTCTTTCTCTCATCTTCTCTGGACCTTTCACCTTCCGCCATGGATGATGCAGCAAGAAGTCCTCCTGAAGATGACTGTATTTTGATCTTGGACTAACTAGCCTTCAAAACCATGAGAACTGCTCATTATAAATTACCTACCTCAAGCCCTTGATACATCAACACAGAGGACTACAAGATGAAGAAACAAGGAAATTGGTTTGTGGAGATTGTTACTACAAACTTTGCTTAGCCCAGTTATGGGGCAGATGCTTAGTCTTCTGTGACCAGAACACTTGAAATTTGGACATGAAGTTAGAAAGCATCTTCAAACTCTAGCAGTAAACACATTTTTTTTTTTTTTTTTTTTTTTTTTAGGTTTTGAATGTGGAAACCACTGACAAATATACTCCCCCTCCCCTTTCAGGAAGATGGTGTATAAATGTGAGAAATCCAGTCCAAAGAATCACTTCAATATTCTCTTGAAGCAGAAAACTTTAATAATGAGAAAAGCTTATTTTTCTATTATTCAGCAAATTTTTACACAGAAATTCTTCCTACTTACCTTCCCCTGCCCCACCTAATGTGTTTATTCTCTATAATCTTATATACTCATACAATCATATATATCAAAATGCTCTCTGATTTATAAATAAAAGGACAAGGCTGCAAAAGTACAGGGAATTATCTTTGGGCAAAATGAGTTTGAGGTCAGTTTTCAGGGTCCTTAGGTTTTTATATGCAATCTAGCCACATTTCCTTTCTCTGCTATGCTTGCTTAACTTACTAGAAACTTGGGCACAATTCTGCTGGTGTTGGCAGTTTTAAGGTGTGGATTCTTATAGGCTATTTACAAGATGCCAAGGGTTGTCAAATCTGGAACATGTGTTTTTTATTCCACAGTCCTTCCCCAACAGCAGAAATACTCTGCAGATTATCAGATCAATTTGCTGATATTTAGCATCACTTTCTCCTGTTTTTTCAATCCACTATAGGTTTCGGGTGAGATGAATTTTAATGTTTCTTCATGCTGAAACTGACAAAAAATATTCTTTAAACATTTAAAGAGAAGAAACAGGAACTTTAAATTTCAATGCAAAGAGAGCTCATTTCATTTACTTAAACATTTCACAATTATTTTCCTGCCAAAGAAATTCAAATTTTTATTCTTAAAAAAAGAGCCCTCTATAGATATTATAAGCACTGAGTTGAACTAATGAAGATGTGGTTGTAGCTATTCTGAATTTGTCAATACTAGCTTTGCTTAAGTTATCATGATGGTGCTATGGACTGATTCATATTCTCTTGTCCCACAAAATGTCAATATTTTTTCTTACTAAAATAGTTATGAAGCTACTTACCATGTTGTATAAATATACAGAGTTGTCAAATGTGAGTGAATATTAGAAAAGATGAAATCTCTTTCCCATAGTCTATCTCATGAGCTTCAGCTTTGGGGTTTCTGTCTTTATTTGGCTGATTTTCTGCGAGATGCCATGCCCTGGCATTCTGATACTTCTCTCCAACTTCATTCCAGTATCTCTAAAGTTCTCAAAACCCGCCACAAAATGTCTTTTCTATTAATAAGTCAGGAAAATAGGCCTTCTCCACTTGAAAGACAACTGAAATGTTCCACCATTACAGTAGTAAGATAATGCAAGACTCTCAGCTCCTACAAGATAGCTCAGGCCCCATTGTTCTGGGTTCCTGACACAAATCTCCTGCCTGCTCCAGGATCCTAGCTCTCATCTCTGACTTCGTAGTGTCAGTTTGTAGTCACTATTCTTGTTTATCATGATCTCTGAGATTTCTGAACTTGAGTTCCCAAACCCCATCTGGAATATTGTCAATAAACATTTGAATGAGTGAGTGAATGAATAAATGAATGACGTACTGGCAATGCTCCATCAGATCCCAGGACATAAATGAGATAAAGTTTTTGTAGATAACAGGAAAGACCATTCATACTTTTCCTTCCCAATTTTTGTACATTTAAAGAGTAAATCCTCCGGACATGTCACACATTGTACACTTAATAAATGCTACCATTTATTAAGAAACATGTAAATATGTTTCTTCAGTGTTTCAAAGCAAATGAGTGTCCCTCATTTTCTTTAACTTTCTTGCATGAGGAAAAGCATCCCTGTGCTGGACCCTGACTCTGTCCATAGTAGGCAGGGAAATTGAGCCAAGCCATGTAGACAATGGCAACCCTGTCCTCCGTTCCTCTCCAGGCCATGCAGTCAGAGTTGCCAGCTTCAGGTGCCCCTGCCTCAGTGTCTCAGTGCACTCTGTGGTGCTCTTGGCGTATTACAACAATGAATAAACCGATGACCATTTCAACAACAAGGGAAGAAGATGAGGTCTCCACAACAGTTTATGCAAGTGCTGTGCACACAACTGCTCTGTAATGTGGGAGTTTTTAAAAGAGGAAAGGGTCTTCATAGCCTGTCCTGTGGCTGTGACCTCCCATTCCTCTGTTGTCCCACCTCATTGTCCTCTTCCTATTCCCCCAAATGTAAAATCATGACTTAGGAAGATATTGCTGTCCCAGATATCTCTAGACTACTTATGATAGTTAATACTCTGTTAGGTAAGTAGTTCTTACACTGTGTTATTTAGGGACTATGACAAGAAAAGAAGTCTTGACATGTTCTGTACAGATGCAGATGTTTTACAAGTATCTTTGATTTGTGGCTGGTTGAATCTTGAGATTTAGAACCCATAGATACTGAAGGCTGATCCAGGACCATGGCTTGCCACGCAAAACAGCAGTACATTCATTTACTGCTGGGGTCAGTTTGAATATTGTCTAGCTGACAACTTTTTTTTTTCCTTTAGCTTTCTAAACCATATGGTAAATGTCCAATTAACCAAAACACCATTTAGGGCTTGGCTCTTAACTAACCTATGCAATATGTTTCATAAATACATGCTCAATTAATTTAATATAGAGGGTTGACTGGATTCAATAAAATAATATGGAGAGAAAGAAAAATTAAGAAAAAGAAAATAATATTCCCACCTTATGAATTAATATTTTTGCCATTAGTAAGATTCAAATAAGAGTCAGTATTTTCTCAGGAGTGAAGGAAAAATGTGTGACACAGTAATTTACATAGTCTCACCATCAAAATGAAAAAAAGAAAAAAAAAAGCATACTGGAATCCTTAGGGAAACAGAGATTTTCCTGGCAAGAAATTCTCAAAGAAATTTCTCACTTCAGACCTGCTATAAATAAAGAGGAGCATTTTTATTTCTCAACTGGAAATCATCCCATTATAAAATCTGGGCTTTTTAATCAAATGTTATACTCTTAGTGGAGAAAAAGAAAAACTAAAAAATAATCATAAACTTAAATATAGAGATCCTTTTTATTAACTGACAATACTTTTTATGATTAGGATAGTTATTGAATTTAGCACTAGTTTGTAAATAGGCAAAAAAGATGAGACAATGAAAATAGACATTTTAAAAATAACTAACCCAATGATGAAAAATAAGATGCTGGCATACTATGTAATTCCATGGATTCCAATACTTGAGCTTACTGAATTGAACAAGCTTAGAAGTGAAAACAGCATAAAAGGACTCACAACTAATTCACAAGTCATTTTAAATTCAAATTATTTAGAATGAATCTAAAACAACAAAAGAGTTTCTGAGGTATGTTAGGTAGGGAAAAGGTACAGACTTCCACAGTACAGTGTTGGGGAATGACCATTAGAGGATTTTTGCATTTTGAGTCTCAAGATGAACAAACAATGTGAAATTAACATATTAACTGATCATTTCAAAACTCATGATTTTGCGGTTTGACAGAGTGAACCATGGGAGATGAATTTCCTTGTCATTCTGATGGTGAAATACCAAATTCAGTTTACTCAGCCTTGATCACTCTCAAAATAGTATGAATATTCTACTTTGCTCTTTGATGATCAATTAATTCTTGATTGTCAACAGGAACTGACTAGTTAACTAGAGTGACTGAAAACAGAGGTAAGTAAGTAAGAGGTGTGATGCATGATGGGACAGCCAGAGAGGAGGTAGGAGAGGATCATGGGAAGTGAGGCAGTGGCCCAGAAAGCCCTTAGCACACCTCAGATCAATCCTACTCTATCATGGTGCATTATTGGCTGAATTTAACTTGAATTCTCTGTGTTAGCATTTTACTTAGTATTTTTGTTTTGATGTATGTGGGGAAATATTCACCTTGGTTTTCTTTTTGTATTCCATTTATAAGATTCAGATATCAGTCTTATATTTGCTTAAAATTAATTATTATAATTTTTTCTTCCTTTTCAGTCTTTTGACGCCATTTATAAAACAACATTCTGGTCGTTGAATATGTGGTAGCCATCTGGACTTGGTATTTGTTATTCTTTTAATAATTGTTTTGTTTGCTATTTATTTGGATATAATTATAGTATCTGTAGAACAAATTATTAAACATAACTTCAGGAATTACTATATTTTCAGTATGAATTTTAGAATGTAATCCATTTATAATTTGATTTGAGTTACAGAGGCAATTATTATTATTACTTTTATTATTATATAAGTGTCAATGCCAAGATTGTAGTAGGAGAATATTTTTCTAGAAGATTTAAAGGAAAAAGTGTTTTCTGATCTTCAATTTGTACTAATTAAACAGGCTTATAAACCTCTTTTATTGCTTATTATTAGTTATACATGACAGTAGAATACATTTCAATAAAATTATAGAAGCATGGAATATATCTCATTTTAGGTAGAACCCTATTTTTGTAGATGAGCAGGATGGTGGGATTAACTTAAATATTTTCATATATGTAAATAGGAAAATTTTGTTAGAGTCATTCTACTGTCTTTCCTATTCCTATAGTCCTCCCTTCCTTTCATCCCCCTTTGTCTAATCTGCTGAACTTTTCTTCTTCCCCTCCCCTCCATTATTATGGTTTAGTTTCCACATATCATCAAAAAATTTGACCTTTGGATTTTGGAATTGGCCTATTTCATTTAGCATTATATTCTCCAGATCCATATATTGACTGGGAAATGACTTAACATCATTCTTCTTTATGGCAAAGTAACCCTCTGTTCTGTATATATACTGTGATTTCTGTATTCATTCATCTGTTGGTGGGCATCTAGGTTGGCTGTATAACTTAAGATATTGAAAATTGTGCTGCTATAAACATTGATATGGCTGGTCCATTTCTTAAATAGTATTTTCTTCACTTTCTATATAAATTGATCTTTTTAAAATTTCCAAATGTATGATGGGGTAAATTTCAGTTGAAGCTATTTTCATAGGTAATTATTTTTTATTGAAATTTGCATAGAAATATGCAAGGTAGTCTCTTATGACTTCTAAAAACTTTCTTTCCTGGGCTTATTTCCTCAGCTTTATCTGTATTATTTTTATTCTTCTATATTTTCATTATTTATTTTGTTCTAGTTTTTCAACTGGGCATTTAATTTGTAATTTTCATTCTTTCATTTTTTACTGATGTTTAGTATTAGGAATTATCTTCTAGCTATTGCGATATATATATATATATATATATATATATATATATATATATATACACTCCATGAATTCTGACATGAAGTGAATTTGTTGTTTTTTATAATATGTAATTATTCTTATGTGCATTTTTAGTTTATATTTCTCTTTTCACTCAAAAGTGGAGAAATAATCAATCTAAAAATAATCAATTACTAAAAAAAGTAGGAACTTCAAAGATAAAGATAACAATTTCTAAGTTTTCCACACCAAAGAAATCACATAAATGATAAAAAGAAAATAAATGAGCGTCAGGTGATTTTTTTCTAAGCCAAAATACAAAGTAAGAAAATAATGAGCAACATTTCAAAAAAGAAAACTCAATGAAAATAGGGAGAAACAGTACTTTTCTATAAAGTCAACTGTCCCTTCTAATAGCAAGCTATAAATATGATTTTTGAATTAATGTCTCCAGATGTTCAGAAAATACTTATATGAACTTTGAACTTGCTATTTCTATGTCTGGGAAGTTTTCTTGTATTATAGTTTAAAACATGATCTCAGTTCCATTATTTCCTTTTTCTTCTTCAAAGATTTCTGTAAAATAAATATTATCCCTTCTCTGTTTCTCTTCACTTCTCCCAACATCCCACTCTAATGTTTTCTTTCTGACCTTTCATTTTCATTCCCTTGATTGTTTTCTTGTCTTTCTTTCATGTCTCTTATTAAGTTCTTATTTAAGTCTATTCTTCCTCTACTATTGGTGATGTATTATTAATTTGGGAGAGATTTTTAAATTTTTTCTTGTATTTATCTTCTAAATTAAATCAAATTTCTTCTTGTTTTTGTCCATTTTGTTTTTATTTTTTAAATTTCTGATGTGTGGTGGATTTTCATATACTTACTGCTTGCTTGAGTATTCTTTATGGGCTTACAGTGCTCATTAGAGGATTTTCTTCAGTTTCAACATCACCTGCCCGCCCCTAACGAAATGCTCTTGAGTTGATGCATACTAGATTTTGTTTCTTGATTTTCTACAATAACTTTGTATAGATTTTATTTTACATTTGCCCACTTTTATGATGTCTGGACACTTAATATGATTCATAGTTTAATAACACATAATTTAATCAACATGGCAAATCCCAGATATTTTGGCTCTTCTTCCCCCCGCCACCATGGTTGGAGTACATTAGAAATTGTTATTTTACAGCTCTATTTCAACTTTCAATTTTGTATTTCATAAATCCCTTTTTAAATATTCTTATTTTATTTTTTACTACTGGTTGCCAAAAAGTGCTTTTCTCTTTTTTCTCTCCTAAAGTATGCTATTAAATTATACCTGTCACTTTGAATTTCAACTGTCCTGTTAAATTTAGTTGGCCATTTTAATTTTAAAATATCAATACAGATTACTTTTAACTGATATATCATCATTTGTGTATTATGAGGAGATGTTTTGTTATGATGATCTGTGATTAAATAAGGTTAATTGCACATACTCAGAAAACTTCTCCCAGTACTACACTGGCATACTCTTGAATATAATAAACTAGTCTAAGATCAAATTTAGGTTCCTTAGTCAAATTGCATCTTCTGTCTTTCCCCACAGTAGACCCTTACATTGGGTAGGGACATGGCAAGAGTGTAAGAGATCTTAAGCTGGAAATTTGTTTTTTCATCACAGTGATTTGGAAGGTTATGTATTGCCTTTTTAAATGTTATACTGAGTATGGTTTTATTTAGATTTTTTTTTCCTCTCTGTGTTGTTTTGTCTTGTTTTGTAGTGTAATCAGGCAACAAGCAGGTAGGCTGCTTCCATTATCTTCAGCTTTCTCTGATTTGAACTGAATTTTCAGCACTTCACCAACGGGCTCCTGTCTTTACTCATGGTTCCAATGATATTTTACATTGAAAGACCATACAAGGAAATGAACTTTTTTTTTTAACCTCTAACTAGTTCATTTTTAATATGGTCATGTTCTTTCACATTGCAAACCAATTATTCTTGGACAGGTTATCAAAAGCTTTTTATAGATGATATATTTCAGCTCACTTGTTGATCCCCATATATCCCTATGAGACACTTAATGTGATCACTGGATAAATCAACAACAATAACTACAATAAAAAGCTGACAGTTAAAATGGGACGTGGTTTGCCAAGGTCACCCACAGTTAAAGTCAAGAATTCAGCTGTGCTTCTCTAATTTATTGGAAAACAAAATATAAATAACATTTTAAAAGAGACGTGGTAAATATAGAAATAATTACTAAGGCATCATAGCCATTCGGAATTACTACCAGGTTTAGTTAACTTGTAACTAAGTGTTTCATAAACCTTATTCACAAACAATTCTAGTTGCAAAGTCAACACTTGCTGGCCCATGCTAAATCACAGCAAAATGGGGCAATTTAGCTTGAGACTAATCTTTTAGAGTAGATGAGATGAAATAAAATGCTTAATCCAATACACATTATCAAAGGTGAACAACTTACTTAGTATCTAATGTAACTTCTCTGAGATAATCAGTTAGTTACATCCCAGGGAAGGAAGGGGATGCAGCTCTTTGCTTAACTTCAGCCCTCAATATTTTTAGAGTTGGTGGCAGAGCTTCAGATAAATATTCAGTTCAGAATAATTCAATGAAAAGTTCTTGATCAAGTTAAAGCCATTGAGTTTGACATACAACAAAAAAAGTTAGAAAATTATTTCTCACTTGTACTGTGCTAACATCACTCCCCCTTCTTGTTTGTGAAATTGTGTAGCAAAATATCCTGGGGGGGGTTACAATTCAGGGATTGTTTTCCTCCTTCATTTAAGGATTCTCCTCCATTTGTATGCTTTCTAACACTAAAGATTCATGACCTTAAATAATACTTTAAAACTTTTCTTCATATCAAAATGGTATTTGGCTTATACAGGTCAGATATTTCTATCATTAATGCTCAGAGAATTGTGCAGAGACACTGTTTTAGTCAGTTTTTTTTTCTGCTGCTGTCACTAAAAGACCTGATAAGAACAATTTTAGAGAATAAAAAAGTTTATTTGGGAGCTCACAGTTTCAGAGGTCTCAGTCCATAGACAGCTGACTCTGTTCTTTGTGGTTCAAGGTGAGACAGGACATCATGGAGAAAAAGTCTGGTGCAGGGAAACAGCTCACTAGATGACCAGAAAGAGAGTCCACTCACTAGATACAAAATATATACCCCAAAGATATGCTTCCGATGACCCATCACTTCTAGCCACAACCTACCCATCTTCAGTTACCAGTCAGTTAACTCCACCAAAGTATTAATTCACTGGATTAAGGCTCTTATAACCCAACCATTTCTCCTCTAAACTTGCATTGTTTCACACATGAGCTTCTGGGGGATATCTCTGAGTATGGTTTTATTATGATAACAGATAATATTCTGAGCAAAATAATGTCAAATTCTTCATTGCAGGTTGCATCTGAAGACCAACTTGTAGCAGAAATCTAATCAACTAGACACTCTTGGTTAAACCACTTTCTCAATGCTTCCAAAGGAAAAAAAAATGAGATGTAGGGCTGGGGTTGTGACTCAGCGGTAGAGTACTTGCCTAGCACGTGCAAGGTCCTGAGTTCAATCCTTAGCACCATATAAAAATAAATAAAGATATTGTTCCCCACTACAACTAAAAAATCAATATTTAAAAAATAAAGAAAAAACGAGATGCAAAAAAGAGGATAGCCTGTTATAAACATAAATGCTAACCAATAATGCAAGGTAACACATATATATTGGCTTCTTACAGCAATTTTAGTTATCCCGTTTTAGAATCAAATATCAGCTTTCAATTAGATAAAATAGAAAGTGAAAGAGGATCACAGTTTGAATGTTTCCCTTCTCCTCCCATTTCCAAACATGATGTCAAATGGCTTGAAGCAACTGAAGATGTTTTCCAGCTCTGTGTATCAGTGTAAAACATATGCTTAGGTATCTACCTTGACACACATTGTTCTCTTCTTTCATGACATGCTCAAAAAAATATTATGTAATGAAAAAATCCTCTATGTGGCATTTCATTTTCAAAAGTCAGGAAGCACCATTGCATGCAAGTGAACTGAATTTGCACACGTACGTGTGTGTACATGAACCACTGCCTGCATTTGGAATATCCTCCCTCAGGCAAAGCAAGGACCTGTAAGTAGTACTATTTTTCCTATCAGCCCTGGAGAGTACAGAGGCAGCCCTGTGTGTTATTAATGGATAAAATCTGAACAGCAGCCAACCCCAAGGTGAACCCTATGCATTTAAAACATTTCATCAGACAGCTAAGTATTTTTTTTTTTTTTGAGCAGCAGATATCTCTAGCCGCCACTCAATAGATTCCGATAGAAGAGAGCAATAGCTGGACTCACTAATGTGCAAATTGATAGTATGAGCTCTCCAACAAAATATAAACAGCCCTGTGTTTCTTAAGTGTCAATATCACACGCTGAGCTGATGAGAGAGCAAGCAAGAGCTTTAGATTAACCCTAGAATTATCTGGCAAAGGGAAGTGGCAAATGTAAAATCTTTGCCTAATCAACTGACGATGTGACTTTGTTTCTGGGATGTTGGGATTCTCTGCTGAATCCTAACACTCGGATGCTAGATCTCATCTATGGTTTATAACTTCAGCTTTTCATAAGGGTCAAGGAGGAAGTGGGTAGTTTGAACAGAATTAGAATAAAAATAATTTGTATTTACTTTATAATTTTGTTATTTGTTCTCTACTGATTATTTTCTATATTTAACCCACTACAAATCCACTCTAATAAGCTTTCTGACCTTGGAAGTTGATCCCTCCCTATGGATCATCTGATCTTGGTTACCTTGTCTAAGGGTTTCCAGTTGGGCTTGATCTTGGGAAGTCTTGTGAGAAGAATGGAGGACTGAAGAACACAGATAGTGGTGTTTTTGCCTCACTTCCTTCCTGCGGTGGACCATGTTCCTGCCACTGACTGTGTTCTCCATGATTCTAGGTCTTACTGTTCTATACTAACACAATTTGTTTCATGACCTTTTCGACATGTAAATTGCAAAAGCTATCCATTCTCGCTGGCCCTTGATGCATCATATTCCTGGTTTGTCCTTAAGCCCTGTGCACAAGTGAGTAGGTGAAAAATCCATTCGTTAGAGCCTTCTCTACTATCTGGGTTGAAGTCCACTTTCAGCTATGAAGTATTAAATTAGTTAATATTTGTAAAATGTTTGAAAAAGTACCTAACACATAATAAACAAACTTTATGCTGATTGAATCAATAAAAATAACCACAATTAATCATAGTACTGTGTTCAGAGGAAAAATCTTAACTCTGCATTCAGGCTGGGCCATGAGACCACTCTTGGCATAAGTCAAGTGGTCAATAATCAGGTGAATGACAATCCCTCATAGTGAACCAAACAACGGTAATGACAATGAAAAAAGAGCAGTATGTGATACCGTAGTTCCTGGGTAGCTATCTTGGTCTCAAGGGTTCTCTTTTTCTGATAGTACAGTAACTTTTTTACCTTCAAGTTTTATACTAGGTAAAGACTAAATTCCCTATTCCAAAAACAGAATTGAGAGGAGTATTTCTTCCTTCTAAAAAGACTCATTTTATATGAATAGTACAAAATAAAGCTTAATTGCCCCATCCTAGCATTTTTAGGCAGGTAGGCAGGAGTAGCAATGCACTCAAACCTGGAGAAGAATCAGGAGTCACAGCTCTCAGCACTGTAGCCTGAGTGTTTGGCAGTGAGCTACGTCCAGGCAGCCTGTAGTCTCCTAAGGAATTGGGGTTGTCTTGGATAATGGGAGGACTGGAAAGCAGCAACTTATCAGTACAACAGATGCACATAGCACATATCCTATTTCCTTAGAGCATCACAGGTCCTTCTTGTGACTGGATGTAGTTTGTTTCTCATTGAACTGGGTGAAGCTGTCAATGTCTGGTCTACTTAGACCCGAGAAAATCACCAACACTATTAAATGATATTGTTCCAAAATAGACTGTGTGCCTGAATTCAAACTGCTACACCATTATCACATGTTACCCATTGATTCCTAAACAAATTTTCCTGGAACCCCTATTATACATTCTGTAAAACAGATCTCCATTTACCTTTCATAGAAACCCCGTCCAGCACAAACCAGCCTCATCTCAAATTCTTTTACCTTTTCCTTACCTGTACCTTTTTTCAGGTTTGAGATTTGTCAGCCTAGAACTCTACCAACTCTACCATGTGGTATGGGGATCTCTATAAGAAAAATCTGTGGTTATAACCCAATGTTTTGAAGACTTAAGGGTGCTGGAAATTTACTTTTAAGTCCTACAAAAGAGACCAGAGTAGACACAATCTGAGTTCTGCCCTTTTCTCAGTTTGCTAACTGATGTTTGTAATAGGTAAAACATTTTAGTGTTCAAATTTCTAGTTGATAATTGTTGGATTCCATAGTTATATGGAATCCCACATGAACACAAGTCAGCAAATATGAACCCATGGGTGTCCATGTGTGTGTGCGCGTGCACAGGCACGAACGCGAGCGCGCGCGCGCGCACACACACACACACACACACACACACACACAAATCATGATCTCATACATTTCCAATGGCAAATAATTTTTCTTCTCTAAATCAAATAAGACAATAAATTCCTATGTGTTTCATTGTTTTCAAAGCAAACTCTCATAATTGCGTTCAACTGAGTCATTTCTTGTCTAGTGTAAATAAGAAATCACATTGGTAACACAATATTTTTTTTGAATGGGGTAGAATATTTTAATGAGTAACTTTTGTTTTAAGATAAAATATATTTGTAACTTTAATAGCAAGGAAATGGAAACAGTAATAACATTTAAGCCCATCTCAGTCCTAATTCAAAAATATAACCTTTAATGACATTAAATTATGAACTAATATTAATGACAGTTCATTTTTAAGAATATGCATGTAAATCTACTCTTGTTTTTAATTATCATATTAAAAAGTAGACTTTTGTATATTGCTACATAGTTACATGGGTACTTTGATATTTTGTGGCAAAATATAAAATTTAGCATTTAATCATTTTTAGGTGTACAGTTCTTCAAAATAAGCTATATAAGTGATATTGTGTACCTTTCACTATCATTCATCTCCAGAACTCTTTTCCTCTTGTTAACTAAAACCTATATATATTACACAGTAAGGATTTCTTCCCTTTTCACTTCAGGCCCTAGGAACCACCATTCTACCTTTTGTCTCTCTGACTTGACTATTCTGTATAACTTATCTCTGTGCAATCATATTGTATTTGTCCCTCAGTGACTTGGTTATTTCAAGTTTGATCAATGGGGTAGTTTGTGTCAGAATCTCCTTTCTACTTAACACTGCATAATCATCAATCATGGGTAGGTAGATAGGTAGAGAGATAGATACCTCTATATCACATTTTGCTTATATATTCATCAGTGGACCCTGGGAATTCTTCCACAATTTGGTGGTATGACCATAAACATACAAGTATTTCTTTCAGTAAGTATTGTAATTATTTGGGGTATATATCTAGATGTGGGATTGCTGAATAAAATTGAAATCATAATTTAATTTTTGAGGAAGCATCATATTGTTTTCTAGAGTGACTGTACTATTTGATATGTCCACCCACAGTGCAGTAGACCTCCGATTTTTCCACATCCTTGCCATGTGCACTTGAGAATGTGTGTATTCCATTGCTTTTACATAGCATCAGCTTGTGAGCATTAGGTCCACTTGGTCTACATTTATTCAAGTTTTCTTTTCTTGTATTGATTTCCTGTATGATTCTCAAGTACCAAATGGAAAGTGGGATATTGAAGTCTTTTACTATCATTACAGCTGTCTATTTCTCCCTTTATTTTTGTGTTTGCTTTATATATTTAGAAACTCAATGGGTTGTGCACGTATGCTTATAATTGTTATTTCTTCTTGGTGAATTGATCCTTTCACCATCGTAGAAAGTCCTTCTTCGCCACTTGAAATAGTTTAATCAAAGTCTATTTTGTCTGACATTAAAAAAAAAAAACACACCTGCTGTCTTTTCTTGACTACTTGCATAGTCAACATTGTTTTCCATTCTGTTACTTTTTTTTTTTTGTACTAGGGATGGAACTCAGGGGCACTTGACCACTGAGCCACGTTCCTGGCCCTGTTTTGTATTTTATTTAGAGACATGATCTCACTGAGTTGCTTAGGACCTGGCTAAATTGCTGAGGCTGGCTTTGAACTAGTGATTCTCCTGCCTTAGCCTCCCAAGCTGCTGGGACTACAGGTGTGTGCCACCATACTCTGCCCATTCTTTCATTTTTAACTTACATGTGTTCACATATCTAAAGAAAGTTTCTTGCAGACAGAATGTCGTTGAACCATGTTCCTGTTGTTCTTGTTTATGCATTATGTCAATATTTATCTTTTGTTTGGGGAAATTCACCCATTTACATTTAAAGTAATAATTGATTGGAAAGGATTTACTATATACATTTGGTTATTTATTTACTTCATGTATGTCTTAAAAGTTTTTGTCCTTTATTTCCTATATGATTGACTTCCTTTGTGTTTGATTATTTTCAGGGACACATTTTGATTTTCTTATTTCTTTGTGCATATATTCTACAGATTTTTTGTGAGTGATTATCAAAGGGACTGCATAAAATGTTCTAAAGTTGTAACAATTATTTTAAGCTATTAACCATGTAATTTCAACTACATCTGAAATTACTACTTTATAGCTGTACTCCAGCCAATTATATGCTATTCAGTCACCAGTGAAATATCTATAATGTATTCATTAGAGTTATATTTTAATGCTTTTGACTTTTAAATCTTATAAAAAATTATAATTTCACATATTCTCATATTTGTCTATGCATTTATCTTTACTAGAATTTGGCCTCAAATTGCTACCCAGTTTCTTTTAATTTCACATCAAGGAATTCTCTAATATCTCATGTAGGGTCAGTCTAGTGGTAACAGACTCCCTAGGCTTTTGTTTACCTGGGAATATGTTAATTTCTCCTTTATTCCTGAAGGAAAATTTTGTGAGATATAGCATGCTTACTTGACAGGTTCATTTTTCTCTTAGAATATCTTTCTACTACCTTCTGGCCTACAAGGTTTCTGCTAAGAATTCTGCTGATAATCTTATTGATGATCCTTTGTATATGACAAGTTACTTTAGTCTCATTGCTTTGAAAATTCTCTGTCTTTGTTATTTGACAGTTTGATAATGATGTGCCTCAGTTTGAGCTTATTTGGATTTATACTATAGAGAATTCATTCAGCTTCTTGTACTTTTCTATACTACATGATTTTTTAAATTGGGGAATATTTTTGCCATTATTCTTAAGATAAGCTCTGTCCTTCCTCCTTCTCTCCCCAACCCCTTTCTCTTCCCATTGTGCATAAATGGGCCACTTGATGGTATCCCATAAGTTCCTTTACTGATGATGTCTTCTGTCTGTTTGAGCCTACTCTTGAATATCTCTAGTGAATTTTTCAGTTCAGTCACAGTACTTTTAGGCTTGGTTCATTGTAGTAATTTCTGCCTTTCTGATGTTACTTTTAGGGTACTTTTAAAAATATAATTTTCTCAATTTTCATGAGTTCTTCATCTGTGTTTTCCTTTAGGTCTTTAAGGATATTTGAGATATTTTGTTTAAAGTGCTTGTTTAGTAAGACCAAAGGGTGCATTTCTTGAGGGATGGTTTCTGAAGTTATTTTCCCTCCCCCCCCATATATTTCCATTTTTTGTATGCTATGTGATATTTTGTTGAAAACTGAACTTCAAATAAAAGAAGTTGTCACTTCTCTCAATCTTTGTAATCTGGATCTTTGCAAGAGAATAACTCTAGGGATTTTAATATCTTCTAAGGTATATCCTGAGTACATATTTTCCTTGCTCCTGTGGTTGTGCTATTTCCTCCCAATTAGCCAGTACACATAACTACTTGTAAATACCTTAGTTTCCTTAAAAGTTTCCCTTTTACTTCTTTTGGGGGTCTTAGCTATTATATTTTGTTTCTCTGCCTGCAAGTTCTGGTTCCTGGGCATCCTCAAGTAATCCCCTTGCAGTATTGTAAATCATGCATGTTCTTTCTCACAGATTTCCCACACCAGGAAAAGAATGAGAAAGAAAAATAAAATTGCCATAAAATTTCCTATCATTTTGAATGTAACTTTTTCCTCATTAGTGTTTATTTTAGTGCTGCAGATCTTTGCTAATTTCCAGAGCTTGTATGAAGTTATTTTAGTTAGTTTCTAGTTGGTTATTTAGTATTTACAGAGAAGAACAAGGGCCTAATGCTGCCAAATCTATCATGTGATTGACAACAGTTCTATGGATTTGAGCAAATATAGAGATTTGTGTAATCACTGCCACAGTTACATCACAAAAGAGTTAAGCTTCAGAAAAACCTGATCATTCTATCAAATTCCCTCTTGTTGTCCCTTTGTAATCACACTCTACATTCTACCCTATAGAATCATACCATACTCACTATTCTTTTATTTATGGATGTATGTCCTGGGTGATATTATAGATCAATATATGTGTGCCCTTACTTAATATTTTAATGAAAGCATACTTTCCCACCATTATTTGTTTAACTGATTCCATATGCACATATACAATTATCTTCTTTCCTATAGAGTTTTCAGATAATATAGTCATGTGTTTAAGTATGGATCATTCGACTATTGTGTTAAAATACCTGTAGGATAATTAGAATGTCTATGTCAAAAGATATGTGAATTTGTGATTTTAATAGATATTGCCAAATTATTGTTCAAATTTTACCCCAATTTGTTCCTTCATTATGTTGACTTTCACTCCATACCCCCATTAATTAACAATGAGTATAATATTTGCAAATCATTGGAAATCTTATGAGAGAAAATTGCTTTATAGCTATGGATTTTGCATTTACTCAAAACGAACAAGACTGGCATTTTTCCCTTTCAGTTTTTGTTTTCATTTTTCTGAGTATTTATTTCTTGAATCTTTTGCCCATTTATATTTGTTTTCCTTTTATGCTGTTTAGAAGATCTTTGTACATTGAAGAAATTAGTCTTCCATCTGTCATAAATTTTTCAGTTAGCTATTTGTGTTTTTACTCTACTTGTGATATTTTGTCATCAAAATTTCTAAATTTTATGTGATTATATTATTTATAACTCATTTTTCTCAAATATGTTATGCTTAGGTAGGCCTTGTCTTTTATTTTATAATAAAATTCAAGAGTATTTTATTTTTTCTTTGGTTTTATATTCCACATTGAATCTTTCATCAATTTAGCTTTATGTGTTATAAAAACTTAGTTACAGGTCTCACTTTATATTATTTTTCTCAAATGGCAAATGCATCAATGGACACATCTTAAGAAGAAATATACTTTCTTCCATGCATTGTAAATGCCAGTTTGGGGAACTACTACATTTCCCAATGAAGTTAGGTCCATTTCTGGATTCTTTATTCATATATTTGACCTATCTGTTTCTTAGCCTTGTTGCCAAATTTCTTTAGTTGTTCTGCCTGAATAAAATATTTTATTTTATGCTAAGGTTAGTCAAAGTTCATTATATTCCAATATCTTTACTCTCAAAAATGAACTTTGCTTCTTCATCTTCAGTATAACTACAGGCATATATTTCCCACTCACTAGTTGTTAAGGAAATAACCTCCTCTCTCTTTCCCTAATAGCTTTATCTTTTCCTGATCAAGAGCCCTAGAACATTTTTTTAATCAAAACACCATGTATGCTCATGTGATAAAACGCCACTCTTTTTTTTTCTTTAAATTTTAAACTTCTCAAAAACAAGAGTCTTAGATTTTATTCTAAACTAAATTCCCATTTGAAGGGGCTTAAAAAATACTTAACTGTTATCTAAGCACAAAACTTGCACAAGTTCCTGAAAGATACTACTCTCTACCTCTATTTTTTATTCTCACTTTCTTTATGGTTTTGTCTGTCATTACTGTTGTTCTTAATGAAAGAAAGTAGGCCATAATTCAGGAATGTCTATAATGAAGAATGAATTTGGGGAATCACTGAGACTTTAGGGAAACAAGACAGTAATACTTCATACTACATATTAAGCTAACTTTCATAGAGAAATGTTATAATATATTCTTTGATTTCAACCAGTTTCTTTGACATCTGGGGATGCCGACCTGGAATTCTAAGTCTTCTACTCATTTACTGAGGTTTCTAAGTCTGCTTGTTTAGGCTTAAGAATCCTTCACTGCATATGAGTCCATTGGGTAAATACAAATATGTGATCAGAGATCTTGCTTAAATTAAGAATCTCTTACCTTTGACAGTGTGGCAAAATATCCTTTAAGCAAATCTCAGAGCATTCAAAATGAAAAAAACTTATGCTACACTAGAGCAATGTTAAAAATGAAGCACAGAAATAAAAGATGCATTTAATGTGCTATTTTCTTAATTTTTTTTCACTAAAGTATATGAGTTATAAAAGCCGATAATACATTTATTCATATTTTTTCCTATGGTTACTCCAAAACTAAAATTCTATCTCTCATTCTTCTTTCTGTCTGTCACACACACACACACACACACACACACACACACACACACACAATTTATTATTTTTACCAAAGTTCCTTCTAGTTTCCAAAGTCTAAGGTTTTAAGTGTTAGAATATTTTTAAAAGTGATCTTTTAATTGCTAGTAACCATTTCTCCTCAGTTGGAAAATTTTGGTCAAAGTAGGCTCTGATGAAGAAGTTGTAAATAATCATTAACTACCACCCTACCACCAAATATCAAGAATTTTAAAAATTAATTGTTCTTGTAGATTCACTATATGGTAATCAGCTTTTTAATCACTGTCACCAAAATAACTTCGAGAACAACTTAGATGAAAAAATTTTTATTTTGGCTCATTGTTTCAGAGATTCAGTTTATGGTTGGCCAACTCCATTGCAGAACATGGACTATGGGTGTGGTGAAGGTCATCTGCTCAGCTCATGGCAGTCAGGAAGGAAAGGGAGAGCAAGAAGGGGGCCAAATAGATATTAGTCCAAGGCCACACTCCCAGTGACTTTTTCTTATAGCCATACCCCATCTGCCCACAGTTACCACTTAGTAGTGCATTCAAATTATTAATCCATCAAAATAAATGAGTACACTGATGAGTTCACAGCTCTCACAATCCAATCTTTTCAACATCACTAAACACATGAGCTCTTTGGGGGACACTTTTAGGTCCAAACCATAACACAACACAAGTAGCTATGCTAACGAGGCATACCTAGTATTGATAAGAATTAACTGAGTTAGGGTCAATGATGATCTGGTCAATGTCAATAAATGATTATTCACTAAAAATAAACATTAGTACTTAGGTGACTTAAAAATTTAGTGAAACATTTATTACTGATTAATTTTAAACCTAATTTTAAAATGTCTTCTTAAAAAAGAATTAGATGTTTGTCTACCTTTAGCTTAATATATGGCCAAAAATCAAGGCAAACAAGTAAACTAAAATTTTAAAGTGTGCTTTTATCAGACAGCTTGTTATTCTTGTATAAATTTAATTTTTAAATTAAAGAATTACGTGTTCACATTTTGTTCTTTTGGTAAACTCCCTTTCTCTAGTTTGCCGTTTGACACAAGCATAGCATGAAATAAAAAAATCTGGAGGAGAAAAAGTAGAAAAATAAGTACTGTTATTCAATGTTTATTATTGTCAAAAATTAAATAAAGAATCTGCTATATTTTTGCAAGGAAGGACTTCATGTAGCAGTGAGTTCATCTTTCTCTCCCTATGAATGTCACATTTACTAATGGGTAGGCTAGTTATTTAAATGAAGATATATGAATGTTCTCTATAAAGAAAAAAATTGTCAATGTCCTGTACCGACACATCTCATCCTAATCAAAGCTTTTTCTAATGTTTACATATTTGGCTTTTCCAAAATCAGATATTTATTTCTGAATAAGTCTTAACTTGACCCACCAGAAACTAGTGGTCATATATATTCATGCTGAGGGAGTTTCCATTGGATCATTGTCTGCATCACACTAAATGCCAAGTATTGTTTTTGGTCTGCACACTGCTGGCCACTATTGCTCTCAAGTAGATATTTTTAATGTCATGTGACTTTGCTGCCCTCCTGTGGCTGCTCCTTGGGGGTACCTAGATCTTGGTTTATGTCTCTGGGTTCCAGTGACCCTTTAGTGGAGTCCATGCTCCTATGCTGACTACTCTGCCGCACTTGCACATCCTTCCTCTCAACTGATACCAACCAATGGACTGAATGAATAAGTGTTCTACAAAGTAACTCTAAGCATTTCTCTATTTGGTCCAGGATTCCAGAAACAATAAGACAGTAACACATCAGTTTTCCAGATAAATTGTACATTTTTCCAACTCTCTTCAAGATAAGAATTTTCTGTCCTATTGCAGAGATTGGCAACTTCTGGCTTATAAAGAGAAAGTTGTAGATATTTTAAGTTTGTGGACCACACAGTCTCTGTATAGACTACTCAACTGTATCATGATAGCATGAAAGAAGCCTCGGATAATATGTAAATGCATAAGCAATGTTTCAATAAAACTTTATTCATAAACTTTATTTATAAAAACAGAGGGGATGGGCACTGGTTTCGCCCCGCAGACTGTCATTTACCAAGTCCTACAGTTATTTTCTGTTGAGATACCTTTCTTGATAAATTAATTGATAATATATTTGAACAAATTAATAAAAGTCCATTTGAAATCAAGCATACAATTTTGAAATATTCCTTTCATAAATGAATTTATACAAATTCTGACACTTGCTAGTCTAAGTTTTCTACACTATTGTTATACTTACTAAGTTGCTCTATGATTTCTTTAAGACTTCTTCAGTTATCAAGCGGTCCATTACAAGCCATATAAATACATCATGTTCAAAAAAATGCCTCTTCATGGAGCAGCATATCCACATTACTCAAGTAGTAAAATGTACACTATTTTTTTTTCTGCAAACATTGCCAATGCCCCATATTCAGAGCTGCTAAGTGCTGTCAATTTGCTTTGTAAATACCTTTCCAGTCCATCATAGTCTCTAGTTCTGACTCTTAGATAAATTCCGTATTATAGAAAACATTCTCAAGTGTACTTTTGTGTTCTGCTTCTGATCTTGCATTTCTACATCATCATGTCAGTAACTGCCCAAATAGTATTTCTGTAACACAGATCTGACTTTATCTTTCCCCTGGTCCTGTGGCTTCTTAAAAATAAATTTAAACTCCTTATGTGACACCACAAACATTCATGAACAGTTTTCTTTTTGCAAACATTTTGCAAACCTCAACTCTTGGCACCAAACCTCTTTCCATGATACTCTTACTTTTCACATAACAAGCTGCTCATGGGTTCCAATTCCACTGCACCCTTTCATCAACATTTTTATCAGGACTTTCTTCTTACCTCATTTTTCTCTTTGTCCTTTCATCATCATTCATCATCGACTTATCAATATTTCATTAATAAACATTTTGAGCACATTCTCCATTCCAAGGACACAAGATGTCTTCTTCCCTCCATTCCAGACATGGTTCCTCTCGCCTCATGTCCCCAGTGCACTCTGTCCCTACCTTCATTTGTGTTTATTCTGCTCTCTGCAAAGTTTTTCCCCTTCTGTGTTTTATCCATTAGATTCTAAGTTCCTGAAAGGCAGAAGCATTTCCTTAGTAATGTTTTATATTCTTAGCACCATGTATTTTATGTGGAAGGTAGTTGGTAAATATTGAATGAATAAATGAGAAAATGAATTAGTGAGCAAACAAGCAAGTGAGTAGACCAATGAATGGTTTCCTTTAATGTTACCCTAATGAAAGGTGTCATGCTGACATTGACTGAACATCAAAAAGGAGGTACAAAAAGATATAATGTACTCAGACCTACATCTCTGAACTCCCTTGCACAGAAATACCTTCTCATCTTATATAATATTTTAAAAATAGATACACTAGATGGTTTAGATTTTGATTCAGTAATGGCTCCTCCTATCCATGCAAGAACAAATAAGGTTCTCAAAATCCACCATGATACTGCATTTCTTTGAGCCCAGTTGGCAAGGTCTGAAGCATTGTGACTCCAAGATATCGAGCAGCTTTCCAGGGATAACACCCCAAGCTGAGATTGAGGCAGGGCCCTGGCTCCACTAACTAAGCAGGCCTATCCTCATCAAGGACAAATGTAGCTGTAATTTTACAGCACAGAAATGTTCACAGTTCTCCCTTCTAACATGTCTTTTAAAATGCTGATCTGGAAGACTGAAGCAACCCACTTGAGACTCATTCTCAGTATGGCAAAAGTTCTGAAACCCAGACTGCAAATTCTCAGGAAGCAGCTGGGTTCCTAATTAAAACAAATCGTTAATAGATTTAGCAGTCCAAATTTCTGCTTTTCAATTAAAAATGCTATTGCAATTGGTATATCTATAAAAGAGTGTATGTGTTTGGGTGTGTACATGAATGTGTGTGTGTGTGTGTGTGTGTGTGTGTGTGTGCGCGCGCGTGCACAGGCTTGCACTCACACAGGCAAAAACAAACCAACATACCTACATTCCCAGCTCAGATACTCATGAGTTGAAGAGGCTTTTATAAAGCCTGGGTCAAAGCTAAGATACAAAGGTTAATTGAATCAATTCTTAATTGTTTTGGTAACTTCCTTGAGTCTCTACACATGTTTCAGAAATAGTCATGTGTGGAAAAATAGGACTTTCCTATCATAAATCTTTTAGGAGATTATTTTTTTAGCAGCATTGAATGGTTAGCTACCTTTGGAGAATGCATTATGTTCAGATTAAGTAAAGTAGACATCTGTAAGTTCACAGTTTTCTCAAGTCCACCCAGCAATTCAGTAGAGAACACCCTATTATATATATGCATATAAACAGGACAGCGTGTCTCTGGATGAACAAGCCAATTTTTATCAATGAGATGGACATTCTACCTTGACCACAGGTTATCAGAAAATGTGCTAAGCAATAATTTATGGTGCCCATAAGCAGAGCAATTAACTCCCTCCTCACCTGGAAGATGAGTCCATTTGTCTTTATTTCATTCAGCTATTGCTCTACTTGCTTTAGCTTTGTGGTCATACAGTACCAAGAGCCCAGATAAGAGAAAAGTCCTGAAATCACACATTTCACTCTTTCACCCACTCGAAAGCTGCTGCTGTATTTGCACCATCATAATGTATCTATCCTAAACTAGCATGGGATTTTAGCAATGAAATGACAGAAAATTCATCCCTTCATCTTTAGTATTGGGAAGACCTGGAATCAGGAAGAAGGCATCATGAATTCTGGATTAGTGTACACACTATTTCCTTGTAAATTGTAGAGGTCAACTATCTGGAAGCCTTTTTGTTCAACTTTCAATTTAAATTCCTTTAAATTCTAAAAACTTTGAAGTTTTAAGTTTCAAATTCAAAAATTCATGTTTTGTTAGGAGATTTCAAGACAATTTTAGGAAGCACATATATAACCCATAGTAGGAGCATAATAATTGGGTACTATAAAATAAATACACTTGAAAACATTTTTCAATATGTATTTTTCCTTCTCTTTCCTCTCTTAAATCTTATCCTCTGACATTCCTGTTCTTTCTGATTTGCTTTCAAGTTATATCAAGAAGCTTCAGATTCCAGACTAATGCTGGATGAAAAGGTATACTTTGCCCTGTGCAAAGGCCCCATTATTGGGCCTCCATGTGGATGTAACATCATGCAGTCATATGCAAAGTCATGTATGCATATGTGTATACATAATGATCTGAGTTTCTCCCTGTTCTTCAAGATCCCATGATCCCAAATCACAGTTATAATCTGTGACTGTATAAGATTCATATCTAAAATCCCAGAACACTTTTTTTAAGCCAGGCAAAATGATATTATGGTAAGATATCAACACTGTACATGAGGAAGCATAATGGAATTTGAATGTAGACTATACTATCTTACACTTGAAGATTGTAATCTTTGGGGTAACACTAGAAAGAGAGGAATAACTAAACACAGAAGATTGACAAAAATATGGGTTCCACTTAAAGAATGGAGGAAAGGAAAAATCAAGGAATAAATACTAAATGGGATAAAGAAAACAAATGCAAAGAAGGGCAACCGCAAGAAACGTCAGGTACTACATTAAATGCAAAAGAACTAATTACTCCAATTAAAGAGCAAAGACTGTCAGGCTGGATTTTAAAAAAGAGCAAGACTTATCTAAGTTCTGTTTATAAGAAACTTAAAACATAAAATACAGGCAGGTGAAGAGTAAAATAGTGCAAATAAAAAATGCTCTATTCAATAAATAAGCTTAAGAAAGCAAATATAACCAGAAGCTGAGGCGCAGGCCTATAATCCAGGGGCTCAGGAGGCTGAGGTAGGAACATCTCAAGTTCAAAGCCAGACTCAGCATAAGGAAGATGCTAAGCAACTCAGTAAGACCCTGTCTCTAAATAAAATACACAATAGGGATAGGGATGTGGCTCAGTGACCAAGTGTTCCTGAGTATCCCTGGTACCCATGCCCATAAAAAAGAGAAAGAAAAAAAGAAAGCAAACGTAGCTATAGCAGAAAGTGTAGAATTTTTCGTTGTCTCTTTCAGTTAATTCAATCTCTTCATTTCACAGTTGAAGAACTACATTCCAAGATCAATATTCTTTGTCTCTTCCTTTCATCAGGAGATGAAGAGAAATATTTCATATTGGAAAAAGAGTCAATGTATCAAGAAAATCTAACAATCTAACAATCCTAAATACATATCCACAGTTTCAAAACCTGTGAAACAACAATTAACAGACCTTAATTGAAAAATTGACAGTGACCTGGAGATATTGGTATAATTATTAAGTTAAATCCTCTCTTTATTATTGATAGATCAAAAGTTTTTAAAGGGAGACCATCATCTGTCTTATTGACTGGTTATATGATTTTCCTTTATTTCTGTGTATTAGAGGGGGAACTTATCCCTTGGAAATGGGCTACAGAAAATAAATTATTCTTCTTGTATATGTGGTTTTGAGAAGATGTTTTGGGAAAGGGGGAAAATACTTTGATGAGAAAACTCGGGGGCGGAGGTGCCTATTTAAAAACTGATTTTATTTATTTTGTACAATTCTCTGTTTTCTTCCATTTCAATTCTCTTCTTTGTTTATGTCTCCCATGTCTCCATCATTGCCTTTCAAATTTATGGGATTTGCTTTTTTTTTAACATAAAAATAACCTCAATCAGAAAAGTAAAATATGAACCAGAAAGAAAGTAGTCAGATCTAGACAAACTTACTTGCTGCAATTCCCCCAGAGACCCATGACCCCATACTCTTATCTTGGAGGTGGTTCATTCCAAAGAGGTGTCCGTGGTCTTACTCCATTACAGTGACTAAGTCACCCAGCTGCTTCAGGCCACAGTCTTCAGATTCCATGCAGGAGGACCAGTCGATGTGACCTATACCCCAAAGACTCCTGATAGTAAGACAGGGGTGCAGGTAAGCAGGATTGTTGTCTGGATGAAAGCCATCACACTCTCAGAGCCATTAAAATAAATTATTTGAAAAGGGTGATATTACATCCTGTTGGGGAACCATCAAGTCTCAGTTCTGGAGGTGGGCTTGGAGCTCAGTTAATTCAATCTCTTCATTTCACAGTTGAGGAGCTACACTCCACGATCAAAAGAGATAGGTTCAGATACTTGTTGTGGTCTAGAGATGATCCTAGTTTAGAACCCAGTTGGACCATTTGGGATCCCCAGATGGAACAATGAACTGTGCTTCTTCTATGAGAAGAGGGTTGGGAGAGAGAGACGGGGTGCAGAACACCTAACCCAGCAGTGTAGCTCACAGTCTAGTCCTCTAGGAAGTTTCTCCTTCATATGCCACAACTCACTCTTCCCAGAAACAGTTTCAGCACATATTCTCACTCCTATTTCCATTTCCTCTGCCAAGAAAGACAGCATCATTGTGTTACCACATCAAACAAGAGCACCACAGGAACTCTCCAACCTGCTTTAATTTTCACTGTCACTTTTCTCTCAAAATATCAAAAGACCATATAACTATCACCCTGGAAATAATAATTAACAAAAGAAGCATCACCAAAATGACTGATTTTTAAGGGGGGCACTTAATTTGTCATTTGGTTTTTACTTTGAAGTTTCCACTAAGGATATGACATAATATTTTGCAGGAATTTCTGCTTACAGTATATTTCTAAATTGATAATTCATGAACTGCCCTGCTGTTTCTAAGGAATCTGTCAGGACTTTGCGTTTTCATAAAAAGAGGAAAGAGAGGAAGCTGAGTCACAGAAGCCTCAACTCACCTAGGTAAGGGTTTAGACTTCCTGTTTCCCTTCCTGGTACCAAAATGGAGCTGTCATGGTTCATGAACTTCTGCCCAGAAATATCTGGAACCATCTTCCTAAAGACAAAAGTCTAGGAACATGTGAAGCACTTACTTTGAAACTTATGCTGAGGTTCTGTGCCCCCTAGTAAAGTGCTCTTTAGAGCAGGCATAAGGCAGGGATGGCACTGTCCTTTCTTCTAGAAAGAAAATGGTACTTTGCAATTTTTTTGCTATTATTTGGGAGAGATGAATTAGATAGAGACAAATATTACAATGCAGATTATATTTTTGCCTGCATCTCAACTAAATGGGAGAGCACATGATCTAGTAGGAATGTACTCTAGAGTTAGATTTGGGTTAAAATTTTATATTACCTACTTAAGAGCTCTGTCACCTTACAGAATCTATAGGACCTCGTTGATCATCTACCACTTGTACAGTAAAATGAAGATTTAAAATGATATCTCTGCCTTGGACTGGATGTTGTATGGATTAGAAATCATAAATATGAAGCTGGCATTTTGTGCTATGCATGCTCAACAAATAGAATCACTCAGCATTAATCACATCTCAAATTATGGCAGGGCAGTCTCTGAGTAAAGGAGACTACTGACCCTTCTTGCAAGCTATTTGGCATAAGGTATATTAAACTCATTGCTCCGGAGGGATGTTGGGCATCATCTGCTTGAAATAAACAAATTCAATTATTCTACAATGTAGTGGTCGGGCACAATTCACTTACACTCACAGGTGTGTAGTGAACACATTAGAACAGTGTGAATATTTGGGAAAACTATTGGGGTGTGGGATAAAGAATGCATCACAATTTCCTTAGGGCTCAAGCCAGCATTTCTGAGAATTCCTTTGAAATGAGAAAAAACAAAAAAACAAAAAAAAAAACACTGACCTGAAAGTGAGGGGGAAAGAGGAGAGGGAGGGCTCTGAGATTCCACTCCTGACTATAGAGGTCACATGACCCTGACACATAACTTTTACCAACTTGACTATATCTCACTTCCTGAAAGTGCCTGTCCCTTCTGCTCACTTTCAAGGACTTGGCCAATCTCCTTTTGTAAATAGAACAATGCTTTATATTTCTCTATTACTCCGGAGTGACTATATCAATAATGCAGGAAATGCATCTGTCCAGCAGAATGAGATTATTTTTCTGATTTCGGTTGACAGTTATGGTAATAGTTTGGCAAACAATCTACTCCACCATCAATGACCGCAGATTACAGCTGTTTTTAAAAATCTCAGTCACTTCTGGAAACTGGGAAGATGTATTGCACATTGGGAAAAAGACAGAAAGACATGCCGTAAGCCTATGGTAGAAAAATTCTTAACTCTTTCTGTATATAAAGTGCTAAGGGAATTTTAGGGAAAGCAGAACATGCTGTCTGTGGACACACTCCAACGAGAACAGGATGAGAAATGACAGTGAGAGAAGAGTCAAATATTGCCAGAGGGACCATGAGGTATTAGGGGAACCCCAGATATTTCAGAGAAAAGCATTTTTATATTGATAAATTTTCCAAGTCACCTAGGAGTCATTGTGCATAATTATAGAGGAGAAAAATTTAAAAGCACATTATGATCCCTTCCATAGTGTTATTGATGAATAGAGGAACTAGCTCGTCAATCCAATAATAACGACCAAGTCCAAGATTTTTATATCCCTGCTTAAAAAATAAACACAACTTTATACTCGATGCAAAAAAAAAAAAAGAGAGAGTTCATGTATAATGGCATAATTTGGTGTGAACATACAGAGATATGAAAAATTGTGTTGTGAATGGATAATTATGAATGTAATGCACTCCACTATTGTCATATATGTAAGAAATAAATTAAAAAATAAAATAAAATAAATACACATGGCTGAATTCTCCCAAGGAGGTGATGAATTGAAGTTGATTTCTTTAAAAATTGAAATTTCTTAAGTCTTAACAAAACAAGCTTCTCCTGAAAGCCCATACCAGCACTGAAATAGGCTTTATTTCAATATATATTTTTATCAGTTAGAATTTCTTCTTTACTTCCGTTTTATAAGAGGCAGAATGCTGACCTTGCTAGTGGCCTGTGACCCTGGCATTTGGCCAGCCATTGTTACCCAGGGACCAGAAGGAAGAATGCTGGCTATGCAGGTCTTCCAAGGTGCAGGATTTCTTCCCTCTGAGTTACAAGGGAAAGCCTTGGGAAGAGCAGCTGTTAAAGGAGGGGACGTGGGGCTGTGCACATGCCTCATATCCAGGTGAGTTCATTTTTCTTGTGAACTTTTCACCTAGGCCCCAATTAGTATCCTATTAACCTCCTTAAATATGGAATTGCTAAGATCTTAGAGTACTCCAAAATGGACTATTAGCCAGCCCATTTCCTGGCTCCATCAGATGAAAATGCCAAAGTAGGTCATACGACAGAATTACCTTGATTAATATTAGCTCTCTTACATGGGCCATGATGTCACGCAAGGTAATGGAGATTCAAATTCAGTGCATCATTTCAATGACTGATTAAACATGGGATTAAAAGAAAACATTTACAATTCTAGGTTTATAAGAATTCTCCTTTTTAATATGACAAATATTTCAAACATGCTAAATTGATCAATTATACAAATGGTGACTTCCCTTGAATATGATTTTTAATGTGCATATTCTCCAAGGCCTAATGTGGAAAAAGGTTTATTTTCCTCAGTAACTATGACATTAGATCAGAAACTGTCAGCATTATGTCCCATTGCTAGTCATAGATGCAGGCTGCTTTTTAAGTACACTATGAAGATGCTGTTGCTACTCTAAGAGCCTATTCAGAATGACATTTGCAATTATAAATAGCTTTGCTAATTCACTGAGTAAAAGTCCCAGAAAACTTCACATCTTTTAATATCTATTCCAACAGGACTTCCTTAAAAGAGTACTTAAGAAGAAACGTATGTTCTAACATCTCACATATTGGTGCAATTTCTTGACAATAGACAGATTTAATTTGTTTTTATGTATAAAGAAGCTTTAGAGACTTATTAGCAATTTCAAATACTGCAGCACAATATGTCAAACAAATCTAAATTTTATTACTACAAGTAAACTTATTTAGGTGAGTTTTTTCTTAAAATATGTACTATAACAGGTTCTTTAAAAGGCTATTTGTTTTCTGATTAACCATTTTATTTAGAAATAATAAAACCTTTGGATGTAGCAGTTATGCTATAAAGTCAGGGTCACTTTCTTTTCTACATCCTTTTCCTATATCATCACATTTTACTTGGGGCATAGCATGGTGGGAGAGCACTTGCCTATCATGTGTAAGGCCTTGTGTGTGATATTCAGAATCCAAATAAATAAATAGATAGATAGAATATACCATTTTAACACTGAGGGCTCCTTCCTATATTAGCCTACCTTGTATATTCATTTTTGCAAATTTACTAGCAAGTCATTATACTTTTAATAGCTTTATGAAGCACCTGTGGATTTCAAACATTTCACTTTTCTATATCAGGGATTCATGGGTAAATACCCACTTAGCACAGACTGGGATATGAAAAGGTCTAGACAACGTGGCTGCTAAGAAATCATAGAGATGGTTCTCCCTCTCTGATCAGTCCACCAATTACTGAGGAATCACCGATGAACCATTTCCTTCAGAAGCTACCTCAATAAATGAGGAACTTGCCACATCCAAGGGACTGGAAGTTGGAGATGAATATTTATGCACTTGAGCCGAATGTGATGTTGATGGATACAAGGGAGCTTTAGTTTCCTTATCTTCACCCTCTGAAATACAACTTCTCTTTGAGGTTGAAAAGCTTTCTAGGATCTAGGTGACAAGCCATCCTGATCAGAGAAATTTAGCTCTTATAGTTACCATCAGATTATTTCCAATCCATGTGGCATCCATTGCTTGCCTTAGCTAGCAAAGTTTTGCATCTGAGACATCGTGTTGTAACACTGGAACAATAATATGGCTTAATGAGTGTGATTAGGAATGTAACAAGTTTCAGGACCTTACTGGATTGTCTTTATTCAGAAATCTGTGAGTCTGTCCAACTCATATATAAACAGTATGAGCAAATATACATACATGTGTATATACATATATGTAGTTAAATATATATGTATATATGATATCTTTATTTATTTGTTCATTTCCTAAGCAACATAAGATGTTTCATATCATTAAAAATAATAGAATTTGAACTCAGAGAGATAGATTTAGATTGAGATTTCTTCCCATTTCCTTATGTTTTATGTTTGTTCATAATTGCAAAAAAATACATGATAATCTTTAAATGATTTAAAATTAAATAAAGTTAAAAACTCAATTTCTGGCTTTCTCTAGCAATTTTTCAAGTGGTCAGCGTATGGACACTTCTATTAAACAGCATTGATCTGGAGTGAAAAAGGCCCTTTTACTCCCAATCTACAAATCCCAATTCCCTTCCCAATTGTAAATCCTGTTTAAGGTTTGGTAAAGCACCTTCAGATGCTTTCTGTGTATTTACAAAAATGCCCTCTTTTGTCATTCTGTAAATTTTGATATTTATCCAATTCACAGAGCAATGGATCTTTGTCATTTTTCTATTTCTGACTTGTGAATCAATGGCTGTCTTTTAAACAATCACATGCTATTTCATAATATATATGCACCATGCTGTATTGAAAAAAAATATTTAATGGATATTTACCTTTCTTTGAATTTTCACTATTTTATCAGTTAAGATGAAATTAATATCTTTGTTAGATAGATACAAATATATATATATATATATATATATATATATATATATATATATGAACATTTTCTTATAAAAAAGACTCCTGAAAGTGGAAAATCAGTCCCCTTTCCTTTCTCCCTTGTGCAATATCTCTGGGATAATTTGATTATAGAATTAAGGTCTTCAAAACTCTACTTAAGAATCACATCTTCAAAAAAAGGTTGACCTGCTCTGTCCCCTTCCCCTATTATTTCATAGGTCTCTTTCCCCTATCTCCTCCCAACTGCCTACTCTCTATAAAATCGGACAAGACACTACATTTACAACTTTTGATTGTTTGCTCAAATTCCTTTCCTTCTAGTCAATGAACATAAGATTAGAGTCATTTGATCTAATGCTGTGTCTTACAACAAGGTAGATGTAAAATGAATGGTCACTGAAAGAAGCAGTTTTAAAGAGAATGTCCTCTGCTCCGTGTTGACCATGCCAGAGGTGGGCAGCTGGAAATGTCTTCATCTCCAGCAAGCCACAGTGGACGAATTCTCTCTCAACATTAGTTTCTTGCTTGTCTTCAGTGAATATGATGGTGCATAACTAAGAAATCTGAATCTTCTGGGTCTAGTGGAAAATTTTAGAGTGTTTTTCCTTCCTTGCTTCTCCCAGCCTGTTCATGCATCTTTTCTTGCTTTCCTTAACCCCCCCGCCCACCCCCGCCTTGCAAAGTATCAGAACTCACTTCTGGTAGGTTAGAGTTTCCTCACCTCACTGTAACAACATTAAGAGTGATGAATTTTCCCAAATGAGGCTGGCCAGTGAACTGTGATGCCAGAGTAATCCCATTACGTTCACAGGCTTTGAGTCTGTTAGAATCACTCAAGTGGAGCAATGCTGTACTTGAAAAGGAAAAAGATATGGTAACTGCTGGTGGGAGGTTGTGTTCTTCAGAGCATATTTCCCAGTTTGGAAGCCTGTGTTTCAACAAAGGAAAAGCCTTCAGGAAGACTCATTGATGTCACTAAAACAATTCCAAAGTGTTGGCTACAACAGGTTAAAGAAGTCCAGGCCAGTTTTGTCCAGTTGCCTCTTGCCTAGGATAAAGTTAAGATATACAGGCTTCTGTTTTTAGGCAAATTAGTTCCCCAGTTTTGAGACTTTCTAAATTTGCTTTGCTATTGTGGTATTCCGACTTCTTAGAGTTGGGATTCATGAAGAAGAGTACAAGAGAAAATAATCAGATGGGAAGAAGAATGGCCCTCTGAAAGAAACTTTCAGAAAAGAGAAGGATAGCTCTTGCCTGATATACATGGATCACTTAAATTCATGTAAGTGTACATTCTACCATATGAAAAGTTGGCCTTCAATGTGGGTTAAGTAGATGTAGGAAGGAGCACATATTTTGTTGTGCTATTTTCCTTCTAAAAAATATTTCTCAAATTTAACTCTGATTCACCAGTGTGCTATAAAGTTCTCTTGGAAACACCAAAACCTCATCCCAAAGTTTGGAATTCCTTCTGCATTGTCTGTGTACAACTGACATGACATTCTGTTGGATGTTGATAGCTACTAGATGAGTTATGAACAGTTACTAACATGTGATATTGATAAGCTAACATTAGCATGCTAAGGGAGCTCACTGTAGACCTTAATCCTGTATGGTGCCAGGAAGTCTGGCTGCTACAAAAAGCTTAGTAATGTCAAGAAGCTCCCACCATTTAGGTAGGCAAGCACCTTGTTGGAATTCCCAGTTTCCAGGAAGTAGGTTTTGCTGTCAATGCATCATTAGTGTCTTATTGAGTTGTCCTTGGTTTTTAATTGACTCTAAGTTTGCATTAATATTTTACTTTCGTTGCTTGTTAGGTTCCGTGTAATTGCTTTGCTTGATCATCCTGATTGCTAGGATTTGGGTGCTGCTTCCTCAAGGGTCCTAGGAACCTCTCATGGACCAGACAAATCACATGTCCTACAGGGATGATATGGAGGCACAAGCTAACATGCACTGAGACTCACTAGTCCCTGGATATTTTTAAGCACTTTAATTATCTGGTTTATTTCACTCAACACAACTTAAACTGTAGGTAACTTGATTTTTATTTCCCAGACTTTTCTCATGTCTTAGACCAATCCTCTTTTTAAAACTACTCCACTGTTTGAAGTGGTTTACTTTTTCCTTCAATAGTTATTTTTAAAGCTATCAAATATGCTAACATAATAGCCTAATAAATATACAAGTGTTATTTACTAACTTTAAGAATTCGTGAACATTTTGTCCCGTTTCACCTTTTTACTTTTTGCTTCAAGTGATGCTTCACCATTAAGTACTAACCTGGGCATCTCCTAAAACATAATGGTATTATACCACAGAATTTTAATGTCATTTTAACAACTAAGGACATAAAACTTGTATTGTATTATGTAATATCTAACTTGCAATCTACATTCATAATATCCAGTTGCCCCCAAATGTCTTTCATCATTAAATTTTGAACACAAATCAAACCAAGTTTCTCAAATTAGGTTTGAAGATTTCTATACTACTTTTAAATTTTTTTTTCGAAACATTGACATTTTGAAAACTCTAGGCCAGTTGATTGTAGAGTCTGCCTTATTTTACATTTGTTCGATTGCTTTCTCAGGTTGTCATTTTCCCTCCTATCTTCTATATTTCTTATAAATTAGAAAAATAATTATATATATTATTGATTAGATTTATGCTCAACATTTTTGGCAAGGTCAATCCATGGTAATGAACTCTTTCTGTTGCATCACCTCAGGATTTATACAACAAACCCTGTTTCTATCAGGATGTTTGCTTTGTTACTTTTGTTAGTATGTTAACTGATGGATATGTCCCTTGTAACAGTATGTTTTTCCTTTTGTAATTAATAAGTACTCCATTGGGTGATTGTATTCATTTCTTATTGTTGCAGCAACAATTACCACAAACAGCAGCAGCATCAAACAATGCAAAGAGTTATTTTATGGTTTTGTAGGTTAGAAGTCCAACACAGATCTCTTTAGTCTAAATCAAGTGTTAGCAAGGCCTGGTTCCTTTCTGAAGGACCATCACTTTGTTTGCCTTTCCCAGCCCCTCCACCACCACATGCCCTGGCTCCTGCCTCCATCTTCATAGCCAATATTATTTGATCATGTCCTTCTCCAGACATATCACTCTGTTCATTTCTATGTTTCCTTCTAAGAATTTTTAAGCTTGTGATTAAACCAGATGTTTTCAGACAACCCAGTGTATGTCCTTACCTTAAGAGGACTAGCAATGTTAACTCCATCTGTGACTTTAGTTCCTTTTACCAGGCCATCTGACATATTCAGTGCTTTCTACAATTAAGACATAGATATATTTCAGCAGGCTATTATTTTACTTCCAACAGCAATACTTTGGCATTGGACAAAAAGACTACTCCCCAACAACAATTTTCCTAGTGGTTTTAACATTTGCTGATAATGCTTGGCTGAGTCAGTGACTGGGGAATGGAAGCATTGAGGAATGCAAATTGGTGATCTCTTAATTATATAATTCCTTCTACCATTATTGGCTAGAATTATTCAACTTAGATGCCCTTCAGTAGATGAATAGATAATGAAAATGTGGCATATATACACAATGGAATATTACTCAGCAACAGAAGATAATAAAATCATGGCATTTGCAGGTAAAGAAAAATAGAATTATTCTATAAAGAAAAACTACATTATCTCTTTATACATTTTGTATTCCTTTTCAATATCATTCTGAGTTCTTAGGCTTTCAAATTACTATAAGAAGTTATAATACATTATTATCACAATCTATTTGGTTTCAATGTATGAGATTTGGCCATTTATAAACCTTTAAATTCAGATTTTATGTCTTTTTTGACAATAAATTCTTATTTTCCGTCATAAGAAAGTCTTACCCAAGGTCTAATGGTTAGAGATAGAGTAACACCTAGAGCTCTGGTCTCCTAATGTGTCTTTTAACGTTATTTTTCACTAGAATACAAGTTTTGTTGGGTAATGCAAAAGGAGAAACAGATCTCTAAAGTCTGTAATAACACAGAATTCAAGAAATACAGGTACTATCACTGTTTGATGTAAGCTTTGAGTAATGAATTCGATGATTCAAAATATTCGCCCAGTGTTCCCTATTCTTAGTTCCCCATTCTTAAACACAGGACCATCTTCCATAGAGTACAAAGAAATTGATCTTGTATACTCAATATGTATGAAGAATTCATGTATGCTGAATTGTGAGACAGTATAGCACAAATCTGAATGGAAGATTTACAGTCAGATTTTAAAAATAGAGTCAGGCTAAGGAAACACTGGCAAGAGTATGCCTCTGAAGTGCTAGCCTCAATTATTTGGAAAGAAACACATTTGTCACCACTGTGGGATGAGAATGTTGTGCTGTCTTGGGTGCATTAATAGGTCTCCCACGTAAGTACCTAAAGGGAAGTTTCTAGCCACTCAGCCTCACTCTCCAGTGTCCCAAGAGCAGAGTGTTAATAGTGTGGTAAAAACACTGGGGCAGCTGGTTCTGGGTCTTACATCACCAGAATGGTAGCTATGCAGTTACTGGAAGATTAGAATCAAGAATTTGACAGCTGCTGAAAGATTGCACTTTACTCTTACCACTGTGAGTTAAAAATGAGTACCAGGTCAAGCATTATTGAGATGAAACCATCAGCTCAGTTCTGGATTATTGACCCAGCAGGCGATTCTCTTTTGGAAGGGTTTCCTGCCCTGGTGGAAAGTTTCAGTTCTAATAGGGTTTTATTTGTTTGTGTTTTTTTCCTGTAATCAATTGTCTCCCTTTTCCCTTGATTTTTCATCAAAGAAAAACAAAAACACAATGAGGTAGACAGGTTCACAGTGGTTACTGTTTGAATGTGTTCTTGGTTTATTTTTTCAGAAATGGTCTGTTGATCCATTTTTTTCTAAATGTTTAAAGTAGCATGACAGTGTTCTGGAAGTAGCATTGCTTGCCTGATATAAAAGGTCTTGAATTCAAAGATGTTCTGATGAGCTGCAGAATAATGTCAAGGCTGGTAACACTTGGTGTGTTTCCTGCCTCTGTCCCTTCTTTTTCTGATTTCTGGCCCTTTGCTTGACTTGTGCGAACTAAAGTAGATTCATTAAGGCTGTTAGTTCAAATCAGAGGCTTCTGTATCCTTTATGGACATTCACTTAGTTAGAGTCATGGATGTTGTTATCAGAATAAAACTCTCTGTCACAAGCAAGTCTGAAAAATAGCTCCACAGATTCATGTTTAAATTGTACATGAAAGAGGACCCAAGGAAACAAGATGAGATCAGCCTTGATTGACTGATTAATAACCAATCAATCGATTGATTGATTTTTGAATTAATTTCTTTGTAAAAAGTAAATTTAAAATACTCATGTCATTATAAGTTTGGGAAACCCCACAAGCCCAAGTTCCCAAGAATTGAAAGGAATCAAAACAAAAATCACACACTTATTAATTTACCACAAGCCATAAGTAGTTGCTTCATGGAAGCAATCATGATTTCAATAAAAAAGAAATCATGCATGCCTTTGGAGGATAGAAAAGAGTAATATCCTTATAGACTAATGAGCCAGAATCTTAACCATCACTTCCTAATAATAATTCCTGCAAATAGGGCTGAGGTGGTCACAAAGTAGTAGAGAGCTTGCCTGGGATTCATGAGGAACTGGGTTCATTTCCCAGTACCAATGAATGAATGAAAGAATGAATGAATAATTTTTAAAATACTTGTAAATAAAAAGCTGCCTTCTGTGAAACACTATTGGTTGTTACCATAAAAATCTTCAGAATTCTGAGAGAATTATCATCTTCAAAGTTGAAAAACTTGATTGAAAAATAAGATGCAACATTCTCAGGGTGCCAAAAAGAATTCTGGAAATTTTTACCAAATGTAGTGCATTAAAACATTCAGATCTGAATTAACAAAAAAATCAATTAAGTTATATAGTTCGTGTATATGTGTGTGTTTGTGTTGCCAGTGCTTAGTACATGCCAGGCAAGCACTCTACCCCTGAGCTACATTCATAGTCCCAGTTTTCTGATTAAGAAAAATCAACTCATTCAAAGATTTCTTTAGTGTGTATACTGTACATAATATATGCATGCATTTTGTAAGAAAAGCAATAACAGAAAAATCTTATTCTTCATTTATTATTTAGTTTATTATACATTCAACAATGCATATATCGCTTTTTTTACCCTGTGTTAGTAAATTTCACGCTTTTTAAAAAAGAGCTTATTATTTGCACAGTAACTTAATATCCTGGATACTATTATTATCCCATTTTAGACATGAAGAAGTTACATCTCAGGGAACCTCTCAAAGTTCACAGTTAGTAATCATTTTTTCCAAGAGAGTATTGTCAAAATTTGACACAGGAAAACTCCTCAATTCCTTCTCTTTCTGTATTATATCTACCAACAAATTTATTGGGTCAACTCCCTTCATTTAGACATGGAGTACAAAGTAGTTATTCCTATCAGTCTCCCTTTGAACTGTTAGGTATGTAGTTTAAAAATGTTTATATTTAATGTGTAGTTTGGGTCCTCATTGTAAATACAGTCATAAGGATTTCAGTTTTGCAAGTAAACAAGTACACAAATAAGACAGGAAACTCACAGTTAATAGAACATCTGAAAAAACTTGGTTGGGGTAAAAAAAAAAAAAGTAAAACAGAGGAGCCAACTGTAACTAATTATCTGAGGGAATAATAAATTCAAACAAAATTCATTCTCCTCTCTTTCTGACTCATAAGTTTTATGGAATTGCTGGGTGCAATAATTCATTGGCTTTTAATTCTAAAGGTCTCAACTTCCTATCATCAGGGAAACTGAACCATGGAAAGTGTTGAACTTTGGTCTCATATCTGATGTGCGCACACACATGTGCACATACATACATATATGCACTCACACATTTAAAAACAGTGTTACGTCGACTTGGTCATTTCTATTCAGGAAAACTCCATAATCATCGATATGAAATATTCATCAAAGAAGCACAAGTTTCATGCCAGAGAAACAATAATGATATCAGACCAGCAATAATATTGTCAACTTATTGAGCATTTGCTACGAAGTCACTGTGTTATTCAGTTACATAAATTACCATGGTGAATTTTTACCATAATTGTGCACCAAGTAGTATGACTGCTTTTAACAAATGAAGAAATCAAAACTTAAAAAGTTCAATGAACTTCCCAAGTCACACAGCTAAAAACGGTAGCATCAAATTCAGTTCTCATGGGCAACATGTTGGAATGTGCTAAGGTTCTCAGATGTTAGTTTAGCTTAATAATGTGTACCTCAAATGAAGCATCAGCATGTCATCTGAGGACCACGTTTTAAGAATTACTGGATAACTTTTTATGCTCTATTGGACGTTTTCTGATTCCTACCTTTTGTTATTACAAGATTCTACCAATTAAGAAAAGAAACTACTATATTCCTGTGCCTTCCAACTTACACCTCATTCATTGTGTTGACTTATCTCCTTCCAGACAGAACCTATATTTTTAAAACTATAGTATAAAATGGAGTTAAGAAAAGATGTGATATCTTTTTTTTTCTGGAAAGGGTATTATGTACCCTGGTTTGCCCAAACCATAACTGTTATAAGCCAACAGTAGGATAAAGCAGAAGAAGAATGTCACTCTTGTAAAACACCCATTCCCCTGATGATCTGAAATACTTGGTGATCTGTTATTCATTTTGCTCCCCCACGGGATGACTATTTGTCTGCAATGATGTTGGAAATGTACTGAGAGACTTCACACATCCTTTTCCAAATTGGAGCTTCATTCTAATGGAGGAGGTTAAATCATTTGGCTTTCAAGTTGGCATCTGTCTACACCTGGCACGTGGAGTGGGATAGGTGAAGCTGTGAAAATATACAGCTCATACTGTATAACTTTCAAAGAGAACTCATTAAAAAAATGCCCTTTGCTTTATTCACTTACTCATTTGGACAGGTACCAGGAAAACAGCACAGAACCATATCCATGGTACTTGGCAAAGTTTATGCAAGTGGGAATTAAAAGAATACCTCTGATGTCCTCTTATTCATGATATCACTCACGTCGGTAACATTGATGGTAACAACATGAATCTTACCTGGCACTTGGTGGGCATTGGCACATACAAATTAGCTCTTATCTTCTGCAAGTCTATTCAATTTCTTGTCCAAGGCTCAATACAACAATGACAGATTGTTTAATAAATGGCTGGAGATGTATTATTTATGATTACAAATAAGCTCATTGTATCTCAGAAGCTCAAGTACTGTGAAGACACTGATGTTCAACAGTTGTTTTCTCAGAAATTTTTACTTGTTAAAACCGCAGATTTTCTATATCCAGAGGACTAAATCTACAGATGCAGAATTTTATATTAAGATCATTTTCATATTCAGAAACCAATGTTTATTCCAACAAAGAGCAAGAAAACTTACCTTTTTAAAGTACAGTTTAAACTGGGTATCACTAGGGAGAACATGTATAGAGATTATAACAACTTGTAAATTTCATATCTATCACTGCAGACTTATTTGGCAGGGTGAAGCCAAAAATTACAAGTTAGAGAGCCAATAATGCCTAGTAAAAAATGATAATAATATCAGCAACTGTCATCTGCACGGTGATCAGGAGGCTGCACACACTGCCAGGACTAACTTCTTTTATTGCAAAACGGCAGCATTGATTAATGACCAAAAAGTATCAACTCTAGGTATATTTGGTGTGATCAGTTTTGCAACATAAAAACAATGGCCATAAATTCACAAGCCATTTACTGATGATGAAGTGATGGCCAGGTATCAATGCCATCTCTCTGATCACAGCCAAGTGTCCAAAACCTGGACTCATAGTTGTTTATTTACCATCTTGCTACAGAGGTCACTGTTAAATTTGGAAATAATTAAAAAGGGAGAATTGTTTTCTAGCTACTCTTGGCAGGGAAAAGCAAGCCTGCCTTGATTTTTGCTAGGAAGATGGGACAGATACGTGGCAGAAGGGCAGATAGAGGGGAGGTTAGAGCTGGGTCAGAGTGGGTGCTGGTTTTGCAGTTCTCTGGGAAGGACTTATGAGATACAGAATTAAAAGTGTATAATTCTATGTGATGCATAGAATTTGAGAGGAAATCCTATAGTTGATGGAGGATTCTTCTTAATGCGGCTTGTTTTTTTTTTCTTTTAAATTTTATTTTTCCACATTTTTTATTGGTGCATTATAATTGTACATAATGGTGGGATTTGTTGTTACATATTCATACATGGACACAAAATAACAATATAGTTTGACTAATATCACCACTCTGTACTTTCCCCCCTTCTCTTCCTCCCATCCCCAATTTTTTTTTTATCTAACTCACTAAAAGGATTATATCTCCAGAATCACAACTCTTTATAACATAAGAAATTCATAAATATCCCTTTTCGGGACAATATCCTTTCATGTCACCCTGCCCGCCACCACTGAGCTTCTACAGGAACATGTTAGTACTTCTAGAGTGATGGAACTGAAATGGGTGGGTCTGGACTGGAGTGTTCTGACTAACTGGGTCTTTGGGATGATGCCACCTTACTCCCTACCTGGGTATAGTACTTCTATTAGCACACCGACCTTGCCACTGATGTTTATAATCCACAAGGAGACTCTGAATGTCAGTACCTTCCCTTGATGCAACATCCAAATAAAGATGATTTTCACTTGGGACCAAATCCTGAGAATATCCAGAACCGCTCAGAGCCATCGCTAATTGTTCCTATTTTTCATCTGGAGAGCTTGGCAGGTCGGTGACATTATAGCAAAAGTCTCCCCACTAGGACCTTGCCAATTTCAGCTTTAATTCCATCAGTAAACAACTTTGACTGTGTTGGGAAAATTCCATTAATCATTCATGTTCTGCGAAGAATGATACACAAAGGAGCTGTCAGCACTAGGCAGCAACTTTCCATTTGTTTGGTAATTAAGAACTCCAGGCCATCTAATGGTGCAGAGATGCAAATTCATTGCCTGGTTGGAGCCATTGGAATGAGCTGAAAAGGATGCACTTGCACTTACACCCCTTATGTCAGATGATTTGATGGATCATTCCCGCTCCTCTTAGGTGAACAGCAAGCATATTGCTTCAAGCTGAAATGGTACACTTTGAAAAAGCCATTTTGTTTTTTTAAAGATTCCACCTCTTTAGTATGTATACTTTTAAAACCTATTTCTGAAACATAGTTTGAGGACATGAATGCATGAATGAACATTTTTCATGAATCAAGATTTTATATCACTCAAATATAATGAGTCATACTACCCTATTATTTTGCAGAATCAGAGACCCAGGAAATGTAGGAAATGAGAATCCCCTGTAACAGATAACATGTTTTGTTTTGTTTTAATCTGGATTGCATATTAATAAATTTATTTTGATACCCAGAGACAATTTGATACTTAATATATACCAGGAATTCAGCCACAACATTACAAGAGGCTACTAAGCAAATGCTCTGATAAACCAGATATTGCTAGTAGGTCTCCATGGGATTCTTGCATCATCAGGAAAGTTTAGCCACAAGGTTACATTTAGAAACACTGATAGTATTCAAATATCCCAAGTCCTCATCACTATTTTCTCCTGTCCATTACCTTCTTCTTTTCATTGAAATCTCTGGTTGAAATATCATGCTCACGGGAAACTAGTGGGAGAGAGTCAATTCATGTATTCATGCAGTAAGAAAGGACATTCTTGTGGACATTTCTGAAAACCACTCTCTGTCCCTCCGCCCCTTGGTTAGTTTGAAAACATTCCAGGGCTTCAGCTGAGAAAAACTTGCTGGAAAAGTGTCCAGAACTTTTTTTTTTTTTAACAAATCCTTCTCAACTACAAGTTTCTATATGTATATATTCTTTATAAAGAGTTTTCAAGAAGGAACTTCTGACAACACTTTAAATGAAATATTTTTGTTTACAGATGAACATAAATTACAAAATGTAACCCATAATTGAGGCTTCATAGCAGACAGGTTTTATTTAAAAAAATGAAAATATCAGGAAATTGTAGTCTGTTAATATTAATTTATTTCTTATAGTTACTTAATGATCTGCCTTACATTAATACTCATAGTTGCATCTTTACATCACTTTGCAAATTTTATGGACTTAGATGATAGTAAAACATCATAACAGAATCATATTAGAAACAGCATTTTCTCTGTGGCCTCTTCAGTAGTTAGAGATATTTGTTATGTGTGATAGCTATCAATTATGCCCCAAACAAATTCAATCTGAACATAACCAGGGACAATAATATTGCCCTCTGCTCTCATCTCTTTTTCCACACAAAAGGTATTTATATAAATGTGTGGTATTCCATTATACAGCTTAAATAGTTTAAAAGCATTTTTCTGTTTTCATAAATGCACAGGCTACATTGACTATGCATGTTTAAATTTCCATTTTGCCTTTAGAGATTAAAAAAAAGGTCATGCAAATAATAAATTGTTGCATTGATGTGCCTCCAATACCACATTTGTGATTTCTTTTTAGAATAAAATAAAGCAGTTCCATGATATTTTAGCTCCAGGGGCAGTTTTCATGTGTTCAACTTGCACAGATTGATGATTTGTGTGTGTACATTTTGGGAGTTGTGTCAGATGGTTGGGAATGGGAATGCTATTAAGCTAAAACTTTAGGATTCCATTTCCCCCCTGATTTTTTACAGTAATCTAGGTGAGAACAGGATGGGCTCCAGGAGAATGAGGAAGGGGAGAAGAATATTAGCCTGTGCCGATACCTGTCCTCATGGCTACTTCACTACCCCAAACACAAAATCATTTGCTTATTATTTCATTCCAACCTCCTATATTATTACCACAAATATATTAGATATTCACACTTCCATCTTACATATTCCTATCTCTTTAGCTCTTTCTCAATACATATTCCACGTACCAGGGGCATTTCAATTTCTCTGACACTTCTGATGCCTGATTCTGGCATTCCTACCAGGACAATATCTCTTCCTTCTGTGATCAACATGGAACCCTATGGATAACGCCCCTAATATAATCAAACCAACATTGTAATCCCTACCTCACACTCTTCACCTCTGCCTCAGCTAGGGCCTGCTTCACAGGACCCATGGTATCCCCCAGGATATGTGCTCAGGAGGTAGCCTCAATATTTAAGGTTTAATGCCCTCTAGTTACCATCTTGAAATTCTGCATTTTATTTCTTTACCTCTTTTAATTGGTGAAGCCTGATGGGTCAGTGAAGCATGTGTCAGTGACTTGGAGCCATTATTCATACATGGACCTATCTGTGGTCATTGGTTCACCACAGGTAGGTTTACCACAGGATAGGCTTTTACCTCACTGTTACCTCAATCCTGCAGCAACTGCTGCATCCATCCACTCCCTGATGAGTTCTGGACAAGAACATTGGAAAGATAAATATTGGGCATTTGTAATCCAAGACATGGGGTTGGGAAACTGGGAATGTCTCTATTCACTCCATGAATATTGTGGAGACAGAAGGAGCATTGCATTATTACACTGCCAATAAAAAATACCACAACGGGCCAAGAGAGAGACCATGGGGGAAAGGAAAATCCTTTTTTCCTCAGTTTTGAACAAAGGGTTCATATAGTTTCATTTTGCTTGGGGTCCCACAATTTAGGTAGCCTTCCCTGGGCCCAGCATTGCCTTAGAGGTCATTGTGGTTTAATCTCACCACACTGAGACATTCCTTAGCTGCTGCTTTCTGGACAGAACACATCACAGATGCAGTCTCCAACTTCAGCTAAGCCTCAGTGTCCTTTCGAAGCTCTTTTTTACATTATCCTCAGCAAATATTTAAAAACTACCTTGTTTCTGATGTCCTCTTCCTCAGCCTTACATGTTAATTTACAAAAGTATTGATAAGGTGAACTCTGATTTACAGCAATGGTCAGGAATTCTCCAAAATATAACCATTTGTGTATCCATCTTTCTTTGCTTCCCATTTATCTAAAAATTGTCAACCTGTAACTTGACCCCACACATGGATTTCTCTAACTTTCCCACTTACTTTTTTTGACATCTGTGTCTACATTTCTGCACTGTTTCTGTCCATTCATCCAAAGCCTCTACAATCTGTCTCATGTCCATACCTCACTTGCAGAGTATTCCCCTGAGTCTCACCAGTGAAAAAATAAAGGGTCATCTCTCAATTTTTTCCTTTCCTGCACTCTCTATTTATGTTTGATTGCTGTTGTCATCTGATTCTGCCTACTTTATCCTCCAAACAAACCAATAAAAAAGTGAGCTGAGTTCTTACATCCAGAACCTGTTAATGTGACTTGACTGGAAATCAGGTTTAGCAAATATAACCAAGTTAAGATGAGCCATATTGGGTTGGAGTGCTCCCTAATCTAATGACTGGTGTCCTTGTTAGATAAGATAAACTTGGACATAGTCACACAAGGGAGAAGGCCAGGTGAAGGTAGAGGCAGAGATTGAAATGATGCATCTACAAGCCAAGGAATGCCAAGACTGCAGATAGCTGCTAGAAGCTAAAGAGAGACAAAGACAAGATTCCTCTCATTGAAACTTGACAGAGAATATGCCCAGGACAACAGGCTGATTTAAGTTCCCTATCACTCACAATAGTGAGAGAGGTTATTTCTGTTGGTTTTAGCCACCAGTTAATGGGACTTTATTACAGCAGCTTAAGGACATTAATATAATCACTCAATTTTTCATCTTCTTAGCTTTGATGCCACTATGCACTCTTTATTTTCCTCTTGCCATTCTGATCATTCTCATCATTGTTCTTCTTTATTTCCCCCTTTGAAGCAGTGTTTCCCCAGGGTTCGTGGGTGGGCCTATCACCGAGCTCTTTCTACAACCCCTTCTCTCTACAATATATTCTGTGTCCATCCACACCCAACTCAGCCTTCATCGTACACCTTAGTTTTGCTTATCTTCCAAAACTCCAGTGCCTTCACATTATCCAGAATTTCTCATATCCTCTGATTCTGTTGAGAGTCCCTCCTCTGAGCCTTGAAGCATCCTGAGCACAGAGCTCCCAGCACTGACCATATTAAAGTGGTACATTTTCCATGTATGTATGTTGCTCTCTGAACAGGTGATGTGGAAGACAGAATTCCAACATGGCTCACCAGTTTCTCAACCCCCCACGCTCATGCTGCACCCTTCACTGTGACTGAAGCCTTTGAATTTGACAGGACATGACTATAGTGATCACGTTTCTTTACATGGCATTGCTATAGAGGCCATTGTGATTTAATCTCACCACACTGAGAGCTCCCTCAGCTGCTGCTCTCTGGACAGACCACACCACAGATGCAGTCTCCAACTTCAACTAAGCCTCAGTGTCCTTTCAAAGCTCAAATATGGCAAATATAATTAGGGACATAAGTCAGTTGTACCTGAATTCACCTATGGGGAGATGATCTGCTGACCTGACTCGATCACACAATCCCGGAGAAGGGAAAAGCCTTTCTGAAGTGAGAGAGATTTCATAGAACTGGTGGGGAGTCTCCCTTGTTTCTGGTTTTGAAAAGGCAAGAATCTCTAAGACTGACTGGAGCACAGGTTGTAGGTGCTAAGAGCATTCCTGAGTAGCCAAATGTGACCTGAGTTACATGGGCATTGTATTAATATACTCCCAATACCAGAGAGCTCAAAGGAGGACGCTAACTCCAGAAAAAAAATGCAGCTTTACCATCTGACCTGAGCAGAGGACTCTGCTTTAACTTATCACTCCCAACTGCGAGATAATAAATTTGTGCCCTGTTAAACTACTACATATGTCCTGACTCTTTACACCATTGAAAACTAATGCAAAGGGAAGCTGTTCCATGTCAGAAACTTAAGTTTTTTACTCTTAGCCTCATTCACAACTCATTCTACACTGCAAATGTTCAGTGCTTGCTTATTTCCACACTATGCATCTTTTTTATCAAGAATTGCAATGGTGATTTATCATTGTTGAATGCCATTATAAATGTTATCGTGATTATTATTATATTTATTTTATAAACTAATTTCAGAGTCTGAAGGAGGGTCTTCTTTGACATTTTTCCCACATACCTTGCACACCACAGCTATCCCTATACATGGACAAGGTTTCTTTTCCACATTTTCTACACCTTTCAGTATGAAGCTGAATTTCTCCACTCAGAAAAACCAATTTTGGCTCCCAGAGACCAACCAACATCTCAGGAAATTGTTATTCACAAAGTGCTTTGAAATCTTCAGCACAATAGTATGCAAAGAGTAAAGTGTCTGCTGATGTACACATATTGGAAACATACGCTGTGATATAAAACCACATATCTCAGACCCACAAATAATGCAGAAGGCAGCATTTAATTTCCTGGTGGGATGGCTTTCTATTATTTTCTTTCTCAAACTCCCAGTTCCATCAAAGCAAAGAATAAATGCAATTTTCCTAGACAAGCAAAATATAGAGAGTAAAACCATTATTCTAGGCCATTTGGAATTTCAGTGTAGATACATGTATAAACTTATAGGACCTTTGGATAATAGCTGATTGTAGTTAAGAATTATGTTTCCAATGTTTAGAAAAGTGTTTGGTATAGTTCAGGGCTCAGATCATGGCATATCCCTACAAAAAAAACCCCAGTCAACTCTTTCACTTTAATTTTTTAAAAAGTTTAGTAAAGTATACATAATGCAAAGTTTGCTTTTTTTTACCATTAGTAAATGTACAGTTCATTAGTGTTAAATATTCTCCCATTGTTATGCTCTAAATTTTCAGAACATTTTTGTCTCAAAAATGAAAATTTAATGTTCATTGACACTAATTTCCCAGATTCTCTGTGTCCAGTCATTGTCATCTCAATTTTCCTTTTTACTTTATTTTGAATTTGACAACTCTAGGTGGCTTATGTGAATGGAAGCAACTAGTGTCTGTCTTTTTTGTGGCCAGCTTATTTCGTGTGCCACAATGTCCTCACACTTCATCCATGCAGTAGTGTGTATCAGATTTTCCTTTCTTTTTAAGACTGAACAATTTTCCTTTATATATATGCACCACATTGTGTTTATCTAGTTACCTGCTGATGGACACTTCGATTATTTCCTTTTGACTATTGGTAATGATGTTAGTAATGATGTTGCTTTGAGCAACTCCTTAGGATTTGGCTTTATGTTTTCATTTTTTGAGCATATACACAGAAGTATAATTGCTGGATCATGTAGTAATTTAATTTTAATTTATTTATTTGGTATTGGGGATTCAACCCGGATTCAACACTCTACCATTAAGCTACCACCCCAGCCCTATTTATTTTTTATTTTGAGTCTGAGTCTCACTAAGTCACTAAGACTGGTGTCAAATTTGCCATCATCCTGCTTCAATCTCCTCAGTGGCTGGGATTACAGGCATGTACCATTGCACCCAGCTCTATTTTTAATTATTTGAGAAACTGCCATACTATTTTCATATAAACCATATAATTTTACATTTTCACAATATTAGTAGAAGCAGACTGCTATAATAAATATGAGACACTTGATGTATTAAGCAACAGAAATTTATTTTCTTACTGTTTGAGAAAAAGGGAGGTTAAATATTAGTATACTAATATGCTCTGTTTCTGACAAGGGTTCTCATCTTGGTTTTCAGACAACCGTGTTTTTACTGTGTCCTGGTAGAGAAAAAAGAGAGGGGAGGAGGACAAAGAGAATATCTCTTTTCTTTTTTTTAGAGAGAGAGAAAGAGAGAGAGAGAGAGAGAGAGAGAGAGAGAGAGAGAGAGAGAGAGAGAGAGAGAGAATTTTAATATTTATTTTTTAGTTCTTGGTGGACACAACATCTTTGTATGTGGTGCTGAGGATTGAACCTGGGCCACACACATGCCAGGCAAGCGCTCTACCGCTTGAGCCACATCCCCAGCCCTCTCTTTTCTTCTTATAAGACCATCAATACTGTATAATTAGGATTCACTTGTATTAGTTGGTTTTTCATTACTATAACAAATATTTGAGATAATCAAATTATGAAGACAGAATTTTTAATTTGGCTCAAAATTTGAGAGATTTCAGTAGATGGGTGGACCTGTTGCTTTGGTCTTGTGGGGGCAAATTAAGGTGGGATCATGTGGCAGAGAGATACCGCTCATTTTATGGCAAGAAAGTGAAAGAAAGGGGGAAGCCAGGTTCCACTATCCCTTGCAAGGGTACATCCCCTTCCACCATGTGGGCCTTTGGGGGACATTTAAGATGTAAACTGTAGCACCATACTTATTAACTCAATTGACCTTAATAATACCCTAAAACCCCTATCTTTGAACACAGAGTGTCAACATATGAATGTTGGAGAAATACAATTCATCCAGTCCGTGTGTCATGGTTTGTCTATGTTGTATCCCCAAAAGCTCATGTGAGAGAAAATACAAGAACATATCAGAGATGAAATGATGAGACTATGAAAGTTGTAAATAGTCCATCTGCTGCCTGGGTTCTGGACTCACAGCAAGTAAATGTAAGAAGGTACAGTGTGGCTGGAGGAGGTAAGTCATTGGAGGCATACCTTTGTAGTATATATTTTGGTGAGTAGAGCTCTCTCTTCTTCCGTGTTGCCATTCCCTGAGCTCCTTTTTTTCTGACATGCCCTTCCACCATGATATTCTGTCTTATTCTTGGTCTACCTACTATGGAGTTGGACAACTGTGAACTGAGATCTCAGAAACAGAGAGCCCCAAATAAACGTTTCGTGCTCTACATTGTTCTTCGAAGGTCATTGGGTCACAAGGATGCAAAAGCTGACTAGAATACCATAACATCTATCAATGATGCACAGGGTTCCAATTTCTCCATATTCATACCAACAATTGTTATTTTCTGTGATTTTTTATTTGTTTGTTTTGCTTTTTGATAACCATTCCAATAGGTAAGAGAAATCTGGCCAATTTTGAAAATGACCTCAATAATTATCTCATTTCATTTACAGAATTTGACCATATATGGCATTTATAGCATCTATGAATATCATTATTGTTATGACTATGTGCAATTGATGTCTGGTAGCTCCCAAATATATTCTGAACTTCAAGGCTCTAAGATACTTTAATGTAGTTCCTGAAAAAAAAAAAAGATTTGATGGAGACTAACATGTAAGCTCAAAGTCTTAAAGAATGAAGATGATTTTTAAACATTTATTAGAATGCTGTATTTTATCTCATTCCTCACCATTCAAAGACAAATACACACTCAGAGTTCATTAGTACTGTGGTTTTCAATATTTTGGCAATCAAATGTAAGGCACAGGAGGGACAGGTGTTGGGTCTAATTCCAATTATAATTTGCTATATGGACCAACAGCAAGTTATTCAGTTTCTCAAAGACTCAGTTTCTCCTTTCATGGTACATAAATACCTATATTTACATGCTACCTGTGGCTTAGGCCTTTTAAAAGGAAGAACTGAGATCAAAGACTACAATGAATTGAAAATAATTAATGGTGGTCTTTGCAAAAATCATTTTCATGTTCAGTAAATGGAGAGAACTTTGCATGCATATGACACATGTTTTCAAACAATTCCTCATCGCACAAAACTGTGTACAAAATGGGGAAAAGTGCCCTGATATGTCAAATGCTCATGTCATGCGATAGATATCTGGCACTGATAAGGTAAAAATATAAAATAAAACATCATAGTCCATTTAGTCTGAATAATAAAATATTTAGGATATTACTCTCATAACAAAGAAAGGGAAAGAGATGAATTCTCTCATAGCCATGGGATATGTTTTGGTTGATTAACTACAGCTGGCTCTGCTATCATTGATCTATCACAATGTTTTCCTTTCTCTTTTTTTTACTGTATTAGAAAATATTAAATCTCAAATATAGATTCTCAGTAATAGCAGAAACCATTTGGTGGCATCAGTCAGATAATTCTAGATATTTCAATCTCATATGTGCCCTGAATAATAGAGACATTTCTCACAGAATATATTTTATTTAGCATGTCGTTAACTGCCATATCCAATCTTACCTGACATTCAAAAGCTGGACTAGAGGATGGCTGCACTGGGTTCTTAATCCTCTCTTGGTTGCACTTAGCTCTGTGTAATGCAGAATTTAAAAGCATTTTCTTTCCATGGCTACAATATATCATGATTTTATTTATCTCAGAATTAAAGAGCATCAGTTAGAAATTTTTATTTTCAAAATTAATAATCATGACATTAATACACTTTAATTAGATTTAGACTATATAAATTAATGAATAACTAAGATGTGTCACTTGTACACGTCAATTGAATTGTAGTCTTTTCTGGTTTTATCAGTGTCATGAAAACAAAATTTTTGCATAATTTCTCAATTAATAAATTCAAATTAAATCATTTAATTTGTACAGATAGCATGCATTTTTCTTGGAAACTCAGTTTCCTAGTCTCAGGTAAAGTGTTTCCTTCAGGATGTTGCGGAGACTATCTTTGGTTAGGAGCCACTTTCAGCACCTTAAACATGAGATCTCCATTTGGGTAGAACTGTTGGGCTATTTTTCTGTTGTCTCCTACACCCTTCTTTTTCTCATAACAGTGATCTTTAGTGCTGCACACTTGGGGAATGGCCTGTCATTTCTGGTTCCAATGTGACTTTTCTAATCTTACTTCATCTCTTGCAAAATGATCAATAATTAATTAAATACTCACATCTTGTAGAGCACAGGTTTTCAACGATAAACACAATTTCATCGTGAACTCCTCTTTTATACCTGTACTACATAAAACAGGGTGTTAAAATGGGACTACTACATTTTGGTTTTTACTGAATTCCCCTCCTCCCAACAATAGCAGCTATCAAACCAACGTTCCCAACAAACAAAATTAGGCTATCATTTCAAGATTTGAAAAGGACATGTGTAAAAGCTGGTGTTACTGTTCCCTCTCATCCCCACCCCAATATACAAAACCCAATAAGGAATATAAAACCTACAAAGGAAAGTGGACTATTTGGAAAAATTCTTGAAATGCTATACAGCCTTGTTTTTTTCACTTCTCTTCCTGAAAAATAGGAGGATGCTATTTTCTTCCCCTAGGGTTTAGCCTGGTAAGATAGGCTTCCAAAGAGAGTCTGATATGTGATTCTTAGAGTTAGGGTGAGACAGATTGGAAAAGGTTAATGAATATGAGCTTAAGTAGAATACTCACCAAGTAGAAAATCTACCCAAGAAAGTCTGTAATTATTGGCCAAGGAGAAAGGAAGAACAGGCTATGTTAGGAGTCTGCCACACTTTCATTTCTGAAGAGCCAGGATGAATAGGAATTTTCTTATGACCTACATAGGGCCTGGTGGAACAGAGAGAGAGAAAGACTGGGGACACGCTTTCCTCCCCAGATCAACTGCCTGGACAGAATATTAAACCCAAATAGGATGAAACACGAGATGGATGACAGACACCCAAGTGACTATCTGGGTGAAAATGAATTGTCCGCATCATGAGAAGTGAAGTCCTATGTCTTATGTGTGAGAGTAGAACCCTGAGAAGACCTGCACCAAGGGGTCAGCTTTGGCTATTCTCAAAGACAGAAGACATCTACCTCTGAGTATCCACCACAGCCAGAGGAAACCAAAGCCAAATCATAATTGCACAAGTCCAGGGGGAAACTTGACTTTGGCCTGTTACTATGATGAAGATGAAAGAGATCTCAAGGCAAGAGAATAAAGGTGACAGTGGCCACTTGCTAACACACCTATGAAAGATTGCTCAGCCGGCTGACCTGAGGGAGGAAAGTTGATCTGAAACACAGTTCTGCTTTTCGACTAAGTGAGGTACATTAATTCCTGAACAATCAATCTTTAATCTTAAACATAAGAGGGTGTTTTTCAAGTCTGAAAATCATAACATTCAAACTAGCTTTTAGTTCAGGGGATAGGAAATAGCAAGCCCCCCTGAGTGGTTTGGACAAAGTGATAAGGAATAAAGTTGTCTTTTTTACTGGCCTCTGATACATGCTCAAGCTACAAGAATACCCATGACACACATATCAGTGTCGCCTAACACACAATATTATCATTTGATGAAAGAATTTTACCAATTGACTGTGTTATGTTTTTCTCCAAGAATAATATTTTTCACACATGACAAATTTCACAAGTCTCCTGTGTGGCTAGTAGCTATTTAAGGTGAAAGCTGAGCCACTTTAAAAGGTCCCTCAGTAATTCCAGTTGTTCTCTAGAATTGCTTCTTAGCATTATTTGGTGTTTGTTTGGAAAAGAGACAAAAACATCTAAATTGACTTATCAAAATTATATCTTATGCTTTACAGTACCACAAAGCTCCTAGGTTTCTTGTCACTCTTTGAAATTCCTACAAGTCAACACACTGGAGATATGTTAAGGTTAATTTCTGCAATTAAATCCAATTATCAGATATTCCTAGATTTATTTCTAATTTTACTCTTCTGTTTGGTGCCACTAGAACAAATTCGATTGTCATAGCACTTAGGAATTCACAATGTGTATTGTCACTGGAAATTTGGACATTGTTGCCATAAGTAATGTTATTCTACCCTTTACACTACTTTTTAATCCCTTGATGAAATAGCCTATCTTCTACTTTGGTGAATCAAAGATGTAAGGTAACATACCCAATATGTTAAAGCTTAAAAACAATCAAACATAGAAGATAAAACCCCAAACAATCTGAAAAATTTTAGCAAAGATGAGTTGTACCCTTTTAATCTAGTAAAAATCACCTGATTAATTTAGCCTTTGTTTGCTATGGATCATCTCTAAGAAACTGATAACTATTAACAAGGCAATGCAATTTCTATAAAAGCAAAAAAAATTTGCATTACAAATTTTATTTTATTATTTATGAATTGTTAGTGCGAGAGTTCAAACCCTGGGCCTTGTATATGCCAGGCATCTGGTCTTCCACTGAGCTACACCCCAGCTACCTTTCAAATTTCAAAACATATATGAACAAAATTATTCTACTGGTCTTTTTCTTTGCATATGCAAACTGACTGTACACAACTCTCAAATCTAGCACCTCTGAAGCACATAATCCTCATCCTCCATAGCACAGCATAGTGATCACTGGGTGCCTCCTGCTGATTGCCTTTTACGAAATAGGTGTTGACCAAGATGCTTGGGATATAGTAATAAGAAGAACAGTCATGGGATCTACCCTCTAAGAGTTTATACTCTAGGAGAGGATTCAGATAATTAAAACAATAATCAAAGTAGTATCAGGAACACTCGATTTAATAGAGAGTGGGTGTTATAAAGACAAGTAACCTGAACCTAGAGATAAGAGTGGGGTGTAGTCAGTCACTTCAGGAGGGTTTGTAGTAGTGTGTGTGGGGGCGGCACTGGTTCTGTGGAGTGGGGTTATTAACAGAGCAAATTAAGAAGGGGAATATAATATCATGGAGAATCAAAAGGGCTTGCCAAAGATAAGAGAATTAAAAAGAGCATTTAAAGACCTGCCAGGAAAGTGAGCAATGACTCAATTAAGATCCTCAGTACCACATACAAAGATGTTGTGTCCGCTGAATACTAAAAAATTCCAAATGTTTATATTGTGTCAATTGAGAAGATCATGTAGTGCTTTTCCTTCATTCTATTAATGTGATAAATTACAGCAATTGATTTTCATGTTGAGCCACCCATGTATTTGTAGAATAAATCCTACTTATTCATGAAAAAAAAAAAAAGAAGTGGAACCTGAGCAGTGTGTATAAAGGTAATTGTTGGATACAAATAGGTAGAGGAATTCCTAACCAAGATGATAGAATATACAAGCATATTATGTTTTCCTTCCACTTCCTCAAAAAAAAAACTTCTGATGATCAGATAGTAACAATAATAATTGATAAAACTGCTATGGACCAGGCATAATGATACTTTGCACAGACACAAGATTATATGTTTAAAAACTATGAAATCCTTCAGTTTACTTCAAGCTGAATATCAGAGAAGTAGCTTGCTATCTCTAGCTACATATAGAATGAGTACATTTATTTGCAGTCAGTTCCTCTAGTTTATAGCAATGCTTTCCATTGTTTTGCTTTGATCTGAAGAGTTTTATCAACATTATTAAGCTTATCATATGTGATAAGAGCAAAAGCACTGAGTAATGTAAGTTTTGGTAAGATAAACCACAATATTATGATGGAAACAGAAATAGGACTTGGATTTCTTTTTACATTAAACTTTTTTTAAATTTTGAGATAAAAGTAGAATTACATGTGGTTGTAAAAAATAATACAGAGCAATCTCTCCCACCTTTTATCCAGTCCTCCACCAAGGGCAACATATTGCAAAGCTATAGTAAAAAGACATCAAAACCCAGAAATTAGTATTGATAATACCAAGTAGTGCTGAACTCCATGTTAATAGCATAGTTAGTTTTTAAGAAAATGCCAATATTTTTTTCCAAAGTTGTTGTAATATCTTAGCTTGTTACCATCAATATTCATCTACATTCTTTGTATCATTACTAGTATTTTTTGTATGATATATTACATAAACATATTAATATGTATATATTTGTAATCATTCTATTATATTTAACAATAATCTTGTGATTTTAATTGGCATTTCCATATAGTGCTGACATCTTTTTCATGTACTTATTTGCCATCTGTATATCCTCCTAGATGAAATGTCTCTTTATGTGTAACTCCCTACCCCAGTTTCTAAATGGATTATCATTATTATTTACTGTTTAAAAGTACATAATATAACCTTGATACCAGTCATTTATCAGTTTTCAGATACTTTCTCCCAGTCTGAAATTTGTTTATCCATTCTTTTTACAAGGTGTTTCCAAAAGCATAAGTTTAATTTTAGTGAAGCCAAATTTATCATTTTTTTTCACTTTATAAAAGTACACAAGGAAAAGGTTCATGAAAGAGATCTAATTTATATTCCACTATTCCAAAATAAGACTACATCATTTTAATGATATTATGAAATAGATAAGAGAACTATGAAATTAAAATTTGAAAAAGAAGTACATAATTGCAGTAGTAGACTTCAGAAAAATATTGGGCACAGTGGGTGAAAAAAAAAATCACTTCAGACCTAAAGACTAAACCAGACATAAACTGAAAGGAAGACAAATTCAAATAAACCGATACTAATATCTTCCTAGAAAAATGTTAACCAGGAACTTTTCCATAATGAAGTGAAGAGAGATTGAAATAATTCAAGAGAAAGTAAATAATGTTTAATATAGGCAAAGAAAATAAAACATATGGGCAATAGGAGTCCTATACTGCTTAAGGAATAAATAGAACTAAATAAATACTTTAACTTATAATTCAAGTACAATATCCCTGGAATACAGGAAAAATATTTGAAACTACTAAAAAAATTCATATTGTTGAGAATATTTATCTGGAATGAATAAAAAGATAATTTGGGCAAAATTACCAGAATGTAAAAAATAAAATGATTTGAGCATATAGATGAAAATAATCAAATCACTTACATGAGATATAAAATTACATTAGTGTTGGATTTTTATAAATCAATGCATATTCCAGATTAAAATGACATATATTATTCAAAACATGGAAAGAAAAGGTAATTCCTACTTTTTAAAAAATTTTTGCTCAGGAAAATCAGCTATTTTAAAAAAAATTTAAGTTTTAATTTGTTATATATGACAACAGAATGCATTACAATTAGTATTAACACATATAGAGCACAATTTTCGTATCTCTGATTGTACACAAAATATAGTCATATTCTTCATGTCTTCATACATGTATTAGGGTAATTATGGCCACGTCATTCCACCATCTTTCCTACCCATATACCCCTTCTCTTCACCTCCCTCCCCTTTACCTTTTGCCCTATCTATAGTTCATTTAATCTTCCCATTTGCTCCCAACCCCCTGGAGCGTATTATGTATCAGCATTCTTGGAGAAATCATTCACCAATTGATTATTTGGGATTGGCTAATTTCACTTAGCATTATACTCTCCAGCTCAATGCATTTACCTGCAAATGACACAATTTTATTCTCATTTAATAATGAATAATATTCCATTGTGTATATATACCACATTTTCTTTATCCATTCATTGAGGTTGATTCCACAGTTTAGCTATTGTGAATTGTGCTGCTTTAAACATTGATGTGGCTGTGTCCATGTAGCATGCTGTTTTTAAGTCCTTTGGGTATAGACCCAGGAGTGAGATAGCAGGGTCACATGGTGGTTTCATTTCCAGTTTTCCAAGGATTCTCCATACTGCTTTCCATATTGGCTGCACCAATTTGTAGTCCTACCAGTAGTGTATGAGTGTACATTTTTCCCTACATTTTCGCCAACACTTATTGTTGTTTGTATTCTTAATAGCTGCCATTCTGACTGGAGTGAGATGAAATCTTAAGAGTAGTTTTGATTTGAATTTCTATAATTGCTAGAGATGTTGAACAGTTTTTCATATATTTGTTGATTGATTGTATATCTTCTTCTGAGAAGTATTTGTTCAGTTCCTTGGCCCATTTATTGATTGGGTTATTTATTTTTTTGGTATGAAATTTTTTGAGTTCTTTATATATGCTAGAGTTTAGTGCACTATCTGACATACATGTGGTAAGAATTTGTTCCCAGTTAGTAGGCTCTCTATTCACCTCACTGATTGTTTCTATTGCCGAGAAGAAGCTTTTTAGTTTGAATCCATCTCATTTACTGATTCCTGATATTTATTCTTGCACTATAGAAGTCTTATTAAGGAAGTTGGGGCCTAATCTGACATGATGAAGATTTGAGCCTTCTTTGTCTTCTAATAGACAGAATGTCTCTGCTTTAATTCCTAGGTTCTTGATCCACTTTGAGGAGAGTTTTGTGCATGGTGGGAGATAGAGGTTTAATTTCATTTTGTTGCATATGGATTTCCAATTCTCCCAGCACCATTTGTTGAAGAGGCCATCTTTTCTCCAATGTCTGTTTTTGGCACCTTTATCAAATATAAGATAACTGTAATTATGTGGGCTAGTCTCTATATCCTTTATTCTGTACCATTGGTCCACAAGTCTATTTTGGTGCCAATGCCATGCTGTTTTTGTTACTATTGCTCTGTAATATGGTTTAAGCCTGGTATAGTAATGCCACATGCTTCACTCTTCTTGCTAAGGATTGCTTTAGCTATTCTGGGTCTCTTATTTTTTCAGATGAATTTCATGACTGCTTTTTCTACTTCTATGAGGAATGTCATTGGGATTTTGATTGGAATTGTATTAAAATCTGTATAGTTCTTTTGGTAGTATACTCATTTTGGCAATATTAATTCTACCTATCCAAGAACAAAATAGATCTTTCTATCTTCTAAGGTCTTCTTTAATTTCTTTTTTTTTTTATCATTCTGTAGTTTTCATTGTAAAGGACTTTCACCTCTTTCATCAAGTTGATTCTCAAGTATTTTTTTGAAGCTATTGTAAATGGAGTAGTTTTCCTTGTTTCCCTTTCAGAATATTTATCACTTATATATAGAAATGCTTTTGATTTATGGGTGTTGATTTTGTATGCTGCTAATTTGCTGAATTCATTTCCTAGTTCTAGAAGTTTACTGTTGGAACTTTTTGGGTCCTTTAGGTATAGAATCTTATTTTTGGCAAATAGTGCTAATTTGAGTTCTTCTTTACCTATCCATATCCATTTAATTTCTTTTGTCTGTCTAATTGCTCTGGCCAGTGTTTCAAGAACTATATTAAATAAAAGTGGTGAAAGGGGTCATCCCTGTTTTCTTCCACTTTTTATAGGCAATGGTTTTAATTTTTCTCCATTTCGAATGCTGTTGGCCTGGGGCTTAGTATAGATAGCCTTTGTGATGTTGAGATATGTTCCTGTTATCTCTAGTTTTTCTAGTGTTTTGAACATGAAGGAGTGCTGTATTTTGTTGAATGCTTTTTCTGCGTCTATTGAGACGATCATGTGGTTCTTATCTTTAAGTCTATTGATGTGATGAATTTCATTTATTGAATTCCATATGTTGAACTAACCTTGCATCCCTGGAATGAACCCCACTTGATCATGGTGCACTATCCTTTTGAACCATTTTTGTTCAATTTTCCAGAATTTTATTAAGAATTTTTGCATCTATGTTCATTAGAGATATTGGTCTGAAGTTTCCTTTTTTTTGATATGTCTTTGCCTAGTTTTGGAATCAGGGTGATGTTGGTTTCAGAAAGTTTGGAAGTGCTCCCTCTTTTCCTGTTTTCTGAAATAAAATGAAGAGTATTGGTATTAGTTCTTCTTTATAGCTCTTATACACATGCTCGGCTGTGTATCCATCTGGTCCTGGGCTTTTCTTGGTTGGTAGCTTTCTCATGATATCTATTTCATTGCTTGAAGTTAATCTGTTTAAATTGTGTATATCATCCTGATTCAATTTTGGCAAATCATATAGAAATTTGTCAATGCCTTTGACATTTCCTATTTTATTAGAGTACAAGTTTTTAAAATAATTTCTAATTATCTTCTTATTTCTGTAATGTCTGTCATGATATTTCCTTTTTCATCATGTATGTTAGTAATTTGAGTTTTCTCTCTTCTTCTCTTTGTTGGCATGGATAGGGTTGGTCAATTTTATTTAATTTTTCAAAGAACCAACTTTTTTTTCAATTGTTTCTTTTGTTTCAATTTTATTCGTTTCAGCTCTGATTTTAATTATTTCCTGTCTTCTACTGATTTTGGTATTGATTTGTTTTTTTTCTTTTTCTGGGGCTTTGAAATGTAATTTTAAGTCATTTATTTGTTGACTTTTTTCTTTTTATAAGGAATGAACACATGCAATGAACTTTCCTCTTAGAACTGCCTTCATAGTGTCCGAGAGATTTCGATATGTTGTATCTGTGATCTCATTGATCTCTATATTTTTTAAATCTCCTCCTTGAATTCCTCTGCAATCCATTGTTCATTCAGTAGCATATTACTTAACTACTCTAAAATTTGGAGTAGCTTTTATTTCTGTTTTATCATTGGTTTTTAATTTCATTCCATTATGATCTGATAGAATGTAGGTAGTATCTCTACCTTTTTAAATTTGCTAAGAATTGCTTTGTGGCATAATATATGTTCTAGTTTAGAGAAGGATCCATATGCTGCTGAGACTAAAGTGTATTCTCTCATTGAAGGATGAAATATTCTATATATGTCAATTAAGTCTAAGTTATTGATTGTATTATTGAGTTCTATAGTTTCTTTGTTCAGCTTTTGTTTGGAAGATCTATCTAGTGATTTAAGAGGTGTGTTAAAGTCACCTAAAATTATTGTGTTGTGGTCTATTTGACTCTTGAAGTTGAGAAGAGTTTGTTAGATGAATGTAGATGCTCCATTGTTTGGGGCATATATATTTATAAGTGTTAAGTGTTGTTGGTATATAGTTCCCTTGAGCAATATGTAATGTCCTTCTTTATCCTTTTTGATTGACTTTAGCTTGAAGTCTAATTCATTGGATATGAGGATGGAAACACCTGCTTGCTTCTGCAGTCCATGTGAGTGGTATTATTTCCCCCAATTCTTCACCTTAAGTCTGTCGATGTCTTTTCCTCTGAGATGAGTCCCTTGAAGGCAGCATATTTTTGAGTCTTTTCCTTTTTCTGTTTGTTTGTTTTGATCCAATATGCTAGTCTTTGTCTTTTAACTGGTGAGTTTAGGCCATTAACATTCAGGGTTATTATTGAGACATGATTTGTATTCCCTGCCATTTTTGTTTATTTTTGGAATTTAATGTGACTTGGTTTCCCCTCTGAAATAGATTTTCCTTTAGTGTAATACCTCCCTCTGCTGATTTTCATCACTGTTTTTCATTTCCTCTTCATGTAATATTTTGCTGAGGATGTTGTGTAGTCTAGGCTTTCTAGTTGTAAATTCTTTTAACTTCTGTTTATCATGGGAAGCTTTTATTTCATCATCAAATCTAAAGCTTAATTTTGCTGAATATAAGATTCTTGGTTGGCATCCATTTTCTTTCAGAGCTTGGTATATATTGTTCCATGATCTCCAGGATTTGAGAGTCTGTGTTGAAAAATCTACTGAGATACAAATTGGTTTTCTCTTATATGTGATATTATTCCTCTCTCTTGCAGCTTTTAAGATTCTATCCTATTCTGTATGCTAGGCATTTTCATTACAATGTGCCATGGTGTAGATCTGTTGAGATTTTGTACATTTGATGTGCTATAAGCTTCTTGTATTTGGTTTTCCAATTTGTTCTTCATGCTTGGGAAATTTTTTTATATTATCTCATTGAACAGACTGTGAATTCCTTTGGTTTGAAACTCTGTGCCTTCCTCTATCCCAATAAATCTTATATTTGGTCTTTTGATGCTCTTCTATAATTCTTGGATATTCTGCTCATGGTTTCTAACTCTCTTCACCTGTGATCAACTTTATTTTCCAGATCGTATACTTTGTCTTCATTATCTGACATTCTTTCTTCCAGGTGGTCTACTCTGTTGGTTATGCTTTCTATTGAGTTTTTTAATTTGATTTATTGTATCATTCATTTCAAGGATTTCTGACTTTTTTTTTCAGAGTCTCTATCACTTTCTTGAAGTAATCCTTTGCTACCTGTATTTGCTCTCTTACCTCTTTGTTGGAGTGATAATTTTTTGCTGTATTTGCTCATTTAATTATTTAATTCACTGATCATTTAAATTAAAAATATTCTGAACTCCTTCTCTGACATTTCATCAAATTCGCTGTCTATGGGTTCTGTTATTGTAGTTTCCTGGTTTGTTTGCGACACTTTCCTCCCTAGTTTTTTCATGTTGTCTATATGTCTTCCTTTCTTGCTTCATGGATCTGAGATATTACAGTTTCTACCCTATATTCTTATAGTACCCTTGCAGATTGTCTATAACTCATCTTGATGTTGGTCCTCCAGACCCTGCTGGTGTCCCTCAATGTATGCTACTGAAACTAAAGTGGTGGCAGCAATAGCCAAGGTAACTCGAGATAATAACCCAAGATGGATGCAATGTCTTAAAGAGATAGGGCTGAAAAGGTGGGCCTTACACTGTCTTTGGGATACTTGCTCTGGGATGCAGCTCCTTCTAGGTTCTGTCTGGTGTTGAAAGGTAGGGCCTACTGCATGGGGAAGGCCATGGTGACATCTGCAGTTTCCCATTATGGAAGTGGGTTAGGCTTGGGCTCTCAGGTAGGGTGGGGGTTGTTGAACTCGAAACTACCCTGGGCCTGTGTCCTGCGTATGTTGGTGTGGATGGATCTGGGCACGTCCTGAGCTCCTGTGGTGGTCTGCTGATCAGAAGATGTGATCCTGTGCTGGAGTCTGAGCTCTGGTGGGTGTCTGCCAGTGGCAGGATAGGCCTGAGCCTACTGTGAGCCTGGTCCCCTGCAGGTTGGTGTGGGCTGGAAAATTAGTTTTTTCATATAAAGAATATGAACAAACATTTATTAACATAAGAATTAGAAAATACTGTTATTATGAGACTTTCCTAATGAATTTAGTAGAAAGTGAGCCGACATACAGAATTTATAGACTAAAAGACATTTTTAAGTTATCTAGGTTATCTAAAATGTCTAGAGACTCATTGACAGGATTGGTGGTAAAAAAAAATACAGTTATTTGATAACCATTACTATACATTAATCAAAAAGCAGAAAATGTAATAGGCAATGAACTTGTTTCAATTTTATAGGACCACTATAATTTAAAAAAAAAAAACTGGGCAAAAACAAAGAGAGGCTACCCAAGTTGGCAATATTTGCATTATAATGCTGAGAGAAATATGTGCACAATATATTATAAAATAAATGAGTATATATGGCAAATTCTAATTCCATATTTCCTGCACCCTTGAATGCCAGAATTCTAGATATGAGATCATGGCAGAGATGTAATAGAGAAGATAGTTTACATAAAAACCCTGTAGTGCTGAATTGGCATTGGAATGCACAGCATGAATTAATGAGATTTGTTTTCTATATCTCTCTTATCTAGCTAGCTACCTACCTATCTAGTTTGCTTGCCTAGTTCTGTCTGCATAAAATCAGTGGTCATCCCAGTAGCACTCTAATACCTGGATCATAAATTGAAATACCTTTTCCCACTGTATTTGCTTTCTAGGTTGCCATAACACTCCACGATGGTGGCTTAGACCAAAGAAATGCATTTCTTTTACAATTCTGCAGGAAGAAAGTCCCAGAACAAAGTACCAGGTAATTTGGTTTCTGGTGAAGGCTCACTTCTTTGCTTGAAGAAACTCTCACAGTTTCCCTGTAGGGCCTTTCAGAAAAACAAAGACTCTGCTGTTTCCTCCTCTTCTCTGATGGATGCTAATCCTATGGTATCAGGATCCCAGCATTATGACCCAATTTAAAATTAGTTCACTCCTTAGTGGTTCTATCTCCAAATGCAATTATGTTGGAATAAGGGTTCCACATATGAAGTTTGTGTGGACGTAATTCAGTATACAACAAAACTACTACCCCCCCAAAAAATGTTGGATGAACCCACACTGGGGTGGGAAATATTAAATACAATCCTTAAAAATTTGTCATACCAAATAGCATGGAAATTATCAAAGATCATTAATAGTAGAATTGTGACAAATAGACTTGAGAACCATTTTTTCATGTTTTATTGGCACATTGTAATTATATATAATAGTGGGATTCATAATACCACATTCATATGTACTCATAACAATTTGATCAATCTCATTCCCCAGTATCTTCATGAGCTAATGTTAAGAAGCTTCCATTGTCAAAGATGTGGAAATTCAATCATCATAAAATGTAATAATTATAACAGACTGAAATCTATCAAATATTTTTAAATATATTGTTTCATATTTATATTAAAACCAAAATAATTGGTCACTTTAAGAGAATGGTAAAAATGTACTATCAAATAGTTAAAGAATAAAATATTTATTCTTTCAATATGAATGATTCTACTACATGTGTAAAAAAGAAGAACACCTCTTTTAAAAGTATTCTAGATAATACAGAAAAAGAAATAAAAGGATTATAATAGCTCACCTCTTGCAATTCCCCAATCAATGAATAGATCTAGGCATCAAGCATTTGTGATTGGTAACTTCGCAAAAAGACAATCAAACTCTGCATGTCCTTTATCAAAAGTACAAAGTCACATTTTTTCTCTTGCCAAAGGGATCAAACTTGAGTCTCATCAAGGCTCTGAATCCCTCTGCCAATTGATTTTGAGGGAATTTAGAGGACATGGGAGCATGAGCACTGCACCGTGATGTGTAATCTACAAAATCCAGGCTGTGGGAACCTCTGTTACTGCACTAACTATGTCACTTAAGGAAAGACACACAGAGAGAATTTATAGACTAAAAGACATTTTTAAGTTACCTAGGTTAAATTGGAATTAAATTACAGTCTACAGGATGCCTCCTCACATGATAAAACTAGAAATGAATGCAAAAGTATGATTCTTAGCAGTCAGAAGGGATATTGGTAGTGTGTTAGAACAGAAACCCAAATTGGAATAGGATGCTCAGAGGATTCTGGTGTGGCTAACCAAGTTCTATTTCTTGACCAGGATTAAAATTAGAAGAGTATCAATCTTAAATAATTTATAAGGTTACAGGCTTATTTCATGGGGTTTTCTCTATTACATTTGTTATTATGATGATAATAATGATCAGTATTTTTACTTATTTATTTATTTATTTATTGCAATAAAAGGAAGATGATGTTATTTAATAGAGTGGAATTTACCAAGTGTGTATATGGCCACAAGGTCATAGTGCAACTCAGGATGTTTTAGAATGTTATTCTTGTCATCTATTTCCTTTAAAAATCTCCATTTCCTATAAATTAGAGGAGATAAATTTATCTCCTCTAATCATTGCGAAGTTACCAATCACAACATTGGAGAAGAACTCGTTGAACTGTAGCTGTTACCATCAACTCTCTGTGGTGCAACTCAGGGGCAGGGGAGATCCTAGGTTTGGAAGAAAGCAAATAATTATAGTGGAAGCAAGGACTGAGGAAAATAGGAAAATTGAGCCAGTGCATAAATTATCAATGAGAAAAAGGAACATGAAAAATAGATCCAGAGAATAGAATGAGGGAGACAGCAAGGATGTTGGAGTGTTGGAGGCTGGTATTGCACATGATGATGCATTAGAAGATTTTTCCTTGGAACACTCTTGGGAGTGTTGCAAAAGGAAGAATCTTGAGGGTGCCCAGGAGAGACTTTATCTACATAACTATATCTCTTGCAGCTGACCCTCATACATATTCTTTGGTTCCCTCAGGCTGCAGAGGTAGCAATGACAAAATAATCCACTAGATCTGATGTTTTCCAAGAAAAGAGATGTTGTATGCCACAAGATCTTGGCCAAATTAATCTCTACCCTTTTGTAGACTATATGCAGTTGTTCTTTTCAGTACTATATATTCTTTTGGGATAACTAGTCTTTAATGAGTTGGATTAATTACGCATTTAAGTATAAAAAGTATGCATCACAGGGAAGGCAGACAGATTCCCCAATTTCCTCACTCAAGTGAATATTAGTCATCTTGTCATAATCTAATGATTTACTATTCTAGGGTTTTTTAAATTATTATTAAGAAAAATGATATTTAACAACTCTTATAATTATAGTTGAATCAGCTATGAACAATTTTTGGAAGTAAAACCTAGGTAAAGTTTAGCCTCTCTTTAAACACTTTAGTTTATGGAATCCTCCAGAAGGACAATGGACTTCTTTGGTTTAAATATCTCATTTCAGAAGCACTGTGCTCAAGGTCAAACCAGCAATTTGCTCTAGTTTAACATGGGTGACTGTGGAGATGAACAGATTTGACATATTTAAATAAAACATTCTGATAGCGTGTTCTGGCCTCATAGGCCTCCGGCAGCGTACGTTGTATTTGTTAGACACCATGGCTTAATTACTCTCATAAATGAATTATACCAATTTCAATTTAAAACCATAAGTGTTACAGTTGAACTAGGGTCAAATTAAACTTTCTGTCAATTATGCAGATTACTTAAGCAATTATGTAAATTGTTAATAAATTCTTAAGTGATGTGGGATTTTTCTTGAGAAAATATCTGTTTTATGCTATTGGCTCCAATACTTAGAGAACATAGGAACTCAGGATAAATGAAACCTTGCTCTAAATGTGTCTAAGGAGTTCTCTTGGGAACATTTGTTGTGACTAGGCCTTCTCATCAAGTAGGGCTGGAAAATAGCATGCTTTATAGTCAAGACCTCCTCAGTTTTGCAGGGTGAAAATGCACATTCTTCAGTGTTTGCAAGAGAACAGTAGAGTTCCAAACGTCAAGATGGGAAGGAAATAATTGGGTGTTTTTAAAAAAGCAGATCCACTCTAGTCACTTATTATTCTTTTACAATTCTGTGCAGCTAATGCACCCCCCGACACACACACATGCACACACACACACACACACACACACACACACACACTTTGCCTGTTCTGAGGGCAGAGCTTGCTCACTGTGCATCTGCCCTTTATATGACATTACATAGTGATACTATGACAAGCCTGCAAGATCAGGGAATAAAAACACCACTGATCCTCTCTCTTAGATTGTGTTCATTACAATTTTCATGAATCTGCTTCTATTTTCCCTAACATCATAAGTCTCACATCTCAACTTGTAGGGCTACCCTTAAGCAAACCTACTTATCCAAACAAGAAACGAAATTCTTTTACTGAAGAAAAAAAAAAAGAAGAAAAGAAAGAAAAACAACAAACCTTAGCTAGACAGAAAAGCTAACTCCCTTACATCATTTTCAGTATCCAGGTTATAAAAGGCAGCAAACATTTCCAAGAATTGACATATTGGAATCCTCCAGGGAGCATATATTCACTCTTGTCTTTAAAATGCTCAAAGGCGAGTATTTGTCGATTCGCTTTTTATGTCTGGGTTTCTTCTAATGTAAAGTGAAAAACTACTCTCTAGAATGATGGGGCCTCTTTTAGACACATGGATGTATGCTGTTGTAGTACATTGGCTCACTCACACAGCAAAGTAAAAAAGGCTAAAGAGTTTAGAGGTGCTGAGATTTAATAACTCCAGGTAAGTCAAGATGAGCAGCCAATAGCCAGTATCTGGGAATCCTGAAACCTGTTCTGATGTCATAGAATTTTTTGGTATATTCTGGCAGTCTCAGCATTCTCTTGACTCCTTTAAATTGTTTCTTCTATCTCTTTAAGAAGCCAACCACGTACACAGACATCTTCATAAGGAATCAGAAAGGATGATATGACAACCTAACAGATATCTATGGGTGAAAAACTCTGTCCCATGCTTCTGTCTTCAGATTTATCCGTGAGTCTAACAGTTGCTATAATTGGATTTTTAAGCTTGTCACCTTTCACATAATTATGTTTGCTTTCCCAAGTACGTTAATGGGAGAGGTTTACATGTCTCCGAACAGAAATGACAAAGTTGTCCTGGGTTTGGAAGAGGATGCTCACTGTTGTACAACTCAACTATGGAAAGAGTGTTTGAATCCATTTGAGACATTCCAAAGTTCACCTGTGACTAATTGAAACCCTAATAAAGACAAAACCGCTGACCTTGATCCTCTGGGTCCCCTATCTTGTGTAAATTAACATTTGAACATGAGTTATGAAATGGGTGACATATCAAAAGGAAAGCACCTGATATGGTAAAATATGCATATTGATGAGAAGAATGAGAGAATTCAATGAATGCTAAATTATGGGTCTTCAGAGGGCTGCCTTTGTTAAAATCTACATGTCACTATCTGTAAACTCCAGAGTATTCAACAGAAAGCACAGGGGCAAGTGTACCTGGCAAACCTTCCTTTTCTTTCCTCTTTTTATAAATTCTTTGTGATGCAGAGGAAAGACTTTATAAAATAGTAGATGAAAAGACGCCTTTCAAATTGTGCTTGCTTTGTGATGACTGCTTCCTGGATCTTCTGCATACTTAAAAGTCATCACCACCTTGAGTCAATTGCTTGCTTTCAAAAATACATTGCGCCCTCCCCAGTTCTGACACTGAGCTACCAGACCTGCATTTTGAAATGTCTTATTGTCATCGCCATAAGCATTTCTGCAAAGGCAAGCAAAGCCAAACAAAGCTCCAAAAAAATTTTTTTTAATCTGCCCAACAACAATGCATAGTGGGTACCCTCCATGGCCCCGGTTTCAGGGCTACATATGACTATAGACAGAAAGCTATTTCAAGCATTGAAAACAGCCTTATTACCCTGCCATTTTTGCACAGGTTTTTTTTTTTTTTTCCTTTCCTTCCCTGTGACATTAGAGAGTCCGAAGTGACATACATTTTTTATAGCTTCATAAAGTCGTCTCCTGACCGGGTCACCCTTCTCATAACTAGGGAGCAGAACGCTTGAAAAAACCCATTCATCAACGTGAAAGCAGCCTCTGTCTGCGGGTTCCAATATGCACAGCCTGGCAAGATCCAGCTCAGTGCAAATGCTAACTTACTCCTTTGCTAATGCCAAATGACCCACTCACTTCTATCAGCACACCAAGGAGGACAAGAAGGGCACGGTGGCTGTCCACATCTGCAGGAGTACATCTCAAGACAGCCCAGCGCCAAACCTTCCTGCTAAATGTACTGAGCACATTCAAAAATTAGTTTTATATTTATACTAATTAAATATTCAATTAAACAAAGATAAAATTATGGAGGAAAATTTGTTCTTGCCTAATGGACTATAGCCCATTTATTACTTTTTCACAGATATACCATTAAAGTTCCTATGAAAACTGCTAGAATTGTTAGCCTCATTTTTATTTCTTCAAGTGTTTTCCCTCCATGCTTTATTTAGACATTCTGACTTAGAAGGCCTACTGTGGAACAACAGGTGGAAAAAAAAAAGTAGGTAAGATGGGAAAAAAGGAGCAAACCGTTAACCCTTAAAAGTCTTGTGATGGACAGAAAGTTCTGCCATTAAAGCAGAGATCCAGCCAAGGGTACCTTTTCTGGGGAATTTAATGATATGATTGAGAAACATGCAGGTTTCAATGATTGGAAAACTATTAGATCATGAGGTATTTCACTCTGCTAAAATAGAAGTCATCTGACAGGCACAATGAGCCTCCAGGTCAGAGCAATCAAAACATTCCCCTTCTTCCATCCCCATGCATGATACCCTGGGTTCCACTACTGAGCTTTTTGATTAGAGAAACCTTGATTAAGATTTGAGTTAAAAGCACAAATAAATAAAAGAGTAAAGTGACACTGCAGAAGTGTATTTTTACTTGGGATTATTACTGCCATAGTATTGAATAGATTATATATATCCACGTATGCATTTATACACCACAATATACACATATGTACATATATGTAATACAAATATATATTTTATAAATATAATAGTAAATTTTATGTAGCCATAGCAAAAATAAAATCTATGTTTACACCAATAAATATCATTTGATAAACAGAAATAACTGAAATAAAATTCAGATGACAAAATAAAATGATCACAACTCAGTAGGCTGAGGCAGGAGAATTTCAAATTTGAGGCCAGTCTCTGCAACTTAGTAAGACCCTGTTTCAAGATAAAATAAATAAATAAAATAACTCAGGATGCAGCTCAGTGCTAAAGTGCCCCTGGGTTCAATCCCTAGTACCAAAAATAAATGAATGAATGAATTAAAAGCAATTTTCTGTTATGTTAAAAAGAATCACCACAATATTGAAAATTTTTTTGCCTCTATCTTACCATGTTTTAGCAGGATTTCAGGTTGGCAGATCTGGAAAAATAAGACTGCGACAATTGTTTTTCTTTAATCTCATAATGCATATCTCATATGAATCACCTACCCAACCCCCTGCCAGGTGTCATTGTCAACACCTAGACAGAGTCTCCTTTGGGAATAAAATGGTGCCCTGTTTCTGTCATGGGGTCCCCTTTTAGGCTAAGTTCCATCGTAGAAGACTAAAATCCTTCCACTTTCCAAAACCTAAGTCCACATGAACGTGACAATGGTGTGTTGAGTGGAAAAGCAAGACAATTACAAAATTCAACACATTTGCCCATTATTTATTCTGAACAGGAGATACAAGGCTGCTGGGAACTTTTCTACATAAGTTCATAAATTTTCTTCCCATTAAAATGGAAAATATTCTGAAAATGCTTCCAAAACAGCTTTGGAGCCCTGAAAGGATTCATCTTTTTAAAGTGGCCGTCGACAACATATGAGTGTGTCTCTTATTTTTGAAACAGCAGATGGTGATACAATGACATCTCATTTGATTTTAAGACCCAATTATAAATTCAGGTATAAAATAAAATATTGGGATTAATAAAGATCACATCTGCAACCTTCCTCAGAGCCTTCAACTATAAATATGAACTACACAGTTCCTAAAGCCCAGCTCCCTCTCTTTTTCTCAGAAGACCTGATTATTTGCACATTGTCATTTGCTCAGCCCCAAAACCCTAGTTCACCAAGCAAGTTGCCTACTTGCTATTATCAGACATATCTGATAATAGTTTCAAGGGAGTTTCAAGGGAGTTAATGTCCTTTTTAAAAAATCATACTAAGAAAATGAAAAATTAAGACTTAGAATCATTCTTATTCAGCTTAATACAATGGGTGCAAGTCAATAGTCCTCTGATAATATAATGCTTTTTATTCATTAAAAATAGCATTTCACCATCTCTTTTTTTTCACAATTTGTGGTGAATTTTAAATGAGAAATTACATAAGAACTAAATCTTTTTGTAAAGTACTTGAGTAGAGCTAGGTTCAGAATAATAAGTAGAAGAATGAATATGCTTTTAACATTGTTATTAATATTTGTTAGATTTTTGTTCTATTTAAAAGTTATCTGAATATCATGCCTGTTTGGGATTATAATTCTACTCTTAATAAACCCTTTACTTGATAGCATCTGTCTAAAATGAAAACTCTCAGCAGTTCTATGCCTAGAAATACCATACAGGCTTAGATTTGTTTTCTCTATTTACATTGTAATCTTATAAACCTATGGCTCAGTTTTGTCTATTATTCTGCTCTAAGTACTTTGATAAAGTCAGGCCACACAGTGAATAAATGCCTACAAGATATTTTAAGACCTTAAATTAATGTCCTCTGCCCAATCCAATCCCAAATGTAATCTGTGATTATGTTTGATTTCTCTAAAATTCCCCTGCAGTTTTTGGGACAGATGGTACATGCAGCTTTCTCTCCTTTTCTTCACTACTGATCATTCAGCTATGTCAATTACAAAATGAACTGCCCTTCTAGACTCTTTAGGAGGGCTGGACTAAAAATTTCGTAGGAGCAGAAGAAGGGAGCAGCCTCATTCTTCATCCTTAAATCCTCAGCACCAGTACAGCATGTTGGCATTTAGTAAGTGTTCAACAAATATTTTCTGAATGACTGGATTAATAAAACTATATAAATAAACAGAAGCTTTACCGCTACAACAAGCATGATCAAATATTGGAGAAGTTAAAAAGGGTTAGTTGGAGAAGGAATGAGGAAGCGACAATTTTCCCCATTACTTTGCAAGTGTCTGAGATCAAAAAGAGAAATATCAAGAGAAAATATTGAGGAATGGAGAATATAAGAGGTATAAAAAATGACCAAGGGATTCTGGGGACCACTGCTCTATCATCTAATATAACTGACCTAAATTGGCAAGCTGAGAGCTCTTCCCTTGGTCTCCATATTGAGGAAAACTATGGACATACACATCCTCCACAATGTGGTTCTACATCTGGTTGCTTTCAAAGATTGTCCTTCACATGTTCCTGAATGAAATATACTGAAAATACCTTTGTGACATTCCAGAAACATTAAGGGAAACTCCCTCCACCTGAAATCTCCATCCAGTTGGAGTCTGTAGAAAACTATATAAAGTAGATTTGCCATTGTAAATAATGATGTTGATTTTACCTTTAGTGAAAACTGGTAAGTGAAGATACTAAAATTTTGAACAATCTGCTAATCCTAAATCCAATTGAAAAGTTAATTGTCTTGGGCATTTTTTTTCTTTTTCCTGTTTTAAAATATTGCTAGCGATAGATATCAGAGTTCCACTCATGCTAGGTAAGTGCTCTATGATTAAACTGTCCCCAAGCCTTATGCAAAATTTTATTTAGATTTATTTTCTGCCTATGAAAGATGAGGTCTAGAAAGGACATTGGATCCTTTAGTTCATTTCACCAGTGAGAAATCTGAATCATGGAGAAATTTATTTCCTCAATATTGCTCACCTGGTAGGCAATGAATTTTTTTTTCTTAATTCAACCTTGGTGCCCCAAAACTCTTTGTTTATTCCACTACACACTATTCAATTGTTGATAGAATAGTTGCCTCTGACTCTAGCCTATATCTATATTCCCATGAAAGCACTTATCCTCACTCAAATATGGAAAACCAAAATTATTGACATTTCCAGCATTTCATACTTAACTACCATTCTGATCTAGGAAAGAACAAACTTTCATGTCTCCAGGAGCCTATATTGACTTTTTTGCAGACATCACCACTTTGCATATTTGACATTTATCTCAACTCTAAAATAAATTAGTATTATCAGTTCTCCAATTTTCCAACATTTTCCTCCATAATCTTTGTTAACAATGAGCAGCCAGGTCAGGCACCCAATACTCCCTCTCCCTCATATTCCCTTTGGCAAACAACTCTAGAGAGAGCCAGTTTTCCCTCCTTTTTAGAATCAGTATGCTGTGTTACAACCTGTGTCCAAGGCTATTATGCAGATGTTTATTTATAAATTGTTCCTAGAGGAAGTGGTAGGCAATTCAGCTGAATCTTTTTATTATAAGGAGCCTAGCTTTAAAAATAATATATATGGACTATGATAATAATTGATCAGAAAAGAAGAAAATAAATGAACTGTATCACCAACCCTCACAACTCATTGAACAGAACTATTCACAGAGTTCCACTCAATTATCAAATATAATCCTCCAACAGTCCTGGTGTTGAAGAGCTAGAAATAGCCACATCTACAGTATCAGTTTTTCATCATTGGAAATTATTCTTTTTATAGTAATTTTTGGTGTCTTCATTTGTTTCTGATAACATTTTTTTAGTTAGCCTACAATTAAATCCCTGTGGATATCCACAATTATTTTTTAGAAGGATAACTATCTATAATGAAATTAACATCTCTTTAAGCACATATATGTTAAGACTTTGGAAAATTAATTTAATTTAGTGGTGCTGAGTGTCAGTCAAAACTAGGTCACTGTCCACACTAAACAAGTGCTCTACTTCTGAGTTACACTGCCAGCCAAAGGATAATTTTTAATCTCTTAACTTTAGCAACATTGATTTATTTTGCTTTTCTAAATCTGAAAGGCAAAAAAAAAAATCAAGTACTGGTTATAGGCTTAAAAATCACAATTTACATTATTATTTGTAAATTTTGAACTATTTTTACTTTCATTGTGTCATGGAATCCTACTAAATATACTATGGATACTAGAACAACATTAAATATATTGCCAATCCCTTGAATCCAATATCCTTGAGGTTTCAAACTCAGGTATTCACTACCTCTCTCAACCTCCTGTGGGGTACCTTATGGACATCACATACTTAAACAAGCCAAAACCAAAATGCATACTTTTTATTTCCCTAGATGGTCTATATACATTTACCACAAAGACCAAAATCCCATTATCATTCACTTAATCCTTCTTTCCCTCAAATGCTTATCAAATCAATAATGTCACCAGGCTCTAGTTTTAAGATTTATCCTAAAATCTGCCACCACTCTCCCCTTCCAAGATATATCATCTTTCATACATTTGACTCAGTTGGGTTTTGAACTCCCATTTCTACCCCAAATACAGATTGCAGAATCACATCTGTTACATACTCACATTTTTACATAATGGCATATTAGTGACTGTTGTATTCTGCTACCTTTCCTATCCCCTACTATCCCCCCTCCCCTCCCCTCCCCTCCCCTCTTCCCTCTCTACCTCCTCTGCTGTTGTTCAATTCTCTCCCTTTTTTCCCCTCCCCCTTGCCCCTCATAACCTCTTATAATTTTGTGTATCATTGAAGGTCTCCTACCATTTCCATATGCTTTCCCTTCTCTCTCCCTTTCTCTCCCCCCACTCGTCTTTGTTTACTGTTACTCTTTTCCTCATGCTCTTCCTTCCTGTTCTATTCTTAGTTGCTCTCTTTATATCAAAGAAGACATTTGGCATTTGTTTATTAGGGCTTGGCTAGCTTCACTTAGCATAATCTGCTCTAATGCCATCCATTTCCCTGCAAATTCTATGATTTTGTCATTTCTTAGTGCTGCATAATACTCCATTGTGTATAGATGCCACATTTTTTTTATCCATTCATCTATTGAAGGGCATGTAGGTTGGTTCCATAGTCTAGCTCTTGTGAATTGTGCCGCTATAATCATTGATGTGGCCATATCTCTATAGTGCGCTCTTTTAAGGTCCTCAGGGAATAGTCCGAGAAGGGCAATAGCTGAGTCAAATGGTGGATCCATTCCCAGCTTTCCCAGGAATCTCCATACTGCTTTCCAAATTGGCCTCACCATTTTGCAGTCCCACCAGCAGTGTACAAATGTACCCTTTTCCCCACATCCTCGCCAACACTTATTGTTGTTTGACTTCCTAATGGCTGCCAATCTTACTGGAGTGAGATGGTATCTTAGGGTGGTTTTGATTTACATTTCTATGATTGCTAGAGATGGTGAGCATTTTTTCATGTACTTGTTGATTGATTGTATGTCCTCCTCTGAGAAGTGTTTGTTCAGGTCCGTGGCCCATTTGTTGATTGGATTATTTGTTATCTTATTGTTTAATTTTTTGAGTTCTTTGTACATTCTGGATATTAGGGCTCTATCTAAGGTGTGAGGGGTAGAGGTGAAAGATTTATACAATGAAAACTACAGAACCCTAATATGTCACTTAAAAAATATAATTCAGTAGGTAGAATGATTTTTATTTTTCTAGGACAAAATTTTATATAACATTACCATTGTGCACAACTCCAATCTTAAACAAAGCAAGGTGAAACTGATTCCCAAGGTCAATATGACCAACCACATATACTTTCATCCCCAATCTGATTCTCTTTACTGTAGCCACAATGACTTTGTGCCTGACCCTGGCATTCCGACTTGTCTGAAATATTTGGATCTCTAACACTTAGCACTTGTTGCATCATATTGGAAGAGAAAACAACTAACTCAAAAAACAAAAACAAAAACAAAAACAGTTTCTTTCCCAAAACTTTTCATACGATTTCTTCTCAGCTTTATCCTGGTATCTGGTTACCTATTATCTTCTCAATGAGACCTTCATTGACTATTATACCTGAAATATACTTTTCTTTATCATCATTATCATCTTCATCACTAACTATAAATTCTATAAATTTGTCCTCATAACACTAAGTACTACTTTAAACATAGATGCACAAGTTTGGCTCCTTGGTCACAGTAGAATTCAGGCTTTATGAGACACAATATGCTTTATTGCCATATTTATGGCCCCAGACAGACACAGGAACAAAGGAGGAGCATCCCCAAAACACGTTTAAATGAAAAAAATGACTCATAGGACCTACATCTTCATGGACATGGTAAAATGACTATTATGACCAACCCTCCCCTTTTGCAAAGCACCATGACGGTAAAATGGATCTTATAAATTATAAATTTTAATGTATTTCTTAATTGCAAAGAAACCAAAAACTGAAGAACTGAAGGATAAACTAAAAGCACAGATGTTGACAAATATGACACCAAAGAAGAGGATACTCTCTTGAAACCACACCCTTGGAAACAAATTTTAATAGTTAATAATTGCTCAAAAAATAGAAATCTATGACTTAAATACCCATGAAGAGGTGGATTTCAATTAGAGATACCTGCACAAATAAATAGCCATAGATAGCGTTAACCTAAGTCACCTTTGAAAAGTGAGGCAGGGAAAAGTTTGCCTGTACTTTTGCTTCATCTAAGAAAAAAAATAATTGTCTCCTCAGAACATGTAAGTAAAAGCCTAGGTTTTAGTCAGCCTTCTCACTGCTATGACTAAAAGATCACAGGATAATAATTTTAAGGAAAAAATATTATTTGGGGGCTAACATTTTAAGAAGTCCCTGTCAATAGATAGCTAACTCCATACCGTGGGGCTCAAGTTGAGGCAGAACATTAGGACAAAGGAAAAGAAAAAGGTAGAGAAAAGCAGATGGAAACATGGCACCAGGAATCAGAGAAGGACGCCACTCATTAGGGAAAAAAAAATATATATATATATATTCTCCATATATATATATATATATCTCCATATCCATAAGGCATGCCCCAATGGCCTATCTCCTCTAGCCTCATCCTATTTTCAGTAGTCACTCAGTTAATCCCTATCAGGGGATTATATACTGATTGGGTTAACCCAATCATTTCACCTCTTAAAGTTCTTGAATTGTCTCACACATGAGCGTTTGGGGGATACCTCACATCTAAACCATAATGCCTGCTTTTGTGAGAAAAGTACCAGAATCAATGGTAGTTTCACTATCACCAAGCTTCATAGAATCCCATGGCCAGGATATTAAGGTGATTGTTGTGGAACAGAAAATGGCACCTGTATTAGTCAACTTTGCATTCTTGTGACCAAAATACCTGACAAGAAGAACTTAGAGGAGGAAAACTTAATTTTGGCTTATGGATTCAGAGTTTCAATTTATGGTAAACAGGCTCCATTGCACTGGGCCTGAAGAAAGGCAGAAGATATTGGCAGAAGGGCATGATGAAAGAAAGCTACTCCATGACAGTCAAGAAGCAGAGAGAGTAAGAGGAAAGGGCATCATAGGAGACAGATCTTTCTAGAACTTGACCTCAGTGATTCACCACAGTCATGCCCCACCTCTTTATAGTCACCACCCAGTTAGTTCATTCAAACTAGGATGGACTGACTAGATACAACTCCAGCCATTTTACTTCTGAGTAGTCCTGTATTCACAGGGCCTTTTAGATAATACCTTATATCTGAACCATAACATTCTACTCCTAGCCCCCAAAAGTCCATGTCCAACTCACAATGTGTTTAGTCAACCTCCAGGAGTTCCATAGTCTTAAATGTGTCAGCATTGAACAAATGTCCAAGTCTAAATTCTCATTTGAGCCTCAAGGCAAATTCTCGGCTAAGAGACCCCATAAAAATCAAAAGCAAGATAAATATATTCAATAGACAAGGGCACAGAATAAACATTCTCATTCCAAAAAGGAGAAATACATACATAGAAAGAAGAGATGAAATTAAAGCAAAACCTAAACTCAACTGAACAAACATTTCTTATAGCTCTACCTCAGGCGTCTGAACAGATAGCAGTAAGATGTTCTCTCCAAAGGACTTAAACAGTCCTGCCCCTTTGATCTTGGGCATCTGCTAAAGTGGAACAACATGGCAAGATGCCATGGCAGAAGGAAGTTACTCTGCTCATTGTGGGGAGGAAGCACAAAGACCAAGAAGAGGCTTCAGGGTAGATAGATCCTTTCAGGGCACACCACCCCGTAATACACTTCATATTTGCCGCCTGTTAGATCATTCAAATTACAATGGCCTGATTATGTTTCAGCTCTCATAATCTAATCATCTCACCTCTGAATATTCCTGCATGAACAAAGGAGCTTTTGGGGGACACCTCATAATTATAGCAAGACCTAAAAGAGAATATCTGTGCACAGAAAATACCCAAAGGCTAATTTAGTAAAATATTAAAAAATTCATCATAATAATAATTTTAAAACTACTAAATACATAAGGAAACAAATGACTATATATAATACTCAGCATTTTTTAAATTACAGGTTTAGAAAGACAATAGGTGTATCTCTAAAAAGATATTAGATTTTTGAATTATCAAAAGAAAGCTGAAAAAAATTTGTTTGAATTTTTAAAATAACATAATATTATAGAAAAAAATGAGCAAAGAGCTAAAAAATCATCAAAATGAACAGGGAGGTTTAAATAGATTACTGTGATGATCAATTTTATGTGTCAACTTGACTGGTTCATAGAGTGCCAAGATATTTGGTCAAATTTATTCAGAGTGGGATCTATGAGTGTGTTTCTGGATGAGATTAACATTGAATCAATAGACTGAGTGGTGACGATTGCCCTTGCTACTATGAGTGGGTCTCCTTCCTTCAATTAAGACATGAACACAACAACAGACTGAGGGAGAGGATGCTCTTCCTCCCTGACTGACTTGAGTTGGATATTGGTCTTACCCAACCTTCAGTATCATACTGAAACATTGGTTTTTGGGGGGTCAGGTCATAAGCCATTGGTTTAGTCATTGATTAGCTCTCCTGTTTTTTATGTCCTTGGACTCAGACTGGAAACTGTATCATCAGTTCTCCTGTGTCCCAACTTGCCAACTGTAAATCTTGAGAATTTTCTGTCTCCGTAGTTTTTTTTTTATTATGTTTAGTCTTACTATAATTTTAACTAACATTCTCTCCATGAAGCATTTTGCTAAATTAATTAAACTACATTTTCCTAAGGACAACATAGAAAACAGACAATCTAGTGACATCTGGAGAAATACACTAAGTGTAGTTACCAATTCTTCCTTGGAAATAGAGCAGTAATAACAATACCCATAATAATATCCATCAATTTAACCATATTTTCTTATCACTGTGAGCATCAAAGTTCAGTTCATTTCCCTGACATTAGTGTCCTTTTCTTTATAATAAGTAGAAGGTTGGAGTGAGAATTCCATTTCCCCAGCAGAGATAAGACTCTGTCAAAGTATTTTATAAAGGTTCCTAATATATATCACAGTAATGATTCTTCTCCTCTTCAAGTCAGGGCAATAAGGGGATATTTTTTGGATTTTTACTTTGAAATCTGTAATGGTATTTGGAGGTAAAGCTGATATTTGTGTGAAGTCCCTCTTACTACCTTAAGATTTATCTACAGGTTTTTCTCACTTGGTTTACACTAAGTCTCCAGTATTTCATCAAACTAATAAATCAAGTATTGCTACAGTTTACAGTTATAGTGGCTACTGTGGAAAGTAGGCAGATCTTGACCTTTTCCTTCTCTGTGTATCTGTTTTCACAAATTTCAGAATAATGATATACCTTTGACTTCAGTTCCCCAATAGATTCAAGAAAAACCATTGATATTTTTCTTTTGCCAACATTTGGTGGTGGTGGTGGGATCAGAACAGGAAAGGGAAAGGTAACTTCAATGCACTTTACATATTGGATCTGAAATTGGAAATTGGAAGAAATTTTCAATAGGTATACACTAGAGGACAATAAAGTGAATTTTATATATAGGTATTATTTCTGAGTATAGAACTCCAAAGAAACAAGGTACCAGAGTAAAACATGGACCAATGTAAACAAATGAAATGCTCTGGAAAAGGTTAAAAGTAAATGAAGATACTCCTAGTATATCCTGATGCATCCATTAAGAGCTAAGAATGCATTTAATGCATTAACACAAAAAACATCAGAGCTTAGCCACACAGCACACTGTAGAATATCATTTGCTTACACTGATAACTGTGTGAATGACTGTGCTCTGTACCTTTCTGGTGCTTCTTAGCATAACAAGAAAGTATCTTAACACATATTATTAGTCCAGAATAGAGCAAAGTTCAAAATTCAAAGTACAGTTTCTACTCAATGATTATTTTTCTTTCACATTAAAGTCTAAAAGTCAAGAGTTAAACCATTGTGAATTGGAGATTGTCTATATAAACATTTTTTTAAAATTTTAATTCACTATAAAATACAATTTAGCCATAAACAAAAATGAAATCATGTCATTTGCAGGAAAATGGGTGGAACTAGAGACCATTATGTTAAGCAAAATAAGTCAAACTCAGAAGGTCAAGTGTTATATGTTTTCCCTCACATGTGGAAGCTAGAGAAGCAAAAGAAAACAGAAAAGTGGAGGTAGATTCTGCCAACAAAGATCAGTAAAGGAAAGGGACCACAGGGTAGAAAGTGGGGAGGGAAGGGTGAAGTGCTGGGGAGTGATATTGGCCACATCATATTGTTATATAGTGTGCATGTAAAAATATGTAACCATAAATTCCATCATTTTGTACAATTGTAATGCACCAATAAAAAATGTGATGGAAAATGAAAGAACACAAGAAATAAAATATGAACTAAAAGAAAAACAGCAAGACAATTTTCTATTTAAAACAAGATAATAATAAGGTATTATTTGGCTTATTTACAAGTATAGAGCAACCACTAAAAGAATTGTTAAATTGTTATAACAAATAGATAAATAGTGGAAGTAAAATGAAATAATAATTTTAAAAGGTTCAATCTCAAAACAAACTGAAAAAAGAAGAAACATGGAACACATGGGAAAAGCATAAAACAAGTATCAAAATGGTGTACTTAAATGATATGAATAATTCCACTAAACATAGTCTAAATATCCCAATTAAAAAACAAATTTTACATTATTCATAAATGTAAGATCAAAGTTTATGTAGTCTATATGTAACCCACTTTAAATATCAAAGCATACCTAGGCTAGAATAAAATGATGGAATATAATTACGTCATGTAAACTCTAATCTATATTGATTTAGATATATTGAATCTATGATAGATGAAGGAGTATTTCACTAAAAGAGTAAATTTTAAATGTTCTGATCTCAAAGAAATGCTGAAAATTTGATACATAATAATATGTTAATCTTTAATTTTATTATACCAAAATGCATAAAAAATCATAAAATCACTTTGAACTCCCAAAATATAAAAAGTAAAATTTATCAATAAAGTTAAAAGAGGCTTTATGAAGTGATAAAGCACTAAACACATGATGAAGATATTGCAATTACAAATTCTTGTGCACTTAATAATAGAGCCTCAAAATATATGAAGTACAAAGAAATGGAACAACAACAACAACAAAGAAACTGAAGAATACAAAATAATAGTTGGAGACATTCACTTGTTTCTCTCAGAATTCATACAACAGTAAATAAAAAATCATTAAGTGTGAAAAAACCAAAAATCACTATTTCCAATTTCACATAATTAACATAATAGAACATTACACCCAACAAATGTATAATAAAAATTATGTTAATTGTGCACACGCAATGTCAGCAGACCACATTCTCAATCAAGAATAACCTCAAAGATTGTAAATAAACTGAAAATAAAAAATAAATTGTGTCCTATGAGCATGGTTGAATTAAAATAGAAATTAGCATCAGAAAGATATCTAGATAAACTTCAAATACTTGGAAATTAAAGAACACTTTCATACGTTAATCATGAATCTTAGAGTAATTTGCCAAAACTAAGAAAATATTATGCATCAAATAAAATAAAAAATAGAATATATCAAATTTTAAATGTGATAACTAAGGGAATGCTTGAAAGAATTCAAAAAGTCAAATAAAAGAAAGAGTTTTATTTGTTAACTTACTAAGAAAAGCAAAAGATACAAAATGAAAATATTAGCAATAATGTGTATGTGTAACCGATGTGATTCTGCAATTTGTATTTGGGGTAAAAATGGGAGTTCATAACTCACTTGAAACTAATGTTTGAAATATGATATGTCAAGAGCCTTGTAATGATTTGAACAACCAATAAAAAAAATAAATAAAAAAAATATTAACAATAAAATAAAAGGTACTGTTAAATATGTGCATATATTTAAACAAAACTCCGGAGTATTATAAATAACTGCATGGCAATAAATTTCAATATCATAGAAATGGGCAAATTCTATGAAAGACAAAAGCAAAGATTGCTCAATAAGAAATGGTTTGTATAGTGTCATACCCAATAAGTATTATTCTGAACCAAACTACACAAACATTTAAACAAAGCTACAAAAGAATATTCTCTCACTAGCATGTATAAATTTTCTAAACAAAAGGCTTGCAAATCTATTTTTAATGCATAAAAATGATGTATCAAGAGCAAATGGGATTTATTACAGTATACAAAATGGTCTGACATTTGAAAATTAATCATTGTAATTCACCATATAAACAGGAGAAAGAACAATAAATCCATTTATCTCTTTAGATGTTGATCAAATTTGACAAATTCACAACTATTCAGTATAAAAATGGTCAGAACATACATAAAAGGGAATTTACTTAATTGGATACCATCTATGAAAAAAATGTTATCATAATATAATATAAAACCGTACCATTATACTAACAGGAAAAAGGCTGAAAGTGTTTTTCCAATGCCAGTGAGTTTGCTATTGTTGCTTCTATTCAACAACATACTGGAGGTCTTTGCCAGTACAAGAAGGCAAGAAAAAGATATAAAGGCATGTGGGTTGGAAGAAAAGTAGCAAAAGAGTTTTTACTTGCAGATGTCATATCCTATGTAGAAAATTCTAATGAAGCAATGAAAAAGCTACCAGTCTTGATCTATGACATTTTGCAAGGTCACAGGATACACAGTATATTAAAAATACAACCATCTATATTTTTATATACTATCAATGACTTCTTAAATTCTCATTTAAAATGTATCAAAATGATAAAATACTCATTATGAACATAAAGGATATGTGAAATTTATTTTGATGAGAACTAAAAATTATTGATGAGATAAATTACAGAAGACTCAGATAAATGGGAGAATAAACCATGTTCATGGACAGGAACTGCTCATTATGTTAAAATGTACATTCTACAAATGTAAATAACAGATAAATCTTTATGATGCTTGGTTAAATAAGATTTCTTAGAACACAAAAGTCTAGAAATCATAAAAGGTAAAATTTATAAAATATACTTCATCAAAATTAAAAATTTTCTCTTTAGGAATATTGCTAAGAAAATGAAAGACAAAATATTTTAAATAAAAGACAAATATTTGGGTGGGTTGAAATGTTTGCAAAGAAATCTGGAAAAGGATAAACATAATTATAGAGAAAAAAAAGAAAAATTTCAAACAGAGATTTTACCAAATGAAAGGCAAATAATCACATAGGCTTATTTTTCAATCTCATTAAGCTTGAGGGAAATACGAGTTAAACTGTAATGTGATACCTGTATAAATATTTCATAGAATGCTTTTAAAAATATCCTCATCATAAGTGGTAAGCAGAATGTAAAAAACCTAGAACTCTCACACATTTCCAGGTGGGATGTGAAATGGAGTTACTTGGAAAAACAGTTATGAAGTTTTATATGAAGTTAAATATGAACTCATTAAAGGTCTCAACATTCTCAGTTTTAAGTATTTACTCAAAAACAATTGTAATATATGTCCATACAAGAATTTGTGCATAAATATTTGTTACAACTTATTTCATAATAGTCCCAAATAGAAAACATCCCAAATATTGATATATGTTGAAATGCATAAACAAGTTGAAACATATTAATATAATGGTCTCAACAATAAAAATAAAGGTAATAACACAGATCTCTTTCAAAATATTATACTACGGCCACATTACTATGATTTTTCACCTATATGATATTATATTAAAACAAAAATTTCAGAAAGAGAAACCAAATTAGTCATTGCTAGGATGGAGGAGAGGAAGGGAGTCATAAATTATGAAGACAATGAGGAACATTTTCAGGATGATGGACATATAGCCAAGGTCTTGACTGCTGTAGTAGTTCCAAAAGTATACATATTTTGAAATATATAGTTTTTTAAATATAAGTTTGTAGAACTGTTTGCTTTATAAGGGAAATTTTTGTTCTGTGTAGATTATACTTCTAAATTTTGTTCTATGTAGATTATACTTCACTAAAACTATCTCTACAGTGTGTTAAAAGAAGGATATAATGAAATGTAACAAGATTTTTACTAAGGTTGAAAATTCTTAGATACAATTAGATTATCTCAGAAATCAAATTGGGACCCTTAATAAACTGTGTGTTTGCACCATTGGTGTGTGCTAGGGAGAAGACTATTTTGATGACAAGAGCAGAGGAGGATGAGAAAGAAATTAGGGATTAAATTACCTAGAGCATGGCATTCTGCTGAAATCCTGGAAAGTTTCATCTGGTAAAGGTTTCTTCCAAGATGATATAAAAAGAAAGTACAAATATAATAAGCTCATGTAATGTAGAAAATATTTTAGTATCCCTAAGTATCAATGTTTGATATAGAATATAATTAAAGCATATTTGACAATCATGAGATTGATTAACAGCTTCCATGATTCTTGCAGAGACTTTTTGCTTTAAGTTCACAGTATAACTCTACTAAAGAAGGAAACATGTAAACAAATAATGTAAAAGCATACTATACTCATGTTTTCATAAAAAATATCAGTACTATATTTTTATAAATTTATATGCTATAGAATTTAACCAAATCCATTAAAATATTTGTTAAATATAAAAATTTAAAATATATGATAAGACTAAAACTTGCTTCTCTGTTGAGAAAAAATGGAAAATGTGCACTCATTAATAAGTTTGGGAGAAAGATGAATTAATCTGATGCAATCTCATCCTCCAAATCAAGTTCAATATAACAGAAACTTTAAACAAATGTCCCCAACTGAATGTTACACTGAATTCTGCTTTCCTGAATTCACATAGATTTGAAATATAAGACCATAACATAAAATTCTGTTTTAATATTTTTTTTCCTCAGACTGAGGAAATACAGAAAAAGTTTTAAAAATTCCATAAATATTCTTAACTGAAGCCATTACAATCAGAATTTCCTTTTGGGGGGGATTGTCTAAAGCAAGCCTGTGGACCAGACCACAGAAGTTCACCTGCTACTATGCTTTTCTATTTCCTACTATTTTGAAAGATTTTCCTCTTCAGCAATTCCATTTATTCAACCACTGCTGACTAAGGGGTATACTTCTCTCTACCATGAAAAGTATATTAAATGCCTGTACACTTTGATATTTAATCAAACAAATGCATCTTAACTAAATGTATTTTCTTCTATCCCAAGAAACCTGATAAGATCCTAAATGGCTACAGGCAATCAGTCCAGCAAAATTTCCATGTTATGAAATATATGATACCTCAAAATCTAAATATTCTGTTTCACTTATTCCTGCTTTTTCTAGGAATTTTGTCTTCGAGATGAAGTGTCAATTATCACTAACCCAGCAAGCAAAACTATCTTCATAGAGAAGAAATGTAGCTTTCCCTAATATCTGCAATACTCTTTTAGAAAACACTGCCCAAAATAGTTATTCTTAGTTCTCAGCAGAAGCCAGAATGTCAGAACACCAGAGTGAATTTGCAGATCATTTGATCATTGTGTATGCGCGCGCACACACACACACACACAGACACACACACCACATATACATGTGAGTATGTATGAGTATATATAAACACATATGTATACACAATTTAAATTATAAATATACCTGCAATGTATTCAATTTAATTACCCCAACTTCATATATATACATATATATGTGTGTGTGTGTGTGTGTGTGTGTGTGTGTGTGTGTGTGTGTATCTCCAGTGGTTATTCTTTATATACAAATTCAAGTGCACATTGCTATTAGATGTTATTTATTTGGAAATGCTGATCTTGTATACAAAAAATAAAGTTAATCAGATAATTCATTTCTTCCTTCACAGAAACAGTGATTGGGTTACAATGTTTTAATGCGGCTACCCAGATTAAAGACTGTAATATCAGCTGTAATAGTCATGACAGTTCAATTTTCTTAGCATGCTCAGTGGTGGCTGGACTCCCGGGTTCTAAGTTATGTCAAACAAATGCATTAAAGACTGATGAACAAAATCAGGAAACCGATTTATTAATTTCCAGAAAGATTCATAACTCTCAAATGATTTGGAATATTCTCTGTCAGTGAGCAGATTTGTGCAGGAAACTTAGAGGACTCTCATGGAACAAGAAGAGTTAGCTGTTTGATCATGATGGCAGATGTTAGAGGACTCCATATTTTGGTGTTTAGGTATTGATATCGGTTTCCAAGAGCCTGAACACCCTCACTTCTTTACGTCTGAAATGCCTGGAGACAACAGCCAGAAGCTGCTTCTTTAATGTGGATTTTGTCTTGGCTTTCAAGGCAGTCAAAACCTCCAATGACAGATTTTCTCTAGAAAGGTTAATAACAACAGTTCAGTTCCCATGAAGTCTTGACCTGAGATTCAATCTGACTCTTCAAAAATAACTCAAAACTTCCTGCTCCTCACATTCCTAGTCTTACATGACACTTTGTTTAGCCCTCAAGTACTTCTAGCAACTGACTCAAGACAGCATTCAGTATTTTATATATTTTTTAAACTGGGTATCAGAACACTGGAAAACCTTTATCCACTGCCATAATTCTCTTTCGTTTCTGTTTCACTTTGAATCTAACTGGAGAAGTAAAAACTTTTTCTTGATGTCACATAAGAAGGCAGTTATATAAATTGCCATGGAACTCCAGTAACTATTTTGCAATCTTCATGCTTTCTGATAATTAAGGTGCTGAGTTAGTGATACATTTCCTTATTATGTGTTAAACTGATCTACACATGTCTCAATTTCATTCATAGGCTTTGACCAGGCTGTTATTGAGGAGTGAACTTTACAGGTTATTTTGAAAAACGTTTCACAAATGACTCTTAGGCATATAGAATGAAACAAGAGAGCCTGGCATGAGGGAGTCCACCTATAGTCCCAGCTTCTCTGGAGGCTGAGGCAGGAGAATGCTTGCTTGAGTGCAGGAGTTTGGGGCCAGCCTGGGCAATACAGTGTGACCTGTCTCTTAAAACATACACATACGAGGAACAAATCGTTCTAAATTCGGATAATAAAATATTGTCTTAATATGGCAGGTATTCAATAAATACGCACTGAAAGATTTCTAATTAAAACAATTATTTCACCACATATAACTAAATAAATTTTATGTTTAAAAAACGATAAGCAGCTCTATCATAACTGTGATTTTTAAGATAGCACTTTTTGTGAATTCGGTACCAGGATAATATTCTTAGAATTTCTCAAAGATTCTTGAAAAAAAAAATGAAATTTGGTAAATTACTTTTGAACTGCAGCTTTGAGGATTTTTTTTTTAGGGGAAAGATACCCTATTTTAAGAATGATCATTTGTATGCCTTACCTCCTGAGCAATTATCTTGAGAATAAGTCCTCTTATTTGAATAAACTATAATAAGTGCATATTAGGAGAGCTATTTTCTCTTTCTTAGGTACAAAACCTTAAGTCTGGCAATATACATCTTAAAACTATTAACCACCATTCCTTGAAAGTTCTGTTTTTTTCCCATGGTGCATCTGACGTCATCATGAAAAGACTCTATAAGTCTGAAGACTTTCCAGAGGTCACTTCTTTCTCTCTTATGAAAGCCATTGCACTGGGATTTCAATGATTTACTTGAGTTCCTTAACCCAGAACTTTAAATGGAACTTCCCCCAAATGTAGAATTTCACTTTTAGTATGTTGTCTTCACATGTTATGGAAGAAACTGTCCCAACACTCATTAGGTGATGTATTACATATCCCTTACGGCCCTAAGCATTTTATACCTATAGTAAACTCTTGACCAACACAAGTTTGAACTGAATAGATTCACATTTTACAGATTGTGTATGTATGTGTGTGTGAGATTTGTAACAATTCAAAAAAAGACTCATGGGATTAAAAAAACAAGATGATGTAGATGATGAATAATTAAGCTGTATGGAGAGAATAGTCCACTTTATCATTTATTGTCATAAAATAAAGACAAAATCAATATATTATGAAAAGTTAAAATGTATCAAAACTTAAAGAAACACAAACTGTACAAGTTAACATTTAGAGTCAATAGAAATGTAAACAATATTAAACCATAACCACATAAAATTAAACGTAGTACATAAATACATAAATTATTACAGTAATAATTCCATAGCCACACCTGGTTGCTATTGTGGAGAGTCAAATTTATGCCTGGATATTTTACTGTGCAATAGGTGGTTACCTCTGACCCCCGTGTTATTTACAGGTTTAATGTTTCTCATTTTATCCTAACAATGAGCCAAATTGGTAAGTAATATGACTACCCATTTTACAGGATATGAGGGCTATAGATTTACCAGTTTACTCAGAGGCCCAGAGGTAAAAAAGAGGTAAACTGGAAATTGAACCTAAAGAGAACCTGAGGCCAGATACTGAACTGAACCATAAAAATACATCATCTTCTAATGCAAAACATGCATTGCAAAATCCCATTTTCTTACAAGATAAAACCAACTCAAAATCCTAGCCCTGGGGAATGCCAATAGTTCTGATTCTGGACACTTAAAAAGTATGCTATTCCATCAGTACAGAATAGAAATTTCATTCTCAAGGTAAGACCTGCTATTTCACACAACAGTTTCACTAATGCAATTTATTTATCCTTATGTGTTAGACATACAGAACTGTGGGTATCAAGCTGAGTACATATAAAACTTCATGTTGTTTAGTATGACCCTTGCTAGCCAACTAGAGAAATGAGAGAATTGTGAGTTCAATGGAATTATCAGCCCAAAGATAAGCAATAAGGCAACCAAAGACTAGGGAAACTTCTGTCATAAATGAAGTACAAGGAATTCCACCTTTATCCACTTCAGGGAAAAAAAGCAAGTGTAAATAGTTATCTCAGAATGCAAATACATATCATTAAATAAACCATAAATGCAATATATGTATCATTTAACACAATGTTGTGTGATAAAACTTTGTTGATAAAATTCAATGGAGAATTTCCCAACTCATAAGGCCAATGCTCTCTTACTAAATGTCTTTGGTGTTGAAGAGATCCGGAGAGTTCAAGTTTTTATTTCTCTGTTCTGCCACTCCATAAATGTAAGATATCTATAAGCTCAAATTGTTATTAAAAAATGCCAAAGATGTTTAAATAAAATCAGTAAAGGAAGTAGCAGTGTCTTTCTCCCCACAAATCATAGTGTTCTCTGCATATCACTGAATGCAACACAATCCTACACTCTGCTTTATTAGAATTTTCTGTATGTCTTACTAAGGCAATTTCAGTCCTAGAGTGGTAACTGAGGATTCTGACTCTCTCACCTGACCATGTGCCTGGACAGCATTTGGAGGAAGATGCAAACTGGGTGTAAATTTAAGCCCCCTACCATGGGACTCTGTCCTGGGCTTCTAGCTCTGCCTCCTCTTTTTCCCTCTATTTCTTCTCCTACCACCTCTCAGTACAGTTGAACTTTAAGAGGCCCAGGAGAAGGAAGAAATAAGACTTTAAATAATTTATTTGGAGAAACAGCCAGTGAAGAGGAACAAATCATGTTTCGCTAAAAGAACTGGGACCTTTGACACTCCCCTTTTCGCTCCACTACCTGGAGCTCTAGCTGGATTGCATTAGTGAAATTTTCCTTTGATGGCATTTTAATATTCTGCCTTGATGACTTTTTAGCAACATTTACTTTCAGAGGTCTCGAGTGTTCCCTCGGAGGAAATGAAACATGTCAGAGCCCATTACAAAAATCAAAATTTAAATACCTCGACCACGTTCGGGCTTACACACAATCCCATCAGCGCTTAAGCTGGAACTCACAACTATTCATTCTCTTGCTCAATCAGTAATGAGTACATTTGATGAAGCATTCCAGGGTCAGGGAACACACGTTAGTGATCGGGTTTAACCCATTGATTGCCTGGCCACAAAGGACCAAGGCAGGACTTGATTAAATTGGAACATGCAAATAATTTTCAACAGCAAGGAAGGAAACTTTTTTTTTGGAGGGGGAAGGGGGATTCTTTGGTTCTTTCATTTTTTAACAACTGCAATTCCCATAAATAATGGGACAGAGATAGTGATACAACAGTGGTAGATTAGGTTCAGAGTTCTTTGGGAATTACTATATGTTCATATGTCCTGTAAATTGACTTTAGATTTTATCCAACTATGGCCATATTTACTATATTATTAAAGAACTATGACTGAAGTCACTGAAAGCATTTGTTTGAGCATCATCTTACCTTTCTCATATTCCCTTGACTCCCTCAAGAAAAATTTCAACGTATTTCTGACAAAGAATTATCCCCAGGTTATATCTGATAATCCTCAGCATATTGTCGTTTATTTGAAGTTATGAGACTGGCCCCAGAGTCATCTTGGATCTTGATCTTGTACAGAAAAGCATACTGCTCTTTGATATGAAATTTAAATGCAGTTTATTTCACAAAATACTGATACTTTTTGATTTGGAAAAGATTCACACACACCCTCTCTGCTCAAGTGTCCTTACCCAAACTGAGTGACTTACACAGTTAAGCCAGCAGATACCCTATAGATTGTGAGCTTCAGGGAAGCTCGCCGCTTGCTGTTCCTACAGAGAGTCTGTAGTCAGTGAGTCGATGGTGATGTTTTAGCTCTTCTTTGTGATTTTAGTGTTCTTCTCTTGGATCCCACAAGGGAATGAGTGATTCCTGACAACCTTCTTTAAGACAGTTAAGAAATATCCCTTTGAAGAGATTATTGAAAGTAGCCAGTTTGGAAAGGTGTAGTCTAATTCTGCCTGAACAATCTCTTCTGGACCTATGAGATCATGTTTTTGTATTCCCCCATAAAGTCCCTATAGTACTGTGTCAAAGGCCTGGCACAATGTCAAACATTTAGAATATAGTTTTGCTATGTTCTCATTAGAGCTGTCACTAGCCTCCCACAGGGTCCAAGGCAACAGATGCCTCTTGTTAATACTTCTCTCCAACAGGTTAGTGAGGATAGCTTAGAGTTCTCCTGGCTTCTAAGATTTATATCATCTTGTTTATTTGCTCTGAGGAAGGTCTCATTTAAGATCACAGATGCATTAAAATTACTAGCTAAATGCAAAGTTCATTGACTCTTCTTTTTTGACTACTTACCTGTTTTCAGAGGTATGTATATGATCATTACTTAGAAAAATAAATTATCATAAAGCAGTACAAGAAATTAAGAAATGCCAGGATGTCCAAGAGAATGCTCGAGAGATAAAGAGTAAACAATAATAACCTGGAATGGGGATAAACTTCCTACTCATTGCCCAGCAAAAAAATAACTGAAAAAAAAATAGTTTCTATTAACTTTTTCCTTGCTACCTTACCTCTATCCTTGTACAACTATGCCGGGAAGCCAGTCATTCTCAGAGATGTAGTATCCGGCCCCACAATCATTAGTGAGAGAAGACGCATTTGAAAACTTTAAATTGAAAATGCTTGATGAAGAGAGGAGGCCATGAAGCACTCTAAATGCTTCCACTGGTGCATGGTAATCTAAATCTCAAGCAATTTCAATACTGCATAAAAAGCTTAGAAATTGAAGAAGTAGCTGATTTATTTTAACTATGTCTATCCTTCTCAGACTTGAATAAAGTTCTGCAGATATAGCCAAGATTATGGAAAAATAGTAATACTACTAAATTGATTCCATTCAGAGTTTTAGTAATGATAGGCTTAAGAAGCCCCATTAAAATTGTTTGGGATCACTTCACTATCTCTTTTCTGTACGTACACACACACAAGCACATGCACACTGAAGTTCCAACTAGAAACATATTATTCACAGCTGAACCCTCTGTTGCTTATTTTCCATTTAAGTTCAAATCAGAAAGAGATAAAATTTTTATTCTAAATCTTTAGGCAAAAGCTGCCACTTCTATAAACCCTTTTCCAAAATTCAATGAAAAATTCATATTGAATATTTAAATATTATATAGATTCACCCAGAGTTATCAACTTTACTCTTCACCTTGATGCCAACCACTTCTCCTAAACAGCCACCCCTTTACATTGGATGTTTATTGACACATCTTATCTTCATTCTTGCTCAGTTATCCTTCTCTCCTTGCAGCCAGAGAGAAAAGATTTAAATGTGGTCTAGAACTGTGATTTGGGCTTCCTTATCCATGATTAGGAATAAGCAGAGATGTCTGAAAGACGTAATGGTCTCAAACTCTTTTCTTTATCTCTCATAAACTTGGGATAGTGAGTTGTGGTGATATCAACATGATGGGGCACATGCATGGCTTATTGAAAATATGTAACTTACCACTGTCCCTTAAAGAATGCCAGCTGTGGTCATTGTCATAAATATTAGCACCATTGCACTGTTTGGGAATTTTTTTTTTCTTGAGTAATCATGGTGCTCAGTGGATGTGACACTTTTCCCTCCCACTGACTTTTCCTTTCTCTTCTATAATCGCCTTTTTCCTTATGGGCCTTCCATTCCTACTAACACTTCCTCTCACATGACAATCTTAGCATAGACACTACACAATGATGAGAACTTTCAGTATCATCTTTCCAGGAGAACAGCACCTTTACAGAGATATTAACTATAAGCAAAGTGAAAAAAATCCAGACATATAATGTGAAGTAGCAGCTGGCCAGGACAGAGGGTATAGTTTGGGACATATTAGGGTCTTTTAAACTTCTTCAAAAAGAAATAATAGTGGTCATTTTCAGTACACTTTCACAATCAGAGATTTGGAGTCTCAGAGAAGAAAAAGAGAGAGAAAAGTGAGGAAGGAAGGAGAGAAAGAGGAAGTAAGGAAGGAAGGGTGGGAGGAAGGAAGAAAGGAAGGGAGGGAGGAAGGAAGAAAAGGAAGGGAGGGAGGAAGGAAGGAGGGGAGGGAGGGAGGGAGGGAGGGAGACTAAAAACATGGAAGAGAGAGAGAGAGAGGGAGGGAGAAAACAGTGAGTATTGAATCTAATTCTAGCTTTGTTTTTGCCTAGAAAATTTGTGCAAATGTTTTTCTGTAAACTTTACAAGAATTGTATTCTTATTATATGAGCCTAAGAAAGTTTCAAATAAAACTTAACTTCTCAGAAGATTCTAAGATCAAAAAAATTAAGAGAAACAGAAAAGAAAATATATGGGTTCAAATAGATTGAGACCCACTCTAAGTACCACTATTCTCTTCTACTCCTGAAGTTATTTTTATTTTACAGTTCTATGGCAAACTCTTTGAAGGGCAAATTTATTTATTATAGAATGAAAGCTAAATAATCTGCCAAATTAAAACTCCTACAAATAAATTAGAAAGTTTCATAAGTAGACTTTGACTGAAACTGAGAAAAGAAGTTTCTCTTTTTTTTATTATTATTACTGTTGCCAGGCAGAGCCCCAGAAGAACCTATTTACACATGTTAGGTGGTTGGAATAAGTTTGCTTGATGATCATGCATAATTTTATATCATGGAATATTGTTATTAATACATAACGCTCTCTGGAAATGTTAAAGTACAGAAATTTCTGCAAAAGAAAAATAGCTAAATATTCCTGTCTATAAAAGTGACTCATCATTACCACATTGAATGAGATGGACATGGTTGCCCTAAGTACATGTATGAGGACATGAATGGTGTGACTCTACTTTGTGGACAACCAGAGACATGAAAAATTGTGCTGTATATGAGTACTATGAATTGAAATTCATTCTCCTATCATATATAACAAATAAGAATAAATAAATAAATTTAAAAAAAGAAATGCCATTTCCAGCCGACAGGGGTGGATGTTTCTTATGCAGATTCTACTGGAAACTACAGGAGATTTCCCCACCATAGATCCATTCTCTTGACACGTCTATGTTAATAAAGTCTCAGGCAATAACACCATTCAAAAATAATGTAGTTATAATTTGCAGCAGTTTTATCAACCTGATCCAGGACCTGTATATGGATTCCCTGACCCCCTTCCTTCGCCTATTGATCTTCATCCTGCCCCTCACATACATTATAAATCCACCTAGTGGCATGCCACGCTGCTCTTCTGTAACATGAATTTATGCTAATGGCTGTCTGCATATGCTTATATCACATATCTATATTAAGCTTAATAGTCTGTTACATTGCTTCTTAACCCTGTGTCCACACATGATTAACTTTCCTGATTTCTTTCAAAACCGTTATTAACACAGTGTAGCATTTCACTCAACATGTCACTAAGTTTCTCTGCCTAGTGCCAGAGTTGGGGGTGATTATAAAACCCCTTAGCTTTTGCAAGTAAAAAAAAAAAAACATATAAAAACTTAAGGATGCATGAAGACAGTCTCTTTTATGTTTATTTGTATAATCTGAAGCTGGCAAAAGCTTGAAGCCTAGCTCATAGATAACAAACTCCAGCTGGTCTTCTCAGGTTAGCAGAAAAGGATACACACTAAGAATGGTGAAAAAAATAATAGCAATAAACAGTGTGCTCAGGTGTTGCTGACTGACACATGATGAGTCAGCTATAAAATTTTAGAATTTGGCACAAGTACATTTGAAATGTTCTACTAAATCCACTGGTTGTGTATGAAGGAATCATTCTAAAACCTTAGGGATATTTGCTCTTATACTGTAGAATTAGGACAAATGAATGAGGGTATTCAAGATACCACAAGTTCCTGGGGTAGGCGGGAGGATCTTTAAAGCATATATCAAGAAATATTCTGAAATGTGTTCTCTTCATTCAGTAAGTTTATACAATCTTCTTGAAGAGAGCTTGAAAACATTGAAAAGGTCAAACTTTGAGGTCAATTATATAGCTCAAGCACCTATATTCAGTAAGGTAGTAGAAATTTTGCAAATATAAGTACAGCAGGAAATTGCTATACACCAAAAGACTCATGGGTTAGAATTTAAGTTAAATGTTCTTCATATACGATGTGAACATTTTTTTATAACCGTCAATAAACTTTGAACTTAAAAATCATGTAATATCACCAGACTCAGTGGCAGTGGTGCACACCTGTAATCCCAGTGACTTGAGAGGCTGAGGCAGGAGGATCATAAATTCGAGACTAACCTCAGTAACTTAGTGAGGTTCTAAGCAACGTAGTGAGAACCTGTCTCAAAATAAAAAAAGGCTGGGTCGTGGCTCAGGGGTAAAGCACCCTGGGCTAAATCCCCAGTACCCCCCAAAATTATGTAACACCTGTATGAATGACAAAATGACAAAATTACTAATTTTTTCTAAAATTGTTTTTGTGCATGCATGCATTAGAAGTAACAAAATAGTTTTTAAGAAAAACATTAAAGGATGTACATTTTCTACATTCACATACATGTACGATTATTTCTATTAGTTGACAGAAAATATATGCAAATAGGATAATGCAAATCATGCCTCAAAGATCATTCTGAATAGCTTAATGAAACAATACAATCGAGTAGTTAGTCCCTGTACACAAGTCCCTCTCTGATTTCTAGTTCAACCACTTCTTGTATTTGCACCTAGATGTACTGATCATTGAAATGCTGCCTTACAAATAAAATATGAGGACAAAACATACATGATGACATAAATCTGGATATGAATCCAGCCTCTGTCACATGCTGACTGGGTGACCTTGTACAAATTCACCTAATATTTTCAGCTTTGTTGTTGTTGTTGTTGTTGTTTATTTTCAAACTGAGAATATCAATACTTTAAATATTGAATGTAGAGCACCCTTCCATATTGTAAGCCTGATGTTTATCTAAATAAATAAAAAGGCCACATAAGCCTTTGACTACCAGAGAACTCTTCTTCAAGCACTACCAAGGTCTGGATCAAGTGAGAACACATGGGAACTGTACTTGGATTCCCATTCTTGGCTTTGGTTCCCTCCTGACTCTGTTCTCTTTAAAGAGGTACTGCTCATTTCCTTTCACTCCCACAGCACACTATTATTGAACGCTCTCATGTATAACAGGATTTACTGAAGGAGAAGAAATGTCAGAGGAACACTTTAGTATAATATAGACCTAGAAGCAACTTTAATTGCACATTAAATCTCTGCAAGTTTTCTCAGGCATTTGCTGTTCAGGGAATTCATCACCGGGTTAATCCTTCCTTAGTTTCTGTCTAGCATCCTGGAACCATCCTGGAACGCCTACTTGGCTTAGAGGGCAACACTTCTTGCTCTCCTTCATTCCACTATGTCCAAACTTCAGATTTTTCTTACCTTAATGGAAGAATAGTTGAACTCTCAAGCTGTAAGCCAGGTTAAGCATATTTCAAAAGCATAAATTTAGTAATTTATTTTTCTTATATTACTTTGTTTCCTTCCCTTTGGAAGAGTTGTTATTAATGACAGTTCTCAGAGAGGTGCATGGGATCACATTAAGGGACAAATCAGACATTCAACCTTATTAGGAGAATATGGATTACAGTCCATACTCAATTTTCCAGGAAAAGACCATAAATTGTGTTTGTCCTATAAATACACATTTAACATTCATTTAGTTTGTTTGTTCTAGAGTTTTTTCTTCCTTCCTTTCTTCATTTCTTTCTTTCTTTCTCTTCTCAAGTGTACAAGGTGGACTTAGTCCATGCATTGTAAACACAAATGCTTACAGAGGTCAGACAGATAATGGAAGAGTCTAATGGGTTGAGGAGTCATGTCAGTTCGTGGGGCTGACCTTCATATAGTCCAGTACATTATTGTCATGCCCAATGCTGCTCAAGGTACTGAATTCTTCAAGAAAACCTGAAACCATTGTTATGTAAAGTATTCTACTTTGTCAAAATGAAGTTATACAGGCAAAAGACAAATAAAGCACTTTGGAGACCTGTTTGAGAGGCTTTTGCCTTAGGTCTTCCTCATGTGCCATGTCTAATGAAATCCCAAGATCCTGGTTGCTTACCATTTGCAGAACACCTCATGGGTCCTTCTGGTCTGCAGTAGACTTAATTTAAGGTTAAATCCTATGACAAGCTGGAGTCTGAAAATAAAGAAAAGCTCATCTTTGAGCTTCTTCAAATATTTGAGGGGCTAGATGAGTTGCTGAAGGCCCCAGAGAGCCCAATGCAGCCTCAGAACTGTTATTGATGTTAGAAATATTATACCATATTTTCTCCAACATGCAAAATACACCTCTCTAGTTTCTTCATACAGTTCCTTATTCCTTTGAATGCCTACATCTCTATTGTATACTGTGTTATGCTAAGAAATGATCTGCATGGTGGGTTTTTATGGTTACTGATGCTAGCCATAGTTTTATTTCTAAGATTGATGGATACCAAGCTTTATCAATTCATTAAACATCATACTAACTGTTGTAAGGGGATCTCATTGAAATCCATTATTCATAATTTTCTATTAAAAAATAGTTTCCAGAGTTGGGAGTACAGCTCAGTGTTAGAACACTTGCCTGGTGTGCACAGTCTCTCAGTTCTATCTCCAGGACTGCAAAAAGAAAAAAGAAAGGAAGGAAGAAAAAAAGAACTCTGTTTGTGCACTTGCCTTAATTAATACCAGATATGAGATAAAATACACACATAAGACAGATCTTAAGATGTATTTCATACTAAAATACTATAATACACTTCCCATTTGTTTACAATGTAGTCATCTAATGCACAACACAGTACATATTAAATATGTCTGGTTGGATAGTATTTATTTTGTTATGCTTTGATATATTTATGTCAAAAGCATATGTGATGCATATGCTAAATAAATAAAAGAAAACATGTTTGCCATCAGATCAAAAATATCTCTGGTAATGAAACATGTTTTCATTTTAATAAAGATGTTTTATTAGATTTCAGAACTAAAGAAATGATTCATAATCCTTGAACTCTGAGACATCTTCCTGTGAGTGAATTGTTTGATTTTACTTCTCCTACATCTCTGAAAAATCCATGGGTGCACTGCCTGATTTTGTGTGGGCAAAATACTTGGGAGAGTCTTTTCACACCACATTGCATTAATGGGACCATAGGATTTTTTTTTTTAAAACCAAATTTTCAAATGACTGCCTGCTAATTTCAAATTGCCTGTCACATTCCTCTTTTTCTCATTTGGGACTCAGCTGCAGATTCACTGCATAAGAATCCTAGTAACAAATACAATAAGAAAAAATTTAATGGTCTTGTAGTAAGTTTAATCATTCATAGGATGTATCTGAGCAGTTTCAAGTATGACTAGTGAGTTATAAAACAGTAAACTTTTCTTCACAAACTAGATAAGCTATTAGATAGTCAACATGAGCTCCTGATTTTTCAAGGATGTATTGCTAGACCATTCCTTCTAGTACTCATTCCAATAAGCATGATATTCATTTTCATGACCCAAAGGGATAAAGTTAAGAAAATACATTGATTTTTGATTACCAAATCATTGAAGATGAAGACCTATGAAATATCTAAAAGCAAGCTATCAATTAAAATGTGATGGACAGCAGATGTTAATAAAAGAACAACATGATTCTTCATATCAGTACTTAATTATGCAGTTCCTTCATCATATGTTTCAAGTTGTTTTTCCATTTGCCTTTTTAACTAATATTTTCTTTAGACAGAAAATTTGCTCAAGTGTAAAGAGTTATTCAGGGTAACATTTCCCAAAATTAGACCTACAGGGAAGAAAAGAATTTTGAAATCCATTAAGTGAAGGCAAATGCATATACTTCCACACTTGGAGTGTTGCATGGATATTAGTATGCTAACAGGGTTGGAGAAAGCTGTTTAATATTATTGAATTCAATGTGTTCCAACTATTTGGCCAAGAAAACCTGAATTTTGGTAATAACTATTGTGTAAGAAAGGGTTAACTCAGGAGGCCTAGGTTGCTCAAATACTGGACATTCCATGAAAGGTCAGTCTTTAGGACTGGGTCTTGGTTCATGGGAGATATGCTGTTAGTTCTACTTAGGATATTCTGCCTGATGAGAGTGATTTAAATGCCTGAAGCCTTGCACAATACTGTACCAGCTTGACCAGAAACATTTATTCTAACAAAGCAACTTGTGGTCACCTATCTGTTTGCTTGGTTGGGGCTGGAGTTTGAGTAGCTGAGGTTAGACATGAGAGCCCTCTACTCCTACATAACTGACCCCAATAAAAAGCTCTTATATCAAAGCCCAGGTATGCTTCCCTAGCTGGCAACATTTCATATGTGTTGTCACACATTCTTGTTGGAAAATCATGCAGGTCATTTTGGATCTCCTGGGCCCTTGTACTTGCTATCTGCTGGACTCCACCTTATGCCTTTTCCCGTTGCTGATTTTAATCTGTATCCTCTTGCTATCATAAATTATAACCATGAGTACAACAACTTTTCTAAAGCCTTTGCTGCCTTCTAGAAAGTTGTCAAGCCTAAAGGTGGTCCTGGTCACCACAACACACACATTCATTGGTATTTCACAGAAATGAATTTTCATGGGCAATGTTGAAGCTCTTTGTAACCAATGAAATTTATAAAATAATTTCTGAATCAGTGATGATAGTGATACTAACAATGAATATCCTCTGAGATATATTTGGAGGAAAATGTTGAAGACCATCATTAGACAATATTGATGAGGAAACAGTCTTTGGTAGTTTTGACTCTAACTTGGTCATTTAGCCAGGCAAGAGCACCTAACCAGTCATACATAACCCTGCATTTTGTTTTAAGTCTCTTCTCCAAGAAACCATTTGAGGGCTACATTTTTCTCTCTTTCCTAGTTTAATTATATTGGACATGAGTATGCCTAATCACTCTTTCTGACAATAGGACCTTTGCGCGCGCGCGCGCACACACACACACACACACACACACACACACAAACACACACACACAGGGACTTAAGCACACACAAATATTCTTTCAACACATTTTTAACTGATTGGTAAAAGAAATATATATGCCAAAATGTAGACTCATGATTGATATCTGAACCACTGTCTAATATTTTAGTTTAAGCTCACTGATAAAATGGCAAGTAATTCTTTTAAAATTATACCAATTCCTCTCAAGTTAATTGGTGAAGACACAATGCTGAGAAATGTGTTTCCTGTACTTGATATCAACTGGTAGGGTAGAAGTGAGATATTTCAGATTGATTGCAAACCAAAAGGTAAACCAATTCTTTTTACTGCTCAAATAGTGATTGAACAATCAGGAAAAACTTTTATCACTCAAACATGAAACAGGTAGGGACTCCAATGGGATTAACTCTTTTATTGGCCATTCTCTGGGACAAAATGTACGTGGAAGATGAAACCAGATAAGAGTGTAGAGAGTCAAATACAGAGGAATGGCAGACCATTATGGGGATTGAGTGAATTGCAGAGAAGAATAAAAAATGGAAAAGGAAATTAGACTTTTCACTAGTGGAAAAAAATGACTGGGCAACTCTGGGATATGTTACAACAAGCTCCTGAATAAAATAAATAGGAAGTATTTTTCAGGCTGTGGGGATTGAATGAATGTGATCAATCTTCCTTGTGTGGGAACCGCATTGCTCCTACCTACAAGCTCCCTCTAGTGATTTGAAATCTCACAGCCACTCAACCTATAAACAGTAGTCCAGCTTGAGCAATGGTCACTTAGCCAGGCAACGGCACCTAACCAGTCATACAGTCACAATAACCCTGCATTTTATTTTAAATCTCTTCTCCAAGAAACCATTTGAGGACTACATTTTTCTCTCTTGCCTACTTTAATTATATTGGACATGAGTATGCATAATCACTTTTTTTGACAATAGGACCTTTGCAATATTACCAATGTCCCCAATAGCTGACATCATTTTCTTTAGGGCTTTTTTAAGAGTTTAACTCTGTATAGTGTAGAAATCTGTCTCTGGGAAATAGATTTTATATACTATGCTATAATGTGAGTGGAGGTTTTGTTGTTTTGTTTTTAATAGACCTAACACAGGTGACTTGCCTTTTCCTTTGAGTTACCACTCCATTCTTTCCACCCCCAAAATATATACAACACACACACACACACACACACACACTATATATATATTACTCCACAAGATCATAAAGATGAGAAATCATAGATATAAATTGTTTTGACTCTCAATAAATGGATAATAATGTCATGAAGAATACATCATTTGAAGAAAGCAGACTATTTCTGCTCATTTCTGCCCATTTTCATTTTCTTAAAAATCATAGAGGGCTAAGTATTAAGTTTGATGATGGAGCACTTGCCTAGCTGTCTGAGGCTGTGGGTTAAAAAAACAGTACCACAAAAATTTTAAAAAGGCATAGACAAACAACTTTATTTATGGAAACAAAACCATAAGCACTTACGAAGACCTCTCTTCCTGCTACTGAATAGGAAGACTTCTATATCTGAATTGATGGCTACCAGCACTGGGCTAAGCTGAGCAATGGGACGATTGGCTGGGCTGGAGAAGCCCAGAGAGAGCTTGTTGTTGAATGAGAAAGTATAAAGGAAGAGATAACTAAATGGAAAAGTCATGAAGCAGAGGGGAGACGGCTCAGTGAGAAGGACAGGGAATGAGAAGGTGTGAAAACAACGCAGGAAAAAAAAATAGGGAAATGAGAATGATTTGTGCATTTTGCATAAAACAAGGGATTGGAAACATATCTAAAAAGAGTCTTTTTAAAATATTTCTTTTAGTTGTTGATGAACTTTTAAAATTTTATTCTAGGCAAGCCTTCTTCCACTGAACTACAACCCCAGCCTCTGAAAAAGGTCTTAAAAGTTGTTTTGGTGTGGTATGAAATCCATCTGTATCCTTAATAAATATTTATTACACATCTACATGACTACAAAACTGAGTGGTTCGGGATATTAAAATCATTTTATTTGTATTTATTATGTTATGCACAACAGGCATTCCACAATTATTGGTTGAATTGAACTCTTCTGTGTTCTGTTCCAGGCATAATCACTCAGTTTCAAGTCTGTTGTACTTAATGTGGAAATAGTAGAAGGGAAATATAATTGATTGATGTTCTTTGTTCTGAGTTCAGGTACTGAGTATATTTTTAATTTTGATTAGGGAAACACTTGGACTGGTGGATGGGAAACCTTGTGGAATATTTTGAGGTGGCAGCCAACTGGCAGAACTTGTTATGATCTTAGAATATATTATGACTCTATTCCAACTCAGGATCGGTCACTTGAGCAAAGAGATTCACTCAAGCCTTAAGCACAGCACAGCATCTGGAAGAATTTCTAGAAAGTTTTATCAGGGAACTTTTAGATGGTATACGTTCAGCAGTGGTGTGCTAATAGTCCAGCTCTCTGGAAAAACAAGAAAATGAATTATTGATACTAATAAAAATAAAAGATCTAGTTTGTAGCATTTCCCAATTTTTGCAGTGTAATATTTCTACCCTGGCTAATTTCAAGAAGTCATGGGCTTGATAACTGTTTCATTGAATTCCTGATAATTTAATAATTGCCTGTCTCAAACCATCTCCACTCTCCTGAGCTCTGGGAGGCCGAGTGAGTGAAAAAGAGGCCCAGCAGCCCATGCCCAATGCCTAAGTGCAATGTGGAGGCCAAAACTGGGACCTAGGAGAAAGTCCATGTGTCCTCTTCATTATGGTCCTCTTCTGTGATCCTGCTCTCTCCTGGTACAGAGAGGTCCTGGCAATGAGGACATCATTACAAGTAAACACATTTTGCCATGACTGAGACAGAAATTTAAACAAAGCAATAAGCAAGAGGGAGACATCTGGGTTTTGTTTGTTTCCTGTTGTGATTACCACTGGTTTTAGATACTTCAACATAACTTTTCTAGTTCTCTATGTCTCCAAAAGCAAAACCAAAATCATGTTTTGTGTCAATCATTAGAACAGTGTACCAAGCTAGACTTTTCAAAATAGCATTTTAAATCACACAATATATTATGGTCTAATATCTATAAAACCCAACTGTGAATAAAGTAGGATACCTCAAACAGAGAACTGGATTAGACAACTTTTCTTTCTGATCAGATAAAGAGAAAGGAGCTGAAAGAAAGAAATTCTGCAAAGGTGGCTGAGGTTAGAGTTTGGCCTGAAGAGAGGGCTGCAGAGCCTCCTCACAGATCACACAGCTCAAGTACTGGACATGATTGGAGGCCTCAATGACAGTGATCAGACATTCATGTCAAAAGATGCCCCTCCCTTCCTTTTTCATCTTCTTCCCCTTTCAGCTGTGAGTAGTGAGAAAATGACTGAAGACAATGTGCTAGTTTGCAGCATTGTGCACTGGGGCACTTTTTTCTTTGCCTTTGACTTGTGAATGACTGAGAATTGTTTTATTGTAAAAAAAAGTTTCTCTAAGAGCAAGACTTTTAATTTAACTAACAATGCCAGAGGGGAGAAGTAGGCAAACAGTCAGTTCCTTGTGTCCAGCTGCCTCTCAGACACTGAATTTGTTCACAAGGTCTCCGTGCTGGGCGGGTGCTGCTTTTCCAGTTTCTCTTCCAGTGGCTGCGTGTGTGATATAGAAACACATCACAGAGAGCCCACTAGATTCTGTTTAACTCCACCTTGAATTTGTCCAGCAAACTATCAGGGCTTTTTAGCATCAAAATGAGAACTGCTTCTGAAAGTCTAATTCTCAGTGGGTTTGGAACAGAAAGAAAAAGTATTGCGGTTTGTCCCCTGCCATTATGAAGTACTGAGATGGAAGAAAGGAGAGGGACTCAGAGCTTCTAGGGCTGTCCCTGTTTAAAAAAAAAAAAAAAAAAAAAGCAGGCACTGAGACTCATTTTCAAGAATGTTTTAACTGTGGATTCAGATTTGATAGAGAACTGCCAGTCATTTATAGCTTTAAGCAGGCCTTTTAACCCTTCTTTGCCAAAGGGGCATTAAGACAAGAAATTATAGTACAGGAAGGAATTTAGGATGAGTAGCAGGGTGAGTCAAAAATGTAAATGTCAATCAAGATGTTTGAAGGAGAAGAAATTGTCAAAATATTATGCCATATGCTATAGTAACTTTTGATGTCTTCAGGAACCAAGGAAAAAGACTTCCTACAGAGGTTTTTTTTGTTGTTGTTTTGTTTTGTTTTTGTTTTTGTTTTTGTTTTTGTTTTAAGCTTATGAAACAGAAAGACCAAGCTCCCTTTTAGGATAATCTTCGCTGAATTTGTTTATCCTAAAATTTTAAAAGTATTGATATTCTTTGCTTAGGCTTACAATGTTTTTTTTCTTTCTTTTTCTTTTTTTAATTTTTATTTGTTCTTTTTAGTTATACATGACAGTAGTGTTTCCTCACAGGTATGTGTACAGCAAATGTAAAAGTTCAGGAAGTAACAATATGTAAAGCTCTAAATGACAATGATTTAATTTAAAAAATTGAATTAGATAAGTCATGAATGTTTTCTTTATTCATTGTGTGTGTGAATTCATGTTCATTTCTTTTAACTTATGATCAGAACTTTATTCAGTTCCATGGGCATCTGTGCCTTCAAGTGAAAAAAGAAAAAAAAAATGTAAACAAATTGGCCATTCTGTTACTGGCATCCACACCAGAGAAACCCAGCTGGCCAGATAGATTTGCTCTCACCCACAAAAGAAATAGGCAAATTATGGAAAAAGGAAAAATAAATTTCATGCTATTTGATCAGGCTGAACCATACTATATTCTACTGAAAGAGGAAAATAGAAATATCATCCAGTGGTTTAGACCAGCATCCTAAATTTAAGATAGGATTTTGTTTTGAATATTAAGCTCATTTTATACATGGTAAAATAAATTCATTATTGTGTACAGAAGATGCTTATTGTCGTTAGTCAAAGAAATAAAATTTAGAGACCAATTCTATAAATATGGACACTGAACAGAATTTTACATTAGATTCACTGTGAGTTTCTAAGGGTTCATACCTTTTTCACAATAAACCAGCATTCTTGAGCAGAGGCAGGAGGAGTATCAGGTGGTTCAGATGGTAGGGGCAGAAAGACAGAAGACAGCTGTGTTAGTCTTTCATAGCTACGACCAAAGTACCTGACAAGAACAACTCTGAGGATAAAACATTTATTTTGGCTCAGGCATTTCAGAAGCCTCAGTCTATGCTTGTTCTACCACTTGGGCCCAAAGTGAACAGACTATCATGGTGGAAGGGCATGACAGAGGGAAGTTGCTCAGTTCCTGATAGTCCAGAAGCAGAAGGAGAGACAACAAAGTGCCAGGGACAAAATACACACCCCAATGGCAGGTCTCCATTGACCAGCTTCCTACAGCCACACCCTACCTGCCTGCAGTCAGAACCTAGTACAGTAGTCCTTTCAAATTATTAATTCATCAAATGAATTACTGTACTGATTAGGTTATAGATCTCATAATCTAACCTTTTCTCCTCTGAACATTCCTACATTAACACATGAACTTTTGGGGGGTGACGCCTCATATCTAAATCATAACAGGAGCCAAGACAAAATGGCACTGATCTCACAACTTTTTTTTAATGGAAGAATTAGTGGGCAGTACAATATTTAAGCAACTTCTTTATATCTTGTTTTGGCAGAAGCAGAAATGGCATTGACATATTTATTATATAAAGAGATTGATTCACTCTACACACATAATAGACAAATTTTTCTTTTTCAGTTGTTGATAGATATTTATTTTATTTATTTTTATGTGGTGCTCAGGATCCAACCCAGTGCCTCACACATGCTAGGCAAACGCTCTACCACTGAGCCACAACCCCAAGCCCTCAAAATAGACAAATTTAAGAAAACCCCAAAATGACTACTTCTGAACTAGTCACATTAATACACATGCAGTCAATGTAAAGAGTCATTCTTCATTCATCCAAACACATTTATCATATTCCTCCTTCATGTTAGGATTTGGGAAAACAGATGTGAAATATAAACCATCACTCTTTATAGGCCTGGGGAGTTCATTACAAAACATCATGTTCTACATTCCATAGTACACAAATGGACAAAATGTGATGAGAGACTGAAGGAAAGGAAAATTAACCCTGAGGGCAAGGATTGGAAAATCCTTAGAGCAAAAGAAAAGGTTACATGAGGCCAAACTTCAGATAAATGCTTAAGTAAAAATTGCTGCTGTTGGATTCCACTTCCAGTAGTACCAAGCACTCACCAAACTGGCTTAAGGGAAGAAAACAAGGGTAAAACCTTCATCTAAGATAAACAGCAACAAACAGACCAGTGGATAATGCACACTGTAAGGTGGAATGAAATGAGGCAACTGTTTTTAATTTTAGGGGGCAAAAGGGGTTTTCACCTGGTGACCAGAATCTTGAAACTTGGGAAGCCAGGATTAATATAGAGATAGAGGGAATCAAGGAATGGCAAATGGTAGAAATAGATGTTCAAATTCTATCTTCCCTTACCTTTGTAAGAGTCAGAACCACGCACCAGTGGAACAGACTTAAGTCAAAATGTGAAGCCAAAAGATTTGTGCAGAGGCCAGAGATAATGGCCAAAATAGTATTTGAAGTTAAAGGTCAACAAAGGAAATTCCCCATATTTAAAATAAAAGGAAATGACATTTATCAGAGAAAAATAAAGAGCCCAGAATCTCTACATCTTAACACTCATAATGATTGTAAAAGCAGTTGTCATATAGGAACCAGAAAAATGAAACTTGTTCAAGAGAGAATAAACTGAAACTAAATTTAAGATGACCCAAATATTGGAACCAGCAAAGATTTTAAAGCAGTGTATGTAACTATGCTCACCTAAATAAAACTATTTATACTCATTACGAATTAAAAAAAAAAAGAAAATAGCAAGAAATGGCTTCAGAGAAGCAGAATTGATTTTTTTAAAAAAAGAACCAAAGTCAAAATATAAGCTACCTACAAGAGATATATATCAAGTATAAAGACACAGATAAACTAGAAATAAATGGCAAACCAAGGATATGAGAGCCAAAACGATTGAACTAACATCACATAAAATAAATTTCAGACAAAAATTTATTTTACCAGACATAAGAGAACACTTAATAATAAAAGTATCCATCAAGCAAACATAACAATTATAAAGATTTTTGCAACTTAACACATAGATCAAAATAAGAAAACAAAAATTAATCAAAATTTTAAATAATTAAAAGTTACATACTCACAGTTGAAGATTTTACCATTATTTGCTTGGCAACTAATGGAATAACTATACAAAATCAACCAAAGCTCTAAACAATGCTGTCAACTACTTGGACTTGAAGAATACATACAGATGGAAAAAACCTACAGAATACACATTATTTAAATGGATATTTTTACCAAGAAGACCAAATGCTACCATATAAAAACAAGTCTCAAAAATCTAGAAAATATTGAAATCATGTAAAATATGTTTTTTAAAAAACTGGAGTTTATACTAGAAATTAATATAATAATTATAAATAATAATACAGGAAAACCCAATCATAGTAAAATTCATGAGCAAATTTCAGTGATATTTGAAAAGAGAAATTACAACATAATCTATAATCCAGAGAAAAAACAGAAAAGGCTTTGAATGCTTATACTCTGTGTCAAAATCAAAGGGATGCAGCTAATGCAGCAATTAGAGTAAATTTTGTAGCACTAAAATGTTTGTGTTGGTAAAGAAGAAAGATTTAGATACAATCCTTTGGTTCCCACCTTAATGAATTATTAAAAGAAGAACAAATAAACCTCAAAATACGTAATAAGTAGAAATCAAGTATAATAATCTGGAGTGGGTCATGGTGGTTCTTGCCTGAATCCCCAGTTACTCTGAAAGCTGAAGCAGAAAGATTGCAAGATCAAGGACAGTCCAGGCAACTTAGTGAAACCTGTCTCAAAGTAATTTTTTTTAAGGGACTGGGGATGAAATTCAGTGGTTGAGCTCTAGCCTAGCATACATGGTTCCTGGGTTCAATGTCCTGAATTACACATGTATGTGTAAAATTACACACACACAAAGCGAGAGCGAGAGAGACAGAGAGAGAGAGAGAAAGGAAAAAGAAATCTATGAAAACATAATGAAGGATTACAAAAAATATTACGAAACCAAAAGCTGGTTTTTAAAAACATTATCATTACAAAAACAACTGAAAGTTTGAGGGTCCTCAAGCCCACAGCTTCGATAACTTGTTAGAAGGTCTCAGAGAGCTCACAAAAGCTTTTATACTCATGATTATGATTTATTATAATAAAAGGATCCAGATTAAAAATTCAGCCAAGAAAGAGACCTATGGGACAGAGTACAAGAAATTTCTAAAAGTAAAGCTTCAAGTTATCCTTTGTTAACAGTGTCATAAATGATATTAGCTTGACCCAGAAATAATGTGTGTCCATACACATGAAGCACTTTCAAGTCTTGGCAACATCCAAGCCTTATCATCCAGAGATTATATTGGTCTGGGATAGATAGATGTCTTTGAGTATCAATGTGGCTCCACCCTCAGTCTCAAGTATTTACAGAGTTGTACTGAAACCAACATAAAGTACATTGTTAGATGGTTGAGAACCAAAGGCCTGGGGAAAAAAATGACATGCTTATCACACAAGATGTTTCAAGGCTTAGAGATGACATCTCAGGAACTAAGGTCAAAGGGAAACGCTATTTGCATAGGTTTTGACATTCCTTCATGTAAAAAACTCCAGGTTCAAATATTGTCATTGGTAAATTCTGTTCAAGCACTTAAGGAAGGAATAATACTAATCCTACAAAATCTATTTCAGAAAATAGAGAAGAAGGAATACTTCTCATGTTATTTTATGAGAGTTGTATAATTCTAAATGAAACAAAGACATTGGTTTTGATTATAAACACAAAAATCCTTAACAAAACATTAGCAAATAAAATCCAACACTGTATAAAAAGCATAATCCATTATCATCAAGTTGGGCTTACCCTAATAATGCTATGATGTTTAAAAATTTTAAAAAAAACAATGGAATGCCTCAAATTAATGGAGCAAATAAACAATCAGCATGATTATTAACCCAGGTGAAGAGAAAATTATATGAAATAATTTGACATTCATTCATGAAAGAAGAAAATTAGGTAAATTAAAAACAAAAGGAAACTTTCTTAATCTTAGCTAAAAGATTTGTAAAGTCAGTTCAAAAATCAGCAGTGAATATATCAATGTTTTCTGCCTAGTATCAAAAACAAGGCAAAGATGTATATTCTCATCATTTATTTTCAATAGTTTTACATTTTTAGCCAGAGAAATAAGGGAAATGAAATAGCATACAGTTTGGAATGGGAGAATACAATTACCCCATTTGTCAATGACATAGTAGTTTGCAAATAAAATCCTAATATAGAAAAACATTGCTAAAAATAAAAGTAAATTTGGTAAGATCTCAGGATACAAGTTCTAGATACAAAAAGAAACAAGGAAAGCAAAAATTAAAGTATATTGTATACATTAGCAATGAATTGTTAGAAAATAAATTGTTTTATATATCACTGATATCGGAAAATTAAAATACAGAAAACTTTACCAAAGATATGCAAAACTTGCCACAGAAAACTGTCAAATGTTATAAAAGGAAATAAAATAAGATTTAAAATAACAGAGAGTTACACCAGAGATATGGATTAGGAAACTTGAAATAGTTGAGAAGGATAGAGAAAAGCCTAACCAGAAAAGTGAAAATAGTAGTAAGGATGACAATAATAAATTCTTCAAATTTAAAAGATGTTCTTTTTTGACAAATTAAGTTAAATTAACATAAAAGGAAACCACAGATAGAGTATACATATTGACAGAGCATATGTCCGTCAAAGGATTTATATCAAAAATTTATAAAGAACTTTTACAACTAAATAATACAACAAACAATCTAATTAAAAAGTGGACAATTGATCTGTGAAAACACTTCACAAATAATATGTATAAATAACAATAATCATGAATATGCACTCAACATCACTAGTCATCAAGGTAATACAGATTAAAATTACAACAAAATACCATTATACACCAACTAGTGTAGCAAATGTTCAAAATCAGTCAAGGACAAATACTGACAAAGATATGAAAAATCAGAACTCTTGTATATTTCTGATGGGATTGCAGAATGATATAGACACTTTAGAAAATTTATCAGTATCTTATAAGGTTATACTTCCACTTGTGATCTGGCAAGAGTCTAAGTTTTTGCCCAGATGTACAATCAACTACAAAAGGCTTGGAGAAGCTCTAAGATGATAAAGATGTTCCATAACTGATTGTGGTGGTAGGTAAAACATAAGAGTACACAATTACCAAAATCTGTCAAACATACACTCAGCAACTGCAAATATTGTTGCAAATTACACCTTAAAAATGGTAGAAAAAATTTGACAGCTATTTAAAAAAAAAAAAAAAAAAAAACTTTGCAGCTCATACGTTTCTGCCAAGACATACCTGATATACTTTTTCAGTTTGAAAAGTTGCAGAGTTTAGACCCTAGCTTGGAGAGCCAGTCATGAGACCTCAGGAGAGCAGGAAGGAGAGACTGAGCTCTGCTTAGACAGGGGTACATAAATACTAGCCTTTGAATTTGAATCTCCAGGATGACTTTCATGTAGGTGGCCCTCAGAGCCTTCGAAAGTCCTGGGACAAGCTTCACTTCTAGGCCTCTATTTTTAACTCTCTTTTTTAGATATTTTATGAGTCCAGATTACCTCTATGATTCCATGCTACACTGAAACAAATGAGCTGAGGAAGAAACATTGCTAATGAATTTGACCATTTATTGCAGGTAAGTGCAATTCACCAAATACACTTATTTCCCCATACGTTGTTATCTGTCGTTCCCTACTCACTCCATCTTTTCCACCGAGAGCTCTTAGTTAACTATTGCTGAAATTGGAATCTAAAAAGCAATTCTGATGGAAAGAGCAACATTTCAATTAAACGAATAATCAAATTCCAAATGTTATTTGAATAATTTGAGTTCTTAAATTAAGCACACAGATTTTTTTTTCCTGCAAGTAGGCTATAAATTACATTTTCCGCTACATTGGCAGTAAACGGGTAATTAATATTTCAACTTTTCCTTCTCAATGTTGATTTAAAAAATAAAATTAAATAAGCACAGAACATAAATCAGCACAGCCATTCAAGATTAGATGTGATTACCATCTCCGGTTTTTATCCTATTTTCTGGGGAGTAGGAGCTTCCGTTTTGGAGTTCAGCCTGAACCCAAAAGAGCATTTTCCACACAGGATAAAAGTTGACATCATGGAGATGATAACTGAAACGTGAGAGACATAATAATAAGATCCATTCAACAACTAGTATATGCTTCTCTGCTCTAAATACATAAATTATTTTCATATAAAGAAAGTTACCATATATTTAATATATTATTGCCTTTGTACCTCTCTTAACCATTGGAAGCATGCAATTTACTGAGAAACTATTGTTTTGAAGTTATACTTTCTAAATGATCACTATTTAGTTAAAAAGAGCGATGAAATGTTACTCCAATGGAGTCATAATAGGATTTTGTGTTTTCCGAGTCACTGTTGTAACTGCTTGAGATACATGAGTTCTTTCATGTTTTACCAAAAAAAAAAAAAAAAAAACATGGAAGGGTTTTACTTTTACAATTTCAATCTATTAGATGCTAAAACTATGGAAAGAAGCTCCCTGATCTGAGTAGTGACAGAGCTGGGATGGAATGAGGGCCACATCTTACCAAGGCACCCTGTCTACCACACTGTGGATTTACTCGTACTGGTTTATACTGAAGTGAGAGTTTTTGTTTTGTTTTGTTTTGTTTTCATGAGTATCATGCAAATCAGATACTAATCACAGATACACAGCTCAAATTCCACAGGTTAAGGGCACTTCAGTCACCAGCTTAGGGACTCCTGAGTCATCTGCACTTCTCACCAACAGACTAAGTATTTGTAGATTCCCAACCATCCCTCAAGTTTGATAATTTCCTGGAATAACTCCCAGGACTCAGGATCATACTATAGTTATGAATATAGTTTTATTATAACAGTTATAAATCAAGATCAGGCAAAGAGATGTGTAAGGTGAAATCCAGGAGGGTCCCAAACACTGTTTCCATGTCCTCCTGTGCATTCCTGTTTCAGTACATCCAGGTATGATGGTCAATCAGGAAGTGCACTTGAGCTTTGGTGTCTGGTTTTGTTTTATAACATAAATGATTTACCAATTAGCGACACGATTGAACTCATCTCCAGCACCCCTTCCTCTCTCTGGAGTTCAGGTCAGGCAGAAATCATGCAGCTCCAAGTTCAAAGCTCTAATGACAGGGTTAGACTTTATGGTACCACAAACCCTCATTCTAAAATATCTAAGGGCCTCCCTTGTGTCATTTGCATGGACTCAGATATGGTCTAAGGGTCCCATTATGAAAAACAAAGATACTCTTATAACTGGAGAAATTCCATGCATCTAGAGTCTTCCTCCCAGGACAAAGACTCTGAAAATTATTATGCAATAATTAATCAATTCAATGAACATTGCCCTTCATTTTATAGCATTCTCTCTTTCCAGCAGTCCTTGCAAGGTCACCTAAAAATCATAAGGACCAAACCAGCAGCATCTGTCCATCAATGGAGGTGCCTTTGAAGCAGTACTAGGTAAAACTCTGGCATCCTTAAGTTCTTAGGGAGACCCAGACCAAAAGGTTGAGGGCCAGGAATAAAAATTGGCCATTTCTCTGTCCTCTTTCACCTTCTACATTTCTAATTTGGGACAATAATCACTAAGATCCTAAGCCATCTCTGTCCTTCAGTATCAGGCTCCTCTTATTGGTTGCTTCACTTACACTGGTGTCTAAGACTGATGCTGCTACCACATGCTCACTTGTCCATTTCTTCTCATGCCATGAGTTTGTGTTTCTTCAACTTTCCCATCACCTCCAGTAACTATTTGGCTCTGTTACTCTCAGTTTGTACACATCTTTCAAAATTGGGATGTGTCCCAGTGGCTCAGGTGAGTAAGGCAGGAGAATCACAAGTTCATCAAAGCCAGCCTCAGCAAAAGCAAAGCACTAAGCAACTCAGTGAGACCCTGTCTCTAAATAAAATACAAAACAGGGCTGGGGATATGGCTCAGTGGTCAAGTGCCCCTGAGTTCAATCCCAGGTACTTAAAAGGAAAAAGAAGAATCATTTTGGGCTGGGGATGTGGCTCAAGCAGTAATGCACTTGCCTGGCATGCGTGGGGCGCTGGGTTTGATCCTCAGCACCACATAAAATTAAATAAAAGATGTTATGTCCACCTAAAAATGAAAAATAAATATTAAAAATACTCTCTCTCTCTTCTCTTTCTTAAAAAAAAAAATTGTTACCCTAAGTACATGTATGAAGACATGAAGGATGTGACTGTACTTTGTGTACAACCAGATATGAAAAATTGTCCTCTGTATGTGTAATATGAATTGTAATGCATTCTGTTGTGATATATAACAAATTAAAAATTTTTAAAAATATTGTACAAAAAATATTGTTATATGAGGGTAAAAAAAACCCACTATACCATGTATGGATTTAAAAAAATTGGGATGCAGTGCTGAATTTAAAGATATGTGCTGGTGTCTTTACCACCAAACCAGTCTTCCAGTTTTATTCTCTCAATGACTATATTGTGCCATTCTGTTCTTCCTTTTTTTAAATTGTACAGATTTGTGGTATTTACTGTGATATTTTTATGTATTGTGAATTGTCCATGTTCATCTACCCTTCTACCTTCATCACTCAGCCCATACATATTCCCTTCCCAGTCTCAAGTGATCCCTATTCTACTTTCAAGTCAATGGTCATTCTTTTTAAAAATTTATTATTATTATATTTTATTTTATTTTGTGGTGCTGGGGATTGAACTCAGGGCCTTGAGCATGCCATGCAACTGAGCTGCATCCCCAGTTGTCAATGAACTTTCTCAATCACATAACAAAACACTGATTTTGCTAGGGGAGAGGAAGAGGAATTTATGTCCCTTCTAATGTTGCTCTTCATTTTGAGGTCATCTAATGTATCACTTTGTAAATCAGACTCATAAGTTTTATTTGCATGTCAAAGTATCACTAAAATGTAAAAAAATAAAATAAACAGCAATAGTTAACAGAAATAACTGGCTCCATTTTATTTCCTTCTAGGCCTTTTAATGAGAAGATTCTTCCTAGTTATAAAGGTACTTTAACACCATTTTAAAACTAGATGATTTTATCTTTGACTTTTCTATTCATTCACTTGCTCATTAAGTTAATGCATATCTACTGCATTCAAGGCATGTGGTAGGGAGGTCAGAAAGAGGTATAATAAAACACCAGTCCTTTCTCCTGTGAAGCTGACATACTTGTGGTAAAGTGAAATCATGGATTATTACATTGAGAAGAACTTAAAATTCACCTTCTTCAATATCATGCCTAAGGCAGAGAGTGTAAAACATCTCATTCTTCTAGTTGCAGTTTAAGCACTTCTAAGTTTTGATCCTGTCTGTTAAAAATGTTTCTTGAAAGTCTCTTCTCTCTTCTACTCCCATCCTACAAAAACTAGAAGAATATTATGAATTCTGTTCATCTGTCTCCCCTCCAGCTTACAGTAACTAATCCAAAGTCCATGCTCACAGATACTGCACAAAATAAATCCTAACCCTCCTCAACCCAACACAGTGCTCCCTGGAGCATTGCCTTCACCGTCTCTGATGTTACTACTAACAAAGCAAAGCTAGCTGTTTCAAATGCTCCTCACATGGCATGGCTTCTAGATGCTCTGTCATCCTGGATGCCTTCTCTGGGCCCACTCTAATCTTTAAATGTTCCCTTGTGAGACTCAGCATATGCAGCTAAATCTTGAGATACTTAGTGGAAAGAATGGTTTGAGGGACAGACAGAGATGGGAACAAGTGCCAGCTCATCTACTAATGAGACAGGTGACCTTGGACAGGACACTTTCTGCTCTCATAAAATGAGGAAGATTATCTTTCAGGGAAAGGATTAAGCATAACATGTGTCAAATGCCTAGTTGCATGCAAGTACTTAGAGACATATATTGGAGTTTTTTTTTCTGTTTTTTTTTTTTTTTTTTTTTTTTTTAACTAAAGGTATGATTTACACAGTGAGAAGGAACTAGATCTATTGATTCTGTTAATGCCATGTGTATGTCTCTACCTTCCTGGTGAACACACTACATCATTGGATTATTGTTCATCCATCAGTTCACTAAAGGCTTCCCTTTCTTTGTTTTCTTGTTCTATGTTTTCTTATAGAAACAGGAAGCCCTTGCAATCCTGGTAATTTATGGGACTTCAGAACAGAGCTTACCATTTGCAGAAGTACTTTATTAAATTTTCATCATGAAATAATTGACATCCTTGTTCTTCTGCTTCTCATAAAGCAAACATCAGCAACACCAAGAAAGCATACTTCTGGTTTTATTTCGGCAACTTTTGCAATGTCTCCAATATTCTCAAATACACTAAAGAAATATAGTAAAATCATGAAAGTTATTCATAATTAAAGAGTGAGAATTCACAAGCTAATTACTCTTCTGAAACTAGAGAGAACTATTTGATTACTAAAGTAAAAGTCAAGAAATGTGACTGTAGTTACAATGTTGCCAGTTTCTTGTGTAACTGTGGGAAAATCACAACTTCTTTTGTGGAGTAGACAATGTCTGAGGGCCCCTCCAGGGGAAGACATATTTAATGACTTGTCAGCCCATAAGTTCACATTGACATCTTTCTCAGCTTCCCACAGAAGAAAATTCCAGTTTCTAATTTCATTTTCTGATCAAGGAGGTCATCATAATCAACCATGTATTGAACACTTACTATTTTAATCATTAAGCAAAAGACCAAAGAGAAAAAGTTGAAAAAGAAACAGAGAGAGGGAAAAGATAGAAAGAAAAAAAAATCAAGAACAAATCTTTTGATTTGGTGTGTAATATTCAAACTGGTACTTAACTTTTAGGAACCTTGTTTAAAATAGTAAAAATACTGTTTTATTCTGTAAACGAATATCTCTGCCCCTCCAGAAGCCCTAGAAAGGAAGACTTTAATCAGAATCACCCAACTTGTGTCAAAAGATTTTGACAGTGAAGCAGACTCCCTCTGAAATTAAAAGCACCTTCCTCATATCTTGTTTCCCTGCATGTGATACTTCCTCAGCTTGAGAACAAAACATTTCATTTTTTTGTTTGTTTGTTTTGCTCTAATTAGTTATACATGACAATAGAATGCATTTTAACACATTGTACACAAATAGAGCATAACTTTTCCTTCCTCTGACTGTATATGGTGTTGAGTCACACCAGTAGTATAATCACACATGCATATAGAGTAATAACATCTGTTTCATTTTACCAACCCGTCCCATTCCCATCACCCCACTCCTCTCCTCATTCCCTCCTGCGTAATCCAAAGTCACTTCATTCTTTTCTCCTCACCCCCACTATGAATCAGCATCTGCTTATTAGAGAAAACATTCTGCATTTGGTTTTGGGGGATTGGCTTATTTCACTTAGCATGATATTCTCCAATGCTATCCATTTACCTGCAGATGCTATAATTTTATTCTTCTTTAAGGCTAAGCAATATCCCATCGGGTATATATACCACATTTTTGTTAGCCATTCGTCTATTGAAGGGCATCTATGTTTGTTCCATACTTTAGTTATTGTGAATTGACCTGCTATAAACATTTATGTGACTGAGTCACTGTAGTATGCTGATGTTAATTCCTTTGGGTATAAACCAAGGAGTGGAATAGCTCAGGTCAAACAATGGTTACATTCCAAGTCTTCTGAGGAATCTGCATACCACGTTCCATAGTGGTTGTGCTAATTTTCAGTCCCACTAGCAATGTATGAGTGTGTCTTTTTCTGAACATCCTGGCCAACCCTTTTTATTGCTTGAATTTTTGATAACTGCCATTCTGACTGAAGTGAAATGAAATCTTAGAGCAGTTTTGATTTGCATTTCTTTAATTACTAGAGGTGATGACCATTTTTTTCATGTGTTTATTGATTGATTGTTTTTCTTCTTCTGTGAAGTGTCAGTTCCTTATCCCATTTATTGATCTGATTTTTTTAAGAGAGAGAAAGAGAGAGAGAGAGAGAGAAATTTTAATATTTATTGTTTAGTTTTCGGCGGACACAACATCTTTATTTTATTTGTATATGGTGCTGAGGATCAAACTCAGTGCCACGCACATTCCAGGTGAGCACGCTACCGCTTGAGCCACATCTCCAGCCCAAGTTATTTGTTTTTTTGGTATTAGGTTTTTATGAGTTCTTTATATATGCTGAAGATTAGTGCTCTATCTGAGGTGTGAGTGGTAAAGATTTTTTCCCATTCTGTAGGCTCTCTCATCATGTTATTATTTCCCTTGCAGAGAAGAAGTTTTTTGTTGTTATTGTTGTTGTTTAGTTTAAATCCACCACATTTATTGATTCTTGATTTTCCTTCTTGTGCTTTAGGAGTCTAATTAAGGAAGTCAGGTCCTAAGCCAACCTGATGAAGATTTGGGCCTACTTTTCCTTCTATTTAGTGCAGGATCTCTTTTCTACTGTCTTTGATCCACTTTGAGTTGACTTTTGTGCAGGGTGAGAGATAGAGATTTAATTTGATTTTGCTACATGTGGATTTCCAATTTTTCCAGCACCATTTTTGAAAGAGGTTAGCTTTTCTCCAATGTATATTTTTGGCACCGTTTTCTACTATGAGATAAACATATTTATGTGGGTTTGTTTCTGTGTGTTATATTTTGTACCATTGGTCTACATGTCTATTTTGGTACCAACACCCTGCCACTTTTATTACTATTGCTCTGTAGTATAGTTTAAGTTCTGATATTGTGATGCTTCCTGCTTTACTATTCTTGCTAAGGGTTGCTTTGGCTATTCTGGATCTCTTTCTCTCTCTTTTTTTTTTCCAAATAATTTCATAATTGCTTTTTCTAGTTCTATGAAGAATGTCATTGGGTTATTTTTTTATAGGAATTGCATTAAATGTGCTCAACAGTTTTGGTAGTATGGCTATTTTGACAATATTAATTCTGCCTATCCAAGAGCATGGGAGATCTTTCCATCTTCTAAGGTCTTCTTTGATTTCTACCTTTGGTGTTCTATAGAGATCATTTCTTCATTTTGAGGATAGAAGCCAAAGGAGTTAAGACTGACTTGCTATCTAACTAAATCTGCATATATGTATATTCTGCCTTTTGTCCCAGTTTGCTCCTCTCCTATTATTATAAAATTGTTCCATGCTCCAGAGTCCCTTCACGATGGGCATTTCAGACAGAAAGCTCATCTTTACCTTTCCCAAAGCCAACTTGGAATAAACCCCTTTCATATCAACGTGAACTCAAGTGTTTGTGGAGCATAGGAGCACAAAAACCATTGCTTTTGATGATAGCATGACCAAACATTTCTGTGAATAGCATATCTTAGAGAAACATAGTGACAATAATTCAGTGATCCACTACTGCCAAAGGAAATGAACTGTCTTCTACAGGGAAATGAAAATTGTAAAAAGAGAAGAGACCGAGAGCCATTTGCCATACAATTCAGATATGCAAACTCAAATTTCTGCAATGGTTTAATGGATAATATGAAATTGAATCTTCTAGGGGGAGGTGTAAAGTACTGAACAAATGGAAAAAAACTACTGAAATCCCTAAAACGCTTATCTTATCTAATAGAATTCAATTACTAAGGAAAACAATAGGCATTAGTATGACTTATAAAATTGATCAAATATTATCTGAATACCAAATATCAATAAAACTGAATGCTGTGGGTCTGTACAAAAGCCACTTGACTTTGTTAACAGAGAATGAGACAGCATTTCCATTAGTGTAAATACATTTGAAAATAAAGGTCAAATCTAAAGTTTAAAAAGAAGAAGAAATTAGTGGGGGATGGTGGTACATGCCTGTAATCCCAGTGGCTTGGGAGGCTGAGGCAGGAGGATCATGAGTTCAAAGCCAGCCTCAGCAAAAGCTAGGTGGTATGCAACTTAGTGCAATCCTGTCTCTAAATAAAATAACACAAAATAGGGCTGAGGAAGTGGTTCAGTGTTTGAGTGTCCCTGAGTTCAACTAATTATTAAAACTCTGTAAATGGATCCTAAAAGTAAAGTAAACATTGATACTACCCCTTTAAAAAATGTACTGATTCTTTGAGAGAAAAGTATACTTATTAAAGTTATAAAGAAGAAAAGAGAGGTGAGGGGAAGAAGTCCAACAAAAGATTAAAAATGTGAACTATATGGAGATGTTAAGAATATAAAAATATATAATTTTATGTCAAAATATTTAAAAGTAACAGTGAAACAAGATTATTTACTGAGAAAACAAAATTGTCTCAAAGGAAATTGAACACAAAAGGTGTTACTTTTTAACTGACTGAAAAATAATTTTAGAAAAAATTATAATGGGTAAGAAAATCTTCTTAGTGGGTTCCTTAAAACTTTCAAGAAAAAAGTTAAATTATATACTACAAAACCTTTTGAGAAAAAAAATAACATGGAAATGAATTTATTTTCTAGAGATCTTATTTAATATTAGGAAAGTCACTGTTATAAAAAGAAAGAAAATATTTATTTCTATTCTAACCAGTAACCATTGTTAGTGTAAACAAGTCAGGATGGCGCCTGGCATTTTGTCAGAGGGAGTGGTTTGTGAAGTGGTGCCAGGGAGCCATTAAGTGTGGAGATTCCTTATTGGTTGATTGCTGTATCTAGTTTATGTTAATTAAGATAAACTGTGTGGAATGTATAAATACCTCTGTTGTCCTACAATAAATGGCTCCCACTCCTGCTGTATCAATTTACACAAGTTGCTCATCACACCCCGGTTATTTTGCCCAGCCAGCTGGGCTGTGGCAACCACTATCATAAATAAAAATAATCTACTATAATGATTTGCAAGGTCATCAGTATTAATAATAGTTATTTTTGTCAATGCAATATGGAAAGTAATATAAAACAGAGCTAAAACTACTAGAAAAGAAGGAAATATATATATATATATATATATATAAATATTTTCACATATATATATCTACATAGCATTTTTACCCGAAAAATGACAAACATCAACCTAAATGGAAAAATAGTGAGATTACTAAGTGTGAAATACAGAAAAAAGTGATATTGTCACTTCTATTCAACATTGTTTTGAGTACAATAAGTATAAAAATTCAAAGTTGTTGTTAAGCCAAAATTCTAGACTGAAGGGTCTCTGAAATAAAGGGGTACATCAAGCCATTACAGATGATAGAGACACAGGGCAAGATACACAGATGGTAATAACATGGCATGAGGTTTGTTCCAAAGTAAAACAACCAATAAGAGGAGCCTGATACTGAAGGACAGAGATGGCTTAGGATATTAGTGATGATTGCCCCAAGTTAGAAATGTAGAAGGTGAAAGAGAAGACCTTAGAAGATGGAAAGATTTCCTATGCTCTTGGATAGGCAGAATTAATACTGTCAAAATGGTCATACTACCAAAATTTTTGAGCAAAAATTGAAGTTGATTTGTAGGGTAGAAATTCATAGAGAGCGGGTGAAAACTGTTTGTTGATCAGATGAATGGGGGAGGGTTCTTACGGAGGGTGGTCCAAAGGTCATCATTCCTCTTCACAAGATCACTGTCATTTGTTTGTTTGTTTGTTTGTTTCTTTTTGAAACAAATTCTCTCTAAATTGCTGAGGCTGGCATGTACCTCCATGCCTGGTTCAAACTGACAAGATTCTTTTCTTGGGGAGGGGTAGTTATCATGGTCTTCCCCAGTGAATTTTGAGTTTAAGGAAACTGTTATTTAAAAAATTTACATCCAGGTGTATCCAGGCTTAGCCAGTTCCCCTCACTATCCCTTGCTAGAAAGAAAGGACCAGTCCTGAGACAAGAGATTCCCTCATCCCCAGGAGCAAAGTTAGGTAGCAGCTGAAAAAATGTTCATCACATTTAATAAGGCAAAGTCTTTTATAATGCAAATCTGGGAAGAAAGGAATAAACTGTTTACCAAAACCCTACATTGATCATAGATGAGAGAACTAGGATGACATCAAGCTGCCTCTGGATTGTTTGTGGATAAAGGCGGAATGTGACAGCACCTAGCTGGTATTGATAGGATTTAAGTTAAGGTTTAATTTTATTTTAAGCCCACTGCTCATTACTGAATTATTTCCACTTGCCCCAATCTCTCCTCACTTCCATTCCCTGGTACTTGTCAAATAAACTGAGGACATCTTGGAATTTTCCTCTTAACAACCTTAAGAAAGGAGACTGAGAAATAACAGTGATTATTTTGCAGTTGGTGTGATGCTTTATATAGTAAGTCTTAAAATATCAGCAAGTTATTCAGAAAAACACAAAAATTTAGAAAGATATCTGTACCTCTACAGTCAATTGAATTTCTATTGCAACAAGCAGTTAGGAATTTTTTTAAGAATATACCATTTATAATAGCAAACCAAGCAATAAAATATCATCATAAAGCTAATAAAAATATAGATAAGAAAGACTGAAATTTTAAAATTCCATTGTAGGTTATTAAATAAGGTATAAATAAATAGAAAAATGACACCCATTCAAGGAAAGGAATGACCATCCTATAAAGATCAGATCTCATTAAATTAATCTATTTAATTCATTCTTATTCAAAAATCCCAATATCCTTCTTCAGGGAATCTGAGAAAGTTCTTTCAAAGTCTGTGTGAAAACAAAGAATCACCACCCATAATAATACACTTTTGAAGAAGAAAAAGTAGAGTATTTTTTCTTTCTTGTACCAGATAAAAGACATATGACAGAGCTATAGTAATTAAGACAATATAGCATCAGTAGAAACACAGGTAAATAGACTAGCAGATTAAAATAGAAAATCAGAAATAGCCCATGGAGCTTTGATGTGTGACAGAAATGTGTGTGAGACTATTGGGATAGGAAGTTGTTCTAATATATCAGCAAATTATTAAGAAAACTACAGAAATTTAGAAAGATATCTGTATTTGGAAAGATTTTATTCCACAAAAGGAATTAAGTAAAAAAAATGAACTTCACACTACTGTTTTAATACTTATATCTTAAAAGAAGTTAGTATTAAAAAAAGGAAAACAGTAGACAAATGATATAAACACAAAGAATTTTCATAGAAGAAACACATCCTATTTGTCTAATAAACATCAACAGTGATTACAAAAATACAAATCAAAACAAATGTAAGGGTTTTTGTTGTTGTTGTTCATTTTTATCTCTTGTGAAGAATAATTCTTGTTTTTATTGTTTGTTTGTTTTGGTTTTGTTTTTGGTTTTGTTTGGAGCTGGGAGCTTCATGTATTCTGGGAAAGTGTTCTACCACTGAGCTACGTCCCCAGCCCCAAAATTAGAATTCTTGATAATACCAAAAGTCAGAAAGGATAGGGTTCAATATGACCTCTTATATTTTTCTGTTGCTGTATATATTGGTATAACTCATTTGGGAAATAATTTGGCCTAGTCTTATAAAGTAGGATTTTTGCATTTTCTCACCTACATATATGCACAATAGAAACTTTAGCACCTATCTACAGGAAGACACATACAAGAATGTGTCCCCTGGAAACAATGCTGAGTTACTAGATAAAGCCATGGAGAAAAACCTTGACTTCCTGTAAGAAAAAAGGAATTGCAGCCAGACCAAATTTTCAAAGCAAAAAGAGACAGTGACACTTAGTATTATGAATGATTGTCAATATAGTTTAAATGAAAAATGAAAGTTTAGAGGACTTCCTACAGAATGAATATTCTTCATAGAGTTCAGAAAAAAAAGCAAAATGATACAAATGTTATTCACTGAGACTTATATGTTGGTGTGTGTGTGAGGTGGCTGCCTCACTCTCTGGGAAATACTACAAGTCTTGGAAGTTTTCTCTCATTTCTTGTGATCAGCAAGAAAACTCTGAGCACACTTAAGGTGTCATTAGCTTTTTGTGAATTCCCCCTGAACAATCAATCAGTCATGGATGCTTGGGAGGTACATGATAGCACTTTGGATCACTGGGGTGGGCTGGCCATGTGTTGACAGAGCTTGGTTTGGGATTTTAATCTGGCATTCCAGACCACACAGACACACTAAGGGTTAAATTGGGTCCTCCATGCCCCAACTATCTCATCTTCTTTCCTCCTGCAGCTCCAGGAGGGATGAGAACAGCTGTAGGGCTATTGTAATTCTGAAGGTATTTTTGCATTATAGAATTAATTTTATTTTGGCTTCTTTGTGTTCTTAGTCCTCTGATAGGTTTTAAATAAAGTAGGATTTTGTAACTTATCCAGAGTATTTTGCTTGTTGAATGAGAGTATGAGTCCCTCAACTTTCTGCAGACTAGCCCTAAATGGGTGTCTGCTACAATCCATTTAAAGCAATCAACTCTTATCAAATATGTCATTGTCATTCATCTAAATTTGTCATTAATTTTTTCAATATTTATATTGAGATAGTCATTAAAGCACACTTAGAGCATCATGGATTATAGGTTTTGTATTTTGCTTACAGAGATTTTCCTTAGTTCTGGATGACTTACAAAAAATATCCTCTCATGTTTTCTAATAGTACTTTAATGTACTTATTTTTAGCCTAAATCTTTAGTCCATCTGGAGTTTATTTTTGTGTTGGAAACAGAGTAGAAATACAATTTTATTTTCTTTTCCAGATGGCTACTAAGTTGTCTTAACTCCATTTATGGACAAAGGATATGAACAGTTTTTTTTATATAAAAGTAATTTTTAAACATATGAAAACATGTTCAACTATAGTCAGTAATTTTTAATCTGCAAATAATAGCTATAGATAAGCATCACTTGGAACTATCTACCTAAATAAAATGTGCACATATATGCCCTTTGACTGAGAAGATTATTTCTAGGAAATTTATCTTTAGATATTCTCACATATATTCATAAACACATAGATTTGTGTCCCAGTGGCTCTGGAATCTAAGGCAGTATGATAGCAAGTTCAAAGCCAACCTCAGCAACTTAGTGAGGCCCTAAGCAACTTAGGAATACCCTGTGTCTCAAAATAAAAAAAAGGGGGGGCTGGGGATGTGGCTCAGTGGTTAAGTGCCTTTGGGTTCAATCCCTGGTAATATGTACCTTCACACGCACGCACTCTCGCACACATACACACACACACACACACACACACACACACACACACACACATACACAGATATCTTGACATTCATTATTAACCTGTCAGTAAATAGAACAAAAAGAAAAAAGTAAATTCAAGTAGAATATTTTTAAGGGTGAATGTTTTAAAAATTTTCATGTATCCACAGTGAGGGAATATGAAGTCTTAAAGTATGCACATGAGACATGCCTGTTAACATATCCAAGATATATAATTAAAGGAAAAAAGCAAAATACTTGTATGTGTATATCATATTTTACCACTTCCCTAAAATGGAAAACATAAGCATAGATATACATATAAACACATGAATGCATTCACATTTATATCCACAAATTATTTTGTAAGGTCACTCAAGCACCTGGTAACACTGGTAACTTCTGAGGAACAAAACTAGGAACAGAATGATTAAGTTGGGAGGGGGTGCCGCAGTCTGGCTGCAGCAAACTAACCGGAGGGGGAGGGTGGGGGGGGGGTGACGAGCAACTTGTGTACATTGATACAGCAGGAGAGGGAGCCATTTATTGCAGGACAACAGAGGTATTTATACATTCCATACAGCTTATCTTAATTAACATAAACTAGATATAGCAGTCAACCAATAATAAATCTCCACACTTAATGGCTCCATGGCGTTACTCTAACAAGGGGGAATCCACTTTTGAATGAGTACTTTTTCTGAAAGTAATTTCAGAAATACTGTTAGGCACTACTAAATCAAGACAAAGAATTTCAGCTTCACCTTATGAATAAAATGGTACATTTATAGATTTCTGTGACAATCACAGTTTTTATTAGTTGTTTATTTTGTAAACAAAATCCAAAACTAGGAGCAGAACATCAGGCTTAAAGATTAACCTGAAATATACTGAGTTTGATTAGTACACTTTAGCTAAATGCAAAATGAAGGAAATGTAATTTCTACACTTTTCTCCACCATGACCCCCACTGCTAACATGTTTTCTAAACTAGTAGTTATTAAACTAAACTTGGTGGAGACCCAAGCTTTCCACTAAGAGATTTTAGATAAGACCAGAAGAGGCAGGAGATAAGAGAAGCTCAGGGGGAGTTCCTCCTCCCTTCCTTGGCTTAACCAGAGTAGTTCCTCCATTGCCTTATGCTATTGTTGGGCATGAGTGAAAAGTATGGATATTTTTTTTTCTTTTTAAGAAATGAATCTTAACCCTCCAACAGGAATCAAAGTGTACCCTTCTCAGCCATGCCACTCCAAATGACATGCTACCATTAACAATAAAACTACTTCACAAACTTATCAAAGCCTGGGAGTTTAGATCTAGGAAGAACCTTGAAAATAATATAGCTCTGCCTTTTCAGTTGAGACAGCGGAAGGATACTGAAGTCACAGAGATAACAAAGGATGTGCACTGTCCCATTTGACTTATTGGTGGCAGATCAAGGACTAAGGACCCAGCCTCCAATTTTCCAGGGCTTTTCTCTCTGTTGTTCATTGGTAAGTCATTATTCCTTTCTTGGATGTAGACATTCAAAAGGAATGTGGATCAACATTTTTCTGCTGTGTTAAGTTACTCATATGACCATCCTCCCCAGTTCCCCTCTAGTGAGTATCTATAGTTAAGGCCTATTTTGAAGTTTTCCACCAATCAAATATTATCCTATGAAGGAAATATCTCCCTCCCACTTGTTGTCACCTCTGACAGCTAGGAATAAACCTAAACTCAAGTAAAGACAAAGGAACTCATCCAAAAGGGAAAATATACCTTTCAAATAGGTCTGAAGGTAAAAGCCTGGTGATCATTGTATCTATCTATGAGTTTGCATTATCATTTCATAAGGCAAAACAGAAGGTGGCAAAAGCCTACTGCCATCCCTTAGATTTTGATGGAACATATTCATCAAAAAAGCATTCAGTCCCCTGAGCTTGCAGCCATATGCTACAGGAAAATGTCACCAGTTAAAGATGTATTCATTTGCTGTTTTGAAAACTCTGTTTGATATTCATGCATTCCAAGTGTTTTGACCTAGATTTCAGTAGAGGCATTAGATCCAGTCTTGTGCAGGCAGCTAGACAGCTGTTGCTTGTGTAGTCAAAGGAAGAATCTAAAGTTAAAAAAAGAGAGAGAGAATGAAAAAATGAAAACATTTATTAATGGGTGCCAACATTTTGCACAGCCAATATGTTTAATACTAGATTAACTAATATAAGCATATGGGGATGCATTTGTTGCAAAGCTTTAAAGAAAAGAACAAAGAAAAAAAGTTGGAAGTAGCTAAAGTTCAAGGGAGATGGAATTTGCACTTTCTCCTGTAAATGAAAGCTTGGTGAAATGGCAACATACTTTAATTATAAGCAAGTGGCTAATGTCATAGCATTTAGGATTTTTTTCAGGGGAGATATATGATGTTTCATGCTTGGCACACATCTTAGATAAATCCAAAGTCTATATATAACAGCAGATCCTGGAAATCTTTTTAGACACCAATCTTATTTTTTGCCAGAGTTGTCCATTTTTTGGTGTATAGAAGTTTTCATTAATTCAGCTATAAATTGATATTACATAGTTTAAATAATAAAGAAAATAGTAAATATGAATGCTCATTTCTTCTTAGCTCTATCATGTCCCAGCAAGAAAGATCAAAGAAGCCATGCTACCTATGCAACTACTCCCGTGGCATATCCCTACAAATTAGACCAAATGACTGATCAGCATTCTCTTCCACCTTAGTAGGTAGTACTCAGCTTGTGATTACAGAATACTTTAGCTACATACTCTCAGACTTTTTTATGCAGGTATTGAACTGAACTGTTGATAAATATGCATCTGTAGAGCAAGTGGGAGCACGAATCCATTCATTCATTCTCTCCCACGTGGTCACTGAGCCCCCACTGAGATAGAGCCTGATAGCTTCTACAAATACAGAGATAAAAGCCAAAGTCCTGGACTTGTAGAAGGCTAGAGGATGCTACTTGTGGACTCCTCAAAGAAACAAGATCCTGATTTGATACATTCAAAATACTGGAAGAGCTTGACTCAGTTGACTGAAGTATGAATTTGTTGGAAGCTATGGGAGAGATGATGGATGTTGGTGCATCCGCAGAGATACTCTCTCATAACCACTTAGGAAGCAGTGGAACATAGCATTTAGACCGACCACAGAACTTGTGTTTCTAATTGTGCTTTATATTTTCTATTTTCCCAAGCCCCAGCATGAGAAATTGACTCAAGTTCTTCCTTCTACATCCTGATATTCATTCAATCACACTGCATTGGACATTGTAGAACTAAGGCAAAGTTTGTTGTCTTAAGATGCTTTGAGATCAAAGGAATTATAAGAGCCTAAAAAACTAACTGTGAACACAAAATAATCAAGACTGCTTGAGATATAAATATAGGCAATGCCACTGAGTTGCAGAATTGAAAATGATTATTCTGTAGAAATAATACATGAATTGGGTTCTGCAGGATGTGTGTGTGTGTGTGTGTGTGTGTGTGTGTGTAATAAGTAAATAATGTGGCTGGTAGGAAAGATGAGAAATGGTATTTCAGGGAGAAATAATGATGGTAATGGGCTTGAATGAGTATTTTGGGGGAGTAAAGAGAATATATAGCCAAGTTTCAAAGAAAGGAAAATGGTGCATTAATACTATAACTATTACAGAAGAAGGAGACACACAAGAAAAAGAAAGAGAAATTTGAGAACAAGAAAGGAAAGGAAGAAGAAAGTGACCAGCTTGAATTCAAAGAACAAGAAGATTCAAAACAAAATGATCATGGATCTTTGAAGTCACTGTAAGCACAGAGTAGAAAAAAAAAACATTTTATTTTCCAGTATAATTTTTAGTTATTTGTTTTTTGAATAAATATGTCTGTAAATCTCTTGGGCATGTGGTAACTCTTTGAAGGTATGATCAAGAGAGAAAATCTTGGTTAACTGATATTCTAAAGCAAAAAAGAAAATGTGCATGAGTTTGAAAAGTGACAAAAAGAGAAAGAAAGTGAGAACCAGGAGATAATGGGAAGCTACTCACATTGAGTGCTCACTCTGGGCCAAAAATATTCTAAATGCTTCATATGTAATAATTCATTTATTTTCACCACAGCCCTATGAGATGGAAATCTATTGCATTCCCAATTTAAAGTTGAGGAAACTGAGACCATGGGAAACAAAGTAATTTGCCCCAGGACTCAAAGGTAGAAAGGAACAGTTCTTATTGAGCTTATTTCTCAGCTCCAGAGTCTGCATTTTAACTGCTATATTCCTCCTCCTGAAAGATTCATGAGGAACACTGCCCACGACCCTTCTAACCAGGTTTCCAGTAAGGCTTGGGGAAATCAGTTTTTAGAGGGAAAAATCTAAGGAGCTGAGGTTTTCAGCTAGGTTTGATATGGACAAGTGGGTGAAAGCAAATGAGGAGAAAGAAGAAGTCCAACGTAGTCTTAATTTGGGACATCTTGTATCCCTGGTGCTGTGTGGAAGAGTTGACTTTGGATTTCCATTCTAGATAAATCTTTCTCAATGAAATAAACACAATCAATCATAGGTTAAACAGAAAATCTTCATAAAAGGCTATATCCATATGTCCTCAAGAATTTTAAGTAAGTGGAAACCATACAAAATCAACTGTGAAACAATCAGTATTATTGAGGATGAAGTTATCAGTGAATACATTTTAATGAAGTGGATCATTTAGAATATTTTGAATGTTTTTTGTTTGATATTACATAGTTTAAATAAAAAATAAAATAATAACTATAAATGCTCATTCCTTCTCAGCTCTATCACATCCCAGCAAGAAAGATCAAAGAAGCCATGCTACCTATGGAACACTCCAGTTGCACATCCATACAAATTAGACCAAACTACTGATCAGCATTCAGCACCCCAACTTAGAAATCTCATTCTATATTGCCCAGCCCTACAGTTAAAGGATTGAGGCCCTGGATCCTACCTCTGATGGGAGAAGTAAGGATTCCTAGTATATCAACTCACATGCTTGTTCATAGTGGGGGTTTTCATCAGATGGAAGCAGAGCTATAAAAGTGAGCTCTGGCTGAACATAATGTACAGCACCATTAGATGCTGATGCCAAACCAGAGTATGTCCTCTAGGTCTACCTTCCTTAGACTCTGATCAAGAGATGGAGGGAAGACTACATTTTTGTTATCATAACTTGAAGCTTGGCTCTAAGAAAAAATAAAAATTGAGCCCCAAATTGTGTTAGCTAACAAAGGAAATTTGGGGATTGACCATAGACTAGTGATTACACAAAACTGATTCAAATAAGTCACTAGCAGAAAAAAAGGAACCAAATTCTTAATTTTAAAATTGATATATGTCACTTCTTTGTTAAAGCAGATTCAAAGCCACTAAATATTCATGAAAAATACTCAACTTCCTTTAGTTGAAAGGAAGAGATTATTTAATATAGAAGTATAGACATACATAATAAAGGTGAATACTAAATCACATGTATGTGCTAAAATAATATATATCATTTCAAAGAAATTTTATTGTTATGAAGTAGGCTGTAACACAAGTCCACCTCCTCCCTACCCTCCTGACTTCTAAGACATCTTGTATCTTGGGACATCTTGTATCATTGGGACTTTACTCAATAGAATATCTTACATAGAAAAGATTGGGAAGAAAGATCTGATAAAGAACATTACATTCTGAATAGATTGAGTGTCCAGACTAAGGAAGGGGCTGGGGAGAACAAGAGCAGGTTCAGTGAGGTGGATGCAACATGTTCTATCTGATTCCAAATACTTCAGAACTCATGGGTTTATTAGTGCTATAAAGGAGAGCTACTAGCTTTATTATTGCTAATAATGGATCAGCCTTTGATTCAAAAATGAAAGTTGACAGACCTCTAAATCATCACGTTGGAAAAATATAATTAACACAAAGTCCCAATCCTTCTGTCACAAAATTCAAATTCCTCACCTATTGCCAATACACTGGGAAAGATTTCCTCTCCAGGGCAAATGACCTTGTATTAAAATCCCACCAATTATAATGATATCAAATTAGAAAATAGTTGTTATAGAAGACTAGTTACATGTGATGTAATTTTCAGTTCAGGAGTATTTAGTGATAACTTGCATCTGCCAACATGGATTTAATAACTACCCTGTTATGTGTGTGCGTGTGTGTGTATACACACACACAAACACACACACACGTATGCATTTTTCAAAGTAGGAATAAGAGTCTGTACTCAATAAACATTAAAATTATTGTAATGAAAACATTCCTGGTTGTTTTCCTTTTCTTAGGACATTGCTTTTTTGACACCAGATACCTGATGGAAGTCCTTCACATTTGTGTATGTTATCCTTAGTGAATACAGCTTGAATAAGCAATCTTCAACTGAATTCATGCCACCACATGTTTCACAAACCATTGTAATGCCATAGTTTCATGTTCATCTCTGTACCCATCAGGGACACTCTCCAAATAGACTAGCTTCCACAACTACTTAGGCAGCCATATGTACCCTACCCACGAGTCACTGACATAAAACCCTGTGCACTGTGAGGATGCTTCGAAACATGGAACAGAGTAGAGGAGTTGTCAACGCACATTCACTCCTGACCGTTACATGTGTACACATGGGAGGCAACTTAGAGCAATTAGGATTGCAGATCCGACAGCTTCCCTGTGAGCTGCCACATTAGGTTAAGAACTAAGGATTACAGAGGACCAAATGTTTCTGTTGCAGCTTCAGAGGATTAATTTTTTTCTCTTTTTTAAACTTGGCAAAGGAAGACATCTGAATTAAAAAACAGAGAAACTAAAGAATTGTAACCAATGCATCTTAGTAAGTCATCACAAAGGTGAGAAGCTACATATTCCCTGATTTACACTTGAAAAATGGAAGTGTTTATGTGTTTGATTTCTAACCGGAAGCTTAATATCCACAGATATTTTAGAATATGACTCTTCTACCCCAAGAGCCCAGATTATGTATCAAAGAGGCTATGGGAAACTATGAATAATTTCTTTTCATTAATAACATCCCTATTTCTAGCCTTAAAGCTGTATGTCTTAATGTGCGCCAACTTAAACTACATGCAGTTAGCTGTATCACAGCCAGTTTGAACAGATGGATTTAGGAGAATCAGAATCAAATATATATCTTTTCAGAGTCTGGCTGCTTAAGTCACTCATGTTACTATTAGAAAGCTGAATTATTGAAGCTGTCAGATGCTTACTCTTTTGTCAACCTCTGTAGTAGAATTTCCTTGCTTCACTGATAAAAATTACTCACAAATTGAGTCTATTGAGAGAATTAAAACGTTCTCTAGGGTCTGTCCTTTCCTCTCCCTGTCTGGAATAGAGACAAGTGTGTGTAAGAAAAGGTTGGCACGGCCTCAGAGACATCCCAGCAAGACCATTGGAATCAGCAGGGAATATAAAGGCAGAATATGCACAGTTTCAGAAAGACTGACCGTCCAGTGGAGTTAAGTCCAGCTGGGTAGGAGCAGGGCTTTGGGAAAGTAACTAGAGGGGTGAGTCCTTGTACCAATGAGTAGATTCAAAATCAAGACAAATCTCTGGTATTCTGGGGAACTGTATCAGGTACAGGGAGAAAGGAAGGGGAAAACATTTCAGAACATGGAAGGAAGGGCTGGTAAAGATTTGTGACTGAGTTAATATCAGTAATAGTCAGCTTGGATAAATGGAAAGTCAAATGGCTCTCCCTTGAAAGAGGACTGATGCTAAGTGAAGAATATGTCATGAGATCTTTTAAGAAATGCCAGTAACTACTCATGTAGCAATAGTTATTCCATTTGGAATCATTTTTTGTAACTCTTTGAATGTAATGTTACATTATACAAGACCATTAATTTCCAAAATATTCATAGAGAGAGAAAACCATCTCCTGTAGAAACCACAATTGATAGTGCCCCCAAATCTCCCATATACAACCTGTAGAGGAATCATCATGCACAAGGAGCTTGGAAATATTGACTAGAATATAGAACAGAATAATATAAGGATCTAAATACAGTTATTAGCATGTTCAAATCATTTTCCTTATATCAAGCAGATCTTTCTTAGTAATTAGGTGATATAGAAAGAATTCTATCATGGTATTCTGACCTGCATACAAGGTCATGTTATGTTTAGATTTTCTATTATGCTTCTATGACTTGAGTACATGAAAAGCTGTGTTTTGTTCTAATTGTTAAATAAAAGAACAAAATTGTATCTTACAAGGAAACTAGACCCTAAAGTCCATAGGAACACTAGGTGCTAGTTATAGTTCCAATATCATTTCATGTAAATTCTATGGGCTTCCTACACATTCTGTTTAAAAGTGTATGAAATAATCCAAGTCCTTTGTGATAGATATACTAGAGACATTAGTTAATTCAATCCTACCTGAAACCCTGAAATTTAGATATTATGCGTATTGTATAGGTGAAAACACTGAGACTCAGAAATACTAAATGACTTACAAGTCCATTAAATAGCATGTAACAAAGCTATGATTCAAAGAAAACCTTCCCTGCTTCTATAGATATTCTCATTCACCAGAAAATATAATTCACTATTAATAGGTCACATTTTTAGAAGAACTGCCATAATCATCTCAAAATTATGTTTTAACAATAAATATGTCTCAAAATGTATCATGTTTACATGTTGAAACTGAATAGATTCAGTTGGCAAAGAACCAACTATATTATCTTTCTTCCAACTTTCTAGACTAATTCAGCACGGAAGCCAAGAATTTTCTGGGACCCTAAAATATTAAATGGGACAACTGTGTATCTGTTTCTCTCAAATAATAATAATTATTAAAAGCGAAATGAGACAAGATTATTTTCCAGGGACATGGCTTACCAACCATTCTAATTTCTCTAAGCTATTAATAGAAGAAGAAACTAACTACCTAATTTTTTAATTGCTAGTTTAGCACCATTTTCTGTGTTGCAAACCTGCTTCTAGGCAAAATCCACATGAAAGCCATATGCAATGAAAAAAATCAATAATAAGCTTCTTTCCTTTGTAAAATATAAATAGGGCATGAAGAAATATGGAGGGATTTGATTTGAATATTGGTTGATGGGATTCAGCTTTCTGACTTCAGTTGAGCCTACTCTCTTTTTCTCTGTTGTCTTGCCTTTTAGGGTTGTTTTATTTGTTAAGAGGGAGGTGAGACTACTCTTCTCTTAAGCTCTGTACAAATGGATAACTCTATCTTAGTATCAAAAATATGTGTGCTCATGTTGGATCCACTGACCTGTTTTTATTAATTAAGCAAAGCATGTGGATGACCTGGACTTTGCAGTCTTAGTACTGCTTCTGTGGGCTTTGCCAAGGTGGGGGTGAATTTGTGAGCTGAGCCTCCATTATGAACCACGTACCACATAGATGCTTCATACATACCAAGACAAAGGTGTCTTAGGCAAAGGGTCATCAGGGAAGGTCTCCAGGAAAAGGTGACCTATGAGGAGGGATGTGAAGGACAAATGGCACAGCACCCCTGCCCTGCAGTTTCACACATTTCACGGATGAACAAGCTGAGGTCTGGAGAGATCAAGCAATTTGCTCAAGATAGCAGTACTATGGAATAGAAAAGGTGAAATTCAAGTCCAAGTCTATCTGACATCAAAGCCTATAACCTTGTCATGACATAAAAAACGTGAGCATGAAATGATTCCCAAAGAAATAGGCATGTGAGAAAGATGCTCACACATCTGTGCTATTTGAGAGTCTTGGAAAGATTATAGGCTACCTTTTACTTTTACTTTTTAATGCACAATACTGCATTTAGCTCAGAGAAATTTGTCTTTAATAGAGAATATTCAGAGAGAAAGTCACCAAACGGCCAAAAAAAAAAAAAAAAAAAAGCTAGAGATGCTGCTTTTCCTTAGCAATTTGGCTCTGTCTCTTTGGTTCTTCTAATATACACAAAAACAGAGTGATAAAAAAAGAAGAATTGAGACAAATATTTATACATATGGTGGTGAGGACACCTGGCAGAGCAGGTGATTTAGCTACAGAACGAGATGTTGCCCGCAGATTCAACTACAAGGAAAAGTGACACATTTTACAGTAAAACTTAATGCAAACCTGTTCTCCAGCTTATCCCCAAAGCTCAATGGAAACAAGGGATTCCTTTGTTTTCTTTTTATATGCACAAGTAGATTTTTAAATTAGGTGTTCTATAGTGTTGACTCTCCATTCTGCACATACTAATATATGAGGACAGAATTTCAAATTTTTGCATCTCACCCAGACTGGGATATCACCTATATCACCCCAGAATAAAATCCAGCCCTTACAAGTAGTATAGCTCTTGCCATTAGTGTAATGCACACATGCAGGCAACTGTAATGATTATTTAATTGAATATAGATGTTGGCTGAATACCAGTGCAAAACACCATGCATTTTAAATCAATCATGATGCATATTAATTCAGCACTCATAATAGGCTATTTCCTATAACAAATGTAAGAGGACATACTCTCAGCCATGTGGGAGTTTATAACCTACATTAACACATATTCTAACTTTAAATCTTTCGTATTTCATTGAGAGATAAGGAGAGAATATGACAAAAGTTTTAATTTTGCTTCAGTAAGCAATTTATTTTTGCATAATGAGTATAATGTTTCTGAGAAAGTAATTTAATGCTTTGCAATACTATTAGTTGTATTAATGGTCATTTTTGCACAAATACTTCTTGAGACACTTATTGTTTACCAAGACACTATTTTAGGTGCTGTGTATAAACCAGTAAACAGGAAAACAAATGTCTTTCTTTTTGGAAACTTAAATTCTAATGGTGAGACATACAATAAATTAGTAGATAAATGAACATATAATGATGCAGAATATACTAGTGTTATGACAAAGCCAAAGATTAAAGTTCAATAAAGAGAATAAAAGCAGTAGGATAGGGAAATTATTTTACATTACATGATCAGAGAAAAATTCTGATAAGTAACCCACTGACTACTGGTGTAAAGGAATTGTAGAACTAGTTGTGTTGATGTCTCCAGAAAGAAAATTTCAGAAAGAAAAAAGAAAGAGAAAGAGAAAGGAGAAAGAAAGAAAGATTGATTGGTTAGAGTACTAGAGTGGAAAACAATTTGGTGGTTTCTCAAAAACTTAAACATTGAGTTACCCTCTGAATCAGCAATAATGTGTGTGTGTGTGTGTGTGTGTGTGTGTGTATAAAACATATTCAAACAAATACTTGTGCCTAAGTGTCCATGGCAGCACTACACATGAGAGTCAAAAAGTGGACAGAACAAAATGCCCATCAATAAATGGATGACTAAACAAATTTGATATATCCATATAATAGAATATTATTCAACCATAAAAAGAAATATTGATACAGGTTACAATGTGCATAAACTTTGGAATCATTATGCTAACTTCCAGACACAAAGACCACATACTGTGTGATCCCATTTGCAGGAAGTATCCAAAATAGGTAAATCCACAGAAATAGAAAGCAGATTGGTGCTTTCCAAGGATTGGGGGAAAAGCAACATGGGAGACAACTGTTTATTTCGTACACTATACATAGAGAGAGATATTGAATATAATTTGGAACTTGGTAGAGGTGATGGTTGTATAACATTATTGATGTACCAAGTGATTCATGTTATGTTATTCGAAAAGCAGAAAATGAATAACAAAGGAAAGAAAGTTAAAAACATAAGTAAAATAAAGGAAAGAAATGCCTCAAGGTTGCTCTCAACTAATCAAAAATATGGAGTATAACTAAACCTGTATATGTGCGGGACCCCTCAATTTCATCATATCACACACTGGCTCAGAGCATAAATACCAAGGAAATGTAAAAAACTGTATCTATCCTTAATTTTTTTGTTTATTTTATATTTCAAATACAATAATTTGGTTTAAAAATTCATACAATATAGCAGTAAGTAAAATGGTTAAAATCCTCCCCCCATTTCCACTCTTCATGTCAACTGCTATTAATTATTATCTATGACTTTTAGTGTCGTGTAGCAATGGGTTATTCCTTGGAGGATCTGACATCTTACTTAAAAAGTACTGTCATATTTTGAGACTAATGACAGTTCAAAAAACCATACTACCTCGGTTATTGAATCTGACTGGGGATTTGTAACAAACACATTTTTTAAGAGATCACCATGTTTTTGCTATGTGCCTAGTTTTGTTTTAGTAGAAACAAAAACCAAAAGCAAAACAAATATCCCTCCCCCTGTGTGTACACACACACACACACACACACACACACACACACAAATTCTGACAAACCATCCATTGACCTAGTTAAATGAACTGAGCACTGCAGGTTGAATTAGATGGACCATATTCCATTGCACTAAAGATGACAAACCAACTGAAACAGATGGAGAGGCAATGAAAGTCAATGAGCCCAAAGAGCTTGCAAATAAACCTTGCTTCACCTCGTCGGGAAACACATGAACTTCCAATATATTGTTGCCTTATATATGGCTGTTTTTATGTGCTATATCACAAATAAGGACTTATCATCTGAAGGATCACTGTGTGTAATAATCTTAAACCTAGGAAACATTCCATCCCAGAAGAGAAGTCAATTGGATTGTGATAAAGTCAAGGAAAATATTCTCCATTATCATTACTATCAGCCCCAAAACAAGTCAAACATATAGATATAAACATTTGCATACTACTTTTGAGTTTTACAGTGAAGATTTATAAATTATTAAATTTAATATTGTTTTGGTTTGGATCTAGAAATATCCCCCGAAAAACTCATGTTTTGAAACATGATCCCTAATGAAAAAAAGGCTGAGGGTGGGGTTTTAGGCAATGAAGAAAGCTGTAACCTACCAATGAATTAATCCACTTGAGTAGATTAGTAATCTAAAAGGAATACTGGTGGTAACTGTAGGTAGGTGGGGCATAACTTAAGGAAAGAAATCATTGGGGATCATATCTTGTATCTGGACCCTTCTTCCTCTCTCTCTGATTCCTAGATACCATGAGCTGTGTTTCTGTCCTCCACCACACCCTTCTGCCTTGATGTTCTGCCTCTCCTCAGGACAAGAGAAATGGAGTCAGCCAACCATAGACTGACTTCTGAAATTGTGAGCCCCAAATAAATCTTCCCTTCTCTAAATTGTCCTTGTCAGGTATTTTGGTTACAGCAACGTAGCCATGACTAACACAAATATGCACCTGATTCTTTGGGAAATAATCTATTATAATTGATTAGCTAAATGTCTGTAATATGATAAAACTTTGGTATACAGACCTTTGCACTGAGTAATAAATATCGCAATGCATACATGGTAAAAAATCAACATTGTACCTAGCTAATTTTAAATAGTTGCATTAGTAAAATACAGTTTAATAGTTTTATACTTTTAATTCTGCTTTGTTTATTTGCCAGCACCTATTTATTCTACAATGTTTTTTCAACAATAATTTGCACAACCCAGCTGCCTCCATGAAATATGCACCAGAAGGATAAAACAGGTAAGATCATCACACAGAAACAGGATTTTTCCTCCAGGTGTAAACTTATGGAGGCTTATTTTTATGCCACCAGAAACTGACAAAAATGCCCAAAATGTTCTGTTGTCATCATAAATTATACAGTTGGCCAGGTTGAACACTGCACAGTGGCTATGTCAGCATGCCTTCTGATTGTTCTTGGTATACTACAATCTGTGGAGAGAATTTTGTAATCTCTTTTTTTTTTTTTTTGGCATTCAGTTTTTATTTATTTATTTATTTTTTTTATTGGTTGTTCAAAACATTACAGAGCTCAAGACATATCATCTTTCATACATTCGACTCAATTGGGTTTTGAACTCCCCAAATACATAATACAGACTCACTTCTGTTACATACTCACATTTTTACATAATGGCATATTAGTGACTGTTGTATTCTGCTACCTTTCCTATCCCCTACTATCCCCCCTCCCCTCCCCTCCCCTCCCAACATCCCTCTCTACCTTCTCTGCTGTTGTTCAATTCTCTTTGTTATTAAAGAATTCCAAGAAACTAAATATTTATTCTCATAAAATTAATGAAGGATGGTATTTTGTGTAAATGGCAAAATTAAAAAGGTCAATTGGATCCCATGTAGTATTTTTAATTTTTTTATTATTAGTTATACATGACAGTAGAATGTATGACATATTATACCTTTATGGACTGTAACTTCTCATTTTTCTGGTTGTACATGTAGAATTACATTGGTCTTGTAATCATATATGCACTTAGATTGTAATATCTAATTCATTCTACTATCTTTCCTTTTTCCATTCCCCCTAACTTCTTTTCATTCCCCTTTGTCTAATCCAAGTATTTTTATTCTTCCTCACCCTTCCCTGACTATGAGTTAGCATTGGATATCAGAGAAAACATTTGGCCTTTGTTTTTTTTTAATTGGCTTATTTCACTTAGCATTATATTCTCCAGTTCCATTCACTTACTGGCATAAGCCAGAATTTCATTCTTTATGGCTGAGTAATATTTCACGCTGTATATGTACCACATTTTCATTATCCATTTATCTGTGGAAGGGCAGCTAGATTGGTTCCATATTTTAGCTATTGTGAATTTAGCTGCCATAAACACTGATGTGTCTACTTCACTGTAGTATGCTCATTTTAAGTCCTCTGGGTATAAACCAAGGAGTGGGAAACTGGGTCAAATGATGATTTCATTGCAAGTTTTCTGATGAATCTCCATATTACTTTCCATAACACCTATAAATCAATTGTGTTTCTACATATCAGTTATGAATCAACTGAAAGAGAAATTAGAAAAACTATCACATTTGCAATGAATAGCATTAAAAAAATAAAATAAAATACTTTGGAATAAATCTAACAAAAGAGCTGAAAGACCTCTAAAATTAAAATTACAGAACACTAAAGAAAGAAACTGAAGAAGACAATAGAAGATGGAAAGACCTCCCATGCTCTTTGACTGGCAGAATTAACATTGTCAAAATGACCATACTACCAAAACTGCTATACAGATTTAATGCAATTCCTATTAAAATCCCAAATGACATTCTTGACAGAAATAGAAAAAGTAGTCATGAAATTCATTAAGAAAAATAAGAGACCCAGAATAGCCATGGCAACCCTAAGCAAGAAGACCCTTAGCAAGTGATTCAGGAAGCATCACAATATCAGACTTTAAATTATACTACAGAGCTATAGTAACAAAAACAGCATGATATTGGCACCAAAACAGACATGTAGACAAGTGGTCCAGAACAGAAAAAATAAAAAAACAGAGAAAAACCCACAAAAATACTGTTATCTCATATTAGACAAAGGTGCCAAAAACATAGACTAGAGAAAAGATAGCCTCGTCAACAAATGGTGCTGGGAAAACTGGAAATCCATATGCAACAAAATGAAACTGAACCCCTCTCATCCTGCACAAAAGTCAATTCACAGTGGATCAAGGATTTACTTAGGCATTTGAGCAGAGACCCTGCCCCTAATAGAAGAAAATGTAGGCCCAATCTACATCATTTCTGCTTAGGGACCGAATTCCTTAACAAGACTCCTAAAGTGCCAGAAATAAAATCAAGATTCAACAAATGGGATAGAACCAAACCAAAAAGCCCAGCAAAGAAAACATCAAGAGCCTGAAGAGAGAGCCTACATAATGGAGAAAATCTTTGCTACCTGCACCTCAAATAGAGCATTGATCTCCAGAATATATAAAGAACTCAAAAACCTTAACACACACACACACACACACACAGAATAAACAAACAAACAAATAAATAAATAAATAACCCAATCAAAGAATGGCAAAGGAAGTGAACAGATACTTCACAGAAAAAGAAATATAATGAGTCAACAAATATTTGAAAAAATATGGCTAGCAATTAGAGAAATGCAAATTGAAACTAGACTGAGATTTCATCTCACTCTAGTCAGAATGGCAATTATCAGGAATACAAGCAACAATACATGTTGGTGAGGATGTGAGGCGAAAGGGACACTCCTACATTGCTGGTGGGACTGAACATATTATTTTTTAATAATGTACTTAGGAAATGAACTCGAAATACTTTCTTGATGAAGTAAGTCTAGACTAGTAAAACAAACACGTCAGGAAACTCTGTATTAAAATATATAAGTTCTATTATAAAAATTCATTCTCTGGACTGCTGTATAATTCTCCTGACAGGGAAATACACCACATCTCAGACATATTAGCAAGAACGAAGATGTCTCTCAAGATATTTGCTCGCTCATCTGGAAAAGAACATTGTAAAATGAATTTTTAGGGAGCAAGAAAATACTGTTATACTTAAGATATTATAACATTAGCAAAGACAACATGTGCAAAAAACTCTTAAGTGTTTTTTGACCAAACATAAAATTAGCTGGGAGTTCTTAAGAATCCACAAATCTAGGGACCCTGGAAAGCAAGACATGCCAAAAATGAAGAAAAAGCACTGTCAGAGACATAGCTATCATCAGAATCAGATGCATGTTTGACAGAGATGTTGGCATTATTAGACTAGAAATTTGAAATAACCATGATTCATAACTTGTGGTAGTGTGCTTTGCGTTACTACATTAGAATGTATGTGGCCCTCTGTATCCATAGGTTCCACATCCATGGATTCAACAAACTGCAGATAAAAAACATTAGGAAAATAAAATAATAAAATTTCCTCTGTACTGAAAGTTACAGGCATGGTTTTCTTGTCACTATTTCCTTAACAATGTTGTATAACAATTATCTACATAATATTTGCGCTGTATTAGGTATTTTAAACAATCTGAACAAAGCAAAAGGGTGGATGTGTGTAGGTTATATGTAATTATGCCATTTAGTATAAGAGATCTGAGCATCCCTGACAGAGCCTGGAACCAATTCCCTACATATAGCAAAGAATAACTGGAACAGAGATGGGTCAGTTATTAGAAATATATCAACTGTTAAGAGGCTGAAAAATCTAAGGACGTGGTGCTGGCAGCCTCAGTGTCTGTCCCTTCTTCCAAGACAGCACCTCTCATGCTCTGTCCTTTGCATGACTCCTCACCTGGTAAAGGTTGGAAGGTCCAAAGGCAAGAGTATGGGCACCAGATCCCTTTTATTAATATGAAACCCACTTATGGGAGGGAAGCCGTCAGGGCCTAAATCACTTCTTAAAGATCACATCTCTTAGTACTGTTAAAATGCAATTAAACTTCAGATGAGTTCGGAGGGGACAAACATTCACAAAACAACATATGTTAAAGAAAAATTCAGACAACACGTAAGTCCAGATGAGTAATATAAGCAATGAGGTGAAAGAAACTCTCATAGTCAAAATTAATACTAGACATCTAAAAGCAGACAAACAGTGATGTAGATGAAGAATGCCATCAGTAGGCTCACTGGTAGAATTGATACAGCTACTAAAGAATCTGTTACTTAAGGATGAGCCAACAGAAACTTTCTAAAGTGATATACAAAGAAAACAAATAAATAAAATTTAAAAATAAAAAGAATGACATAAAAATACAAAATGTTTATGAACTAAGGAGTAATATTAACAGTTATAATGCACATACAAACAGAATATATGAAAAAGTGGCACAGAAAAACATTTAAAGAAAGAATAGTTAAGAACTGTTTTTAAAAGTGTGTGTGTGTGTGTGTGTGTGTGTGTCTTGACAAATACCAAATCACAAGTCTAAGCAACTCACAGAATAAACATAAATACCAAAAAAAAAATACAAGCCATATGACATTAAACTACAGAAAAACAAAAGACAGAATGATAATCTTGGAGAAGGCTTGTAAATTCTTATCATGAAAGCTGAAAACAGGGAAAATTTTTTAAGTATTTACAAAGAAAGAAGAGAAAAATAATTAAAACTTGCCAACCTAGAACTCCACTCAACAAAAATATCCTTTAAAAATGAAGGAAAAATAAAGACCTCAATTAAGGAAATACATTACCATGAAATATAACCCACAGAGAGAAAAATAATATACTTTAGTTTGAAGAGAAATGATACTGTCAGAAGTTTCTATCTGCAGTAAAAAGGAATAATAAGGAAGAAGATAAGACAAATAAATGTAGGTAAAATATTTCCAGTGCTTCTCTTTTAACTTACCTAAAGAACTTTAAAGCAATAACAGTAATAATGTGCTTGAATTTTTCAGCATAAAGATAAGTGAAGTACCAAACAGCTATTTCATAAGGAAAGGGGGATACAAATTTAGAATCCCTTTTTTATAGATGTACTACATGTGAAGTGATAGTGTTATTTGAAGGTGGACTTAGAAAAAAATATATATTACAATATAGAGGAATAACATTAAAGTTTTTTAAAAAAAATATAAATGCTACATCAAGATAGGAGATAAACTGTGATCATTAAAAAAAAGAAAGAAAATTTTTAATGAAATCCAAGGAGGACCAAAAGAGAAAGAAAACAAAATGAGTGGTATGGGAAAGAACATAAATCAAAACACAAAGGCAGCAGAATATAGTTGAAAATATGGTCAAATTTAAACTACATCAGTAATCTCTTTAAATGTAATTTGTCTAAACACACCAATTAAAAGAAAGAGATTGTCTAATTTGATTCTTAAAAATCAAAACAAGCAAAAAATAACCAAAACCCAACTACATGCTATCTTCAGGAAACCAGCTCTAAATACTAAGGCTCAGCTAGGTTAAAAGTGAAAGAACATACCATGCTAATAGCAACCAAAGGAGGATGGAATAGCTATATTATATTAATTTCAGACAAAAAGAACTTGAGAACAAGTAAGTTGATTAAGGTTAAAGAGATATATTATATAATGATAAATGGTCAATTCTCCTTGAAGATTGAACCATCTTAAATATGCATGTACCTAACAACAGTTCATGAAAATGCAATAAGCAAAAACTGACATAGCTTAAAGGTAAAACATAGAATTCATCATTTATATTTGTAGGCTTTAACAGTCTTTTCTCATTAATTAGTAGATCAAGTAAGCAGAAAATGGCAAAATATATAAGAGCTGAACACAGCCATCAACTTAATCTAATGGAAATTTATAGAAAATTCCATTAAATGATAATAGAATACATAATTGTATCAAGAGCACATGGAACATTTACCAAAATAGAACACTCTCTTAACTATAAAACATACATTAACACATTTCAAATAATAGAAACCAAAGCATAGTCCCAGTGCACACCAGATTCCAATAAGAAATCAATAACAGCACGATAACTATAAAATTCTTATACATTTAGATATTGGTCACACTTTTAAATCACCTATCAGGCAAATAAGTTACAACAGAAATTTAGAAATATTTTGAAATAAATAAAAACGGAAAGTCAGTTCATTAAAATGTGTGAGGAACAGCAAAATGAATATTTGGAAAGACATGCATAGCATTAAATGCCTATGACTGAAAACAAGGTGAAATCTAAGCTTAATAATGTTACTGAGCTTCCACCTTTGGAAATCAGAAGAAGATGAGCAAACTAAAGAAGAAGATGAACAAACTAGAGAAGATGAGCATTCACAAGAAATGAAATAAAAAGTAGAACAGAAATCAATGAAATTGAAAATGAGAACAAAAGATCAACAAATCAAAAAGCAGTTTCACTGAATATATCAACAGGTACAAAGCTCTAGCCAACCTAATAAAACAAAAAAGAGTGAAAACAAGACATAAATTACCAGCATCAATCATAAAAGAGGGTCATCACGGGCATTAGAAGAATAACAAAGGAATTCATGGAATGTATGTCCATATGGCTGGCAGTAATACAACCACACCTATAATATAGTACCAAATTCCTTTTTTCCATACCTTACATGAATCATCCAGAGAGGGGAAACATAGATAGTGAGAGATCTTGAAATTATATTGCTGTCACTTTGGAAAAGCATTTGGCAGTTTCTTACTCAGTAAAATATTTATTTACCATTCAATCCAGCAACCTCACACTGCTCTGTTCATATAAATAAATCCTGTATGCAATATTTACAGCAGCTTTACCCATAGTTTCAAGAACTGGACACAATCTATATACGATATGATTCCATTCATGTGATGTTCTGAGAAAGGCAAAATTATAAGAAAAGAATACATCAGTAGTTTCCAGGAACTGTGTAGTAGAAGTTGGACTGTTCAGTACGAAGTGGCACAGGAGAATGTTGATGCTGAGATATACTCCTTTATATCCTGATTGTGCTGGTAGCTACCTGAATGTAGACATTTGTCAAACTGCAATATCAAAATGAGTGAATTATGCTGTATGGAAGTCTGAAAAATTGAATTAAATAATAGAATCCAAGGTTATTCATTAACTAGAATTATCATGTCAGCTACAATTTCAATGTATACAAAATGAAACCAACCACACCAAACATCCACAGCTAAACAGAATAATCATACACAGTTTGACTGTATGTTAAAAACTTGAACATCCAGCCAGGTGTGGTGGGAAACACCTATAATCCCAACGGCCTGGGAGGCTGAGTCAAGAGGATCTCAAGTTCAAACCAGCCTCAGTAAATTAGCAAAGACCTAAGAAACTCAAAGAGACCCTGTCTCTACATAAAATATAAAAAATGGCTGGGGATGTGGCTCAGTGGTTAAGTGCCCCTGGGTTAAATCCCTAGTACCATAAAGAAACAAACAAACAAACAAACAAAAAACTTGAACATCCAGCTAAGCGATTCAGTCATGATACTCTAAAAATGTTTTAGTTGAATTAGGCCACATTTTTTCATCCATCCTCAAAAGAACTGTTCTAAGAGTCAATAAGTGATGGTTTTAAAGCATTGCAGCTGGTAAATAGACAAGCTGTGGCTATCCTCTGGTGTCCCTACTTGGTATTTGTCAACCACACCTGAAATACTGTACCAAATTCTTTTTTTATATATATCTTATATGAATCATCGGAAGAAGAGCAATTTAGAGAGTGAGAGATCTTGAAATTATATTGCAAGAAGGATGGATGATGAAATTGGTTACACGTGGTCTGCAGAGATGAGAGTTTTAGGTGTGGGAGGAGGTCACAGAAGTTTTCCGGGATTTGAGAGTCTTTCTTACAAAGGAACCAGGTTTGTTCCACAAGTTAGTGAACATCCATTGATTGATGAAACAGAATGCATGCTGAGTGTCACAGATGTGATGAAAGGGATAGGGCATACTTGAGAACTGTTGAAATCTCTTTGAATCCTTCACAGTCATGGATTTGAGTTTAAGCCCTTGGTTGATGATGTGCACTGCACTAATAATAGTGAGCCCTGCTTCAAGGCAGTTTCAAGAGCCTGGAAATCTAGTCTCAGATGGGAGGTGGGCCCAGAGGACTTTTGGGTTTTACAATTGTTCTTAAGTTTACCAATTCATATTCTGTTTCTGCTACTTAATAACTGTGTGACCTACAGAAGTTACTCAACCTCTTTGAGCTCCAGTTTCCTTAACTGAATGAAGTGAATAATGGTATTAATTTCAAAGGGTTATTTTGAATATTGAGATCATATATGTAAAACACTTAGAACAATGTCTGCCAAGTATTAAAAACTCCATAAATGAATAGTTTATAATCACCTGCTTTCCTTCACTATCTTTTCATCTTATAAAGCCTCTTTTACCTTTTCTTTGCCTTTACTTTTAAATATATTTTTTACACTATTATTCAGGTAGGAAGCTTCTTAAATTGCTATTGGGAATATAATAATGTTCCATGAATAATCACATTTGGCACAAGGACTCGGTTTATTATTCCATAGTGTAAATCTACCTTCAGGTTATCATGTGATAAATAAGATGCAAAAAAATGAATCATGAGCAGTAGCCACCAGTAGTCCAAGTCCCACATGTATTCAAAGTCAGGCCACACTTTTAAGGATTGGAAAAACTGTTGAAGTAGAATTTTCATACACCTTTGAAGAATTGGTCCACTTAGGTAAGAAAGAAGTTTCATTCCAAGGAAAAACAGCACACTTAAAAATTTTCAGCTTAAGATAAAATCCAAAGATTATGCCCTCAATTCAGTGCTTTTCCTGGGTACCTGGAGTTTACTGATTTGACACAATTCTCTTGAAAGCTATCCCATTCAGTGATTCTTTGAATCTTTGAAAATGAAAGGGAAAATTTTCCCCCTAAATACTTCAAAGATGCCAATGTTTACATCAATACTTTTGTCAGGGATGGATTTTAGTGATGGCAGGAAAGGTGCAGGAGAGTAAAACTGTTTCTAATATATACGTCATCCTCTTGTACACCCAACTGTTTTGCATGTCCTGCTTTCTCCTAATGCTGCCTGCATCCCTGTTTTGCCACTGCTTTCGACAGATTGGTTGATCACTCTCTCCATCATCAAAAATGATCATCCTGGGCTGGCAGTCTTTCTTGCCAACCCAACCTTGGCTATCACCTTGGGTTAACTCACCCTGAGTGTGGAAGACCACCCAACAGCCTGGGCTCTCAACATCCTCACCACCTCATCTCCAGTGACCTCCTTTACCCCATTACTTCATTCACTATTGACAGCAGACAAGCTATCTCACATTGACAGACCAGCCACATCCTCCCTAACCATCACTTACTCTCTCTCTCTCCACATTTCAGGTGTAATTACTTAGACTTTGACTATCCTGAATCCATCTGTCCTCCTCCTTTCCTTCAACATCTGCCTCACGCCTCCTTTTCTGACATCCTCCTAATAATCTTGATTACATGGGTGATGCCCAGTCTCTCTTGACCTACCTTTCACTGCACTGAGGGGTTCCAAAGTCAACTAATAGAGCAGACAGATACAGAAATAAATGTCCCTTAATACCCCAGTTATTTTCTATCAGTTATTCCAAACCTTGTCTACTCAGGCCACCTACTTGCTTATCTCCCTGTTACCAAAGACAAATCTACCTATATTTCTAATCAAAATTAGAATCTACCCCTGTTTTGTTACAGTAGACACACCTTCCACCATCAACACTTACACTCCACTGGATGACATCTCGATGACTAAAAGGCACCTGAAACTCAATGTATCTAGAACTTACCTCATATCTAGAACATACCATCCTCTCCAGAACTGATTGTACTCCACACTTCCCTGTCTCTGAAATGGCTCTACTGCGGCTCCATTTAGTTACACCAACTATAAGCTTAGTGGCCATGCTTGTCATCTGTCTTTCTCTGCAATCTCCCATCATGTTCTGTCTGCTTACTCTCTTGAATATCTCTCCTCAATCTGGTCCCTTCTTTCCATCATCACCTTCATCTTGGTAACCTTATCAGCCACCATCTTCAACCTGAATAAAACAACAGTTTCTTAATCAGGAAAGTACTCCTTCAATCTGTCCTCTATATGGCAATCAAATTTATACAGGAGTAGCAGCCACTCCGGGTCCCTTTCATTATCTCTTAGGACATATGATGTTCCAACCACCACTAGCACAAACTTTGTGTTTACTGCTTCCCCCACCAAGAATGTTCTACCCATGGATTGGGAGGCTGGGGCAGGAAGACCATCAGTTCAAATCCAGCCTCAACAATTTACTGAGGCCCTTAGCAACTTAGGAAGACCCTGTCTCTAAATAAAACATAAAAAGGGCTAGGGATGTTTTTCAGTGATTAAGCACCTCTGGGTTCAGTCCCCAGGTACCAAGAAAAAAAAAAATCCTCTATTTTCTCAGAGTGATCTGCCCTGACTGGGTTTAAATCCATCTCCAATGTACCTTAAAGCATCATGTATCTCCTATCATACAAATAGTTGTACTATTTATGTATATGTCATTAACTCATTTCTATCCAGTAGATCACAAACTCCATGAAATTAGGATTATAGGGTTTTGTTGTTGTTGTTGTTGTTGTTGTTGTTGTATTTAACACTGTGTTAATCAGCTTTCCACTGCCGGAACAAAATATCAGAGAAAATCAACTTAAAAGAGGAAAGGTTTATTTTGCCTCACAGTCTCAGTGATTTCAGCCCATAGACAGCTGGCTCCATCACTTTTAGGCTTATGGTAAGGCACAGCATCGTGGCAGAGAGGCCCTGTGGTGGGTCAGAGCTCCCTGCCTCATGGCAGCCAGGAATCAGGGACAGAAAGGAAGGGTCCAGGGACAAAGTATATGCTCCAAAGGCATGCCCCCAGGGACTTAACTCTTGCAACTGGGCCCCTTTTCCTCAAGTATCCATCAGTTCCCAATAGCACTACCAGCTGGGGACCAAGCATTCAACACAGGAGACTCTGGGGGACATTCCAGATCCAAACTATAGCAAATAGTATTTGCTATGTTGAATAAAATATTTCTTGGCTCTTTATAGAAGAGTGGTTTTGAGGCATTTGAACCTCTGTAGCATTCTGACCACAAGGTAAAAGTATTGATCTCTCATTTGTGTTCTTCTTCCATATTATATAGCATCTCCACATCAAATTTTAGTTATCAGTCATTACCTCTCCAGTTCAGCCAGTGAGTTATTACTTTACATACGATGACTGCTCTATTTATTTGTGTACCCTTTCACCAAAGAGCTTTTGCACCATAGAGAGCCCTCAGCACAAGTTAATCAGGGCAATCTCAAAGGTTAGGAAAGGCTGGCTTAAACCACACAGGGGCTTGGCTTGATATGTTTTGTGAATTGCACCTAAGACACAGATTTACACAAAATAGCCTTAGTCATTTATTAAAGGGGGTTTCAGGCCACATTCCCAGAACTCAAATGAACAGAAAAACCATAACTCCAGCTTAATAATCTGTGTTGACTTATCCTTTCCAAATATACTCATGTTCATTCTGCTTTACTTTCCACCTGAGCACTTGCCATAGACATGGCAACACACACTTTTCAGATAAATGCCAAGTATCACTTCAGCTGCACAACCTAAAATTAAAAGAAAAAGAGAAAAGAGAGAGAGAAAAAAAACCATAAGTCTTTGAAAGTGCAGAAAGTCAGAAACAAGTCCTATCTATGAATTTCTGTGTTTCTGCAAGGTTTTCTAGATAACCAGCTCAAAAAGAACTTGGCTAGAGAAACAACTTTTACCTCAGTGCTGGAAATAAAATTAGAACCACCACTGTTACAATTCAGGAGTGAAAAAAAAATATGATATTTTACAGTATGAAGCCCTAGCAAGCCTGGGCTTCAACTAGGACTCTCCATTGGCTTAGTTCTGCACCTGCTAAGTTTTTCTCTCCTCATATGGAAAACAGAGATACCACTAAAGTCACAAGGTTGTGATGGAGGGTAAAGAAATCATATATGTGAGGCCTTTAGAATACCACCTGCCACATTACAAGAGTTGAGGAATCTCACTACTTAAAAAAAAAAAAAAAAAAGACAATGCCACCCTGAGATTCTCACTTGTTAAGGAACGATACCAAGACAATGCTGAAACAAAGAGAATTGGGAGGAAGGTTCTGGGCCTGGTCATCCCATTACAAACCCTCCCGGGGCAAAATAGCTGCGCTGTTTGTTTGGCCGTCGATGGGACGATAAGCGGCGGCAGGATGTGTTAATTTCTTGTTAAGCGCGTGTGGATGTGCGCGGGGCGAACAATAGGCTCCGAGGGGAGGACTGCGCCCGCCCGGGCCCCCACCGGCGCCCCGTTTCCGGGCTTTCGGCCGCACACATCCCCCCTTTGTTTTCCCGGCCCGGCCGCGCGTGTCGCCACCGCGGCCACCCCACCAAGCCTTTCCGCCGGCCGCGCCTCGCCGGGAGGCCGCGGGGTCGCAGGGAGGAAGCGGCGGCGGCGGCGGCGGCGGCGGGCGGCCCGGGATCGCGGAAGCGCCGCCGCCCGCCGCGCTCGGGGAAGGCCTGCGCGCCGCGATAAGGGCCGCCCGACCCATTGTGTGCGCGCCCGCGGCCGCCCAGTGAAAGTCCCGGCCCGCGGGATGCGCCGCCCGCCGCACCTGGAAGCCGCCGCCCGCGGGGACACGGGCCATTGTGCTCCCCGTTCCCGGCCGCGCGCCCAGCCAACCCGGAAGGGCGGAGGGGGCGCCCCTTGGTGTCACCCGCCAAGGCGCTGCAAAGGGACGCTTGAAAGAGCTTTGTTTAACAGATTGCAACTCCAGCGATTTGCCGAGGAAAATGCCCCTGGCCTTGGGCCAGGGTAGAACCTGTCAGGTCCTGCGAGAGTCAAGGCCACTTGCGTTTATGAGCCTCCGGTTAAAAAAAAAAAAGAAAAAGAAAGAAAGAAAGAAAAGAAACTCTGAAACAAAACATTTTCGTTGAATGTATACACAAGAATTAATGAGTTTAATATATACAGGTACAAAGTAGCATCAATATAATTGTGCTATTTACAAGATAATTACAGGATTTTAAAAGATAGCAACTCTCTCCCCCCCCCCCCATCATTTAAAGCCCTTGTGATTGTAAATGAGACCTGCGTTGTAAGTTGTGTCATAGATTTTGGCTTCTTTATGGATGGCAGGCCAGAGCCAAGGGGCTCTAATCCTTCTACTCCCATCCTGTGCCCCAGGTCAGAGCCAAGAAGGTCTGATAACTCTTGCCTTCTCCAGTAAGGAATATTTGCAGCCCATCCTCTCTTCTGGGGTGGCTTCCCTGTGTATGCTTCTAAGAAACCCACAGGGATGTTGCCTGATCGTTTAGCACAGAGTAGGGAAATAGCATAGAAAAGAACATCCTGTTCATTCATAAATCTGTTACTGTATGTACAGAACCATCGATTGTACAGTGTTTATTTCAAATCGTGTGTCTGTCTTTGACTACGTTTAGTGCTCTAAATGAGCTTCTCAAAACTACATTAAAGGTCCCTTGAGGGGCGGGGAATGCTTTTCAATGGAAAAATATGCATTATCTATATCACATTCTTCCCAGCTGCCATTTCTAGGACTGCTCACATAGTCTTTGAGCCGTTGGGTAACTCTGTAAATGCTAGGTACCTGCAGTTTAAATTCTGTCCTATCTAGTGAAGATTTAGTTGAACAATAGTACTTCCCTGTGGGAGGTGGGGGGGATCAGTTTTGTCACCATTTGCAGTTGGTCTCAACATTCTTTGATATGTTTGTGTCTATTGGTGTTGATTCCACAGAGCTTGTGCTCTTTAAACTTTTCCTTTGAACTGGTTGCAATGTCCATCTGGTTCCTTAATACTGTAAGAATAAAATAAGTTCTTTAATGTGTCATAATTTGCAAGCTATGATTTTACTTCTTTCTGAGAATTATCTTTATAAACACACCTCTCAATTAAGAGTATTCCAAATCAAAAGGAATCTAGGGAAAAAAAAGGGGGAAAAGATTTAGTGACAGCTTTAGTTCTTCATCAGATGCAGGACATAAATTCATTCGTAAGTTCATTACATATAAGGAGCTTTTAAAATAGACATAGTAAGAGGCTAATGTGAAGCAATTATTGTCTCTCTGAATTATTTTTATTAACTAGTGAAGAAATTGAGGGGAGATAGGAAAAGCCCCATTATTACTACCGGAAGATCTCTAAGTCCTGGATGTTATTACTTATTTATTGTGGCCCAACCAAGGTGCTTAATCTTCCTTATCTATAAAATGGGACCACTAATGTCTACTTCTCAGGATTGTTCACCGAGTATATGAAATAGCTTTCGTGAACCTCCCTCTACATCACCAGCTGTTTAGGAAATATTGATTGATGTTTTGTTCCATTTTGTTTCTTATTTAGGATAATAGCAAGATGCACAAAATATTCAAACTGAGGAACTATCCACATATAGTGTAAAAAGGACTTAAAGGCAGACCTAAATATAACTTTCAGGTCCAGTACTTACCTCTGTGACCGTTAATAAATACAATCACAATCACGTCTCTGAACCACTTCTTCTTGATTTGAATATAGATATCAAAATGTGTACCTGAGGAAAGAATTGTGGGAACCAAAAACAATAGATATGAAGTTCGGCTTGAAGTAGTATGTGCAGAAAGGATACACTCAGTAAAAAGCTCCTATCAATAAGGCCTTCCAGAATAATTAAATTCAACTAAATCATGACCACACTTCCTGATTTGCGGTATGTTATGATTTGGATATGAGGTATCCCCCAAAAGCTCATGGGTGAAACAATGCAAGAAGTTTCAGAGGAGAAATTATTAGATTGTGAGAGTCTTAACCCAATCACTGAATTAATCCCCGGCAATAACTAGAGTGGTAACTAGACACAGGTGGTGTGTAGCTGGAGGAAGTGGTAAATTGGAGGCATGGCTCTGGGGTATATATTTTGTATCTCGAGCTGGACTCTCTCTCTCTGCCAGTTCTTGACCACCATGATGTGAGCTGCTTCCCTCTGTCACACACTCTGCCATGATGTTCTGCCTCACCTGAAGCCAGGAGGAATGGAGCCAGCCTTCTCTGGACTAAGACCTCTGAAACAGTGAGCCCTCAAATACCCGCCCCCCACCCCAGGTTGTGCTGGTCAGATCCTTTAGTCACAGCAACAAAAAAGCTAACTAAAGCAGGGTAACATATTTCATAGACAATCATACCTGAATGGTAAAATTCCTTCAAATTAAAGAAACCAAGATTAATCAAAATTCCTTCTAACTTCGACATTCTCTCCTTGAACTGGCTACAGACTATAGGAAGGAACCAACCCTAAACACAAACATGACATGTCTGTTTCTAAAGAGAGGGAGATGTTTAGTTGTCATCTGTAACCAGGACCACCTCTGGGGCTTAAGAAAATAGAAGCTTCAGGAAGGGTCTAGACGAATCCACATCCTCAAGTGCTTCCTTAAGGTAGTGCTCTAACACTGGAATGGGGGGAAGAGTGGAAGAAACAAACTGTAAAACAATATGTAAGAGACAAGTCAAATCAAGGTGGCCATAGTTATATAAGTAACTGAAGTATGACCTCACCTCTCTACACCTGCCCCCAAATAAAGACATAACTGTCTAATCTAAATATGACACCAGTTCCATAGACTGATGTGCATTAAGATATGGCAAATTGGCCAATGTGATTCTGTTTCTAAAATTCAGATTGGGAATAAAAAATGTTAAGTAATCAATTATACAAAATAATAAAACACACACACACACACAAAAAAAAACAATAATAATAGGCAGAGATGGACACATTGAAGAGTCAGAACAAAACCAAGTTTGAAGGTAACTGGAACAATGAGTAAGTGGGAGTGGGAATGGAGAAAAGTTAACTAGAGCCAAGATAATGAATAGGCCACAGGGTTACTTGGCAGAGATTACTGGCCTCATGCCTCCTTTTCCACAACAGGTAGTCAGTCTTGGAAGCAGCTGCCCAGGAAGAATCACTGTTTCCCAGTCCTAATTGCATCCACAGAAATTGTGATATTGTGTAGGGTAAGGTGTTTTACACAGAGGAGTGCCTCTTTCTTTCCTTCCTTGTTTTTTTTTTTTTTTTTTTTTTTTTTTTTAATTTTTGATTTGTAGTACTGGGGATTGAACCTATGGCACTTTACCTCTGAGCTACATCCTCAACATTCTTAGCCCTTTTTCTTTTATGTTTTCAGAGAGAGGCTCACTAGATTATCTAAACTGGCCTTGAATTTGGGATGCTCATAACTCAGATTCCTCAGTAGTTGGAATTACAAAAGAGCATCATTGCACCTCACTCTCCTTCTATTTATACACAGTAGACCTCACAAACCCAAGGGACACATGGAAGGAGCCTGGCTCCCGAATCATTGTAGGAGAAAAGTTGATCTCTGACATAGATACCTACATTGGGCCATTTCTTGAATAAAAAGCAAACTTTTATTGTATTAAGGCATTCTAACTTATGTAAAGAATAGAGGGATGGAGTTGTGTCTCAGCAGGAGAGCACTTGCCTAGCATGTGTGAGGCACTAGGTTTGATCTTTGGCATCTCATTAAAAATAAATAAATAAATAAATAGAGTTATATAAAAAAGAATAGAAAAGTCTAGAATAAGATATCATCTATTAATGTGACAACAGGCATGGTCACAGTCCATGCTATGGACTAAGCAGATGGCTAGATAAGCCTAACAAAGAGTCAAAGGCATTCCTAAAGACTCTTTGCACCAGGTTCTAGTCCACAGGTAGCCCTGAAATACATCTTTACTCACTTAAGGTGACATGACACAGGCATCTCTGACCTTCATATCACATAGGCAAAAAGAGATAAATACATCCACAGAGACACATATATGTGCATCTATATGCATAATTTATATATTTACAAGATTCCTTCCTTATCTTTTATATATATATACATTTTAAATTTTTTACCATAAACATATATTTTCTTTGTAACATATTTATGTACACATATTCATATGCACAAAAACAATACTTGCCTAATCTGATTAGCAAGTAATTTCCTATTTTGTTATACCCCAATAGTCCCTAAAAAAATATGTGATATTTTGACCCTCCTTTGTAAAATATTTACTAGGTGAAAAGTGGGGTCAATAAACAGTAAGTGACATTCTTTCCAAGTTAATTACAGGTTCTAAGGGACCAATTTTATGTTAAGAGATGTTTGGTTTAAAATTATCTCAAAAGACATAAAAAATTAAAAGTAAAAAAAAATAAAAGAGAGAGAAGGGGGGGGGGAGATAAAGGAAATAGAAATCAAAGCAGCACAACAATGCAAAGTCATATTTTCCCTTGACACCCAAGGCCAGAAACAGGGACTAGTGAGTGTCAATTTCTGTTGAGAATGCAAGGCAGAATAGCAGAGTGACAACCCTAACACAAAAAAATGAACATTACAGCCAAATTTGTCCTTAGAAAGTTAGGGGGGAAAGGCGATTTTATACTGTTATATTTATTTATGTATTTATTTGGTGAAGAGAAGCAATGGGCAGTACATATTAAAATAATCATGATTTGTTGCAGGGCATATTTATTGGCTTTCTGTATTCTTAAACATTCATCAGACTGCTGGCATAAAGGCCTGAAACATTCCAAGTGTCAAAGGTATACTATTATTTGCTTGATTATTTTATTCTATTTGCCTTAGGAATGTGAACTGAATGCCTATCAGAATTAACAATCTCAGTCCTAATCACACATTGCTATCATATGCCCCAGGCCTGTTCTGGGGGATGGAATCATCTCTTGTGTAACACGATGTTCTTGGAATTCTTTGAGACTTCCTGAGTGCAAGCTAGAAAGGGGCATGTCTGAGTGGGATAGAAAGCATAGGATGTTTAATTTTAATTGAAAACTCTTTTTTTTTTCTTGTTTCTGACACCAGCAGATCCTGCTGTGTTTGACAAATATGTTCTAGAAGGAAGCTCAATCTAGATGTTATGTGTAACTTTATCTTATTCCCCTTTGAGTACTACTGTTCTTACAAAGTGATCTCTCTACTGCCCGAAGTCATTACACCCTTTCCCTTTCACATTGTCCCTCTGTAAATGTCAGGCATAACTACATTTTTATTTGCAGAGATACCACTGCTATGAATGAGTAAAATTTTTCTGCTCCCCCGCCTCTCTCTCTTTACCCTGTGCGCATTCTACTAATATGATTTGTTGAACAAATTGTTCCATTAATCTGGGGCTGTTTGACAGAGTGAGAAAATAAGTGCCAAAGTGAGAAGATTCACAAGAATCGGAAATCTCAGTGCCTCTTTCTCAAGGTAAATAGTTATTATATCAGGGTGTCAGACTGGTGAAATGGATGTGCTTTCATTCTCAGTTTGTAAATGTCACTTTTCCTCAGCCCATCAGGGTGACAAATGAGGTGTGGGTTACAGTAAGAGTTCATTCTTTGACAAAGTTCTTAACAGTCTATTTCAACAGAAAGCATTCAGGCTTCTTCACTTTTATAATCTAAAGCCTGTACCACTGCCAGAAACTCCCCAGCTCTGCTCACACTGCTTGATCACAATCCTCAAAGAGAACCATCTCTGTGGCTGTGTTGAAAACTCCTGTAAAAGGAAAAGTAAATAGATTAGAAAGTAATTTATAAACCACAACACGGATTTCCAGGGAAATTCCATCTACTGCTTCTCAAGCTTTTATGATCCCAGGGAAATGTATCACATTAAGGTCTTTGTTTACATTTTCTTTCACTTTTTCTACGTACGTACATGTAACCTTGACAATCTTTTTATGGCTTTTTAAATTCTGTTAGTTAATAGGTCTATCCTAGCTCATAATTCAGGTAAACAAGTTGCTATCACACTAAATTAATGAGCAAGTGAGCAGTTGAATGCAAGATAATTCTGCATCTGACTAAAATGCTTTCCCCCAAAATGGGCTACTTTGATTTAGCTAAGAAATAAAATGTTTGAACAGAAATGAGATAGGTTGATTGTATAACTAAAGAAGCTGAAGATAAGATGTGCAAATATATGGAGAAAAAAAATGTCATGATGACCAGTCACACTGTGGTGAAAAGACCAGTGCTAATGTATGGTATATAAGTTGATCCTGTTTTCCCAGAAATCCCATCTGTCCAGAGTGCAATTAAAATGGTTTTATCGATGGTACCCATCAGCACTGCAAAGACTTTCTCAATGAATTTGCTGCATTAATGTATTGTGATTAGCGTCACAAGCAAAATATTCTATTATTGATTCATTAACATCTACTTCATTCCATACCACTTGCGTTGGTCTTTGTCACTGTGTCATTTAAATTCCCTGAGTCTCGAATCCATCTATAAAATGGATAGAATGTCAGAGTTTCACCTAAGCTATGCTCACACCACAATTGTGAGGACCAAATAAAATAATGGAGGCATATAATTTGAAATTTTATGAAAAATAAATCACATTTATTTACATACACATATTTTTCCAGGAAAGAGAATTGATCAATTTCCAAAGAAATTCAGGAATTTCCAAAAGGCAAAAAAAAAAAAAAAAAAAAAAATCACTGAATTTACAGTTGGCACATAAGGAAAACACATCTAACAAGAAGATAGGAGAAAAGTTGCATGCACTAGAAACCAACGAGAGAGAGAGAGGGGGAGAGAGAGAGAGAATGTGTTGATTGAAAAATTAATAGGTCCATTGGATTGTGAAATGAAGATATAAAAGAAATATAGAAAATTAAAAACTATCAGCCAGTCCTAAGGCTCCAGGTGAAGATCCTACAGGTACTGTGCAAAAATTAGTGTGAATGTCAGGCAGAGCACTGCCAGGGAGCCTTGAGAAGGCAGAATGGACTGGGAGGGAGAAGCACTCAGAGTGCATTGGTCTGGGAGCATGGAAGTGCAGTTCTGGGTCATCTGACATTGGTCACATGTGGTGAGTCCGAGGTGAAGCTCTGTGAAGATGCAAGGGCTGAACACACCCAGGCAGAGTTCTCCCTGAGCCTGTCACAAGGGTCATGTAACCAAGCATTTAGCTTGCAGGTGCTTTCTCAAAACTTGTCCATCCCAAATTTAAAATGGGACACAGGAAACATTCATCATAAAGGGACATTTTAATAAACTTTATCAACACGCTATTGAGAACTTCTGTTCATCAAAAGAGATCACAAAGACAAGGCACACACAGGCAGAAGATTTCATGAAGACAAAAAAAAAAAACAGAAAGTCTATTATCTAGTATGTATTTTAAAATTCTACAAACCAGTAGGAAAAGAACAGACTGTTGTAAGGGAGGAAGGTTTTCCTCAATCTTCTCAGGGTGTCTAGCTAAATATGAAAATAAAACTTCCAAGACAGGTTAATAGGAAAAAGGCATACAAAATTATTTAATAAGTTTTATGTGATATGGGAGCCTTCATAAGGAATTTAAGGTTCAAGGAAAGGGGCATCTGAGTATTTTATGCTGTTTGATGAAGTAGTGGGTAATTGTGAAGAAATATAATTAGACAAGGGGGTATGACCTAGTGTACTGAGCTGTGTGAACTTAAGGAGAGCAGTAGCTCAGATTCCTCCTGGGTCTCTGCAGCTTCAGAGATAAGTTCATTCCTTTCCTTGGGATATAAGGAGGACCACTCTGAAAGGAGCATCTTATGTGCTACTTCAGGGGAAGGCCGGCTAGGTCTCATAAGATGCTGAGTGCAGAGTGGTGAAAAGGCAAAGGGAATTCTGATTTCTATGGCCCTCCTCAGGAGTGAAGAGCAGGAGAAGGGCAGGGAGAGCCTTCTATTTCTATGGTTTTCTCAATTTCCCTGAGTTTAAAATATTCAGTGCTAAGGTGCTATTTGGGGGTAATGTGTTCTGAACCCCATCACTGCCCAAGAAAAATTTGATGAAGACTTCAAACAGCTTCTTTCAAAACAGAAAATCTAAATGACCAATGAATATAGTAAAACTCTGCTCGATGTCATTAGCATTCAGAGAAATGAATATAAACACCACAATTGGCAACTATGAAAAACGCAGACAGAAATAGATTGACAAACATTAAAACTACTTATTTTCAATCCCAGGTGTTGCTAAGGATCTGTATCAATGAGAACTACAATATGCTGTTGAAGAGAGTGAAAATATTTACTATTTTATTGGACAATACTCTTTAGTAAAGTTGACAGGACACTCGACAAATTATTCCATATGTATCCCAGGATACATACAAAAATGTGCAGTAGTATCAAAAGCAAAATATTTTAAACAATGCAAACTTGTATAGCAAACTAGTTCAAAACATGTTGTTAAATTCCAACGGTGGAAAGCTATGGAACAATGAAAACGAATGAAGTACAGCTACATAAAATAACAAAGATAAATGTTATCAACAGAGCATGGAAATGAATGTCCAATTATTAGTCCATTTACATATAATGGGAAAGAAAAAGCAATATTTTTTTTAGGATCTAAGCCAGAGAACAACAAATTAAAGTCCACAGGATTTTTTTAAACATTACATTTAAAAAATTAAAGAAAAAAGGATAAAAAATGAGGAAATAAAAAAGGTAAGATAAAGAAAGTGGTATTTAAAGTTTAAAATATTTATAATTTTATAATAATAAATTATTTGTATCTGGTCCTTTTCAGAAAAAAAAATTCACTATCTCCTCATCCAAACTATAAATAGATGTGAGAATTCAATTGCAACCATTAGGGTAGTGCTATTTCTCTCTCTCTCTCTCTCTCTCTCTCTCTCTCTCTCTCTCTCTCTCTCTCTTTATCTTTCTTTGTTTTTCAGTACTAGAAATTGAACCCAGGGGTACTCTACCACTAAGCTACATCCTGAGTCCTTTTTAATTTGTATTGCGGGACAGGATATCAGTAAGTTTACCAGACTGGACATGAATTTGCAATCCTTCTGCCTCAACTTCTCGAATAGCTGGGATCACAGATGTGCATCACTGCACCCAGTTAGGACAGGGTTATGTTTTAGAAAGGAATGAAATTGTATTGAGCAAGTCACTTAGTAAGTCTTCCAGGGTTTAGCAATGTTTTATATCTTTAACTGGGTAAAGAATATTTGGGTGATTTTTTAAAAATAATAATTTTAATCTATATATCTGCATCTATACATTTAGCTTGCACATTTTGTGCATCCTCCATTTGTATGATGTATCTAGCAATTGGTGGAAATGCAACCTTCTTTACACACAAGCACATGCTCAGGTCTCTATCAGAAGGCTAAGGTGAACCCAGTGGGAGTAGTGACCACAAAGACCTATAATAAAGTACATTGGGGCCAGGGACACTGGGAGCAGCTGTTTTCACAGGTCTGAGATGGCATAACCAGAGTTAGAAACTTTTGTTAGAAAGGGAACAAAAGGAAAGAACTTCGTGGATGATGAAAGCAGAGACCCAACCCTAAATGAATAATGAGGAGTGATGGTGTGAGTCATTTGTAACGTAGCTCCAAAGTGATCAGGGTAAAGCACTTAAAAAAAATCATTAAATGGTGAGAGTATATCGGAAGCCAGCTGTTATCAGCCGGTAGGACCAGTGAGGATCAGAATTCAAGTATCAAGATGCAAAATAATATGTAAAGATTTAAGTTCTGCTTGCAGAACAATTTCCTTTGAATAAACAGAGAGTGGTATTATCATTAGACAACTAACCTATGTCATTACTTGCCCCTAGGTACTACCATCTGGGTCGCAATGTCCTAAAATTCCACATAGGTGGTCCTTTCTCTTGCCCTTTGCTCAGTATTATTATGTGAGAGAAGCAAAATAAAGTATTATTAAAAAAATACCTTCCCACTTTGCCAGAAACCTGATTTTGTAGGAAAATTCTTTCAAATGAACAGGTTATAGACTCAGTGAATAAGAAATCAGTACTAGCTATAGTGAAATACTACTACTAGGAAGTTAGTAATAACTGATTTATTCAAGCCAATTTTTAAGAGTATCAAATGTGACTAGTATAAGCATTTTGGTGACTCTAAATACTTTTGCTTTGGTTTGCCTTTGTGTATATTTTCCAGCTCTTAGAAAATTAAAATGGGATGCCCATAGGTTGGGAAATTAGAAGTCCGCCATCCTTCATGCAGTTAAAAATCTATCCCAATTTATTTGATAAGAAATCACATTTATATTATATTGTCTTATGTTTCCAACTAATTTATTAAATGGGAAAGACAGATCTTACGCTCCTCACTTTTCCACAGAAGAAATTGAGATCCAGAGAGGCTATTCATCCAGAATCATGAAGGTTAGTTGGGAGCCTTGATTATGAAGCTTGAACTTTCTGAGGCAATGTCCAGGATGCTTTCAGATTTCCCATACTGCTTCTTGGTCATTTTTCTAGGGCAACTGTGAGAACATGAATGCTACCTGGCAGGAAACTTCCACTTAGCATGTTCCCCTAGAGTTACATATTATACATGCAGAAAACATTGTGATAGAAGACCAACAAACTTGGGTGAAAGAAGCCTTGGGAGTGACAGGGCAGGAATATGCAGAGTACAGTAACAGCATTGCTAGGTCCGGATAGGTGGAGACTAAGAGAGAAGTAGAGGCTAATAGGGTGCAGATAGTTGGTTATACTGAAATGAGAAACATCAGAAAAAAACTGGAACAATAAGGGTTAGTTTTGGAGTGAAGCCATCAAAGATAATCTGCTCCTTAACATAATATCTGTGGCCAGAGCCTATGGGGGGAATTTATATCTCTTTTCTCAAAGAACACTATTATTCTCTATTTCCACAGGAAAAATTTACAACTGTATCTGAGGATGGAAATGTTGAAGATAGAATTCTCAGAAACTATTTTTAAAGTTCCTATGTGTAGAAACCACTTATCACCATCTTATGTACTTATAAATTACTTCTATCTGTATTCTTAGATCTTTTAGTTGAAAAAATAACAAACTGGAAAAATATATGCAAAATTAGCAAAAATATTTTATTAATATGCTTAATCAGTAAAGAGCTATTTTAGTCAAAAATTAAATAACCCATGAGAAAAATATGCAAAGAATGTGAATATTCAATTGTCAAAAGAATGCAAATGACCATAATAAATATATAACGTAACATTCTCCTTTACTAATGATCAAAGAAATTCAAATTAATATGAGCTCATTTTAATGTTTCATTTCTTAAAAAAATAATGATATTTTATGGTGTTATAAAAAATATAGGGAGAGATGTTATCCCGTGTTGATATGGAATAATAATCTACATTTTTTCTGGAGATCAATTGGTTAATTTGTGTCAAAAGTCTTAAAAGTGCTCACATATTTGACTCCTGAATTTCTACTTCTGGAAGGAAAACAAAGAATCAAAAGTAACTAACTCCTGGTTTGAACCCAACACTATCTTGATTGTAAAACCAAACAAATACATTTATACAAGACAAATAGAGGCCAAAATCCCCGATCAAAATAGATTTTAAAACTTTTAATGAAATATTTACAAATTGAATCCTATAGGGTATAAAAAATACTTTCAGTACTAAATGGAGCTTATTCTATGGCCATAAGTTTAGTTTAGCTTCCAGAAATAAATTTAATTCTCCCTCTGAAAAGAATAAAGGAACAAAGTATGATTATCTCAATACAAGTGGAAAAATTATATTTCAAGGCTCAGTCATGATACATACTAGGGGTAAAAAAAACATAATAGAGAACATGTATAACAGATTGATAGCTATCATCACACTTCATAGTAAACAAATAACATTTACCTCTAAAGTGGGGAACAAAAGAAAGACATCTATTCTCACCACTCTCATTCAGAATTGTATTGAAGCTCTTTGCCAATGAGGTAATAAAAAGAAATTAAAGGAGCATATATTGGAATCAAAGTATCTTTATTTGAAGATAATGAAACAATACTAGAGTTCTAAATATCAAGTAATTAAACAGAAAGACAAAAAGAAAGGAAGAATTGAAGAAAGAGAGAGCAGAATGTGGAGGGTTTAGAAGGTAAAGAGAGGGGTATAAAGAGAGGAGCAGAAGAAGGGAAGAAAACTATTCTTTGAAAGATGACATTAAGAAAATATTCTTAAGCCATAAACTGACATGATATTTGTATCCTATATTATTTATAATGTTTAAATAACTTTAATTTTAATAAGAATAGATATTCATTAAAGTGTAGGGTAAGAAGTTAAACATATTTTATTAAAAAGAAATAAAGGAACAGTTACTGAGAATATAAAAAAGTGTCCAACATTATCAGTCACCACAGAAACTCAAATTTGAAACCAGAGGGAAGTACCATTCCACACCCACCAGAATGACTAAGAGTAAAAAGACTAGTAATATTAGGCATGGCTGAGAATGTAGAACCACTGAAATTCATGATGACTGTAAATGATACATCTATTCTGGAAAATATTTCGCAGTTTGTTACAAAAATAATATATATTTAACTTGTGGCTCATCAATTTAACTTCTAGGTATTTGCTTAACCAAGATAAATAAAAATATGTATCTAGGAAAAGTATGTATACAAATGTTTATAACCATGCTATTTATATTGTTCTTACTGGGAAGTGTCCAAAAAATATAAACAGTTGTAATACCTTTATTCAAGGAATATTAATTGGCACTTAAAAGAATAAATGGTTAAAAAATACAACTACATGGACAGATCTCAAAAATATTCTTCCCAGTTACAGAAGTCATAGGCACATGTGAAAGGACACATGCTGTATGATCATATCTATCTATCTATCTATCTATCTTTCTATCTATCTACATATACATATGCATATATATGTATATATATGGAAAACTTTTCAGTACTACAAAAAGAAGAACATTTGCCTGAGACTGGAAGTGGGGATGACTCGACTGCCATGGGAAAATTTCTGGCAGCATAGAGATGTTTTATTTTTTTACTTGGGCCAATAATTACCTGCCCATACCATAAATATTTATCAAAACATGTTCAACAATACACTCATAAGGGATGCATTTCCATTGTGTATATATATATATATATATATATATATATATATATATATGCAATATATGTACAAATGTCTATATATGTGTATAAAAGTAAGGCTTAATTAAAGAGTGCATGTGAAGCATATGACAGAAGAAGGCAATTTTTCTCTTGGACAACTGATGTTATTGTTCATTCACTGGAGAAAGGGTACAGGATAAGAAGTAGGCTTAAGGTAGAAAAAAAGATGAGTACAGTTTTGGATTTGGTAAGTTTGAGGTGCCAGAATATCCAAATAGACACATTAAGTAAGCTGTTAAATAGACCTGACTGTTGTTCAAAATGTAAGAAAGATGTAAATGTGGGAAGTGTATGTCTATCCTTGAAATGGTAACTTGAAACAAAGGATGTGTGGAACACCAAGAGATTTTTGAGAAATTTAAAATTTGGAGAGTTAATGAAAGAAGAGCAATATTTGAGTAGAATGTAAATTTTGGTTTCAGAATCAATAATTCTTTATCAAATGAATAGTAAACAGATGGAGTCAAATCTTACCCAGATGTTACTTGAGGAGAAAAACTTATTCTGATTGCTATAATTTGAATGTGAAATGTCTTCTAAAGTTCCATGTGTCCCTAATCCATTAGGAGATGAGGGAAACTTTAGAAGGTGGGGCCTAGTGGGAGGTATTAGATCATTGTGTGTGGGGGGGAGGGATGGCACAAGGAAGTTATTTTGAGGCCCTGGATCTTCCTCTGTCTCTTTGCTTCCTCGATGTCATGAGTTGAACAGCTTTGCCCTGCCATCCATTCCCAACCATGATGTGCTCCTTTACCACAGGACCATAATCAAGGGGTCATAGAATCATGGTCCAAAACCTCCAAAAAAAATTAGCAATAATAATCTCTCCTTTGTATAGGCTGATTATCTCAAATTATTTATTATAATAATGGAATGGTGACTAATACACTAAATAAAGAATAACATTGGCTTTTTTATAGTTGAATTTTTCTTTTTGAAACCCTTTCAAGCTCTCTTACACTGATTTCATCTCTTTCAATAAGCAAAATGTTTTATGTACTTATACCATTACCAAGCATTGGTGTTAAAGGAGAACTAAGATTTTGATGTTGCCCTCAAGGAGCTTAAGTTTTGCTTGAGAAGAAAGGCACACAAACATGCAACAATAAATGTTTTAAGTAAGTGGATACATGCAAGGTGATATGGCAGGCACATAAAAGGGAGAAATTATTTTTTAGTGGGAATGAGAAAAGATAGAAGGGGGAAAGAACAGTTAGAAAATGAATAGACATTTTGATACAAACAAAGGGATGGTCATGAAATTTTGAAAAGTGGAAAATCATGATTAAAACCACAAGACATAAACTGTCAAGGCAAGTCCAGAGAAAGTAAGGAGATCTGGAACATTGGAGCACGTCAAGAGAGGTACAGTCAAGGTGGAGTACAGACTGAAGATGCACTTGCTGGAGCATGCTCCACTCAGGGTTGGGGATAGACTAAAGATGGAAGGAACTACAAAGACAGGGAAAGAGCAGATATCAGAGTATTTATATAATTCTCTGGTTAGCATAAAACACCTAGAATGGTAAGATAATATTGATTTCTTCTCATAAAGAAGGTTTCCCTTCAAAGGTCCCTAGGTCTTAGGGAAAGGCCTAAGATAATAAACAGGCATAATTGGGAAAATTTTAAATTTCAGACCTCTCAGTCTTGTGGACATTTCTATACAATTTCAACTCATGTCCTCCACGAATTTCATTGATTTTTGAGCAGTTGACAGGAAATAAAAGCTAGAGAAGTGGCTAAATTTTTACACTTGGTTGGATTGCTGAGACATTTCAAGTGTCCAGATTAAGTAGAAAGTGTTGAATGATTGGAGAGAAAAACTACTCACTCTGGTCCAAAGATATTAGCAAGTCAACATAAGGAGCCACTTACTGAGAATTTTAGTGATGCTTCATCTTATTCAAAAGTAATATTCCTGATTTTTATTCCCTTACAAATTATCCATAAATAACCAATTTGCTATGACTATTTCTGTTTGCTTTAAAAATGAACATAATCAAAGATGCCTCCTTGTATTTTATAATTGTGTTTTATGATTATGGCTTAGAAAGGGTTTTGCATGTGTATTTTATTTCTTCTGTTTAAGGGAAATAAGATAGGTAATATCATGACTACTTTAAATATTAGAAAAAACAAACAACAACAACAACAACAAAAACCCCAATATGTATCTTATGGAGTTAAAATAAATAGCCAACAATTACAAAGCAATTAAAGATAGGCCTATAAAAGCTAGAATGTCAGTCTTTTGAAACAGTCTACTCAGGCTCTGTAGTACATTCTCTTTTCCCATTAAACAAATAGAGAACAAACAGCCATGACCAAAACAGAGCATTACACTTGACAGACAAGTCTATGATGGGTTAGATGCCCAGCCATGAACCAAGGGATTCTGAAAACAGAGAATGCTAAACATCATCTTTCAAAAGCTTCTCTGTGAAAGATTTTAGGAGTCATGAAGATATAAGGGCAACCAGGTAGGTTACAGAGAGCAGTTTGCTTTTGAGCATGCAGTCATGTGAGAGGCAAAGAAAACAAGAGAAGTAGCCTCAGAATTCATTTTCTCTATATGTAGCTAAGAAATGCTTAACAGCTTACAGGAGTCAGAGTACTATGCTCTGGAGGTGATGGACATGGTGGGATGGGATGAAATTGCAGTGCTGGTAACTTTCCACCTACCATCCACCCCACCTTCCCTGCCTTCACTGCCTCTTTGGATGGACAGGCTAACTCTTAGGGAATGCACCAATAGACCCCTTTGCCTTCTAACTCCCAAATGGGTTCAGTCAATAGGGGGCACTGGATGAAGACTGAGGGGAAGAGTAGTAAAGGATATTGGTGTATTGACCTTCCTGTCCCCAAGAATTGGTTGCTTCCAAAACAAAAAGTGTCCTCCATGCAGCTGAGCCTTTCTCTGTGTTTAGATACCTGTTCCTTCCTCTTGCCCTTTAGACCCCTGGAAGTGTTATTAGCTAAATGTTTCTAAAAGCAGAGTAATTTATTATTCTTTGAATATTCCTTAAACCCTATTTATGCACCTTTAAGTAGTATCTTTTTTTCAAGTCATCCAACTCTACAAATCAATCTTTCTAAGTCTGTGATCACAAAAACCATGTATTTATCTTCTACTGGTCCAGTGACAGAGAGTAGTTTCCTCTAAATTGGGAGATTCTAGATGGCATGAGAAATCATCTCTCAATACAAAAGGAGATTTTCCTTCATCAATTTCAGTCAAGTTGCTTAAGTAAATGATAACCCCACTTTTAAAAATTTCAGGTAATTTTATTTCAATGCAATACTTTACCATGTACATCTAGACTACCTTGTTTGAGACAAAACTTTCATTCAGCCATCCATACTCAGTATTATTCAATTCCATTTTGATTTAGTTAATAAAGTTCATCTTATTAAATGCCATCCCCATGACTGAAGATCACTTTTCTTCTTCTCTTTTAGGCTGAGCCCCTGCTTTCATTCATTCAGAGCAAATGGTATATGGAAATAATCTTTTGCATCTCATTAAAATATCAAAGTTCTCCCAAAAGGGGACAATATTAATCCCTGTAGCTATAAAATTTTTAGTACCCAGAAGTATCTCTTTCACTGGATGGCATTTGCTTCTGGTGTCTTTTTAATCACTTATTTGTTTATTTATTCTAATTAGATATATATGACAGCTGAATGAATTTTGACTCATTGTACACAATTGCAGGACACTTTTCATTTCTCTGGTTGTACATCATGTAGCAGCATCACACCATATTTGCAGTCATACATGTGCGTAGTATAATGATGTCCATCTCATTTCATCATCTTTCCTGCCCCCATTTTCCCTCCTCTTCCCTTCCTCTCCTTTGCTCAATCACATTTCCTCCATTCTCCCCATAACCCCTCCCCCATTATGGATTGGCATCCATTTATCAGAGAGAATATTCGTCCTTTTGTTTTTGGGATTGGCTTACTTTGCTTAGCATGATATTCTTCAACTCCATCCATTTACCTGCAAATGCCATAATTTTATTGTCTTTTAATGCTCAGTAATATTCCATTGTGTATATATATGCCACATTTTCTTTATCCATTCATCTACTGAAGGGTATCTAGGTTGGTTCCACAGTTTAGCTATTGTGAATTGTGCTGCTATAAACATTGATGTGGCTGTGTCGCGCTGTAGTATGCTGTTTTTAAGTCCTTTGAGGATGGACCAAGCAGTGGAATAGCAGTGTCAAATAGTGGTTCCATTCCAAGTTTTCTAAGGAATCTCCATACTGCTTTCCATATTGGTTGCACCAATTTGCAGTCCCAATAGGAATGTATGAGTATGCCTTTCCCCCACATCCTCACCAACATTTATTGTTGTCTGCATTCTTGATAACTGCCATTCTGACTGGCATCAGAAGAGATCTTGAGTGCTTTTGATTTGCATTTCTCTAAATACTAGAGATGTTGAACAGGCACTCTACCAACTAAGCTACATCCCCAGCCACTGCTTCTGGTGTTTTCATCCCTTAAGAATATAAATCCTGAGGTTAATTGCAGCCCAGTCCTCCCATTATGAAGCAGCTCCTTAATCTAACTTCCTTGTGTATAGTTTTTGAAAAAGTAATTTCTTAGGAGTGGTATAGTTTATCAAAAGATGCATTATTCCTGGAAACTGTTAGTTTCTTCTTATTTTTTCCTATAGCAATGATTATTTCAGGGTAGTTTCCTTGTCTATTTGTAGTTTCCTTGTCTGTTCACCAACATTAATTCAGAGAAAGCACTAATATCCATGAATCCCACTATTGAATGAATTTGAATATTCAGGTGTGCAAGCAATGGGGAGGTGGTCCTTCTTCAATATCTCAAGTAATGTAATGAACTACATGCTTTACTTTAGTAGTTCAATGCACATTTTATAACACTATGTAATTTTATTTTTTCAAGATAATACTATTTACCTGTTTGTCTGATATGTATCCTTTTTGCACTTTGATGATTGAGAAGACAGAATATTTTCAATTTTGCTAAAATTGTAATTGTAAAAAGCATGTTCCCTGATTTAAAGTGACAGTGCCATGACATCTCATAGCAAAGTATGTAAGCACATAGCAACTGCAAAATGATTATTTTCTACCAAACTGATCTTTAAAAAGACCCCAAAATGATAGTCTGTAGGACTAAAATGTGCTTTAAACCAAGTGAAAGTGACAGAAGGTCCACTTCTGTTACAATATTTAGACATTGGCAGGCTATCAATTATCATCCTCTGATGTCTCCTATCTATGGACCACATTTGCCTGTGATAGTCTATATTCTCTCCCTGGCCCTGCTCAATGCGTATTGCCAGAGATGATGACCAAATCAGAGAACAAAAGCAAGACAACACGAACAAAATCTGTCATGCAAGAACACCCTTCTATTTGTAAACATCATGCTTTGCACAGCGTTATCAGTGATTCATGTGCTCACCAAGCAGATAGCTTTATAACTATAATGTGAGCAAATTGCCTGTAATTCATGGTCTTAGGAACACATATCTATAATTTGGGTCAAAATATGTCTGCTCACTCTAATTTACAATAAACTCTGAATGTAGTCGCAGTCACAGTAGACATTTCTGAGTACTCATCTTCAGTGCTTGCCCCTAGAACTACAAAAAGAGACTATAACTGGAGAGTAGTTCAAAGCTTCAGGCGACACTAATGCAATCAGGAGTTATAACCCTGTGGGATACACTCAAGACTACCTTTGCCTTTTACCATTGCATGGTTGAATAAGTATCCCCCAGAGGCTCATGTGTTGTAGGTTTGATCACCAGTCCGTGATGCTATTGGGAGGTGGTGGAACCTTTAGGAGGGGGGCCTGGCACAGGAAGTTAGGTCATTGGGAGCATGTCCTAGAAGGGGATATTGGGACCCCTGTTCCTTTCTGTCTCTATCCTTACTTTCCTGCCTTTGTGAGGTCAGCAGCTTCCTGAACTATGCCCTTCCACCATGATGGTGTGCCTTCCAACAGGCCAAATGGCAACAGAGCCAAGTGACAAGAGACTGAAACCTCTGAAACTCTGAGCTAAAACAAACCTTTTCTTCTTATAAAATTATTAACTCACACCAATAGAACGGTGACAAATATAACCATTGTCATCAGGAATTGTATTCTTTCTAGGAAAGGCCTGGAATTTGAAGTCAGGAAGATATGTATGCAAGCCCCTACCCTGTAAAATAGTGTGTGGTGAAGGGCAGGGGATGAGATGGCTTCAGTTTTCCCATTTGCAGCATCAAAAATGCCAAGTTAGTGAGGAATAATATGCCTCTCAAAGTACGTGTTACATTGCAGGTGTTTATAAATTGTGGTTTTCCTCTCCTTTGTTATTTGGTCTCTCCTTAAACAAAAAATGCCATCTGCTATTTGTGATCAGTTATAAAAATGATTCTTCTTTCGTTCATACCATTGAAGTGTGAAGCTGCAAATCATCTCACCAAGATGTGGAATCTGTTTTCTCAGCCCTTGATTCTTGGTGAGCCATGGGACTTTGAAGTTTTAGTTAGATTTTCATCACTGTGACCAATTTTCCCAACAAGAATAACTTGAAGATGGAAAGTTTATTTTTGCTCATGGTTTTGGATGGTCAGATGACCTCATCACTCTGGGTAAGAGGTGAGGCAGAATCTCATGACTGAGGGGCATGTTGAAGGAAAGCTTCTTAGCTCATGTCATCCAGGAAGGAGGAATGGTGCGGGGGTGGGGGAGGGGGAAGAGGGGAGAGGAGGAGAAGAAAGGAGAAGGAAGACAGAAAAAAGAAAGAGAGACATGTCAGGAACAAAATATAAACTCCAAAGCCACACCCCAGTGACCTTCTTCCTCCAGCTAGATTCTACCTGCCTAGAGTTCCAGCTGAGTTAATCCATTCCAGTGTATTAATCCACTCATTAGGTTACAACTCTTATAATCTAGTCACTTCACCTCTGAATATTCTTGTATTATCTCACACATGAGCTTTTGGGGGATGTCTCACATTTCAACCATAATATTTGGCCACAAGTTAGTATTCATGATGCAAGCTTAAAAAGCACTTGCACAATATGACTTCGTTTCTTGCTGTACTTGGGACTGAGGCCACTATTTCACTGTGTGAGTGACTCCAGGCTAAGCCCTAGTCAATTCTACTACTGATAATCAGCCAACTGCATGATGTGGAATAGCACTGACCCAGACCAATTCACTCACAACTATGAGCTAGAGGAAATTCTTTTTGTGTTAGCCACATGTTCTGGTCTGTAGCAAAAGTTAACTGATATATGAATGAAACTCCATACATCCAAAATTCTGATGTGGCAGCGTCTTTCTATTATGCATGCCTCATTTCTTCCTGTTATTTTCTTTCTATTCCTATAAACTTAGAACAACAAGGATTATGTTGGTCCTTCTCTCTCTGACAGATAAAGCTACAGATAAGATGCATTTTTAGTATTTTAAGGCTAGTTCAGAAGGGACTTCTAGCTGGGACTACATAAAGAAATCAATTAAACAAACAGAACAAATATATAAGGGGATCATTTAATAGAAGAAACCAAGTCAACAATCCATAATATATAAAAAGTGTTTGATGCTGTTACAATCAAAATCATGGAAGTGTTACCAAAGCAATCAATGATAAGGCAACTGATTAGCACAAAGGCAGAAGTGAATCTTAGCAGTCTTATTCCTACAAGGGCAGTATCTGTTAAAAGGAGCCAAAGTAAAAGAACTCCCTGGGTACATGGTAATTTGGCTACCTAAGTAAGCACTTTGGGGCCTCACTTCCTGGGAATCAGATCCTGGATGCTTGGTAATGAATATATGGAGAGATAAAAGAGCAAGACCATAACTCTGGAACCATTGAGTGCTAGTTTTAGTGCTTCCTGGATGCTTCCTGATTTTAGAACGATAAGCATAGAACTACTGCAGGGTGGGCAGGAATGCATTTGCTGTTGGAAAAATTAGCAGATTCACCTCTGAGAAGTTGTGATAGAATTAGGCTCTGAGAGGGCTGAGAGTAAGAATTTCATAATAGAAAAATTAATATGAAAGGGGCATAAAAGGTTTTTTTTTTTTTTTTGTGTGTGTGTGTGTGTGTGTGTGTGAATGTGGTAGTTTTTCATACAAAGAAAAAGGGTCTGGTCTTATTTAACAACTAGTCTTCAGATACTGGGAGAACATATACAGATCATCTTTACTTCCTCTTCAACCCTTGGAAACTTAAGATGTCCATCCTCAGTACAGAGAAGGCCCCTCTACCCCTTCTCTGCTAGACATATGCAATTGAATATAGTGTGAGCTAGTAAGTGAATATTTAAACATCACCACGTCCATCATCCAGTAATTTTTACTATAATGCATATCTATGAAATACATATGTATGAAATTTAGTTTTCTCCTTTTGCCATTTATTTGTTTTGAAAATTTTGTTCAACATGATATTATTTTTTAAAAATGAGATAAATATCAGATAGGAAAAGATCAAGTGATTAGTATTTAAAAATACTATAATCACATACTTAAAATTTTCAAGATTATTAATGAAAAAATATTGCTTATAAGACTATAGTAATGTGTTGTTATAATTGATTTTCTTTTAAAGATTAAGAGCCATTTATAAGATTTAATATTTAGTATTCTTAAAATCCATATATTTCCTAAAAATAGACTAAACAGGGAATAAATGAGCCTCAGAAAAACATAGATTTTTCCTGAAGGGCATAAAATATGACCTGCATCACTGGCAAGATACTGCCTTCCTGGATGGGGTAACAAAAAATTGTAAAGATGTCAATTTCCCTCAAATCATCTTATAAACATGATGCCACTCACATCAAAATCCTAATGTATTTTTTAAAAACCTTGACAACTTGATAATAACTTTTACCAAGAAGAATGAATGCATGAAAATAGGCAGGAACATTGTGAATAAGAATAATGAAAGAAGATTGCTTTGCCAGATATCAAAATTTAATGTAAAACTCTAGTAATTAAAATAGCATGTTTCACCTATGAGGATCAACAGATCCATCATTAGAAAATGATAGAAATTCCAGAGATCTATCCATGTTTGTATGGGTTGTATATTTAATAAAGGTTGCATTTCTAAGCATAGAGGGAAAGATGGATTATTCAACAATTGGTTTGGCATTTGAAAATAAAATTAAAAATAACCCACAACCTCTTAAGTAACATCAGCCACAAAAAATACACCTACCAGATTAGATGTTTAAATTGGGGGTAAAAAAGGCCTTGGAGAACATTTTTATAATTTACATGTAGGAAAGAATGGCATAAAGGTAAGAAATAGTAAAAGAAAAAAACAATGATCCTGATAGACAAATAAAAACATTTAATGTATATATTAAGACAAAAGATAGACTAGGGAAATATTTTACAAATATTCCACATACATAGTTTAAAAAATTCCTACAAAATAATTTTTAAAGCTTCATCTTAAAAAAAAAAAGCAATGGAGATGAAGCAGCACTACACAAGGGAAGTGATGTAAGTCAAATGTAAATCTGTAATATTCTCTTGTTATCAAAAAATGTAAACTTTTGAAAAATTCTATTAAATTTTCATTGATATTAGGGAATGGCATTTTTAAAGTATCAGTTTATAAGTCTATAAAAATCAAAAAATCTGATATATCAACTTCATCTGTTTAGGATTTTATAGCTATTCCTTGTTATAATTACTCAACTGCTACTTTTTAAAAATATATTTCTAGCGTTGATAGAGCTTTATTTATTTATTTTTTAATATTGATTTTTTAGTTGTAGTCAGACACAATACCTTTATTTTATTTATTTATTTTTACATGGTGCTGAGGATCAAAGCCAAGACCTCGCACATGCTAGTTGAGCACTCTACCTCTGAGCCACACCCCAGCCCTCAATTGTTACTTTTATAAACAGCATCCACTCAAAAAAAAAAAAAAAAAAGAGAGAGAGAGAGAGAAACAGAAAGAAAGAAAGAAAATTTGATATATTTTTAGAAAGCATGCAACCAAGATAAAAACCTCATTTGGATCTAGAAATATGCAAATTATTTTAATTTTTTTTGTTTGTTTTCACTGAGTTATTCCCTGAGCTATTTGGGTTACCTGTCTGCAATTGGATAAATACTGGAATGCAGAGACAGCATTTGTAAATCTTTATAGTGATTTGAAAGAGTAATTTTGCATTCACTGAATCTGGTGAACAGAAACTGTAGCTTGTATTTTATTTGTTTATCCATGCATTTATTTTCAGTGATTCTCTTTATGATATTGTACAAAAATCCCTTCTGTTTTTCTTTTGCATTTTGCTTTACCTTCACATATTCCCTTCACATCTTTTCTTTCCTGCCTTCCAATCTTCCCTCCTCTCCCTCCACCTCTGGGTTACTGCATCCAGGAGAGGGTGCAGTACATGCCATGGTGAAGGGGAATGGAGCTCAGCAGAGGTTCAGGAAAAGGGGGACATTGGGGGGGGGGAGAGAAAGAGGCCATCATAATTAAGAGCCTGAGCACATTGAACAGGGCATGTAATGATTGGACACACAAGTAAATGCATTGCAAATAATAAAATGAGTTTCTTATTGTCAGAGACAATATTTAGGATGACTGAAAAGGGGGGAAGGCTAGAAGGAACTCATGGAGTTGAAATTAGGGGCATCAGACTTAATTTATTTTTTAATATAACATACACAGATAAAACAATTGTAATCTAAACATAGATATTACATTTATGTACATATGATTATATGCATACATGCATATATGTCTAGCACATACATAGATTATATATAATATTTATGTAATATATCTGTACTGCACTTTATGTAATATATAATAATATACAATATATAATACAAATATTGTATACATCTGTGGACACTATTTTTATATCATTTATACCATGAATATTATATCTGTTGGTATTATATATTTTATATGTTATACTCATAAGTAATGTTTTGTTTGTAAACAATATTACATGTCATCTATTCACATAGTTTGCTACATAATAGTATATATTTTATATATTAAAATTGCATATATTATTAGCACATTTTATAAAAGATTGTTATATAATACTAATTATTTTAGTTTGTGTTTTATGTATATGTGTATGTATTATATTTCCTAGTTCTTTACACAGTGAGCTTTTCAGTTAATTTTTTATTTCTGTCAGAAAATAATAATCTATAAGAATCATCTAACTGAAAAATACTCTCACTGCTGGACTGAGAAATACATGTCACCAAATCAGGGCCTCAGAAGAATTTTGGATATTCACAATAACTTTCAATTGTAGATTTCATCAGATTAGGAGATCTGCAGACAAAAGTGTATGGGAATATATCAATACCATCTTGAAAGACTCAGTACTAGAGAACCAGGGTATGTACACAGCACTGAGGCAGAAGAATAAAGAACAGTGGTTCATGACAGAATTCCATGGGCCAAAACTCCCTGGGCAGAGTTATTAAAACGGGGTCATCACTGCAGAGCAGGCTTTGGCTGCTCCTGGAAAAGCAAGAGGACCACTCAGACCCTGCAAGATGTCACCTCTGCAATCAGTCAAGATTCTTGGTTATAAACATTTAAGAATCTAACTTTTCCAGTATTTGCTCACCTTTAGAAATAAGAGATGCTTGTGACAACGTCAGGATCTTTCTTCCCTTTGCAGAATTGTCCCTGTGAGTTTTGCTGTTGAGGGATGCAAGTCTCTGCCCCTGAGAATCTTCCTGTGTGGGCCTCTCACTTCCAGGGAAGGAGAGAGTCCTAGATAGAACACAGGACACCTTTTACTAATCAGTTAAATTTAAGGAACTACTATTCTTTTAACTCGGATTTTATAAGCACTCTATGTTGGGAAAGAGCTTAACAAATTTTCTGTTCATAGGGATTTCTAGAATTTATATTCCAAAAAATAGGAAGTGTGTCAGTCTATCCAGGGAGCTATAACAAAATCACCTTACACCAGGTAATATATAAATAATAGGAATTTAATGCTCACAGTTCTGGAGCCTGGGACGTTCAAGATCAATGTGCTATCAGATTCACTCTCTAGACAGTGCTCCATTTCTTGCAGAAGGTGCATACTGGTTGGGTCATATCACAACATAGCAAGGAAGTTTCCTTAAACCTCCTTTATAAGGGTACAAGTCCCATTCCTTAGGGTGGAGTCCTCTTGACATAATTATATCCTACAGGTCCCACCTTTTAATGCTGTCACACTAAGGATTAAGTTTCAATTTATAAATTTGGAAAGCACAAATATTCAGACCACAGCCAGAAAGAGTAAAGTGTATAATGTGATTTACTCATTTTCTAATGAAGCATCAAGTCATCAAAAATATGAGTTACACCAAAAATATGAAATACAATCTAATATCTTCATGACATAGATTATACAGAGCACATACTTTTTGTTTGATGGAATGTTAAATCCCTTTTTTTATGGCTTACATAATTACATAAATTCTTGAATGTATTTTCAACCAAATATACTAATGGCTGCAACTTGCATAATTAATTACTGTTGTCAAACATAAACCTGGAGTGATCTAGTTTACAGATTAAATCTAGTTTTTAAGTTCAGTGTATAGATTCAGGGTGTGAGTACAACTGGTTGCAAGATTCCCTCAGTTTTTCTTACCAGGGTTTATGAAATGGTTTCTAGGTTTCAGGCCCTTTTCCAAGCACTTTATAAGCATAAACTCAGTTGATTTTGTGCTCCATGAGGAGCTCATCCCACCTCTATGAGGTGCATGCTCTCATTATCTCTAAGTGAAGCTTCACACTATTTGGATCAATTTGATTCTTTACACTTTTTTAAAGGCTTATTTAAAATTTAATGGGGAAATGCAATGGGTTGGGAAGGGATTCACAATAGAGAGAAACAGGGCCTTATGTTAATGTGAGTGTTCTTCAAACTCTGGATATTATATTAGCTTGATGAATTAGCTGCTCCACGTTTTCAACCACTGAAGACTTCTGTAATTTCTTTGTATCATATTCTTTGGGTTCTTTTAGACTCATAACAGATTTGCCTGTATTTTGAATTAAGCATTCTGACTAGTGTTTTCTGAATAAATTATCAATTGAAACCAAAAGGAAAAAAATCATGGAACAAATGTCCACTTTGAATTATCATAGAACAATTATTCTCCCAAGAGATAAGGCAATTTGAAACACATTGATAGAAACTACAAACAATGTCACCCTTGCCCATAATCCCCCTGTAACTGCCTGGGAGGAAGAGAATGCAGCATGAAATATCTGAGCTCAACAGCTTGTTAGCTAATTTCATCATTTTTTCATGAAAAGAGAGTGAAAGAAACAGAAATATTCATTCATGTAAAAGAGCCCTGGAAAGCTTGACAGGTGGCCGAGGAAGAAACTCCCATATTTACAATTAACCAGGAGCTCAGGGATTATGGACAGATTTACAAAGCTGCATAAAAAGAGGCTCTTGAAGATAAGAAAACCAATAAATGGCATTGGGATTCTCCCTAAAGTGATCTGAATAATCTGAAATTGGTGAGTGACTGCCACATGCAAAAGGATTTATGGATCTTTGCTGTTGGATAGAGAAGAAATGCTCATGTTGTATTATCTGATTCAGATGAGTCAGGCATAAAGTATTATGCACTTAATAAAGTTTTAAAATTAGGTAATCTAGAGGCCTTCTAAAACCATTGTTTCCCTTCTATGTAATTTGGGGGAAGAAGCACATAAAACAGAGATGGATAAGAGAAGATCAAGTACTCAGGGCCATAACTTTGTCAAATCAATCACATTTAATTGTATCTATTCAAGCATTTGCTCACCCAATAGATACTTACAGGGTTCTGCTTATAGTAAGTCCTTGATTTTCAGTAGGCGCATGTTATGAGAGTATGGCTATGGGGCATATATTTTGTTAGTCTCTCTCTTCTCTCTCTCTCTCTCTCTCTCTCTCTCTCTCTCTCTCTCTCTCTCTCTCTCTCTCTCTCTCTCTCCCTGCTTCCTGATCACCATAATATCACCTGTTCACCTCCACCACATTCATCCACCATGATGTTCATCTATTGCCCCAAGGAATGGAGCTTGCTGTCTAGGGACTGAGACCTCTGAAATCATGAGCCCCCAAATAAACTCTTCCTCCTCTACAATCCTTTAGTCTGGTTGGGTCCTTTGGTCACAGCAGTAGTAAAGCTGACAAAAACAGTGGGAAAATAGAATATGAAATATAATGTTACTGGAGAGGTAAGCCCCCACATTCTTGTTAATTACATGTCAACCATCCTGAAGGGAGACAAAACTTGCCAAATCTGCTAATTTCCAATAATATCTCTTAGCAAGAGTAAACCTTCTATTACTTATCCTCTCAGAGATGAAACAGTATTTTTTGATTAATCAAATCATCCAGGTAATGGAGAGCTGCCTTTTAGAGAAAATGTTGCTTTATTTGAATGTTTACTCTAAAACTAGCTTTCCTTCAACATGTCTGTCCTCATGAACTCTACAGGTCATTGAGAGTATCTGGCTCATCATCCAATATGGACTAAGTTCTGCCTATGAGGTTTTTTGTTTGTTTGTTTTTTAAGAATTTTTATCTAATTATATGTTTTGTAAACAAAACTACTGTGACTTTGCCTGGAAATCAGAAACACTCCATTCTGAGCTTTGCTTACCTTGCTTAATAAGGATGACCTTTTAAAAAACAAACAAACAAATAAGGAAGCTAACAAAAAACACTTAATTGGTCTTAATTGGTCTTGGACCTTTAGCTAAATAATAACTATAAGAGCACTGTGTCTATGGAACTCTACTATCAATGTAGAAAATAAAGAGATGCTCTTGGCCAGATTATTTAAATCCCTGAATGTCTTGAGCCAAACTCTCTGCACAATGTATGACTTGCCCTCTTATTTTACCCACGGATTCAGGTTTCTTTTTATAGATTTACTTCACATTTCCAGGCCCTTATCACATCTTGGTTTGCTTACCTTTGAATGTAATTTCTTTGTTCTGCGGTCTGGGAACCTCACATACCCACATACTCAACAATAATATATTTTTAAAAGAAAACTAATTTGAAAGTAAACTGAAAGGAAACTCATTTCTTTCTGTTTCGGGGGAAAAAAAAGTGATTTGAGGTTTGAATGTGCTCGTACTTTTAGTTGTTCTTTGACAGAAAAGTGCAAGAGACAGCTAGAAATGCACAGCCAAACCCCATAGATCATTGAGGTCATTTTAGACAAACCCTACACTGAAATGCCACCTGCTGTCATCGATCCTGTAGATGCTTTGTGCCACATGAAGGAGAGAGAAAGGCTGCCCTGAATGGGGGCTCTTACCTTCAGCATTCTGAAACTCCTTCACCCTTTGATGTATTAAAATATTTAATCAAAATCAAATGCTGCTGCCCCTATTTATACAAGTGCTTTATTATCCTGTACATTATACCACAACCTGCCTGGTTCTTAATGTGACCTGAAGAGCTAGCCGGCATTTATTACAAATGCAAGGCACTGAGCTTCTGGCTGAGCAATTAATCACTGACACCAAGGAATTTCTTCTCTTCAGGTGGGGAACCCATCCAAAAACTAAGAAAAATAATCGGGCTAATTAATTCTTATCTGCAAAGAGCAATTAGATAAATGACCTTAAAAAAGTCTTGTCACCCCTGGTGAGACACTCACTTTCTAAATAGAATATGTCACAGCCTCTTTTCACTGGGCAAGTGATACTGTGAAATGGAGATGACAGAAGTGAATGAGAGGGAAATGATAGGGGAGCAGGTTAATTAGAATGAAGGCAGATGAGAGAGGAGAGAGAGAGAGAGAGAGAGAGAGAGAGAGGAAGAATATGAAAGAGAGAAAGAGAAAGAAGATGGAGATGGGAGAGAGAGAGAGATTCGTCATGATCTTGCCACCCCACCCTGCCCTCCTTGTGAATACAGGCAGGTGACAAACAGAGCAAATTCTTATACTTCAAACATGTTGGAACTCATGAGGCTGGACTGCTCTCTGCTTTCTTTCCTGCAACACATTGCTTTCTACCAGTGAACTGCATGTCCAGTGCTTGGCTTTCCACATACAACCCTGCAGGTGGGCAGGTACAGAACAGTGTTAAAAACCACCAAGTACATCTTTTTTCAAAGCTCCTTTTTGATTTTGACTCTCTGGTCATTCACATGCTTGACAACAGAACCAAGTCGTGGAACAGTGTGACCTTAAAAACTGACTGCCAGGGCTTAAATATTTACATGTCCAAAATACACCGTTCACATGTTTTGTTTTGTTTTATAAATAGTTTTGGTTGTGTTTTCTCTCTCTCTCTCTCTCTCTCTCTCTCTCTCTCTCTCTCTCTCTCTCTCTTTCTCTCTCTCTCTTTACAAGACAAATAGAAAAACATACTTTTTGCTGGTGAATTAACTTTTTCATTTTTCTCTCTTCTTTCTTCTCTTCTTCTTTCTCCTTCTCTTCTCTGTTCTCTTTAATGTAAACCACTAGCAAAATTCCTCAGACTTTACTTGTTTTTGATTACCTTTACAATTTGAAGAACATTGGTTAAATATTTAAGAGACCTTTTAATTAGGAATTGTCTGCATTTCTGATTGTTTATGATCAGATTGAAGTTCACATTATTTATGATTACATTTGGGGGAGGAAGACAATAAGGTAAAGTGCCATCTTTTCACATTATATAAAGTGTGCAAGTGATCAACATGAGCTACCACTGTTGGTATTGACCTTGCTCTCCCTACTGAGGTCATGTTTCTCAGGATTTTCCAGTGTAAAATCATTGCCTCCTACTTCTCATATTTGCATACTGTGCTCTGGAAGAGAGCCACTACATGCAGCCTGAACTTAAGGGATGAGGAATTCTGCTCCATCCCTTGAGGATGGAGTATCCAGTTAACTTACTTGGATCCTTCTGCATGAGCTATTTTTTTGTCTCCCTATTCATTTACATATTAAGTTATTTATTTATACACATTTTAACTCATATTTTCTCCTTTTATATTTGTATATAATACAATATTATTATATTTGTTTTGGAGTTTGAATTGTTACAACTTTGTTGACTAGATAGTTTTTTTTCTAGTTGGCTCTTGCATCCCTTTAAAATCATATATTGTTGTGGATTATTATTATTATTATTATTTCTTAGAGCTTCTTCTTTTTTGGCACTACAAGATGCTCCCAATTCTAAGAATAAATTTTTACCCCACCATTAAAGATAAAGCATATATTGACAGAGCAGTAACAAACACTATGTTAAATTCAAGTGAAACTGTTGTAGGAGACAGGAAAGAGAGAAGGGAAACATTGCAGAAGGGAAGAATTTGTGGAGGAGTCCAAGGAAGAGGCCTAAGGCAAGGCAGTGGCTGGCCTCAATTCCTGGTTTGCTCAAATCCTTTCCACAAGCTGCTATAAATTCATTTTTTTCATTATTTGCATTTTTTATTCCAAAACACAACTGTTACAACTGTTTTGTATTCATAGGAAAATTGTATGATACAGTTATGAGGAAGACTATACTAATTAGATTTTTGGTTCTTTTATTCACTAGCTGTGTGATCTATGCTAAGTTTAACCTCTTTGGGCCACAGCTAATTCAGAATGGGCATACGTGCAGGTAGACAGACAGACAGATAGAAAGAAGGAAGGCTGGAAAAATTGGTAGGTAGATGGATGATAGATAAATGAATGGAGGAGACAGAGAATAGGATTCCTGTGAACAGCTAATGCACTAGCATATTAAGTGCAAGATGTAAGAAAAACCACAGAGTGGGTGGGTATTAAGTCTGTCAGCACCTCCTGAAAATTTGTTATCTGGTGCACTGACCTGTCTATTTAAATATCTGTTTCACCAATTTTGGAGGCTGCTAACATCAAAGTATTGAGTGTGCATGTGAATTATGCTGAAGGCAATGTTACTAAATCTACTTAAGTAGCCCCAAAGTAGCAGGCTTGCCTGTTTCTTAAAAGCAATTTTTATTTTAGGCAAAGTAAACATTTAGTGAAAACTAATTTCTTCTTGTATAAATATTTTACATTTCATAATCCTTATGAGATGAAGCAGAGGGAGAAAAGATAAAAAGGAATAAGATATACTTCAAAAAGTTTTTCAAGGTTTATTACAGATCAAAGACAAGATAAAAGGTTAACTTAGAGGTTCCTTCAAGCACCACCCCAATATGAATAACTCGAGAAAGAGGGAAGGAATCCCCAAATGGTACAATTTATACATTAGCTTAAAGTACTAAACAAACTAAATAGGCTTTTGCAATGGTTAAGGTAAGTCTTTATCTAGCTTACACTAACACTGTAATGCATAGTAAGAGGGTGGCAATAGATGCAATTCATTTCCATTACAGTGAGTTGCTAACAGAGGACTACCTCTGCAGGACTCCAATCAGACGATTATAAAACTAAGGCTGCTATTCAGTAGGTGGGAAGTGTACCTGCAAATGAGCCTCTTATTAAACTGCAATTCTGCTCCATAAAACTCCACTGGAAAATAGTACATGTTGACAGCAAAACATAGGACATAGTTAGCGTTAACCCCAGGTCTCTCAATCCCCATTAGAGACAAGTTTTTCTTCAACCGAGTTACTGTAAAAGTATTATGTGCACTCTCTTGTTGAGCAAGGAAAAATAAAATATGTCTCTCTGAATGCTTCTCCAATGCACATTGGATATTGAAACTTTAACATGCAGAAAATTTATTTTTGAACTTGTGAAAGTAGCTGAGATATCTGGAGAAGGCACTGAGTTGTTGATGACAATTATGATGGTGACAGCTCATTTCTTGCTTTACTAGTGTATTAGTCCATTATCTGTAACTAAAACAAGATGCTCAGGCTGGGTAACTTGATAAAGAAAAGAGGTTCACTTAGCATATAGTCCAAGACATTCAAGGGCATGGTGAGGATCTAATGGTAGATGGCTTCACAGTGGCAGGAACATGTGTAAGAGGGAGAGATCACTTAGCCAGACAGAAAGCCAAAGAGCAGCCTGAGAGTGGTCATGATTGTTCTTTTATGACAACCCTCTCATAATTACTAACTCAGAGGCTCATGAGAGTAACCTTAGTGATTCTGAGGGCAGAACCCCGACAAGACCTGATGACCTCCCAATAGGCTCTGCCTCTTAAAGTTTCCATCCCCCTTCAATATTGCCACACTGGAGACCAAGTCTCTGACACACGAACCTTTGCAGAACACATTCAACTCATGTCAACACCATAGCAGTCAGGTACTGTACTAGGTCACTACAAATACTAGATTACTTATATATTCTTCTTTTAAACATATTTTTCATTAGAACTACCTAGTGTTAAAAAGAGCTAATTAGAATAATTATGGCTTCCTTGCCTATTCAATTTTAGGAATTCAAAGAAAATTGAAATAAAACCATTTAGGAGAGATTTCTGATAATATTATAGACAGTTTAATCACTAGATTTTCAAAATTAGGATGTCATGTGTGATATTTTTATATAATACATAAAATCTGTCTTGTCACATGTAACAAACATGAAATATAAGAAATAGGAAATATTACACAAACACACATACACTCGTGTGTGTGTGTGTGTGTGTGTGTGTATGTTTGTTATTCATTCCATCCCTTTAAGTGATTTTATGAACTGAAAAGAAAACAAGTAACACTCAGAAGCTAAAAACTAACCAACATTCAAATAACTAAATTACTATCTGGGTCTTCAACTTTGAAAGTATGTGAAAATGGACTCACTGGGACTGGGAAACATGAGACAAATCCTAGACCAAGGAGGAAGGGTCAAAACACACATAAAACTCAGATTACACTTCACTGTTAGGATAATAAGAAAGAAAATTTCATGTAAATTCTCCTCATTCTCGAATTAGTAACATTACTTGTCAAATCTTAGCACTATAAACTTAGCACTTAGGAACTATAAACTGGCTCATTTGTGGACTGAAAGCTTAAATTCATGATACATAAGTGATCTGAGACGTCTCAAATAGAGAATCTTTTAAAATGTATTTGTGACTATAATCCTTTCTTTGGAAAACTTACAGGAACAAAGTCAAACCAAATCAAATGAAATCAAAACAAACAAACAAAAATCTAACACAAAAATCAATAAAACCTATCCCTTGGACTTTATCATCAAACCAGAATTCATAGGATTCCCACTGATAAAGTTCTAAGACTATGAGTTCTCAGTCAAGAACACACACACACACATACACACACACACACACACACACACACACACACACGAATCAAAGGAGCCAGGAGCAAAAGAGTAGAATTAAATTGAAAAATCTTCTGGTTTTAGAATTATCAGCCACAAACTATAAGAGCCACTTATATAATATATTTAAAGAATAAAAGACTGAAATTATGATAAAAACAAAAAAATAATAAAATGATCATGAATATATGAAAAGCAATAGAATATTATTTCTAAAAATAAAAATTAAAAAGAGTAATTAAAATTTAATGAATTAAATATCCACTGATTGATTGGGATGTAAGTCAAAGCTAAAGAGAGAATTATTCTTGGGGCTGGGGATGTGGCTCAAGCTCGCCTGGCATGCGTGCAGCCTGGGTTTGATCTTTAGCACCACATACAAACAAAGATGTTGTGACCGCTGAAAATTTAAAAATAAATATTAAAAATTCTCTCTCTTTCTCTCTCTCTCTCAAAAAAAGAGAGAATTACTCTTAATAACAGAAAAGACAGATTCTAATATCAGACAAAACACAACTAAAGAGAGAATTAATAAAAAGGAGAGAAAGATGAAGAAAGCATCCAGAATGGAGGATAGAGCAATAAGGAGAGTGAAACACACAGAATAAAAGAGATTTGAGTACATGGAAAAGATAGTAAGAGGATCTGATAAAGGTACAAGTTTAATGTAATAAATAAAGGAGAGAAGCCAGGCACAACAATATATACATGTAATTTCAGCAATCTGGGAAGCTGAGGCAGGAGGGTCATGAGTATATGGCCAGCCAGCACAACTTAGTGAGACCCCATCTCAAAAAAATACATAAATAAAAAGAACAGAGGGGCTGAAGATATAAAAAAAAAAAAAGAAAAGAAAGAAAGAAAAAAATATGAAAGAAAGGAAAGAAACACTTTGTGATGGGGGAGAGGTACTGTCATCCAAAACAAGCCTTACAATTTTCTAGAACTGGTTAAATATACCAATTTATAAATTCAGAAAACCTAAGGTAGTATAAATTAAAAATAAAGTCCAACTTTAGACCTATCATGCTAAAACTGCTAAACATGAATAGTAAAGTCAAAATCTTCAAGGCATTTACAAAAGAGGGATTGTTGGGTGCGGAGCAGGCTGAACAGATGTTGGCTTCAAGGTAGCCCACGCACTCAAACCCCCCTCTATCTGGTCCTTTATCACCTGTTTGTGTCAAGTCCCGCTCAAGGCTGAGCACTCAACCCCCTTTGGGCCAACAAGGCAGCTTGCAGACCCAGAGGCCCCATTAGATTTGGGCTATAAAAACTCCCTCCTGCCAGGCCCCTCTCTCTCTTGCTCTCTCTCTCTCTTGCTCCCTTTTTCTTGCTATCTCTCTTTCTTTCTCTGTCTCTCTCCTGCGTGCACTCCCCCCATCTCTTTCCTTCTTTCTTTTCTCCTCTGTTGCACTGCTGCAATAAAGATCTTTTGGTTACTCTGAGTGTTGTGGTCACTTTCCTTTCAGGGATGAATCTGAAAAGAGCCACAATGAAACAGTCAAATAACTTCTTCACAGGCCCCAATTGAACGATAGAAGGCAGATATCTAGGAGAATATGCTAAACTATGAAATTCTTCACTGAAGAAAACACAAACACACAAAAATGATGTCCAATGAAAATTTGTGAAATACAAAAATAATGATGATTCCACAAAATATAAAATGTTTATGAATGTTATAATATAATCTAAAAATATTACATCTTTAAACATAAAAATAAAATGTATGATTTGTGAGTTTAAAAGACAAGATTAAAAATTTCACTGAACTAAATAAAATTTAGCTGAGAGTGATCTAAACAAACTTTGTATGTATATGATATTTTTGTGAAGAAATCAAACATATTGATTGATTCATAATTTGATAAGTACATTAACATTTCTAAAATGACCTATGATGAACAGACATGTATATAACCTGTGAGAGAAAAAGAGCACATCTTCAAAATCAGCATCACACAGATGAAACTAAAGTGTGCTACCAGCCTGAGCTGGCCCTGAGCCCACATTAACCATGTCTGGGGTTGACTCAGACATGCTTTTACTTTTTAAATACATGACAGTGGAATGTATCACAATTCTTATTACACATATGGAATACAATTTTTCAAATCTCTGTTTGAATATAAAGTATTCACACCAATTCATGTCTTCGTACATGTACTTTGGATAATGATGTCCATCACATTCCACCATCATTGCTAACCTCCTGATCCCTCCATTCCCCTCCCACTATTCCTCCCATGCTCCCTCTCCCTAACCCACTATGAGTCAGTCACTTTATATCAGAGAAAACATTTGCCATTTTTTTTGATTGGCTAATTTCACTTAGTATTATCTTTTCCAACTGCATCCATTTCCCTGCAAATGCCATGATTTTATTCTCTTTTATTGCTGAGTAATATTCCATTGTGTACATATGCCACATTTTTAAAATCCATTCATCTACTGAAGGGCATTTAGGTTGGTTCCACAGATTAATAGGATTTGAATAAGAAACATGTCATGACAAATTAGTTAAGGAAAGATTAACTTTTCCAGAAACACTACAAGAAAAACTAGTTATTCAAATAAAATAAAATAGATTGCTACCTCACATGAAAGTAATCAATTATAGATTGTCTTTAAGTGAAGAGCAAAACTATACACATTAAAAAAAAAAAACAGGGACATTGTTGTTCCAAGGTAAAATAAAATTTCTCAAACATTACCCAAAATATGCATACTGTAAATTTGATATGATTAAAATGAAAAACATAGGTTCATTAAACTATATTATAGAATGAAATCACTAGCCCAAAATAAAACACACACACACACACACACACACACACACACACACACACTCACACACACACACCTTCAAATTAACAGTTTGTAAAATATAAACATTGCAGTAGATAAATATAATTTTACATAACAGATATTTTGAATGGCCAATACACACATTAAACAATGTTCAACCTCATGGGTTGAGACATTGCAAATTACAATCATAATGAGATGATTATCACATTAGCAAGAATTTAAAACCAAGCTTTACTTAGAACTTATATAAATAGAACCCAATAAAAACTTTGTTTTAGTGTTCACTGATACATCTCCTTTAAAAAAACCACTTGCCATCATTAAATAAAGTCAACTCTTTGTATTTCATCATTCTTCTTTCCTCCTCTAGGTACATATCCCAGAAAAGTTTTATATATCTATAATAAACTGGAAATAGCACAAAAGTGTATAAAAAAAAGAAAGGATAAATTTCTGTACAATGAAGTACTACAACAGGGAAAACAAATGAGTTACACATCCATAAAAATATGGAACAATATAATTTTGGGCAAATTAAAACAAGAACAACAAATTGCACATATGATTCAACTTATATATGAGGTTTAAAAACACCAGAGAAAATACTATCTTGTTAAGGTCACAAATGTGTAAGTGTGCATGCGTGTGTGTGTGTGTGTGTGTGTGTGTGTGTGTGTGTGTATAAATCACCAACTGGCAAAGGAAAGAAAAAGTTCACAATTCAGAACAGAGATCACCTCTGAAGACATCAAGGAAAGGGTGCAGTTGAATAGAGACATGCCAAGGGGTTCTGAATTAGTGGTAATAACTAATGCTCTACCTCTTGACATGAATTGTGCATATTATTATTCCTTATATTTGCACTATTTTTAATTTTCTAAACATTTTTAAAAGATGAGGATTTTTTGAGAGAGAAAATTTGGGGAAAAATACTTGTCGCAATTCTTAAAATAAAAAAACAAGTCCTTTAGATTCATGGAATTAAAATCAAAATGGATTTTACATAACTAGTCCATGATATAATTGCTACCAAATCACATGGTCAATTATCTTATATAATTCAGGAAGTAACAAGAATTTATCTCCCAGAACTTTGATTTTCGATAATTTCAAGCAAAATTGAAATTAAAAAAAATATGTATCAGCCACATACAAAATATTTGTTGAATTCTCCCTTTCCCCCTACCCCTATCCTCCTGCCCATCACTTTAAGTTTTTAAAATTCATCATAGTATGGTCTATTAGTCTTTTAAATAAGGTAATATCTTCTGTCCACTGTGCCTCCTATAACAAGTGGAATAAATGTGGACTACTACATTTTCACTGAATGCAAACCTACCTTTGATGTTATAGCCATTTTGTTGTTGTTGTTGTTGTTTTGTTTTGTTTTTGTTAATTTATTGTTATTTTTTGAAACTGTCTTCTGATTCGGTGACTACATATCAAACCTCAATGGATCTATCAAAAATGGTTTTTGTCCAGAGAAATCTGCTTACAAACAAAATGTTTGTCTCAACTGTTTGAAATGAAAAATTGACTCTTTAAGTTCCCTAAGTATGTGAACTTTGTCTTCTCCTCTTCCTCCTCCCACTGAGCCTCATAAGTATAGAGGTTCAATTAATAATAAGCAAGTGGCATTAAATCCCAGCACAGCTCTGCGTGGTGCCCCCTGGTGCAAGCGCACCCACGTGGCCTGAATTGAAATAACCTGGGAGAGTGGGCGGAGGTCTCTAAGTTAACAGAAACCACATTTCATCTTTATCTCTTCACTTAAAAGCGGATTGGCCTCTGTGTTTCAAGGTTATCACCCTTGTCTGAGAACCGAAGGGACTTGAAATACTCTTCAAAAATGCTGTTGTTGACTTTCAAAGAAGGCTCTTCTCCCTGGCTCGGGCTCCCGCTCCCCGCCCCTGGCAGAAACCGGTGGGCTTTTGAGTGACTTATGCTTCAGTGGCTGAAATGATTGAGGCTGACTCAAACCCTACAGGCAGGCCTCACAGCCACACGCTCGGCCTAACTTATGTAAACATCGTCCGATGACAGCATTCTCCTACCCCATCTGCAGCTGCAAGGGAATCCATTATTTTTCCCATCCCGGGGGAAGGGAAAGGTCTCCGGCATCATTACTCCTAGGCAAATGTAACTGACTCTACCGCATACCCTAATTTGCTTGCCATAATTATAGGTCGCTCACCCGCTTTGTTATTTTCAACTCCCACCTCCCCCCCCCCTTTCTTTTTTGTTCTTATCAATAATAAATGGAGCCCGTGAATCATTCCGCTGTAATATTTGGATATTATGAAAATGCTAATAATAACAAGGTAGCGTCAGCAACACCCTGGTTTTTATCAGCTGGTCAGATGCTCTATTAGGCAGCCAGTGAGCAGTTCAAGCAAATTGGTTATGTTAATGTCCTGCAGTACTTGGAAAAGATGAGGAGTTGGCAATTAATTTTTTTTTTTTCAAGCTGCAGGCCGACAGGCAAATTTATATTCCTCCCTCTCCGTGGGATCAAGCTCAGAGAAGGTGAGGTAGGAAAGTGAGCTTCAAGCAGCTTTCCAGGATCTAATTGAATGGTGCTAAATAAAACCTGGAGAAAAGGGGGGAAGAGGGGAAAGAGCTGCACCCAACAATGGGCAGGCTCTGCTCTTCCCCATTCATTCCGCTGACAGGGCTTTTGCAACTTAAACCTGTTTTATTAATTATGTTTGACATTTCCTTAATTAGTTTCATTTACATCCCATCAGCCCCAACCAGACGATTGCTCCATACATCATTTTACTAGAGGAGCGTGATGCCTACAGAATTATAACAACAACAGACAATTTTGTGTAACTTACGGGAAATTAGTGGACAGTCCTTTCCATTTTGCATGGCTTGGTAGAAAGGGGTGGCGGTGGGGGGTGGGGTGGGAGAAAAATCACTCCTTTCATTTTCTGAATCTCAAAGATCTGCCAATATATTTGTAAAATTAAAGTCATGCAAATTGTATATATTGGATATAGGTTTCAACAAATCTTCAAAATTATTAGGAAACAGAAGTGATATAATCCTGAATAAATGAAGTAGGGCCACAAACAGTAGAAATCGCCTTAACCCTTGCAACCTAATGTCCCCTGCTGTCACTGGTCAAGTGTACCTATTTGTTCCTTATCTAGGAACTCAGCCAGCACACAGATTTAGGAACTTTGGGGCTTGCCAAGCCCTGTGTATGCCGTTGACCAAAATTAATGAATGAATAAATAGAGAGCCCCAGGTCCAGATCTAATCTGTCCAAATTTACTTTGTGACTGTGAGTCATCTAACCCTCTGGTTTTGCTTTGAGAGAATGGAATAACATAATATATATGACAGGCATTTAAAAGCATGAGGTACTGTGCTCATATAAGGTACTATTTTTGTTGGCATTACTATGGTTCAGGTCTTATGTCTGTGATAGAAGTTCTTTGCAAGGCTCCTGATGCTTGTACCTGTGGGTCCATGCTTTAAAAGTCTGACTCAAATCTTTAGATCTTTTGAAGAAAGTCCTAAACACTTACCTCTGAGTCCTATCTGAGGTCCTGATTCCAGGATTATAATAGTCTTATCCCTTGTTTGTCCAAATGGCATCTTGCCACTAACCATTGTCTTTGTTGAGTTTCTTGGGTTTAGCTCTTATCTTCCTGATCTTCATTCCTGTGGCCACCTTTGTGAGGCATGACCATATGGAACCAATCAACCTCCCTCTTTCCCAGCCTCCCTTCATATGATGACCTCTTACTACCCAGGTTCTTGAGTGATATTTCCCTAAAATTTATATTCAGAATCAATATATGAGGTGAATGACCTTTTTTTCCAAGTTGTATTTTTTCAAACAACTAGATACTATAGGACTTGGTTATTAATTAATACACTTCCAGTTACACAAAACCATGGTCAATAATGTTTTTCTGATTATTAGCACTATTCGTCCAGTTTACAATTCTTTCATTCCCAAAAGTTCTCATTATTTTTTATTGAAATTATAATCTAGGGTTATGACAGCTATTGGTTTTGCAATGTTTTATTGAGCAATAGCCAATCAAGATAAATGCACAGGGCTGTTATTCATTCTTTTAGGTTGAGCTTCAGAGGTGTTGCTTCTAAGTAATGAGCACAACATGTACTACAATTAATTGGCAACTTCTACATAGGTTAATCCATAACACTTTAATGAGCACCAATAAACCAGAGTTATCACATAATTCATTATTGAACATATTATAGTTTACGTTAATGAATCTTGTATTTCTCTAACCACTAAACATTTCTCTTTCTTTCTGGAGCTAGTCTTTTAAAATTCATTTCTATCATAGAGAAATCCATGATCCTCTTCTTTTCTAAAACTATTTGTGGTATGAAGTTGTCCTTCAAAGCTTCTGTCTAAAGAAGTCTCCTCTCTCTAGATTTCTGCCATTAGTAACATCCATGTGCAAATCCATCTCACAAGATCTTCTAATTCTGCTTTATTTTTAATTTGTTTTCACTACTATATTCCTTACATGAGTCATAGGTATCTACTATAACCTGTTTCTTTCTCTGACTACTTTGCAAATACCCTTACACTTCTACCATTGATGTAAAGTTTCTTAAAATCATCTTCCTTCCTAATTAGCATCTACAATTCCAATTTGAAATCCTAGATTTTTTGTTTTTGTTTGTTTGTAGCACTTACATGGAAACTAGCCCTTCCTTCTTGAAACTCTACTTTTTCCTCTATTTTTCCTGTCTTCCAATCTATATATTAAAAAAAATACAAACAACAAACTTAAATCTCAAGAGTGTCCTCTGAAGGGTTTGCTAGAAGGAAAATTCTACTCCTTCAAGAGTTTGAACAGGGAGAAGAAAATGAATGTGTAAACATGAATGCTAATGTATTGAAGGAAATGTACCAATGAGCACAAATGGTCTTTGCTTCTAGACCTGCTGGCAAGGTCAATGTTCTGCAAGTCACTAGTCCCTAGTCTTGTTTTTTTTTTTTTTATTTTTTGGTTTTGTTTCTTTCTAACTTCTCTCTCATCTAACACATTTCTAATTCTTGGTTATTTTTCTCTATTGTGGCTTCAACTAGATGCTTTTCAACTTTTCTCTGTCTAATGACATCATTTCTTGAAAACTAGCATGGATCAGAAATTCATCCAAAATTCTGCTGCTCCTGCCAACAGTCCATTGTTTTTTGTTTAAACTGAACACATCTTGTTCTTATGCTATTCCATCCATGTCGCTCTATGTCCAAAATCTGGAATGATTACACTATTAACTAAAAATCCACACATCTTAATCTAGGATTCAGAGTCCTTTCCCAAGCAATTCCACTCCTGCATTCACATGCCTTGTCATGGGTTCTGAATTGTGATGTTCATTTGCTTGGGACTACACCTTGGGTTTTCTCAGCTCCTGTTTTGGTTGATGCTATTTTTTTCCACTTGCTGTGTTTTCCAGATAAATTTTCCACTAATGCAGACCCCTTGTTTGGAGTTTAGTGCAATTTCCTCCAAGTGTGCACCCCCTAGCTCACTTACAGAATGCCCTGCTTTGAAAACCTCACTATTTCCCATCTCCACACTTTACTTTCACTTCTGCCCTGACGTCAAACAGTTCTTATATAGTATAATCTTTTTTTTATATTTTTACATATTACTTTTTTTGCATAGCACATGTGTGATGTTTACTAAATATTGGTAAAGAGCAGGACACGATGCTGTGATTATTACCCAGTACAAATTAACTGGAGTGTTGTACAAACTGCTGCTAAGGAAACACATGATGAATGAGAATTAATACTTTCACACAAAAAAATTTTAAAAAGTAATATACTATGAAAAGATCAAAGTGTTATGAAGGGTCATTTATCAAATTACCAGGACACTGTTCCTTGAAGTATCGATTATTTACTTCATTTCATGTAAATAGATAATTAAGGAAAAGCATAATTATGTTCATACAATTGCATTTAGAGAATAATAACTAACTTTGATAGTGTGTTTTCTAGGTACCAAACACTGAGCTAGCTTCTTTCATGGGTTATTTTAAATAAGCACAGCATAGAGTAAGTATCTATGTATATTTTGTAGAGAAAACTTAGGGTTGGATAGAGGATAAAAACTTTCTAGTTTACAAAACTATACCTAGTACCTGAACTGGGACTTGAATTTGGATCTCTCTGGGTATAAAATATTGTTCTTTCTACCACACTGTGAATTATTAATCATATTAGAACTTTACACAATCACATTAACCTTGAAAATGCTCAGTTGGTGCAGATTGGGAATAAGATCAAGCGCTGCTTGTGGTTTCGACTTATCTCGAAAGACAGCTAGTATTCATTGAATATTTACAATATGCTATTCCCTTATCTTAGAGCTTTACTGGTGAATGCCTTAAACATTTCAATCACATCAACCACACTAAATGGGTCCTGTGATTCCTATTTCACAAAATAAGAAGTTGAATCATGAAAAGTTTTGGTTCCTGGTCCAGGTCATAAGTCAAGAGATGGTAGAACCATGATCTAACTAATTCAAGAAGCTTCCAGAGAATCTCACCAGGGGTACTAGTTCCTTCCCCCTGGCAGAAAGGAAAATACCTCTAAAACCTCTGTGGTGAGGTCTTTGACAACAACTAGAATGTTTTATACATTTTTTAACATTCATACTTCACAACATCCTTAAGTGGTGAGGAATATTTCATGCTAAATCTACTCATTTGTCACTATTGTCAATGACAGCACTGCTTGCTTGTATTACGCAGGGTGGAAGTCAGAGAGGACAGCAGACTATTCAGTCACTGCACAAGTGAACATTCCTGAGAAGAAAGGGGGAAAGGATCAGGAAGAGAGAGAACAGGAAGAGAAAGAGATGCAGAGGAAGGTGAAGATGAAAAAGAAGAAGAGGAAAATGAACACCATGGAGAGGAAGGAGAAGAAGGAAGAGGGAATGGTCATGAGACCATTTCAGAGAAAGAGAGAAAGAAAGAAAGAAAGAAAGAGAGAGAGAGAGAGAGAGAGAGAGAGAGAGAGAGAGAGAGAGAGAGAGAAGAAGAAGGAAGGAAGGAAGGAAGGAAGGAAGGAAGGAAGGGGGAAGGAAGGAGGAAGGAAGAAAGAAAAAAGAAAGAAAGAAGAAAAAAGAAGAAAGAGAGAGAGGGAGGGAGGGAGGGAAAGGAAGGAAGGAAGGGAACTGAACTGGTGATGGACCCCATTGATAGAATGGTGGCCTAATGTGTGCAAGGACCTAGTTTTGATCCTCAGTATAAGAAAAAAAAATCAAGAAAGAGAGAGAGAGGAGGAAGAAGGGTGGATGTGTCTTATCTGTGAGATGGTGGCTCTTGGACTGGTCCTCACCTGTGATGCTCCTTCAATTTCCCTTCTTCTTGAGCCCTGTGTCCTGAGCGTTCCAAATATCAGGTCTTAGGGTCACTTTCTGTTCTACTGCTTCTATTTCAGTAATTCTATTTTACATTTGTATTTAGAGAAAGTACTTTTGAAAAAGCTTATTGCATCCAGGGAGGTAGGACAGAGGCCAATTAGGAGACCACATGGAATATGAAAAATACAACTGAGGTCATGATCCCAAGGCCATTAAGGCCTCTTTATAGAGGTCATGGCAATAAACTTAAATAGTCTGTTTCTATCCTAGATAATTATGTGCTGCCTTCTTACATTCCTCCTGAGTTCTTAGTGATGTAAGTTCATTAAACAAATTCCTAAGTGATGACTATCTATATTCTATACTTAAAAATGGCCTTATTTTGGTACATGAGTGAACCAAGATCTGATATCAATCTTCTGTTGCTATAGAAATATGGCTGAAAATAGCACTGTGAATTAAGCCACAACCTCTGTGGCTGTTACATTCACCTAAGGCTGACAATGAAACTGTTCACCTCACAGCTGCAGACAAAGTTCAGGATCCTTTTAGTCTGGGTCAATACAAATTCCATTTACCCCATTTTTATCCCAATATTACTTAATGAGTTTGCAGGGCTTTACTTGGTGAACACTGATCAGGTCTAGAGAGTGCTCTGGTGATGAAGACAGAGAAGATGTTTGGTGTCAAGAAGTTTACATCCTACTGGAGAAATCAGGTAATGGAAGAAAGAGGAGCACCAGAAAAAGAAGTGGTTTCCTGAGAGTGACAGGTTGGGGAAACCAGTGGGCTGAGTAGCATCAGTTAGGTAGTCAGGGAGGGCAGGGTAGTTGCAAAAGGTCAAGAGCTGTCAAAGTGAGGTTGGGAGGGACTTTCATGTAAGAGGAAAGGGCATGTGCAGAGCTTTTCAATAGAAAAGAGAGTTCAAGGCAAAAGAAGTCAGTGTAGCAGGACCAGAGTGAGCAAGAAGAGAAGCATTACTGGACATCAGAGGGTGACTGGGGGTCATTACCTAAGCTCGGTGAAAAGCTGCAGAGGATATGTCTGTTTTATTTCTGAACAATTAAAAATATCAACATCAAATGGGTATGAATAATTAGACAATTATTTCAATGATAATGCAAGTTTAATGTAATTTTAATTTTGTTTTGTTTAGGCTTCACATCTTATAAATATGTCGAGGGAAAAGACTTGGTTGAAATGCTTAGGGGTTTATGGTGATCTTATTAAAAAATGGTTTTCCAGGGGATTGTTTTTTCTCTCTTTCATTCCCAAATCATTGTCAGCCACATTCCCCCAAGAGTTTAAGAAGAAGCTAGAATGAGAAGAATTTGGAATCATTCCAGGTGTAAGAGGGATAAATTGACCAAAGGATTGTTTTGGTTATTTTATTTTATTTTACTTCTAGTTTTTGCTCTACCTAGGAAGTCACTCGGTAATTATTGGGAAGAAGCTCAGAAAGGTAAAAAGAAATGTTCAATGTTTTCATGTAGCCTATGACAACCATGGTGTTGGGCATGTGAGTTTATGTCTGTCTGTCTGTCTATCTATCTATCTATCTATCTATCTATCTATCTATCTATCTATCTATCTATTTATCTATTTTTTTCTCTTCTTAAGCCAGGTCCTAGGGTTCACTGATGGCCAATACAGCCTGATATTCTCAAAATGAAGATCCATTCACTAATTTAGGATTCAGTTGAAATCTAAAAGTGACAACACAAGCATCCAAGGCAATTAGCTGCCTGTCCCATTTTCTATAAAACACTGTGCTCGTTTACAAGGGCTGTAAGAGATCTGAAATATCATCAAATGGTGAAAAATCAAAATATTTTGCTGTCATATGCTGTCACATACTGTCAGAAAGCCTCATGCTATGGCCACAGTCAAGTTGAATCCGATTAAAAGATCAGCAAACAAGGCAGGTTTAGGGGTATTTGACCTCATCAGTGCTGTGCCTGGAAGTACCTGTCAGCGTTTCGGTTGTCCTATGCTGTGACACCATTGCTTATGCAGCTTGCCAATGGATATGCCTGATGACATCCTGCAGAGGAAACAACAGATTGATGTGTTCAGTTTTCTATTTTCAAATACTGTTCGGTGCTGCAAAGATGGAGCTTAAATTTAATTCCAATTACCAGTTCCACAAACAATGAATTATTCAAGATAAACTGCCCAGTTTTACTGAAGCATGTGTGTAATATGCATATGTTTGCTTCTATCTATACATATGTGGACTGAGATCGAGAAATTAAATTAACTTATCCTCACTTTATTAGAAAACCATAGCACTGTGTATCTCAAAGAAGCAGATCAATATTTGCAGAACTGGGGCTGCATAACTCACACACACTTCAGGGCTTAAAAATGTAAAGATGTATCCATTTATAAAAGTTAAAACTATAAATGAATGAAAGAAGAAAGTTGGAAACAAATCAAATAACAACTTTTATCTGATAGGCAAGGAAAAGACGCTCTGCGTAAGATACCTGTGTGAGAATGTGTTTGTGTACTCAAGACTGGGTAAAGGAAATAGAATGATGGATTAGTTTTTGTTCTTTTTTTCTTAATTTTTTATAGTTTTGGCAGTGCTAGGGATTGAGCACATCTTAAGCAAGTGCTCTACCACTGAGCTCCACCCCCAGCCTCATCTTTTCTCTTTAAATCATTCTGATACTGCATCAAAGTAAATAATGATGTTACAGTGTTGCCATCTCATAAAGTGAGTGAAATTAATATTTGAGGCAGTTTTAAGAAGAAGCAATGCCTCTCTTTTCATTGTGATTCATGTGGAGAAAATATACACTTCACTTTAGTGATTCTGCCCTGAGAATTTTCGTATATTTGCCTTAGGCAAAACTGGATTTTTTCTCCTTGTTTAAAAATTTCGTATTTCACAGAGAAAGAGGAAAATCTTGCCTAGCTAGAGCATGACAGTTTTCCCATCTGTGAGAAGCTGCTCTGGAAACACTGATATAAATGTAAAAATGTTTCCCTTTTTAAAAGCCCTCAAATTATAAAGTGATATGAATTATAAAAATATGCAGAGAAAAGTGGACAGAAAATTACAGTTGGATGAATTTTCATAGCCAACACATGTATACAACCATTTTACCAGTGAACAGAGTCTCTTCCATGCTAACTCTCAGTGTCAGCCTGCCTTCTATGGTTATGAGCTAGTTCTGCTGCTTTGAATTTATATCTGTGAAATCCAGTTGTATGTCGTCTTGGTTTCTGGTTTCTTTCATTAGATATTATGTTTGGGAAATTTATCTCTACTACTCTCTTTAGCAATCATTCTTTCTCATCGCTGTATAGTATTCCCTCTTTCAGTTCCATAGACCACAATTACTTATGTGATGTACAGATGACGCATCTTTAGGCTGGTTGGTGTGATATTAATTTCAATCACCACTGTTACAATCCTTTTTTTAAATAAGAATATCCATTTGATCTTGCACTATTTGTTTGAATTGTCATTCTTCTTTCTACTGTATGTATACTCAAGTATTATTTTGTTCAAAAGAAGTCACTATATCTGTATTCCTCATTCTGTAGCTTTCTTTTGTTTCATTGCATTACATGAAAACCAAAATGTATTATATTATGATATCTAATAGTGCAACTGCTCCAAATTTGTCCTTTTAAAGGCTAATGTTGCAGGAGGCTGAGACAGGAGGATAGTGAGTTCAAAGACAGCCTCAGCAAAAGCAAGGCACTAAGCAATTCAGAGAGATCCTATCTCTAAATAAAATACAAAACAGGATTAGAGTTGTGGCTCAGTAGTCTGCTACCCCTGAGTTCAATCCCCCAAAAAAATTCATAGGAGGGATCCTTGTTATAATCTTAGGATTTTAGGGAAATAGCTTTCAATATATTATTATTAAGTTTAAATTTTCTGTAAACATTATGGATTCTCATTTTCAAATTTACATGTTGTCTTCTAATACCTTAATGATAGTTTCAGGAGTAGATATTAAATTTTAACAAATAAGAGATGTTCATATTTTCGACTTATGTAAATTTTGAAAATTACATTGATTTCACAGTTAAAACAACCTTGATATCTAGATAAAAATCAACATGGAGTGATCATCATATTTTAATTATGTGGATGGATTCAACTTGATAATATTTCATTTAGAATTTTATGTTTTAAAAAGGTTGATTCATCTATAATTTTTTTCTCATAATTCTTGTGTCATATTTTGGTATTGAAATTATGTTGGTCTAATAAAACAAGTTGACAAATTCTCCCTTCAAAAATTTTTGTAATTTTGTGAAATTTGTTCTATAAATTTCAAGTGTTTAAAAGAATTCACTAAGGAGGTCATCTGAGCCTTGATTTGTGAGAGAAGGTTTATTAATTACAATTTAAAATAGATAATAGGTTAAAAATCATTCAGGTCTTCAATTTCTTTAATTTCTATTGTGTTAATTTAAGGGGGTTGTAATTTTCTACTAACTTGTATATTTCAATTTATTTATAAGTTAATTAGCATAAAGTTCAACATGATTTTTTGGTTATCTTGATTCTGTAGGACCTATAATGTTCTCTTCTTTTCCTTTGTGCATTCTCTCCTTAGTTCTTAATCAGTTTTTCTAGCAGTTTATTACTTTATCAGTCTTTTCAAATAACCAACATTTGACTTTTTGATATTTCTTTTGATTTTTATCTCTTATCTTTCTTATTATTTTTCTCTTTTACTTATTTTAGCACAATTAACTTTTTTAGAATAGATATTTAGATTGTTTACATTTAATGAATTAAATTTGTTTTTAATATCGTTAAATCACTGAATGTTAGCCTTAATTATTTTCTGAAATGTGTACACATGTTCAAGTCATGATGATAGATTAGTGTTCATTGTTCATCTCTTTTAGTCTTAAGGAATAGGGAATTGGACATCTTAAACAAACCAGAGAATGAGTTGGGTTGAGGCTGAGTTGGGATTTCTTAATATTTTTATCTTTAACTCTTTTCTGTTCCTAGGGTTTGATCCTCTGAAATCTAGCAATATCTATACTTTTTATATTTGTGGCTTAATGTCTTTCATCAATTTAGAAAAAGAACTGGCAACAAATTTATTTAGATATCACTTTCTGCTCTACTGCTCACTCTTCTCCTTTGCATCTTCAATTACAAGTAGGTTATGACATTTTTTCTATGGCTTACTAGTCTCTGCCATTTCTCCTTTTCCTTCTATTTTTCATCTCTTCTCCATGCCTCATTTTCAATTAATGTAAGTAGTGATTCCTTTTCAATGATGTCTAATCTGCTCTTAAATCTATCTATTGAATTCTCAAGTTCTAAAACACCTGCATTTTTTTCAGGTCCAGAATTTTCATTTCTTTTCTTGTTGTGGTTGTATTGAATCCAGGTAATTGCACATACTAGCCAAGTCTTCTATCACTGAAACAAACTCCAGCCCCCCATTTATTGTTTAAATAGATTTTAATCTTCTAGAAAAATTCCTCAATGTGTTATCTAACTTATTGGGCATAATGGTTTCAATTTTTTTAAAGTCTGTACTCAATAACTCCAATATCTCATTCACCTGTGTCTTTTCCTATTGTTAGGTTTGATTCTTGGCCCTATTTCTTGTTATGATATAAATATTTATTGAATTCCATGTTTACATAGAAACTAGAGAATCTGTGGATGCAGTTTACTTCCTCTTTAGTGCAGACATATCCTATTTTGTATCAGATAGATCCTGGAGTAATAGATATTTTGATTCTGGTAAGAGACCAAGCTATTTGGGATGAAGATTCTAGAATTTTAAAGACTCCTTATACTTCTGATCCATATATACTGTGTGAACCTAGGTCTCAGATATCTTAGTTGAGTGCCTGAATTTATTTCAGGGTCATCTTTTCCTTGGTAGGTGCTGGACTCCAATCTTAACATTCTGGCAATGTGAAGGTACTTCCATTTTTTAACCCCCTCCCCTTTTTGCCTGGCTTCTTAATATCTTGATGTGTACAACTGTAAAATTAGCAAATTCCTCATAGGGAAAGTTACACAGATATTAGTCTTATTTCTCAGTTTCTTCCTTTCTCTGGAATTATAGAATTATGGCCATCTTTGCAAGCGTGAACTTGACTTTTTCAGTTCCATAAGAGTGTTGCAAGATTTGCCATTTTGTTGTTGTTGTTTATTTTTGTTTATATCAGTGGCCCACTGCCTGGATCCCAACTTTTTATTATTAATATTATTATTATTATTATTCCTTTTTATCTATTAGACAACAAATATCCAGAGGGAAGATGGGAATTCACAAAAACATTGTAATGATAGTGAGTTTTGTATTTCTCCAAAATCTTGGTCCCTCAAGTGAAAACATCCTTGGAAATTTTCCGATTTCTTGAAGTAGAACATATTTGAAATTTTATATAGATAAATGAACTGTTATTACTAGGAGAGTGATAGTTGGCCTCAAGCTATGCTATCATAGCTGGCAACAGAAACTCTCATGAATTTTAAATTAAGAAATATTTTGTTCAATTAACTTTCTCCCCTATCAAGAAAAATTTTGTACCAAAAATACCCAAGGAACAAACACCTGATGGGACATATGAAAACAGGGAGAAGAAAAGGGCAATAATATGAATTGAATTTTGCACATTTGAAAATATTATATAATATCATAGGCAAATGCATATGATCATTTTAAGTTCTGAGGTTACTGTTTTTTCACATACCTAATAAATTTAAACACTTTCTACATTTGGACCAAGTTAATGCTAAAGTCAAAAAGTAAATTTATTTTTAAAAACAAGATGTTGCCTTTGGGTTTTAGGAGATCTCTCATTATATATAATGTCATGACATACTAACTGACAGACTATCTGATGGACTGTCATTTGTGCTAGAGTGACTTCAATTAAATTGATAACAAGATGACATATTCCTGTAGTTGGTATCCTACTCAGTCTGGCCATATTTTCCTCACCACAACAGTGACTTTAAGGACCATTTTGTTGGTTATTTGGTGAGAACTTATTTCCTCCTATTTATTTTCAGAGTCAAAGCAAACATTCCTAAGAAATGTTACCAAATGTTATCTTGGGAAACTCTTCTGGAAGAGAATTTTTCCTGAAGCCTTGACCCCATGAATACTATATTATTTTCTTACAGTTTTCATCTTCTAAATACACACACACAAACACACACACACACATACACACATTAACCTCCCCTTTTGTTTCTTCTTCTTCTCCTTTCCTCTTTAATGTTCAGTATAGGTAAAAGAATGACCATATTTCTTGTAAGAAAAAAAATATTGGTTCACATTATTGACTAGTAGTCAAAATAACATTTTAGTTCTATTACTAAAACATTGCTGATTAAACCTAAACTATACTTGTATTTTTCTAATCTTGAAGTTCATCAGCAGCTTCTTGCTTGGCTCTAAAATGAAGCTGCAGATGTCGCACCTTGTGACCGTTTTTTCCCTACACAGGTTATCTCAGGTCAGCTTCCCTAGATGCAGAGCCTGAGGTAGGGATCTGGATACACACGATTGATAGATGGGATGTTCTTTACACAAAGATAAAAAATATATACTATGAAGCAGGATGGGAAAAGTCAAAGGACAAGGCAAGACACAGTCTCAGGTAAAGTTTTGCCTGGATCTGAGCCTCTGGGATCTCTGATGTGTAAGTCATGCTGCAGAGTAATACCATTAAGGCAAGCAGGCTAGTCTTGTGGCCTGTTATCATTCAGCCATAGTCTGTCGGTACTCCAGGGATGGTTGTGTAACTTCCCTGTAGTCTGCTCATAGAAATTTGGTGGAGAAGGTAAAACAGTGGTCCTTGGGAGACAACATAGTGGTTAGCAGTGCACCCAAACAGGGTCTAACCTGTGAGTCAGTTGATCTTCTAAAACTGCTGGTGTAATTGTTGTCATTCCTCTGCTTAAAGTCTTTATTCTATTTAGAAAAAAACAGAAAGTCCTTTCCATTCTTCCTGCCATTTATCCCTCAGGCTGCATCTAGCATCACTCTTGCCTTCATTCATTCTACTAGTAACAAACCTTCACTGAGAATGCACTCTGTGCAGTGCACATTTCTAGACATGGAAATACAGCTGGGAGAGAAATCATGGCCATTTAGTCAGCTGCTTCTCTCACCTTTTGGTTACCTTGTTCATGAGCACTCACCTCTATTTCCTGCCTAAAACAAGAGTGTTATGATTAGATGAGTCTACCCCAAAGGTTCATGCGACCGACAAAGGCTTTGTCTCCAGGGTGGCACTATTAAGAGGTGATAGAGCCTAGTGGGAGGTCCTTAGATCACTGGGTCCATGCCCTTGAAGGTCACTACGGGACCCTTTCTCTTTTGTTTTCTAGCTAGGAGTTGAGCATATGCTCCACCATGTATTCCCTGCTATGGCCATCAGGCATGCCCACCAGAAGAAGAAAGTAATGAATTGTACATTAATTATCTCAAGTGTTTTGCCACAGCGACACAGAACTGACTACCATCATTAGAATTAGAAGGCAATTCTCCCTGGCAGGTGTTAAGGTATTCATTCTCATTCTCGTTTCAAATATTACCTCTTTAGAAAATATTTTTCCTATTACTTTTCTATAGTTTGATAACTTTGGTCACACTAAGCACAATGTATACTTTATTTTTAATTAGTTTTATTTATCAATGCACTATGTCTATGTTGGACTCATTTGCACTAAGGTAATATTCAGTTCCTGGGAACTTCCTGGATGTTTAAAAAAGTGAGAAACTAAGTGAAGGAATTTTGTCTCATATAGTTTGGTGAGGCTAGAAAATTTTGATTACCTCTAATCTTGGAGTAAGTATAAGCATTAATGGTATAGCTTGTATCTCTACTTGCTTATCTCTGCTGAATCGTTGCACATACAACTCACCATAAGTACCAATTTTGATGAACTGAAGTCACCTTCTTGAGTTGGGTAATCCACATTGTGGTTTACCAGGAACAAAGGTTCAGAAATATATTTTTTTAATATGCTGTGATGTACAACCCAAGTAGAGGAAGTAAGGTATAAGCAATTATATCTTATTCAGTCTAAATGCTGTTTGTTCAAATTTAAAAATAAGGAGTTTCTTAACCTGGGTGAGTAAAATGTCACAACGAAGACACTGCCTGGCATAAGTTCTCAATCCTAACCCAAGAAATGAACACAGAGCTGGTGGTTGAGGGCCATTTATGCAGCCGTCATAGGATAGGATGGGCTACTAATGCATTGGAGCTCATGTGTCAAGCTACTAGGTTGCGGGACTGTAGATACTTCATTGGCACGGTGCTGAGTGGGAAGGAAACTCATATGGCAGGCAGAGATTGGAAAGCAAGGAATAGTTTCATCATTTTCCATTGACTCCCTCTGCCCCCAAAGCAGCTTCTTTGGAAGATCATTTCCTTGGTATGTATGTGAACATACCTTTGAAGATGAAATGCTGCTGAAAGTACAGCCCATGTTCAATATCCTGGGGGCTTCTAGAGGAAGGAAGCTGGGGCAGGGGAATGAAGGAAAGAGAGAGGGGGGGAAAACCCTGCTGAGTTTAATCTGAACAGTGTATCCATCACCCAAAATGATACAAATCAGCCATTACTGGATCATGCAGAAGCAACTCTCCTACCTGAGATCCCTTCTTTGCTTTCTAAACCTCTTTTCAGCTCAGCCTAATGAATTGTCAGAACTGTCAGACAGCTCTAAGGAATGACAAATGTCTATGATTTGCTGCTGCTGCTGCTATTTTGCTAGAAACACCTGATGTATGTAGTCTTGCATTCTTCAGTTTCGAATTAGAGACTTGGAAAACAAAATCAACCTTGATAAATATAGCAATTTCTCCCCTGTTCTGTAAGCTGAACTGAATGGATATTTTTAAAGATAAAGAACTCTCTTTTGTTCTTATAATATGTACATGGCACAGGGTAAATCTCAAAAAAAAAAAAAGAGCTAAATATCCCAGTGATGAGGGTGTGTGTATGTGAGGGAGTAATCACTAATTTTGTGAATTAGTTTTCTATTTACATTACTATAGTCAAGATTAATAATCTGTTCTTTTTAAATAAGTTGTGCTGCTGTGGTTAATGCCATTAGAGAACAGGAAGATTCAAAAATCTTGTATTTCCATATAAGTCATTCAGGATCAGCTAACACTCCGTAGGACCAATTCTGTTATTACTTATAATTAAAGAAATGAGAGTAATTTTGAAAGATTATTTGTTGCTTTAAAGAAAGAAAAGAAATATCTTTATTAATAAATGAGTTTCTATAGTCTTCTGAAAATTATTCTAGATACTGCATATTTAACACAAAAATAAAGCTGAGGCTTTGGTTATATATTTTTCCCAAAACAATCTTCTTCAAATAACTAGAAGTTTAGTATAAATTTGAATAAGTTGGAATAAACAAAATATTTGACTCATGAAGAGAATTCTCTAGATTTTCCATTGCCTTTTTGTACATATGTACATGTTCTGATTATGTAGTTTTAAAACTGATATTTTAAAATAACTTTCTTTATCAGAATCTCTCAGCATTTCTTTTTCCTATGCAATGATTTCATATTAGCTCTACCAGGTAGAAAGGCATATGATGCCCAAAATAAATATCTCTTTTAGCCTATCAATCATACTGGGGTCAAACCTGAGTTATAAATTTATGATTTTATCTAATAAAATCCTTTCTATTCCTTCTTGTAATTATCTCAATAAGAACTATGTCAATTCTCCAAGTGCATGCTCATATTCTCTCTCTCTCTCTCTCTCTCTCTCTCTCTCTCTCTCTCTCTCTCTCTCTCTTGTCAGCTTCTAAAAGAAATTTCACAAATCCTACATTTAATAATGGTAAAGAGGCTTGGCCCAGGGTATGTGTGTGTGTTGCGGGGAGGATCATACTTTGAAAAGTTCTCAGTAGGATTTTTAAGTAGAAATTTCTTCTCCTTCTCCTCCTCCTCCTTCTCTTTTTTTTTTTTTTTTTTTTTTTTTTTGATACTGGGGATATTGACCCTGGGCCGTGTGCATGCCAGGCAAGTGTTCTACCACTTAGCAACATCCCCAGTCCCTTCCTTCAATTTTTATGATTTTATGCAATGGATGCCTGACTGAGGCCCAACAAGTCAGTGAGATGAGGCATGTCTCCAGTGTGAAAGATAACAAAATAGAAACCTGATCCCTTGATACATAATTTATTAGTCTGTATTCCTGAGTATTCAATGGATCAAGGGGTAATGGGAAGGCAGAATGTCATAGGAAACAGAGCATAGGAGAGAATTAAACAAAGAGATACCTAATCACTGATCCACACCCCAAACCTTTTTATTTTTTGAATTTTGAGAGAGGGTCTCACTTACTTGCTAAGAGCTTTGCTAAATTTCTCAGGCTGGCTTTGAACTTGAGATCCTACTACCTCAGTCCCATGAACTGCAATAAAGAGGTGCACCACTGTACTCGGCCAGAGCACAGGTTTTGTATTATGAAAGTTGGGGCATCTCTTCTAGTCACTCTGGAGTTTTGGTGGGGTCCTTCATCTGTGAAATAAAAATTCAGAACCCTCATTGTTGTTTCCAAGAGTAAGAATAATATATATGATACATATAACATATCCTTGGCAGATTGTAAATATGGATAAATAAACATTTATATTTTGGCCATGTATACTAATGATAACAGACTTTCCCAGTTGTATGCTTTTATTTTCTAAAAAGCGTGTTTTTGGATCTTCAAACAATGCAACTTCTCACTTCAATATCCTATTTGTAGAGAAGCCATACAGAGTCATACGTTGGAACCCATTTCCTAGATGAAAACTTTCGCACTTGACAAGTAATGTAAGAGCTTTCCTCTTCTGCCCTGAAGACTCTCTGCAGCCCATAGTCATAGGAAAGGAGAGGAACTATTTTTCTCCACAGAATAATGTGAAAGGAGGAGGAAGAAAAGGAAAAAAAATGCCCAAATAAATAGAAAGCCGTGATGATACTACTTGATGACTGTATAAAATGTATGCTTTCAAGAGTTACTTAGACTGTATGAAGCACTTTATATTTGTAAAATGCTTTATAATGGCCAACCAGATAGTTTTTCCCAAAATCCTTTTGAAATGTGCTAGCATGATGACCTCCATCTCACAAGAGAGGAGGCTGCCTTACAAGGACATTAAATGATCTCTTTGGGGAAAAATGCTTTTGAGCCTGCACAGAGGTATCTAGGAAATACTGAGCACCCTGTTTGTTCTGGGCAGTAAGTTAAGTGCTGGAGTGTGAGTAGTGGTGGTGATGATTTTTAAGTCAACAACAGGACTTTTGAAAACAGAATGGCTATGCTGAGTACCTGACTCATTGCCTCTTTTCCCATGGGGATTCTGGGCTGGGTCTATCTGTTAGTTGGGAAGGATCATTGAGCTCAAGGTCAGGGAAATTCTGAAACTGGGAACAGGTGTTTGTTCTTATCTCAGGAACAGATCAGCACAAGGGCCTGTTTACAAAGGTGAAGGGAAGAGAACTGGCTCCTTTATCACCATGACCCGACCAACATATCAAATAAATTTCTTTCTTTGTATTATTTCATAGATAACAGGAAGCTTGATTTCTGAATTTAGGGTATTTTAAACTTTATTTATAGGCTAATCGTAGTGATCTTCCTATTTTCTGTGAAATTTATAACTATTCATTCAAGATACGAAAAACCATAGGGAAATTAACCTTTTATTTCAGTTTCATATTTTCTGTAACCTCTTCCTAACCTCACTACTGAGTTCCTTTATCTCCTTAGGTTGGTGATTAAAATAATGGGTGACTGAGCTGAAAAGGGAGAGAAAATTGTCATTGAAATTAAAGAAATCCAGTTTTTAAAAAAAATCAGCTCTCATCTCTGCTACAGTAAGAATAAAATAACAAACTTCCAAATTTGGACAATATATTGGATGTAATGGATTTATTTTTCTAGGGTGCAGGATATAAGGCGGGCCATGTTTTAGATGCTGAAACAGATCCAGACCACTTCATAATACAACTGTATTAGATGGGAATAAGGCAGACCAAACTGAACATGAACAGAATGAGGGAGGGACTCAGGGAGCTGGGGTTCCCTTGAGGGGTGGGCAAAAGGTGGGATAAAATAAGAACCAAACTGAACTTTCACCTGAGCCAGAGGTAAATCAAACTCTTTGAAGAAAAAAAAATCCTCAATGTTGTATCATTTCTTTTCATATCATGGTTCATTTTTGCCCTCTTTGACATCTAGAAAATCTCAAACATATGAGATGAAGAAATGACAAGACCTCTCCTAGCTTTATTTCCAGACAAGAAAAAGTAAAACCCAGTGCCACGGAAGATGCCACCTAAGCCCAAATATATTTAAGTGCATATAGATAAGATCATGTCCTCTCCCCTCCCCTCTCTCTCTCTCTCTCACACACACACACACACACACACACACACACACAGAGAGAGAGAGAGAGAGAGAGAGAGAGAGAGAGAGAGACTCATGCAAATTCCAGCAACCAAGAGGTTAAAGGCACTGAATTACCACCCAGGTTCAGTCTTCCTATTCAAACGACCATCCTCCCATCTTCTGGACTTCAATCATCAACACACACAAACTTTGGCAGATAAAATACCCCAGCATCTTCCTCTCCTATCTATGGTGCCACAGCCCTTAGTTTATGAGACCATCCTAAAGCAATCAGTGTCAGATGGCTGGTGAATGGGCGCTGCCCCTGATCTACAGCCTTGGAGCTTCCAGCCATCACACCTGGCCAGCGCCTGGCTGTCCCCCACTTCATCATCACAGGGTGCAGAGAGGGTGATTGAGCAGCATAGATTCAGAAGCAATGGGCTCTGCCCAGGCAGTGCCTGCCCCATTTGCTAGTGATTACGCTGCCCCGTGAAACCTTATGGGATGCAATTTCCTCTTTGTGACCAGCGCCTATTGCTCAAGAACCACAGGTGTGGGCCATGCAGAGCTATAGGGGGCACGTTCGACTCACCAACTCTCCCCCTCTCTGCCCGCCCTCAAGGAAACACTTTCTCTGATGCTTTCAAAGGCACAGTCCTGTGTGGCTCCGCAATCATTCTATTTTACAGCCTATTTATAGTTGCTGCCACTCAGCACGCTTCTAACTTAAAACCCGAAGTTTAAGATGAAATAAAAAAGGCAGCTTCCAGAGACAACCGTTACTTTGGGCCCCACTTCTCCTCAGCCCTAAATATGAACACAATGCTGAAATAATCATAACCACAAGTGCCAATGTGTCTAAGGGACTTCATGTATGTTTCTCTACAGGAACCACTTAGAGATGAGGAAATTGAGGTGGAAAAAGAGTGCCTGGTTGGTGGGAGGTGCTTATTAGCCCATTGGGAGGGACAGCTGGGGAATGCAGAATGAACGGACACTCCTCTGTGTCTCAAGCCTTTACCTGCCAGCATCTCACTGATGAAGCAATGACCTTTCTCTCTAGGTACTCTTACAGATAAATTAGAAGTCAACACTGGCACAGGGGACAGGATTAATCACCACCTGTGTGCCTGGGTCCATAATCACCTAGCTCCCCTGGGCCTGTGGGTTGTCAATTGCAAAAAGGAAAATATTCACAAGGTTGTTGTCATGTTATGTACACGGGTGACCATAACCTCTGTGGACTGCTTGACCATCTTACCCACTAATGAGTGAAGGAGGTTGAGTACAGGGATGTCAGGACAAGAGCAAAATGTGTTTCAGAGCACACACACTTTTTATACCATCATAGAATCATTGATTGCATAATTTTCTTGGTTCAAGTATCAAACTTTTTATGGTAAGTTGAAGTGTGAATTGTGTCCTCACCACCACCCCTCTACCTCCCGCCCCCCCCCCGCCAGATTCCTATGCTCACTACCTCAAACCCTATCTCATCTGGAGATAGGGTCTTTACAGAGATAATCAAGTTAAGATGAGGTCATTAGAGTGGGCCTTGATCAAACATGACTCATCACACAAGCCTGTGACTCCATCAACTAGGGAGGCTGAGGCAGAAGGATGATGAGTTCCAAGCCAGAATCAGCAAAAGCTAGGTGCTAAGCAACTCTGAGACCTTGTCTCTAAATAAAATACAAAATAAGGCTGGGGATATGACTTAGTGGCCTAGTGATCCTGATTCAATTCCCAGTACACACATACACACACACACACACACACACACACACACAAATTATGACTCATGTATTTTTAAGAAAGGATTAGAACCAAGAGACCTGCCCAGAGAGAGGATGATGTGAAGATTCCTCATCTAAAAACCAAATAGCGGGTCCTCAACACTCTTACCTCATATCCCTAGAAGTTACCAATGCTGCTTGTCAATCATACCTAGATTTCAGACTTATGGATTCCAGAACTGTGAGACAATACACTTCTGTTGTTCAAGCCACCCAGTTTGTGCTACATTGTTATAGCATCTCTTAACAAGTTAATGTACATTCATCAAGACTATTGTGGCCTGGTGCAGTAGCACATGTCTGTAATCAGAGACTCAAGAGACTGAGAAGGATTGTAAGTCTGAGACCAGCCTCAGCAACTTAGTGAGGCCCTAGGCAACTTAGCAACACCCTGACTCAAAATAAAAAAGAAAAAGAAAAAAAGTGCTAGCTGGGCATGATGGCACACACCTGTAATCCCAGCAGCTCTGGAGGCTGAGACAGGAGGATTGTGAGTTCAAAGCCAGCCTCAGCAATGGCAAGGCACTAAGCAACTCAGTGAGACCCTGTCTCTAAATAAAGTACAAAATACGGTTGGGAAGTGACTCAGTGGTTGAGTGTCCCTGAGTTCAATCCCCAGTACCAAAATAAAATTTTTAAAAAAGTGCTGAGGGTATAGTCAGTAGTAAAGCACCCATGGGTTCAATCCCTAGTACAAAAAAAAAAAAAAAACCCACTGTGTACCTTGAATAAAAATGGCATTTAGTCTTCCCAATAACATTATAGGTTTTTCATTAGACACATGTAAAAACTAAAAGGTAGCAGTTATATAGCTTGTTTAAATCTCTAGCATTCTGGCTGGGAGGTAGCCTCAGACCTGACTGACTTAAAAGTCTGTGTGGAGCTATAGGTGATATGGAAAGCAACACTATATGTGTCTATATTAGGGTTTGGTGAGGTCCACATGCCCGTGTTCGTGTATATGTGTTTGTGTGAGAGAGAGAGTGCCCAGGTACATGAGCATGTTTGCCAGGGCCTCCAGAATCCATTGGAATTGTAGCTCATAAGCAATGGAAATTCACAGACCTGTTACATCTATAAAGCTGAGGAAAATGTTGGGAGAATGGATTGGAAGACATGAAGAAAGAAGAATGATTATCATTGAGTGACATCTATTTCCCCAAAGGCATTTGGACCACTTGTAAAACCCTAGACAGTACCTCAGGAGCAAGGAGTTGAATCAGAATTGCTGCACAATAATCACTGGCTTCCGTTATTACATTAGCTGAGAGATAATAGCTGAGTCTTCCAGGATTGAACCATAAGAAACCCCTTAAGTGGCCTGAAACTCACGCTATATCATCACTCGCCATTGTCATAGAAATAATCATGCAGATTCTGCAGCGGAGGAACGTGTCTGGTGGAACAGAGTTCATGCATGACATATGATGTATCTGTTCAAAGGGACAGATACATCTTTCTTACTGCTGCCACGTAGCAGCTCTCATCCACCGTCCCTCCCGTCCAAATCACCTCAAATAAATGTGAGTACTGCAGTGCTCACAGTAATTCCTTCATTTTTAAACACATAATGGAAATGTATAACTAGTCCTCATAAAAATTTATATCTCAATCCGTCCCTTTAATTTATAACAGGCCCTCTAGGCGGTTATTATTCAAACATTAATAAAATGCCTATGGATCACCAAAAGCAAGCGTCTCCAAGTTCACTTCCTTTCATATTTGTACATATATAAAACTAGATTAGCGTTAATGCCACTTCTGGTTCTAACAACTATTATGCCTTTAATAAGAGAGGGCCTTGTGATGTATTATCTTAATCATCTTAGGAATCTGGGCTCCCATCATGAAACTAAAGTTGAATTTTTCATGCCCTTTGCAACAATTGTTACTCTTAATGCTCTATAAGTTTGGATTCTGCAGTTTATGCAAATGCTCCTTTTCTATAAATTTTAGATTTATCTCCATTTGTCATTGTATGCATTCTAATATAAGGTGATTGTGGGTTTTTTCCCTAAAATATGATTAAAACCCATTTCAATTATTTATATTTGGCAAGGAAATAAAAGTAGATGGGGGTTGCCTCTACTGCAGGGTTAATTATGTGACTTTTCAAATGTTAATAAATTTAACAAAGTCCAAACCTCTCCTTAATTTTTAAAAATAGTTGTCCTGACAAAAACTTCATCCAACCAGGCAAAGACGATTATAAGCATGCAGCTGAAATGTTGGATTTGGAGTGGTCTGTGGGGAGGGTGGTTTTCACTCTTCTACTTCTGCAGATCAGTCCTTGTTCTTACATTTTCCCAGGAGCTTTGCAACCATGTGTTTTTCTGAATTAAAGAATAAATAAATGGTGGACCTGCTTTCTTCTTTAAACTTGAGTGATATATTTCGAACTCAGCTGGATGCTTTCTACAGTAGCTTTGTGCAAGGCGAGGCCACCCCCATAGAGTATCATGCCTATTGAATGGAGGTCTTATTGTAACACCTTCTGTGTTTAGCAAATATTTTTCAATATTCTTGTAAGTCTTAGTCAGTGCTTAACACCAAGTGGCCTAGAGAGATCAGTTTTCATACTGTGAGAAATACAAGGCCTCTATGTAACATGTGTTCATAAGAAAAGTTTCTTTTCCTAATAAGTTACATTTCTCCCCATTTATCTCTCTGCTCAGCCATTTAAAATACCAGTGGGAGAAACAGATGAGAGATTTCCAGTGGACCAGGAAAAATCTTTAATAAGGCTCTTGACTTCAATATATTAACCAATTTCCCACAGATTTTATCATGACTATTGATTTTTCACCTCTGTGATCCCCTTTCAATAGATTTACAGCAACAAAGCTAAAATTGCAGGTTGATTCTGGTTAAATGTTAGTCGTTACTGCTAATGAGATCCTGTACCTTTAAAACGCCAACTCTGCTTCAGTCCCTTTATATCCTGCAAGTCTAACGGTCTTTTCACTAATTGGTTCTGTGTAAATGAAACAAGCTGAAAAACACTGTGGCACCAATAAATATTAATAAGTTATTGTTTGTTTTCTTTACCTTGCTTATGAATTCATACAAAGACAGTGCTAAGACATTAACTCCAGTCTATTAATTGCCACCTGATAATTGCCACCTGATACTTTTCTCCTGGATAATTAGGTACCCATTAGTTCTAATCAAGTAGTTACTTAATTATTGCAGTAATTAGTCTAATGGACTAGCAAATTGAAGCTTTATCACTTTTGGATACTTAATGTTCCTGACAGAGTACTTCACAAGTGTCAGGGTTCCGGATTCAGCAACCTGTCATTGGAAGAACCCCCTCCTCCACTTCAGCCCACCCTGTTAAAGCTGCATCCACCTTCCCGACATTGCTGCAGAGTCTTCCAGAAGGCACCCTAAACCCAGTCCCTCCCACCTGAGCCCCTCCTGGAAAAACTCATAGATGCATCGCTCAGCCTTCCTAGGGCTCAACTTCCTGACAATGTGGGATGCCTCTTCTCTGGATGATCTCTGTGCAGACAAAACATGAAGATGAAGGGAGATTCTTGTTTTAGGGATCAGATTAATAGTAGTCTTTCATAGTACCCTTTCCCATTGAACCAGAAGATGATTCACGAAACATAGGGACCCTCTCCCATTGCAATGGAGCCATAAATACAAACTAAAATTCAGATGACCAACTAAAAGAAGGTCTGGGAAATGTCAAAAATGTTTTTCAGGATAATGTTATCAGCAGTTTTGTTAAGGATTTCCCATGGACACTTCATTTACCAAATACTTTCTCTGTAAAAAACTCTCTATAGTGGGAAGATATTCTAGAACATTCCTTATCTCCATATACCTCTCCATCTTCAAAGATGATTACTTCTTATCTAGTGTTCTAAACAGTCACTTTGTCCTTCTTTTGTCCTCTTTCTTTCCTGGCCAATACTTCCCATTATTTTGTTATTGCTTACTCTCCCAATATATATTGTAGTAGACACCCAGGGCTGTGTCATGGGTCTTATTTAATTAGTCAGTTATTTGTTTATTGAAATATATGTTCTTTCATTATGTCACCACAGTTCTGACAAAAGTTTGTAAACCATACCTTGTCATTTTCATGCTTAAAATCTTTTGAAGACTTTTCATGACTCTGAGAATATGCTGCAGATCCTGACCTGTCCGGTTTGGACCCTGTTCCTCTCTGGTCTTCTCTGCATTGCACTCTTCCTCACCTGGGATATGCCAGCCACTTACTTGTCCCCCTTCCTAGTTTTTGATCATACTGAGCTTGTATTTTGCCTCAAGGCCTTTTTAGTTGGTATTTAGAAAGCATTTTCCTTCTCTTATCAAGCCTGGGTTGTTTGTTCTTATTGTTTTGATTTTGGTTTTGGTTTTTATCTCTCTTAAAGCCTCACTTCAAATAAACCATCCTAGAATATCTCATTTGAAACTTCTCTTCACGCAATTCCCAGTCTCATGACTAGTACTTCCTTACTAGTTCTGAACAGCCACTGTCATCATTCTCACCAGACTTAAAACAGATAAAATTTGCCTGTCTCATTTGCCAGAGCACATGCAGCACAGAGTAGGTGCCTTATATATTTGTTAGGTTCCTCAGTAAATGAATGAATTGAAAAGTTATTCTTCTGTTCTAATAATGTGAAAGACATGATCAAAGATATGGAATGCTTTGGAACTCCTGCTTGTAATGTTCAATTCTGGTGACAGGATGAAACTTCAATTATGTTTATTTTCACTCAATCAACCCTGTGATTCTTAGTGAGACATCCCTATGGAGTACAAAGTGATGAACAAAAAGGTGGTGAAAAGTGTGAAATCACTCAGACCTGTGTTCACCACCAGCTTTCTTATCATGTGAATTGGGCTTTGGTTTCCTCATCTATGAAGTAGATACAATAACAATATCTAAATGAGTGAGTTCACGTGAGAATTCTTTGAGGTAATGGATGGTAAAGTCTTAAATGTGTGACTCTTAGGATATCATTATTACACTGAAAATATTGCTTTGTATTCCAGGAGCTCACACTATTTTCAACAAACTCCTCTTTCAAGACTGTGCTGGTGGCTGTGGAGGTGACCTTAGTGACTGGGGACTCACCCAGTTACTTCTCTATGTCTGTATCAGGACCCATATTACTTGTAGGTGAACCTCACATTTACTTCTGGAGATTTCTAGATGCTTGATCTTCACTGGAATCTCCCTGGGGAATTTTTGAAACCTGTATGTATGTATATATGTATATATGTAAATGTTATGTACATATTATATAAATTTATATATAAATGTTCCCAGTGAAATAATACATTTTCTATAGAAGTTTTTCTCAATTTTTGACTTTCTTTTGTGTAAAATTTCATAAACCAAAAATTGTAGCAATTTAAAGAAAGCAGATTTTGTTGGCTGCATCTTCTGCTTTTTCTCTTTTTTCTTGCGTTTCCTTCCTTCCTTCCTTCCTTCCTTCCTTCCTTCCTTCCTTCCTTCCTTCCTTCCTTCCTTCCTTCCTTCCTTCCTTCCTCCCATTATTTCTCCTTGTCTCTGTCCAGTTGCTTAATTGTTAGCCAAACTAATACAGTGCTAGTAAGAAAGAATTGATGGCCCTGCAGACTGGAGAAGAAAGGAGTCTTTGAATGTCAATCTCAGTGGCCATCTGGAAGCATGATCCCATTTCAATGTGCTAAAACTGGACTTCATCTCTCACATTGATTTGATTCCCATTCTTTTAGTCCTTAAGTCAGATTTGTATCTGAATTGATCAACGAGGCTTTGACAAGTGTCATCTGCCATGTATTGCAATTCATGACATTTAAGGGCCTAGAAATTCAACTCTCATGTGGGAAACAAGATACCAATTTTATTTAAAAATGGTGCAATTGACAAATGCTCATATTAACTCAAATATGTAGCAGAAGGCAAGAGATTAAGTGTTCTGAAATCCATTTAATGATGCTATTTAGTTTTACTGCATTTTTTTTGCTTTCACTAAACAAGAATATGTTTATATAATGTCAAATGCATATTGAGGACTACCACTAATCTTTAATTATTGTTGTGAAAGTGTTTCAATTTAAGATATCATAAGGGATTAGATAACAATAAATAAATAAAAATATGTAATACATTATCTCAATTACTTGAATGTAAAAATGAATTTCTAATACTAATACATTTTCCAAAGTATGATAAGAATTATATAAAGTAATGATTACTCAAAATAAAAGCTAGGCCTAGTTTCTTAGAGGAAATAGCTAAACATGATCTTGAAAAATGGGTGTTGCCATAGACTCACCCTCAAAAAATAGTTATTAAACCCGTACTTTGCCTATTGCTAGTTTATTTTCTGTGAAATGGGAAAATTAATACTTACTGATTCTACTCATATAACAAAGATGTCAGGATGGATCAGGTAGATTAACAGAAAGTGACTGGAAAATTCAAAACACTGTAGAAAAGCAAGGAATTATGAAGAATGTAGCAACCTTTGTTTTTCCAAGAGGTAAATTAAAAACAAGAGCTTGGCTTTTGGAATTCATACAGCACTGATGGTGTTGACTCATGCTTTAAGTCTGCTGAATTGTACTTTAGTCATTAGTCTCCTTCATCGTTTTGTGTGGGAGCCCATAATGAATGACATGTCTTGATCGTAGTGGGTATTCTTTGTCTTTGGATGGCAAGTAACAAAAACTTGTCAAGTAATATAGTTCTAGTTCCATTGTTATGCACCAACCAAAAGAATCAACCTAGACCTATAACATAGGGACTTGTAATCAATTTTGGTTTTGGAGCTAGTATGGTATAGGAAAGGTATGGCCATTGGAGCTTTGTTCTGTCACTTATAAATTCTGATATCATATGAGATATTTAGGTGCTGTGAAGCACAGTTATCCTCAAAATGCCTTTTTCATGAAGTTCTTGTAAGATTAACAATAAATAAATGTACAGAGAAAAAGACACTGGTAATCATAAAGCCCTCTGCAAATGTTAGATATTTTGTGCAGGGGTAAAGTCAAGTACCCTTATCTAGTAATCAAACAGAACTTTCTTCTTACCCACGCAGTCATAGAATGAAGCTGGCTCAGCTGGTGCAGGAAAATGTACACATCTTTTCCCTCTGCATTCAGTAATGTAATTACAGTCATTGAAATAGGCTATCATATGTATTTAATACACAAACATTTCAAAATACAACAAGTCAGAGTTCCCCACCCCTGAAACCTCCAAGTGCCTGTTATTAAACATTTACCAGGACACCTCTGTCTATATTATTTCCTCACCTCCAAACTCTTCCAACCATCCATCTCCATTGAAGCCACAGATTTCAAAACTGTTGGGTTTCTATACCCTGGACAGCTGGTGGGTTTATTGCCTACTCCTGAGCCTAACACATACTAAGTGCACAATAAAAATTTGTTGAATGAGTGAGTGAAATAGTGATTCCCTTTAAGAATGCAATGAAAACACACCAGGTTGTAAATGCTGACAATAATCTCTGAGAACTGGAATCATCCAATTAACTTCTCTGAGTTTGGGTTTCTCCATCTGTAGAATGGGAAATATAATACACACTTGATATAAGACTGGTGTGAAGATTAATTAAGGTGACAGGAATGATATATATTGGGTAGTCAATAGATGTGAGGTGTCTTCCACTCCATCCAGAGGCTAATGGGTAACTCTGTTCTTTCTCCTATTTATTCTTCTGCTTGACTACACCCCCTGCTACCTCCCACTGTGTTATATACATATTTATGTTTACACACAAACACATATGTTTAGCAGCTAGATGCATAACTATCATTTCACACCAGGATGCCAAGCTCAGCCAATACATTTGGATGCTAACACCTGCGATGGTGGCAGAAAGAATGACTTCCATAAACCAACATTTAATTTTTGAAATTGGAGTGGGTGATTCAGAAGGGTAATTCACAAATTTCTAATTGTTTTTCTTTTCAAGCTGTAAGCTGATGGGGATCTTTTATTCATGTTGCCTACCTGTTAGAGCAGCTGTAAGGTCCAAGTGAGATGATGTATAAAACACTCCACACATGCTAATTATTGCCACCATGAGAATACAAAAATAACATCATTGAATCCTAGAAACTTACCGCTGGCAGGAAGCTGAAGTTATCACTTAGTCCAACCCTGTTAGTCCATCAGTCATCAATTTTAGGCATAAATAAAGTGTCTTTTCTTAGGTTACTCTGTTGAATGAATGACAGATGATTTCTAGATTAATAATCTAGTGTCTATTGACTCTTAAGTACAGGCCCTTATTTGGTCTAGCACATACCCATATCCTCAGTCAGACAATGGTTAACATGGAAACTGTTAAGAAGAAAGTGGGATGTGAACCACATGCAGGATGATTAAAAGAGAAAAACAAAGGTGCCAACATGTATAGAGAAAGCATTCATATGTCTTGGGTCAAGTTAGCTCACTTCTATCAGATCATTTAAAAACATTATTTTGTCTCCATGAAAACACAATTAAAATTAGTGGGAGAAAAACACATGCCACTTAAAAGAGCTTCATAAAATAGAAAAAAAAAAACAACAACACTGTTTAATGGACTAAAAGAATGAAACATAACTGAATAACTGGAGCCTACATTAATTGGATTCAACCAATCTTATTGGAGCCAAAAGGAAAAAGCAATAACAACATAAAAACAGCCAACAGTAACCCACATACATTAGATGTGAACATTTCTAACCATGTTCAAATGCCATGTTCTCTCATTCCTAAATTTGTAAGCTCAGATGTAATCAATCTGAGCTTGTAAGGATCCAGCAGCTTACGATCTCCATAACAGCTTAGCCTGCTGCTGTTCAACTGCCTTTAACTTCTGGAAAGAAAGACGTCCCAGTGAGGCACATGGTGAGGGAATAGATGACATGAGGATTCCAGGGATAACAGAGAGGAAGCAGAAGGAAATCAATCAGACTGAGTCAGTACTCCAGCTACAAGGTTAATTTATTAGCTTTTATTAAGGGTGGATATTGAAAAAATATTTTAAAACGTAGAATACAGGCTTTAGATAGTCAGAACTGATGCTGGCTATGGTAGTGGAACAGGTTCTGGAGATCGTCCCCAGGACCAGGACCAGGGCTTCTGCTGTGATTAGAGATAGGGGAGGGATTCCCAGAGTTTAGAGCTGCAAGTATTTGTCAGCTAGAAGAAACGGCATCCAACATTTCTTGATCAGAAGTGCAGCACTGCTGAGCTATGAGTGAGCCCACCACATATTTATCCTCCATCCTTAGCCCCTACACTAACAGTTTTGTGGGTGGTAGGAGGAAGTCCCATTGCTCTTCAACTCCAGGTTAGGGTCCTGGGCTAGAGGCAAGGTAGTGCACAGGAGAAGCCTGTCTGAGGTTGATTTCTCTCCTTTTACGGTGACACAGCCAGCCTCCTCTAGAAGCCATGCCAGGGTTATCCAGGAATGAGACAGGTTCAGTGAGGACAGCGGTGACCAGAGATCTGTCCACCCAGAACACAGTCTCTACTGGGCTCCAGCCTCAAGGCTTGGAGGCCCAAGTGTCTCCCCTGGTTTTCAAAATGAAGCCAGAAACTCAGCTTCTCATTTGGAACCTGGTACAGGGCCACATTGCTAGGAAGAATTTGCAGAATTCACACTATAAAGGAACATCGAAGTTTGCTTTTCCAGGATGAGCTGAAGCTAGATTTTTTTTTTTTTCCAGGTAGATTCTCTTTCCTCTCTATTCAGGGACCAATGGTCCAATCATGGTGTGATACTCCTGAGAGATTCATCTTCTCTGGAGTCAGCACGCTGTTCTTAATGGTAAAGACAAATTCAACTGCCTGACAGCATGGGCTGAGTGCTGTTTGGCTCTGATCTCTTCTCCATTCTCCCTTTTAGGACACAGCTGCCTTTGAGAAAGGCCTCTTGCCCTTTCTTTACTGCTTTCTGCAGCAGGAGACTTCTCAGCTGCCTACTTCACTGGGCCTGATGTAGCCAACATCTTGCAGATATAAAATGGAAAATGGGCTTCTCATCAGAAAAAGCGGCAGCTGTTTAACACCATCAGAAAACAAAATCCTCATACTTTAAAACTAGATTTAGCAGTTTGAAAGAGCTGCTAAGACAAAATTAGATGGAGACAAGAGTGTGGTTCTGTAACTGACATTGCATCTACGAAACCCTCTAATTCATGTAAAAACAACTTTAAAGCATTAAATGGCTGAAGTAGTTTAAGGGGAAGAGCTTTCAGTTTCTCAATGCATGCTTGAAAAGAATGCATAGATTCATCTCATCACCCATTTTAAGAAGCATCATGTCAAAACTGCTATGACTTAAATTATAGGGATAATACATTTTTTTTTTCTTGATCACAGATCCACAAAAGTGGATGGTATGTTCTCTTCATGGCAGTTGCTCTATACTCTGCTATAGACTGAATATTTGTGTTCCCACAAAATTTGTAGATTGAAATCCTTGGCCGGATGTGGTGGGTGCATGCTTGTAATCGCAGCAACTAGGGAGGCCGAGGCAGGAGAATCACGAGTTCAAAGCCAGCCTCAGCAATTTAATGAGGCAGTAAGCAACTTAGTGAAACTGTATCTTTAAATAAAGTACAAGAATGGGCTGGGGATGTGGCTTAGTGGTTAAACTCCCCTAAGTTCCATCCCTGGTACCAAAAAAAAAAAAAAACCTAACCTCACTCGGTGATATTATTAGGAGGAGGAGTCCTATAAATTATGATTAGTATTTGAAGGTGGAAGTGGGGCCCTGATCCATGGGATTAATATCTTATTAATATCTAATAAGAGTGACCCTGGAGAGCTTCTCCCCATATACTACACAGTGAGAACACAGCTATTTATGAACTAGGAAGTGGGACCTCTGCAAGGGTCTTCTGAAGATCTCTGCAGGTGCCTTTGTTTGGACAGCCAAGCCTTTAGAACTGCGAAAAATGCATTTCTGTATGGTTCTGCTGTTTTATTTGTGAGTCACCTACTCTACAGTATTTCTATCATAGCAGCTTGAATGAATGAAGTCATGACTTTCTCTACACAAGGGTTGTAAAGTTCTTGTGGTAACTAATGTGACACAAAGCTTGTAGCTGAGTTATCTCTACTTATTAACGTATTTTAGAGTCATTGTTTTCCCCTTTGAGTGACTGCAGAATATCTGCTGGAAAAATTACTCGTACAGAGAGTATTATTCCGTTGATCAAATTGTTTTCTACTCTCGTCAGCAGAGTCTTTCCTGTGACTTGTTTTAGTTTTGCTTTGTTTTTGACAGATGACACATCTGAAAGGTAAATGTGTGTAGATTTTGAAAAAATAATTGAAACTATTACAAATTACTATTTCCTAGTCACTTCTACTCTTAAGTTGATAAAAATTTTGATGAGGATGTTGAAATTTTATCAATGCTGCCATGGGACTCTTTTGTTTACCTACAAAAATAAACAATTCCTTATTTGCTGGATATTTGCATGTTCTATTGAAGTTTGTCCTTTCTTGTTTTCCCCCCCTACTATTGGGGGTCCCTTCTTCAAAACAGTAATGTAATGAATTTCCCTGCATAAATCATCTGTTTTTTAGTCCAAGGCATTCATCTGTGATCATTTCAACTAGTCATAATATAGTTAAAGTTAGGACCGGGGGCTGGTAATGTAGTTCAGTGGTAGAGAACTTGCCTAGCATGTATAAGGCCCTGGGTTCATCTTTAGCACTACATGGGGGAAAAAATATGATCAGTGGCATTTTTTTTTCAGTTTTTATATAAGTGAGTTGAAAATAAATGTATCAAAAAAATTTTAAAAAATGAAAACAAAACAACATCAGCAACAAAAACCAAACTTATAGAAATGCTGCAGGGTTGGGGAATGAGATGTGGATAAAAAGAAGTACTGACAATGCAGGAGGGAGGTTGACCCTGTTCAGGGTTTCTTGGAATGAGAAAATTGACTAAAAATGTCTTAAAAGTTCTGGGCATGCTGTCATTCTGGAAGCAATTTACCTCAAGGGAATAGGAAGAAACAATTATAAAAAAAAGGAATTGTAAATAACATAATGAAATGAGATGACATAAAAAAAAAACCTTTTGTGTGTGTGTGTGTGTGTGTGTGTGTGTGTGTGTGTGTGTGTTCCAAGAAAGGAGAGATCAAATGAGAGTAAGACTTTGGTAACAAAGTTAGCAGGTCAAAGCCTGAGGTACTGGAGGCCAGTGAGAATGGAGCGTGCCTGGCCCCCAGTGGGCGTGGATGGACTCTCTAAGAAGGGTGTGACATGCCAGCTTAAAGGCACTTAGAACAAGTTTATCAGCTGAGGAGGTCAGTGCCTGCCTGGTCTTGGGCCAGTAGGTGGTCAAGTCCATCATATTGTCCAGGAGAGAACCTCATCATCTTTACAAGAATTTCTGTGTACTTTTATTCTGGCAAGAAACTCAAGTGATCCCTGCAAACTGCAAGGCATCCCCTGACCCAAATCAAAGGAGTACCCCAGCACCTGTGTCCATCAGTTTACTCTCAGAAAAGGAGGGCAAGAGAAAGAACTCATTTGCTCACACTTAAAGTATACTTCTTTAGGGAAGCGATGTTGAACAGCAGCCCAGCAATGTGGCACAACTATTTAGGACAGGAAGTAAAAAAAAAAAAAAAAAAAAAGAAGAAGAAGAAGAAGAAGAAGAAAAGAAGAAAAAAATTCAATAGAAGCTGCAGAGGGAATTGCAGGAGGCAGTGCATAATTACCTGCCTTGGAACAGAGCCTGAGTACCGGCACTAACATCATTACTCTTACATTAAGAGGAAAAGGATTTTTTCCTAAATATAATCAGAGCTTTGCCCTCAGATTCCAACAATTCTACTGAGGGCAGTGGAGGTGGAGAGACTTTCAAGAAGGTGAGAAGGCAGAAAGAGGAAATTAGACAGACATAAGGGCACCTTTCTGTATCAGCACTCTTGGCCTCTCTGCTTCTCCAATCCACTTACTTTTTGGCAGGCACCAGTACCACATTAAAAATTCATCTGGTGAGTCTAATATATTATTTCTGCATTTACATTGGATGGTGCTTGTAAACACCCTCAAGATGAGGCTTCTGTGTGTTGTAGAATTGCAATAACTCTGAAATAACATCTCCACATATAATTATGACAACATTCCAGTTCGTATGGTATTAATACAGATTTTTTTTTTTTTTGCAAGAGAGGAGAAGTAATGGGGTCATGACTGAGGGTGGGTTCCCATGTCGAGCATCAGGATTCAAAATGTAATTTTTCCAGTTCCTAACCAAGTAATATTGGGCATATTCCTTAAATACTCCACTATGCCATCTGTAAAATGGACAAGTGATAGAACATGCATCAGTGCATCTATGTGCATTCATTAATTGCAAACTAACATTCAATACATGTTAGCTGGGGATATTCTGAGTTGTGCCATAAAACAAGAATCAATATTAAGCTAAATTCCAAAGCCTATTTCATCGTAAAAAAAAAAAAACAAACAACAACAACAACAACGACAAAAAACTAAAATCAACAGACACAAGTTGAGGGCTTTCTAAAACCACAGTCCCAATGAGACCATAAATGTTTCCAAACCAGGACCATCTATGTTGTTTGTATCAACTGACAGCTGGGTCCTTTTTTTTTTTTTTTTTTTATTTGTTATGTCATGCATGCACGGCTGGTTAAAAGGCTTTTTAAAGAAGAGCCCAGTGAAACAGCAGAAGAGAAAAAGACGGAGAGGGAAAAAAAAATCCTTCCAGGCAAGTGACAGAATTCAGGATCCAAGCATGTAGTGATGCCCTAGGCTCAAAGTCTTTACAAGCTAAGTGGTCGATATGGCTGCCTAAGATCATCCCCCAATATGGCCCTGAGAGAACAAATAAAGGCCCTGGCAGTGAGGGGAAGAGAGAGGGAAGCACTCGGCTGAAAGATTGACTGATCTTGCCACAGATCAGATGGATGGTTCTAAATGACCTGTAAAGACATTCCCGGAGCCCTGGGCCACAGCATTAAGAGCCCAGACTCCACTCGCACTTCTGAAGTAGTTATTAGTGACTGAAGTCGCAGTTGACAACTGTGACTTCAGTTTCAAGTAATGGTTTAACAGCATCAACTCGAGGAAAGGTTATATCTCGTTGTGTCTGGTGTACTGCTGACACTTAAAGGAAATAATTGGTAGATTTAGAGCAGAGAGAGAAGCCAGCGGGTAGAGTAGGAGGGGCAGTCGAAAACTTGGAGCAGAACTTCAGCGTGAGCGTGCAAAACAGAGCCGGATTCTTCTCCAGCTGCTGCACGGAAACCACGTGCACATACAAACAGAGACACAAAAACACCACACACCCTCTCCACTCTGATCAAGACTAAAATGCCTTGTGCTTAATCCTCTCTTAAGTACAAGGTCACAAGAATCTGTTGTGTGCCAAGACTTATCAGTTGGGATGTTTTGCTACTTTAGAAAGACCACAGTGAACAATGAAAGAGAGGTGCTCTCCCCATACCTTTGAGTGTCTGACAGAAACCATCAGTAAGATATGTGGCTTCCACCCTTACCTGACTGTCATCACTTTTCAATCTGTGGGATTTGATTTGTGGGAAGGTGCTGAAGGGTCATGTTGGCAAGTGGAAAGCTGGAAACACACCTCCAGCACAGGGGAGTGTGTGTGTGTGCGTGTGCGTGTGTGTGTGTGTGTGTGTGTGTGTATGCGCGTGCATGTGGTGTTCACCCCCATTTGTGATTAATTTCCCTGCAGGTCCCATATGCAAAACTGCCTTTGCCTTCTGAACAGAATGAATGGGAAGAGTGAAGTGTATAGTTAGATTTACCAAGATTTTGATCCTAAGCAACCTTCAATTTAGCCACATTGGCACCAGGAAGCTTTTCTTTTCAAGATACCATTTGTAGTTTTTTGTTGTTGTTGTTTGTTTTTGTTTTTGTGGTGCTGGTGTTCGAACCTAGGGCTCTATGCACGTGGGGCCAGCGCTCTACAACTGAGCTGTATCCCCAGCCCTATTTTTAGTATTTTTATCAACTTGTGCAACTCAGGTATTTTTTTTTAACCTTTGCAAGTATCATAAAGAGCACTACTGAACTTTTATTGTTGTATTTCTGTTAGTTTGTCTTCTTTCCTTTTATGCCTCCCTTCTTTTCTTTTTCTATTTTCTTTAGAGTTATATACCCTCCACTTACCTAGCATCCTCACATGTCTATCAGTGGGAAGAGAGAATAATAATATGCATTTAATAATAATATGGGTTCATAAAGCATATTAATAGGTTGAACCAGATTTCAAGGAAAGCCAGCAGAATTGCTCTTACTTCCCAAAGAATGGATAAAACTTCCATTTGGATAAAAACAGCTATGTTAGAAATAACAGCAATATAAAACATTTAAACAATGTTATTTTAAATCACTCCTAGTTACCACTGATTGAGAATATTTAGGTGGGGATTTGACAGGTCAAGTTCAGGAGACACTCTGACCCCCATGAAAAATATCTGGGGGAATGACTATAATTCAGCGTTGCTTTGATTTTAGGTGCCTAATTTCTTTCGGAATCCACCAAAAGAAGGTTGAAGGTACACAACAGATAAATAATATAACAAGGGACCAAAAAAAAAAAAAAATTAGAGGCTGGCCTACCTTGCAATCTGGCACCTCTCCAGTGAATGATAACCCATCCCTGACAAGGGCATTCCCAGAGCTGAGGGGTTTAATCAGGTGTACCTCGTGGGCCATTGTTATGTAGAATAGGCCCCATGCTATATTGAGCCAACAGAGCTAGCTTCTCACTCAAATGGCATGGTATTCACCTGGGAGGTGTTAAATCTTCAGTCTATTCCCAGAGGGACTTCATGTTCCCCATAATTAATTCCTCCTTTGGATGTCTATATAACTCCATACTCCAACGGTCATTATGAACTGGTGTGATGGCTCCTGGAGACAGCTCCAGGGCTTCCGGCACAGTGGTTGGGAGCCCACAGAGACTAGCTCATGGCAGCCGCAAGAAGAATGTGACGTGAATTCCACAGGCACACGTGCGCACACGCAGGGCGTCTCACTCAGGAGATCTGCTGAGATGGCTTTTATTTTGGCATAGGAAATGCTTGTCAGACACATGAGCTGATAGCATCCACAGAGCTGGAAGAAGGAAAATGAACTGCATTACAACGAACTCAGATTTCACCACGGAAAGCTGCATGCTGACATTTATATTAGCTTCGTTTGACATGTCCTGACGGTTCAGATTGGAAAGAGAGGAACTCTTCCCGGCTCACCCACCCCATCCCATCAAGTACACCTTTCAACCTGGGTCTGTAGAGGTAACAGATCATGAAAAATGTCGAAATTTCCTGCTGGCTCTTCCCTTGGAATGCAAAAAAAAAAAAAAAAAAAAAAAAAAAAAAAAAAATTCCCTGGTTAGTCAAAAGCATTATATTCTTTATATAATTCCTAAATATGGGAGGGAATTATGTGTGCATTAAAAACATGAGAAAACATGCTAATTAAAGCAAAGATCCTCAAACTTTACCTAGATTTGAGCTGGACTTGTGAGCTTGGTTTAAAATGCAGATTCATGAGCTGACACCAGAGATGAGCAAAGTCATTAGACTCCAACGAGGGCCTAGAAATCTGCATATTTGACATATTCTCACTAAATTTATGGATATGATTATGGCTATTAATAGGACATTACATATATTAATAAGGTATAATAATCTCTTATTTTAAAATTATTGATTTAATGATATCAGTAAGTTAGTAATAATGTATGCATATACATATATATATATATGCATATGTATATTTTCACTTAATATTATTACCACATAGTGAACTTGTACTATGTCAGGCCATGATATGTTCCGGCCATTTAGAAACTACCCACTAGTGAAGCAGAACAGAATGAGCTTGCATATGTCAAGCCACATTGCTGTTAGTTCAGACCTGAAAATTTTTGCCAGAAATTTCAACATCCCCATGTTGAAGAAGGGGGCTCAGGGAAGTGAATTTATAAAGCCAGTTTGAGGCAAACTTATGATTAGAACTTTGATCTTCTGACTCTCTATGATCTTTCAGGCTAATGAAATAACCATCCTATTTAAAATAACAACAGATCTTCAGCAAGGATTATCTGATGAATCCCTCATACTTAGCCTATGATGGAGGTGTTATTTACTTATATCTTTCGGAGCAAGGAATTAAACCCAGGGCCTCACACATGCTGAGCCTGTGTTCTACCATTGAGCTGCAACCCCATCCACTAATATACTTTGTAAAATCATGTTATCAATGAACAATAGGAACTTTAATGAAGTGACCTAAAGTCACACCCCCAGGGAATGGACAAACTGGATTCAAATCCAGGTTCTTCTTCTCTGGAGCACAGCTCTTAGTCCTTATGTGATTTATTGATCTATTTGCTCATTTTCCAAGGATGCACTGAATATATGTGATCTGCCAGGCTTTGATCCAGTGATGGGGAGACTGTGATGCCCATGACAGAGGCTCTGCCTCTACTGTCTTCAGGATGGAGGGATGAAAAGGCCCATTTGGGCAGGACAGCTTAGCACAGGCAGGACTGTAGTGGAAGTCGAACATAGACTGGCTTCTTCCAGTGCAGTGAGGGCAGATCTCCAGAGGAAGAGAACTTGACAGAAGAGCAGTGAGGATGAGGAGGACAGGGGAAAAGGAATAAGCAGTGCAAGGGCCCACAAATGAGAACTCATTTGGAGAAGTGGTGGAGTGAATACACTCGTGGCTCTCCGTGTACCCCTGCCTGGCAAATGAAATGGAAATCTGTGATTCACTTAATCAGTAAAGACTGCTAAATCACACGATTCCCACCAGCTAAGTACATATGGAGAGAGAGGATTTGCTCAGATGCGTGACATGGTGAGAAAGGATATTGTCCCCCAGAGAGGTGATGATGAAAGAAACCCTGGATTTGAGTCAAACAAATCTGTACTCAGCCCTTTCTGGCCCCCACTTACTAGCTGGGTAATATTGAGAAAGCCTTTCCCTCTTTCTGATCTCTAGTTTTCCCAACTGTACATTCGAATGATAAAACATACCTTCTGAGGATTAGTGATTGTGTATTTAAAGATCTGACACATGGCATGAACAGCAAAAGCAAAGTCTATTTAAGCACCAGGAAAAGTACTTGAGACAATTTGGTAAAGTAATAATTTCATTAATAAATAAAATATTTCCACAAGTCAATAAGAAAAAGACTAGCAAGGCTGTAGAAAAATGGACAAAGAATGTAATGAGAGAGTTCACAGAAAAAGACATACTTAAAGGCCTTAAATACATAATATTTTTAAAAATGTTTGTTGTTACTCATATAAAGTACAAACTAAAATCGTAATGAGACATTGCTTTCCACCTTTCAGCTAATCAAGGTCAAAAGATCTCCCATAGCTCCCTGTTGGGGATAAGGATCAGTAGTTTTACCAAAACCTATTAAAAATATAAATCTACAGGTTGTATGACCCATCATTTTCCTTTGTAGAAATTTATCAAGCAGATGTGCTGATAAGTGTGTAAAAAGAAGTGTGTGGAGAACATTCTCTGCAGCCTAGTTTGATATGGTAAATTATTTGAAACAACTTAAATGCCTATCAAAGAGGATCTGGTTCAATAAGTGAGGGTGCAGGGAAACAGTGTCCTGCAAAGCATGCTATAATGAATGAGACATATTAGTTGTGCATTGGTTTTGAGCACTCTCAGAGGAGGCTGGCCCTGGCATGCAGCAAAGGATTCACATGTGGAGGTTTTCATGGATCTCTGGAAAAACCCACAAGGATCTGGTGGCATTGGTTTCCTCTAGAAAGGGAGCTTCAGCGGCTTGAGAAGAGACTGGGTAACAGTTTAAACATGTTGAATTCTTCACTTATTAGTAAATATTGATGAAAGAACAATCAAGGCTTGCCATTGGAGAAAATGCCCATTTATTGAGGCAGCTCTGCATAATTATAGAGCTGGGGATGGTCTGAGGGTTGAAACAGTTTAACAGTTTAAAGGTTTTGGCAGCTAGCATGGGGTGCGTTCTGATTGGTGGGTAAGGATCATGTGAGTCAGCAAGAGGTAAGGATCACGTGAGTCAGCAGGACTCACCATTAGACAGTGATGGGGAAGTTCTGATTGGTGGGTAAGGATCATGTGAGTCAGCAGGACTCACCATTGGACAGCTCTTCTCAGGGAATGGGGAGGTTAGTCTTTGGAGCCTGGCGGACTCCCAATATTTGATACTTTTTAAAAGATGCACAAGTTTAAAAATATAGCAAATGAAATCTAAAAGTATAACATAAGGTGGTTGCTGATACATATTGCACAGTCTTGGATGTGTTATTTCAAAGGGTGTAGCTGACTTAAACACCAACACCTTAATCCTGTATGCCTTGTGATGAATGGCCCTTTCACATAATGGAATAGCCTATTGTCAATAATGAGGTGCCATAGAAATATTAGGACAGAACAGTGGGTGAGGTTAGTTCACACATGTTCTACTGAACTAAACTTAGAGCTATGCACCTCTGTATGTTCTAGCTAGAGTACAGAAAAAAAGGTAGGCTAACTGAAAATTTCAGCTCTATTTACTACTTCTTACCTGTGAGAACTTTCACAAATTTCTTAAACTCTGAACTTGCTGGAAGAATTCCTAAATTGCAGGAAAATAGTTTTGTACTTATAAAGACAGTACTAGAATATGAACTTATAGTACAGCAATGGATGTGCATTTGTTCTATTTTGTTACTACCTCCATGAAGAAAATGTCATTTAATTATTTGCTTTTGGCATATCTCCTACTTACCATAGACAATATTCAGATATTGCTAAGCTGATCTGCTGTCCTGATATTATTTTTCAACTCCAAATAAAGACATAGATCCTTATTCATGGGCTCTGACTCGGACTCAGGCAATAACTTTCAACAAGATATAGAAAAAGTCACTTCTTTCTGTCTGCTTCAGTTTCGTCATCTGTAATTTGCAAAACAGTGATAATCATAGTTGTATGATATATTTCATGGAATCATCAATTTCAAGTCCATGTGAAAAGTATGTTTCTGCATAGTTGACAAAAGTCAGAAAATTTTTAATTCATAAATCAAAGTAACTGATGTGAATCCTGCAAAATCTGAATCCCTACAATATGTAGCAGGGTAGGATGTATTACAGGGAAGCTCAAGTCAGATACATTTCCACTTCCCAGCTTGTCAGTAAGACCTTGGGCAGTGAGTAGGCTACCCTTGTAAAGTTGCCTGGGCCACCTGTGGTAAGTTGGTATGAAAACAAGTAATTATGAGACAGAGATCCTCTTGTGGAGATGGGAATAGTAGTTGAAAGAGTCCTGATTGGATCTGAAACCAATAGAGAGGAGTAAATAGAGAGGACGATGAAGATCACAATTACTCCATAGGATTGACAGCCAGAGATTTGCAGAGAACACAGGGGTACAGAAGCAAGGACCCACCTGTTGCAAAGTGGGGAGGCTGGTTTAGGAGAAACCAGAATAAGGACAACATTGCCCCACTGGGCAAGAAAGGCCCCTGTCCTTGAAAGCCATGCAGGGGTCAGGGAAGGCAAGAATGCAGTTGGTCTCAGGTTGCTGAGCAGAGCCTTATGGAACTAAGGAAAATTCTATTAGATTTTACTTCTTAGCTGATCTGACAGGATTTTGTACATAGTCTATAAGCATATAATTAATCTACCTAATATAGTTAATTATATGCTAAATCCCTATTTGCCCTATTTGTAGTCATTTTGTATTTAAAAAAAATATGAAGTTGTTTCATGTTAATGCCTTGCAACAAAAAATTCACTATGTTACTTTGAGTTCTTGGACACTATTTTACATGGAGTTCTTAGATAAATCCTAATGGTTCCATAGATCATGGAGGTAACTTAGAATTCCAATACTTGAGTGACTTCTAACTAGATTAATTTAGAATGCATTACATTAAAAGTGTTTTATGTTACGGAAGTTTCCTGTAAGAGAACCAGTGTTTGACAAATATATATTTAAACAAAAGACCATAAACACTTACATTTGAGCTTCAAATGGCAAAGGGTATGTCCATATCCTATGGTGCCATTCGTCTTGGAATAGAATTACCTGGACAATCTGCCACTGTAGAAATGCATATAATTGGAGCTGCTTGGCTAAGCCAGTTGAATATAATCTAAAGATAAAATAAAGTTTTCCCAGTTGCTTCTGTAAACACAGTCATTGTGCCTGTCAATCAAAACACATAAAGTATTCTAGTATGTTTAATTATTATGTTTTTATTTTAACGTCAAAATGAGCACAAGGGGCAGGGAAAGAAATACACATTATAGCAGGAATACTCTTTAGGAAAATTATACATTAGGCAAAAAATAGTCATGTACCTTTATTTTACTTCAGAAAATATTCCAGACGTTAGTCTGCATAAAAGTGCCCCAAGTTCATAAGTTATGGCTGCAGCCAGAACAGCAGGCTGAGAATGTCAATGTGGCTTGGAAGGACTGTGGAGGCAGGGATAAGCAGCGGGCCTTTTTGGATGACAGCTCAATGTGAAACAAGAAAGGAGCCTCCATCCAGCTTGCCCTGCATGGGTGTCAACATCAGAGAATGCTCCATCACCCAGCTAGTAGAAGCACAGCCTGATGGACACCCAGACTGACCCTGCTTCCCCAGGAGACAGTCCTTCTAGGTCATGGGTGAGGGAGACTGGCAAGGGTCACTGAGGGGGGCATGCAAGTACAGCTGCTTGCTCAAAATCCATCCCCTAATCAACAGGACTCAGCCTCCAGGGGTTGTCATGCCAGCCCTTTCACCAGCATTCACTGAACAGGCAAAAAGCAAATCCCAGAAAACACTCTTGTTCTTAAAGATCCAAAGCTGCCTGGAAAGAAAAAAAGAAAAGCACCAGGATAAGGATTATAGCAAGGGTCCAGCTTGAATGGGTGGGCATGGTGGTTGGTATGATGAGCTACACCCGAGTCCTTCACTGCAGACACCAAAGAGCTCAGCTTAACAGTGACACAATGAAATGGGAGAATACATGATGGATGGATGATTGACAGAATGTAGGTGATACCTAGATGGCTAGATGCTACACTTACATCTATAGCTAAACCTTTATACCTACAGTTCTATCTACACCTAAAACTTTCTCTGTTCTTACACACGTAGCCATTCTTGCCCACTCAGGCAGTAAACATAGAGATACCCCTTTTACATGATCAGAGATGTTTAACTTCCCTAGTAGATTGATTTAGAATGAAATCCTGCCTTATGATGCTCTGTGATATACAGAATCCTACAGAGCCCTAGAGGCACACCTCAGACTCCTGGGTTTATTCAGTAGCTGGAAGCTAGAGTCCTACAAGGAGGGTGATAACCGAAAAAGAGCCATAGGCTATATTGGGCCCTGTGCCTTTTGCAGGTGCTTCAATGTCAGTGGTAATAGGCTAATTATTCTCTTTACTTCCCTTAGTCTGTCTCCTCCTTCTCACCATGTGCACTGGCCCCTTCCTCCATACTCCATGGCTCCCTCTCATTAGATTTATGGTCAGTGATTACTAGCTGGTCTGGAAGTGGGATGTCAAGCTGAGCCAGCGAAGCTAGCAGTTTGTGAGCCCTTCCAGCTGGGAAGAAATAGGACTCGGGTAGTGGTCTCTCCATGTGGATAAAGAGGCATGTTTCTCATACATTTGTCTAAACCAATTACACACATGGAGGTAAATTATTTTGGACACCTACTATGTTTTTCCTGATTCATTGACCCTCATAGGAAAGAAAGAAAGGAAGAGGGGCAGGGAGAAAAGGAGAAAAAAGGAGGAAGGAAGAAGGAAAAATAAATAGGGTATGAAAGCTCACATGCTCACATAGATTCCAAAAATAGAAGCAGAATTAATGAATTCATTCTTGAAGTCAACAGAAATTTAGGTGAGAGCAAAGTACCAGCTTCTATTTATGCATATATGGTCTTTGTTTAACGATAACAAAAGCACATATACTCATGTGCTCTAGGGGTTACATACATATTTTTACATTTTCTTTCATAAGTCTATAGTAAAACAAATGGGCAAAACTCACCAATCAAAATAATTATGGAAATGGGTAATACTATTGAGTGCTTCAGCATTTCTAATTAGTATTACTAATCCATGTAATAATAAATACACAGAACATCTTCAAACCTTACAATAACCTTAAGAGTTAAAAACTATGATGACAAGTTTATTCTATAAATAGAGAAACTGAGGCACAGGAACATTATTGCATGTGTAAAATCTTCCTGGGGGCACACAGTGGAGACATACAATCAGACTCTAGCATCCACCCCTCTTGAGCCCTATATTATTCCCTGCCCTGTTATTTTTACCAAATACTGGTACCAGTAAGGCGTCCAATGGAACCCTTCACTGATTTGGCAGAATACATACAGGCAACTATAAATAAAGGGACATATCTGTTCATTTATTTTAATGTTGCCCATATTGAAAGTAAGAAGCATTAATGCCATTTTACAAATGAAGAAGCTGCCACAAGAAACAAGTGAACAGCTATCTGGTAATCATGTCAGGGACATCTTGGATTAGGGTCTTTGAGCTTACAGTTGTAATTTCATGTAAAGATTAATTCCATCTTCTTGCACTGAAACAAGAAAGAAGGAAAAGGCCAGCTCCTTGTTTTCAAAGCAATAATTTTGTAGGAGGAGAATCAAAATGGAAGCAAAGAGAAGATGAAACTTGACATAATGTAATGTTGCTTAAATGCCTCTAAATGACAGACAGACATTGAGCAAATTCATTCCCCTGGGATCTTAAATTTGAAAATAGACTTCATAAAGAATGTTTCCCGTGAAAGGTAGACAACCTCTTTGATTCCACAAAATCAGAAGACTGTCACATTCTAACCAGGTTTCAATCAGGGGACTAATGAATATGGTACTGGGAACACCTGGAAACAGGAAAGAGAAATGTTCCAGAGGAATTTCAGCTGGATGAATATGCCTGCTATGACTCTGAGACTTGACTCTGTCACTGTTCTACTTCTTTTGCCACTGAGAAACTTTTCTCAGTGACTTGGTGAAACAAAGAGTTAAATGACATAAAGCCTGATAATGGTAATGACAAATTTAGTTAAAAAGAACAAAATAAAATACTGTGTAATTTCATTTGCTGTATACAGAGTAGCCATTATAGTTTGTGTAACAAATTACCCAGAGCAATGTCTGCAGACTCCATTCTATAAAGCAGGGCTCCACCCCAATATCCCAGAAAAACACGTGTTACTTATTGTGTATATTTTTAGGGAACACCACACACTCTTCATAGACAAGTAGTTCATGTGAGGTACTTTTCAAAATGTAAAGATCATCTTTAGTGTACAAAATTAATACTAAACTAATATTTTTTTAAAAAAACTATTAAAGACCCAGATATGTCCTAAGGGAAAGAAACTTCAGAACTTTCTTTAAAAGTGATCCCCAAAATGAACTGTCTTTTTCAAGTCATGTTAAGATGATAAAAATGGAGCTCTACCATTTCTATATCATTCCAATAAGTTGAGCTAAGGAGGCTAAGTAAGAATCATAAAGGCTAGTTTTCACTAGAGGCCACTGAGAACCATACATTTGTCAAAACCAATAACACTCACAGAGGTAAATTATTTTGGGCATTGAGTGTATTGCTCCAAGCTGTACAGCTGATAAGGAAACATCTCGTCCGGATCCCCAGTGTACCAGCCAGCATCTTCTTGGAAATCCTCAAAACAGGCATATCGGAAACTGGGGTTGGTTCTTCTGCAATAGACCCAATTGAAGATGTTCCACATGGTATGTACTTTCTAAATAAAGGAAAGGTAATGATGGAAAAATATTTTTGGTACTGGGGATTAAATCTAAGGGTGCTTTACCACTGAGTTACATCTCCAGCAGGCCCTTTACACAAGTGCATTTATTGGAAGAGAGTGATAGCAAGCATTTATGCTTTTGTGTTTATACTGCAAAGAAGACATGGCATGGAAAACCTGCTACGAGAAAACTGAATGCTGCTATATTTTAAAATCCACATTAATTACAGATTCACGTTTTCTTTGTTTTTTTTTTCTTTTTTATTGTTGTTGTTGTTTCTTTTTGAGACAGTGTCAACAAGTTGCAAGGGTCTTGCTAAATTACCCAGCCTAGTTTCAAATTTGCTATCTCCCTGCCTCAGCTTTGCAAGCCACTGAGGATACAGGTGTGCACCACAGCACCAGCTATTGATGACAAAGAAGTTACTGCTGCTTTTGGCCAAAGGGAAAACTTAAGCCAATGCCTCCTCCTGGCTCTCACACCAAAAGCTGTTACCTCCAGAAACCCATATTTTCGTTAGTCAGTTTTCTGCTTTTGTGAAAAATATCTGAAGCAAACAATTTAATAGGAGCCAAGATTTATTTTGGTTCATAGCTTCAGGGGTTTCTTTTCGTGTTCCTTTGGTCCCATGACTTTGGGCCTGTAGCAAGTCAGCACATTATGGTGGAACTGGTTAGAGAGAGAGCAGCTCACCATGGCATCCAGGAAGTAAAGAGGAGAAAAAGGAAGGGGCCAGAGTCACAGCATCCCCTTCAAGAGTGTACCTCCAATGACCTAACTTCCTCCCTCCCACTAGTCCTCACCTCCTATAGGTTCCATCTCCATCTCCCACCAGATAGTCTGGGACCAATCCTTTAACACATGGGCTTTAGAGGACATTCAAAAGTTTGACAGGTGGGAAAAGAGCTAAGTTGGAGTCTATGGATGGTTTGTTTTGTGTGATAGGGATGAAAAACCAAAACATTCATTCATTCATTGTTGATTCTCTGAAAACTAGTTGGTGCCAGATGGCTCTGCAGGTGCTGGTGATGATGCAGAGATCATCAAAATGGTAAGATTTTCTTCTTCTCATAGAACCTAGCTTCTAACGGAGAACCATATCACAGATCAACAGCACACAAATAAATGAGATAGCTTTTATGTTAAGAAGTCTAAGAAGAAACTATGAGATAATAATGGTTGGAGGTAGGTGAATACAACAAACATCAGGGATGAGGATGAGGAGAAGATCCTGTCTGAGAACAATGGGAAGGAGGCTTCTAGGCACCTGGGAACCAAGAGAGCTGCCAGCAGCAAAGAAGGGCTAGATGTGGATCTCCTGTGCAGAGTTTCACCTCACTCCTGCAATTTTGGGGTCAGAAAGTGATTCTCCAGGTTCTTTCTGAAAAAAAAAATAATCAACTCAAATCTATTTGAAATCAACATGTATACATGGCAAAAGTCTTGGGAAAAAGGAATTTGGGAAGACAGAAAATTTAGACACTGGCTTTATATTCTACATTTAAAAATCTTACACATTCACTGTGAAAAGGGGATGGGCAAAAGGATATGAATAATTATCTTCATGAGAAGGGGTCAGTAGGGTCAGCTCACCAAGCAAAGCCCAGGTCAGGGGTTGTCATCTTGGGCACCATTCAGCACACTCTTGTTTATGCAGTTGGAATTCTGACTGCTGAGGAGTTGTAAGCTATTCAATGAACGTCTTCTGTCATGTTCATTTTCAAAAGGATATAATTTCCTATCCAAACTGTAACATACCAACTTTCAAAGGAAGCCGCTGTGGGTAGGTGGAGATGGCACTGTGTTTCCTAACTGGTGATTAGCAAATTTATTGCATGATAAACCATTTTCAGTGCAGTTTTGAAAAATAAAAACATGCTTCTTCCTGAGTAATTAGTTGCTCTTTACCGCCAACAAACTGTAATTTTTATTCCTTTTACACAAGCCCATTTATTAGAAGAGAGTGCTAGCAAGCATTTGTGCTTTTGTGTTTATACTGCAAAGAAGACATGGCATGGAAAACCTGCTATGAGAATGCTGAATGCCGCTATATTTTAAAATCCACATTAATTATAGATCCACTTATTCTTAGAAAAGACAGGAATTGCAGCAGGGTGGTGGGTGGGGGGAGGGATTCGTGTATAAATTGCCTCCCAAGGACCCCACTGAAATTTCCATAACATTCACCACATGACACTGATGTGTGAAAATTGACATGAAGATTTGAAAATTGGGACCGAAGGAGCCCAAGCATAAAATAACTTCAATTTTGCGCTCTCTCTGTCTCTCAGAGGAATTGTGCGTTGGACTGACCAACACAACACAAACAAGTGAAGGGAGAAAAAAAAATAAAACAAAACCCAGGGAGAAGGATAGGAGTTATTAAGGAGAAAACACACTTCTCACTCACAGAGAGAAAGGATGATCAATGGATTTAGTCACAGAGAAATTCAAGCAGAAAATTGCAGCTGTTTTTTATCTGAACAGCAGAAAGTTTAACCAAACCAGAATTCTCAAGACTAAGGAAGGCATCCACAACTACCTGTGGACAGAGAGATGGGAAGCAGGTCTTTGAACCACAGGAAAATGGTCAAATCTTCTTACTGTTTAGTGATATAAAGAACAGAGTTTTGATTGAGAAGGCTTTGCATCTGAAATGTCCCAGGTCAAGGCTAACATCCATTACAGCTCCAAATAGTTTCAAAGTGTATGAAATAAATAATCTGCTCAGTTCCAACGCCTGCCCTTGAATGAAAATAATACCCCAAATAGTATCCAAAATGAATGTGAAAATGGTACATAAGTCCATGGACATTCTACCTGCTAAGAATGACAAATGTAAAATCATTACAGACAAAATGGAATATGCTAGCAATTCCTCATCTGGCAAAAAAATATTTAAAGAGCAGCTCATATCACACTGTTTGGGCAAGTGTACTTTTAAATTTTGAGAAAAACAGAGGGGAGGAAGCCTCTTAATATACCCAAGTCTTCAGCTGTCCTGGGTTAATTTTGATGCAATGAACTCCATTACCTGAACTGCATAGTTCTGAGTGAAAATTAGCTGCTCCGAAGTGGAAAATGACTTCAAAGAATGTCATCCCTCACATCAGAATTTTAAGGACTGTTAGGATGAACAACAGCATTCCCTATAAATACAACTTGCTTCTCTTCTGAGATGGAGGAAGAACTAGCCCTTTCTCTAGAGAAAGATTTAAAATGTTCAATGCCATAATAGAGTTTGAAAGAAGATTTGGAAAAAAAAAAAGGAGAGCATTCAGCCATGAGAAGTTGTATGATTTTAGGCAAGTGACCTAATTTCTGAAAAGTTCAGTTTCTTTAGTTGTAAACATGGCAAACAAACAAACAAAGACATCTACTTTAAGATGGCCAGGAAGAACACATTGCATGAGTTGTAAAGGGTTGGTATTCTGTGTTCAATATGGAGTAAGTATCGGCTGATAGTACATCTTTTTATAGAATATATATTTATATATTGTCTTCTCCTGACACTTCCTAAAACCAAGCTGATAAAAACCTTAAATATGTATACTATTGGTGTAATATTTCTAGTTCCATATTTTTAGCTGCTGTAACAAACCCTAAAACTTCAGAGATTTAACATACAGGAACACATTAATTTTATTCACAGAGACATCCAATGCAGGCTTAGTTGGCACACCACTTTCATTAGCAAAGTCAAAGACCTGGGCTATTGACCTTTGCTTCTATTTCCATCTGTTTGGGCTTTGGAAACCTCTGCATTTGACCAGTATTTATGGAAACACTATCACGGACAGTCACTCATGGGAGATTTTTTTGGTTTGTTTGTTTATATTTTTATAAATAAAATTTACCCTGTAAATTTTATTTGAGCTTTATCTCTCCAGAGGACAAGACTAAAGCCTTTAGTCTTGTTTAAGGTTGCTTTATTTCTACACAGGTGCACAAGGACCAGGGCAGTGAGGTTGGCACAAGGGCCTCTGGTCTGTGGACCACCTCAGCAGTGACTGGTTCTCTGTGTTCACACTTCAGGGTCCATTTGAAGGTGGGTGGTTTTCTGCTTCCCTATCAGGCACTGGCCTGCCCGTCTTGGCTACTGGGTGCACACCACTTCTCTTAGTGCTCAGTCCAGTCTCAGGAGGCTCTTGTGGCCCAATGCTTCCACTTATGTTCCATTGGCCAGAAGTCATGTGACCTGGGGGAAATCAAGACAAATCTCAGATATATCATGCTGCTCTGAGCCCAGGAGCAGCAAAACAGTCTCTGCCCAAGTATTCCTCCTGACAAACCCAAAGACCTACGGAGAGTAAATATGATTTCCCCATTTTTATGTATACTAGTGGAACCCAGAAAAGTTTAAAGACTTCTTTGAAATCATAAAGACTTGACCCCAATTTTTTTAATTCTTTGGATTTCCTTCTTTAGTCCCCAGCTTCTCACCACCAATATCAAAAGGACACAAGAGGGAAATGGTGTCGTGGTAAACATTACGAGGGATTGTCTGTGCTTCCCTTTCACTCTCTCTACACTCTCAATTTCCCTGGGCCTTTGCAGCTGCAGAGGAAAGAGATGTGGAGGTCCCTTCATTCTAATATGATTTAAGGACCTCAACTTACTTCTCCCTCCGGCATGTATGTGGAATAAAAGGGGAGATGATGCCTGCTCGTTAGCAAGGACAGACCATCACCCACAGGAGGGAACTGTGGACCTGTAGACTTCTTGTTGAGAGTGGAGGGAGCTTCTCTGATGTTTCCATTTTAGAAGAGTAATTTTTTCCATTTTCCATTTCTCAACCCAGAGTTCTCAGCAAAGTGACACAGAGACATCAACAAATGCCTTGCTCTCTTCCCTTTGCCCTCAGAACGAGCCACACGTGAGGGAAAGAACCTCATGATTTATCCAGTCTTATAGATCCACCAGTTTAAGTTTTGAAATGTCCTAGGAAATCCCAGGATTTTGGTCAAGAATGACCTAATTTATCATCTAAGATGGCTTTAAGATCAACGCGAAGATGAGCTGGTATGAGAAAGCTATCCCTTTACCCACCTGGAGTGGGCCTGAATAAATATTCAGATGGCGTAAGACAAAAGGAAACAAAAGTTTACTGCTAAAGGGTCTAAGTTCTTTTGCCCAAAAGACAGTTATTTTCTTTCACCTCAAACAACTTCAGGATATTGCCCCGGGGCCGTGGGAGTATTTTGTTATTTTCTGTGTGAAATATTATATTCCCTGGCGGATGTGGGGAGATTGTATTACTGTCTGCTGATTCCCTTAGTTGACACAGCGAGAAGTGCTGGTGACCCCAACAGTCGGGGTTGCATCCAAATGTGGAGCTTTTCCACAGGAGGACCACAAGAAACGGAGAGACTTGGAAGAGGATGTAGAAAGCTGAACATCCTGGGCTCCTGGAGACTGGCAGACCATGCATCCACCTGCCCCGGTGCCATTATAGTCCCGAAATACAGTCTGAGACACTGCTTGGCAGAAAAAGCTGTTAAGACCCTCATAATTTGTGCCATTCACTAATTGGGGATAACAGGGGGTTGAATTTGCTGAATTGTGACTTTGGTCTCAACTGAGTTCTTCTCTACTTTTACATAAATCTCCTTCTCATGATGAAAAGGAGCCACGATTGGACAGAGAGAGGCTTAGCACTTATTTTACTTCATTTTTGCCACTGCTATTAGAGTCCTGATACTTTTCTATGCCACGCTATGGGAAGAGAGTTATGGCATCAAATTGCACTGGAATAACTCTCCTCTGGGTTCATTTGTTTTTTACTTTGTACTGTGTTAGGTCTGTGATTTTTCCCTAAGATGATGATCTACAAGACTGGCTGTTTGCATGCTCTGGATCTCATTTATTAGGAAGTGAAGTATGTAATGGTGAAAAATAGCTCAACGGGTTTCCTCTTTCTCTGGGGGTATCTCTGCTACAACATGGCTCACTGCACATGCCATCAGTGCCACAGAAATAAATGGAAGGGAAGTGAGGGCTTGGGATGCAAAGGGTGTGGGAGCCTCTGCAGCACCTGCTGGAAGCCTGTGACAGCCCATCTCCTCCTCCTTTTGGAATAGGCTTGGAGGCTCCAAGGATCTGGGGTCACTGTAAAGGTGTCTGCATGGACACATGTGTGCTTCACACTCACTCATTTATTTTCTTGAAGGGGTGTGCATGTGTGTGCGTGTGGGTGTAGTCTCAGCTCACAGGGCTGATGGGGCAAAACAGACTTCTCCGCCTCCCAGTCTGCAAGATGCCTTTCTCAAATCACCTTGAGGATGTGCTAGCGGTGGGTGAAAAAACTCTCAGTGCTGCAGAAAAGTTTTAAAGACTTTGTAGGAAGGAAAGGTATGGAGTTTCATCTTTCAAGGGAATCTTTATAAACTGCAATAATAATGTGTACTTATGTATGTCTAGCTATGTAACAAGCTCCACTCTTCATTGGTACAGCTCCTTAAAATGCTTGCCACTCCTATTTGTAACATAGATATTCCAAAAGACAGAGATAGTTAAATGACTCCTCAAAGCCATGCAATGGGTGCAGAGCAGAACTCCTACACAACTCTGCCTAGATCTTGTTCTCTGCCACATTGTCACTTCTGAACAATATTAATATACTTTCATTGTATGTTAAGCTTTTTACTAGACACAGGAAAGAAATACTTCAAAGAAGGAGACAGTATTATGCTGCAGATAACAAGGGTACCGAGTTGCGAACTGTTCAACTAGAAGCACACATGTATACAGATAAGGTAGATTTTAAGAACATGAGAAATACAGGATCTGCAGCACCAATCAGCCCTGTGTTACCATCACTGGGCAAGGCATTCAATATATCTTCTCTCACGCAGCTTCCTTTTGGCTCTAAAAGACTGGGGGGATGTTAGAATACCTGTATCACCAAGAATAAAACAGGATCTCAGAGAAATCTACTAAATTAATTACTGTAAGTCCCACTGCTAGTCAGTGAGAGAACCAGAATTTCCACCTGGGCTGTAGTTCCACAATGCGAGATGGCTTACAGAGGAATCTACATAAGATGAGGGATGAGAGCACTGACCTGAGAAGACACGTGATAAGGAATCCTCATAAACCATGACTTTGTAAGGATTTCATATATTCAGGGGTTCTTCTCTGCAAGAAGCCAAAGTTGCTTTCCTATACTTGCCTCTCATATTTTAAAAGCCAGTAGAAACCCACAGGGCCATATACTCCACCCTTTGTGTTATAGTTGAGGAAACTGAGGGACAAATAAGGAAGTAGGACTATAAGAACAGGAAAGAAGATGAGAATAATACACAAGTTTTATTGAGCTTCACTACTCTTGACTCTGAGGGGGCTTAACAATGGATTGTACCATCTCTTTAGTTGCCAGAATTTTCTACATTTTTTGGAAGGTGATATTGGGGGATGGAGGATGATTGGCCTTCCTTTTTCACCACTCACACAGGATCCTCAGTGAAGGAGCAGTCTCCAAGAGGGAGACTCATTGGTGATGAGTCAAGGCTATGACACATGCCAGACTTCAAGGAGACACCCTCTGAGGGTTCAAGTTATTTCATTGGTTATGCCAACTCCATTCTCCACTTCACTTGAATGCAATTCTGCTCTTGGTTAACTTATTAGGTAATATTTCCTCTGCATCTTCTTCCACATAGCATGCATGCCATCATATTGCTGCTCAGGTGGGTAAATAATGAAACCCCAAGATAGAGAATAAAATAATGAAACCCCAAGATGCAGACTCTGGCCTTCTGTGGCATTTCCAGATAGAGGGCACATCCATCATTGACCTTCTGTCAACTTTCTTATTGGTTATGGTGCACTGGTAGTTACAGAGATGCACAATCAAGCTTAGCCATGCCATTTTGGGCTCTGAATAACTTAACTATTCCATAATATTTTATTATGCAATATTTTGATTCTTATATTTTACAATTCCCCATATAAACTTCTTGAGAGAAGAAATCTCTCATTAAACTTCTAGTCTAGAGCTTCTGAATCTTATTCTTCTGAATCTTATTTTTCATGTGTATTGGCATCCACTGGGAGGGTCTTGAAACTTACCCTGCTCCTAACAGATCTCTAGTCATGGGCCCCAAGTACTAGAGACATTTAAGCCCTCCAAAGGAATCCCATTGTGTATTATTGAGAATTATTGATCATGCTATATCTACATTTGTAAAGAAATTGAGGTGATAAATGGGCATCATTTTTTTGTGTATGCATACTAGGACAAGTGTTTAACATGTTATCTCATTCAAACTTCTCAAGACTTCTGTGACATAAACTTTATTATCCCTCTTTTTAGGTGAGGAGATTGAAGCTAAGAGGAATTAAATCCTACCCCTCAGAAAACACCAGATGTGGCACACAGGGGATTCAGTACAGTATTGCTTAATATTCTCAAATATATATATGTGTATATATATATATATATATATATTGCATCTAGCATCGTGGCTGGCAAAGAGAGGAAAATCAAGAGTACAATTTCTTCCTTTTCTATTTTTAAAAATTGAGGTGTTTCCTCATAAATCTCTTGAGTAATTTTGACAGAATAGCCTGTTGTCTTATCTCAAATCATAATAATCTTGGCCAATAAATCTTTGAAAAGTTTTCTTTCTATAAACTATCACGCCTAAACTTCTCCCTGTTTTCAAGTATCTGTTTTACCACTTTGCCTAATTTTAGGATTCATTCTCTCTCTTGAAATTCTTTCTTCTCCCACTAATCTATTTAGTGCTCTGTGAAAATGTCCTAATTTCCCCCCTGCATCTCTCCTCCTTTTTATTTCCTTAGTCCTGTAGAGTATGTAATTCAACAATCCAAAATGATTCTACCTTGGTTTGAGATATGCATTGGCTATGGGCCAGGGGCTCACCCCATAGGCTGGTACTTGATTCTATCCCAGTAAGATTGGGCTCTTTTCTCACTTGCCACCTCCTTCCTTCTTCCCCAAGTTAAAGTGTGGAGCCATTTTAGTTTGTAAATATATCCCTTTTTCTAACACCTTATTAGTATTCTTTTTGCTTGAGTCCTTTTATTTTTATTGAATAACATTTATGAAATATAGAATTAATCACTTTAAAATGTTGTTCATTAGTGAAATTTATTACATTCACAATAATTGCAATCATCACTTTTTATAGTCTCAAAATATTTTTATCACCCCAAAGTAAACTTGTATCCATTAAATAGTCACTTCCTATTCTCCCCCTCTTTCACAGCCACTGGAGACCATTCATCTTGTACCTACTTCCATGGATTTGTCTCTTCTAGACATTTCAAATATATGAAATCATATATTAGGTGACCTTCTCTGTCCATCTTTCATTTATCATAATGTTTCCAAGGTTTATTCAATTTATAGCTTATACCAGTGCTTCATTCCTTTCTTATGGTTAGAATCATATTTTAGGGTATGGGTATATCACATTTTGCATATCCATTCATCAGTTGATAGACATTGAATTGTTCTTACTTTTTGCTGTTTTAAAAATGGCTAATATGGACATTAATGTATTGCAAGTATTTTTTTGAATAAAAATTTTCAGTTTTTTGAGTATATATCTCAGGGTACTAATCTTGGTCATATGGTAATTCTATGTTGAAGATTTCTAAAGAACCAAACTAATTCCATAGCAGATGAAGACCTTGCATTCCTACCAACAATGCATGAAGTTTAAAATTTCTCCTTATCCTAATCAATATATGGTATTTTCTGTTGTTTCAATTATGGTAATCTAGTGGGAATAAAGATATTTCTCATTGTGGATTGTTAGCCTTTTGTTGTTGAGTTGCAAGTATTCTTTATATGTGATAAATACTAACCCACTATTAGATATGCGTTTTGCAGATATTTTTGCCCATTTTGTATGTTGGTGGCCTTTTCAATCCAATAGTGGTGTCCTTTCATACAGAAAATTTTTGAAATTTATATATAAAATGAATAATTTTAGAAATATCAACAATTCAGTAAAATGCATACATATGAAATAAAAAGGAGCACTATATATATGTATATATAGTAATGATATAGTATAAACAAATATTACATCATAATATTAATTACGATACTAATTATGTAATATAAGCATGTACATATTTTAAAAAATATTTTTTAGATGTTGATGAACCTTTATTTTATGCATTTATTTATATGCAATGCTGAGAATAGAAACACATGCTAGGCAAGCACTCTATCACTGAGCTACAACCCCAGCCCAAGATGTACATATTTTACTTGGGTATATAATCATGCATTTTAAAATACTTACATATATGTCAAATAATATTAGTAATCATATCTAGGATGTAGATGTTATTTTTTGCTTCCTTTTTTATATTTTCCAAGCCTTTTCAAAGGTCTTACCAAATAACTTGTACCTTACTATATGGTGAAGACCTTCCAGAAACAAATATGGCCCTTCTTTAAAGTCATCTTTGACAACATCTGGGTTAGCTGATCCCCACATCTTTCAAGACTTATAGCTCTCCTCATACACCTGGCACATATTTAGACATTTATTACATTTCTCCTCCAACAGGTATTCCCCTTTCAGCAGTAACTGCACCCTGATTTTTGCTTTAAAGGTCATGCCCTTATCTCATTAGCTGTAGAGGAAGTTGATGCCACCATCTAACTCTAGAACTAGAGCAGGGGATTACAACATTTTTTCCACAAAGATAGAGAGAGATGGATCCATGGCCAAATTTAGACCAGCAAATCTCAATCCCAATACTTTTGTTTGAATCATCAGAGAGGCAGACATGTTCTGTATTACTGATTTTGAAGGTGAAAATAGACAGCCCCAGTTGCTTCTGGCTGTCATATTTCCACAATGAATGAAGAAAGATGAATGGGGCTACAATGTGAAAAGTAGATCATGGGGCTGCTCTGGCTTGTCTGAACCATGGTTTACCTGAGACCAACAGTGCCTAAGGACTTAAAGCACTGCATTCTTTCACATTCTAAAATGTATGTAGCTAGTTTTCTGTTGCCTGCCACTGTGGATTCCTAACCAATGTACCACTAAGTTCCAAGCATTTCATGAATATGATTCTGATCTTTACAACCAAATTGGCTTTCACTCAAACATTTATTTAGCATCTTTCCTGAGTAGCCCAGACCTCAAGTTTGTGGGATAAGATAAGCCAGTCACCATCCCATCCTCAGAGGCCTTGAGAGTGGCTGCAGGCTTGGCATTTTGTGTGGCAAAGCAAATTCCATGGAGGTATTGATTAGAGCTCATTAAGTAAAAGGAGCTCAAGGTCTAATTTTACAAATTCATTTGATAGATGTTGAATATCACACAGCTTCAATTTTCAAAGTTTGGTTCTCAAATCCAGATTGTATAATTTTATTTTCCTTCCTATAGATCCCTTCTGTCTTTATGGATAATTCTCATACTATTAAAATTTTCCACCTTCACATGTATATTTCAGTAACTGCTGGCATAGTTTTTTAAATTTATTTTTAAGATAATTTTAATATGTTTTTTGCAAGCATAGGTGAAGTCTATATACAATTAAATTCAGCTAGACTTAAGAGATTTAAAAATAGGAGAGAAAGAGGAAGAGAGAAAGCGAGAGAGAGAGAGAGAAAGAGAGATGATATTAGCTATAAAAGCCTCCAGAAATACACTAGGAGAGATGGAAGATTAAAAGTTAAGTCTAGCAAATTCTGAAACTGATCTACGGCAACAATGAGCATTTAAAATTTACTTCTAACCTCCACGAAGTTACAGCAAAAATAACTCTAGGTTTGCAGTCCAACCCAGTAATTGTACCTCAAATTTACTGATCTTGGAAACTGAAAACAAAATTATAGAGTAGGAGCAGCCACATGAAGTAACCCTCATTTGTAATTACTGTAGTGTGGGACAGGGAGAAGACATCCATGCCAGCTTTCTAAGAATGCAGTCTCCGCCAAGTTCCTGGGGCTAAGCTGTGGTTGTTTCATAAGGCCTATTGAATGAAAGGAAGGAAATCACAGAGCAGAGCATCCACCTTTGAAATGTGCAGGGCAGCAGTGGTCTCATTCATGAAAACATTTTCCTGCTTCTCCAACTATTTTCAAAACAATCTTTGAGTTTTACAATGCAGAGTGTAGTGCTTCAGGAGACATAGGTGCCTCACCTTCAGGGAGGCTCTAACCTTCATCCCTACAAGAGCATTTGCCAGCTCTGTGACCTTGAGAACGCCCCCTAACTACTCCCAGCCTTGGTTTCCTCCTTTGCACATTGCAGGAAATATCAACTATCTCACATATTTTCCTGGAAGAGAAAATACATGAAGTTATGTTACTTTTGTCCTGTGATGTAGGATAGGTGGATATCACTGTTTCTAGAAGGTTTCAGCTCAAAATTAAAGGAGCCATTTTTAAACTTGTAGTTGAATAGGAAAGAGATCAAAAGATTAAAGTAATACCCCTACCTGGGCATTATCATTTCTGGGAAATAGTATTTAAGATAAACAAGAAGGTTCCTAGAACTTTTCTCAGGCTAGCAATTGCAAGAAAAGTCAAAAAGCAATGGAACAGAATTTAGTTTAGGTACACTGCTGTGATTACCTACTTAATACCAATTTGGACCATGTACTGTGCTAGGTGCACTAAACACAACTTTCCTTTAGTTCTCCCAAACAACTCTAGAGAAAAGAGATAATATTTACACTTGTGCAGATGAAAAAAAAATCTGATGCTCTGATCATTTCATAAATTGCCAAAATTTACATAATTTTAGTTATGAGAACCAGAATACATATCTGGATATTTTTTCAGTTTAATGGCACAATTTATGCTACTATTTTAAATGTTTCTATGGGAGTCAATTTCCATACTTCTCTACTCTTGTATTTTTGCAATGGTGTTACTATTCAAAAATGTCATTGACCATGTGGTACAAACAATACACATTTGTTTTCTCAAAGCTCTAGAGATTGAAAAGTCCAAGACCAAGATGCCTACTGATTCAGTTTCTGGTGAGGGGTGTCTTTTTCGTTCTTTCTTTTTCTTTCTTTATTTCTTTCTTGGCTTTTTCAAGGCTAGAGTTTATTGTTTGTATAAAAATTCTTTAATGTTGGCCAAGAGTTCTTAAAGACAACTGTTGGGCAGCTGGTTACACCACTCCCTGGTGACACTACTCCCTGAAGAAAACCAAGACGCAAGGTCTTTCTTTGGGGACCTCTCTCTGAGAAGCACAAGGCAATCTGGCTTGAATGGTCAGTCCTGGTGAGGGCTGTCTTAGGTTCTCCCATGGTGGAGAGAAAGGGAGAGAGCAAGCTCCCCAGATATTCTATGAGAATGGTTTAGCCAGTTTTTTTTGTGGCTGTAACCAGAAGAACTTACAAAAACAAGTAAAGGAGGAAAAAGTTTATCTTGGATCCTAGTATGAAAAGTCTTATTCCACAGAGGGCTGACTATAACTCTGGAACCAAGGTAAGTCAGAACATCATGGCAGAAGGGCATGGTGGAGACAGCAACTCAGAACATGGATAACGGGAAGCAGAGAGAGCTCTGCTTATCAGAGACAAACTATAAACCCTAAAGACATGATCTCAGTGACACACTTCCTCCAGCCACACCTTCCCTACCTAGAGTTACCACCCAGGTAATTCCTACCAGGGGATAATTCATTGATTATTTTAAGGTTCTCATAATCCAATATTTCACTTCTAAATTTTCTTGATTGTTTTACACATGAGCTTTGGGGAGACAATTTATACCTAAAACATAAGAAGGATACTAGTCCTATCAGATTAGGCATCCATACGAGTGTTTTCAAGATCTCTGTCTTCTTTCTTATGCTTTTGATGAAATATATAAGGAATAAAGTCTATTTTAGAAAAAGCATATGGAACAGGGAGAAGCAGGAGATACCCTCTAATATTTACCTAAGTGAAAATATGTATATTAAATTTTCTAATTATCCAGGTGATTGAACCATGGTCATTCCTCTCTTCTCACACCTAACTTCCTTAGTAACTCTAGGTATATTTTTCTTTATGTCTGTGAGTTCATGATGCCCCAAGAGAGAAGGGCAATTCCTGGTCACTTTGCTGTTAACAATGCAGAATTTTGCACAGAATAGGCTGCCATACATGCCCGATAAATTGAGTTGGTTGGTTACTTCTACTTTAGAACAAAACCACAGTGCTAAGAAAAGACTTATACAACTCTGCTGTGTTAAAGAATAACTGCATTCAATTTCCTAAAATTCTAGCCTTCTATAAGCATTTCTTCAAATGAGGGTTTTGATTGAATGATCTTTTAGGAAAAACCTACTCTCTATTACAGGTAAGGCAGAAGTATGAGGTGAAAGTTTAAGTATGAGGGAGTTACCTAGAGTCTACAGACTTTATGTTCTTATAATTCCAATCAGAGTATATTAGGGAGATGTGAGATATATGTTTCTATAATAAACAACTAAAGTGCAAATATGCATAATTTACTTTCATAAATGTGTCAAAAGTTTCTTGTTTTTTGTTTATTGTTTGTTTTATTTGTTTTAGAGAGAAGGATTTTTCTATGCAGAAACACTGCACCTTTTGTTTAGAATGGTGTTGATGGCTCAGAAAAATATAGTTATATAAACTGATTCATCTCATAGAGGATCTTAAGGGTAGGAATGCTTTATCTGTATTCACATACTTAGAGCTTAGTATAACATATAGGTACTTAAAATTGTTCTCAAATCAGTAATATGTTAATGAATGACTACATCAGTTGACACATAACCTACCAGTAAGAACACAGAGCCTAACACTGGTGTGCACACCCCTGATCACTGAGACATGAAGAACTTTACCGGTTCATGTATACTTACGTTGGTCTCTATCATCTGTTAGAAGTAGTAAGTATGGGATAGGATTTGCATTGGTAGAATGATATGGTTAGCAACAAGGCACAGAAAGAAGAGGAGCAAGCAACACAATTTTTATTTAGATGAAAATATAGACTCATTTTTGTTAAACTCAAAATAGCATTCTATTAAGTTTTGATACTAAAATCACAATCTAGTTTCTTTTCTTTAATAACATTTGGAATAGGACAAAATCATGCTGATCCTAATTTTTATGGGTAATACTTAGCACTTATCATGAGCCAAGCTCTTTCCCAGGGATCCAGCCTTCACAACACTGCCCACTTCACTTCTTTTTCTCCCCTACCTTCTTTTCCACAAATAACCAAATATTCTCTAAGAATAAAATCAAAACAATAATTTTTCTTTCAGGAAGAAGCCACATTCAAAGTTTAATGCAGCTGTTGATTCTAGATAAAGTATTAAGATCCATATTTCCTTTGTCACTCCATCACCCTCAATTATACCTACACTCATAGGTAATGTTCTCTCTGTAACTCAATGAGTACAAGTACTTTTCTGCACTCTTAATCTGAATGAATGGTGGACAATTATAATGTACTCTCCACGGGACATTATTTAAATCCTAATTTATGAGGATGATGCCTCATGAAGCTATAGGGAGTTTAATCTGGACAGATTGAACCTCGTAGCCCAGGTTAACGAGTCTGGATTCTCTGCCATATTTTGTTTTAAATCCTCAGGATTTTTTGCTCTATTTCCTCAAATGGTTATGTAATAACATTGATTTATAAACTTGAATGAGTGGACAAACTATGATAGTTACTTGGCGTGCATCATTTCATTCAGTGCTTATAATAACCATGGAAGTAAATACAATTATTATCCTGACTTTACAAGAAACCTATATATAAGTGATGTCATTAACCAGCTGGGAGTAGTGATTAACGCCTGGAACAGAACCTGAGCATTCTTATTTCAAGACCCCAAATGTGGATTTCAAGTAATCATACATTAGATAATATGTTCCTTATAATTCTTGCTCATGGCGTTCATTTCTCTTTATTCATTTTCTTGGATTGCTTGAGTTTTTCATTCAGGATATACTGAGGAATAGTTGGGGGAATAAATTCTTCTCTTTGTGCTGGACTCTTAAAAAAAAATCTCATCTCAAAGTGAGTGATGATGATGAGGCTTCTAGGATGTTGGAAGCTTTTCTGCTAGAAGAGGTCATCAGGAGCCAAACCCAATAAAGCACCTAGAGGAAGTCTGGTATCTAGGAACCAAGCCCTTAGCAATGATGTGAAATCATTAGGTCAAACAAGGACTTTGCTCAGCTAAAAAAGATTCACCTTCAGACACCTGGAAAAGTTTTGTGCAGGCTTCTCCTTGACAGAACTTCAAGGCTTTGGCATGATTTGTCTCTCTTATTTACATTGCAAACATTTCTTCTCAGGTTACAAATACAACTAAGATAGAAAAATCTTTTCTTTCTACTCTCCCAAGCATTCATGTAAAGTCAAGTGTTCTTTTGCCTGCTTCATGCTAAATTTAGCATATTAGTCAACTCATGTTACATTTATAAGGAACAGAACCATAGCTTCTAGGGTGTATTTTTTTTCTTTTGTTCCTATATAACTCTCAAGTTCAAGGAGGTGGACATTGTCAAAATACATGACCTAGAAAAATAGTCAAGGCAATGTTCTCTCCTGCTGGTTGGACTGGGGTGATAAATTACACCAAACATTCTTATTTTGCTTCTAGGACTTGGTGTTTCAGGTAGAAATTGGCTTCCGTCCCTTGATACCGTAATTTGATATTAAAAAGTAGATGATACAACTCAAGCCATATTAGTACTTCTTAGATGTGTATTCAAAACTTTATATAATCAAAGGCATGGAAGGCTTTTTCCACACCAAACAAATTAAAGTAAAGCAGAGCTCTACAATAACCAGGATTACTACCTGGAAATGAAGCAACTCAACTTATGAATTTTGTTCTACCCAATCTCTTAATCTGTATGGGTTTTTAAATTGTATCCAGAATTTTTCTTAAATGCCAAGTCAGATTCTATAAGAATACCTGAATAAGCATACTACCATTCTAAGTGTCACTACTCTGATATGGCTAATGTTTTTTTACTATAGGATTAAGGATCTCAAATAAGCTGCCCAAGGGTCAAATTTCACTCATCAATCACAGCCTGCAATCTATCATTCCTTGCCTGCATATTTTTTTAAATGTGGATTAACTCTATGAATTTGAAAAATGCATACGAATTTATACATACAACTTTCTTTGAACAAAATCGGGAACCCAGTTATATTTGGATAGTGTTCTTACATTCTGCATTTATTTATTCAACAAATAATTCTTGAACACATGTTGTTTTCCAGGGACTGTGTTTATGTACTTGGTGTAAATCAGTGGGGTCAAATAATTGCAAGCAAAAATTTCCAGTGCTTATGGAGTTTCCATTCCAGAGTAACTATATAGAGAGGAACAGTGGCTCTCCACTTACAGGATTTATTTCATTCTATTTTCATATAGTCTTTTCTTCTCCTGCTCTTTCAGGATTTTCTTTAATAATGTACATCACCTTCGTATACTTCTGCCTTCCAACTTTTAATATTCCACCAAAGTTTTTAATATTCCACCAAAGGGACCTATGAAGTGCGAGTTCCTACTTTGAAGATCCCAATAGCACAAGGACTGCAGCCTGGTATAGAATGGTGCTGATTTTAGAGCTGGATAGGAAGGGTTCACATCTTAGCCCTGATTTTAACATGCTTTATATTCTTGCTTAATGGTCTTATGTTCTTGCTTAATGGCAGTGCATCAGTTTCCCCATCTGCCACATAAGGATGAGAATACCCCCCTAACACCATAGGGAGTATTCTTCAATGACCATAGAAAAGGACCTGGCACATGAAGGGTGTTTATTAAGTACATAAAAACTTTTAAAATGATGAATTATTTCTCCCTTTTTCCAATAAGGTCAAGGGAAACAGAAACAAGATAGACAGCCAAGCCTTCATAGTAGAATTATTAATGGAAAATGTCACTTTCCTCAGAAACCCAAGATACACACTTGGATTCAAATAGCTCATCCTTACAAAAAACTAAGAATGCTTTAAACACACAATGCATGGTCTTTTCACCAATATATTTATAATATTTGAGAACCATTCTTTATAATCATCTAGAGAATTTTGTCATTATGTATGAAAGTATTAGCTGTTTTCAATGACCTAATTTTCACTTAGGACTTAAATGTGGCATTAACTTGCAAATATACTTGGATGCACTTCACTTAGCTATCTTGTGTTAAAAGAGGGCATTTGCTTTAACAAACAAGCAAAACAATGCAAAACCAAAAACCAAAAGCAACAACAAAAAAACCCTTCCACTGCTAGTAAATACATCCCTTCCTCTCTGTTTTTGTTTTTGCATTATTAAAATTCTCTTCATTTTCAGATTCAATACAACTAAAAAGCATTTACCATATCAAGTTCTTGGATACTGTTATCGTATTTCCATTTTCTGAAGAGAACATTGAGCTAGGGCAGTGATGGGACTCTCCCACATCCACACCTCTTGCAGCAATGTGAAGCTCTGAGGCCTGAGTTCCAAATGCATCCCTTTCACTGTACCCAACTGTTTCATGCCCAGGTTACTGTGTGAAGAACTCCTCAAAGTGTGTTGCATACACAGTACCATTAACATCACCAGCAACAGGATGAGACATGCAGATTCTCAGGTCCCACCCCAGATCTACTTACTGAAAATTATCTGAGGACAAGAGTTGACACTCTGTGGGCTTTGCAAGCCCTTCATTTGGACTGGATGTCCATCAAGTGTGAGGACATTGACTTTGGCTTCTCTCTGCTGACATCCTGACTTCAGGTTTTCCCTGCAGAGCTTAGCTCCACCAAGATTTTCCTTTGGGAATATTATTTTTATCGCAAACCTCTCTGCACATAACCCTTGAGTTGGTTTCATTCCCTGCTTCATGAAGGTAAATTAATGCCAGTTCAGCATTTCTCTCAGTTCTATTTTAATATATTTCTATCTTGCTTCTTTCTGTCCTTCAGGCCAGTCAAATCAGGCTGCTTGTTTTGCCATGAAATAGTCACAGTTTCATCAGTTCTGTGTCTTTGAATATATTGTTCTTCCTTCTCTCTGATTGTCCCTCCAAACAAGCTCAGACTCCAAACCTTCCACTTAAACCCTAACAGTCATCATCATGGCTGTGAGGTCTGGCCTACCTTTGGCCCCTCGGATCCTGTCACTTCCCCTTCATTCTTTTGCTAAAACCACACTGACCTACTCCAAATCTTTACATGGCTGGTTTCACTCTCAATTCATTCATGGGAGATGCTGTCCTTGACTGCTCCCCAGCACTGGGCCACACTTTCTCAATGCTCTATTTTATTTTCTTCATAACACTTACAGAATCTGTACTTAAGAATGTGTACATGGGCTGGGATTGTGGCTCAGTGGTAGAGTGCTCGCCTAGCATGGGCGGGACCCAGGTTCGATTCTCAGCACCACATAAAAATAAAGGCATGTGTTGTGTCCATCTACAAAAAATATTCTCTCTCTCTTTCTCTAAAAAAAAAAAGAATGTGTAGAATGTGTATATGTTTGTTGTATGGTTCACAAATGTAGAGATGCTGAAGGCAGGCACTGTAATTGTTTCCTTATAACTTTAATTCCAGTGCTTAGATCAGAAATTTGGACACAGCAGTACTAAAAAACGATTTGTGACCATCAGTTTGCATCCATATTATACAGTATTTTTTTTTAATTTTCAATATTCATTATTATTTCCTTCTTGTGAGCTTTTGAGTAAAGCAAACCTGCCTTTCAGCAGCAGAGGGTTCAAATAAAATTGAGCTCTTGATTTTCACATCTAACTTCTTTGAGTTCTTATACTTCATATTATTGTATATAATTGGTATTTCTCTGATAATTGTTTGTCAAATAATATTTGAAGTGTTACAGAAATGCTACACATTAGGAGGAGCCCCATAACAATAAGTACCTAAAGAAAATAAAAGTACATTTTACAAAGTGACTAAATCCCTCATAACTTAACTTCGGAAGGATAATCTTGTCTTATTATACTGAGTATACAAAATTCATTTTTACATTGTATAATATTGACATCACTAAGTTTTAGTGCTGGCTTCTTTGGTATCCAGAATCAAACAAGATAAATTACAGACATTATTATGAGACTATTTAGAACCCTATGAAATTAGCTTTGCTATCATTTCATTTTAGAGGCAAAGGATACTGAGAATTGTACAGGTAGGAAAATTACTTGCTCATGGTCTCAATGAGCTAACAATGTTGAAGTTTAGATTATAATCTCATATCTAGCATAAATTTACATCTGGTCACTTACTTTGAAAATGCATCACACATTATAGTTTCTTATATGACAAAAGAGAAAAATTTAACTAAATCAAAAGAAATGGCAAAAGAACAATAAAGAAAAAACAAAACAATACAAAGCCCAGTTCTGTGGTTTGGAAACATTTAACTTTTTCTGCACTAGTAAGGATCCATTCACAATAAAATCAATACTCTAGAAAATAATTATTTGCAATATTCTTATTGTTATGGTTCTATCAGCTTAGATTCCACCCCAGTTTCCCTTTTGCACACCAGGCAGGCAACCTTATTCAAAGTGAATTGCAAAACAACAGTTCTGGGGTCAAATCTTTATATGCAATAGTAAACATTTATTTTTATTGACTTATTCTCAACTGTTCTTACATGTTTCACACACACATTATCTTTTTGGTCCCTGGACCTTGGCATAAGGAAAATGAGGCTGTGGAATTTAAGAGTCATGAAGAGGCTGTGATACTTGGAGTCTGCCTGCCATCTTGGCCCTACCACCATGGAGCCCACACAGTTTGGTTGCCTCTTTATCTAATGTTCTTTCTCCATCAAAACAAAGAACTGATCCTACCAACAGGTTCTTGACACAACTTCTGAGAGAGATATCAGCACTTTCTGAGGCCATTTGGAGCAGGCAGACCAGACTTGAACCAACTGCCAGGTTTAGGGTAAGCCATTAAGTGGCTCTTTTCTTTCTCTCCTGCTTGTGTCACATCCTGGTGGTTGGCTATTTTTCTTCAGCTGCATTTCAGACCCTGCCACTTCTCAGGTGTTAAGAGCATCCAGTATTTGGTGTTGCCTTCTACCCACTACCCATAGTGGGTAGTGTTTCACAGATTGAGTCTGAAATTGTGCTCTTTGACCAAGGCCCTCCACTCTGCCTAGTTGTATGGTTGCCTTTTTCTCTTTCAGCTTTATAAACACTCTTCATACCACTGCCCGTTGTTTCAGTCAACTTTTTTTTTTGTTGCTGTCACCAAAAGATCCGTCAAAAATATTTAGAGGAGGAAAAGTTTATTTAAGGGCTCACCAGAGGTCTATCGATGGCCAACTCCATTCCTCAGGGCTCAAAGTGAAGCTGAGCATCATGGTGGAAGAGTGTGGCAGAGGGAGGCAACTCAAGATATCACACCAGGGAACAGAGAAAGAGACCTCGCTTGCCAGATACACAATATCTACCCAAAAGTCACACCCCCAGTGACCCACCTCCTTTGGCCACACTCCAACAGCCTTCAGTTTCCACTCAGTTAATCCCTATCACAGGTTTGATTCACTGATTAGGCTTTCATAACCCAACTAAAGCTTTCATAACCCAATCATTTCATTATAAATTCTCATGCATTTTCTCACACATGAGATTTTGGGGGACACCTAATATCTAAACTCTAACACCCACATGAAATTCTGGAGTCTCTTGGTAATACCAGTCATTTTCACAGTTACACAGGAGGCCACCTTCCAGTCACTTGGCTGTCATTTTCAGCCACAGCAGCCCTTTTCTCGTGGAATTATGGCTGGTAGATGGTTGATAACAAATTTTAAAATCCGAGTTGCAAAAAGGACTCCTACAAAAGAAACACCACATTTTAAACTTCTTAAACTCTAAAATATAAAAACGGATCTCTAATTTGTCAGTCATTTGATAGAGGGCCATGGCCTTCTCTCTGCATACGGGCCTGCAGTAGGAGTTCTGCGTAGCTATTCTGCATAAATCACACCCATTAGGCAGCATCCATGATTTTCAGTTTCCACAAAGTGGAGCAAGAACTTAAAGACTTGCAGAGCAATCTCAGAAGAGAATCCATCTAAATTTTAATGATCTTTCCCAATCTTATCCATTTGTCTCACTCACACCTAATTTAACAGCAATTACTTTTTAGCAAATCGCCTTCATCAAATCTTCCAAAGCATTCAACTTAGTTTTCATAGACACAACATCTTGCTTTCTTCTAACACTAATATTTCACCAGTTTACATAATGTTTAATGAAACTAAGCAATTACAGTAACAGATGCAACTAGTTTAAATAGAAACGGGGACAAATACACCTGGTTCTTGGAAAGCATCTAGTTTGGGGGGAAGAAGAGAAATCCATGGGTATCCTAGTGAGCACTGTACTGCCTGATGGGGAAACTGTTCACCGTGGGAATCACAAGAAATGGCCAGTGCTAGTTTGGTATACAATGCCTCTTGTAAAAGGGGAGGCTAATTCTCAGAGGCAGGTCTCCCTGGAAAGATTTGTCTCCTTCTGCACAGAGTCCTTAAATATAAGGGATGATGCTATGGTTTGATGTTTCCTTCAAGGCTCATTTGTTGGAAACTTAATCCCAGTGGAACAGTGTTGATAGGTGTAAGTTTTCAGAGCTATCATTACATTATCGCAGCAGTAGACTGGTTATTGCAGTCATTTGGCTTCCTCCTGCATGGTGCATGCTTTCTCACCCACGTAACACCTCATACCACAGGGTGACCAAATGCCAGATAATTAGACATCCCAGTCTCTGGAACCAGGAGCCAAATAAACTTCAATTGTCTATAAATTTTCCAGTCTCTAATATTCTCTTTTAGCTATAGAATATGGATTAAGATAGATGGTTAAGAAGACTTCAAACAGTTTAAATGATTCAGAGTTTCATCAACACCTTTCCTGGCAAAATCCACGGCAAGTTCCTCTTCACCTTCTTTGAGCGTATGCTCTTAGACACAGGGAGGGCAGAAGCTAGAAGAGTAGCTCATTACACCATTGGACATCCATAGTAGTTGAAGCATTCACCTGAGTAGTGAATCAAGATTTTTCCCTTAGTCATGAACTTAAACTTAACATCCTGGTGTTCATCAAGTGTTCCTTCAATGGAGTGCATAAGAGAGCTCTGCTCCTTTTGCTGTCTTCTGGACACATTCATCCTTGGAGTTATTGATTCCCCACTTATTGAAAACATTTGGCTCAGGACTGACAAGCCAAAACAGGAGGAAGAAGACTCTTAGGACCCTCTGTATATTCCTCTGGCTTTGCATAGCACTCACTTAGCTGTTGAAATGATTGCATCAGACTTTTGTTCATCTTTAACTTATGGCCAGCTCAAACTTCCAGATCTTCTTTATCTTAATTTCTAAAGACAACTGGATTATTTTCTTCTTTGTATACTTGGCTTTGCCTGATTCTTTTCTTGCCATTGACTTTTGGCCCAATTTTTTATTATTATTTTTAATTAAATATTACAGTAGAATGTATTTTAGCAGAAGATACATGCATAGAGTATAGCTTATTCTATTTAGGTTCCGGCACTTGTGGTTGTATATGATGTGGAGTTACCCTGGTCATGTATACAAATACAAGGCTAGAAACGGTGCGTCAAAGAGGATTTCAGTTTATCACACAGGGTCACTCATGTAACAGCTGGTAAACCTGGATATATACCCTGGCAAGGTGGTACCAAGGGCAGGGCTCCTAACTATGGTACCATATCGTATCTTGATTTATCTGTCTTCTTAAATGGGCACTTGGACGATGAAATGAAGACAGCCATTAGTACCTTCAAGTTTCTTCAGTCAACAAACTGATCAACTTTTTCCAAACATACCTTTGAGACCATTCTATCATTTGATCTCCTTCACTTTCTATTGGTTTTTCTGTGGGAAGACAATATATGTGGGTTCTATTATAAGATATTTTTGGTTTGAATGGGGGCTCAGTTTGGGATGGGACTTCCTGAAATGCAAGGTGGTGTATTCTGTTTCAGTGAGACGTGTATTATACCCTTGCTTCTTCTAGCTATCTAAGATCAGATCCTTTCCTTGCCGATTTCAATTTCTTTTACTTGTAGAATAAAGAAATGTATACTAATTTGACAGGGTTTGGGGGTGGGTCACAAGCAATTGCATTTAAAAAAAAAAAAAAAAACCTTACCTAAAAGCAAGTAGTATAATTTGAAGATCTCATGCTCCTTCTTTTCCCTGCTAAGAACAAAGAAACTTCCTGAATACAAATAGAGGTGATCCCTAATCAACTGACTTAATGATAGTTTGACTTGAGATTTTTCAACTTTATAATGGTGCAAAAGTGATACGCTGGCAATAGAAACCATACTCTGGATTTTCATCTTTTTCCAACTGAGTTATTTGTCCTATAATTCTTTCTCCAGATGCTGGATCATAGATATTGAGCTACAACTCCAAATCAGCCATGTAATCACAAGGAAGAAAAGCCACAACTCTACAGTATGCCATATTATTAAGTTATAATCTTCAATAGACTAGGTTCTTAAATGCATTTTGGATGTACAACATTTTCAGCTTATCATTGGGTTTGCCAAGATGTAACCTCATCATGAATTGAGGAGCATCTGCACTCTCACAATGATCAGAGAAGTATGTGGAAGGGCACATTCCATTGGACACATTGGACAAAGAGTTATAAGCTGTGACAAGATGAGGCTGCAGACTGTTCTCTAGAGTAAAGAGAAGGTCCCATGTCCTTTGGCCATTGCTCGGCAGAGTGTGAAGGGGCTATGCAACTGGTTTTGCCTGGGCAGCTGGTCTGCCAGTGAGAGTTCCTCCTCTTCTGGAGTTACTCTTCCAGTGAGCAATAGAGAAAGGAACACTTGTAAGTGACGCAGAGGAATAATTAATCATCTTGGCAATTACTTCAGTCTCAAATCAGCTTCCTACTGAGATCCCTGACACCACCTCTCTTAATTTCCTGGGACCAGCAGTTCCACTTCCCATCCTCAGGCGGCCACCAACCAGGGAAGAAAATTAAGAATATCTTCCCATAGTCCATTTGAACAGATTTTATTCAAAGAAAATGACAATATTAATAGGTAACTGATTTTTCACTAATGACAAAAGACTCCTATTAAGGACCTGGTTTGTGTCCAATAATTTGATTTTTTTTTCATCTTTTTTTTATGTAAGAATATTCTTCTCTTAGGGAATCTGGGGTGAATTTCTATTCGTTTCCCCTTGTATAGTAATTAGATGCAAGCATAAAAAGCAACAAGCTAATATCTGAAGTTTATACAAATACTTCATGTGGATATTGTGAATACTAGGGTTTGGATATGGTTTCAGTGTGTTCCCCAAGGATTTATGGGTTAAAGTTTAATTCCTATTGTGAAATAACAAGCAGGTAAAAACCTCCTCTGACTATAGTGTTCAGAGGTGGAGGCTGATTAGGATTAGATCAGGTCATCAGCGTAGACCTGCCATGATAGAATCCTAGTGGCTTTATAAGAAGAGGAGGATGAACCAGAAACACACACACATGCATCCACATGCACCTTGTCCTTGATGCGTGATGCTTTTCAGCACCTCAGGATTCTGCTTGGAAGATCATTACCAGAAGCAAGTCCATGAACCTCCTGCATGGCAAGCTCCATAACCCTCTGTTGTTCATGTAGTTACCCAGCCTCATTACAATAAGAAAAACAGATTAAATGGAGGATCCTTAAAGCTTATTCATTTTGAAGACAGGAAAAAATTAAGTATTAGGAATTTACATGCAATTTTGTAATTTTGAATCTACATAGCTCTCGCTTAGTTCACAAGCTCAGAGTCCAGGAAGAGGAAGTAATGGGCACCTTAGTCTTCCTTGTGGGAACAACCCTCCTCCCATCTTAGCTTTTCATGTTCAGCATGGTGTACGTGGCTCTGTTATGTTTATCACAGAATTTGAGGATGAAGTTTGCTTATTCTGTCTACACTTGTAGCATCATTATTTTTACACTGCCTACTCACTCCTTCCTTGCAGTGTCGACTACTCAGGTCAGATCCAGCCTTCACTGTTTATTTTATTTTATTTTATTTTATTGAGTGTCTGGGGATTGACCCCAGGACCTTACACGTTCTAGGTGAGCACTCTCCCACTGAGATACATCCCCAACCCTAACTTCCAATTTCAATCTTCATTTTTATGCATCTGGGATATACTGGTGACCTTCTTGAAGTACCTGCTGCTAGCACTTGATTATTTGCTTTGTTTGTTTTTGAATGTTTATTTGAAATACTATTGGGATTCCCTTAGATTAATTTTTTTTAATTATTTATTTATCTTTTTATTTTTTTATTGGTTGTTCAAAACATTACAAAGCTCATGACATATCATCTTCCATACATTTGGTTCAAGTGGGTTATGAACTCCCATTTTATACCCCAAATACAAGTTGCAGAATCACATTGGTTACACATCCACATTTTTACATAATACCATATTAATGACTGTTGTATTCTGCTACCTTTCCTATCCCCTACTATCCCCCCTCCCCTTCCCTCTCATCTTCCCTCTCTACCCCATCTGCTGTTGTTTAATTCTCTCCCTTGTTTTTTTCCCCTTTCCCCTCACAAACTCTTATATGTAATTTTGTGTAACAATGAGGGTCTCCTTCCATTTCCATACAGTTTCCCTTCTCTCTCCCTTTCTCTCCCACCACTCGTCTCTGTTTAATGTTAATCTTTTCCTCATGCTCTTCTTCCCTGTTCTGATCTTAGTTGCTCTCTTTATATCAAAGAAGACATTTGGCATTTGTTTTTTAAGGATTGGCTAGCTCCACTTAGCATAATCTGCTCTAAAGCCATCCATTTCCCTGCAAAATCCATGATTTTGTCATTTTTTAGTGCTGCGTAATACTCCATTGTGTATAAATGCCACAGTTTCTTAATCCATTCATCTATTGAAGGGCATCTAGGTTGATTCCAAAGTCTAGCTATTGTGAATTGTGCTGCTATGATCATTGATGTGGCAGTATCCCTATAGTATGCTCTTTTAAGTCCTCAGAGAATAGACCCAGAAGGGCGATAGCTGGGTCAAATGGTGGTTCCATTCCCGGCTTTCCTAGGAATCTCCATACTGCTTTCCATATTGGCCACACCTATATTTAATGAAATATCTGTATCAGTCTGTGTTTTTCATGTTTATTTTGTTCCAGATTTAGTATCTTTTATTCTTTTAACAGATATTGTAATAGCAAGAAGTGATCAGTCTTTAGATTAGTATCAGCAATCTTTGCCTTTCTGTCTTGCCTCAGAGCCAATAAAAATGTTTCCCAAATTGTATTTTGGAAATATGACAAATGCTTCAGTCTTCTGGCTCAGTAGTCTATAAGGCATGAAAAGAAAGACTGAATAGTGAACACTATGCTATGTACAAAAACGTTTCCATTAGGTCACCCTTTGCTGAGATTCTCGGCACAGGTTCGAGTCAGTAGTACCTGTTCGTGTTGTGTATCTACGAGGTATTGGTGTTAATATATTTAGCATTTGAAGTTTTCAAAGCACCTGCACAACTATAACCTTGTCTAATTTTTCTGCTTCAAGTCAACTTATGCCTGGATAAAGAGGGTTTCCTGTGACAGACAAGATAGAATGCTTGACCTAAAATGAGAATCCACAAGTTCTAGCATGGTGCAGCGAGAGTGGGTGAGAAACTTGATCTACCTGGGCTTTGGTGTCCTGTAACAGCCTGAGGAAGTTCAAGTTCTCTCAAGTCATATTCAGCGTGAACATTCTACTCTTGCTTAAGGTCACCAACCACTGGCAGGCTTTGCCTTCGAAGTCTGAGGCCCTCACTACTTCCACCCACCTTGGTCACTCTAGACCTCATCAGTAACATCAAGGTGGGGCTCATCAGTTCCTGTGGAGAAGATGAAAGGTGTTAAGAAGGAAAGGAATCAGAAGAGGGAACCTGGAGGGAAAGGAGAACAAGGGACTGGGTTGCAGAAAAGGAGCAAGGAGACAAGTTTTTATAATGCTGTGCATGGCATTACAGGAACACATGGAAGGGCAGGGTAATTCTGTCTGGGAGTGAAAGATTCTATTTCTACACAAAACAGAAATGTGTGAGTTGAAGTAAAATAATGAAATGATTGAGAAAGCATAAACAATATCTGTGAACTTTCTCTTTACTATTTGATTTACATTCAAGAAACAGTCATTTATAAGGGGGAAAAACCCTATAGAGTCACACACATAAGAAAACAAATTAGGAAAGCTCTTTGTGCCTAATCTCCTACATAGTCCATATTTACAAAAATAAATATCAAAAATTCATATTTACAGAATATACTTGGGGAACTATAAGGTTCTAAATGATCAAAAAAGATAAATAAAGTTCAGTTACAGTGGCTGAGACACAAAAGTGAATTTATCCATTAATGTTTTATGATACTGGCAATGAAAATATAAGGTAGTTTTTCATGATAATCAATCAACAACAAGACCCTTAATTTTCCTGGACAGTACCTTTTCCTAAACATTCTGGTTAATTGACATTTTATCTCTATGTAAGTTATAGTACTGAATTTCGGATAAAAATTACTATAAAAATTACTACAGAGTTGGGGACTTAAATGACAGAAATTCCTTTCTCACAGAAACTAGAAGTCCAAAATCAAGGGGTTTGGGGTCCAATAAGGGCTCTCTTTCCTATTCATAGATGGCTGTCTCCTCCTGGATTCTCACACAGTAGAGAGTAGAGAGCGTTCTCTGAGATCACTTTTATAAGAGTACTAATATCATAAGAAAGGTTTCACTCTTCTGAATTACTTTCCTTCCCCCTTTCTATACCTTTACACTGAAGATTAGGTTTTTTAACATATGAATTTCGGGGGGTGATACAAACACTAAGTTCATTTCAAAATGATTGCCAGTAAGGAAATGAAGAGAGTTGTAAAATTATATTCATCCTCTTAATTACATGTACATTTCGTGAGAGGTAATGTTCATCATTGTTTCCTTCAGTGTGAAAATCTCCTTTGATGGGGAAAACTTCCAGGTAGCCATAGAGATGTGTTATTCAATAAAATAAATACAAAATGAGGTTATCATGGCTGATCAAGCTGGGATACTACCCAGGTCAGGTGCTGCAGGGTTCTGACCTAAGGGCCTAAGCTTGGGAAGGAGCTAGAACGTGATGGGGGAGAGGGGATATTAAGGAAAAATTTGGTCTATAAGGAACGAGCAGGTGACTATTAGGTACAAAATTAATTCACTCAATGTCGTCATGATGATGAGGCAGGGAATGGGAGCAGGGCTGGTTGGCAGTAGGAATTCTGGCTCTGGCATTGGACAACTTGGAATAAAATTCCAGGTCAGTTCATATTAGTTGTTTGGTTAGAATATGATTTGTCGTCTCCAAACTCATGTTAAAATGTAATCTCATTTTGAGATATAAAGAGATGAGACCAACTGGGACGTTTAAAAGGTAATGGGGTTCTGACCTCATGAATGAATTAGTCCATTCATGACATTAATAGATTAGGGGGTTATCCTGAGAGTGGATCTTCTTAAAAACCTGGGAGCCTGTGACAGGAGGATCACAAGTCCAAAGTCATTCTCAACAATTTAGGGAGGCCCTTAGCAACTTAGAAAGACCCTGCCTCAAAGGGGTGGGGGACTGAGGAAGTGGCTCATTGTTAAGCATCCCTGGTACCAATAAATATTAAATAAATAAATAAATAAATAAAACCAGTTTGATTAGTTCTGTTCATGATCCTGGACTCTTCCTGTCAGATGTCATGCACCACCTTGGCACTCTGGCAGCAAGAATGCCATCACCAGATGCACCCCCTAAAGCTCTTACTGGAACTGTGAGCCAAAATAAACCTCTTTTGTTTATAACTTTCACAGCCTGTGGTATTCTGTTATTAGCAATAGAAAATAGACTAAGACACTAGAAATAGAGACTTAGACATTTTATGCAAATTAGTTAAGGATCAGTTGCCCCATCGGTAAAGTGAGAAAAATAATAGTGCCTGTCTTAAAAGTTTTTAGGGGGGGGGGATTAAAAGAGATGTAGCATGTATGATAGTTAACTCAGTGTCCAGTAAATTTTATGTAATAAATGTTAGTAATTATAATTGATAGATGGGACAAATTCAAAGTCAAAGCAAGATTGACCTGGAAAGGAAGAGGGAATGGGAGTAGGGTAGGTAAAGCTAGGGGAATATTTAGGCACAGTGGAAATATATAGCCTGGTTTCTCACCCACATCATTCTAATGATAATAACAATGACAAAACAACAGCCATCATTTCCCAGTCTCCACCAGTTGCCAAGCACTCTTCTTTGCTCTTTACATAGATTAATCCATTCAATTCCCACAAGGACTTTATAAGGTAGATAGAAAATGGCAGTGTTGCCATTCATTAGAATGCAGTTCCTGTCCAGCCATAGAGTAAGAATGGTTCCTGAGAATACTGCTCAACTCTTACACCTTCATTTAGACACGTATCTTTAATCTGATGCCTTGAAGGAAATAATCACCTAGTGATGGAAACCAAAGACGTCAACTTAGAGTTCACTGGAGCCACTTGATTTTCAAGAATAAACCTCTTTCTGTAAATGGCCTGGAACACAGTGGCCACAAGACACCCAACTTAGTGGAAGAACAGGGCCCATGATAGCTCTCGCAGCCGTATCTAGAGTTTGGATCAACTCTGTTTCTTAGACACTGTTAGGCTGGGCAGCCTGGGCATTTTATTTCATTAGATGTAGCTGCCAGAGTTGCCCAGGAATCAATGCCAAGGCAAAGAGAAAGCTTTTAAAAGACATTTGTTGAAATTCTGTCATAAGGTCCAATAAACAATTCCTGTCTCCTTCCTGTATCCTGTTACAAATTGTAATCTATATTTTACCTACTGTACACACGCCATTATTCTTTTGTGTAAGATTCTCAACATCTTCACTTGATTGCTTTTAAATAGTTTTGAGCTTATTATTATGTCTTATCTATTTTTTTTTTTGTCTTGCTTGTTTGGCTTGGTGACACCTTTCCCGTTTCAGGAATCAGGTGGCCTCTCTAGCCTTTGTTTCACCCCGGTCTTAATACCCGGTAGCTGATAGATATCTCAAATGGGTTTCTTTCTTAATAAGAGAAGAACATTAAGTAGTTGCAGCTTGTTTTTAAGATTCTGATGAAAATCACAAAGACAATAATAACAACAGCCTCAAAAATACTATCTATTAATGGTGGCAACTTTGACTTCATAATTGTGTGCTATTTGGTTAAGATTGGAAATAACCTCATCGTCTGAAAGTCACTCACAATCATGTGACATTATGCTCTTTTAGGAGAGTGTGAATAATAATTATACTCTCAAAAATATGAAAAGGGCTAAATATGTGGCAGAAAGAGACTCAGTTGTATGTGTTTACCTAGACTTTCAGGTTTTATACCTTACCCTTTCCTCAGTCTTTCCAGAACTCCTTTCGCTGACTCAGCATTGTGCTAAAGTACTGGTCTCAAGTTAAATGGCAGTTAGGATGTAGCTTTGAAGATATTAAGATGCCTGGATGTCGAACGAATCATGTCAATGTGTTGTCTAAGTGATGCCAAAGATAGAAATGGCTATAAACAACTTGATGCTTGGGATCACGGAACAACTTGTTGCTTGTTTTCACACTCCCCCAAGCCTTTATCCCTACAGTATCCTCTGCTGTGTTCCCTTATCCTCCTGATTAATGCTTCACTTCTTTCCTAAATACTCAGCCTCAGTGAGTCTATGAGACCTCCTGGGAGTCTGTCACTGTGTATATGGGTAGGTGGTCTCTGTGTGACTCTATCTCCTTGATCAAACTCTTGTGTTGTAATTTACCATTTCCTCTTCTAGATTCTAGTAATTGACTTTTATCATCTTTGTAAGCTCTAAAATTTTACCCAGTGCTTGATATTGGGTCAGTCTTAGTGTTACTTATCTGAATGCTTCTCTAACCTCAAGCCCAGGTATGACCTTCATGGATAAATTGTAGCAAAGATGGCATGTGAATATATGTGTTTGTGTACACCATGCACCCTCCTGCAAGGGCCCTGCGTTTTCTAGTCCTGATTCTAGCTCTGTAGAGGGTGCTTCACTTCTTAGAAGTAAGAGGTTCCTTAAAGTGGTAGTCTGAGTGGGGTGGAGGTTGCAGTAGTCGGGTAGTTTGTGCCCTAACTGTGGGATTTAGTTAAGGGGAAAGGAAAGCTCTTTCCAGATTACAGATTGACAACTCCCTTTCACAAAGCCTAAGGATGGGTTCTAACATCTTTTATTTATTCATTCAACAAGTAATTTGAGATTCAAAATTGTGTTAAGTGCCAGGGTAAATACTAACAAAACAATAACGGGAAAAACAGAAAGATGATTACAGTCTCAATTTTGTAGTAGAATGCAAAAATAAATACTAGCACTGTGGTATGCTTTGTGGGGGAAAAATAACAATGAAAGGCAGAGGTGAGAGAAGCATCCCTTGGGCTTCCCCAAGGAAGTATTGTTTGAGCCAAGTGCTGAGGATGGAAGGAGACCACGGGGATATTGCGGCCAGGAGAAAGGTCCCATGTGAACACGGTGAGAGTAAGTGGGAGATCAAATTTAAGACCACAGTGATATACCTGGGCCTGTCTTTTCTAGCAGAAGAAAACCTCCAATTGGGAATACTGACTTTAAAATACTTTAGGTCAAAACTGGCCACATGTAAGTATATATTATTTAGGTAGCAGCCACTTAAAACTTTTCTAAGCAATCTTTTCAACTCAAGTTTACATTAAAGGTTGGCGACCAGTAGAGTATTTGGTGGATGAGGCCCCTTTGAAGCTTTGTGCTGGTAACTAGTCATCCTGTCCCTTTTGCTTCAGAACTTGACTTTGCATGAAAGTAACTTTCAGGGTTAAGTTCAAAGCCCAGCTGGTTGGGAAGATATCACGAATCAGGGTCCATTCTCTCTAAGTACATGCTCTGGAAAGAGGACAGGGGGCAGGTCTGTCAGTGTGACCGGGATTCGGTCAGCCTTTCCCCTGTCCTCCTCCTACGCAGGCTGCAGTCTGCTTGGAAGCACAGCCTGGTCAGTGCTGACTTTAATGGCCTCTTCCGTTTTTCTCTACCAAGATTAAAGTTGATTAGTGGAACATTCCAATCTTATTAAATGTTGAGTGGCCCCCATTCGAAATTTCAGGAAATGAGTGACACAGCATCCCACACAATATAAATTCTTTTGTGTTTCTTCTGGGAAAGGCTGAGTTAGGCCTTTTAAAAGGGGATGAGGCAGATTTAATAATAAGAAGGGGGAAAAATGAAAGGAGAAAGGAAGAAAAGGTGCCTCAGTTGTCTCAGCAGCTGATCAACAAAGGAGCAGTCGTGAGCTGTAACCTCTTGGAGCCGCAGTCTGGAACATGACACATGTCAGCTTATGATAAATGGTGCAGAGTGTGTGCAATTTCAAGCGCAATGCCCTTGAGATGCGCAGGACCCCGATCGCAAATGTTATTGTTAAATTAAACCTTAAAGGAAGGATTGGAAAGGGGTGGGTGTGGGGGGCGCATGCACACACACACACACACACACACACACACACATGCAAGAAGAGGAAAAGGGAAAATAAATGGCAAGGTAAGAAATAAAACTTTTTTATTATTTTTCATGTAACTGAATATAAAAAATATCCTTATACCTGTCCAGGATATGAGACTTGCTTTCGTTTTTCCTGTATTCATTATTTTAAATTACTCCATTACTGTAGCTAACGTACGTCCTTTGATTTTTATATTTGTTCTGTTTGTTTTTTTCCTCCTCAGTTTTGGTCATTTTGCAGCACTGGCTATCCTTCTTGTTGGAGCAACCTGTGTGCAGGCATACTTGGTGTGTGCAAGTGTGGGTGTATGTGGTCTGTATTTGTCTCACACCAAAGTCCGAAAAGCTCTCTCTTGCCCAACCCCTACTGACACATTCCTAATGCCTAAGCTAATCAATTCAAAGCAGGAAATGTTTGATAGAGGGTCTGAGGCAATGGAGCGGGAAGAAGGGTAGAGAGAGGAAGCAAGAGTTTGAAAATTGTTTTTAGCTGCAAAAGTTCAAACTCATCAATGACACAAGTGACATGAGAAGTTAGCTACGAAGATAGCAATGGGGAATGCACAGATGTAAATTAAAATCACATTAAGAGTTAAGTTGTTTCCATGGAGGAAAAAGTGTAAAAGAGTTCATAGGATAATTGGCTGAGTATCTATACCATGTGACCATACCTGCCAATCATATCCAGAACTCCCCAGAAAGTCTGAGTATCATCTTTGATGCGCAATTGATGCAAAAGAAGCAATTGGCTAGTCAAGAGAGGCACCTAACTTTGTTCTGGAAAGAATCCATGCCCCGAGGATTTATTTACTTTTTCTCTTCCCCAACACACTTAGATGAAAGAATGTTTAATAGAAAAGGGAAAAAAATCCAAATCACAAAAAGAAAGGGCACCCAAGGCTTGTTTTGTGCATTTTGGCCAAGGTTGCCTAGCATCTTTGAAAACTAGAATCCTTTTTTGGTCTTTAGAAAAGTTCACCCAGGTTTCTTGTTATTAAAGAAAATAAACATCAGACAAAACAGGACTTTATCAAAACTATAAATAATTCAATGCAGATGGATTTAAAAAGCAAGCAGATTTTTTCAGAGTGTGGAGCACTGCAGGGTTTGGGTGGAAACAGAAAGGGAACATAAACAGAAAAAAAAATGAAATTATGAACTTGTTGAGGAAAATAAATAGACACATAAAACTAATTGGAAAGAAAATAGAGGGAAAACTCAGAAAACAAGGCAAGCTTCCCAGAGTTCTGTGCAATGGCATGGTGCCTGCATCCATTGATTAAAGGCATCCCCTCTGGAAGCCACCATTGAGCACAGGCACCAGAGCAAAAAGAGACAGGTCTCTCTCACTTAACGTCAGAGAGAATGAAATCAGGCGAGGCTTTCTATGGCTCAGGTTCACGTCAAACTGCGGTTAGAATCTAGTGGTCTGGGTTCCTGGTCCAGTGCTTTTCACCCACAGGGCCTTGTCAGTGATGTTGACCTCTGGGTGGCACCTCGACTAAACATCAAACCCTACTCTGAACCCACAACCAATTCATTCCACAGTGAAACAATTTCAATGTTGCAACTTCTTGAACTCCCCAAAACAACACTACAGGAAATTCCAGAAGCCAAAGGAAACTGAATCATGCATTTAATCAATACCTCTGGAAGGGATCAAAGGGGAGCCTGGGAGTCTGATGATCTTGGACGGTTATTATAACTCTGTGAGTTGACAGGAAAGGTGGCACTCTTTGAGTTGCACAGGAAAAAACCTTCAGCAGCCACAAATCTAGGAATTTCCTCACCCAGCTACCTCCATTCTTCTTTGTAGAAAGGAAGAGATTACGGCAAGGTAGCGGCAGCCACTTTTCCAGGTGAAGGAGAAGGCAGTCTTCCACTGCTGTCACATTAGTTGATGTCCCAAACTTGTTTCCTGAGTAGCTCCTCCATGCTTTTCCTTGGACCAGCCTTGAAGATATATAAAGCTTACTGACAGTCCTTTATTGATTTATTGAAGGTGGATTCATCAAGGCTCACACTGAATTATGTGTGCCAGGTAACGGCAGAACAGAAACGTTTTTATTTTTCTGGACAATATCCATAAATCTTCAGCAGAAGACAGGAAGTAGATGCAAACAAGTTGGCCAAACAGGCAGAACTAGTTCTTAATCAGTCAACAAACACATTGCACCCATTGGCTAAAGGAATGTTGCTTTCGTAGCTCCTACAGATGGGGAAATAATTTAAATCCAGACAGAGCCTGCACTCAATAACACAGCTACACCAGGGGTCACATGGTATGAACTCAGATGACCATGATGCAAACATGACCACTAGCCCTCCTATTCATCATTGCGATCAAAGAAGCTGCTATGATTTCAAGTTAGCAACTAAGCCAAGTGGTGTCTACCATAATTATTACACTGCTTCCTTTCTCTCTTTGAAAGTCACAGGTTCAAACGTTACCTGTAACCAACAACATTCCGAGTTCCTTTGCATCCATAGGAGAGCCTTTCTTATTTCACATATGTCATTTCTTTTCCAGCCTCCTAAATATTGTTGATTCAAAAACAGTACATTCTACCTCATAATTCCTATCCATATGCATTCCCTCCCCTAAAGGCTTCTTAGCATCTTTTATCTGGAATCACAGATCCAATCTTTCAGGAAAGTCAGTTGTCTTAGAAGGGCATTTTTTCTTCAGCTAATGACTAGGGTAATTGCTACTAGAGTGTTTTTAAATTATACATTTGCAATCACATTCTTATTTCAAATTACTCCAAGGAGCAGCCATAAAACAAGTTAGAAGCGCGGTATTACTGACATGTGTATGCATTGTTTAAAAGGGGAGGAGCCAGGGACTTCACCACTAGCAGCTTTCACAGGGTTGTGACTTAAACATCATCTACTCTGAGTGAAGATCATCCACTTTTAAAAAAAAGAAAGTTTTTTTTTTTTTTGTCTTGTACGTTTTTTTTTCCTGGAATCTATTCTTAGCTCTAGTCCTTCCTCATGTGTTCTAAGATTTCTAACTTAATCTAAGTCCAGTCCAAATTCTACCCACTTAAATCTTGAGCCCCATAAAACTTTCCTCTCTTTGGATGATGGGAACTCAGACTGGCAAGTAAAAGAGTCACCTCTGGCAGAGAAGAAAGCCATTTGGAATAGCCTTCCAACTGGCTCTCCAGGCTCCAAGTCCACCACGTGGTATTGGTTTTTATTTCCTCTGTGTTAACACCCTGAGTTTTCAATATTGTTCATAAAAGCCTTCATTCTTTAGTTTTTACAACCTCAACTTCTACCAGTACCCATTACCAATGGTGTCCTCTTGGTATAGGGAACTCCTTCATTTACATTTGCTAGTATGTTTAATTCATATTTCTTCATACTGGTGTTCTTGTTAGAAAGACTTTTCCCTTCTGCTCTCCACATACCCTGAGAAATTCAAGTTATCCTTAAAGAACCTCCAGATGTCACGGCCATCTTAAGATTTGATTGCACAAATCCCATTTGCTTTCCCTTTCTTTTACAACATTGATTGAGCATCTACTCTATTCTAAGTGTAGTTCTGGGTACTGGTTATACTAGTTAGCAGAAAGATAGGAGCTTCAGTCTAAACAGTCATCTTTGCTTCCTTTCTTTCCATACTGTCATTTTGCTTGGATCATAACTCATCAAATCAAAGCTACTCTGGTCTATATCTTAAATCAAATTAAAGTTGTTCAGGACAAGGTATGGCTGAAAATCATGCTAGAATGAATGCCATAGTTTTAATTCCTGGTAAAACATTCAATAAAGATTCAAGGTTTATTTTTTTTAAAGCCATAACATCAAGATAGAGAGGGATGTCTCTTCCTGAATGAATAATAAAGAAAGTAATTCATACACAAGATGATGAACAATACAGTTGAAAGGATGACTGGGCACAGATGATTCCAGAGTCTCTTCCAAGGCTCCAGTGCTGGCTCTCTAATGGAAAGTATGGTCCCTGTACAGAGAAGGGTTCCAGATGCTTTGGCTCAACTTCATAAACTCAGCTCATTCCTATCGCTTTGCACCACTGATGACAGTCTTACATTATTAGTGTTGACTTTCAATTAGTGATAGTTTTCCAAAAATAATATTTTCAGGAAGCTTCTATTCAGATTCCAAAGAGGCTTGCCACTGAGATGAAAATGTTTGGAGAGATGCAGTCATCCTCAAAGGAAAAGCTTCAATACAAGTAAACAAGCAAATAATGCATATCTTCCTCTCTGAGTATTAAAAAAAAAGTAGTTTTTTTTTTCCTTTTCATTGGAAATATGAAACTTATCTTGGTTTATTTGTTCAATTCTATCTGCTGATTTTATAAAGTCTTGAGATGGTGGTGGAAAATGACCATCCCATTTAGACAAAAGAAATTCTATCGAAGTTGGATCAAGAAAAATCACAAGCTTATTTTGAATGAAGAAACAGCTGAGGAATCCTTTTTCATATAGAGTGCCTAACCATTGTTCAAAATTCAAGGAAAATTTAAGTGAGAATCCATATGGAGGATAAGAAGACAAGAAAAATTATGTCTGTGTTTATTGTATACACACACACTCAAGTCTAGGTGTATGCATGCCATATGCATACATATACATATCCTATCTGTTTACACACCTAGGTATTTGTACATGCAAAAAGCCACAGTAGAATATGAATAAGTTTGTCAAGTTGACTTTAAAAGCTTTTAAGAAAGTAAAATAAGTGAAATTAAGACACAAAGTTATTTTCTCTTCCCAAATATGTACCTTGTTTTAGTCATATTTACTTATGATAAATCTTAATTATGCATATATATATATGTGTATACATTATATGTTATTTGAAATTTAACCATATTACAAATGAAAATTTTCCACTTTTACCATATAGATTTTCTTCATCAATTTTTGAAAAAGCCCTAAAAGGGGATTCTTTATTAAAAATTTATTTTATTTATTCTAATTTGTTATATGACAGCAGAATGCATTTCAATTAATAGTAACACACATGGAGTACATTTTTTCATGTCTCTGGTTGTACTTGATGTAGAGTCACACCATTCGTGGTGTAGTTGGGATAATGATGTCCATTTCATTTTGCCACCTTTCCTACTCCCTGCCCTCTTCTTTTCCCTCCCTTCCTTTTGCCCTATGTAAAGTTCCTCCATTCTTCCCATGCTCTGCCCCCATCTCATTTATGAATCAGCATACTCTCTGTAGTTGTATCAACACAATTAACCCCCCCATACACACACACACTCACATACTTTCTACATGTATGACTCTTAATAAGTAATAGCTCATTTAAAGTGGTTTCCCTGAAAAGAAAATAATAATGATTACAGAAAATGGGCTTGTATTAACTTAAAAACAGAGAATCCAGATTTTAGTTTTATCCTTGGCCTTGACAGTCACTCTGACCTTAAGTGACCTCTTCAGTCTTTCTCTAATGTTCCTTTCTCTTCTACAACAAGAGGTAGTCCTTCTGTTGGACCTCTTCACTGACTTTCATGAACATAAAAACATTCATGAACATATATGGACATTAACTGCAGGCTGAACACTGTGTAACACAATTTCCTTTCCTTTCTCTCTTCATCTTGATGACATCCGTCAAGAACCAGGTCTACTCAGCACATCCATTTTATAGTTGGGGTACCTTGCTCTGCTTGACGTAGGTTGGAAACAACAGAGAGAAACCTTGAAAGGTCTATTTGATTGTGGAGCCTGGACCAGATATCACTAGCACAACCTAGTTTGAGAAGAAATGTATATTCACATAAACATTTCAAAAAATTTAAACATATTAATGCACACAATAAGCCGGCAGCAACTTCCTTGTCCACCATCAGCTTGGTGAAAGACAAATGATAATTTTTTAAAAAACTTTTCCTTGACAGGAAAAAAGAACGTTTCTCCAAAATATAAGACATACTTTGAGTTATCTCTCATCTGATCTGTGAATTCTGAGATTCAGGATGTGATTCTATCATTGCTACAGAAAGCACAAAAAGTCAGTGGAGGCTGCATGCTAGATACCCTTGACTTCTTGCATTCTTTGCATCTCACAAATAAGTTGATTGTGGTTCTGGGATTTAATTCTGAAGCTAAAGTTTTGATTTTGACCAGAATCACAGAGGAAGGCATTCAGTACTGCCTTTTAAGAAATTCTACAGGGTGAAGATCCCTGTCATATGGTCCTGGGTATGAGCCCAGTCTATGCAAAAATTTGATTTTGCTTGTCCTTGGGGATCCTGTGCTTCTAGGCCCCCAGCTTTAACTGTTCAAGAACACACAGCTTTTGTGGATGCCGAGATTAGAAAGCATCTCCCCATGGTAATATTTTCTCCCCTGAGCAGTAAGGACAAGTTCTTTAGTGGTATTTTTCTCCAACTAGCTTCTGTGTTTCTCACTAAGACTGTGTTCCTCTAGCTAGGAAGAACTATTCTATAGAATATAAGATAAGGAGGCCTGGTGGAACAAGTGATTAATGGCAATGGAAGATATGGTTAAATGAAAAAAAAAAAAGGAAAATGTGACCTGCACACTATTACCATTACTGCAGCATCTCATGGGTGGACATGGAACAACTCTCCGTGGTAGACCACCTGGTAGACCTGTAGCTGCACAGGTCAGCTCTATCTCTGCATTGTTGTCCTCCAGTCCACCCATTCCAGAAGCTCAGGAGGTTACAGTTGACTTCATTCTAGGATAAAAATGGATCTCGGGCCATTTCCCATTCATCCTTATGGTTTTGTTCACATATTTGTAACTATTAGTGTTCTCAAAGATCATGAAGGGACCATGTGTGTCCAATCGGAAATGATGAGTTTCCTAGGAAAAGAAAAGGACTCAGAACGCTGCCCTGGGTGTTGCCTCCATGCTAGCCCTGAGATCAGGGATTTGGCAAAGAAACGAGTTCGTTTTTCTTCTTCCTCCTTGGCCAGTTCTTCTACTCATTTGAGAAATGAAATGATCAAATTACAACTTTATGTTTAATACATATCAAGGCCAATTGGAAGGTCGATGCCTCAGAGGATCCTCCCTGTTCCTCCTGCAAAGATAGTTTCCCTCCCTCTGTGCTTTCAAAGCACTTTGTCCATGGGACTCCAAATACACTTCTAATATGAATATGCAATTTTTTTGTAAGTTCATCTCTTCCATCAGAATGTGACTGACCATATGAGCAGGGGCAGAATATTATTCGAGGATCTAATTCCTAACATAATGTTCATTGCATAGTAGGACATTGATGAGTCTTTAGTGGGTAACTGAGTGCATTCACTAATTAATCTGTAGATGAACTGTCTAAGCTAGTAAGGAATTATGTCAAGGCTTGTTCCTTCAATCAGGTATCTTCCATAAATAGACATTATAGGCCACTGAAACTTATAACATCATAGTACTGATTAAATTTCTAAAATATTTTTAAATTATTTTACTTCTTTACTGTTGACTCTCCTGAAATATATACCCAATGGATAAAGGAACTACATTAGTTGGGGTTACACTTATGGAACTCTGAGTGTTAATACATAGCACATGCTCAATAAATGTTTGTTCAGTAAGTCATGAAATATACAACTTCAACATCATTAACGGTACCTCCTGTCCAAGCACCTTGAAGACCCTTGGGAATGGAAGGTCTGTAGAGATTTCTCCTAGTTGTCTGAAGATGTAAAGTCCTATAGATTAATTTGATGGGAATGTCTTTCAGGAATTTGGATAGCTTTTGAACTCTACTATTTTGTACCTACTGAATGATCCCTAGAGACCAAGGAGAAAAATCTTATTTGGTCTAGGACTCAAAACAGTGCTTGTTACATAGTAGGTCCTCAACCAACAAATAACTGTTCTTTATGTACTTGGTTTTTCAATCAATTTGTGATTTCCTATTTCCATCTTTGTCTGAAAGGTCTTGCTATATTACTATCATTCTTTGAATCTTTCCACCCAATTCTATTTTATGTTCTAGGGATAGATGTGGACTGAGAAATTACAAAGACTTCATCTGATTCTTTCTAGTGATTTTTATTCACAGACCTTTAAGAAAATGCTTGCAGATATGACAGGGAAGACAGCATCAAAGGATAATGGCTAAGTTGTGGCCCCAGCCCAGCAAAGGAGTCTGTACATGAACTCACTCCTTTGGTCACAGTTCTGCTTTCAGCTCAAACTATTGTTATTTGAGAACAGAAATCCAGCACCATAGTTCTAAATTTTTGTTAACAGCAAAGAGGCTGTAGAGAAATCCATATTGTTCCATGGAATCACTATTCAAAGCAAACCTTTGCTTGTAATGAAGAATATTCAGAATCACTCACAGAGGGAAAAGTAATGACAGACATACATTTTATTTAAATTTACTAAAAACTTTCCATTATTTGATAGCAGTATCCTGATTCACAAGATACAGCATGGAGGTGTGCTATAATCAAAGCAGCGTGGTCCTGAGAGCAGACAGGGCTGGTTTGAATTCCTGGTTCTCTTTCTTCCAAGACAAGGAACTTCACTCAGCTGAACTTCATTTCCTCCATTGCTAGAGGAAGTAAGTTAGAGCTCAGGGAGGTGGGCGAGTGTGTTAAGGATGAGAACATACCCAAGAATGTTTGCACAGGTTTTATTTCACCGTCTTTCCTTTGGAAGAAGGAAATAACACAGATTCTGATAGATGAACTACAAGATAAGGCTGTTCATTTTTACAAGGATTAAATAGCAGGAGAACTTAGGAATTTAGAAATGATGAAACCCTGTGGTTCGCAATTATTTTATTTACTAAGAAAACATTATAATAAATTTTAAATTTTGAATGTACTATCATATCATATAAAACAAATAAAGTGAAGTTGCTGTGAAGTTAGCAGAGTGAAGGTCCTATAGTACTGACCCCTGGGCTTCTCCAGGTAGTCCTGGGAGACTCTCCATCCACCAAGCATGCTCCTTCAGTGGGCACCAAGAACCATAGTCATTGTTCCACTGAGATGATGTGATGTTCTGTCTCCTTTGCTCCTTCACCAACAAATTTCAAGAGTAGATGAATGGTTCAAGTGGACTTAAATGACTTGTTCAAGGGCACTTAATTAATTCATAGTAGACAAGGAAATAAACTCAGTTCTCCTTTTTACCCATCTAACATTCCCTGAATCATGCCATACTGTGTTAGGCAGGGTAGATTAAGTTTTGCTCCAATAATAGCAAAATATCCCAGTGGCTTAAAGTCGTTATTTATTTCTCACATATAATACATGTTCATCTTTGTGTATGAGTGAGGGGCTTTCCCCTACAAAATCCTAACTTAAGGGTTTGTATTGAGAAGATTCTTCCTTGGGAATCTCCAAATGTGAAAAGGAAAGGGAAGGAGAAAAAGGAGTCAGTATGTTAAACACCAGCAATCAGATACTTTTACACAGAAATGATATATATCTCTTCCCGCACATGTCTTTGGTCAAAGCAGAGCAATGGACAAGCAGATGGGCAACTTTAATTCTGTAAGAAGAGGAGAAAATAATGGTAGATGATTCTGCCACAGTCACTGATTGAGTACTTAGGTATTTACTTTTAATTTTATATTCAAATACTGTTTTAGAGTAAATCATGTCACAGCTTTATGCTATCATATTAAAATATGAAAGTGGACTTGAAGCAAAGTTTAGGCATGGCAACTATGGAGTTACATGTGTGTTTTATTTTAATAGCCACATCTGATGTGCAAATCAACTGCAAAGTCTTTCTTGACACCAACCTCTTGGGTCCCAGGAAAACAGTGTAACTTGGATGCTGGCAATAGAAAAAGTGTAATAGGTGGCTTTTAAAATATATCTGCAGGTTAAGTAATGTTATTAAGAAGATTGCTACAGCTGCAAGGAAGAGTGGCTGATTCTATCTGAGAGAAGGAAATTTATTTAAATCTGAGACTCTGGCAAAAGCTGGAGAGGCAAGAAGACCTGAGGTGTGTCTGCTATTACAAGACATACACGGTTGCAACACAAGGTAATTTTGGAAGCACTTAACAAAGTGGTCAAGGCAAAGTGTGATAACACCCGAGGGTTTGCTTTATTCCTCTTTACAAAGATTCAAATTCTATGGTGAGGACTTCTGGGTTTTCTAACGATTTTTCTTGGCTAAGACAAGACTGTTTCCAACAAGAAGAAGGAGGAAATAAAGAACTTAAGACGTGGGACATGTATTGGAAAGTCAAAAGAACGACAAATGCTCACCACACATAGCTCAGAAAAAAAGTAGTTATTTGTGCATCCATGGGCTCATACCTGCCCTGATTAGAACTGGGCTTCTGTCTCTCCAACCCTGCAGATTAATTTCTGGCTGACTGTACTTCATGTCATCTTCTGGGTCCACTCCTGTAATTTCATTTCAAAACAACCTCTCTAGTTTCGCCATCTGATTCTCTTCCCGACGGCAAACACCCAAATGCCTCTTTTTATAGTTCTGGTTTTAGACTTCAGAAAAGGGGAAAAATACGGATTCAAGGTCTTTTGAAGGATTAACTTTAACTAAAATTTATTGTTGGAGGAGATTTCATCATTACCATTTCTTATTTCACCAAATAAAACTCTACAACACAGATGTTTTGCTAAAAGAAACTTCTTTATGAAATAAAATCGTCTTCTTAAAATGAAAGTTTCATATTACTACAGAGCATATTTTTTTCTCATTTAGACTTCTTCCAATTCATTATTGCATGGGCAGAGAAATTGTTCCTATTTTATAGTTTGAGCATGTAAATATATGAAACCACTTACACTGATTTTAAGATCCATTATAATGTGTATGCTTATCTAAATAAGTTTATTTAAGTACAAATTTTCCTCCTAGAAGTTGCTCGTAAAGTGTCTCAGTTCTTTAACATTATGGTTAAAATCCTTACTTCCATACCTTTAAAATTATTTCTATCATAAGTGAAGTCAATAACAAGTAAAAAAAAAATTAAAATACCATTTGAAAATGAAAGGAAAATCAAAACAGAAATGAGACTCTTAAGCAAATACCTGTTTTGAACAATCTGGGGATTATTTTCTTGATTCACATTTCTCTTCTAAAACCTCAATCACTACCACACACTTGTTGGCTAATTATTTCCACAAACTGCTCTATGAAAGACTAGAAAAGATACTGTGGGTTAATATTTAACATTCTCTAGAAAAGTCTTTAAAAACTATTGTTAGATATTTAACAAAACTAATTAGATTTAAATGTTACAGCAATCTAAATGTTATCTGTTTACCCACCTATCTACCATCTATCTATCCATCTTCCTATCAAACACATATACTGTTCCTTTCTTTTCTTGTTACTAACAATAAAAACTTTAGCTACACTCAACAATGTAACAAGAAAAACTTCCCTGCTGCCAACAGTTTCTTCTAAGTCAAAGAAGCTCTATTGTCTTTCCTCTGGTAATAAATGATAATAATTAAAGGCAAATACACAATAATTAGTCACACTAGGTTTATCCATCTGGTGTACCTGCATCCTGTCACTGTGTCTTGGAAACAGATGACAAGCAGCATATTGCAGCACATCCTGCTAATGGGTCTAAGTGGAAGTGGGGAGGTAAAGAGGTCATTGAAGGAAAGGTCAGTGGCACAGAACAAGAGCATCATACTTTAAAAAAAAAGTGGCCATTGACCATTTAGCTCTATATTCAAAAACATATGTGCTTCCAGGAGGTAGCAGTAAACTAAAAAGACGCTCCAGGCTGGGGAAGGTCTACAGAGACCACAAATGCTATTGTCCTTTAAATCATAATCTCCACAAGCATCATCAGAGCCATTATTTATAATTTGCTTACCATCTACCAAGAATTGTGTACCGCTTTTTAAAAGATTTTCTCTACTTCTAACAATCTTGGAATTTAGGTGTCAAAGCCATCTTCAATTTATAGATGAGGTAATTGAGTTAAGGAGAGATTAAGTAACTTCTATAAAGTCATCTAAGTCATAAATACTGATTAAAAGAATTATAAAACTACGACATTGCTGGAGGATTTAACCAAGTACCTTGGTCTATTTTTAAATTGATCTTTTTTTTTTTTTTTAGGAGGGGGCTAACTTTTTGTACAATATAGACTTTCAGAGATAAAGTAATATGGCCATTTAGCTCTTAAAAATGCTATTCCAAAAATGAATATATGAAGTAAATTTAACCTTTAAGGAGCATCTTGGCACACACTGGATAAGACCATCAAAACTGCATTACAAATGAATTATTCTTTCTCTACAAATACAAAGGTGATGGTCACTCATGGGGGCTTCTTTGTCTCATGGAAGAGGAACAATATCACTCAGGCAGCTGCACCTATGATCTACGACGTACAGTGTCTCTGCTCTATGCCACAATGACGCAGCATCTTCTGTATGCCATTCACGGAACTACTAACTTCATTCATGCTTTTAAAGTTCCAAATGCCCTTATAATACACACATCCACCTACAACAGGAGGCTGACACTTGTCACCGCATTTGTTGACGCCCTCCGAATTTGTCATTAACTTCCTACAAGGTTAAAAACTGAATTTTCTTCCCACTTTCTTTTTACCAAAAATGAAAGACAAATCACTTCCAGATTATCAAAAATAATATCATCTCAGCTTGCTAGTGATTCTTGGGAAGAGTCACCTTTCTTTCTGGTCGTAAGGCGATCTATGAGTTATTGGGGAGGTGGATGAGATGGAAGGGGAGTCAAGGCATGGATGGATAAGGGACTATTTGAAAGAAAAAGAAAATCATGAGTACATGTTTAAAACGGCTGGAATGGGAAACAGTACCTCCACTTGCTCAATATTAGAGGGAAATATGAAAAAAAAAAAAAACAAGATCAGGGATTCGCAATCAGTGCAAATTGTTATCCGCCAACCATTTCGGAGGCTCAGCTTGTCTTTGAAGCCCAGGGCTGTACAAAGACAGCAGCACCTGTTGCTGACTGTGCAGTCCCAGGCTCCCATGCAATCAAGGCATCCCCATCTGTGGCGAAATTTCCCAATTTTTTTTTTTTAAAGATCAGATCCTTTATTGCTAATGAGCGAACGAGAGGGATGCGATGTCTTACTGGATTCTGTGGCTGCAGTATAAAGCAGGGGGAATTAAAAATTAAAATCAGCTGAGGTTTTCCCCAGTTTTCATGGCTGATGTTCCCTTTCTCTCCCAAGTTCTTCTTCTTTGCACAGATTTTTCAAGGTTTCCTTCACATCAGGTGATGAGGTGCTGGCTCCATGATTTCCTTTCCTTGTGTCTGTCTAGTCATCGGAGGGCGGGAGACAGACACCAGGACTCAAGTTTGGATCACGATCCTGCTCCCTTCCTCTCAATTCCACATCCAATTCAATAGCCAAGAACCATAAATTCTGTGCTTTTAGTGTTTTCTTGAAAGCTATGTTCTCTTCTGCATGCCCACCATTGTGAGTTAGGATGGGTCTCTGTTATTTTTACAGGTAAGTAGAACATCTCAACAGTTCCCCGCTTGCTCTCCGATTCTCTCCCCCATCCTTTCTCCAGCTTTCCTATGACATACGGCCAGAAGGAGTTTTCTAACATATTCAAGGGACCAAAACTCTACCTGGTTGAAATTGAAGGAATAGATAGGGTGACTTTGGTGACCCCGAGTGCAGTTTCCAAGTCCATTTTTACCACGACCTCTCTGCTCTGAGCAACCTGTTCCTTTCTTTAAGAAGTCTTCCTATTCTGTGAGCACCGTGCCAGCCCTTGACCTCTGTGTTCAGTAGGTTTCTGACATGGTTTCTGTAGTTGAAACCAAAACAGTGTAGATTAGCAATATCTTCCAAGAGTGAAGGAGAAGTTCTGATGAAGACCTGATTAAATTGTTACTCCTTCATGAAACCTTGAAGCAACCTCCCTCAGAAGGAGTTATGAGAACACTCCTTCATGTTCCTGAAGTGCTTGGACTTCTCTATTCATAATATTTTTATTGATTATAATTAGATCTTTATATATGAAACTCCTGCAGTAGACAACGAATGCATGAACATTTAATCAATAGTCATTGAATGGATGACTGGCTTCTTTTTATGATCCCAACCTAATGAAGTTCTGGAGCCAAGTCCATATCTATCCACAACCTGCAGAGCCAATCCAAATCACGATCTCTTTGTGAAAATAAAGTATCATGAAATTTACAGTCATGCCCAATCAGTTTTTTTTAGGTATATAAGTATCTATGCTCTCTGCCACAACAGTGAACAGAGATGAGCAGTCCCCAGGATCTGAAAACCCTAAAATACTCATTATCTGGTCACTGATAGAAAAGGTTGCTGACCTGCATCCTGGTACTTAAAAATAAACACTGATATCCCGTGTTTGTACATTGTTTCTGAAACGCAAGTTAGGGAGCTTCTTAGACATGGAATGTAATTGTTCATCCCAGTGGAGAGACTCCCCCAAGGTCAAAGGGGCTGCCTTAACTTCACTGGGTTCTGCAGCTTCTGTGATTTTGCTTTTCAATTCCAGAAAGGTTTGCAAAAGGGTACTTCACTGATGCTGGGGAAATACTCTGGTCATCAGGGTTGCCTTTGATACTCTTACGAAGTCTTTAGGTTCTGTGGCTGCGTACAGCACTGATCTTTGAAATCACTTCCAGTGCTTTTCTTTGCATCCATTTGTTCATGCGTTACTGCTTCCTGAAGAGCAAGAATTACTTCTCTAATAGTCACATTCCTTGGTTTTGCTCCTATCTCTGTAAGTCTCATCTCTTGACACAAGTTCCACTAGCAAAAACCCAAACACCATCCCTGCTTTCTGAACGCTGAATGGTAACTCTACAGCCTGGCTCTTGGTGGGATCAGAGCTCCTGTGTTCTCTTTCGGCTCCTCTGATAAATGACTGGCTATTAACCAGCCAGAAAATCAAGTATCTTTCTAACCCTTTTCTATAAAAAGGGGGAGGATGGCACCCACAAGGTGTAGTGAAAGACCAGCACCATAAAATGTGCTGGGCAGGATTGTTGTCATCGACATGACTTTTTCGTTGTTGGTGGTTTCCTTGTTTTGCTTTCATCATTTTTGGCAACTCATGCCAGCTTCTCAAAAGGAATGAGTTTATTCAATGTAAATGTCTCAACCTCCAGGTGTCAACTATTATCAGTCTCAGGACCTCTTGGTCTTCTGGTTTTAAGGAGCCCACAGTTCAGGAAACCATTCAGGTACAAGAGCATGATTCTATGTCATACTCAGGGCTCAGATCTGCATGTGAATGGGCTTGGAATGGCTTTAAGAGCACAGAACCAACTTCATAGCAGCACACATCTTGGACGAGTAAAACAATTCTCGAGATATCCAAGTTGTCCAATATCCTCTGGGATTTTCTCCAGATCTGAGTTTCAACGAATTTCATCCTACTTAGAAGCCAGGGTAGTTCGATGTGTGCCTTGTTGCCATGGTCCAATGTGTGTAGGAATGAAAAAATGCCTGCATCGTCTTGTGCTAAGAGTCTCTGATTCTAAGCTGTTTAGCCTGGAACCATTTAAAAAATGGAGGCAGAAATAATAACAGATGACTTTTTTTTCTCTCTCTCTTTAAACATTATTTTTTCTGATTCCATCCTGGAAACCAAGGAAAAACATGTTTGGATTACATTTATAAATGGATCTAATCATCCTGGAATGTTGGAGTACATTTTATATTTGGAAAGGGACAGCAATAAAGTCCTTTCTAGGCATGGAGCTTGCCAGCCCTTCAGGGATTCCTCCAGGGGACACTAGGCACAGGGTGGGGGCAGCTGGGGCAAAGCTATCTCTCTCCCATTTCACATGTGACACCCCAACAGACACGAATCCTCCCTCAGGGGCCTCCAGCCCAGCGGAGTCCTTTGATATTTGTCTCTTTAAAAACAAACCTTAATGGGAGCCTGGTCAACTGTACCTTGGAATGGCTGTCACTGCTGTGAGCTTCTTTCCTCTCGACCCATCCATCTTACTCTGCGACCAGAGCCATCTATCTAAAACACAAATCTGATCATGTCACTTCCCTTCTTAGAAACCATCAGTGCCTCCTTACTGCTCAAAGGATAATGTCTTAAACCCTTTAACAAGACTTACCAGCATTCCTGATGTGTCCCATCAGGTCCCCCTGGCAATTCCATTCTTTTCCTGTAAAGGCATAAAGTCAAATATCTTCCCTTCAGTCCTTCTTTGGTGTTCTGTCATAGTTGGTACCTGCATCTCACACTGGGATGATTTTAACGTCTTGGTCATCTGTGTAGGTGCCACTCTGCATCTCTCTACTCTTTTTCAAACACTGGAGGCAGAGACCATGCCCCCCCCTTTCTCTAATGCTGCTGACACCATGCTTGGCACTATTCAGGCCCCGTGGAAACATGAAGGACAGAATGCAACACTCAGGCACCACACAATCCTGCTTGAGTGCCTCTCCCAGGACCTTCACACTGTGGTTTAGGGGCTTGTCTCCTCTAATAGATTTTACAATCCTTGAGGGTAGGAATACTGTGTCCATCTTACCTGCCACTGTCTCCAGCTTCTGTATATTTATCGCATGTGGAGAAAGCTCCATTGTGATTGGTTAAGAAAAGGATCAAGTTTTGTAAAGATTAAAAATTAAACAGACCTGGAAACTATGTTCAAGCAACTTTCTCCAGGGAAGTGTATGGCGGGACTTTGCTATTAGGAAGACACAAATCTTATGTCATTTTTAAAGTTCAAGGTTCAAGGGAGAAGCATAACAAGGGAGCATTAATGTAGGAGAGGAGGAAGAGATTACTTCTGCTAGTTATGACTGATTTATTCAACAAACATGTATTGAGTGCCTAGTGTATGTATGAATGGTGCACTAAGACCTGAGGAGATGAAGATGAATTAGACTTCTTCCCAGTTTTCCAGATCTCAAGACTAAGAGCTAAGATGGACCGTTGTCATGTCCATGGGGCAAGTGTGGTGATAGAAGATGGGTGGTGTACTTTGAGGACACACAGAGAAACAGCCCTTCAATCAGCCTGGGTTTTTGTGGGGAAAGGGGGGAATGGGTGAGTTTGGACATGCAAAGATGTATGTCTGCTGATGGAGAAGATGGGCTAGTCTCTCAGAAACCTGTGAATTAGGGGGAAGAATTAGGAGAAGATGAATAGTTTGAGAGTTCCTTGGCTCTTCTTGATAGATCATTTTAGGACAGTCTCTCTTAGTGATGCTTCCTGTCCTCAAGGCAGACAAATCCATGGATCCCAAGTTACTGAGGGCTCTGAGAAAAAAAAATAATAGAAAAGTCAGTCTCCAAAGGGAAGAGTGATACTGACCTCAAAGTACCCCAGAGAGAAGAGCAGGGAGTGGCAGGTCAAACATTACAATCTCCTGGAAGACCACTCTGAGGCTGGTGGCCTTGATAGAAGTAAAAGGGGGCACTTTTTGCCTAACAGTTGACTGGGTGCTGCTGTTTATTTAAATAAGTATTAGATCCATAGACATTCATTTTACATTTTGAAAAATAAACCCCAATTACATGAGATCCTAGGGAACTATCAAATTCCTTTTTATTCATTCTCTGTTCATGGAAATATTTATATGTAGCCTCAAACAGGTCACTTATTTCTATACTACATGCACAGAGACGAGCAGAGAGTAGATTCCTGACAAATGTTTTTGAAAATGAAGTCACTTGAGCAATTTTATGTTTGGTGTCATTGGGTGTTTGTTGCTGAAGGTAAAGGAACTAGATTTTGTCCCTCTCTCTAAAGAACCAAAAAATTTAACGGGAAGAAATCTGAGAAGAAACTAAATTAAGAACACAGAAAGTACAGATACTAAAAAATCACTTCAGAAATTCAAAGCAGTCAGAAAATTACATTTTCTAGGACAATTAGGAGGAGCTCAAAGAATAAGGTAGAATTTAAGGATCATTGGATTCTCTGCCCTAGATTTAAGGTTAAATATTTCTTACTAATAAGTTTACAAAATGCCTTAATGCAATGTAAAAAATTAGCAGTATCCCACAATTTAAATAGGAAACCAAAAATAAGAAAGAAGGAGAAGGAGGGAGAGGGGACCATAAGAAGAAACATAAACAATTTCTCAAAAGATTATTTCTTTAAAAGTCTGCCAACTGTCTTTACTGCCATTTTGGAGATTTCTAATAATAGCCACTGTTTTCTAAACCTCTGACCACATGCCACGTTATATTTGTATATATACTTAGGGCTTATAAAGTCCTTTACTACATGCTGTTTTATTTGATTATATTAACAACACTATAAGATAAAATGCCCAGGTAATGGCTGCAGTAAGCTCATTTCACAGATGCTGAAGTTCAGGGAGATTTTTCCTTCCCAGCTCCTCCGGCCAATAGAAAGAAGAAACCAGTTTTCTAATAATGGACTTCAAATTCCTTCAACTCTGCTGTTTCCTGTAGAATTTTGAAAAGTTCTTCAGCTGTATTTGTGCAATGAATGAATAATTGCCCGCAAAAAAAATATAATGGCAAAAGCTTCTCTGAAATTATTTCATCACATAAAAAAATTTAAAATGCCATGTTTAATTAGCCAAAAATTGGCCTCCCATGCTCTTTTCTGCCATCATCGCAGGTCATTTGCACCGCACTATTCTTTAGTTTTCCCATTCTGTTGGGAAACCAAGGTAGAGGTGTCAGAACAGGCTAACTTAGCTCCCAAAAGAAACATAGAGAGGGGAAGAAGGTCTTAATCTTGTGACTCCAACACCTACAATGCAGCAAGATTCCTTAGCTTCATCCATGGTTGATGTGTTCTACCTCACCATCATTTTGGCTGCCTGAATCTCAATGCCAAATTCTGGGTGTAGCATCAAAAGTTCTGCACCAAATTAGGATGGTGACAGCATAAGTTGCATCAGCATCTCCATCCCAGGAATTTCTAATCATTGCTATAAAGAGGCATGTTTACAGACAATGATGAGAAAGAAGAACTTAGGCCTCCACTGGCCTCTGTCATCTTATTTTTCTCTGGAGCAATGTAATGACTTTAGTCCTGTGGCCTCAGTATCTTTCAGAGTATTAATCTAACATGGGGCTCATCCATTACCTACCTAAATGTTTCTACTCCTTCTTTATCCTTACCTTTTAGGTTTCTTTGTCTATAAATTTTCTAGAAAATGATTCAACGTGCGATTAAACCAACTAAGAGCCAGAATGAGGAGGCAACATCATGTTCTTCTGTGATGACATAATTATTTTAGCTCATGCAAAAAAAATAGTGTTTGTTGTAGAAAATACAAAAAGTACAATGAAGACGTATTTAATAATTTTCAACCACAAAAATAAGTATTAGTGAAATTTTATGTTTCCTTCACATATATACATAGATAATTTTATTTTCTACATTTTTTTATATTATAACAAAACTATTCTTCAAATATTGTATTCTAGAGTCTTTGTAAGTATACATCTAATAGCCACATTCACACCCAAACTAATAAACTGGCACTATGGTCCTGTAGATGGCTCTGACTCCAATTGAGTTGTTGTCCAACATTCTGGTCTTTCCTTATATCCCCAGTGACATGGAAGTCCTTTGATCTGTGTCTAGAACTCATCCTACACCTGCTGTTAGCTCTGCCCTGACTTTGCTGCATCACCCCTAGGTCTTCTAGAGCCCTCCCATTCTCCATAGAGCAAGCCATTGGCTCTTTTTGCAAATCACATCCTGTCCCTTCTCCATTTACCACCTTCCGACCACCTCCATCTTAATTTGGAATCAAATCTGAATCCTTCATCATGGCTTGTGAGCTCCTTCTTCCATTTTATGTGCCTGATTATCACTTGACCCACGTCCTGAAGCTCTCCCTTGTTCCTTAGAGAAACTGATCGGACCGTGTGTCACTTCATTTCTCATTTTCTGTTTTTCTCTAGCTGATCATAAGCTCTGTCTCCTGCCTGTGTCTGTCAACTGGTGCATCTTCCCAGCCTTGAGTGGTGACTGACATCTGGCTGGCACTCAATCAGCATTTGCTAAATGGATGAATAATATTCCATGACAAATTGTTTTAGCTAGGCTTCAGTTTTAAAACATTCATCTCCTCAATACATTCATCCCGTTTCAAAAACATTGACATAATCTCACCATGTTGTTCTTCTGGTGCCAATCCTCATCCCAGTCTAATCTCTGCAGTTCCCTTGTCTTCCAAAACACATACTACTTCAGTGACTGGCCCCAGGATGCCCTCCCTGGTGCCAACCCGAGCATCCCCCTTCATGCTATTTCATCTGCCTGACACAGGATGCTCCATCCTTCCCATGCCGGGAATTTCCACTGGCTGTTGCTTTTGTGGTTTCCCTTCACTCCCTGTGGAAATCCTGCAGTGATATTATGGAAAACATGAAAGACACAGTGCCTGTCTTCTGGACACTTGCATCCTAGTGAGACCAAGACAGTAAACAATGACACAAACACAGGCACAGCAACAGTGTCATGAGAGATACAAAGCCATGACACAGAGAGAGGTTAAAGAAGACATCTCTTAGAAGAATTAGCTGGAATCTGAAAGCAAACTATCACTAGACTTGATTTTGAGTTTTCCTTCACCATGTCTTACCTGTTCTTTTTATCCCATTCAGGTGCCACTTTCCTCTTAGCAAAGGGCTGATTCCTGTGAGACACAGGACTTAGGTACTGCAGACCTCTCTGTATTCATAGAAGGCAGTAGAAGCAGGTGGATCAGGGTTGAGGGTAAGAGGAGGGCAGAAAGAGAGAAGTGGAATGGCAAGAAGAGGGGACAGAGTCTCAGGTTAGGGTGCTTCTGACAGAATTCAACTCGGAACCTACAATACTAAGTTGGCATTTGGCTAAGCAGACTGTTTTAAAACTCACCAAGGATTTTATTGGCAGTGCAATGCATCATTTTATTGATGTCCATCACCCTTTGCACAACCTAAAAATTGGATTGGGCTGATGGCTGGTGCATTCTTCTTGTGTTTCTGTAACTCACACCATATTAAAATGAAAGAATTGCCTAGTGATCCATTGTCCTTTTTGCTATTCAGCTGAGACAACCTCATCAAGTCCTCAGGGCTAGCTCTGATTTGGATTTATAAAGCCCAGTTAGATCATAGCTGGGAAATGAAGGGAAGATATGCCAGGTCCACAGAGCTCGGGTGAATCATGAGAAGACTCTCCATGAACTCTCACCTGACACCAAGAGCCATGGAAGTGGAGACAGAAAATGCAACAGGGGTGAGGCAAGCCTCTTAAATGGGCTCCTTCTAGACTATACTCTTTAAAGTCAGGAGTCAGGAGTCTGTGCTTCTCTTTGCGCCTGCTCTGAAACTCAGCTATGCTTCCCCGGATCCTGAGCAGAAAACTCAAGCTTTAATAGGACCAGTCAGACTACCTAGAAGCCAGACACAGAAAGCTGAGAAAAAAACAGCTTCCATGAGGGTAAGACAGGCATCTAGTCTGACACTAGGCATGGAGGAGGATGTAAGGACAGAGGTTAAAGAAGGTAGAGGGGATAAGAGTAGACACTTATGGAGCATCTACTTGAGTGAACCTGGCAACCATTTAGGTGCTTGGAAATTTTCTTTTATGCTCACAGATTCGAGAAAGCAGGAGCTCAGTCTGGCTGAATGTCTTGTCCAAGCTCACACCACTGCGATTGAAGTCGTTCAGGCCCAGTTCTCAGAGAGCAGCGTCAGCGTCTCCTGATCATCTCACAAGCACCTGGAATTGCACTGGAAACATAGCAGGCAGTTGATCGTTTCATTGCAACTAAATGAATAAGCTAATGAGCAGAAGCACAGACTCCTGACTTCCGACATGAAGTTATTATGCATGCATCTGGATGATATTAACGGGTCTGGAGAGAGTCTGATTGGAGCATGGACAGAGCCCTCATCAGAATCTGTGACCCTGGGAATGTATGAGCTTCTTTTCCTTATCGTGGAAAACAAAGATTAAGCCACCTGCTTCACCAGACTACTGTGAGGCTCAGAGGCAGTAAGATAATACAACACCTAACAGTGCCTGGCACCCATGGTGCTAAGAACTATTGTTTATAAGAGATAAACCTCTTGCCTTTGCCAATGGGTGCTGAATGTGTTGGGCCTTGGATTCCAGGTCACATAAATTCCTTTTTTCCCTGGCCCAGGCTCCCCCTGCAAGGTCATACGTGGCCTTTCTAGCACATTTATCATTTTGATTTCTCTTTTCTGCTTTCAAGTCCCTGAACTGATGTGGCATCAAGACCTTCTTTTCAGATAAACTTTGATAAGGTTCTGTGTGCTGAGGTTGGGGCCTTCTGCCATAGATTGGTACCAGGAAGGGCCCGATTCTCTCTTGATTGGAATTTCAGGTTTCTAGAATGCAGGTGAGTGAACTCTTACATCACACTGAAAGAGATTTGGCCACGGGGGAGCATGCATAATCTTGACCAGGTAATTCAAGAGCCTGTGGACACTGGTGAGGGCTGGGATGATTTCAAACATAAATGAAACCCACACCGATTAGCACTGGGTCAGAGCCCTGAACTGGACAAATTAGCAACCATATTTAAAAACTAATTTTTCTCCAAAAAAATTAATAATAATTGTTTTCATACAGCCAGGCACAGCCCTGAATTAGGGAGGGGAGGAGAGGATGATGCCAAGGGAGGGGGAGAAACTTCTCTGCCATTATCACCTCCCTTCATCTGCTCCAGGCCTGAGCTGTCTGGGTTGCCATGGTGATGCAGGGCTGACCTCTCACTTTTTACTCTTCCAGGAGCTAAAAAGGTAAAAATGAGCCATTTGGTCTCAAATGAAAATCAACCTCCCTCAGTTAAAAGATGTTAAATCGCTTTCCCTTCATCAAACCTAATGTTCCGTAGCCAAATTTAAAAGAAGAAAAAAGAAGAAGAAAGGAGAAGGGGAACAAGGAAGAAGGCAAGCAATAGATCTCAGAAGCAAGCAGAGATGTCGGAGGCTGGAGCGGCAGAGGCGGCCACTGCAGCAGGGAAGGGAGAAAGGGCAGCCACGGGCCACCCGGAGCCGGCAACTTTCTCCCAGCTCACAATTGGCTGCCAAGCCCTTTCCTCTGACTCGCACTGGCCCTGTGGTGCTGGCTCTGGCTCCACCTCGCTGCCTTCTTCTTTTGCTGGCTTTGCCCGGGTGCCTCGTGTGGCTGGATTGTTGCCTTTTTCTTTTTCTTTTTTTTTTCTGTTTTTTTTTTTTTTGTGCAGGGAAGTTGGGTCAGGAAATAAAAATATTGATTGAACCCGATAGCAATAGCACGAATCCATTAGAGCAACGTGCCCCTGGAAAGAACCGGCGGGGCACATTCATTGGCTGTGATTCATATGCCAAAGTGGCTTTCTCCAGCAACCCAGGGAGTTCTGTGAGGCTGCCAGGAATGTGACCACTCAGAGTCCAGCCTGTAGGATACCCAGACAAGGATGCCTCCTGTCTGACTCAAAGCCCAGGTTGGGCAGGTGAGAGAGGCATACAGTGTGGTGGTGGGAGGTAGGCTCCGTTGTGCATCTTGTTGCCCATTTCTGTCTTTCTGATTCATTGCAGGGCTGCTGGAAATTTGCCCCCTCTTCACTTTCATGTTCTCTCTCTTAGTCCACAGAGGAACCATCTTGCGGTCATCCGACTGTACATCATGAGCAAGGACAGCCAGGGCTGTACTTTGGCTTCAGATGATTCACTGAACTTTCATTTTGATGCAAGTTTCTAAGCACGTGGGCTTAGAGCTGTCAAACTTTCCTCTACGTGTGAATTATCCTTAATTATAAATTAGGCAAGAACTACCGATTTATCACTATCAGACTTGTTTTTAATCTTTCAACTTCTTGAGAGTGAGGAAAATCACAAAAAGAAAATTAATGGTGGATGTGACGAATACAACTGATTCTTATCAGAAAGAGATGCGCACAATACCTGAAGTGAAATCTTAGGTTTTCAAAGAAGTACCTTGGAAACCTCGAGGGCATATCAGGGGTCAAACATACAGAGAAAATTCATTAGTGACCAATTCCCACAAGTCCAACATCAGAATAAACAAAACCAGCTTACAAAATCATAACCTGGAGAGAAAAAAAAAAAAAAAGATGGCACCCAGAAGATTTATTTCAGAACTTTTGTCCTTTAGTCATCTTTCTCCAAATCCACATTGCATTTGTCAAAGATCTGCTTGGTTAATAATCATGGGCCTCGTTTATGTCATCATCTTCTGAAGGCGGTTTAAAGCTTGCAGAGCTTTTCTCTGTCTGATTCATGATTATCTGTTAGATCCTACCTGAACTCTGCTGTCCCTGAAACGTGGGAAGAAAGCCACTTTGATGCCCCCCACCTCCCCCACCCTCACACACACACACACACACACACACACACACAGGCATGGTCCATATTCTCTAATGAGGTCTCCGTGGTTGTGTTACTCCCGGGGCCCATTGCTATCGCCTTGTCTGCAGACAGAGTAGTTAGTTGCATCAAACTCTTTAATTGGCTGGCATTTTAAAAGTTTACAGGGTTAATGTTTCCAAGGGAAGGAGAAAATACTCAACCAAGCCTGCGTTTTGATCTGAGGTTCAAAACCGACATGCAGATGAAAATGGCCAGCCTCATCGCTACACACAATCCCTTTCTCTGCCTCCCAGTCCCTCTCCTTCTTCCCTCTCCACTATCTTACAGATCTCGGCGCGATTAGAGAGCCGCTGATAAGAGAATGGCCAATGGTATTCTATGGTCTCAATGTAGTCTGAAGATTAAATCCCTATGAAAATAATGTATCTCTTCTGCACTCCCCTGCGGCCCGCCCCACTAAGAAGCAGCTGCTTTTCACATTTAAATGTAGCAGGGGTAACAAGAGCCTCTTTTATCAGCTACTCCTATTCATAAGGCATTAAAATACATGCCGTTTCTTAATCCCTAGTGCAGCTCTAAGGGGGCTTCAGCTTTGTGCTGAAATAGCACGTATCTTTTAAAAGTAGCTGATGGAAATCATCTTCCCCACCAAATCGGTCTCTTAAAAGCAGCTCTCCCTGAGGTTTCCACAGAACATAAATGGAGTCCAGGATACAGCGCATCCAGCCTCCCCCTTCCACCATAAAGGGCTGGAGAAACAATGCCCAAGTTTGTTTATAAGTAGCCTCAGCAACTTGGCAAGCTGCATGCCTCTTCTCTCTCTTGTCTTTCCCACCCCCAGATGATCCTGTACCCATCTCTGCGGCAGCACAGCTTGGCAACGTGCAGCGCCACTTCTGGGAAAGGCATCCCACATAAGCCAGCCGGCCTTTGCTGAGCAAGGTCACTTTCAGAGGCGGCTGTTTCTGAAGCCAGCTTCTGGCGGAGTGGTGGGCAAGGGGTGAAGACAGGGATCAGGTAGAAAATCACCTGGATTCCTTTTTAATCCATGGCCTCGAGAGAAGCCTGTGAAGGACTAGTGGATTTTACAACCACTGAGAAAGATGTTTGGTGGGGAGTAGCTGATAGAAACTTATAGAGCAATATGATATAAATATACATGTATATATAGTTCATACATACACAGAGATATGCACATACATCATTATTCATATACATACATGCATATATACATCTGATAAATACATCCCATTTATACATATATATCATACATACACATATGCATATGCCATTTGTGCATAAGGCAGAACACTGGGGCTAGGTATAAGTATCTAAAAGTGGCATTACACAGACTATTAATACAAAGGGAACATTTAAAACACAAAAATAAGTGGCCTGAATTGTAGTTGACTCTTGTGACTATATTTTTATTGAAACTAGGTCCCTTAAGTTAACTCTTTCTTGTATATTTGAATGAAGTCTTGTTTAAAAATAATTTCTCCCCCCCAAAAAATACATATGCTTAAATGCTCAGGCTTCCATCCAAATGCATCTAGTTTTCTATCTTTAGTAAAATTAAAGGCTTTCTACTCTCCAGGTTTATTGCCGATAACGAAAAGGTAGAAGAAATATTTGTTGTCATATTTTGCATTCAGTTCTTTGCTTATTTTTCACTTGGATGCCGGGGGAAATCACATCCTTCTGTTAATGTTGTACTTAACATTCTACTTTAAAGATATAATTGTTTTTGTACAGCAAGTGAGTGTGGCTAGAAGGGTGTTGGATTTTAAGTTCTTCTGGCAGACACTCTTTCAGTTGCTGTGAATCCACTTATTTTCTCGTTCTTTCTTTCTTTGACTTGAGGTTGAAGTGTCGACCAGTGTCCTTTGCCTCCTACTGCACATTTATTTTTAGGTACACAATGTCACAAAGTTATAAAGAAGGACATCAGACTTGCTCCCTCCTCGTGCTAGCCAAATATTGAAAGAGGCCGATAGGAATAGAAATACTGTGTGCCAGAGTGAAATGTCTGAATAAATACATACCGTCATCTCCTTTGGTGGAAAATGTCCATCTCACAAAGGTTGTAAGGTTTTTAATAAAAGGAGAAAAAAATCTTCAGGTAATTCTAAATGCCCTTTAATACCATTAAAGGAAAACTTAATTCCAATCACTGAGATTTATTGAAAATCTTACTTTCTGCGGCAACAGCAATACCTTTGAATCATGGAACCTGACTGCCCTCTTCTGGTTGTGAAGAGAAATGTTAACAATTCAAAAGAATTTAGGGACTTTCAAGACATTTCTTGATTATTTCATTACTGATCACAAACTTAGATAAGAGAAATCTAAAATAATAAAGAAATCTTCACTTTTCTACTAACATCTCCTGATGACTTTAATAACAAATTAAATAATTTTCCCATAGCTCAGAATGAAATGCTTCTTCATTTGCTATTTTTAATTTTTAATACCATTTTAAATTTTCAAACTATTTTACTTTACGTTTGGGACCCTTATATCAGACCCTAATGTCAGCCAACGTGAGGAACAAGAATTATTCTGATATTTCAGCAACTTTTGAAAAGACTATGTTGTAGTGAGCCAGTTATTTTTATTACATTGTTGTTGTTGCATTTTGTTTGGAAAAGGGACTCGGATTTATCCAAACCTCAAAAAATAGCAGTGCAGGAATTAATCAGACCATATTTTAAAGATTTAAAGGGAAAAGGCACCTAAAACTTTTTTCAGATGAAACTAAAACATAATGAAAATAACTGTTAGATAATGCCATACTTAAGTGGGTCCTCATTAGGTACTTGTTATGAGAAATATCAATACAATAAACTTAGATATCAACAGAATAATCTTAGATCTACCACTTCCTTTCCTCTATCAGTATTAGGTGACATAATATTCAGAATTAGTACCATAATTAATGAGCTTCGGATTTCTTTTTTTTTTTTTACTGTTTTATGTCTGAAAAAGTGCATAAGCAAATTCAGTATGATTGATACTTCTGGAGAGAGGATCATTAAATGCCAACAGAAAAAAAATTTACCCTCAATTATAATTGTGATACTACGTCAAACAGATAGAGGAAATCCTAATTCTGAGCTCTATTAAAATGCACTTATTTCAATTTCCAGTTGCTATGTATGTCCTATTAGCAGCCTGACATTTTGAGTAGTACACTAATTTATATGAATTGGGTTTTAAATGAAAGCTTTCAAGTCAACCTTTATGGAACACTGAATGTGCGATAAGCCCAGAATTAGCAAGAGAATGAGGTGGTACTTTTTCCGCCAAGTGAGCTTCTTATATGAAAGAGCAAAACCCAAACACTCCAAATTATAAAATGCTTTCATTTCAAGGACCTCACCCATAAGTAAAGCACACGTCGATTTCATCATGTTTTTCTCGAGAGACCTATTAAGTAGTTAGAAGGAAATCTAATTCTAGTCTGCAATTAGAAAATTAAAGATCAGAGGTTAAGTGTGTGTCTTGCCAGGTAGGTAGTAGCTGAACTTTCACCTGACAGGACTGGGTGGGGGGTGGGGGGTCATATTCCACAACATCACACAAAGTGGGCAAAGAATACAGAAAGCTGGGGAGCAATGACCTCGGTCAAGATTGGCAGGAGAAAAGGAAAGTGTCCCTTTGATTTTCTAACTCTCCTCTATAGAGACTGCAGGGCTTGCAATGGGCCTCAGTATTCCAGTGTGTCCAGCCCGGTGTGAATCTCTTTTGATAGGGCAAAAATAAGAGGAGCCATGTTGGGGTAAGCCATGCTGCTTATTTCTAGCAGTCTGGCTCCAAGGCACCCACACTTTACAGTTGTCATGGGGATGGTGGCTCTGCACACATGGAGAACTCAGGTAGCACAGGACTTTACTTCCCCTGCTGGGGGCAGGAGCCCCATCCTGCAGAGACAATAAGGGCCACTGGTCCCAGCTAGCTTGTTGTCCAGGTAACCCAGAATGGGTTCCCAAGGTCATATGGGGCTGAGCGTGCTCAGACTACCTCATTACATTAATGGGTAAGTATTGGTCTAGGAGTTAACTTCTTCCCAAGCTCTGTCACCACTTCTCTTCCCCTACCTCAGTTTACTCCTCTGTAAAATGAGGGACTTAGATCCAGTGCTTCCTAAGGCAACCTCCCAACTCTAAATGCATACATTATTACTATGTCACTTGTCATTAAACTATATTGCTAAATTAAGTACCCAATCATCTCCATGAGCAAAGGACACCAATTAATTATGTGACAAAAATCTAAAGAGTTATGAACATTTTTACGTCATTTTTTTTTCCTTTCAGATACTGGATTATACAAGGAAGTGCAAATTGTTAGATTTTATAGCTTATTCACTTATGCAATAAATCTGGCATGCCCTGAAACACATCCCCTCCCGCTCCCCCTGCCCCCACCCCACTTCTTCTTCTTCTTTTTTTCTTTTTTTTTTTTTTTAGCTAATAAGGTCATTGCTTTCTATTCCTACAGAAATCCTCTTGTATCCAGTACTAAGAGAGTTAAGTTGTTGTAGTCCAGGGCTTGGTCCTCTGGTTTTGAGAGGATGCTAGGGCGGAATTGATGCTGAGTCCTCTGGAAGGAGTCCTGTCAGGTATAGTTTCCTCCTGTTCTGCTGGGGAAGGCATTGTGACAATGGAGGCTGCAGGCTCAGCTGTTCATTGTCTTGTGCCAGTGGAAATTCCCAGAGCAATGAGAGCTATGGGGAAATGTGGCCAGAGTCAGGGAAGTAGAGAAAGCTGGGAATCAATAAAGATGAAGAATAATGTAAAACCAAATAGTAGTGCCAAAGCAATACACATACCACCATTTAAGGTACTTGCTCTGATCCACCTAAATCCGTGTGATATCTGAAGGCAGATAGTTCCGTCATCTTTGTTTAATTCTGTTCTCTCAGCCCAGTAAATACACAATACCAAGTTGGTGCTTGATACACGATTGTGATGGAGACGATAGAGAAGGTGGTGGTGGATAACTAGGAATGGTGGACATGGTGGAGACTTTGTAAGAGGAAGTATTCAACACAGAAGGGAAGGGACCAAGATGAAATATGAAGTATGGCAAAGGCATGGAGACAGAGCCCCCATGAGAGAGTTTCACACTCTGCTACCAGTTAGGTCTACAGAGGACATTTTGGAATTGTAATTACATGAGCCAACAAATCCCCATATTCTTGTATGAAATTCTGAATTTCTGAAAGCGCATTATTCCCATGAGAAAGCTCGGGCCCCTCACTCCCATACCTATTATATGTATTAGCTGCAGCTCTCCTTGAAATCCACCATAACCCAAAGGTTGTCATTGCCTGGTCACCCTCAAACCAAGGTCCAGGTCTTCAAGGGTGTATACTGGAAAAGTTCAGCAAACAACTCTAATCCATCCAAATGCCTTAAAGTTCTCTAAAGGTTCTCCAGGAGCTATAAGATAAAACCCTATCATCCTCTACACCCTCCCTACCCCTACCAACACTGACTTCATTCTGGTTTAATGTTTCCTAGGTACATGGGTTTGTGTGAAAATTTGGAAGGAAACGGACACCAAGAATGTGTGAGCTGGCTCTTTGAGGGTCTCAGTTCCCAAAGCTATCAAATGAAGACTGAAAGATTACTAACAAATGACATTTTGGAAAACAAGACATATAACAAAGGCTATTGAGAAGGTGCATCTAAAAAAGCCCTCAGTTATGTGTGTCAATAGATGCAAGAATAAAATTCCAAGTTTTTAGGAATGGAGAGAAAAGAGTGTAGATATCTATTAGGGACCAGTTAATAAAAGGCAGGAAACTAATGCACTGTATCCAATTATATCAAACAACAGGGACAGAGCCCTCTTCAAGATGATAAGCTATGGGCTGGGGTTGTGACTCAGTGACAGAGTGCTTGCCTCACACATGTGAGGCATTGGGTTCAATCCTCAGCACCACATATAAATAAGTAAACAAAATAAAGATACTGGGTCCATTTATAACTAAAAATATCTTTTTAAAAAGATGATAAGTTACTTTTCACTTCCCCTAAGTGTTGAGATCAAGAAGGTGTTATAAGCTATGGGAACCAGGGAAGGAATCAAGATGGTACCTTTCTTGGTAAAGGCAACTGGGGATGAAGGGTGAAGTGAAGAGAGGAGAAAGATGACAGCAGTATTGAGAATTAGCCCTCAGTCAAGTGGGCACGAGTCCGGGTGGAGATTTCATTGCTAGTATTTTTTTCCTTCTCCATTATCTCCAATGGGAGGATCAGAGATGAAGCAATTGCTCCATAAATGTTGTATCATGCTGTATTTATTAATAACACTATTATGTAGAGAATTGGAACAAGTAGAACTAGGAACCAAGTTTAGACGGTAAAATTACTAAAAAAGTGAAGACAAAAAGCCAACATTTTTCACATGCCACACATTTAAAGAGAAATGAGACCATTAAAAAGATAGGGACAGAGAGAGATAAGAACTTCAGCATGGCCACTGACCAACAGCTGCTCTTTTGGCAAAGAGTTTTTTAAAGTAAAGGGAGATTTTACAAGTGGCCCAAACACCGGGCAGCTATTAATCTTTCAACATTGCTGCAGCCATTTGGAAAAATGAGCACTGACCATTAATTGTCATAAAAATTAGATATGAAATCTTCACTACAGGAGATAATAGTTATCACGGGCTCATGGGATTTGTGAAAAGAGGAGTGAGAGACACTCCAATGAGAAGAAAACCTGGTGCTTCCTCATGTTATTTCTTTATGGTGTCATTTGAACATTTTTAATTTAATGTGAAATTTCAGAAGAATGGTTCTGTTGGTTGAATAGAAATGGAGTGTATGAAAATGCCAAGCTCTATGTTAACCAAGAACATTTGTCTAAGCAAAAGCCAGAGGAAGTAGGAAACCACACATGAAAAGCTTCACAAAAAAGTCATATACAAGCAACAGCGTGTGGGCATCTGTGTTGGCGTCTGTTTTTTGCTCTTGCGTCACATAGTTTTTGAAGCCTATTCTGTTCCAGGCACTATAACTGGTACTAACCAGGAAGAGTTGAAACTATGGCCTATGAATCCCCAAACAGAAATTTTTAAATTTTTAAATGAGAGCTCCGATTGTTTGAGAAGGGTCATCCTTTCTTAGCCAAACCAGAACTTCTTTTTTGCTTGTGTTTCCACAACAATCCATGAAAGGTCAGCCAAGCTAACCCATCCTTCCCTGCCCCTCTCATGGCAGCAGGGTCTAGACCCTGCCACATAGCATCTCCTGGTTTCCAAGAAGGAAGCCGAGCTGCAGGGCCCTAAGCGAGTCTCTCTTTGTTTCCATATGTTTTCCTAGGGGCTCTCTCATCACAACATGTTATACAACACATATCAACATCATGTCCCATTTGGTCAAAAGGCATTTCCAATCCAATGCTTCCTAACCTCTTTTAGGGGTAAGTTAACATTACCATGCCCTGACAGATCAAATGAGGAGATCCAGCCAGAAAGCATTGAAAGTTCATGACAAACCAGGTCACTTTCTATTATATCTACATTCCTGTAATAGGGTCCTTTAAGGACTGCTCTTAAAGATGGTTTACATATCCCATGTCAGCCTTTCTCTTGAATTCCACTCCAATCATATCAGGATTACTGTGTGCATGATTTAGTGGACTATGCTCAGTTACATACAGCAAATTGGCAGGTCGGGGGGAGGGGTTGGGAACACTGAGGCATAATAACAGACCCATGTAGGAGGACAGGGCAGGAGTGGAGAGAGAGAGAAACCTAGTGTCTCATCATGGAAGTCAGCGGAGCCAAGGGGGAGGTGGAATTCAAAGAGAAGTTTAGATAAGTAGGCAGCTGGCCTGAGGCTTGGCTACCAATAGGTATTAAGCCTTTAGCCAGCAAGTGGGGGTTCAGGAGCCAATTTAGAATTTGAGAGAAAGACTGAAAAAAATATTATAGAGAATGACAAAATTTAATAGACAGAAATGTGGAAATAAGTTTTTCAGTGGGTTCACTTTTCAAAGTGGACTTTTTAATCACAGAAAGCAGGACTCACAGTAGGTAAGAGGCGAAGGAGGATCACACGGGCCCATGAACCATGGAATAAATAACTGTGGCGCCAAATGAACCACCAAAAGATGTTGGAGATGAAATCTGAGAGCCAGGGTTGAAAGAAGAAGCCAGTGGCCAGGGAAGGGTCCTCTGAAGACACCAATGAGTGACAGCTCAGGAGGTGAGGACCCACCACCAAGAAGGGCATGGTACACCCTTCTGTGTGGACACGGTGACAGTGATGAGAGTGTGGTGGTGGATTCACTTAATACAACTGTCACAGGTGAAAGCCCACTTGAGGGTGGGGGCATGTAACACTTTCATGGCCATAGAGTAACACGTCAGAATTGACTCTGTGGGACCAGACTCAACTCAGCTACCGAGACAATCAGAGTCCTCATTAGTCCCTGGTTTCATGTGAAGTAAGAGTGTACACAAACATCCTTCACTAGGAAAGATTTTAAAAGAACATATCAAGTAAGGTCAGACTGTCATCTTTATTTATAAGCAATGGTTCCACTCCACTCCACGTTGTTCTTGGTTTTCTTTGGGTTCCAGAAGGGTCTAGTACAAACTGCTATAACCTTAATGTGGGAGGGCTTGGTCTCTCTGTGGAACAGTGAGCTATTTGAGAAATGGATTTTCTATCCTTTCAGTATGATAATATTTAATAGGAAATTATCGTGGGAATAATACGACATACACGACTCACGTTACCTGATCTGTGTAAAATGAAAATATGATTAATGTTCAGGCATTTGCGACTCCTATGAACAATGCTCTCAGAAGAAGATATATAAAAGCCTGCGATTACTTAGGCTGTCTAAGAAGGTGATCCCAAGGAGCCCCAGTTAGATATAAAATTTTACTGTACTCATAAAATTTATGTCAAACTTAATGCAGTCGAGTGGGAAGAGAACTGGATCAGAAGTTAAGATGCTCAATTTCCCTTCCCCAATTTTTTTTAATTTTTTTACTAAACATCTCCATACTGATGGCAATTCCCTTCTGTGGTTTCCACTTCCTCCTTTCTAAAGCGAAGGGATCAAACTAGGTTTCCTTCTAGTTGCAAAGGACTTCGAATCCTGCCTGAAAATTATGCTGAGAATGGTTCCATAATCATCTGTGATGATGCATTGGAAAGATGGCTTAGAACATAATGTTCTTTTGTCTTAAAATTCAGTTTAAGACAATAGACAGGATGTAATAAATTATCTGCCTTGGGGTAAAAATAAATTTCTGTCTAATGTATGTGTTTAATACCTGGGTAAAAGTGCTTAAAGCTCTTTGGCTGTTTCTATTAAATAATGAATGAGCAGGATATGCACACAGGCATGTTAACATCCTGTGTTGTTTAGCTCATCTGTCACTCATAGGTAAAACAGACACATGAGTCAAGAAGTTATACACATGCTTAATAGGCTGTAATGATGAGAAAGAATAGACAAAAATTCTCTTCCACTGTCCCACATAGTCCTTGAAATTTCTACCATGGCCTCTCAGAGATGGAAGATAAATACCAATGTCTGTATTTCTTAACTCTCTGAAAATCAAAGGATGGTGAAACTTAGCTAAAACAATTTATGAAAATATGGTTGGCATGCAGTAGTCAATCAATAAAACATCCCTTCTGCCTTCTCTTCCATCCCCTGTTACTTGTCTGCCTCCAAGCTCAGGACCTGTTTCTTGTGCTCTCTCCACTGATCCAGATAGATGATGTGTTATCTCCAGGCTTGTGCTGATGCTGTTTCTTTCACCTGGAATGCTCTTCTCTGCATTCATTCAAATCCACCCTAATTAGGTCATGGTTCTCAGTTGCAAGCAATAGAAGCCTATTCCAGCTCTTGAGCTAAAAGAGAAACAGGAACTCTTAGAATAGTGCAAAACTGGGAAACTAGGCATGGAAAATGGAGAGCAGTCTAGACATCTCTAGGGAGTCTATCAACAGGCTCCACATTCAGAAACAATATGATCTGCACACCAGTGCCACAGCTGCAGCCAATCTAACAACAAGTGAACCCTGTATTTGGATACTGGCTTTATAGTAAGAGTCCACAGAGCATGTGTCATGGACTGGCTCCCTGGCTGTTACCAGCCATAGTGAGGCAGAGAAAATTTCTTGACTGTAGCAGTGGAAGACAACAATGGGAAGCAGTGTCTGAATTTGACTTTCCAACGAGAGTGTGCTCAGTGAGGAAGAAAACTCATGTAATATCATAGTGCTCATAAAAACTGTGGTTGGGCATCAGAGGGAGTCTTGGGGTGCCATGGGGTTTTGCAAAGTCATCAACCACTTGAGAGGAGGAATCAGATCTTGAGTGAGTTTCTCTGTCAGGGAATCTATAACCATATGTATAGAAAAGCTTAAACTCATTTGGTACCCCCAAAATATGCAAACTATCAATTCCCCCCTACAAGTTTGTTCAGCAACATTCTGTTCAAGGTTTCTCTCCTATTCAAGGGCTTCCCTAACTGGCTTCCCATGACCTGAGCATCCCTCCTCTGAACTCCTTCCTGGTATCATTTCTGCCACACATTTCAGGAAAAGTATTGCATTCCTCTCAGCACATGATTTGATGTCTCCTGGAATCACTTGTAACTATGCTTTCTGACTCTACCTCACAGAGGCTGGACACATCAAGCTGTTTAAGAGGCTCTTTGTGGACCAAGGGAAAAGTGGACTTATGCTAAAACCTGAAGTAACACAGGAATTCAGTGATGCACAGAGCCCAGTTCCCATCTAAGGACACGGACTCTTGCTGGGCACTGGTGCAAGGCTGGAGAGCCATGTGACTCTATAAAGTTATCAACTCTTTAGGCAAAGAAGCACATACTGAGCATTCTTTTCCTCCTGGGAATCTATACACTGCTTGGAGAGAAGGGCCTGAGACTGATTGGTAGCTCTGTCTGGGTTCGTTGAAATCATAACCAAGCATACTCCATGTAACTAAACACAAGCCTTGCAACTTGTTAAATAGGAAGCACATATTTTTTTTCCTTGGTTGATAAAAATCATAAAAATATCCCAGGAAAGAATATATTCTTATCAAAAGGAAAATCTATATCCAACTAAGGCATACATTTCCCTGAAATTCTAAATCAAGCCAAAGATGATTACTGACTACAGTATTCATTGACATTAACTTCTTGCCCTTAAACAATACAATAAAAAATACTGTAAGATATTTTAGGTGATGTTATACACTTAAAAGGCTGAAATAATGGTATTTATATTGATCTGATAAAAAAGAATCATGCAGATTGGCCTCCTACTTTGTTTTCTAATTCATTATTAAAATATGTCTTTATTAAAGTTAAATAATATATTTATGCAACTCTAAAGTTTGTTCATTTCTGACATAGGTTACAATACTTCAAATTAATTTAAAATAAACTAATTTAAACTATATGAGTATCACATAGGCATAAATATTGTAGAATGCATCCGTGATCACATGATTGCTTTAAATTCGAAAAGTAATTTATTCATATAGTAAAAATTAGTTTTCGAATATAATTTTATCAAAAATCATAAGTGTATTCATTCATTTGAATTAATAATTGGTATACTGAGAGACTGATTTTAGCATTGCAAAGGAAGTCTGATTTTTATGTCATTTTTTCTATTATTTATTCTACTTGAGTATTACTAGCATTCAGGCATTTTTCTAACTTTTTGCATGCATGTTTCTAAAAACATAGACTTTCACATAAATCATTGACTTTCTACACCACATTTGCTATGTCTACTTAGACTTTCAGACATAACCTCATAAACATGTACATTTCTACTTGCCATCTAGGAGCCCAAATTAGCCTCAGCAATGTTTCCACCAGAGTTAAGAGAAGCAATCTTTGTGCAATGAATTGAATACATTATTGAATTTTTGCATATTTTGTAAAAGTGATTAGAATACTGAAGAAAGTAAACATTAATACTGGTGAAGATACATAGTTTTAAAAATTACAATTAATAGTAATAAAATAATTGTAGGCTTAGTCATATAATGCAGTACAATGCAGGCATTAAAATTTCAATATCTAAGACTATTTACTCACACTTGAAAATATTTGTAACAAATTTTAAAAGAACAAAACTGCATATGTATATAACCTTGATTTTGTAACCCAAACTTCTTTTTCTTCTCTTAAAGGATTCTTTCCTGCCACCCTTTCTGTAACTATGCAGACATGTGATTCTCTGTCCATGTGTGTACCTAACATCTTGGCAGTAGCAGCAGTGTTATATCTGAAAGGCTTTATAAAAGAATCTGGTAAAAGACATATTTTGACCCAATATGCCTAGTATTGACTTCTAAAAAGGAATGCAATCCTGATAGGGGCCACAGTAGTAATAGTAACAATAATAAATGTGTCTGCAAGAATTCAGGTTCCGTGGGTTATTCTTCACTAAGGACATTGTAACACAGAAGAAGAAATGAAAGAAAAAAAAGAACCTAAAAGGTAAAGAGATTAGTAATCAATTAATTATAAAGATTGTTTGGGGAACAAAGAGTCCATAACATTGAAATTGTTTTTATCATTGTAAAATTCCTTAAATATTCAAATTTAATTAATATGACTAACATTCATGTGGCTATTTTTTTTGCCTCTGAAGAACTTCATTTAATACTCTTGCTACATGTTATTATTTTCCCCTTTGGTCCCAAAGGGGAGCCTCACAGGAGCCTCACAAGCATGCCTGCCAGCTGTACTTTCTATGCTGCATTCATTCTTTTCCTCTGTGGGAGCCATGAGTCACTGTCCATTGTCGATGATGCTGCTCGAAAGTGCATCCCCCCTGCTTCTGCTAATAGCGACACAAACAGAACCAAACCCATTATTTGTTCTGGAAACTGCCCACTCCCAAGCTGGCAGTCCTTGAGAAGGCACAACCAGGCAAGTTTTATGGCAAAGATGGCACATGATTGGCCCCTTGACTAACCTGCTCCAGATGTTGTTACCGGGTCTAAAGGAACTCCACTTAAAGAGTCCCTAAAGCATTACTTGGACAAACAGTTGCCAGCTTCTTGCCCCCCCACCCCCCACACACACCTCAAAAAAAAGACAAGGTCCCAGACACAGGAGAGGGTAATGGTAAACAATGTCCTGCCCTTTCCCTCTCAGCCCTCCCCATTCATGTCTCCAGAAGCAGCTGCTGCCCCTAGGTGACCCTGGATCTTCCACAGAAACACCTTCCTTTTTCCATGCCAAAACGTTTCTTAAGCCCTCTGAGCCACATCTTTATTTCAGGAAAGCAGTTTGGCTTTGTGCAGTGTGACTTTTATAGGATGGAAGTCTCTCCAAAAGTGAACTCAAATGTCCAAGTCTAAAGAAACAGCAGATCTTCATAACTTTGAGTGACAGTTATGTGTTGGCAGCTATGACTATTACTATTGTTTCTGTGTTCTTCATCTTTTACCTACTAGTTCTTTGAAAACCATTGAGATGAAATTATGTCTCCTTCCAAAGCTACTTGAATGGGAGCTTTGTTTCTTCTTCTCTCTGAGGGAACCTCATTGGCTCGGCCTCATTTGTGCTTCCTTACTTCCCTAGAGATCCAGATTTTGCCATACAAGACTGATGATTCCCTGGTCTCCTCTGTCTCTCATCACCTCCAGGAACATCTCTGCTTTGTCTCCAAAGCTTTTCTGGTTCTGACATGTAAACCTTCATAGAACATTCTTTTCTTGCTTTCCATTGAACTTGCTACCAGGATCTCCTCAACCTTTTGCTTCTGTCTTCATCTTTCATTGATCTATGCCAAGCCAACACCCTCCTATACTTTCTGGATCCTGTACTTTCTGGACACGGCCAACCAGTTGATGTCTTTTTCCTTGTCAAGATGAGCTAAAATCTTAGCCATAACCCATGAAATACTTCAGAGGGGGAGGAGGGTCAGTCCAGGTGAGTCTCCATCACAGGAAAATGACATACCCTATAGACAATATGTCAAGAACGTTATTTTAATTTACAGAAGAGAGGCTGCATTTATTCATTTAATACATAGCATCTCTGCTATAAAAAGTATCAGGCTTTGAGCTAAGTGTAATGAATATAACTATGAATTAGTCATGGCTCCTGTCCTCAAGGAGCTGATCATTCAGTAAGGGGAAATGTTGAGTTCAACACTTATGCCAAATTGCTACTATGTGGTCTGAGTGTATATTACAGTTTTTGTTTAAATTTAGAGTCTTTAAATGTGTGAAACATGGCACAAAATATAAGAGGCAAAGTACTTAAGGTGAAGCTTATATGATTGAAATCCATTTAGAGCACGTAAAACAGTTCTCAGCGACGACTTTTAGCCAAATTTCCAAATAGAAAATATTATGAACTCGGAACTCAGAGAATGAACACCAGGTAGTGTTGGGGATTGCTTCCCTTAACATAGTTAAATGTGCTTTCATTGAGAAAAATTCCTATTCAAATGGACAACCTAGACAAACCAGTTTAAGCTGCTACAAATGAAAATGCAAATAAAACATCTGCTTGTGACTGATTTCCCCTCATTATTTTAACTTCTGAAGAGAAAAGGTTAAAAAGGTTTTGGAGTCACTTGAATACCAATTGAATACCTTTGATTATGCATCCTGGTAGGATCCCAGGAGCCAAGGGACTGAGATTTTTAAAAGGTAAAATGCTTCAGAATCCTAAGGCAAGCAGAAAACCAACAAGATGACAAGCTTAAGAGACTGGACACTCCAGGTAGAAATGTCTAGAAAACAAATGAGGAATTGGGGAGATATAATATATTGCAGCAGAAGGAGGAATGAATGTGAGACATAACTCAGTGTGGAAGAAAGACCCAAGGAGGAAAAACCTCATTCATGTCGAATATATCTTCTTTAGAGACTCAGCAGTCACGTTGAAATAAGTGAGTCAATGCAAGAAAGCCCCTTTGATTTGGAGGATGCTTGACAGGTACAAGAAGCCAAAGAAATATGAGGGGATGGTGCAACCTAACAATAAGTACAGAGAGAGCACAGCACAGCTCGGACAAGCTAGGTCATGGAACACCTGGTTACTTCTTGGTCCTTTGGCTCACTTTTCCAAGTTTGTCAAGTGATATTTGAAAGAATGGGATAATATTGGTGGCTTTTGTGAATGAACTGGTGTTGTTGTTTTAGTCATTTCACGAAAATAAAGTGAGAAGAATGGAGCTTAGAATCAAACGAGGTATGCTGCAAGTTCCGTTCTGCCACTTGCCGACTGTATGACTTTGGTCAACTTTCTCAAAGTTTCTGAATCACATTTCTTCCATCTCTTAAAAAGCAGTGGTATCTGTGGCTGGTGTCATGGCTCAGTGGTAAAGCACTTGCCTAGCCTGCTTGAGGCACTGGGTTCAATCCTCAGCACCACATAAAGATAAGTAAATAAAGGTATTGTGTCTATCTACAACTAAAACAAAACAAAACAAAATTTAAAAGCAGCAGTATCTATGAGGGAAGTCTTGTATGGAAAGTGCATTGTACATTGTAGTTGATCAGGACACATAGCTATAGGCATTATTATTATCAATATTTCTACAAAGTGTTTGGGGTTTCCAAGGAAGAAGCCAGGATATTGCCTTGAAGAAAAATATTGAAATTTTGTTGGTACATCAGCATCCTTTAAGGCATGTTCCTGTTTGAAATTCCCCACATTCTGAAACCCAGCATCCACTTCCTGCAGAAAAGATTTTCAGATTTAGATTCTAATATGCAGTTTTGCTCCTTTAATATTTTGTTGAACCAACTTAGCACCACTTACATTTTTTAACATTGACACCCTGATCTATTAATCTCTTTCATGTTCCTTTAGCTCTTCTACTTAAAAAAAAAAAGCCATCCACTTCAATTCTCCCTACCACTGTGGTCTATTGTCCTGAGTAATGGGAATATTTAAGTGTGAAAACCAAGGGAAACCTCCTCTATTGATGATAATCAAGCGAACATAAGCTTATACCCCACTGGGATTCCTGTCTTCCCTTTAATATGCCCAGCTATCTCCCTGGAGTTCAAATATCAGAAACTTTGTGCAAGAATTCAGATTCTTTCATTACTTGACAGTGGTCAAATTAGCCCAAGAATATAATGTAAGGAGAACCCCAAGTAATCAGTAAGAAATATGAAGTCCTAAAAATTGCCTTTTAATTTTTACCTGTCTAAAAATAAGGAATTTTGGTCATCTGTGCTTAATAGTCATCCGTAGGACAAGTCAATAGCTGGAAAGCAAACTCTTTCTGAACAGCAATGGCTGAGTCAGTGGCTGTCTCTGAAGATATTCCTGTAGCTAGACTATTGTATGGGACTACCAAATTTTTCAAGAGATATCCAATAAAATCCCAAGTATAATTTTATGTGTTATATTTCACACTCTGTTTTTCAAGAAGTCATTGAAACCTAACTTTTAAAAAATATGAAATATTTAGATGAGTTAGAATTATCATTTTATTTCATCCTATTAAAGGTTTAATCTTTTACAGTCTTTTTTTTAAAAATAAATTGTTAAATCCTAGACAAACTAGTTTTTGCCACCACACACTTTTGTTTCATTAATGCAGAGAAAAACATTTGCATAAGATTTTTCTTATCAGGAAGTACAATTTCAGTAGGTTTATTGATCTTTCATAATTGTCCGACTTTATAACCAATCTATGCTACTTACAGATCAATTGAGTACTACTAATAATTGTTATGATACATCAGTCTAAAAAATCTTTTAATTATTGTTTGCAGGAAACAAAATATATCAAAATGCTTTCATGTAAGCATACGTATTATACATGCATAACTTATTGTTTACAAATGTAATAGAGTGATTAATAAAGGAATCTCAACAAAACTATACTACATTAGAATAACAATCGGTGGAGAAGTTAAAATATGAGTTAAGAAGGAAAAAGAAAAATATAAAATCATTGACATTATTATTTTAAAAGTGCATGAGTTTTTTAAGATGCGTTAGTAAGTTTAAAAGTATTATATATACATTCAGATCCCTTTGCATGTATGTAAAAGTAGTCTTATGTCAATACTCTTCATAGTTAGTGCCAGTTTGACCCAAATTCAGTGCTTTGAGAGTTAACACTCTATGATAATACAAGCTGAGATAGTCATTTTGGCTTATTTGCACCACTGGAATCAGGATATGAGTAGTTTTCCAATGTTAATACATTTTTCAAGAGCCTTATTGAACACTGACTCTTATAAAGAATGTTACTAGAAGCTAAAGAAGACACACAGGTGAAACCCGTGCTCTGTACCTGCACCATTCAGGCTGTAAAAAGTGCCATGAGAATAGGGAGAGTCGAGGGCAACATCATAGGGAGGTCACACACAGAGGCGAATCCATTTCCAATCACATCCAGTTTAACAAATTACAGAGGGTTTAGGGAAGAGGCAGCCTGTGAGTTTGGAAAGATGTGTAGGATATGCACATCTTGAAATGAGGGGAAGCCACTCAGAGAGGAGTATTAACAACTCTAAGTCCATGGATAGGAATATCTCTAAGAGTTCAATTAACAATAAGCTAGAAATCTACCCTGCACCACATATTTTAGAAAAGGTTTCACATTTATTTCCTTGCATAGCTCATTTTATATGGTTCCGTTTGGCTATGTTTTGCAAACTGCAGGTTGCAACCCATTAGTGGGCTATGAAATCGAGTTAGTGAAGCACGAGTCAGTCAAAAAAAAAAAAAGTGAAACAGAAGCACAACATAGAATAACAATAAATTAGTGTGTACTATGCAAAGTAGGGGTTGTTATTATTTTGTGAAACTTTTACTTCAAATGTATGTGATATGAAATGTAATTCTTTTATTGTTAAGCTGATAAGTAACAAGCTTTAGGAAAAATATGAGATAAACATAAGCCTACAAAGAAACAGTGTGTAGTGAAAGTTTGCAGCTGGTTTTCTGATTTGAGCCATTCAGTGGATGGTGCAATATTAACCAAACTAAAGAAAATAAGAAGGGCTGGACACTGCAGTGAGATATTTGTTTATAGGATAGGGGTAGGTGACAGGTGATACCGGAATGCCTTTATAATTCTAGGTGGAAACTTCAAAGAAATTGCTAACTCTCCAGCTTTATTTGAAGACACAAAATTGAAATAAATGAGCAAAATACAATCATTGGAATTTTATCTATGATTGAGGCTTCCAGTATTTTCTTGTGGGTGCCCTGAGATCATAACTGATGAAAAAAAATCTCAGGAGAAAGAACTCTTATACACTCTTATTAGCAAATTAGTACAACCAATATAGTAATCAGTATGGAGGTTCCTCCAAAGACTAGAAATGGAACCAGTATATGACCCAGCTGTTCTCCCCTTGGTATTTATCCAAAAGAACTAAAGTCCATATACTATAGAAGGACAGGCATACCACTGTTCATAGCAATACAATTCATAATAGCCAAGTTATGTAACTCCCCTTAGTGTCCATCAACATGTAGATGGATAAAGAAAATGTCATGGATATACACAATGGAGCTTTACTAAGTCATAAATAAGAATAAGATTATGTTACTTCCTGATAAATGGATGAAATTATAATACATTAATAAAAACATTTTAAAGTTCTCATCTGATCAGTTGCTTTGAGTGACACACTCAAAGATGCCTCAAGAAAGTGGAGATGGTGACTCTCCTGATTTTTAAAGCATTATCTGGCTGTACTTTTAAGCACACATGCAAGGCTAGAAAGGGGAAGGTTTCCTGAGCATTTTTCCCCACATCTGAATGTATCTAAGCCTTTTATCATAGTGTATATAATTGACTGGGTGAGGATGAAGTGAAGTCATCAAGCTCTGCTAAGCACAGAGCTTTAAAAATGTCATTGTCACAGAGCATGCTTTCTCCTTGGAAGCTAATCTAACTTAGCAACCTTACTGGAGGTAAGTTCTCTCCAGATCAGTGGAAGACAAGCAACATTGAGGCTCCCTGTCACTCAGCAATGTCTTCTCACTAGGGGATAAGCAGCACCATATAGATCTATCTCCATCTCACACATAGACCTCAGTACCGCTGCCATAAACTGCTGCCCACCTGTGTCCTAAGAAAGGACACAGAAAGTTGAGGATGTTAACTCAGAGCTGTATTTGCAAAATCCTAAGTCTTTCAAAGACTTTCACCTTTACTCTCTTTCTTCCCCTTGAGTTTTAGTGACCACTGCAAGGTAACTGCAAAAAAAAAAAAAAAAAAAAAAAAAGTTTGAGAGCAAGGCCCAAAATATTTAGCAAATGCTGGTTTTAAATTGTGACAGAAAGGAACTAAAACAACATGACTTGCTATATTTTAGAGATGTTTAGTTTTCAATTTTTCTCCCTGCATTTTCTCTCTTGTTAGGTTCTTTTTAAGCAGGGCACAGGCTCTGGGTTTCTTTGCCTTAAATGAATCATCTGATGGGTAGAAACTATTCCTGTATTTTCTTTCCAAAAGTCTAAGATAACAAAGATCATCATCATCATCGTGAAGTATGTGAGAAAGAAATACATGGAGATACAGCCTTTATCTGTATCCCCAGAGAGGGAACTGCACTTATGCCTGGAAAGGGACGGTCAAAGGTCCGGGAAATAAGAAGAGACATGTGAGTTCTGAGGAACGGGGAGCCTGTGCCCTGCTGCTGGACACAGAGGGTATGGTCATGCATTTCCCCCTACTGTAGGTTCGCTAAGCAATACTTGAAAGTGTTAGGGAGCTAGTGATCCTCATCATGCAGGATGGAACAGAGGGATTCTTAAGAGAGATGGGAAATTGGGGTCAATAACTGATAAACATATCCCTGATGTGTGACATTATTGAAGATTCCAGAAATTAATTTCAATTCCAGTCCTATGAGGGGAGAGGGTGAAAGAAGAACCCTTAAAATGATTGATGCTAAATATTCCACCATCCAGGGAACTGAATGTTGAAATATAATTTATTTACCCCAAATAGTTAAGTCTATTTTAACTGGCACATCTTGGTTTCAGGGCTAAGATTGGTACCCATTGCATTCATGTGATGTTGGATGTTGCGATATTCTTTGACTATAATTACCATTTCTCTTACACACACACACACACACACACACACACACACACACACAGAGAGAGAGAGAGACAGAGAGAGAGAGAGAGAGAGAGAGAGAGAGAGACAGAGAGAGAGAGAGACACAGAGTGAGAGAGAGAATCAAGAGGGAAAAGCAAGTGAAACTTGTATATATCTTACACATCACTGGGATGTAAGGATCACCATCTTCATGGTCCAGTGAAAGCATTAGACTATTTTTTTAAAAAAATCAATTCCTGTGCATGCACCAAGGTCTGGAGAAGTCTGAAGGCCAGAATTTGAAATCAAGATGTCTATAGGACCACGTGGTCTCCAACAGCTCTAGGGTAGATTTGACTTCTTGCCTTTTCCCAGTTTCTGAAGGCTGCTCATTTTCCTTGGCTTAGGTCTTGTAGCCACATTACTCCAACAGCTGTCTTCCTTCACATGACTTTCCCTCTGTCTATTCTATTTTGTGTGTCTCTAATGAAGATACATCATTAGATTTAAGACCCACCCAGATAATCTAGTATGGTCTACTTTTAAAATTCTTAATTTAACAAAATTTTCAAAGACCCATTTTTTTTTAACAAGTTAACATTTACAGGCACCAAGATTTTGATTCATCTTCTTTATGAGGAGGGTCCTTCTCAGCCCACCACAGCCAACATTCATGCCATTTTCTGTAGAAGAATATTCTCAACTATGGTGTTGTCCCAATGCTCTGACAATAGAACAGATTTATGAGGTGGTTTCTAAAAAACCCTAATTCTCTATTGTCCCTGTTTTGACAATGTTCCTTCAATTTGGTCTCATCAAGAAGAAACATTTGTCTTCCACAGTAGTTACCAACTATCCTAGAAATAAAGAAACTGTACTTAAAAATATGTTATTACTTAAAAGTTATGCAAATAACAATTGGACAATATACAAAATCAGAAAATATGCAGGCACATATGCAGAGAACAAAATCTAATGAAGTGTAATTACACGAATTGTACATCATTACCCTTAAAATTTTAGGATTAGCCTTGTAGAATTTACTCATCCAAATGTGTCATAAAATAGTTTCCAAAATAATAAATCATTAAATCCACTAATTAAGTGAAATATTCCATTATAAAAATAAATCATAGTACCCAGTTTCTTTTATTACTGATGGCCACTTGTTACTCAAAATTGTGCTTTAAAAATAAAACTCAATGCATATTTTTCTGGTATCAATCTTTCTATCACACATGGCTAGAATCAGCACTGTTGAATCACAGGTTATGTGCACCTGAGCTTTATATGATTTTACCAGTTTACCCTGCACTGAGTTGTGAACATTTTTACTTCCATAACCTTAATGGGAAACCCTGTTTTTTCTTCACCAATTTATAATTTCATCATTGCTATATACCAAGGTGAAATGTGTATGTGATACATTGTCAATACAGAGAGGTGTACTGGTATCATGTTCTCTGTTCTAGTCCACTAATCCAGTGGTCTGGCCTTAATAAAATCTAAATAGCTTTGTAAAGAGTCTTAACATCAGATTGTGGGATGACTTTGCATTCTTCCATCTTTAAAATGTTCTTGTTATTTTTGCTACTGTATTCATTCTTATACATTTTAGAATAAGATTATAAAATTTTGTAGAACCTTTCTAGCATATCAATTGGAATCGCAGTATATTAATTTGTGGAGAATTGACTCCTTTACCAGTCTGTGTCTTCCTATCCATAAACATGGTATATTTACCTATTTAAATGTTCAATAACATTATACAATTTTTCTCCTAAACATATATGATATATATCTCTAAATATACAGGTGAGATGTATATGCTTGTATATGTATGTGTGTATATATATGAATGAATGTATTGTATGTATGTATGCATATTAGTGTTAAAACATTTTTATTACCCTAAAAGGAAATGTTGTGTCTTTAGGTCATACATCCTACATCCACCCTACCCAATCCTTCAAATGTGTAACTACCATCAATCTCTATATCTATCCAATCTCTATATCATTTCATATAAATGGAATAGTACAATAATTGTCTTTGTGATTGGCTTCTTTCACTTACCATAATGTTTTCAAGTTTCATCCATTTGAATGCACACACGAGTACTTCATTTCTTTCATATAAGTTGAATGATACTTAAGATTATATCTTAACATATGGTCATAGCATATTTTGTGTATATGTTCATTATTTGATTGGCTTTGGATTATTTCCACCTTTTGTCTATTTTGAATGATGCTGCTTATAAACATTCTTGTACGAATTTTTGCCTGGATATGTTTTCATATCTCTTAAGCATCTACCAAGGAGTGGAATTACTGATTTAAATCTTAACTTCATGTTTAACTTTTTGAGAAGCTAAAAGACTGTGATCTAATGAAGCTAATTTTTAATCCATACGTAATTTATATGTAATAATACTGTAGTATGAAGTAAGGACCTTTACTTTGTTTTAACCAAATGATATGTGAAATAATTTTAATAAAATTGTTTTATTGATCCTTAATTTTACTACTTCTTTGAGATGTTCCAGGTTAATTTAGTAAAGTTTTAAGATGCTTGCATAGATGCCCCAAGTTCTTATCAGGATACATTCTTTCATCTCTTCCCATTATAATGTTTATCATTTTAATTGCTGCTATTCCATACAACATTCTTCAATCCATTAGAATATTTTTTTTCTTTTAGTTGTTGATAGTCCTTTATTTATTTTACATGGTGCTGAGAATCGAACCCAGTGCCTCATACATGCCAGGCAACTGCGTTACCGCTGAGCCACAGCCCTAGCCCTAGAATAAATTTTTCCTTATGATATCTTTTTTCAAATAGGGTGATATTCTCCTTTTTTCTACAGATAAATTTAACAGTATTTTTATAATTCTTCTAAAAGACAATGATATTTTGGTTCAGGTCATTAAAATTATTGATTCATGAAGACAAATTTTATGCTCTTGAATATTGCAAATAGAAAAAGAGTTCTTCATTGATTAGTCATATTTCATCTAGTAAAGTTTTACTCTTTTCAACACAAGTTTCACCCAATTGTTATGTTGATTCTTTGGTTTGGCAAATATTTATCTTTACATATTATTTTTACTTTTTATGATTTTCTAGACATTTTCATATATTTACCAAATATTTTGCCTTAATTTTAATGGGAATACATCAAGATTGCATCCACATCTGTACTTTGATGGTAGGTTTCAGATCATTTTATATCAAGAAAGAATAATTCAAGAATCAGTTTGAATTTTTTAATGAGGAATGGATGTTGGATTTTATCAAATGGATGGCAGAATACATTATTAGAATCACAATTTTGTCCTTTCACCTATCATGCAATAAATTACGTTAATAGCTTTCTTAATGTTGAAACTTCTTTCAGTTCATCTCAATCTTATTAATATTTAATTTAGTACATTTGCAACTCTATTGATAGTAAGCTAGAAAAGTGTGCAGTGTTATTTTTTATAGCTTCAAAGTTATGCTAACATAAAAAATGAATTTGAGGACATTTCCACCATTTTTCTCATCCAGATATTTGAAATAGAACAGGAATTCTTTGCTCTTTGAAGGTTTGCAGGAATATACATGATTAACCCTCTGGGCTCATACTTTATTTTTTGGTTTTAATTAAGTACTACCTGGACAGGTTTATAAAGTTTTTCCACAACCAATTTTTCTCATTTCTGTTTTCTCTAAAAAGCCACCCACTTTCCAGTATTAGGACTCAGTTTATTTTCCCAATCTCCTCCACATCTGTAGCTGCATTCTTCATCTCATTCCTAATGGTACAGTTTGTGGCAGAACTATATCCCTTGATGGTTCAAACATAAACTCTGAAATTCATCAATTGTAGTTTCTTTTTTTAAATTGTCACTGCTTTTACCCTAGTCTTTGATTTCTTTGATTATCTTTTTATTTTCAAAAATTTCACAAAACTCATGTCATAAAATAAGTAATTTTATTGTTTGCTGAAATAAAAATTTAATAAACACATGTATTGCTCATTCACCATACATCAGAAATTCTTCTAATCACGTTATGTGCATTATATTGTTTCATTCTCATAGTTAATATGATGAACTATTTGGGGTTTTTTTTTCCATTTTACAGATAAAGAAACTAAATCTCAGAAAAATCATTCTGCCCAATTTGACACAGGTAATAAATGGTATAACAGGATTTAAAATCATCTGAGTTAAGAGCTCACACTTTTTTCCAGGAGATTACTGATTTGGTCATATATGAGTTATTTCTTTCCCTTCCTTCTTGCTTAGTTTACAATTTTTCTAACAATCTTAATTACATTAAGATTCCATGGAGTCTTAAAGCATCCCTGCACCTGTATTTAATTTTATAACCCATCAATATGGCAACCACTATGTTGACCATTAATCTTACATGTGAGGAATATCCAAAAAAAAAAAAAAAAACATACCCCACCTGAGACATTGCAAGGCAGGATCAGGCTTTGCAAAGGCTCTTAAACCTCATTAGAGTTTGCATCTTGTGGTTAACCTCAAAGACAAACACCGTGGTCACAAAATGCCAAGTGCTCTTGGGTGGTTGGGATAGATATTATAAAGGGTAAGGCTCACACTAATAGATTATAGGGAAGTTGTTTAATGAATTTCAGCTAGATGTCCCCATGCAATGAAAAGTGTTCATTTATATGCAGCAATATTTCTCTACCACTGTAAGTAGGGATCCAATAGAGCTAATGGTTTGGATTTAAATTAATGAAGCATGCATGATGTGACTAGGATTTTACATATTCAGTTCTTGAAATAATTGTCAATATTTGCTTGAGATTTTTGCATGCACTAGCCTTTGTGCCTGTGGTGGGTTCCTTGACACATCTAGCAGATAGATAATAAGCAAGGAAAGGATTAACTGATTTTTAAATTTTTAACAAATAAATTGTGCCTGGGTTTGTTGTTGCTTGCTTTCCAATAGCAATAATTTCAGAGATTACTTACATTTTTGTATTCACCCACCACATACTGAACAGAGGCAACAGAATATTTGTTCTCTATGAAATGATCTTTTTCAGTATATATGAAGATTTCTTAACAGTAGGAATCATTATAAATGTTAATAGATGGCATGTCATTTTAATGACAGAATGTGATCTTGAAAAAGGCTTTGTGCATGGGCAGTGGTCATAAAAAACACACCGTGATTAAACAGATTCTGTGAAGTCCCCAACCAGTAACCCACATCTCAGGGACATGTGCACTATTTTGTTTTAAATGCCAATCTCATGCTCATAACAGTCCTTATTATCTAACAAGGAAAACCCAGAGTTACAGACTTCAGAGATGAGAAACGTTGAGTTGCCTAAATCTTTTCAAATGAAGAAACAGAGGAGGCACAGAGAAGAAAGCTGATTTGTCCAAATTTATGGCAGCCCTGGAACTGAAAGTTAAGTGTCTTTACACCTGTGAAACTACTCACCAATGTAACCTGGGTTAACATTCACCTTATATATCCAGTGTATTCATATAAATCTACATATATACTGACTGGTATTTTCATGCTGTACCTGTTGTTGAATATTCAGAATATCACAATGACACTACCACATCTTAAATAAAAGTCACCCATGTGAGTTTGAAATTCAAAAGGAATCAAGCCAGCCTGTACTCCAAGGTACACAGGGCACTTCCTTTGACGATTTCAGGAACCTGCATAATATTCTTTGAACTATAGTAGCCCCCCAAAGTCAAAATGACAGTGAAGTTCTAGCACTTTCAGGGAAAACCCAGAAATGTTCTCTGTGGGGCTATGAATCTTATTCTTTGTGTGTGTGTGTGTGTGTGTGTGTGTTTTACAATTGCTTTTTATTTTTTGTATTAATTTATATATAACAGCAGAATGCATTACAATTCTTATTACACATATAGAGCACGATTTTTTATATCTCTGTTTGTATACATAATCTTATTCTTAATAAACATATCTCTGCAAATACCTAGGGACCTTCCCACTGGGAGGTAGAGTTTGGGGGTCTGAAACATTTAGGTATTTCACACTTTCTCTTCCTTGTGATTGCTGTGATGTCCAGCAAAACTAAGGATCTGGATCTGTGGGTAGTAGATAATGCACGAGGCCATCACTGTCCTGCATTACAAAAAGACTGAGTTGGACATCACAAGGTGGAGGAAGCTCAGAAGGAGGAGGCACACTTGGAGTTATTTCTTGCCTGTGAAATAAGGGGTTGAATTCAATCAGTGGCCTTTAACTGTTTAAGTGGAGTGCATAATAAAACAAATGAAAATGATTATTAATTAGTGGATGACCAGTTGATCTCCTACACTCCCCATACAGGATACTCTTTGGATTCCACAGATTGGAAATCCTGTGACTAGATGTTTCTAAGGTGTCTTCTATCCCTAAGGATCATTGAATCTGACACAGTTCATTACCATGCACAGGGGCTCAGAAAAAAACAGATAAGTAGTCCTTTCCAATGGTACTTAATGTGTAATCTACCTGACTGGGTTTAGCTATGATATGGGAGATTAATAAACAGAAATTCAAATTGTCAATTCCAGCTTTCAGTCCTTCCACCCTAAATGTGGAAGGACTCCTCTGGCTTTTTTTCCCTGTTGGTTCACCTCCCCACATTCTCTGTACCCTGAAGAATGTGTCCTACTTAGCGCAAGAAATAAATTTCTCTAAGCTTTATCTTAGTGCTTCCTTCAATTTATGCTTCAGCCAGAAGAGATTTGCTAATACTTCTGCCCTCCTTAAGTGGTTTCAAGAGGTGAATTTACATACTTGTTATCTGGACAAAAAATAATGCCCTGCTTTGAAATCTTCCTATAGTATAATTCCTCCTTCTAAGCAATATTTACATAGAAATTCTGAACCAGGTGACATTATCAAAAGTCTAGGTGAAGGGGGAGGGTCTTCTCACACCTCTGGGTGATGTGTTGTTTATAATTCTTAGGTCTCTGGATAAAATTAACTTTTATTTCATTCTTCAGATCTCAGAAGTCAGAGTTAATTCAGTTAATCCCAATAATCTTTCCCATCTTTGCCAAATGAGATTAATGACCAGGGAATCTTAACCACATGAACAGGTTTTGTTTTCTACTTGTATCATTCAGGATAAGCAGCAAGCAAGCATAAATATCCTGAGACAAAATAAAGGTTAAGAAATGACATGTCAATCCCCCTGGTACTGAGAACCAGCTATGTACCAAATTATTCTACCACAGGTCAGAAGATTAGCTCAGTGCAAGCTCATCAGAAGAAATCTTTTTTTTTGGGGGGGGGTGGTGGGGGGTAGTATCAGGGATTAAACACAGCAACACTCAACTGCTAAGCCATATTCCCAGCCCTATTTTTGTATTTTATTTAGAGACAGGGTCTCACTGAGGTGTTTAGCACCTTGCTTTTGCAGAGGCTGACTTTGAACTCATGATCCTCCTCCCTCAGCTTCCTGAGGTGCTGGGATTACAGGTGTGCACCACCTCACCTAGCAGAAGAAATCTTTAGAGAATGTATGGAGGTGTAATAATTAAGGAAAAGTCTCTTCTCTACTCTTACTCCCTTAGCCCACTTCTCTGATAAATTAAAGGCAGTAGGTGTGAATATTCCTCTCAGTTCCCGCATTTATGTACACAGGATCTTGCCCTTTACACAGAAGCCCTTCAAAGTTGACTGAGTCATGGGGTGATCTACAGACTGGAAATAATCTGGGACTTTGGTGGTGGCCTCCAGAGATGCATGTGATTTCAGGAATGCTGAGAAGACCATGCCACTGTGCCAGAAGTTTCACTGTAGACATCCATCTGCTGTGAGAGATGCTAGTGCTGCCTCCCACATTTCCTTGGACTATATCAACACCTTGGAGGAAAACACTCATGAAAAACATTGTCTGTAAATAACTCATAGCCAATATTCTCAGGTCTCCGAGTACAATTAACTTTTATTTCATTCTTCAGATGAAATAAAAGATAGTGGACCTCACCCTACAGTTAGGCAGGGCATATAGCAAAGATTATAGGAACTCAGAGCATAAGGTTTCCTTACTCCAAACACAATGCCTGATGAGTCCTAAATGTATACATAGGTAAACTTCAGAAAGAGAATCGTCACAAGGGGTGATGGAGCTAGGGGTTAAGTCATGAATTCACTGTGTACAAGATAGACACCAAGGTCAGGGAACTGATTGGGAAGGTGAACAGAAAATTCACAGTAACTGTGGTGTGAGTGAATTTTAGGACATGGAGAGAGAAGAGAGAGACAAGATGAGGCTGACTGGTAAAGGGCTTTGTGGGTAAAAAGGGAGCCAAAGTGTACACAGTGTGTGTGTGTGTGTGTGTGTGTGTGTGTGTGTGTGTGTGTGTTAGTCACACAGGAATGATGATCAAACAGCTTCATCTGTCCATGTACAAGATGGAAGGACAAGAGACCATAGGGAGGCAAGTTCAATGGTCCAACAAAAATATGAGGATCTGAACAGAAGCCAATGCAGGGGAAAAAGAATGCCATAACTTATGAAAAGCAGTTAGAAAGAAGAATAGACTGATTTTTCCCGTAGTGGAAAGAAATACATGATATCACTGTCATTTTTTCTTTCTTTTGAGTTGGATATTTCCTGTTCCCGGTAATAGTCCTGTTCACTTTAGAATTATGCAAAATGATATGTTCCATCAGGTCTTAAGAACAAATTACTTGAGGACAATTTTTGAATTGAGAGCGTTTAGAAGAATTACTTAATATTTTCCACTTAATTTGGCCCTAGGAGGAAAGAAATTAAAATTTTCCATTTTATGAAAAGTTTTTTTCCCTCCCTTTGAACATCTGACTTGAAAGGAAAAAAAATGATTTCAACTTAAAAATACAAAATCATAAATTGCCTCTGTGAGGGTGTCTCTGTGTCTTAATATTAGTGGGGGAAGAAAATAAACCTAAAGGCTGTTTTGGATAGCTGCAATCAGTATTTGGGGGAATACTTGAAGAATAAAGTGAGTGCCAGGATATGATGGAAAATTCCTGGACACATTTGTGCAATATTTTTTAAAAAATATACCAGTTAGTTACCAACGTTTAAAAATGAAGAGATTTTCTATATGAAAATCTAGATTTGGTCTTCAACACACAGCCACTGGACCTAGAGATGAGTCAGGGCTGCCTTCTGCAGGGAACCTGTTCTCCCCTTACTGTCCCGCTTTGTCAGCTGCTTCAGTCATTTGAATGACTTGCCTGTGTGTGACCCTCAGCCTACCACCTCCTTCTGAGGATCCTTATGTTTTCCTTTGCTCCTCCCTCAGACTCAGGGGTCAGTGACAGAAGATTGTAAGGAGCTTTGAGAGTGAGAGCAATTTTTGCAAACTCCCATTGTCTGCTTTCTCTTCTCTGACCAAAAACCACCTACCGCCCCTTCCACGCAGGTCTCACCCTCAATATCACTGACTGTGTTTGCATTGAAAATGGGGATTACAGGTGGGCATCAGGAAATCTAGTCATCTCAGTTTACCTTTTCCACAATGCATACATATTTCAAAACATCATGTGCACACCATGAATAAATATTTGTCCATCAACACTGTTCTAAATGTCAGAAAACAATGAATCACAATCGTGGCACCATTTCTTGAGGACAGAATTCTTTTCATGCATCAAAGGTAACCCATATGAAGCAAAAATGATGTTATATCACAAAACCCAACAAGGAAGTATGTCTAAGTAGTCTTCATGCCCAAAAGCTCAAGCCAAATATTCACTGGGCCCATAGAAGTGATGAGCAGGCAAAGCCCACGGCCCTACCCACAACCCTACACTGGAGAACTTTCCTGCTACATGAAGGGTCAAAGTTATTCCTCATGTTTCTCCCTCCTCATATCCTTAGGCACTTTATATTTTCATGCTATTAATTTCTCCCTTTTTAAAACCATTTTTTTGTTTATGTTCTGATGCTACAAAGATTCACCATTTTTTAAAGCATTTCTGAAACATCTGTATCTTATTTCACCTGCAAATTCTTGAGTCATTTTCCTATTTTCTATTTTACTATTAGTCAAATACTAGGCTATTAGGACTAAGGTCTTTTTGAATATTGTACTAACACAGCATGTTCCTACCATAACTATTCCTACAGTTCAGCCTGGAACAGTGTTCCTTCACCCAAAAAGAACTATGTGAGATTCTGGTACATTCTGGTACATTCTATGCTCATCAAGAAATAATTAGATAATGAGACCTATTGTCTTAAACTCACCCCCTTATCCCCCACCCTTCCCACCTCATAGCACCTGGCAGCATTAGATCCCTAATGCTTAGAGGAAGCAGCATGTAGCAATAGTCACTAACAAATTGCAGGAAAAAATGAGCAGAGATTGTATGCTACAGCTTTCCACTGAGTGGAAATTGACAGCAAATTGTATTTGCCCTTTTGCTTCACGTGGAAAATCCATTGTTTACAGTCAAAAGTATAAAAGCAGCACATCTTAGTGAATGGGCGCCCTGACCCTTGGCTAAATATAATCTTTAACAGAAAGAGCTAACAGTTAGGGACACTAATACCTGCTGCCTGAAGACCACAAATAAAATGCTCTTGTGTATTCAGGTGGGATTATGGTCAGTGACATGGCCATTGGGAAAGGCCACCTTCTAACTTCACGTGTCTTCCTGATGAGTGTTTGAGATTCAGATGCAGTATACCTGCAAAACACACTCCATATACTCCACCACCATAAACAGGAGACCCTTGAAAACAGTGTGCCTGTACACACAGCTGCAAACATGTCAATTCCCTGCTGATTACACCATCACTGTTCCTGAAACCCATGGGGAAGAACTCAGCTCAAACATGCATAGCTAAGTTTTTCCCACTCTGAACTAAGGAGTGGGGTATGCACAGTGAGCAATATTAACTTGCCCTTTGTCCACTAACAATTTAGTAGAAACCTGGAGGGGGCTTATCAAAAGTGTTCCTTTTAATAATAAATATTTTAAGCAACTTTCTTTCATTTTGGAATAAAAATATCCAGTATAATTGTTATAATAAATATATGTTTTTTCTAATGTGAGTGTATTTATAGAAAAAAATGTGGCTGCCATTATGAATAAAACAATAAATGAATATTACTTATTCAAAGTACCTCTTGTATACAAAAGGGAAATTGTAAATATATTCTTACACAAAGAATGTATTTTATAAATGTATTTTATAAATGTGTAAATATATTCTTACACATAAACCCATGTTGTAAAATTACAAAGTAATCACTCTTACAAAGAGACTGTGCTTATATCTTTAAGATAATAATTGAATATATTTATTGACAGCTATTTAAGTGCCTTTCCATGGAAATGATACTACTCTTTAGGGACTTTATTGCTAAGAAAGTATAATTTTTCCCTTCCTTGCAAGAGATAAAATATAGACTTTCTAATAGAGGATAGAATGTTTATTTTTTAGGACATGCTGATAAACACACAGTTATACTTAAATTTCTGCTAATTTTTCAAAACATCCTTAATTTCTTAAATAATAGTTTAAATATATGTCTATTATAGTACATATTTGGTGTGCAAATATTTCTATTTATGTGGCAGTACTTATGTGAATAACTTATTCATGTATGCATATGCACACACAGATACTTGTGCGTACATTTGGTCTTCCTGACAGTTTGGAGGTTTTAAAAATTTTTAAATAAAAAATTTAATCTGATGTTCTTAAATGGATGGCATTCTAACCTTCAAAAGCCTGTGTTTATCATGAATTTCCACCACCCCAAATAGTTTTGACCTAAGGTTACAATGCAGCCTCAGACTATTTCAAAGGGGGGGTAAAAAGGATGATAAGCAAACACTTCATTATGGAGTCTCAGTATGTGTAAGACTCTTCAAATCCCCAAGAAGCTTTTTCAGCACATCCAGAGAGTGGTGGAGTAGTTCAAACCCAGAGGGGACAGTCAATCAGAGTCCTGCTGTCACATAACAAAGAGCTGAGCCCCTGGCCCCTTGCATCATCCTTTGGCTGCCACATTGCCTGGCTGGGGTCATTAGAATACTCAGGGTTTCCACCAAGGTGATGCATCATCAGAGGTAAGATTTTAAGTCTTAATTGAAAATGCTCACCTCTCACAAAAGTCTGTGCCCTTTTTATCCTGGATGTGCACAGAATAGAGAGGAAGAAAGGGTAAAGGAAAAGATACTTCTTAAAATCACCTTCTTAGAACATTAAAGAAACCAATGAATCTACAGTTCTGAGCAAAATTTAATTTTTTTTTTAGAGTCATGGAAATTGTAGCTCCAGGGGAAGAAGGGAGGGGGGAAGAGAATCAAAAATTGCAAGAACTTCATCATCAGTGCAGCTTACACAAAGGTAAACCGAGGACAGAGGTAAGTGACAAAGAGCCTCCCAATCTGATAGTGGTCCGCGATTTCCCTAGCACAGATTACTCCAGCACCACAGTGTTGACCACTGTGGCCAGTCTTCATTGGTGCGGTCCAGTCTTCCATAAGGATTAAATTGAAAGGAGGACTCAGCCGCAGTCAGTATTGACTAAATGAGGGTCATTTATCATCCCCTCGCATTTGCACAACACACTGGCACTGCTTTTCATGCCCTTCAACTTTTCCTTCTCCTGAAGGCCAGCCTCCTGCCCCATTAAATTCTTAACCCTTGGCTCCCTGGACCATTCTGGATTGACAACCAACTGAACACATGCACTGGCTCTTTCCATCCCGGCTCTTTCACCCCACCCACTCTCTAAAAGATCCACAGAGAAAACTAATTATGTTTTTCTAAGTAAGCAGAGTACTTCTATTTAGCAGAAGCTGGGACCCTATGTTGACCTAACACAGCATTTCAAGTAAACTGCCAGAAGCCCCATCAAATTGCTGAGAGTAATTTAGAGTATGAAATGTGTTAAATTATTCAAAGGGCTGAATAAGCATAAACAGGAGAGATATGCACACCCAGCGATGCCGGGCTGACATTTAATACATCATATTAGCACTCCTGTTAGTGCCCATCGCCTACCTTGGGGCACATCGTCCTGCACGTGCACTGACAGACAGCGAGAACTTCCTTTTCCACCAAGAGCCATGCTAACTACTCTCATTTTCAATAATTTGCCTCAGCTTCCACAACTTCCTCCTATTTAGTACCAGTTCTATGTTCATCACTCTCCTAAATAAATCGAGAAATGTTCATTTTTGAATAATAAAAGGTTTACTCATCTCTCTTTTTAAGGCCAGCATACAATCTAGCACTGTCTCTAACAGCCAAAGGAGATTGGTATAAAAATATTAGAATATCTCTTCTTGAAATTTTAAGAAAGTTTAAACTGGAGGGTCCGAAGCTTTGCATTTCCCAATGTAGAATCTCAAAGAGTTCCCACAAAAAGAAATTGGTGGCTCTGGGGAAAAACAAACAAACAAACAAACACAGAGATGTTCTTTCATTGACTCAAATTTCATATGGGTAATTCATTCATGAGTTCATTCATTTACTTCACAATTTATATTTAATATCCACCACAAGCCATATCTAGGTTTAAAGATAGGAGAGGAAGTAAATGATAGAATAGAGAAAAATATGTCTCAGTGATTAAGAGGATTATTAATATAATCCTCATTGAAAAATGAGTGGTGGTAGGAGTGAGAGAGCCTAAAATAATTACAAGTCAATGCTATAACCCATAATGGAAGTGTGCAAAGAGTCACACAGAGTTCAGAAAATTTAGTATCCAACTCTACAGGGAAGATGGAAGAATCTTCACTGAGCTCAAATGAGGCTCTAGGCTCATCCTCACTGAAGCTCAAACGAGGCTCTGGGCCCATTCTGTCCATATCTCTTAGGATTGCCTTCCATATTTCAGCATAGAGTGGCTCCACTACTCAAGAACCCTCAGTATGTGAAAGATGGTGGCCACCTGTCCAGCTTCAGCCTCCTGCTACAGATAGGATGGTCCTTGGCTAGCCAGAGGTATCATCTCTGTCCTCATCACTCCCGTTTGCTTTCAGGCTAAGCTATTCAACTTCTGTGAGTCTGCTGGGCTGGCCATCCATACGCCATGGAAATCAGGGCTACCAAAGGCCACCCATGAGATTCTTACTCCAAGAAGACAGTAGGACATGACCTCCATAATGCTCTCCTCCTGGTGGGTCACTTTAGAAACCCTTGTTGAACCATAAGCCTGAAGTTTCAGAACACCATCAAAGGATGTAGGGATCAATAACATTGTGCCTCACATCTCTTCTCAGGTCAGTGATGGCCAGAACACTCACCCATATAAATCAGCTTCATGTGCTTTGTGAAGCTCTTTCATAAAACCCTACTCGGAGTCTTTTCCTATGGGTAATCCATTCATGTGTTCATTTACTTCACAGTTTGTATTCTTTCCGGAAGTAGGTATCTCATTTGTAGTTCTTTCTTCAAATTATCCTTTCATATACTAGAGTTTCTGGCCTTTTGGAGTTCACTGACATTTTCACACAAATCATGCTTGTAGTACCCCACTTTTAGGTTTGCACCATTTGGCTTTACTATTTCCAGGTTATTATGTGTCTTAGCTTTTTGTCACTGTAACCAACATAGCTGGCAGAAACAACTTAGAAGAGGAAAAGTTAACTTTGTCTTACAGTTTCAGAAGTTCAGTCTATGGTCAGCCATCTCCATTGCTCTGGGGCTTAGCTGAGGCAGAAAATCTTGGCAGAAGGGTGTGGTGAAGGAAAACTGCTCAGTTCATGATAGTCAGGAGACAGAGAACTCGGCTTCCCTGGGACAAAATATGAGCCCTAAAACTATGCCCCCATTGACCTACTTCCTCCAAGTATGCCCTAAATGCCTTCAGTAACAACCCATTAATCCATTAAAATTATTAATCCATCAAATGGATTAATCTACTAATGAAGAGTTTACAACCTTCATAATATAATAATTTCACCTCTGAACATTCCTCTATTGTCTCTCACATGAGCTTTTTGAGGATATTTCATATCCAAATCATAATATTGTGTTTTAGATCCAGGAGGATTCTCTTAAACCTCATGTCTTAGGCAAGCAGAAATTTTCAGATAAGAAGTAATTAGATTATGAGCATTACAACCTCCTCAGTGGATTAATTCATTTGATGGATTAATACTTTGAGTGTCTACTGGGTGGTAACAGGCAGTAGGGGCATGGTTAAAGGGAATAGATCACTGAGTGAATACTCTTGGGGATCATGTCTTCTGCTGAGCTTCTCTCTCTCTCTCTCTCTCTCTCTCTCTCTCTCTCTCTCTCTCTCTCTCTCTCTCTCTCCCTTTCTTCCTTCTTTTCTCCCCTCCCACCTCCCTCTATCTCTCTCTCTTTCTCTGCTTGCTTGCTGCTATGGGCTTTGCCAGGCTCTTCCACCATGCTGTTCTTCATCACCTCAGGCCCAAAACAACACAGTCAGCTGACATGAATTAAAACCTATGAGACTGTGATCCCAAAATGAAATTATCCTCCCCTAAGTTGTTCTTATCATCTTATTATCAATTATTTTCATTACAGTGACTAAAAGGTGACTAACATAGAAATTGATACTGACAAGTGGGGTCATTGCTATGATTATACCTGTCCATGTGGTTCATAAGCTTTTGGCACTGGTTTGTAAGAGGAGTTTGAAAAATTTTGCAGATAGATGCTAGAGAAGTCTCATAATGCATGAGGGGTTTAATGGACAATTCCAGTGGTTGCTTGTAAAACCACTATACCAATAGGAAAGCAGACAGTAAAGATTGTGCTCATGAGGTTTCAGAGGGGAACAAGAACTCTACTGGAAATTGGATTAAAGGCCATTCATGTTATATTCTGTAAAATAGTATTTATTTTATCCATGTCCTGAGATAAATAATAAATATATTACCCATGTCCTTAGACTTTCTCTGAGGCTGATTTTAAAGGTGATGGACCAATTAACGCAGCAAAGGAAATTTCAAAGCAGCACAACAGTCAGGCAGTTGTCTGGGAAATGATTTTATCCAGGTTAATCTGAGACTTAAGATTAGAAAAAAGAGGAGAAAGATTTGGAAAACTTGGAATTTTTGGCCAGAGAAGAAGCATGTATAAAATTGGGGACACGGAAGGTGCAATTGTTGGTAACATTACCACCACTAAGGAGAAGATAAGTACTTTGCACAGAGATAACAGGTCATATTCCTTAAATGTATCTCAGGAATCAGAAAGATCATAACCATAGAATATGCAAGGGTATAAAAATGAACCTTGTTTGAGAAGATTCCCCTGGGGCCCACTTTCTTAGAGGGTCTCCTAAGAAGTTGTATTCTAGGGATTTCATTCACCATATTCAGCCTCTTACATGATCCAAGGTTACTGTGGCCATTGTCCCAGTATATTTAACAGGGACACAAATGACAAGGTTACTTATGATTTACTCAACAAAAAATTTGAATATTTTTACACAGACTCTTTTCTCCCAGAACTTAAATGCATTCAAATATATTAATCACTTACAAAAAGTCTACCATAGGTCCAGTGATTTGTAGGGACTCAGGATCCAGATCATTTTCATCTTGTGTGTCAAAATTTTCAATAAAGGGTTTCAGGGCTTGCTGTCATCATGGAACAAGTGTCAAGCCATTTCCATTGGATATAAGTGCCTTTAGCTTTAGAACAACATTTATCTTTTCTGTTCTAAAGACATGGTCTCCCTTAACTGCATAGACAGGGAAATTTGGTGGATTTGAATATATTCTGGCACACAACTGCTCTTCCAAGATCAATAAATAATAAGCAAAAGAGGAGTACACTGTTCAATCTCATGTATGTCTTGTTATCATCCATGTGGTGCTGATACTTCAGAGATTCAGGATGCTGAAGTTAGGGATTCATGGAGGCTTCTACAGAGATTTCAAAGGAAGGCAGACTGAAACAGGGTTAAAATCCTTGTGGAAACCCCATATGTGGAAATGCACGAATCTGTGAAAGTAAAGCTGAAGTTTCAATGCAGACTCCAGTAATTAAGAGATGCCAAGAAAATGGAACATCTTCCAAGGAAAAGTGAAAGAAAGGAGAACAAGAGGCAATAAAGGCTATAACTGGCAAGACCATATGGGCAGGGCTGTCCATGCCCTTTGGGGCATGCATCTCACCACCACGTGCCCCAGATGTTGGACACAGAGCTACAGGATCTAATGTTTGTATAGCTCAGTTTAGTCTCCTTTAAATCTAATCCTTTTTTCATTAGCCATATTCCTACCTTTTAGAATAGGAATGTTTACTTTGCATCACTGTGTATTAGAAGTTTGTAAATTGGTTTTTGGTATTTTACAGGGCATCACAGCCAAGAGTTTTTATCTTGAGCCTTGAAAAAGTCTTTGGACTCAGTCTTTTGATCAATCCTGGAGCTGTTAAGACTATGGGAACTCTTGTAGATGGTATTGAATGTATTTTGTATCATGCATTGACATGTGCTTTTTAAGATCAGGAATGAAATATTATGGTGTGGATATAGTAGCATCCCCTGGAAAACAATGCAGGACTGTCTAGGGTGAAGTGATTAGATTATGACAGGGTTATCAGTGGATTAATCCATTTGATGGATTAATAATTTGAATGAACTACTGAGTGGTAACTACAAATTGTTGGAGCATGGCTGGAAGAAGTAGGTAACTCAGAACATGCCCTGAGGCATTATATCTTGTCTCAAGATCCTCATTCTCTCTCTGCTTTGTGGTTTCCATGAGCTGAGTAGTTTTCCTCCATCTCACACCTCCACCAAAATGTTGGGCCTCACCTCTGACCCAGGACAAGGGCATTGGTCAACTATGGACTGAACCTCTGAAACTGGGAACCCAAAATTATATTTTCACTTTCTAAGTTGTTCTTGTCAGGCATTTTTGTCACAACAAGAAAAAAAAAATCCTCTTTGTTGCTATCATCTACCAACCTCCTCAGGACTCCCCAGTCTTCTAAAGATGCTATCTCCTAGCTCTTATTTCCTCTACTTCCACTCAGACATCATCTCTAATGTCCTTAATGGTGCTAAGACAAGTCACATAACATGGAGGCCTCAGAGTTCTCAGACCTTTTCATCCTTGAAGACATTTCCCTCTTATTCCAATTTAATCTCCCAGTCCCATGCCACACCTTGTCCTTACCAGAAATAGCTGCACCTCAAAATTAAAGAACATATGAACACCACTTTCCAGGCATAGTTCATTTGTTTAAATGCTCAAACACTCCCATGAAGACAATTATTAATCCACACTGAGATGTCTAAAACCATGGACTGCATTGCTTTGTCACTGTGCATCAACACCCTTCTGCTTTTGTTAAACATGTGGATATTTTTAATTGAGATGAAACCAATGTACAATAAACTGTACCTAAATTGTATAAATTGATATATAACGGAATTAAGTTGCTATGAACATTCACATACAAATCCTAAAAGTAGAAAGCCCAGATTAATATATATAATATATATATATATATAGTAGGTGTGTCTAACTTTTTAGAAACTGGAAAACTTTTCCCAAAGTAATTGTCTCTTTTTCTATTCCTGTCAACAATTTACAGAAGTCTCAATTTCTTCACATCTTTCTAGCACTTGGAATGGTCATATTTTTTGTGTTCATTTCCCATAGTACCAGGTGTATAGAACACTCTTTTTGTTTCCAACTTAGCATCATGGCTCATTATTACAAACACTCCCTTTTTTGATTACCCTGAATTCCCTTGTTCCCCCTTTCCCTCTGTCACACTCATGCAGAAAGATTTAGAAGATTCATTGTACACATTCATTCACTTACTTTGTATCTGTTCCATTGCACCCGAGTAGTTTTGCATAAAACCATTGTATGGCAAATTACTTTCATTTTAAATTGATAATCTCCAACTTAATAAAGCAATTTATGGTCACCAGAACCACTTCACATTTCTCCATTCCATAAACATTCCTGTTTGTCACAACTATATCATACCTCTCTCTCCTTACTAAACCCACTGCTTTTCTACCTTGTCCCATTTTATTTTTAAATGATAATTGTGTATCAAATGTCACTGTGCAGATGAAATCCATCATCAGATGACATCTCATTTCTCCACCATTGTCTTGGATCTGCATCCTGTTTCCCCTTCTCCTTTCTGAACTCTAGACTCTTCTTCATTATGGAGTATTAGGAAAAACAATTCTTCTACAATTATGCTCTTCCTTTCTCTCATGTCTCAATATGAAACATTTCCATCAACACACAAGAATATTCTAGTATCACTCATTCTTAAAAAAAAAAAAAACCTCCTTCATCCATCTTCTGTCTCATGTCTCTTTTCTTTGCCATAAGAAACTTCTTACAATTGTCTGCAGTATCTCTTCCCCATTTCATGGTGCTTCAGTTTATTGAAGTGTTTTTTCTGTCAACTGAATTTTGACTTATAAGCATCAGTTAGCTTCCTCATCTCACCAAACCCAAAGGCCCCTTTTCTGTTCACCCCATGTTATTTACAATGTAAACTCTTCCTTGAAACCCACCCATTTAACATCCATGTCAATTCTTCTCTGACTGATCTCCTTTTGTTTCCTGCATTGGCATCTCCTTTACCCAACCTATAACTTAGGTTTGTCAGACCTATAAATTAGAACCCTTTCATTTTCTTCTCTATGTGCCATTGTAAGGTTATATCATCTATTTGCAAGGATGTAAATAACTTAAATAACTGGCAAATTCACACATCCAGTGTAGCTGTTCCTTCCGTCTACATTCAGTTGCCTATTTAGCTTTTCATTTGGCTACCTCAAAGCATCTTGAATACAACATAGCCAAAAATGAACTCTCGGTGTCTTCCCGAAACCTGCCCTCCCCTCCATCCAGGTCTTCCTCATTTCTGTTGCTTCCATCATCTATTCAGATGAGCCAGGCAAACACCTGAGAGTCACTCCAGAAGACTTCCTCTTCCTCATCACCTCCAATACCAGGTAGTGCATTTGAAAATTGTGCCCATCCTACTCCAAACTCTATCTTCAGTCTATTCGTTTTGTTTCACTTTCCACCACCATAGTACCAGCTTCCATCATCCCTTGGCTAAACTGCACCAATATCCTCTTATTTGATGACTCACATTTTCATTGTATTGTTCCATAGTGAACTGATGACCTTTTGAAAATATAAAGATTAAATTGCCAGACCCATTAAATCTATGCTTCCCATTGGACTCAGATTCAAATCAAACTCCTTACATTGGTACATGTACCAGCATCAGGCTCTACCTGCTTCTGTGACCACAGCTTTTATGCTGCCCTGCATGTCTCTTCTACCCCAGACACACAGGTCTTTCAGGCCCTCATGTAGACCAAACTCTTTCCAATTTAGAAAATAAGAACATTTGCTCACCCATCTTTTGAAAACCCATCTTCCCCTAGGTCTTTGCATGTTTGACTACTTACCATCTTTCAGTTCTTATGATGCCACATCTTGTCCAAACAGGTGTCTCACTATGCTCTATCTCAGCAACAATTTATTTCCTGCATAGTGCTTCTTAATTGCAATCCCTTATTGCTTGGCTTATTTACGAGATTTTTATTTTTCTCCTCCACTATTCTATATACTCACCTAAGAAAAGAGACATGAGTCTATTCTTAAAATTGTATGATCACTGGCTTGCCCCTTCCTTGAACATTGCACAGTTGAAAAGGGTTTTGAATCTTTGTTTTATGGCACAAACTTAGCAAAGCACTTTCATCATGCTTAACCAGTCAGAGCTTAACAAGCCCCAACTTGCATTTGTGTAAATATTAAGTTAATGGATGCTGACATGAATCAGAGCTTCTAGTCAAATGTTCTAGGTTTGTGGGTTTTATTATTATTTGTAATGTGTTAAAATAAATTATTTTCCCATTTGTCTCATTGATTATTAACTTTCACATGTTGTATTATGGGTTATTTGTTCTTCCAAATGATTCTTACCATTGGGAATGGGGACATAACTCAGTGGCCCAGCATTTGCCTAGTATGTGTGAGGCCCTGGTTTCCATCCCCAGCAACACACACACACACACACACACACACACACACACACACACAAATAACAACAACAACAACAACAATTTTAAAATAATTCTGAACGTAAATAATTCATCCCAGGGGCATATGCTTTTGTCTTGTTTTCCATCATTTGCAATTTCTTTAATCATCTTTGCTAATTATAATTATACCTTTTCTTATTCTCCTTTACATTGGTTCTGATTAAATTTGATGACATAATATGTTTTTAAAACACCTAAAATGTGTGCCAGACATAACAAAAATAAAGAACCTATTTCTAAAATCACCCTGTGTCAGGGACAGTGTTCTGTGTTCATGCTGGAATATACCTTTGCTTGTTTCTATAAAATTATATAAGGTGACTGCAAGTAAATAGATTCTGGATTCAGGTTTATCCAATGGAATAGAGACAGTTTCCTGATTAAACATATATTAATAGAAAGGTTAGAAAGATTTAATGAACTTCCACAAGGATCCAACTTTGGGACTGCACAAAAGGATGCTCTTTGTAAGTTTCCTGTGGGTGCTTCACTTTCTCTCTTTTCCTTCTTTCTGTCCTGTCTTGGTGGTCCTCCTTTTCCTTCTCAAACTCTTCCTCAGTCTGTAACTGCTGCAGAGATGGCCCCTCCCCAGCCCTCGCTTTGCTCCTCCTTCCTGCGTCTCTTCTCCCACTGGACCTCTGCATTCTCACATTTCCTTATCTTCTACTTTCTGCATGGGAAACCTGCTCATCCTTGAAAGTAACTCATTATTTGATGCCTGGTTGCCAAATTTTTTTATTTTAAAGCATTTTTGTTGAAATTATATACCACAACTTATTTTTCCCTAAAATTCCGTGTTTGGGGAATTTACAAAATATTTTGTAATATTTTTCCATGTTATTTAGCTATCTGATATGTACATATCATAGAGTTTCAGGACATCAAACCCATACACTATAGTTATTTTCACATTAAAATTTATTTAAAAATAATTATATCATAACATATATGCCTAGTCATAACATAATAAAATTATAATTTATCACATTATAATTATAAAATTTGTTAAAGTGTAACCTCATAGAACTACATACATGCTTTTGCTTTGCTTATATTTTGGGGTTTATCCTTTTTGAGTGTGTGTGCTGACAGATAGGCACCTTTTCATTGATTTTTTGGGGGAAATCAATCATAGGAGTGATAGTACATATGAAAACGCTTGTTTGTTTCTTTATGTTCTTTTCATAACCACAAATTATGATGGAATTATTTGACATTATTTTTTTTAATGTATGCTAGCATGTAGCTCATAGGGAATATTTGTTAATGATTTGTTAAATATTTTGATAAGAGTATAGGAAAGGTGGGAGTTTTGTCGATGAATTAAAGGCCATGTGGAGGTAGGTAGGGTAGTGTGTGGGAGTCAATCCATTTAAGCAGTAAGTGTGGAGCATCGACAGAGCTAGTCATTGCTGGAGAATGGGGACTCGTGCGTGCCCTCTTGAAGGTTTCCACATGGTCAGCGTGGTGAGCTTCATGGCGTGTGGGCAGAGGCTGGCATGGCAGGTAGGAAAAGCCAGGCTCTGAAGGGTGATGGACAGTCATTGTGGTGTTTTATTAGGGAAATGACATGGTATGTCTTAGGTGTTTTAGAAATGTAGCACTGAGAACAAGGTCTCCACTGCTTTGAATCGAGAGCTGGGGAAGCTACGTGATGGGAGTTTCATCTGAGGTCATGGCCAAGCAGAGGGAGGCAAGGGCCAGAAATGGAAGCCGTGTTGACTGACTGGGCATATGATGATCAATAGGCATGAATAAACTGAAGCTCATTCCATTGTTCTCAGTCTTTAGAAGGAAGCGTACTTAGGTTACAGTGTGCTTTTGAAATCTGGTGGGAGTTAGTATCGGAGACAAGTGAGACTGCAGGGACCTGTCATTCCCTCCTCACGCACACCCTTCCTTCTCCATCACCTCGTTCCATCGGCATTTGTTCTAATTCTGGAACCATCTCACATTCTACTGAGTCAGAGCTGGCAGACAGATCTCTGTTGCTTGACTGCTCAATTAACACCTCCCAAAATCCATACGGTGAGCTCATAACATAGAATTAAAACAAATATTCTGGAAGCATTGGTGGAAAATCCTATTGCTAGACAGATTAAAAAGAAGACCAGATGAATCCTTGGCAGGATCCTGTAGGAACTGGCCCAGCACTGAGGGACAGCACACAAGGGGCTTTATGATGTATGGCGATAGCTGCCTGAGAGAGTCTGAAGATGTGACCTTTCTGAGGAAAACTGCCACGACTCTGGCCTCACTTGGACATTCCCACCTTCATTGAAATGCACAAACATGCATCCTGAGGGTTGGAACCTGCCTAGTTGGTGTCCATGTAAATACAGGGCCTAAGCTCCCTCTCCATGTCTGTTCCACAAACATGCCAACACACACACACACACACACACACACACACACACACACACACACACAGAGGGGTCCATCACCTCTTGTATTTGATGGGACAGGTTGAATATTCCATTCGTCTTTGTAACTTGATCTGATCTGTCATATGCCTAGTCACGGTAATCCAGCTAAGAACCTGCATCTCATCTCCTGTGCTTACTCTCCTCAGGGGTCCCTCTCCACGCACCCCACCCTCCCACCCAGTACAGAAGAGTCCCTTCTCTCCATTTTCCCCAAATGCAGTCATTACTGTGTGATCTAAGGGACAAAGCGATGGTGAGGGTATGAAAAGAGCAATCCATCCTGCTCACAGCAGAAACTGAAATCCACCCAAAGGTGAAGGTTTTCTCCCTCAAGCTCCCATCTCCCGGCTCACCAGCCAGGCTTTCCCACCCGTGTCCACTTGCTCTTTAGTTGGAGGGGTTGGGTCCTTGTACCATGAGTCTCCTCTGGTCACTCCTCTCATCCTTCTCTAGATTGCTGAAACCCAAACTGTATTGCTAAGAGAGAGATTTCACTGTATTACAACTCTGTTCAACAGATACGTCCAGTTCTCTGTGTTGGAGTCCTCTGCCTCATTTCTAGAGCAGGTGGAGGGTGAGGGACGGGCAATGGTCATTCAACAGGTTTTCCTAAACATAAAAGAAGCTTCCCCAGCACCTGGCATGGATGGATGCTGCTCCTTTCCCTAGAATCCTACACTCATTTCCCTCTTCTTAAAGCAAACACAAACAAAAAGCTATTCTTAGATGTTTTTAAGAAGTTTAACTATACAAAACAATATCTTGATTTGATGCGACTTAAAATTTTCATTATTGAATCTCCCAACCCAGTCCTAAGGACCAACAGATGACAAACAAATCATTCCTGGTCACCCACCTGGGAAGGGCAGCCTTCCTCTGGACAGTGATCCTTAACTGAAACTCCTTGGCTCTAGGACCCAAGACTTCTCTACCCTTATTTTGTGACCTGCATACTTGGTAAATCAAGACATCACTCCTGCAATTTCCAGTCACCTGCCCAAGGCTTTAGGGTCCAAGATATGGTTACTCACTTCCTTTGCCCACACTCTTGGTAGAAAGAGAATGTGCTTCTGCACCTGGGAAGGGCCACTGCATACTTTTTTCATTTGTGTGTTTTCCTAAACACCTGCCGGGACTCAGAGTAAACGGTGATTCACTGAGACACAGAACCTTCTAATGTCCCCTCTAAATATGCTAACAAACAAAAAGAGGCTTTAGATCCTCAAAAATTAAATGCACAAATAATTAAAATGAATTTTTTTTTGAGAAGTTGGTTCCTCAAAGGCCACATTTCAACACCAAACTCAGTCTGTTTTGAGCTGATAAACTGGTAATTTAATTATTCCCAGATTGCAAATTAGGCATCTGTGACCTGTACTCTAAATAATATTTTTCTAACTTGAAGAAAATTAACTTAAAACTCAATCGAAGCATAGTAGCTGGAAAAAAAAAATCTGACTCATTATGAATTAGATAAAGAATGCACGTATTGATGGTTATAACCTCACCAGGTTATAACGATTTGTCTGTTGGTTAAATGAGATGTCAGGCTTACACGGCAGTTTCTTTTAAGTCTCTCTTTAATTTTAATAATAAAAGAAATTGGAGTTTTGATCCAATATTTCCAGATATAAAAGTGCAATGTTTCCAGAAGTCATTTGATCATTTATTGTTGTAGTGCATTTTTTTTTTGTTTTGGATTCTCTTTGATGTCTCAGGTTGATTCTTCAAACAGAAATGCAAATGAAATTTAAATGAGACAATCTGATTTCCCAGACCTATGAGAGTATTCACAAATATGAAAGAGAGAGCAGAGCAGCAGCCCAGTTGTTCAGGTGGAGGGATTGGGAAGGGGATTTGGGGGGAGGTGGGGTAGCTAACTTGGTAACAGAATCAACTGGAAGATTTCAGTGCCAAGTCCCAGGGCACTTTCTATTGAGAGCTGGAGCTTATGCACCCAACCAAGATGCTGTTTGAAGATGCTTCCTACCTCCCATCCTCTGTAGCCAGCTATCATCTTTCATCTTTAAAATCAACTTGCTTAATTTACTCTTTAAAAGATCAAGACGTGTTATTTGGACCCATGTCACATTTTAAAAATTCTATGATCCAGGCCTAGCCTTTTGGCTTCCTAAACAGGGTTTCCTCGGCAATGAGGTAGGTGCAAACTTTTTGCTATTCCTCTCAATGAGATGTGAAGTTTAATTTCCAATCCTGAGAATCTGGATTGGCCATAGTGAGTATGTAACAGAAGTATGATTTCCGAGGCTAGATTTGGGAATTTATGACTTCCACTTTTTTTTTCCCCCGCTTGGAACACTCTTTCTGGAGAAAGCCAACTACAACAGGAAAAGTACAGCTTCCAAGGACCACTACGCTGTGAGAAAGCCCACGTTAGCCACGTGGGAAAGTCCCAGGAGAGACAAATGGTTGGCCCACCCCAGCTGAGGCACCAAGCGTGATGGTGAATAGACCGATCTTGATCACAGAGTAGCGAAGAACTGAGGAATGACATCCAAGACGGTGCATCCAGCCACCTTGTCCTTTTCAAGCAAGTCCAGATGAGTCACTGTGTTTGACAGGGGAGTCACCCTTGATAGATTTGGATTCCACCCAAATATCTGACCCACAAAATTGTGAGAATAGTAAATATTTATTGATTTTAGGCACTAAGTGTGTATGAATTTCTTATGGAACAACAGATAACCAGAACCTACTTAAAGCCATTTTCCTCTCATCTGAAAAGTGAGGGCACTTGTGGCTCTCCGTAAAGTCCTTTCTCTCAGTCTGTTTAAATGCTTGTTGTCTATCTAAAATACTACATTTTCCAAACTCTCTTATGGTTAGAGAAAACAATGACATTGCATTCTGGCAAAAGAGAAATAAGAGAAAGCCAGAGAACACACTACTGAGAAATACTTTTAAAGGATGATGCTTACTTTATTTTAGCTACATTTCTCCTTTTTAGATAGTGATGCAAGAGCTGGAACTCCAGCAACCATATTGGACCAGGGGATATAGGCTGAGCATTATGAACCATCAAGACAGAAAGATGCTTTTTCTTAATTATTCTTCATAAGTTGTCATGAAAGGAAGATGGTTACTATGTGTAGTCACACCTAAAGCTACCTATGCACAGCTCACTGGGTTAATGATAGAGTCAAATGTTCGTTTATGGAAATACATTCTTCTTTGTTTTCAATAAAGGCCATCGCCTTCCATCTTTCTCTCATGTTCTTGATTGTTCCAGACCTGGAACAATGAACTTCAATATTTCAAAAACTATTTAATCTTTCACAACCTTGTTGATAACAAAGGCAAGGAGAGGCATGGTTTCACCTCTAGGAATGCAGTGTGTTAGGGCTATTTCAAGCACAGAAAAAAGAACTACACCTTTGAATAGCCAGTCTTCAAAATGCCAATCATCAGAGAGAGCAACACACTTACAGAAAACTAAGGCAACTTTGGGAGTAGGAAAAGCAAGGTTTTATTGGTGTCCACTCAGCATTCATCAGCGTCTCCAGCTAGAATGTCCAGTAACAGACTGGGTGACTTTTGTAATTTTGAAGCTTTGTAATTTTGATATCATCTGATCCTATACCAATGAAGCAAATTAAGATCCGATCCTCACTTGCTGATAAGGAAATTGGGCTCAGAGAAGTCCAGTAGGTTGCCTAAAAGAACAGAGCTGACCTACCTAGGTTGCAAACCATGTCCATAGGATTCCCATGTTATTTCCAGCACACCCTATGCTTGACTACGCCTTCTGTAAGGAAAGGTGTAGAGTAGCCGGAGCAGGAATGGCGCTATAACCGCCGCCCCCCCAATAAGCTCTCATAAAACCTGCAGGTGCCCAGATGGCACCTGTCATTCAGAAACCTCTGCTTTCTCGTTTTCAGCTCTTCCATTGCAGGAGGGATGACTGTCAGCTTGGTTTCCCAGCGGCACTCTGCACTGATGCCACTTTGACCCTGCCCATCTGAGAAAGGAGGCCAGTGGATCCCTGGACCACAGGCAGGAGCTGGGCAAGAACGGGGGAGAGGTGGGAGGCACCGTGAGTCATTTCAAGGTGTCATGATGCAGTGGGCAGCTTATCCTCAGGTCCTCTCAGCCCTGCATCCTGAGCCTTCCTGAATAGGACCTGCCTTCTTCACTCATTGATATATAGAGTGGGGACAGAGCTCGGGGCCTGTGTCAATCAGCCCAAGGAGAACATGTGTTTCCCCATCTCTGCTTCAGTCAAAGAGGGCTCTTAGACTGGTGGTATGGATGCAGGGGTGGGGAGAGGGAGGACTTTATCGGTTAACAGAAGCTGCTGATTATTTTCTCAAATGCTCTCTGCACCTGCCACAGGCTCGTCTTTTCTCCTTCATCTTTCATCTCACACACACTCAAGAGCTGGGTTTCGTCCTGCCGTGAGCTAGACCCTACCACCTGCAGTCTTTCCCTCGCCTCCCTTTCCTAATGAAGGTTCTGAAGCAGCACAAATCCCAACCAGCTCTGTGTTCTGCCTGCACACCTCCCCAGCTCTCAGGCCCTCAGCAGGCACCAACATCACTTTGATGAAGGGCTTCTCACTGCTCATGACTCCAGCTGCTCCGCAATCCCAGAGTGCCCCGTGGGCTGTGTCACTCCGTCTCTCCACAAGATGCTTCCCCAAACCCTCAGCACGTTCCTACTCATCTCTCACACCTTTGCGCACAGATCTTTCTGACTCCTAGTGGAATTTTCTCTCTCTTCACTTCTTCCATCAGCTGTGGCTCCTTCATCGGAGCACATACTCTTTTGTGTTGTGGCATAGATGAGTTTGGGTTCTTTGCTTCCCCTCCAGCTTTACTGGCCTCCATGGTCTCCAGGTCTAGTGCAGTGATGGGATATAATAGCGGCTCAATAAATTTTTGTTAAATAAGTAAGCAGAATTTGAAAGGATTTGGGCTTCTAGATAAAACAGATATATCACTTAGGAGATTCATTGCCAGCCTGCATACTTCCAATAATTGCTATATATTTACTACCTAATAGCTGGGAATAAATACACATTGTATCATTTCTCTAAACAACGTAGCTAAATCAGGTCAGTTTAATGCAATATATAAATGACAAATTTGCAAAATGCCCCTCTCCATAAAACTAATTTGAGACAACCACTGGCATAAACTTAATGAAGTTTGAGAATAAAAAGAACTTCAAAGTGGCCTGGTTTCCCCACAGGGGAAGTTACTGAATTGCATACAATAATATTTTCTTTTAAGTGATGAATTTGAGCATCTTAATGATTGTGAGGAAGAAGTTGAGAGACGCAGAACCAGACTAAGAAAGGATGGGTAATATTGAGTTACCATAATTATGCCACTCACGGTGAGGCCGGCTCTCTGCCTCCACAGGAAATGCTATCTCAATAAGACTTTGAACAAGATTCTAACAACATCAAAATTATATGGTTGAACCATAAGAAAAAAAACATGATACACATATTTCCATTCATTTAAATTGTACAAATATTAAAATTTATGTTCCCTTCCTAGTATAACCAGTATGAAAACATAAAGTTCTATCCCCTATTTTATCAAAAAAAAAAAGAAAAGAAATCCACACGACTTAAAAAATGTACGCTGTAACTGATATGTCAACTGTGATTTCTCTTTCCCTAGAGATAATTAAAAATTCCACAGAGAAACTTCTAGAACTATTAAGAGAGTTTATTGCTGAGACCTTTACTCTTTAGGCAATGTGTACAGTATTCAATCATTGTGTTGCTTCTAGAAAAAAAAATTAACTCGTTTTGAAAACACAATCACATGATTAATAGCACAATATTTACTGACTTGTGCTGACTGTAGATTTTTAGACAAATTCTATCAGCCTCTTGCAAACTGAACTAAAAATGTTGGTGCTATTAGGAATTATCCTTTTGCTGCATATATTGAAATCCATTCCTTTCCATGCACATCTCTTCTCCAGTAGGATGCATAGCATCAGTTCACATACAGGATGGCAGCACTAGCAGTCAGTATTGTTGGTGAGGTGCACACCTTCCTCTCTGGAGGAGGGCATTATAGTAGGAACTACACAGCTCTGAGCATCAGGCACAGGCTCCTCACCCTCAGGGAGATTTTCTATTGTGGCAGTCATCCTCAATGAACAATGGTCCTCTTTACTCCTAGTCAGGATGCAGCTTCACCACCCTTAGAACCACATCACTCAAACAATAATGGAGGGAACTATTGGCCATTCCCAAAGAACATCATGTACCTCTGGAGATGGGATACTTAAAAAGACTCCAGACTGGGATAACAAAAAGCAAATGTAGGAAGCTATCTACCATCCTGTCAGACAACTGTCATCTGTAATCCTGAAATACTTCTCCCCCCTACAATTATTTTCCATAGAGGACCCACCACGGTCAAGTGAGTTGGCTGTAGAGGACCTCTTTCTGCACAAGCATACCCATGTCTGATGTAGAACGCAGACACTGGGGCTGCTGCTGCTTCTATTGCCATGTTATTCCACTTAATGATTTAGGAGGAGTTAGGATAGAGACAAAAAATACAGGCAGCATTATCAACTTTTTGTCATGATGACCAAAATATCTGACATAAACAAATTAAAGGAGAAAGAGATTTATTGGGGCTTATGGTTTCAAAGGTTTCAGTCTTAGTTCAGCCAGATCCATTGCTCTCGGCCTGCTGTGAGGCAGAACAATATGGTGGAACTGTGTGGCAGAGGAAAGCTTCTCAGTGTATGGAACCCAGGAAGGAGAGAGAGAGAGAGAGAGAGAGAGAGAGAGAGAGAGAGAGAGAGAGAGAGAGAGAGAGAGAGAGAGAGAGAGAGAGAGAGGAGGGAGGGAGGAAGGAACCAGTGACAACTTATTACCTGAGCATGCCTCAAGTAAACTACTTCCTCTTAACATGCCCTACCTGCTTCTAACAGTGCATTCATCTATCGGCAAATTAATCTACTCATGTAGTCAGAACCCTCAAAATTCAATCATTCTCCAAATTCCTATCTCTATACATTGCTGCTTTGGAGACCAGAGAGCCCTCAACACATGAGCTTTGGGCGAACATTCCAGGCCTAAACCGTAACACAGGCACTCTAAGCTGCCTAGGGTCAATCTGATTAGCTGCAGTGGGAGCCTGGGAGAGCTTGCTTCCCCACTGGTGCAGTAGTTTCTCTCTTGGGAACGACTATCATTTCACCCTCCAGAACAGCATCATCATCAACCACTTAGTGGTCCCTGGGTACTGCTGGCCTGGCTGGGCACTATGGAACTCCTAAACCCTGTGTTCAGCACTCAGAGCCTTCATGAAGGGACAGGACTAACTTCTGTGCTGAGTGACCATTTCCTTTTGTGTCATGACCATTTTTTTTTATCCCATGTTTTGTAAATGTCTTCATCTTTCAGCAGAGACTCCTTCCTAGTTGGCCCACTGACTCCAAGGGCTAATTTTGTGAGATCTGTCAATGTTCCTCCATAATGGACAAGCCCTTGGCTTACCAGACTGTGCTTATTGAATGCTTTAGTATAAAATTGAAGCAGAAGTCAATGGACTTCAAGGCTTTGGAGATCTGGCCACTTTTGCCCTCCTCCTCCATGTCCAACTCCTTCTCTTGATCTCTCCTCTCAATTTCTGCACTTCTCACTGAACTTTGAACACATGAGACCTTTTATGACCTCAGGAAATTTCCACTTGCTCTTCCCATTAAGTGAAAAGCTCTTCCCTAGGATGAGACCCTCCAGGAAGGGAATTATCCAAATGTCATAATCTCAAGGATATCTTCCCTGACCACCAATTTAAAATTAATTCCCTCATGTTTAGGTTCTACTGATTTTCTCTTTGTATTTCCTATTAAATATATTACCATGAACTTTTAAATATGGTTCATTTTTCTGTATTTTTTATTATTTATATGTGACAGTGGAATGCATTACACTTCTTATTACACATACAGAACACAATTTTATATATCTCTGGTTGTATACACAGTATATTCACACCAATTCCTGTCTTCATACATGTGCTTTGGATAATAATGATAATCACATTCCACCATCATTTCTATCCCCATAACCCTACTTTCCCCTCCAATCCTTCTGACCTATCTAGAGTTCATCTATTCCTCCCATGCTCCCTCTCCTTATCCCACTATGAATCAGCCTCCTTATATTACAGAAAATATGTGGCATTTGGTTTTTTGGGATTACCTAACTTCACTTAGCATTATCTTCTCTAACTCCATCCATTTGCCCACAAATGCCATGCTTTTATTCTCTTTTATTGCTGAGTAATATTCCATTGTGTATATATGCCACATTTTTTTTATCCATTCATCTATGGATTGTGCTGCTATAAACATTGATGTGGCTGTGTCCCTCTAGTATGCTGTTTTTAAGTCCTTTGAGTATAGACCAAAGAGAGGGATAGCTGGGTCAAATGGTGGTTCTATTACCAATTTTCCAAGAAATCTCCGTACTGCTTTCCATATTGACTGCACCCATTTGTAGTCCCACCAGCAGTGTATGAGTGTACCTTTTTCCCCACATCCTTGCCAATACTTAGTGTTGTTTTTATTCATAATAGCTGTCATTCTGACTGGAGTGAGATGAAATCTTAGAGTAGTTTTGATTTTGCTAGCAATGATGAACATTATTTCACATATTTGTTGATTGATTGTATATCATCTGAGAAGTATCTGTTCAGGTCCTTGGCCCATTTATTGATGTGTGTGTGTGTGTGTGTGTGTGTGTGTGTGTGTGTGTGTGTGTGTAGCTTTTTGAGCTCTTTATATACCCTAGAGGTTAGTGCTCTCTCTGATGTGTGAGGGGTAAATATTTGCTCACTATTCACCTCACAGAAATAGAAAAAGCAATCATGAGATTAATCTGGAAAAATAAGAAACACAGAATAGCTAAAGCAATCCTTAGCAGGAAGAGTGAAGCAGGTGGCATCACTATACCAGACCTTAAACTATACTACAGAGCAATAGTAATAAAAACAGCATGGTATTCACACCAAAATAGATGGGTTGACCAATGGTACAGGATAGAAGACACAGAGACTAACCCACAAAATCACAATTATCTTATATTAGACAAAGGTGCCAAGAATATGCATTGGAGAAAAGATAGACTCTTCAACAAATGGTGCTGGAAAAAATGGAAATCCATATGCAACAAAATGAGATTAAATCCCTATCTCTCACCATGCACAAAACTCAACTCAAAATGGATCAAGGACTTAGGAATACAACCAGAGACCCTGTGTCTAATAGAAGAAAAAGTAGGCCTTAATCTGTATTCTGTGGGATTAGGCCCCAACTTCCTTAATAAAACACCTTTGGCTCAAGAATTAAAATCAAAAATCAATAAATGGTATGTACTCAAACTAAAAAGTTTCTTCTCAGCAAAAGAAACAATCTATGAGGTAATTAGAGAGCCTACATTTTTCCATATTTTATCTGTGTCCCTCGGTAGAAGGAAACCTTCATGTGGGCAACTAATTTTTTTCCTGTTCACTAGGTATTAAATTTTGTTTAAGAACTACTAAGAAAAATGTTCATTGCTATAATCATGTCTGGCACATAATATTTACTTAATAGATTTTTGTTGAGTGGAAGGATGGATGGATAGGTGGATGATGGAGGAGGTGAATGAATGGGCTGATGAGCTGATCAACTTAGGAATGGATGGATCAGTGGATAGAAGTTCAGACGGATGGATTGATGCGAAGATGGATGGATGGATGGATGTCTGGATGGGTGGATGGGTTAATGGAGGCCTGGTTAATTGGATGGCTGCATGCATGGATAAATGGTTTTATGCATATAGGGGTGAATGGATGGTTGAATGGATTTGTCTATTCCTCCCCTCAACTTACATTGATCAAAGGAATCTAGAACATAGGACATTTGTCTAAATTTGATTTCCTCTGCCATAGTTTCGCATGTGCATCCACCCTTAAGATACATCAGTGCTTCAGAATTCTAGTCCCATCTTTAAATATTTTCCCTGTTCTTTGTCTGCATCTAGACTTCTAATTCCATGTTCACTCCCTTTCCCTCCTGTCCAGAGTTCTCTAGTTCTAGAGGCTCCTTTAAACAGCAAGATCACAGCATCTGCCTTTTAGTGAAACACCCTGTCCCTTTTAAATCACTTCAAGGACTTAACTAATCATTGCCAAACACCTATCAGCATGTCCTAAAATTAGTATTCTAATCACTGGCCGTGGGTCTAAGGGGTGGGCAGTGAATTAAGGAAAGGGAGGTACAATTTAAGAAGTTGAAAATGCAGCTGTCTTCCAAGCGTTAAACTAATTAAATCAACACTTGATAGGAGGTGACAGAAATGACTTTGAGGCTCAGGGGAAAGTCACTTCACCACAGTCTGGTTAGTAAGATTAACACATCTAAAAGGAAGAATATGTCAGCAGAGGGAGGCATCACATGGAAAAGGGAGTGAATGGGAAGAATGCATGCATGCTCCTTCAACATTGTCCAGCAGCAACGTGATAACCATGAATAGTGCCTGATAGGTGTCAATTCTGATATTTGCATTGGTTCGATACAGTGGCACAGACTGGTTAAGAATCTGAAGGGTTTGTTGAAGCATGGACTAAGTTGGTCCCCACCCAAAGGTTTCTGATGCCATGGGTCTGGATTGGACCTGAGAATTTGTGCTACTGATAACTTTCCAGGTGATGCTGCTGCTTCTGGACCTGGCATGATACTTTGAGAACCACTGGTTTAGGGGGATGGTCAATTAGTGCTTTGGAGAAGCCCAGAGAAGGTGCCCCATTACATTTGGATTTCAGGCACTTTAGGTGAAATACCCTCTCCAATCATAACAGATCCATCTAAGTATGAAAAATGAACATAAATCAATCACAAACATTGTTAGGCTCCATGAAATCTAAAGTACTTACAGACATGGAATTTCAGTTTCAACCTCTATAAGGCTAATTATTTCACTTTAAGTGCTGAGCCTATCAACATAATTTCAGCCACCTGGTATATAGTAAAATCTAGATATTGGCACACAAATTTTTTTAGTTTTCTCCAGCATTAAAAGTAGAAAGAGTAGTCCAAAACTTTGTAAATCATTTAGTTACACATTTAATACAAAAATAAACCCATGCCTAAGATATTAGTATTATTTACTAATTATTTACCAATTATTATTGTTTTTCAAAGGTTATTGATTGTAATGTTTGACATTCATGTTTCAGCTTCTGTTCAAACATGTTGGCTTATACTAATATACTCAACTCTTTTCCCAGTCTCATCTCCTTTATGCAAATAAGCAAACAGACTGAGAGAGATGAAGTGATTTCCCTAAAGCCTTACAGCTTCTAAGTGGCAGAACTCAAAGTTGGGCAGCCTGACTCAACCATTCATACTCTTAATGACCAACACTGTATAGTTATATAAATACAAATTATTCCAAAGGTGTATAAATTTATTCACTAGGTATTAAATTTTGTTTAAAAATTATTGAGAAAAATGTTCATGTGGAGAGATCATTTTACAAAACAGAGGCCTAAAATTCTCTTGTTTATATTAAATGTTATGTGTTCTCAATTGCTCCTTATTGTCACTTTGGGGTCTTTATCTAACTTAATTTCTTTATTCCCCACCGCCCCCCCTTTTGGTACCAAGGATTGAGCCCAGCAGTGCTTAACCACTGAGCCACGTGCCCACCCTTTTTTATTTGTTCTTATCAGTTATACATGATAGTAGAATATTGATATGTTATATAAATATGGATTATAACTTCTCATTCTTCTGGTTGTACATGATATAGAATTGCCTTGGTGATATAATCATGTGAACATAATGTCTTATTCATCCTACTGTCTTTTCTATTCCTAGTCCCCCTCCCTTCCCTTTATTCCCCTTTGTCTAATCCAAAGTGCTTCTATTCTTCCCTAACAACCCCTCCCCTTATTGTGAATTAGAATCCTCATGTCAGAAAACAGTCAGCCTTTGTTTTTGTGATTGGATTATTTCACTTAGCCTGATAGTCTTCAGTTTCATCCATTTACTGGCAAATGCTATAATTGCGTTCTTCTTCGTGTCTGAGTAATACACCATTGTGTTTAGACAGCACATTTTTTTTTATCTGAACATCCTCATCAACACTTATTATTGCTTGTATTCTTGATAATTGCCATTCTGACTGAAATAGGATGAAATGTAAGTGTAGTTTTAATTGGATTTCTCTGAATGCTATAGATGTTGACATTTTTTTTCATATATTTGTTGACCAGTCATATTTATTCTTCTGTGAGTTGTCTGTTCAGTTCCATAGCCCATTTATTGATATTTTTTGGTATCATGTTTTTTGAGTTCTTTATATATCCTAGAGATTAATGTTTTATCTGAGATGCATGTGGTAAGGATTTTCTCCCATTCTGTAGGCTCCCTCTTTATGTTGTTTATTGTTTCTTTTGGTGTGAAGAAACTTTTTAGTTTGATTCCATCCCATTATTGATTCTTAATTTTACTTCTTGCACTTTAGGAATCTTGTTAAGGAAGTCAGTTCCTAAGCAAACATGATGTAGATTTGGGCCTACTTTTTCTTCTATTTGGCTCAGGGTCTCTGTTGTAATGCCTAAGTAAGTCCTTGATTCACTGTGAGTTGAGATTTGTGCAGGGTGAGAGACAGGAGTTTAATTTCTTTTTTTATTAGTTGTTCATGACAATACAATGATCTTGACATATCATACATTTGAATTAAATGGGGTATAATTTCTCATTTTTCCAAGTATACATGTTGCAGAATCACATTGGTTATATGGCCATGTATATAATACAGCAATACTAGTGTCTATTTTATTCTGCTGCCCTTCCTATCCCCCCTTCCTCTCCCCTCTCATCACCTCTCTTTAACCAATCTAATGTGACATATTTCTCTCTTTTTTTCCCTTCCCCTTCACATCATCATATATGTATTTCGTATAACGAAAACTACAGAACCCTAAAGAGAGAAATAGAAGACCGTAGAAGATAGAAAGATATACCTTGCTCATGGATAGGCAGAATTAATATCATTAAAATGGCCATATTACCAAAAGCACTTTACAGGTTCAATGCAATTTCAATCAAAATCTCAATGGCATTCCTTGCAGAAATAGAAAAAGTAATCATGAAATTCGTCTGGAAAAATAAGAGACTCAGAACAGCTAAAGCAATTCTAAGCAGGAAGAGTGAAACAGGTGTTATAGTGATACCAGATTTTAAACTATAATACAGAGCAACAGTAATAAAAACAGCATGGTACTGGTACCAAAACAGGTAGGCCAATAGTACAGAATAGAGGACACAGAGACCAATCCACAAAATTACAACTACCTTATATTAGACAAAGGTGCTAAAAACATGCAATGGAGAAAAGATAGCATCTTCAACAAATGGTGCTGGGAGAACTGGAAATCCATAGGCGACAAAATGAAATTGAATCCCTTTCTCTCACCCTGCACAAAAGTTAACTCAAGATGGATCAAGGAGCTAGGAATCAAACCAGAGACAATGTGTCTAATAGAAGAAAAAGTTGGCCCTAATCTCCATCACATGGGGTGGGGCCCCAAATTCCTTAATAAGACACATATAGCACAAGAGTTAAAATCAAGAATCAACAAATGGGACATATTCGAACTAAAAAGTTTTTTCCCAGCAAGAGAAATAATATGTGAGGTAAATAGGGAGCCTACATCCTGGGAACAAATTTTTACACCTCACACTTCAGATAGAGCTCTAATCTCTAAAGTATACAAAGAACTCAAAAAGTTAAACAACAACAACAACAATAAAATAACCCAATCAACAAATGGGCCAAGGACCTGAACAGACACTTCTCAGAGGAGGACATACAATCAATCAACAAATACACAAAAAAACTGCTCACCATCTCTAGCAATCAGATAAATGCAAATTAAAACTACCCTAAGATACCATCTCACTCCAGTAAGAATGGCAGCCATTATGAAGTCAAACAATAACAAGAACTGGCGGAGAATGCCGGGAAAAAGGCACACTTGTACATCGCTGGTGGTACTGCAAATTAATTGGTGCAGCCAATTTGAAAAGCAGTATGGAGATTCCTTGTAAAGCTGGGAATGGAATCATCATTTGACCCAGCTGTTCCCCTTCTTGTACTATACCCAAAAGACCTAAAAACAGCACACTACGGGGACACAGCCACATCAATGTTTATAGCAGCACAATTCACAATAGCTAGACTATGGAACCAACCTAGATGCCCTTCAATAGATGAATGGATAAAAACACGTGGCATTTATACACAAAGGAGTTTAATTTCATTTTGCGACATATGGATTTCCAGTTTTCCCAGCAGCCTTTGTTGAAGGGGCTATCTTTTCTCCAATGTATGTTTTGGCACCTTTATCTAGTATGAGCTAACTGAATTTATGTGGGCTTGTCTCTGTGTCTTCTACTCTGCACCATTGGTCTTCATATCTGTTTTGGTGCCAATATCATGTCATTTTTGTTACTATTGCTCTCTAGTATAATTTAAGGTCTGGTATTGTGATGTCTCCTGCTTCACTTTTCTTGCTAAGGATTGCTTTAGCTATTCTAAGTCTCTTATTTTTCCAAATAAATTTTATGACTGCTTTTTCAGTTTCTATGAAAAATATCATTGGGATTTTAATAGGTATTGCATTAAATCTGTCTAGAACTTTTGATTGTATGGCCATTGGCAATGTTAATTCTCCTATTTGAGAGCATAGGAGATCTTTCCATTTTCTAAGGTCTCCTTCAATTTTTTTTCTTAGTGTTCTGGGGTTTTGATTATAGAGATATTTCACCCTTTTGTTATATTGATTCCCAAGTACCTTATATTTTTGAGGCTATTGTGAATGAGGTAGTTTTCCTGATTTCTCTTTCAGTAGATTCATCACTGCTGTATAGGAACATAATTGATTTCTGGGTGTTAATTTTGTATCCTGCTTATTTGCTGAATTTATTTATGAGTTCTAGAAGTTTTCTGGTGGAATTTTTGGGGTCTTCTAAATATAGAATCATCACATGAGCAAATAGAGATAGTTTAAGTTCTTCTTTTCCTATTTGTATCCCTTTAATTTATTTCTTCTAATTGCTCTGGCTAGAGTTTCAAGGATGATGTTGAAAAAGCGTGGTAAAAGAGGGTATTCTTGTCTTGTTCCAGTTTTTAGAGGGAATGCTTTCAATTTTTCTCCATTTAGAATGATGTTGGCCTTGGATTTAACATATATAGCTCTTTTTAAAAATATTTTATTTAGAGACAGGGGCTCACTGACTTGCTGAGGCTGGCTTTGAACTCACAGTCCTTACTGGTGTGAGCCACCTTACCTGGCTCTAGCATAATTTATTTCATTTTTCCCAAGAACATATTGCCTCTAGCTAAGCCAGTCATCTACCAACTCAAATTATCCTTCATTAGTATAGTAATAGTAAACATTATTTATATTATTATTATTGTTCATTGAAGAGTTAATGCAATTAATATTCATTTTGTCAATAGGAATATAAGATTTTTAGAGTTTGGAATGACCTGTCAAAGATAATATGGCTAATAATGATGCAAAGCTCAGACCTGAAGCCAACCCCTCTTCTGCCTTAGAGGTTCAGGCCTCTGGCCATTAGTGCATGAGAATTAGCTACAAAGTCTTCAGAGAGAGGAATATCAGAAGCAGCATGATATATCCAGGGGAGGAAGAGTATGAACTGTGCCTGTAGCTCTATCCAGAGGGCCCTGGAACACAGTGTATTCTTATCTAGATTCTACTGTGCCCTCTGATTAATGAGACAGCAGCCCACATGACTTTTATGATCTATCCCAAATCTAAACCATGTGTTTCCATTTCTGTGTTTTTTACTTAAGCCAATTTCCATTTTCTTGATTTCTTTCCCAACTCACTCATAGAAAATAATACCTGTTGTGCTTAATTTTATGTTTTAACTTGACTGGGCTAGCAGGTACCCAGACAACTGGTAAAATACTATTTCTGAGTGCTACCAGGAGGATGTTTCTAGAAGTGCTCAGCATTGGAATTGGCAAATAAAATTGGTAAAATGAATGGCCCACCCAACATGGCTGAGCATCATCTAAACTGCTGAGGCCCTGAATAGAATAAAAAGGTGGGATAAAGGCAAATTTGAGTTCTATGCTTGAGTAGAAACTGCCATCTTTTCCTGCCTTCATACATCAATACACCTTGTTCTCCGGTTTGGGGTCTCAAACCACAGCTGACATCATTGGTTCTCTGGTTCTCAGGTCTTCAGACTTGGACTGAATTACACCCCCATCAGCTTTCCTGTTTTTGTGCCTTGCAGAGAGCAGATAGTGGGACTTTTAAGCCTATATACCAAGGTGAACCAAATTCCTACAATAAATCTCCTCCTGTCTTCGTAAGCATGTATCTTTTTTATTTGAGAGAGAAAAAGAGATTGAGAGAGGTGAGCGGATAGCCTATATATAGCCTATTGGGAAAAAAACAAACATAGACATATAATTTCCTATTGATTCTATTTCTCTGGAGAACCTTGACCAATACACCTCCACCCACAGGCCTTCCTTGACTTATTCCCTCCCCTTCCCTAATCTAACAGATTCTTTGACTCTTCATTACCCGACATTCTATCAACGTTCTTAAGGCACATGATTAACACTCCGTTCTTCCATAATTACATCACTGGTACTTTATGTTTTCTCTCCTCATTTTTGTATATGTGTGTCAGGATTTGAATATGAGGTGTCCCCTAAAAGCACCCGTGTCAGTGTAGGGATATTCAGAGGTGAAATGATTAGATTGTGAGAGCTGCAAGTTGATCAGTCCATCCTAGTTTGAATGGACTGGGGTCTGGCTGGAAGAAGTGGGGCATGGGGCAGGCTCTGGAGGTGCGAATCTTCCCTACAGCTCCTTCTCCTTTCCTTTATCCTGCTTCTGAGCTGCCCTGGGAGGAGTGGCACTCCCTGCCATGCTCTTCTGCTTCACCTTGGCCTAGCGTGATGAAGCAGGCCAACCAGGGACTGAACCTCTGAAACTGAGTCAAAATAAACTTTTCCTACTTTAAGTTGTTCTTGTTAGATATCTTGGTCAAAGCAAAGAAAAGTTGAATAATGCAGTGCCTTTACTTCCAAACTTGTTAGTAAACAGAACTTTGCATATTTCTTATTTTTTTAATACCATAAGTCTCAGTGAATTTACAATTGTTAATTTATTAGAGAAAGGACTTAAGTTTACAGTGCATTATATCTCCCACATGGTTATACTTCAGTGTCCTCTAAACAGTTGTGGATATGCTAATGCTTGTGCAAAGGCACTGATTTAAATAAGTAATCTGGGAAAGGGATACTGACCATTAATTTCTGTCTCCAAAAAGAGGTCTGGAAATGTATTTCCAAGGCAGGTACCTGAGATCAATTATTTACTTTGCCGTTATAGCAATCTGAATCTCAAATAATTCTCTAGTTTGTTTATTTTATTTTTTCCTAACTGACCTCCTCCGGAAAGATAAAGTGAATCCAGGATCTGGGGGGGAGGGAAGTGTTGGGAGAAGGGACAAGGATGGGAAAGGAAGATTTCATATCAACATGCAGAATTGATATGCATTATGTGCAGGAGGTGGAGACTCTGCCAGATGGGATGTGTGATTCCAGAGGAAACAGCTGTTTTGCGATTAAAGGAACAAAGGAAGTTCAGGCCGGAAGGAGAGCGGGAAGCCACTTCTGCCTCTCTGAGTTTCTGTTGCAATTCCTCCTTGTTCCAGGCTTTTGAGCTCTGTACTCCATGTTCCCTGAGACAAATTAATGTGGTGGGGGTGGAAAAAAAATTAAACAACAACCAAAAATTGTGTTGGGTTTGTCTTTTGGCTTGATTTAAATTAGTGGTTACTGGTTTTCCCAGCTTAACTCTCAACCCTGCTGCTTCAGGAAACTGTACCCCCTGCCCTCGAGGCAGACCATGACAGATTTCAAACACACTCCTGACTGTGAGAATGAAAATTGTGTTCATTAAAGATGGTGCATTTGAAACCTTCTGCTTCCCACACACAGCTTTTGGTTTCTCCCACACAAATGACTCTCTCCCTCACTTGTGCTCTTCTCTCTCTCTCTCTCTCTTAATATAATAAAGAATTCTTTTAAAATATCAAGTAATTAAAGCTCTTCATGGGTGAACTCACCCATTGAGAGGAATCTTCTAGTCCATGAAAATGTTGCTCGATGAAATTATAAATCATTTAATAAAAAAAAATTTCAACATATTATTTTCTCTGATTTTTGGCAAAAAAAGAGAAATGATTTATTTTCTTGCATTTTATTTCCTTGGTGGGTTTATATTTCCAATCGGCATTTGGGTAAGAATTCCTGTTGACCATAACAAGACAATGACAGATTAAATAGCCACTTGTATTTAAACATTTTTGTTTCTCATATTTGTTTGTAAAATGTATTCTCTGATAAATAGAAGAAGAAACTAAAACTGGAAAAGGTGGAAAAAAATGACGATCAAAAACAAATGGAGTCGTCTGTCTGTCCTTCTTTTCTATTGATTTTCTTTTTCCTTTTCTTTTTTTTTTATTATTAATTGCCTCACTGTTACTTGTAGAGGAAAAGAAAAAAAAAAAAAAGCACTAGACAACACACTCAAGTCCATGTCTGCTAATCGGGCTGTGATGTGTTTGACTTTAATTTGTGCAACCAGCCCCCTCTTCAGCCTAGTGCAGATGCCATGTCCTTTTAACATCAGCAGGCACTGGCCTCATTCTCATCCCCTGAAACATGTTCCCTGGAAGGATCTTGTAACCAGCCAGGACAGGAAGCAACCCCGAATGCAGGCAACAGCAAATTGTGCTTGTGTTGAAATATTTAGGCAATTTTATTTTCAATGAGGTGTTTTCCTTTCCCTTGATTTGAGGTTACATATATACTTAAGAAATAACCATGGAAGAAAACAATGATCAGAGCGGAATGATTCCATTTCAGGAACGATTTCATACCTGTCTCTCAGATGTGAGCATGCATGCTATGCAATTTTCTTTCCATTTGAAAGAAAATGGTGAGAAGACAAGTTTCTTTACCACACTTTTTTGCTGAAGAAGTCAGCCATATATTCAAGTTAATTGCTCAGCTAGAGTTATGAGGATGATTAATAGAAAGGACTCATTTGGGAGGGGTCCATGACAGAACCCCCAGCATGGAAGTTCATATTGGCTTCCAAAGATCAGAATTCTAGAACGTGCACATTCAGATAGCACAGGTGGATCTGACTCTCTTCTCCTCTTTAATTGAGAGCTCTTTCTTTTGAGGGGAAGGGTGATCATAGTTAACAGTTATCAGTACCTCTGAAGGTACCCCCAAACTGCAGATGTCCCTGAAGAATAGGAATGAAGACACAAAAACGCGGAGGCCATCTATTCGTAAATCTCCAAGATGTGGAATGGTCTAACAGAGCATGTCAGAGAAGACGAGGTGGCACCCAGGGGAAATGATGCTAGTCAAGCTCCCAGCCCTGAATGGCAGGGTGTGGCAGGACCCATGCCCCCATGAGCCTTGGTCACAACTCAGGGTTCTGTGTAAGGTTAAATCTGTGGGCCAAACCAACAGATGAAGGATGGAAAGAGAGGTGAGAGGGAAAGGGTCAGAGAGAGAGGAGGGTCCTGGGACACTCATGTAGGTGAGTCAGAGCAGGAGGAGGAGCGAGGGGAATATTTGAGTTTCCATTCTCTACAGGCTCCCTCATTCACCATGAAGGTGAGAATTGGTTAAACTATATTTTGAGGCTTTTTTCTTTCTCCTTGGATAGCAATAATTAGTCGTGTCAAGATGACTACTCAAATGACAATGTGATTTCAATGAGAAAAAGTTGAAGAATAAACTATAATTATTTGGACAGTCAGTTGATCAGGTTTTCTTTTCCTTGTCACATTTTAAATGATTTATGAAGTTACATGTGGGTGTCTGCTGAAGAGGTTAGTTCACGTTTTAAAGCTTCTTTTTTTTTTTTCTTCTTTCCTTATTCTTTTCTATTTCAAGTACATAATGGTTTGTGGGCTTTTTTCTTTTCTTTTCTTTTCTTTTACTCTGAATTTGGTTTAAACAGAATCATAGGCCAATTAATCTAATTTAAACTCCAATGTCTCTTGCTCTTGATGTTAGTCATCTTAAAAAGCAGCGTTTTTCTTCTTCACAGAGCCTGATATGTGCCATTGTACCTTGCTCAGCATTTCCTAAAGTTCCTTGGAATGTTAGAACAGAAGAGATGCTCTCAGGAAAAGAGGAACGTAGACAATAATTTAGAAATGGTATAAGTACATTTTCCACTGAGAAATCCCATGCTACCTTGCATGTTAAATGTTCTGGAAAATTTTGCCTTTAAAACATCTCTTTTATGTTTAATTCAGTATTTCTTAAACTTATTTGACCCAGGGTCATTCTGTTCTTCTAAAATTTACTCACATTCTTTGGGATCCACAAAAAAAAAAAAAAAAAAAAAAAAAAAAAAAAAAAAAAAAAAAAACACACACACACACTTTGGGAAGTGTTCATGTAGCCATTCAGCACACAAATGTCATCGAACAAACATGCTCCACACTGACTTCTTCCAAACAAGGAAAACAACCAAAAAAAGCAACACATCACGGATGATTATTCCAAAAATGGAATTGCCTTTTTTGACCACGGCAGAAAAACCACAGCTTTAAAGCAAGGTTCTTGAAAAATTTGACCTTGAAAGTGTCTTAGAGAAGACTGACTTTTACACAGTTGAACAGCAATTCTCCAAGGCATCACACACGTGTGCTTCTGCCACTCCTGTGACTTGCTTTGTGATCACAATCCTGGAGCACTTCAGGATGCAAACAAGTTGGGCTACAGGAGACTTTAAGTGGCAGTGGAAGCATCATTATAATCAGTGTACCTGGAGTTCAGGACACGGGCTGCCTGTGCTGGCTAAGGAAGGTCAGGCCACAAGGCCATGTCTTTGGGCAAGTCACAATGAGGACTGTGAATGGCAGGGGAATTGTTTCCCTTTTATCTTTTATTAAAGGGGATCAGGTGTTTGCCCATAAGAATTTCACTCCGAGCAACATGCAGTTCTATTCTGGAATATGCCCATAAACTAGAGATATGTCTGTTTAAATAAACATAAAATCATGAATATCCTACAGCAAAAAAAAAAAAAAAAAAGATGATGGCATTTAGGAGTAAAGACAGAAGACAAAGTCTGCTTACCTTTTTTTTTTTCCTTTCTGAATGAATGACTCAACTTTGGTATTATTCAGATTTTCCAAGAACAAAGAACAAATAATCCTATAAATTCTGATATTTAATTGAATCATTGGGTTTATTTTCTAATTTGCATCCTGTAAAAAAGCATGTGAAGGGTGGGATTTATTTTTATTTTTTTTTCATAATACCCAAAATATTGCCCTTGGAGCAATATAAAATTTATGAAAGATTCCAGGCCAGCCTCTTCCCTTGCAGCGGTGTGTATTCTTTACCTCTCCGTGTTCCATTGCACTCCCGTATTCTTCAAGTAGGACTAGGAGGGAATTATTAGTTGCACTAGCCTCAGCGTTTTTGTATCTACTTATTTTGAAACCTTTCATTTGTAGCGACAGCTGCAAGGTGTCCCTTCAAGGATTTTGCTTTTTTGATTTATACTTTTATACACTCAAATCTCAATTGAGATATCCGAGCTTCATTCCATTTTCTGACCTTACACTATCAAGCCAGAATGACCCCCAATCTCTTAGGACTGGGCTACAATCCAAACCAGGTTATGGAAGAACAAGGGCAGAGAATCAAAGCCACACATCACCCTGGTCCCAAGGAAACACTTTGTGCAAAGCTGAGTGAAGGCCAGCCAATCCGCAGACCTCATTTATTTGCCCATGTGAGAATTCTCAACTCTCCACACTTTGAACTTTTGACATTATTTTTGTGTGTGAGTCCTGTTTATACCAAACACCAAAGCCAGACAGATGCTCTGTTTGGCATGGAAATTGGCCTCATGGAAATAAATGTTCTTTCTTTCCCTCCCGTCTTTTAATTTTTTTTTCTTTTTTTTTTTTTTATTTTCTGGGTGAGAATGGATGCTGCTGAAATGCATCATAGTGGCTGACACATCAGTGAATATTCCATGCATCTGTTTCTGGTTATTGTTCTCCTTTTGACACACCTGTCATCAGGCCCTTGCAGCGAGGCGTTTCGGATCATAAACCCCTCAGAGTCTGGTCAAATGGAAGCAGTGGTCAATAAGGCCGTGGGGTGTTGTATCTGGCAGTCAACTGCGCATGAGTCCTGGAGCACTCTCTGCTCTCTCCAAATCCCACGTGGAGACATGTCCGTTTAGAACATTGCTGTCCTGAATAGAGAGGCAAATCGATTGGGTCCACCTTCTAAAAGAAATGTTTTCAAAGATCTCACTCTCACAAAACACCCCATCTTCAGAGGGAAGAAATTTCACCTGGTTAAATATAGACTTTAAAAATATTTTTTTCCTATTAGTATAAGAAGAAAAAAATTTGCCAGTTTGCAGTATAATTCTTGTTTATTATTGAATGTAAAGACGGATGCTTGGCAATGAATACAGTGGCTAGGCATGAAAGGCATTCAGTACGTTAAGCTGTTCTGTTGTTATCACATTAAATCTAATAACCTTCTAATGAAATAAACATGTTTATATCTTCCTTTTGCAGCTAAGGAAATTTGCTCACTGGGATGAAGTTGCTGGCTTCACTCATTTCACACGTTTAGTAAAGGGGGAAGCACATACCACTTCCATTCCAAAGAGGAGGAGTGGCATTGACATCATTGCTATAGAAATCCAGGGATGAACACAAATCTGTGTAGTGTGAATGAGATTCATGGTATGTTTATGGAAAGCGGATAAACCACTAAATGATCCCGAAATGTTATGGAAGAGACAAGTCAAGTTTGAGAGCAGCCTATTTCTAAAGCCCAGTTTATGTCCTGTTGAACAGACAAAAGAGCGAAACAGCAAATGAAACCAAGATTGGGAACAAAGGAAAATAGCACCCTCTTCTCTTTTCAGCAGCGCTTTGGAAATGTTCAGAGTGTCAATTGAATTGTCCTATTTATAAGGTCTTTGATTTTCTTTACTGTAAACTCTTAAGGACGCTCCATTGCCTGGTGCAATTTAATATGACTGGAGCTCACAGGGGTCTTGATCTTCACATACAGTGCCCCAGAGGAGTGATTTATAAACCACAATCCCAGAGCATCCCAGGAATCGGAGTGAATTGAGGCTTCTAAGTGAACACAAGTGCTATGAATTCCAATGTTAGAACAGCACAAGAAATGTCCCCAAACTCATTTCCTGCAAGGGAGAATGGGGATGTGGTTGGAGGGAATGAGGGAGATGGCAAACCCCATAAGGAACGAGGTTGGTACCCAATTAGCTTCTTTTCATATTATGGGTTTAGGGAGGCCAAGTAATCCCAAGATGGCTCCAGTCATTTTCACGTTGGCAAAGAGGAACAATATTGCTTTTTAATAGTGTGAGGTCGAAGGAAGGAAAGGGCAGAGAGGAGAAGGGAGAGCAAACCCAAGAGCACTGTGAATGCACTTAATTCCCTTAGCATGAGCATTTTTTGTGGGGGAAAAAAAAAACAAGAAAGAAAGAAAAAGAGAAAAAAAGAGATTAAAAATGTGATAACTTCAAATGTGTGATCAATAAAAATAATTATCATTTTTCAGTCCATTTTTCATAAAGCACTCAGTGACCTGAGAGTAATTTCTGGCATCTAGGAGCCAAGCTCTTGAAATGCACAATTACCAAAAACTCTCTCTCTTTTTAAAAAGACTTTCCTGTGTGTGTGTGTGTTTTTTTTTTCCTTCCTGTCTTCCACACTCAACCGTTTGGTCTAAAGACAGTCAGGGAGCTAAATATATATTAATTAGAACTCTTGGGGCTGGCATCAGTGAGATACAATTATACCAAACGGATGCCATTCCGGGGCTCTGATAGCTTCATTTAAATTCCTGAATAAAACATGAAATATCTTTAATGAGAAATGAATATAGTTGTCAGGAGGGGGTAGTTCTGATATTGTTACTAGTCGAGATATAGAAGATGAAGACATAATGTGAATACCTTCCATTTTATCTAAAAATGATGGTTGTTAGAAAAGACAGATCCCTCTTCTGAGACATCGTGTGTGCTGCAATATCAAAAAAATTATAGCGCCTAACAGCGCAGTCTTATTCCAAGGAGACCCGGCATCTGAGCCTCTGTGATTTTGCAGGAAGGAACTTGCTGTCTGTTACCAGGAAAACAGATCAACTCAAACAGCATCGGTAAGAGTACCCATGTGCCACTCTATCCAGCAGATCTGCTACTCTGACCAGCAGATCCCTGCTTCTTTCTAACCAAGAGCCGAGTAAGATATCCTGTCCATAAATATTTTGTTGAGAGCATGACAGATAAATAGACTTGCATCCTTATCTCCAGTCTCTGTTCTCTTCTAGACAGTCACTGGAGGAGGGAGGAAGCTGCAGAGGGAAATGGGTTCATGAAATCACACTGTCAGGGAGATGAGAACCGCACAGCTTCCCATACTGCCATGACCTCCTCTTTGATCACTGGCCCTGGGAAGTAGGACCCCCAGCCCCAGGCTCCAGCCAAAGGCCATTCACCTGTTGGACTATGGCTGAGATTTTCTTCTTTTCTTTCCAAGGGCTTCTCTTTATACAGCCAGTCTTTCATAATTAAAATAACAGCACACTACCTTGTATTCAGGATGCACCTGTCTTAATCCCAGGTGACTTTCAAGCACTTTAAAAATATTACCAATGATAACCATGACTTGCTTCATTTGCAATTGAATTCAGAGGGTCAGTTCCTCAGTCTCATGACTAGGAATTGCAAGGGGAGTGGGAACACGGAGAACCTGCAGACAATAGGCCTGAAACAACATAAAAAGAGTAGGATCTTTTTTTCCCCATATTTCCCATCATAGTCCTGAGCTATTGTAAAAGACAAACAAAATACCACTTGGTTCTCTTTTTACTGACTCAGAGACAACATACTACTCTGTTCTTATAAAGTAGAATTCAGAAGTTTGGAATAGCAGTTAGGGTTGTCTGTTGATAAAGATCTTGCCTTTATCTTATTTAGCATATGGTTCATTGGACAAATCAGTTGGTGCCTATATGCAATGCTTTGTGGGAAGACCCTGAGATAAAGATGGTGGGCCACTTCCCTGCAGAGCTCTTGGACAATGATTTCCATAAAAGGCTGTCACATGGGAAGCCTTTGAAGCCCTGCTCCTTCCGCCTCTGATGTCCATCTCCACTGTATGGTGGAGAAGTTGAAGCAGGGGTTTTACCAGGTCATGAATGATCCTTTGAGTAGCATGGATCTAGCCAACTGAGTTCCCCAGACAATTCCATGCCTCTAGTCATTATTTGTATGTTCTGTATGCAGGATTAACCTCCTCCCCAGTCTGTTGGGACGTTGCTATTTTCCCTACAGTCCCTTTTGAACGCATGTCTTTTCCCCCTAATGCCAAGAGTCTTTCTCCCCAAAGTACATACAATCTTTTCTGTAATAGCTATCAGTATGTTCACTGCTAACTGCACTGCTGGAATGAAAGCTCTTTGATGAAAGAGACTATACATCATATGTGTCTGATTCAGTGTCTGCCATATATTCAGAATTCAAACATTTTTGGATGAATGGATGAATAAGAAATAATGGCCAGGCATGGTGTCACACACCTGTAATCTCAGTGGCTCAGGAGGCTGAGGTCGGAGGATCGTGAGTTCAAAGCCAGCCTCGGCAACAGTCAGATACTAAGCAATTCAGTGAGATCCCGTCTCTAGATAAAATACAAAACAGGACCTGAGATGTGGCTCAGTAGTCAAGTGTCCCTGAGTTCAGTACCAAATACCCCCCCCCAAAAAATGATGAAAATTGATAATGTGACTTGTTGAATTTTTTCAAGTTTTATACTTGTATGACATAAAATCTAAATCCAGATAAATAGAAAAGAGGCATTAAATTGTATTTTCTTTTCCCACAAAACTAAGTAACACTTGAACTAATGTGCTTTTATTTTTCATTAATGATTTTTATTTTCCAAAATTGATTGAATCAGACATTGCTATGATCTTGTCTTCTTTTAGATTTTAGGATTGTTCTACAACTACTTTTTTGTCCAGGGTTAGATCAGTAATAGCAATAGAAGTCACAGATAACTTTTACTGAGTTGTGCAAGAATTGTGGTGGGTGCTTCATGTGAATTAACTTGATTCATCCTTACACCCACATAAAGCAGTCACCACACCCCATGACAGATACAGGAACAAAAAGACCAAGAGGTTAGCTGTCTTGCTCAACATTCACTAATCCCTGTAAAATGATTTTTTTTTATCTCTACAAAGATCAGAGCAAGTATACCAATGAGAAAAAAAAATGCATGAAAAAGAAGTAAATCATAATACAGAAATATTCCTTTCCTATGACTCATTGGAGTAAGTTGTCCACATTGAATGACCTTTGCCTAAAATAATTTAATAAGATTATGGAGAGAAAAATCTTCACTAATGGTTTTTGCCTAAATCTAGAACATTGTCAAGAGATTTGGAAAGTTGGTACTTTATCATAATTTGTGATTCCATGTCCTCATCTCTTTCTTGTCTGTGGGGTGGATATTTGTTTTAGCTGTGTCATTCTGGTCAAAAGCATTTCCACTTTAGTGCCAGTTGGTCTTCACCTCCATGGTCTCAACTGACCCTTCCCCCTGACAAGGCTCTTTATCACAGCCATCTGTGATCCTCAGGCAGAGGCAAGGAGGATGGGTTCTATGAACAAAGACCTCAGGGGCTCTGTGCACCTGGAGAGCCCATGAGCCAGAACCTTCCAGATGGTGGTCATGTTCAAGCCAATGTGGTTTCAAGGCTCCTGCCCAGCTCCCAGTTACCATCTAGACTCAGGGCTAAAATCCAATCCGATTGGCTCAGCCTGTTTAGACCTTCCACACTTCATTTCTGAAATTCAGGGCAGGAAGTATACAGTAGAGGAGAGCTTCTTTCTCCTCCTGATTCTTCTGCTGCAAACCTGCATGGCCCCTTCTCCAGGGAAGTTGGATATGTCCTGTTTTTTCCTAACCACAGCTTGGGGCCTCACTGAGATTATAGTCAGGTGTATCACATTAGAGAATCTCAACTGTGTGAAACTGGTAGATCCAAGGGCAAGGCATCCCTAATCAATAGGGGTTCTTTTACCCTACTGAGCAGGCCATGGCTTCAGATTGCTCCTCAACACGTTGTGCTTTGCAGCCACACGAGTTCAGTTGGAGTTGAAATGTCTCACTAAATGTCATCTGTCACCCTGGAGCCCAGTTCTCATCCTACAGCCTTCCCACATGATGCTAAGGGCCCTCCTCTGCTTGGACACCTGTGGCCATGTCGGATTTCTACCCCTTGGGCTACATGAGCCACAGCTGCTTTCCCTAGACCTGTAGATACACGCTGGCCTTCTCGGGTCAGGCTGTGTCCCCTTGCCCCCCAAATCGTGAAGTCTTCCTTTGTGTCCTCTTCTAAATTGCTGAGGACCCAGCATCATATGGAAGCCAGTCTTCCCAGTTAAGGCCCCATAACTCAAAAGAAAGGTGAAACACCCAAGAAAAAACAGCCTCTGTCACACAGAGTCTCACCCAGACTTAATGCTTGCAAGATTATTGATCATGTAAAAATCTCACATGGAAAAAAGCTATCAATTAGTGCATGCAACTTATGGGTACATCCAAGTTCTATGCACAGATTATTCCACAGTATCCTCCATGAAAAAATAAATGCATTTTGCAGTCTGGTCCCACCTGCCTTTATGAATTCATATCTCACATTATCCTCCTTGAATAATATTTTTCAGAAATATGGAACTAAACAGATTCTGGTTTGCTTACATGTGTCCCATGAGGTGCCATTTTACAGATGGATAAACAGAGGTTTGAGGTGGGAAGTAAAATTGCACTATGAGAATGAAGCAGAACTGGAGATCAAAGACTCACTTCTAACTGAGTCCAACCTCTTCTCTCCACCTCAGATTATACATGGAGCAGATAAGACATCTTTCTAAGAGACTCCCTCTTCCAAAAGCCAAAAGATATCTTCAAGGTATAATGGCTTTGAATAACCAAACCTAACATGTTTGTCTGTGAATACTTCCACTAAGCAAGCCCATGAGAGACCGTGGGCAGTCCCAGTTCTATCTAAGCAGTCCCATAGATAAGAAATATGAAGAGCATGTGGTTCTAGGAAGTACATAACCTTCAGATTTTAGCATTTTGGTCTTCAGTAACAAGGAGTCTTCTATTTGCCTATTTTGGAATGTAAACTCACTGGATACAAAGCAGAAAGAATAATTTCTATAAGAATAATAGAATCATCCCAAATATTTTCCCTATTTCTCCTTCCGCTAGACAATGGATGTGCATGGTAATGGTATTGAATTGGGGAAGGGAGGGGTAGAAATGGGGTGGGAGTTGCTCAGGCACGAAATATAAGAGACAGCAAAAAGTAAAAAGCCAGTAATTATGATTAACAGTATTTTAATGCAGTGCTTTAAAACAATCAAATTTAATGCAAAAATCCGAAGTGAACAAAATGTCAAAATTTTAAATGAACATAGGATCAATACTACTGAGTATCTTAGCCTATTCAAGCTGTCATAACAAAACCCCAGAGCCTGAAGAACTCAGAGTCATCAACCCAGCCAATCTCAGAGCAGAAGTCGCTCCTAATAGAACTCTGTGTCTTAATGTTACAGTTTGGATATGAGAGGTTCCCCCAAAGCTCCTGCGTTAATGCAGGAAAACTCAGAGGTAAAATGATTGGATTGTGAGAGGTGTAACCAGTCCTAGGATGGATTTTTTTTTGGGGGGGGGCGCGGGTTACAGGAAATTGAACTCAGAGGAACTCAGCCACTGAGCCACACCCCCAGTCATATTTTGTATTTTATTTAGAGGCAGGGACTAACAGTTGCTTAGTGCCTCACTTTTGCTGATCCTCCTGCCTCAGCCTCCCAAGCTGCTGGGATTACAGGTGTGCACCACTGTGCCCAGCCATCCTAGTTTGAATAGATTAAATGGGTGGTAAATGTAGGTAGGTGGAATGTAGCTTGAAGAGGTGGGTCACTGGGGGTCTGCACTGGAAGAGTTTATCTTACCTCCAGACTCTTTCCCCTTTTCTCTCTGCTTGCTGGCCACCATGACTTGAGTAGTGTTCCTTCACCATGCTTTTCCTCCATGATGTTCTGCTTCACTTTGGGCCCACAGCAATGAGGTTGACCTTCCATGGACTTCATCTCTAAAACCAGGAGCCAAAATAAATTTCCCTGTAAGTTGTCCTTGTCAAGTATTTTGGTGACTGGGTCAAAAACAACCTGACAAAACCACTTAGCTTCCAGCTTGACCAAGAATAACTCTATCCACTGCCATTTATATCCAGCCGAGATTCAAACATCTGTCTTCATTTCCCACACCCACCCACACCCAGCAGAGGGCACATGTCAAACTGCATACGTTTCTCCTGAAGAACCTAACTATCCACCTGAGAAAAAGGGCAGCATGTCCTCTCCCCAAAGCAGTTAAGTGTGGCGTCACAGGGAGCAGCATCCACCCAATCTCTTAAGAAACCCTTCTACCTCTTCATGAACTCTTGGCCTTTTCTTATGCAAACCAGAGGTGTCTTCAAAATTCACACCAAATATGAAAAGGAAATATTTTTAATTTTAAGTGGTACAAGAGAATTCATATATGTTGGGTTATTTGTTTTAAATATGAAGCAAAAGATTCAAACAGTTTGATACAGCTTTATGAAAAATGATACCTTTCCTAAATACAGCATGACAGCATGACATCTTGTGAAAATGATAAAGTACACACACACACACACACACACACACACACACACACACATATATATATATATATATATATGTATATATATATCATTCGTGTGTGTGTGCATGGACCTATATACAATGGAAGAAATAAAAAGTTAAACACCAAGCAATGTCCTGAACTCATACAAAGTAATTACCATCAGTCAGACTTAACATATTTTCCTTTCAAAGCTCATTCCCATCCATTAACCCATGTGATGATGACACATGACTGATCTACCATGCAGTAAACTTTCCACCTCATCTTCCTACATACATGCTGCCATCCATCTTCTAGTCCACCCTGCATATCTCTGACTGGTAAATTTCCCTAAAATATAATATCATTCTGGTTCTTTCCTCTACAACCATCAATGGTTCTCTAGTGCCTACTGGATACATTTTAAAAGTTTAGACATGTTTTTCTTTTATTACTTCATATTTTATACATACACAATTTGAACCAAATTTATTTTCCTCTAAAACAGCCATACTTTTCTATTTTTCCACATAATAGACACTTAATAGACAGAGGGTTCTAAGTATTCCTGCTATAAGAAAAGAGTGGGTAGGGGTAGTTCCTGATGTGTTAAATGTGTTTGAATAAAATCCTTGAGTAAACCTCTATTACACCATTATATTACAATTCGATTGCTTCTCTTTTTTATTTTTATTTTTTTTTTATTTTTGGTATTGGGGATTGAACTCAGGGGCACTCGACCACTGAGAGCTGCATCCCCAGCCTTATTTTGTATTTTATTTAGATACAGGGTCTCACTGAGATGCTTAGCACCTGCCTCGTTGTTGCTGAAGCTAGCTTTGAACTCAAGATCCTCCTGCCTCAGCTCCCAAGCTGCTGGGATTACAGGCATGCGCCACTGCATCCAGCTTAATTGCTTCTTTATGTATCTATTTCCCTATCTTTTTTTTTCCTTTCTGAGGAGAAAAATTGTACCTCCTTCAGATATGGAAATTATTGGAAAGTAACTAAACGTTATTCAAAATATGGTAGAGATTAAAGGACTGCATTTAAGAGAATAAAAATAAAGTGATATTATAATAAGTACAAAACAAATAAAATAGGCAAAATAAATGTGTTTTGGTCATAGTAGGCTAGATTAACTGTGTAACAAGCATCACCAGCAACTTAAGGGTCTAATGAAAACTAGGTACATTTTTGTTCACTCGGAGTCCAATGTGAGTGCTCTTGGTTGGTAGTTTTCAAAGAAGACTTTGTTCACAGAGGTCTCTTACCATCAGGATCCTTTCATCAGCTCAATATTCATAAGTCTTCCTTTAAGTTTTCTTCTGGGTCCTCTGCAACCAACTAATTAACAAGCAAAAGCTAAGGTATGGAGGAATGTTATGGACTGGACTATGTGTATCTTGCAGGTGTTCATCATTTCCATCTGAACTCAAGATGAACAGGAAAATGTGGTTTTCATTGTACCTAAGGAGAGAAAGAAACCCAGATTTGGTGAATACCTGTTGTCTCTCCTTCCCTGGATTTTTCTGTATGGTTTTAGAGTAAGCACCAAATGTGTCGATCAGTCTCACAGGCTGCATCTTGATAATGTCAATTGCAATGAGATTATATTAATTATTAACTACTGCATGTCAAATTACCCCAAAGAGTAGTAGGTTGATAGAATGTTTATTATTTTGGTTTCTGCAGGTCAAAATTCCAAAAGTGACTTGGTAGGTCTGTCCTCTGGCTTAGGGTTTCTTTCTAACTGGCCATGATCAAAGCACTCTTTGGCCAAGGCTGATGATATTTTGGGGGTATATTATGAGCTAGCTCTCAAGGGCAACTGGCAGGATTCATTTCCTTGTGGCTCTTATACTGATGGCCTCAGGTGCTAACTGGTTGTAGGCTGGACAGTCCATCACTTTTCCCCTAATCTATTCATGGGCAGCCAGTCACTAGGTCCAGCCACATTCAAGGGGAGGGGACCATGCAAGGGTGTGTATATGAGGAGGGGGATCCCAGTGAGCCATTTTAGAAATCACCTACCACAAAAATCACAGAAAAAAAAAAGACAACTGTAAGTGCCCAAACTATAGAGGCTGAGTAATTGACTAAAGCATTTAATAAAGGGGTAGTCAAGGAAATTTGGTGCATGACATTTTGGTGTTGGAAAGGGAATGACAAAGGAGATTTAGGGAAAGAGAGAAGTAAGTCAATAAAAGTGTTTGCTCAGCAAGTAGAGTGCATGGTTTAAATTGAAGCTTTACTGTGCACAGGGAAATTGCTCTGGAAATACCTGAAATAGCTGAAGCAAAGAAGACAATGCAATTTGAGGGAAAGAAGTGATTTTTAGGGGAAAAAAATGAAAGATTTCAGTGTTGTTAAAATCATACCTAACTCATAGATTTGCTCTGAGAATTACATGAGCTGGTGCTTAAGAAGCTACATGATTCCCCTAGGTCCTGAGAATGTGGTAAGAAGCTCTGAAGTGACTCAGAGAATTTCTCATCTGAAAATCACACTTAAGGTCTCTAATACCCTGCTGCAGAGTTCCTGACCCCTGGATGCTTCCATGGAAATTATCATCCTATCTCAGTGGTCCTCATACCTGAGTGGGCATCAGAATGATCTGAGGGACTGTGGTACTGAACCGCTTGCTGAGCCCCACTGCCAGAGTCTCGGAATCAGCACATCTGCATTGGACCTGGGCACTATAAAGACAGTAAATTTGAAGGCAACTTCTTCTGCCCTGAAGAAGTTACAATGTGTAATTTGGAGAGGAAAAGTTCCTGCTCTCCTCTGGAGAAGAAGCTGTTATAAACTCGGCTACCACGAGTACAGGACACCCATTAAAACACACTAACAAATGGCTTAATTAGGGCAGGGCCAGGGAGCTCTGTAAATCTCCTTCCCAGCCCCTCTGCAATCACTTCCCCAACTGATGCAACCAGGTGTCCTTTTTATTTTTTAAACACCCTTGGAACAAAAAATTAAAGTCCTCTCCAAATAAGATCCTAAAAATTAAATGCTAACTATGATTCTCAGGATAGAAGTTACAATAGGAATTCATTTTAATCTTGTCACTTCATAAATGTACATCAGGTTGTATTTATCCCCTTGATATAATTTTAATTTTTTTTTTTAATTCTTGATTAGGAAGAGAGAAAGTTCTTATTATGGGTGGCAGAGAGTCTGAGAGGCCCAGTCAAGGACACTGTCATACTCCCCAGTAGCTCAAACTCCAGAGGGGAGAGAACACTGGAAAGCAACCTACCAAATTCATTTCCAACTCAGGCTTCTGCATAGTGATTTTCCCTAGTGGAATGCTCTTCCCGTAAAGTCTGCCTGGTTCCTCTTCCTCCTTAGTCTCAGGCTGCCTGGTCTGGGATTCCTTGCCCAGGAGGAGGAAACTCTATCTGACTGGGAGATGGAGACAGCTTCCCAAAGGGAGCTTAAGGCAGGCAGCTTGGAGTGGCTTCTTTTTTTTTTTTTTTTTTTTTAATTGCTTTTTTTTTTTTTTGAGAGAGAGAGAGAGAGAGAGAATTTTTTTTAATAGCGGACACAAAATCTTTGTTGGTATGTGGTGCTGAGGATTGAACCCTGGCCGCACGCATGCCAGGGGAGCGCACTACCGCTTAAGCCACATCCCCAGCCCTTGGAGTGGCATCTGAGAAATAAGAAGGCCTGTCCTAGTGGGGAGGGGGAGGCTGAGTAGAGCAGTCAGACAGAAGAGTCCAAGTCACGTGTCTGGGGGCCCAGCAGACACGTAGGTGGTCCCGTGTCATCATGCACAAGGAAGCTATGGGCAGCCACACGGAATCAAGGCCTGCAGAGAACAGAGAACTTCATATTGAAATCCACAGGATGTAGTGGACAGGAGGGAGGCACAGTGCCGCAGTCTGGCTGGGCACAATTCAGGAACCACTTGTCAAAAGAAACTAACTTTATTTTTAGAACCACACGCCAAACAAAACAGCTGCTCAGGAAAAACCCTCAGAGCCCAACTGCCACCACCAGCTTCTCACAAGCCTCTCAACCTCCCACAATCCTCCTGCTCTTGAGGCCGATTGGCTGAGTCATGTGGGCGGAGCCAAAAAAGTCCCCCAATGAGCAGCTCCGTGGTCTGAAAGGGCAGGGAAACAGCCTAATGAGCATCACCGCAGAGGAGCCAATCAGCTAGATGTTGCTGGGGCGGCTGTGAGCCAATCATCAGCTGGCAGCTGGAAGTTTGCTGGCAGCTGGAAGTTTGCTGGGGCCCCTTGGTCTGTGGCTCTCAACAGCACAGGAAGCTGTGTCAGGAGGTATCAGTGAAGCAGTAGGAAGATGGAATTCAAAGGCCTATAGGGAAGCAAGCAGGAAGGGGCTTCTGATGGGGGGACCCTGCATACCCGCAGTAAGGCCAGGGTGAGGTCCTGAACTAAGGCTGAGGCAGCAGTGTTTTAGGGATCCTTCTGGGGAGCACAGCTGTGCAAACCCACTAGATGAACATGACTCCAGCACCTCCCTCACATTTCCTTTATAGTCACCAGAATGAGATTTGTATCAAAATGTCTTGATCCCAGGTTTGAAATCTAATCCATGGACCAAATCCTTTCCTTTCACACAGGTTCTCTACAGTTCTAACCAATTCCATTAGATTGCCCGGTTAATCATCTTGGGCCTGCATTCTCTTCTCTTAGCTTCTGTCTGATTCTCAAAGAAGCCAAACTCATCTCCACTCAGGGCCTTTGCCTCTTCTTGGAATACTGTTGCCCACATTTGGGGCATTGTTGGCTCTTTCTCATCATTCACCTTACTGCCCAACTGTCACCTCCTTGAGAGGCCTCTTCAATCCTCTGCCCAGGGCACCATGTCCCCGGCTTTGATGTTCTCTATACCACATGCATGACACATAGTAGATGCTCAGTGAACTTTTGTTGAACTAGTGGACCTGAAGAACGTGAAGATACCTTGGAGTTACCCTTCAGTTCCCTTATCCCCATAGCATTCCCTTCTCTCTTGTCATACTAATTCACCAGCCAGTTCTCCAGAGGAGGGTTTAATCCCAGTGCCTGTCAGTCTGGTCCAGGGAAACACTCACTTTTTCCCTGGGCAAGGTACATATCTTTGTGACAGCCTTTGCCTGTAATAGCTACAGCAGCCACCAGACAGGAGGCATTAAAAATTAAACAACAGAAGAGTCGATCAGCTTCCAATCTCAGGTTTATAGACAGGAAAATGCTTAATGACAGGTGGTCTCTGTAACAGAGGTGGCCTCTGAGAGACATTTCTCTTGATTTTATTTTTTAATTAACTTTTATTTTCAGTATTTTGTCCCTTTTTTCTGCCCCCACTGGAATGATATTTAAATGATAAAAGGCTCACCACTGTTTTGAGCGCAGCCCAGACTGCCTCACCACCAGGCTGCAAGGGGAGGAAATCTTTAAAGACAGTTCTGTCTCGGAATTCTAATGCTGCCAACTGGCACACACGGGCGCTCATGATATGTCTCCCAACTGCAGTTCTTTAAGCTAAAGAGTGCAGTTCTTCACCACTTCATCATCACGGTCTCCTAATTACCCATTCTGAGCTCTCTCAAACAGCATTCCTCCTAGTTAAGGGTCTTTACCACCCGCTGCAAGACACACCAGTGAGCTGAGCATATTTTATTCAGCGTCTATCAACTGTGCATGAATAGTAAAATAGGCACAGTCACAGTCTTACTAATGGTAGTAAGATCCATTCCAACTTCGAATTGAGTCACTATTAAATTATGTGTGTGTATGTATATTTGTATACACCCTGCACATATAAAACATCGTCCTTAATATAGCAAGGGAGGCACACCTTGCTTAACTCTGAACATGCTCTTTCATGACGGATCTCCACCATCCCTCTGGGAGAAGGCAGTTCTACACTAGTCATCCTTTACATGTGAATGTTAAAGCACTGGGGAGATTAACTTATCTAAAGTCATGTAGCTCAAAAGGGCCACTGCTGAGATTTGAACCTAGGCAATCTGATTCCATAGCTGTTCTCCTAAACCCTTGGCAAGATTGAAGCATATTGGGTACAAGGAATAAGGAAAGAGGAAAGAAAAAATAATTTGGGAAAATAATAGAAACGAAATTGTGCAGGATCGTAAATGTCAGGAAAAGTCATGTGGACTTTTTTTTCTGCAAGTCAGAAGGAAATATCAGAGTGTGAATGAAAGGTCTGTGGATGAGGGGACTGACAGCTTTAACCCTCCATTTTACCACTTTATTAGGATGTAAAATTACAAACACATGTATGTGTGTGGGCGCGCGCGCACACACACACACACACACACATATATATATCTTGCACATCATGTCTCCTCCCTCCCTGGAATGAATGAATGTGCCACCAGAATAGTCCTTGTATGGCTTTTCCTCCAGTGCATCCTCAGTGCTTATAATTACTGAAGGAAGGAGTCAAGAAAATCAGGTTTAAAGTTCCACTACTCCCTGAAGCCTGAGTCACCTGGGTTCCTTGAACCAAACTCACACCACCTCCCAAAGCAGCTGTCCCCTTGTGGGGCTGATGCTGAGCAAAGCAGCCCCTGGTTCTGACTCTGTCTGGTGCTACTCATTCCTGGCCCCAGCCTTGGGATATAAATACTCTGGCCTCAGGTTTTCTTAGCAGACAAGATGACCTGCTTCTGGTCTGCTGAATGTAGAATACCTCTACATTGGATGGGGACTGCTGTCAAAAGAGGTCATCCTTGTCTATCTGTTGGGCAGTTTTCCTTTAATATTAATTGTTGTATCACACAGCTTCATTTGAACAATAGCAGAAGAAGAAAAAACAGGAGAAACAACAACCCACATCCAAACTCCCCCTCCCTGTTCGTTCCGAACCTCGCTTCATTGCCTCCTCCAGACCCTCCACATTTAGTACGGAGCACTTAACCTTCCATGGGATATTTTTATGCTCCATTTTCTGTGCCATTATGAAAGAGATGAAAGTAAATGGAGTTCACTTTGGATGGGTGCTGTCATCACCCACTTACTTGCTTCCCCACCCTCCCCACTTCCCAAAAGGGAAACACAGATGCAAAGAGAGTGAAGGTGTTTTCAAATTAAATGTATTTCAGAGAGTCAGTTAGGCAGGAATAAATGCCTTTTGTGAGGCATGCCAAACCAGTAAAGCACCTTGGATTGATTCGTACAGATGAGCATTTACTTAGTAACAGGATGGACCAGGACAAGACCAGCTTAGCCATCTCGTTTATCTTCCTCTGGGGCCTTGTGCTTCTCCTTTCCAACACGTGCGCATGTAACTATTTGTTTCACGTCTGCTTTCAAAGATATTGCCATGGCTATCTATGCCCATGTAACTTGATGGCTTAGAACAAAAACAGACATTTATTTTGCTTACAAATATGTGATTTGGGTCAAACTCATCAGCAATAGCATGTGTCTAATCTACATGGAGTTGGTGGGGTGAGCTACACCAGAGACTCTGAAGGGGCTACTTCCAAGATGGTGCGCTCACAGGTGGCAAGTTGATTCTCAGAACTGAGTTAGGGCTGTTGGCTAGGGGTGGCTCAGGTCCTTCCAGAGGAACCTCCCCTAAAGGTCATTGTGTTTCTTAATGACATGATGGCTGGCTTCCAAAAGCACATGTTCTAAGAAATCAGTTTCTTAAGGTCTGGCCTCAGACTCCAACCATTATGAGTTGAACTATGTCCCCTAAAAAGTTTGCATCGCATTCCTAACCAGCAGGAACTCAGCATGGGATCTTATTTGGGAACAGGGTATTTATAAATATAGGAAGTTAAGATCAGGTTATTAGGGTGGACCCTGATCTAATATGACTGAACTCCCTATAAAAAGAGGGCACTAGACAATGATACAAGTTTGCATAAGGGAAAGACCATGTGAAGACACACAGGAAAAATATCATGTGAAGATGAAGGCAGAGATTGGAGTAATGCATCTACACACAAAGATTGCTAGCAAACTACCTGAGCAGAGGCATTGGACAGATTTTCTCTCAGAGTCCTCAAAAGGAAGAAACCCAGTCAACACCTTATCTTGGAATTCCAGCCTCCAGAACTGGGAGAAAATTACTTTTTATTGTTTAAGCCATCCAGTCTCTTGTATTTCATTAAGGCAGCTTCAGAAGACTAACCCACTGGCACCACATCCTTATGGACCAGATCAGTCACAGAACCAGCCCAGACTGAAGGGAAATCCCAGGAGAAACACACACAAAAAAAATTCTTAAGATGTGGTGGCCCATTACAGTAATCCCAGTGACTCAGAAGGCTGAGGCAGGAGGATAACATGTTCTAACCAGCATGGGCAACTTATCTCAAACTAAAATAAAAAGAATTGAGCATGTTGCTTGGTGGTACAGGGCTTGTCAATCAGGTGCAGAATCTCAAGAAAAAAACAAATCTTGGCCATCATTAAGCCAGCACTCAGAATCAGAGTCTCTGGCTACGGTGTTTTCCTCTATTTCACCGGTGCCTAGTATGAGTGGTACACAATAAATATATTTTGGAAGAAAATGAATGAAGTTTCTTTGATGTCTTATTTTTCTGAATCAGTAATCTCAGGCTTCCTACTATAATATTGCTTTCTGAAAACTCCTCATTTGGTGTATGCAAACAAAAGGGCACCAATATGATCAGTAGCATGCTGAATTTCAACATTTTATAAATCACAGCATTTCGGTGATGTCCTCCATCTTCTGAGACCTCAGCCACTGTGGGAAATAAGGCTAAGCATGGCAGGACCTCTAAGGAATGAGAAGTGGTCAAAGGCTCAGCATGATTTTCCAGCTTCTCTTCCTTGCAGTGATACACACGGGACTCTGTGTCCAATTGAGAACATCTGATGGGACCATGCCACGCAAGAGTGCATCTGATGGAGTCTCCTCATGGAAGTCCATCAGAAACAGAGCACTGTGTTCCTAGAATAACCTAAAGAGGAGGAGGAGCAAGAGCAGGAGATGGAAGAAATAGAAGGAGGAGAGCAGTTAGTATGCATTAAACCCACATACGTTGCTTTATTTACTTACCACAGATTCCTCTGTCACAGGTATTTTTCTCCCTGTTGTATATCTGAGGGAACTGAAGCTCAGAGAAAGTTGGATCCTTGTACCCATAGCACAACGCTAGAGAATGGTGAGATTTGAATTCAGATGCAAGTTCATATAACTCCAGCCTGTCTTTTTCACTACCACTACCTGTTTTTATCAGATTTTTCACTGCTGTGACCAAAAGACCTCACAAGAAAAATTTTAGAGGAGGAAAGGTTGATTTGGCTCTCACATTTTCAGAGGTGTCAGTCCATAGACAGCCAACTCCATTTCTCTGGGTACAAGGGTAGGGCAGGAAATCATGATGGAAAAGTGTGGTGGAGGAGAGCAGCCCAGGACATAACTAACACCAGGGAGCTGAAAGAAACGTCCCTCACCACAGACAGCATATATAGTCCAAAGGCACACCTCCCATGACCCTCCTCCTCTAGTTACTCCCTATTGTCATCACCCAGTTAATCCCTATCAGAGGATTAATGCATCAATTAGGTTAAGACTCTTATAGACCAATCACTTCACATCTAAGCTTTCTTGCATTGTCTCACACGTGAGCTTTTGGGTGTCACAGGACTGGGGCCTTCTGGGAAACTGAGGCAGTGCAAAAGTAAAACCTTCAAACCCTGATTACTGTGGTGAAGTCAGGAAGATGTCAACATGTCACTCAGAGTCCCAGATGATGAGTTTATAAAGGGATGGGAAAAGGCAAAGGGGACACTCTCAAGGAACAGAGAGGATCCTCTCAGTGGCATTTTGTCCCTCTCCTGCACTCCAATTTTATTGGAGATCCCAGAGAAGTTTTCAGAGTTCTGCCCATCTCTGCCTCTTGAATTGTAACCGACAGCAGGATAACATCAGACTTCCAAATCCCCACTTTCATGACCACTCTAGATCACTTTGTTCCCTGCTGACTGGTTCTAATTTGGATTCTTAACCATAAATTCTTACAGATTTTATGATTAGGGGGAATTATCCTTCTGTCCCTGAATTCTGGGATTTGGTCTGTGAGAATGGTTACAAAATCTCCCCCTTCAGAGTAACTTGGGTTCCTCTGATTGACCTCATTTCAGGCTTGCATTTCCTCTGGAGATAACAGGTAGTTTGCTGAGGAATATGACACATCCTGTCCACTTAAGCCAGTCAGGGCTGCAGGTAAATTGTTTCTTAGAAAATAAAGTATGTGGGGATCAGGAAAGTGGACCCATTTTATGGAATTACTCCTTTAACCTCGTGTTCCTATCATTTGCATCTGTCTCTCCCCCATCAGGCAGACACAGTATACCTAACCATAACACGGCCCCAAATCAACTAGACGGGCTCAGTTAGACCATGTAGCTGTGTGCTCACATCAGATGGTCTGAGCAAGACGACATGGAGAGTTATTAAAAGTCAGGGGTGGGTTCAGCAAACCTGATGGAAAGACTGGGGCCCTCGAATCCTTGTTCCCTGCTATTTTGGGCCAGTCTATGTCATCCTCCAAATTCAAAGGAGGAATCCGAATTCATTTTTCCAAATGCTCATAAAATCCCACCGTACCATTTCATACCAGTTCACACGCAATTCCTCACTCAGTACTACTCTTCTGGAATGTACTATTGACATTCTCTTAATAACTGTGGCCTCCTGGGATGCTCACACGAAATGTATCTGTTTCTATCTACAACTGACAAAGGCAGGAGGACATCGGGGCCCTGTCTTCCCAGAGGCTTTTCCTGGCCAGAATTTCTTTTCACCATGGTTCCGGCCTTTGGCTGGATACTTGAGGCCTCCCAGTCTGGAGGAAGGAGGAAGGGGGAGCAGGAGGGCCGGGAGACAGGAGGGCATAGCTGATAAGAACAAAGACCCAGCGAACTCCGGAAGTCCATGAAGCATGCCGGGAGGAGCAGACTTCCAGCAACTTGAAAAGATGAGTGAGGAGGAGGATTACGGGAACTTCCTTCTCTTGTGGTGTGGCCGGGTCATAATGGTGCTGTGGTTACACAGCAAAGGCTCATTAAAACAATAAATAAACCACAAGGGCTGTAACCGAGAGTTCTCTTTTCCAGCATGCTTTCCTGAAAGACGGAGAAGAATGAGTCCCTGTCTCCTGCCATTGACTTGCCATCCAGCTGGTATTGGTAGTATGAATTTCGAATGTCAAAAAGGAACAGAAATCCCTTATGCCCTACTCTATGATGTGGGATTAGGGAGAAAAGTAAGGCACAGGTATTTAATATTCAAGAAAAAAGTCTTGCTGATGGATCATTCTGGATAATAACGAGGTCTCAACTTGGAGTTCAATTCCATGTACAATTTTCTTTAGGCACTGTAGAAATGTCCTAACTCATGCTATCACTAGAGAATAGCTGGCTGCATTTCTAAAATGCTTCCCTAGGTGGTACAGGCATTTGAATTAATGAAAGAGAGAGGATTGAGGACCAAAGGCAGGTAATTCACTATAACCAATTGGCACTTTAAAATTCCTCATATCTCTAGCATCTTTCTTTTTAACTCATCTAAAATTCTGAACACTCTCTCCTAGGATGGATACAAATAAGCCTATAATTTCACCAATACAACCCTATAGAAGTATTTCATCCTAAATTGCCCATTTCTAAAATAAAAGTGTAACTAAACTCTAGGTCACTCGTGCTCTTTCTCAATTATCATATAAATGTATCCGGCAAACACTGGCTCTTCCAAGGTGCCACTGTTCGCATGCACTCCCAACTGAAATCTCAACTTTGTAGCGTGGCCTTCAAGGTCCTCCAAGTTAAGTTCTGGCCCCCTTCTGCTCTGGGGACTTTTCTCACACACTTACAGCAGGTGCATCCTGAGTATTAAGATGGGTTTGTCACACTCCCAACAGGACAAGGAAGGGTGTGTGGAGACAGATAGTGGAGCAGCCTTTACTCCATGCCCTGACCTTGCCATTCTCCCTGATGGTGCATAGGACGAGTTTGGGGATAAGTCAGACTTGGACTAAATCTCTGTCCTGCCACTCATTAGCAAAACGATTTGGGGAGGAAAGAACACTGACTCAGCTCTAAGTGCTAAAAAGGGTTTAGATCAAAGACTCCTGCAAGAACTAAAGGAGAAAATGAATATAAAGGACTCAGTAAAATGCGTGACATAAAGCAAGCACTAAATAAAGGGCGGAGGGTGTTATTGCAAAAATGATCCCCTCCAGTTGTCAAAATCTTTCAATTTGGCAAGACCTAATTCGAATGTGCCCTCTAAGACTATTCCAGTGCAGTGGGAAGCCGTCTCTTTCCTTTCTAAACCCTTAGACTGCTAAATTGCATCTCTGGAGGGGATTTCTCCCTTATAGCCTTTCCATATAATTTTTTTTAGTAGAATGATAAAAATGTCTTTTACTTACATGTGTGCTGACTAGTACTCCAAGCACTTTATATACATTATCCCATTGACTCCTCACAATAAACTCTCAGAGACTTGGACTTTATTATCTCCATTTTACAGATCAAGAAACTGATACACAGAGAGATAAAGTAACTCACACCATGTTGCACAGTTATTTAAAGATAACATTGGAGTTCAAAGATTGAAATAATGTGTCTGGACTGATACCTCATCTCCACTGATATTTCATCAAATGAGACAGAGTGAGTCCTTATTTATTTATTTATTTATTTTTTTAATACCAACAACCTCCCTTGTCTCAGACTAGACCTGGTCCTGTAATCTTTTTGCAATAGAAAGGAAATGGGGTTTGAGATCACAAACTTGGCCTCAAATTCCATTTAGCCACTTAATAGTTATGCAACCTTGGGCAAGTCATTTAAGATTTCAGAGTCTCCATCTGTACAGCTGAAAAGTGAACATTCTTAAAAGATGATGGGAATAACATATTTCAAATGCCTCCTAACACACACACACACACACACACATATATAGATATAGATATAGATATATAGATATAGATAGATACTCAATTAATTTATTTTATGAATACAATCTAAAGGCTTTAGGGATCAAATTTCATGTGTTTTTTTTTCCTCTTAACCAGTCTAAGAAAGAATTCCAGATACTTCCTTGCACAAAAGAGCAAATACACACACACACACACACACAACAGTATTTATTTTGTGGTCTGAATAAGTAAATTCATCAATAAATGCCTGTGTGATATAAGTAAACCTTTCTAGAACAAGATGGGAAATGGTCCCATTTGGCTGAGTTTCTACCTAAAATCCTCATTAGTAAAACAGCACACGTTCTTCCACGTTGCAGTGACATTTCGAGTCTCCTTTAATATAACAAGTGATCTCTCCAACCCCGAGGCTGCCCTAGTTCAGGCGAGGTCCGGCCTGAGGTTGACTTGCAGGCAGAGAGCACCACCTACTGAACTGTGATGTCCGGCATTTCAAGAGGCCGAAATGTGAGCCAAGGCCACACAGGCAGCACTTCAACCCATGGTTAAACAGAGTGGAAGTGAAAGCGACAGGATCCTGAGAAACATCTCTTGGAAGAGGGCATTTCCTTCTGCTCACATTACCCTCCTTCCTCAAAGGACCCCTGGATGGAGCGTTCCGTTGGCCCTGGGAGGAGGGGAACCAGGGGCTCCCCTCTCAGCCTCCATTAGGGAGCAGGTGGGAGTTTGCTGGAGTTGATTTTCCACACAATTTGGCCGCCTTTCACTAAGAAGAGTAACTTTCACACAAACACCATCAGAGGTCACAGAGTTTTTTTCCTGAGGTCCACGGGCATTTATCCAAACCATTCAATTGCAGGATGGCTCAGAGGAGGGGACAAGGTCACCAGAGTGTGGGCTTCTCTTCCCTGAGTGCCAAGGGCAAACAACACTGGCTTTGACTCTCGCTTCCCTGCTTCTCTCTTCAGCATCTGCACGTCAGTGGAGGAGAGGAGTGAAAGAACTCGGCGTCTGAGCTCCAGTCACCCTGGGCTTGCTATCAGGGGATCGCTGAAGCCTCTGACACAGGTCCTGATGCATCGTAGATGTTTAGTAAGTGACTGGTACATAAATGGGGGAAATGTACTAGCCGTCTGACCATGGGAAGGGGGTCAGGGGGCACAGATCTCTTCTCTGCCCAATGCTCAGTGATGCAAACACCACCCAAACCCTCTTTGCAGACCACTCTGACGTCCTTTCAATATACCACACTCTGGTCCCAACTTCCTACTCCACAGTCCACGAATCATGACCCTGATAAAAGCCCTATGTAATTCTTACAGACCCAAAGAGCAAAACTCTTAGGGGGAGCCTCAACATGAGTCCATTTCATTGATATATTCCCAGTATCTAGACAAAGAGTTAACACATAGTAAGTTCTCAATAAATCCTTAATATCAATGTTTCACTTAAACTTTTTTATAACTTTTTTGATAGTGCAAAAGCAATACCTGTTCAATAGACTTATACTTTTAAAAAAATTTATTTGTTCTTTTTAGTTATATATGACAGTAGAATGTAATTTTTTTTTTTTGGTAGGGGATAAACACAGGGATGCTTAACTAATGAACCACATCCCCAGCCCTTTTAAATATTATATAGAGAAAGGATCTCACAGAATTGCTTAGGGTCTCTAAATTGCTGAGGCTGACTTTGAACTCCTGAAACTCCTGCCTCACTTTTGACATATTATACACACGTGGGGGTACAACGGGGTGCTATCCTGATAAACTCATCACAAGGTAATCATGTTGTAATTTGAAAATGCATTGGGTACACTTAACCTGTTGAATATTTAGCTTACCAACAGAGCATACTGTAGGCTATGGTTGCTTCCTCCTGTGGTTGTCTGGTTGACTGAGAGTGGCAATTCTCTGCCACTGCCCAGCATTGCCAGAGACCATTGCTAACCTTGGAAGGGATCAAAGCTGAAAGTATGATCCTAGGCAAAAATCTCTCACAGGCTTATCAGGGTGGTTTTATGAGGCTGCAAGCCCATTGTACAATAGGACAAACATCCGCAGTTGTAGAACAAGTGAATGGACATCCTGGCAGAGGGAGCATTCTCAGAAGGAAAGTTGAGGGAAAGAGAGGAGCAGAGAGGTGGAGAAGAGCTGATGGAAGGACAGGCTGAGCATCTGTCTCCTCATTCCAACCACGGAGCCACATCTCTGAACAAACTTTCCATTGGTGCTCAGCCTTCCCAGATCTCTCCCCCAAGGTCCTGCAGGAAGCCCCTCTAGTGGAATATGGGGTACAGGCAGCTGTGTTCTCTTCTACCGGCCACCCCTGGCTAAGCCCTGCTTTCAGGCTGTCCCTGGTTCCTTCTGCCTTGTGGCACAAATGGTCTCTCCCCATCTCGCTCAACAGCCTGCCTGTCTGACTCTTGCTCTTTCTCTGCTTTTCTCTCCCAGTGTCTCTCTTTTTCACTGTGTCCACTTTCTGTGTGCTGCGTTTCTATGCCTCTTGGTCCGTCTTGCTCTGTGTATGTGTCCCGCTCTGTCTGTCCCTCTCTCCTCCTTTGTCTCTGTTGTTGGTTCAGTTTCTTGCTTTCCATCTGCCTGTCTTTCTCTGGCTCTTTTTTGTGTGCTTGTGTCTCTGTCTTTGTCTCTGTTTCTGTGTGTATCCTTTATTCGTGGTCCATTGCTTTTTCTTTATGTATATTCTAGCAGAATCTAACAACTAACAAAACTACAGTGAATTTCCTTCCCATCCCTGTGTTCATCCCTGATGAAGGTCCTGTTCATAACTTTCTTTTAACTAATTTGAATTGTGGGATTGCAGAATCCTTCAGGTGACAGCAGCACTTTGGGGGCATGTGCACCCCCATCCTCTCAGCTCTGATAACCCTGTGAAGTCTGAATACCATATTCCATAAACATGCTCTCTCCTTCACCAGTTCCTCAGTGACTTGGAAACCCCCTCGATTGTGTATGCTGGCTTGCCCCCGAGCAGCACAGGGAGTGGGCCTAAGAGAGAAGGCCATTAGGAAGATTTTGTCTGTGTGTCTCTCTGTGATGAAGTCCCTGCCTGGGTGTTCTGACAGATAACTGGCAGCTCTCCCTCCCTGGAACTCAGCTTACCAGATTGAGCAGCCCAGACAGCAGTTTAACCCGAGGGTCAGAGGGCAGCCAGGCGTTATCTACCAACTGGCTGCCTTCCCTCCGCCTCGCTGAGTTCCACCTCCCCTTATAGACTCTGACAGGAGGGGCCAAGCCGCAGGGTGACCCCCTAGGACTTAGAGATGTAAAGAGCCTTCTAACACGCCCCCTCCCCCCCCATTTTTGAATGAATGAAACTCAACACAGATTCCTTATTAATAAGATATACCAGAGGATACATCTTGAGATGCTGGAGAGGAGAGTGACAGCACATCAATTTGGGATATGCACAAACACCCCCCCGCAACACACACACACACACACACACACACACACACACACCAGTGTGCATATCAAAGCCATCTTGTGAATCTTCAGTTGATTAAAGATGAGGATTGAAATGCATCTTAATAACGAGAAAATAACTTTTACAATCTAACATCTTGATTGTACTAGATTTCAAAGGGCAGCAAGATGTGTTGAAATGCACATATCTAATCACCAGTGGAATTAACAGATTTGCAAAAGTTATGCTTCAGAACATTATGTGTAGCTGTAACACAGCATAATCAAATTCCCATTTAATTTTATTAATGCTAAAATTCAGACTATTTGCACATTGCCATTCTTCCTAATGGTATTTTGGGGATTATTGAGAAAGCACATTTTTAAATGTTTTCTGTCTCATAGATATTTTTAAATCAAGATCATATGCATTAGTATCTTATTATTTGATTAAACAAGAGCATTTCTACTCTGTCTTCTAACCCTGATCCCATAAACCCAGCTCAGTAATGGAAAGAGAGCTATGGGCTCCTTGCCAGGCACTTGGGACATGCATTCTCATGGCTGCCCTCATTTCCCTTCCCTTTCTCTGCTCACCACTCCCAGTCTCACTGTCTGTGATGTTTACACATTACCCCATTGTTCTCACCTGGTTTCCCTCTGCCCCTGCAGCTGTCTGGACCCTACATCTAAAAAAGCACAAATTCTGGAATTTTTCTGCCATGCACCTGAGACTTTCATAGCACAGAATTCCATTCTGGCTGGCCCACATCAGATAAGGACAAGCTGCAGCTTCAAACAGAATTTGAATTTTTAAACAAGGGACCCACATGCTAATAATTGCATTAGGAATTTAAAAGAAAGCAAAGTAGAGGGATTTGAGCCACAAGAGCTCAACACTACAATAGTGCTCTTATTTAATGTGCCCTAAAGTCAGGCATGTAGAAATCAACATATTCACCCACTTATTGTGACTCGGCTTAACATTCAGGTCAATGGTTATGTGGGGTAAATAAAGGATTCTGAGAGTAGGAGGTAAAACAATAGTCTTTTCATAAAAGGAGGAAAGGACTGTTTTTATTTAAATTACCTAACAGAGTTTATCGCACAAAGAATAATCTCAATATGGTCAGTGCACCAAAAATGATATTTTCCCTTTAATTAGAGAAGCATAGCATAGAATCAGAGGATTTGAGTGCAAGTCTTGTTTTTATCACTTTCTACCTCTGAAACACCAGTCAAGGAGCTGAGCCTCTCTGAGCTTTAACTCAGGAGAGTTACAATCATAATGATCCTGATGTGAGGTGGTCAGCATGATTTAACTGATTCACTTAGAAAAGCAGCGGATATCTCAGTGTTCTGTAAAATATAAAGAGCCAAGCAAATTATTAAGAAATAATAAATATAATAAATGTAACTACTTAAATGTGATTCTCTATATTTGCTCTTTTATTTTTACTTCTTAAAAAATCAGTACCTTGAAGCTAGATATGGTGATTCATGCTTGTAATCCCAGTGACTCAGAAGGCTGAGGCAGGAGGATCCCATGTTCAAGGACACCCTGAGCCACTTAGTGAGACCCTGTATCCAAATAAAGTAACAAGTGCTGGAAAAGTAGCTCCAAGGTAAAGCACCCCTGGGTTCAATACTTAGCCCCGCCCCCGAGAAAAAAAATTAATACACTGTCCAACAAGCACCCTTCTTTTTCTGCATATTGACTACTGGAGGTTTCATTTTCATCTGTGAGAATGGCTGCTTGGCATATGAGTCTAAGCAGTGTTTTATTTATCAACAGGAAAAAAAAGGAATACCAGGAATATAAAAGGGCTTCAGAGTCATACAGGTCTGAGCCTCAATCCTGAGCCAGCCAGCCACTTGAAAGCTATGTGTCTTAAGATATTTTATGAAAATTTTAGTGTGCCCATTATCTCAAAAGTAAAAAGAGAGAAGGAAACTCACTGCTCTACTTGGGGGATATAACAAAAGTAAAAACAGGCTGTAAAAAAAAAATTGGTATTGGCCAAACCTCATTTAGGTACAAGTTATCAGAAAACAAATTCAAATTGGTTCAAGGGAACTTGTTGGTTGTGGTAATATTCATTTTCATATGTACATAAATATAGACACATATGCACTTTCATCTATTTGCACCTATATCTGTAGATAAATATATGAAAAGGCAAGAAATTAGATGAGAGGAAGAGAAATAGAAAAGGACATGTAAAGATAGAAGGGGGGGGTCAATAGATCATATCTTGGATTTTATGCCATTACACTGAACTACAAGAAATCTGTGCTAAGATTAAAGGTCTCTTTAAGTTATACAACTTGGAAGGAGAGTCAATTCTCCCAAAAATGAAGGTAAATAAAATAACATATATTTACTTTTCACCACAAGGCAACCCAGCATCCATGTACTTGACATTTTGCATTATATCATTTAAATGGCTTTCTTGCCTGATATGGATGACTGCAATCCACTCATTCACTTTCCAAAGAGAGACCATGCAAAGGTGCATCTATGCATTTCATCTTGACAAAATCCACATTTCTTCTTTGTTAGGTCCACAAATGGAAACCTCATCTTTGGTGATCTGGGATAAGTACACATAAAAATCTCAAGTTGGAAAAAGGGTCAGAGCATGGGACTGTGCTATTGAGAACTCTCAAAGGCTGCACCCAGGGCTTTCAGATGAGAGCTTTATCAGGCAATTGTTTACACCTTGATCCTGAGAAGGCTCATACATATCCATTTACCTCTATGAGTCCACCTGAGAAGGATAAGAGTTTCAGTCCCTTTTGGTGGGGGACATTACTTTGGCAAACCTTTCCATTTGGTTGAGTTACCAGGACAGAGCAATTTCTCTGTAAGTGAAGAAATCTGAAGCAATCACCTGTAGACTAACTCTGCTTGATTTCTAGATCCTCTTTGTTTGTGTGTGTGTGTGGGGGGGTGCTGGGGGTTGAACTCATGGCTTTGTGTATGTGAGGCAAGCACTCTACTAACTAAGCTATATCCCCAGCCCCTCTAGAATCTTCTTATAAAACTGTTTTATATAGTTGCTGTCTCTCCACATTCATTTAAGGCTGACACAGTCAGTTGAAATGCAGTCGTACCCCATCACCCCTGGTCTAAGTTAAACCTCCCTCCTCATGTGATTGTTTGCTACATGGCTTGCTTGTTCTTTAACACACTGACCCAAACCAACCCATTGCACAGCTGCTGATGCTAAAACCCATTGTCAACACCGGAGCTATACTCAGCCTCAAGGAATAGCTCCTATGGACCCTTATAAGGGCTCAGTCTCCCGGGCTTGTTTCTTCTTGCTCCCCACCTGTTGGTTGAGCTTCTTCTGCCTCCAGACTTCCCCTCAGGCTCCCATCCTCTGGAAACTGTAAGTGATAAATTTCTTCTATTTCACTCATTTTGATTGCAACTGCTCATTGCATCTTATCCAAAGAAGACTCTGAACCTAACTTTTCCTGTGGCTAGAACTCTCCTGAAGAGTAGTTTTTTGGTTTATGGTTGGTAAAAATATCTTAAAACCAAATTAGGAAGAAACCAAAACAACAAAAATTCTATGTTCTAATAAGTAATAACAAAATCATGTTGGATTGTTTTTACTTAAAGGATCCTATCTTTGCACGCTTGTCTCTTAGCAACAGAATTTGGTGCTCACTGAATTCCTGCAATCTCGCACTCAGGGACTTCCTTATTGTCATGTGTCTCAGAGCAACGTGAAACACTGGAGGGGAGAGCTGGGCTAGTTGGCTCATAACCTTTGGCTTTCTCTCCTCCATGGCTCTCTCCAGTTGTCAGCCCTTCATAGACAGGAGGCACACAGCTGCAGATAAAATCTGGTAAATAAAATCAGCCTTCCTCCAATTGTATAAGGCTTTCTGTGATGGCTCTTTAATGTGCCAGGATGGCTAGATAAAACTCTATCTCCCAGAATTCCACCACTTGCATGTTTCCATTTGGGGTGGGCCATGAGGGTCACTCTTAAGAGATTGGACAGAATCCAAGACAGCCATTTTTCACCTTATAGGAATTGTTGTCCACCTGATGACTCACCTTGCTGGTTTGAGGGAGTAGCTGGTCCTGCAGTAACTTTCCCTTCCTGGTGGATACTCCTATTGTTTTCTTCTTTCCCCCCAACTCTTGGGACAGGTGTGTGTTTAAGTCCCTGGTGAGGGACCCAGATTCTGTGAAATGCCTTAGAGTAGAGGCAACAAGTATTGACATACATTAAGTTCCCATGTCTAGGCTTGTAGGTTTCTGCTTGTCTTTGCTCTTCTACTATGTCTACTCTTCCATATTCTCTTCCTGCCCACCTGGTGGACCTCAGGCTCTGGCATTAGACACATAGGGTTTTATAGAGAACACCTAATCAGCTCCCACCATTGCATGCTGTAATATATCCATAATGAGATGTGTACAGTTATGTCTGTTCATCTTACTGACTCTGCTACTCTGGGCTGTGACACACTTTTTCATTCTAGCTTTATTTTATAATTTGATCCCCTTTACTTAACTCTTAGTAAAATGTTGACTTCTGTAATTTCAAAAAAAAATGTGGTTATCTTCCCCCCTCACCTTCTTGCTTTTCACAGAAGAATGAACCACAAATATATCTTGGGATCTATTTCCTCTTTCCTCAAGGAGATGGCAGTTCTATTCCTCCATGCACCTGGAGAAGATGGCTGTTGTTAGCCCAAGTTTTTCCTCATTCCAGATCACCTGGTTCTTTGAATGGCACCATTCTGGGTGTTAGCACCAAAGCAACACTGAGTTTTACTAGACGTAATTGTCCCCAACAAGTAAGGCAGTGATAAACTCCCAGCTAATAGTTCTCTAATTTCCCCTGGTGCTAGTAATACGAATGTAATGAGAATCTCTAGTTTCTACAGCAGGTGTGTCCTCCTTTCTTTGGGGTTCCCACAATAAGGAGTATCAGTGCTCATCTCAGTCAATTTCATAACCATTAAAAAAGAGATTCAGTTCTAACCATGGAACACAGCACATTTGAATTGGCTTTTCATGCTCTTGATGACCAGTTGCACTTAATTAGTCTTATCAGGTGTGTAAATCAGCCCAATTCAATCTTGAGACCCAAGATGTCCAGCTGGTTGTTTGAAATGTTGTCTTCTACCATATAGGTTATATCCTCAATTCCCCATTCAGGTTCTATGCTTATAGTGTCTATGGTCTATTGATATGAAGTATAAATTGTTACTAAACAAGGAAACTATGAAGGAATCTATAGAAATGAAGGTATATGGAATAATTTTAAGGAGATGTTTTGTCTTATCCTTTGGCCAGGGACTGGCCTCAAATCTTATGTATTAGGTTGAAACTGCATCAAATTACTACTTTTGTAAATCATATATTGGCAATCTTGGATACTCATCTGATAGAAATTTCCTTAACTTGGTGTGTATAATTTGGATTTCAGATATTTATAAAGAAAACATGTTAAGAACCCAAAAGTCTTTGAAAAAGAAAACAATTATGAAGAACAAAAGCATTTGGCTACCAAACAGATGATTTCAAGAGAATAAAAATAATTTTTCTTTCCACAGACCAGAGCTAGTCATGAGGAAATTAAGAAAGTGTTTATTTCAGATTTTAAGTGAATTAGTTTAACCTCAATTTTTTTTTGAGAAATTCACCTTTTAGACTAAAGCATCTTCTCATCACACTTCCTAATAATGTAGCTGTCAAGGTGACCAAAGAGACAAGAATATTAAAAGATTCCAGCCACCCACACCTTTGCAACTCAAGTGAAGCTCACAATAATTATAGTTCTCTTTATTAGTTTAAATATACTTTAAAATGTGGATTTAGGTTTTGTTGTCTTCCATCAAAACTTCATAACCAACTCAGTGCTGCATATATTCTGTCAAATAAACCATTGCTTCACTGTAAGGTAGTTACCTCTGAGAAAAATGTAGTGGATAGTAAGACCTTCTTGCAGCTCTGAGTTATAACTATGACACCAGAAATGTGGTACATCTTAAAAAGGTACAAACCATTCAATGGTCCATATTTTCCTGATAAGTTTTAAAAAATTACCCCATGGTATGGGCTGTTAAAAAAAAAGCCACTTATAGATATAACTGTCATACTGGAGAGGCTCAGACATGGCCTGTGTCAATCAGTAATACAGGAGGAGGAGGCAAAGAAAAAAGCCATGCAGGCCCCTTCCTCAATTTATCCAGGAGCCAGGCTATGTAGGACAGGACACATCTCTGGGGAGAGACTGCTGAGAATGAGGCAGCATCTTAGGGTGCCAGCAAGGAGAGTTTTATGAAAATGCCCCAGAGCCCAGAGAACCAGAAGGAATATGTGAATCTATGACACAGGAAAGCAGAGCACCCAGGGAGAATGCTGCATCTTTTTCCTTTTTGTAAATTTATGTTCTACTTGAAAAATGTGGGCTGGGATAGAACACTTGCCTAGCACATGTGAGGCACTGGGTTTGATTCTGCAGCACCACATTAAAACAAACAACAACAACAACAAAATAACTAAACAAGTAAAGATATTGTGTCCATCTACAACTAAAAATATTTTTAAAAAAAAGAAAAAGAAAAAATGTGTTCCATAGGGTAGACTCTAAAAATACAAAAAAAAAAAAAAAAAAAACAGTAGCCATTTGTATCTTCTACTATGGCAAGATTAAAATAAAAGAGGCGGGGGCTGAGATAATGAACAAGAGGGATATGTGTTGGGTGGGTGTGACAAACAAGTTACATTAGGTGAAAGACTCTCATGGAGCATCAAAACCCACATTCCCCCCTCCCACTTCTTTCCATCAACCATGGCCCTTCAAACAGATTCCTTAGGATTAGCTTTCCTCCTACGTCTTAGATGATATCAAGGGCAAGCCTCATGATTATCCTAGCTGCCACTTCCCCATTATAAACTATTCTCCACTCATGTTATTTTCAAAAAAGTCTGTTCAGTAACTGTCCTCTCCAATATGATAATCAACATTTTTAAAAGGTATCATAATTAAAGCCCCTAGCATGCAGCTGAGAAGGTGAGATGCAGCTGGCTGCTTCTCTGTACCTCCTCCAACTCATGTCCTCTTTGCTTAAAGACAGTTCTGATTCCAATAGTCATTTAGTTTTTAGTTTTGATGTTTTTAATTGGTGGTAAGTGATGAAGGGCAAGAGTCCTGATACCAGAATAATTCAATTTGGTTGCCACCCTGGTGACTTTGGTGTCCTCTACCCAATTAAGGCAAAAGTTGAAAATGACTTTTTCCTAAATACTTACAGACACTCCTCAGCCTTCTCCGGGGCCTCTCACCAACTGTTCTGTCCTTTCTTCTGCCAGTTCCCTTACTGATGACACCCTTCCACTGCTCATGCAGATAACCTACCAGCTGCCTCTTTCACTTGGCCCACCATGGCTTCTGACAGTTGGAAGACTGCCATCCCCCTGCCTCAGTTCTCTTCTCTGCTGCACAAGTTGCTAAGGCTGACTCCTACCTGTCAGACTCAAGGACACAAGACTATGCCTACCGATCTCAGGCTTTCCCAGTGTAGGTCTCTATAGCCTCTCCCATAAACTTGAAGTAGATGATCAGTTATTATCTCTGCTCCATTTAGAAATCTTGGTAAGTTAATCTGGTACCTAGTTTTGGGATGGATACAATTGGTACCCAATATCTTAAGGAATTGTAGAAATCAAGTCAGACAGCATCCTATTTTATCTGCCTGAGATATGCACTCACTTGAAACCACAGATGGATATATTACCCAGACCTTACATCTTGGTTCATAAAATGAAATTTCATATCCTTTTAATATCTGAAAATATTTTTATTTCATGGTCCCTGTTGAGTAAGCATTTGGTTCAATATAAAGTTCTATCACATTTACTTTTAATGACCTAGTTATGGCATTTAAGCCCCTACAGGCCTGACTGCTAAAAATTAATATTCCTCCAAGTGCCCTCCAGTTATTTCGGGGAGCCCCTTAAACCAGTCTGTGTTCTGCAGCCTCCAGACCTCACTGGGCCTGCTCCCCGCTCCTCTCCCACCTGTCCACACCTGCTGTCCGTGAGGCCTCAGCCTGATTATTACTGTTCACCATGGGATCTAGACACAGGATGCCAGATGCTCTCGAAGCTTCCAGCACATGCTTGCCAACATCACTGTTCCAAGCCGAAATCGAGGAACCACTTCTCTCGGACTGGAAGCTGACTATTTTGCCCACTGGCCTCCCCTAAACAGATCTACCAGCTTTAAACATTTACCAATGCCAAATATCTTTCCACATCTTTAAAGTGTCCCTTCAGTTTCTCTCTCTGCTTTCTGCTGGGGGAGCTCAAATATAAGCTCCCTGGGTGGAACAGTAACAGGACTGGGTGATTTGAAATTCTAATTTTGGCTTGGTGAAGTGGGCAACAGGACTAAAAACAACTTGCACCCATGAGCATCTCAGGTTGCAATCATGTCCATCATTAGTTGAGAGTCACTTCCTTTGCTTAATAGGAAAATTAAACCATCTCCTCACGTTTTTTTTTTTTTTTGTGTGTGTGTGTGCCATATTAGGAAGAAGAGAGACCCAAAGCCTGCATGTGGATTTCTCATGTCTAGGTTCATGCAGACATTGACTCAGATTGAGTTTGATTTATAAAAACCAAATGTGGCTTCTATTATGCATTATTTTCTACGCAGTGCTCTAGAGAGGAAGGTACTATTTCCAGACCCTTTTCATGGATGAAAAAGCTGAGGAATGGAGGGTCAATCATGCAGCTATCACAGGAACTGGCTGGGATTTGAACTTCTGGAACCAAGGTCTTCACCATTTTGTTTAATAGATTCTTTAGTAATGTCAGCTGTCTCTGGTCACCAGGGACAAAGCAATGACTAGGAAGATTTTTTTTTTCTTTCAGCTCAGTGGCTAGTACAACTTCATTTTTCTGTTGCTTGAGAGAGATCTATTGTCTGCACATAATAATCTCAGTATATAAGAAATTAAGGTTTGACTTTGTTCAGGTTGAGTCACATTGTGGTTGAGATACTGCTTCAGAAAAGCTGCCCCAATAATCAGAACTTATGGTGCTCCTCTCATTTTCTTGGTGTGGTTTGTTATTTTTGTTTTATTTTTTTTTCCCAAGCTGAAGATGGCTTTGACCTATTAGAAATGCTGCCCCAGTGAAATTTCAAATGACTACCAGCACAGAAATCAAATGAATCTCAGACTGGTTTCCAGTGAAAATCACTGATATTTAGCCATCAAAATCTGTCTCCCTCTACACCTCTTTTCTTGTACTTAGACATCTAATAAGACTGATGTCTAACATCTTTTTTTATCATTTGAAGGTTTGACCTCTAGTTGGGGTTGCTTAATCCTGAAGTCCAGTTAATGCTACTTCAAGCATCTTAACTAATCTAATCTTGTCCAAGTTAAAAAAAAATGTTTAGTCCTGTTATGATTTAGATAGGAGATATCCCCCTAAAGCTCTTCTTAATGCAGGAATATTCAGAAGAAAATGATTAGATTGTGAAAATATGACCTAATCTAGTTTGGGTGATGATTGTAGGTAAGTGCAGCATGGATGGAGGAGGTGGGTCGCCGTAAGCATGCCCAGGAAGGGTATCCCCGCATCCTGACCCTGTGATGAGTGCACCAACTTTCCTCCAGGGGGCCTTTCCCCAGTGATGTGCTCCCTCACCAATGGAGTCAGCCATCTATGTCCTGAGACCTCTGAAACCCCAAGTCCCAAATAAACTTTCCCTTCTCCAAGTTATTCTTATTGGGTATTTTGGTTACACTGACCCAAATGTTCTCCTGTTTGACATTTTAGAGAGGTAGCATTGTTTTTCCTGCCATAAAAAACTCCTTTGTCCCTCATGAAGAAGTTTGGGAAACACCCCCTCTGCAGCAAAGGAACAGGTAACTCAGATAAAGGATATGCCCAGTTCTATCAGCCAATAGTAAGACTGATTCATTCTCCATTGCCTTCCCTGGAAGAGGATCTTCCACAGGACCTGCCATTACATCTGGTTCTTTATCTACCAACTAGAGTTCAGAGACCTGTACCTCTTTTGCAGCCAGAGACCCTAGAGCACTGACCCTTCCCAGAGACTGTGCAGGGTATCTGGGCCCTAAGCAGGAGCATGGGAATCTGACTGGACAGTGTGCTATGCAGAGTACCAGGAGCCAGAGACACGAATCAGGATTAAACACATAGGAGAGTCGGTGTGATTATGACTAACCTGTCCTATGTTCTTCTCAGTGACACCTTGTGAATCTTTGCTTTTGATCACCTACTTCTGCTCTCACTCATTTGGGGATTTCCCCTCCATTTTTGGCTGATACAACAGTGTCTTGGTTTAGAAATGATGTGTTCCCCCAAAAGCTCATGTGTTAAGCAATAGTAGAACATTTAGAGGTGAAATGATTGGGTTATGACAGAATTAACCTAACCAATGGGCTTACCATAGCTAGGGTGTGGGAGGAGGAGGCAGGTTGTTGGGGTATGCCTTTGGGATATAGATCTTTAGTTTTTGGTGAGCAGAGTAGTCCCTCTCTGCTTCCTGATTGTCATGTCCCAAGCTATTCTCCTCTTCCACACCCTTCTGCCATGATGATCTGCCTCACCTCTGGCACAGAGCAACGGAGCCAGCAGTCTATGACCTAGGATCTCTGAAACTGTGAACACCAAATAAATTTTTCTTGTCAGCTGTTTGGTCACAGCAATGGAAAAGCTGACTAAAACAACTTACACCGTGTATTCCCCAGGGCAGTATGGCTCCCTCAAGAAATGGCAATAAAAGTTCTGAGTAGCTGAAATGAGTAGGCATGAAATTACCAAAGCAGTAATGGGAGATGGGCCCTGTTTAACACTTTAGAGATGATGGAGTATTGCTGAATACTCCTGGTCTACAAAAATACCTAATTCTCTCCTTTGTCTTTTATTGCAGTGTATTAAAACTGTGTGGCTTTGGTTTGATGCTTTACAAGAATAATAGAATATTTCGTACCTGGGAAATGTATTTCTAATTCTTAACCACAGAATATATAATTATGAAAACAGATATGTCATATGTGTCAGTCTGGCTTAGTTAGAGTCTCAGTTATTTAACCAAACACTACTAAGTACTTCTATGAAAGTGTGCAGGCTTGATTACAACTACACTCATTTGTCAGTTATGAGTAATCTAGATGGGCCACATGCAATTGGTTGAAAGTCCTTGAGAACAGAGCTTATCTGGGGAAGATGCAGGTTTGCCAATTAGCAGCAGAGTTTGTTCTCTCTGTTCTCTTTCCTTTCTACCCCACATTTTCCTTTCCTCCTCTCACCCTTCTCCTTCCTTTGATCTTACAGAAAAGTAACTTCTGAAGACCAGGGCATGGACACGCTCCTTTCTATCTTCAATGGAAGCTCTTTATTAACTTACATGGAACAACTAGAAGGTTAATTTTACTATTTTTCCAGAGGGCTTTCCCAGCTCATCCCTGGGTCATTCTTCCAGGGTTGTCCCAGTGGCTCTCTGAAGGTTCACACCCATACAATGACTGAGATTACTACATAGAGTGACCAACCTGCTCAATTAGGTAGTGGGAGCCATTTCTTGCAACAAAGCCCATACACTCAGAATATCCCACCCTAGTCACAGGCCTTGGGCCCCACCCTAGATCCTTCCTTCAAACAGCCTGCCTGGAGTTTGAGCCATATCACCTCAGTCCTAGGATGATGTTCGTACAATTCATTCTGACACACATTTTTGCTCTTCAACATTTCTGCAATTAGGTCTTATAATTGAGTGTAGCTCATGGTTTTGGTTTGTCTGATTTTTGCACTTGATTTCATTTGTTTTTCTGCACATCCCAATGTGTTTTACCCCATTCCCTCTCAGAAAAAAAAAAAAGGCTGTTATCAAATTGACTCATTTGTATTCAAAAGTATCTCAGCATTGACACTTTCACAAAAGATAGAGGCTCACTAAGGAGGAAGAGCCCCAGCATTCCCAGCAGCCCTGATATAAACAGTCACTGCCCCCCGCCACCACCCCCCACCCCGGGAGTTACCCTGATAAGCTTATCCCTGCTCTGGGTCCCCACAGATCCTCATTAACACCAGGAAACCTTGACCTCAGACCAACCCACAGGCTTGAGATTCCTCCATCTCACTACTTAGATTTGACAGGCCTCATTTCATTGCTCTGCATCAAACCTCAGCCATACACCTCTTAATACAAGATTTATCTCAGAAGTCAGATTCAAATATCATGGTGAAATCTATCTTTGTCTTGCATCTTCTACCCCAGGCCTCTGATGGTGTGGGCTTAACCATGAAGTGTGTTGCTGCTGAAGCATCTTTTCTTACTGTTATTTCTGTGAATTTCTCACTTCTACTCCCATAATAAGCTTCCTCTCTAAGGCTGTTTTAGACAGTTTTTATTCACTAGAGATAGCATGACCATATATATGACTTGAGGTCTAAACTAAAACACTCATGAAAAAGAAAGTTATTAATAACCATGCCAGAAAAACATACACATCAGGATGATCCTGGGTATATTAGTCAGAATTCTCTAGAGGAACAGAATCAACAGGAAGAATAATTATAAAAGGGAGACTTCTTAGGTTGGTTTACACGACCAGAAGCTGGATAGTCCATCATAGCCATCTGCAGGTTGGAGAGCTGGAAGAACCAGTAGCTGTGCCATCCAAGAGTCTGAAGCCCCAGAACAAGAGGGATTAATGAGACTTAAGGTTTCTGGGGAATCACTGGCAGAGTCTGCTTTGGAAGAGTGAAGAAGCGAGAGTCTGATATCTTCAGATGATCACAGCAGCAATCAAGAATGTGTTAAAGAACTATTGAGGAGCTTGCATCTGCTGTTTCTTCCTTGCTCTTCCAGCTTTTACTCCATCCATGCCATCATCCTATTGGACAGTGCTGCCCACACCGAGGGAGAGTCTCTATTTCAGTTGGCTATCCCATATGCCAATCATTCCTAGATGCACCCTTACTGACACACCCATGAGTCTCTTAATCATTTGCATCTCCTAATCCAATCAAGTTGATCCAAATTAAACATTACACTAGTTAAACTCAATTCATGTATTCTCCTCAGTGTAAGCCACTTTGGGTAGGAAAAACTTTGCTTTTGGATAACTCATCAACTCCTTATACCCCATAAATTGGGCTATAATTGCTCTTGGATTAGGAGTTCATATTTAGTTCAAGGAGACTTATGGAGAAGTGTGCCATGTAATAAATGGCATAGTCATTGCTGTCTGGGGGAAAGTAACATTAATTAATCATGTGAGCCAGAAGAGTAGGTACCTATTCCCTCTAGTTTTGTAGATGAGGCAAATGAGGTACAGAGAGGTTAAATAATTTTTACAAGGTCATTCTGCTAAGAGGTTGATCTCCTGAGATCAGCCCACATGTTCTGCATTTCCTCTTTCCATTCCCCAGGGATCCCTGTTCTGAAGATTCTTTATTTCAGATGAGAGTGACAGGGTATGGGTAGCTTCCCACTTCTGTGGCTGGAACTCAGAAAAATAAACATCTCTAAATATGCTAAATATAAATAATTATTAAAAGTTTAACATGAGCTCTGGCAGAGGTCACAAACCATACCTATAAAAGGCCAGAGAATAAATATTTTGGGTTGCTAGGGACATATTGTGTCTAGGAAACCATCAATTCTCCTATTGTTAGCATGAAGCAGCCAGGAGACTGTGCACATGTGGCTGTGGTCCAATAAAACTTTATGCATAAAAGCTCTTACCATCTGACTAATTGAGAGACTAACTCTGAAGTTTCACAGTCTAGCATCCATCTCTCCAGGTCAGGACTTTAAAACAAAATTATCTCTGAAAATGCCTTTGATGCTCACAGATGCCAGACTTCTGAGGAGGCTGAACAACACCAAAAATCTGAGGTATAGAAATTGTCACCTCCATTTTCTGCCCCTCCTTCCACATTGAGATAGAAATTTCAATACCAAAATAGGTTTGGCATGTGGGTAATAAGATTGTTTTTCATTTGTAACTGACTAAATAACAAAGTACCAACGACTTTCGGGAACTCTGCTTGTTAACTTCAAATATTCCAACAACAACTTTCTGAAATAAAGCATCAGTTCTGGAAAGCACAAGGCAGCTATTGCAGGGCTTAATGATTAAGTCACATCCTGCAGCCTAGTTATTGCACTAACACAATATGAAGAGGTTTTTGGAGTAAATCAGAAAACCAAGAAATGTGCTTTGCAGGAAGAATAAGATAATCAGTTTTCACATAGGAAAATGTAAAACAAACATATGAACCTCACACTCAAGATGTTTTGGTTCTGAAGTTGAGTTTCCCGATGGAATGGGAAGAGAAGGAACCAAGGAAGTTTTCTGCTCCTTCTGGGAAGTCAGGAAAGCACCAGGATGTAAACAGGGACCCAAAGTGGAACACTGTAGTCCACACTTTGGTGCTTCCAAAGGCCACCTCCTTTTGTACTAAGAGAGGAACATCTGCAAGTGGGAGGGAGATGGTAGGTTCCTGTGAAGTGGCCACAAGCTACCGGCAAATCTGGGTGAAACTTGCCTACAGAGTAGATATATCTCTGGTTGAATTTTCTAATAAAAAAGAAGTTTTTTAAAGTTTTCTTTTAAATCCTTTGTTAGATGAATTTAAAGAAAAGAACTTACATGCTCTTCAAAATGTTTCTTAAATATGGTTGTGACTTAATGACAGGGATATATTCTGAGCATGGTTGGTCAGTTTCATCATTGCACTAACATTGTACAGTGCCCTTATATATACCTGGGTGGTCTAAGGTGAAGCACTCCATGTGGCCTCTTACTGCAATTAAGAGACACAGAAAACCCAAGTTGTATGAGGCTACCGTGATTGCAAAAAAACGTACTCTTTTACAGTAATTGCTTTAATAAGTATAAGGGATATTTTCTGCAATAACAATAAAATGTATAGTAAATACATATGCCAGTAACATTGTCACTATCATTCTCAAGTACTGTGGACTCTACGTAAATCTAAGTGCTATATTTTTATGATACAGGTTTATATCAGCATTACCCACACTCACAATGTGTTGTGCTATGACTTTGTCATGGTTACCAGACATGGAAAAAGTTCCTTAGACAGTGGGAACTTTTCAGCTCAGTAATGATCTTATGGGACAACCATCATACATATATATGGCCTGTCATTGATGGAATATTGTCATGTGGTACACATCTGCAATTACTTTAGAAGTAAAAGACTTAATAAAAAATCAAAGTTGTTCCCATATCATTTTTCTGACTCCCTAGTTCTCCTCGCCACAGGTAACTGCTGTGATTGGTTCTGTTTTCAACATTATAGATATCTCTAAACATACACTGGGATATGTATGTTCCTTAAAAAGAAAGAAAAATGGCAGCAATATTTTGAAAAATTTTAACTTCCCTTTTTTAATATTTATTGGACCCACTCTCATATTTTTTTATATACAACAACTATTTTATTCCCCTTTATTGAATGTATTCAGTACATGAATGTATCATGATTTTTCTTCATGGACATTGGGGTTTTTACAAATTTTTAACATCATACTGTTGTTCTGTGAGTATCTTTGAATATATCTAAGTTCTTATATTTTTTTTTCAGTAATATCAATTTTCTAGGAGTAAAATTGCAAGGTCAGGGAGTATTTCTGTATTTAAAATTTAATAGATTTTTTTTCCAGTTTTTCTCTGTAAAGATAGGCTAGTTTTTATTTCTATTTGAAAAGTTTGGGAGTGTATTTTCCTATATCCTCTTCAAACTCCAAATGGATCTTTGCAAATCTTACATTTAATAAATGTTAAAACATAGCTTTAATTTATATCTCTCATGATAAGACATATTTTTAGCAGCTCTTTATAAGATTAACAGCCCTATTACCCTTAGATACTTAATTTGATGATATTGATTACCAGATGCATGTCATATGGGAATGGAATTAATTGTTGGCCTGTGGTATAAGTTGTAAATACTCATTTCCCAATTTTTCAACTGTAGTTTTGCTTTTGAACTTTATTTTTTGATGTCTAGCAATTTTTGACTATTATCCATTGGAATTTACCTAATGTTTCTGAATTCTCAGATTTTATTGTTCTTATAAATCCTTCTTTATTCTAATACCCTAAAAATACATTCTTTCATCTACACTTTACAAATTCATTCTCTGATCAGTAATATATTCTTTATTAAATATAAAATTCCTATATACATTTGGGCTATTATCAGACTAATTTTCATACTATCTCAATTATGATTTTTACAATAATTTTAAAATCTAGTAGGGCTAGTTCTCTTATATTCGTTAATTTTTTCTTTTGTAGACTGCTTTTTTTTGTTCTACATGAAACTCTAGAATACTATTTTGAGAAGAATTCATAGTAACTGTATTTTCAGAATTATTGCAAATTTGAAGATGTTTGCTGTTGTATTATACCATAATATCAGTTTAGCTAGGTATAAAACACTATTATCACTTTTTACTTCTTAATAATGCTTTACTCACTGCCTCACCAAAATTTCTAATACTATTAAAATATGTTCACATGTAATATGTACATTTATAACATGTCTACAAGTGATAAGGTTCATTTGTGTGTAAGAAGACTATTAATGTATAACTGATCATATAACACTTTCTGCAGACTTTCTGAAGTGTCCTTTTCTAATTTTTAATATTCTAACAACAACTTTCCAAAATCAGGCTCCACCATCAGGAAGGCAAAATGCTGGTACAGCAAGGTCATGCTGTGCCCTGCTACTGTACAACACTGTTGTATGTACGTGAAAGAGTGTTGGTAGGGCAAGAGAATAAAAATCATTAGTCCACTCTCACTTTGTCCATGATGGGAGATTAATTAATTTTACCTGTGTTTCCAAAGGATGCTTCTTAATCTTTGAAATGAAGTCAGTTACTACAATGTATCTTCATCTACCATTCTGTCTTAATTATTTTCCAGGCCCAAAATATCTCTGAAATTTATAAGTTCAAGCATTATTTTATGAAATTTTAACATATAAGCTCTTCAATATTTCATTATCTTACCTTTTTAGATACACTAATATTATGAGTTGGCTTTTATTTATTCTTTAATCTATTTTTCTTACAGTTTATTTAAACATTTTGTTTTATTTAATTGAATTTAATACTTATCTCAATCTGTCTTCATACTTCTTGTATTTTTTTTAAAAAGCCTCCCTTTATGTTTTTGCAAGTACAGCCCTCACATTTTTGTGAGCTTTGTGACTTCATGCCACCACCAGGATGTGCCAGCTCAATATTTCACCTCTTTATATTACCCTTATGTATCTTCCTAGAATGCCTATATCCCTCCTAGATAGGTAGAAACTTTTTTAAAAAATTAAATATAACAACATTATCAAAGTTTATTACTTTTATTTTCTCTTAATAGTAATGTGTCTTGTCAAAATTTTAATCTGTTCTATGGCAACATTCTCTTGGTGAGTGTTCTGACATTTAAAGGAACAAGAGGAGACATCATCCTTTTACTGTCATTTTAAAATCATTGATACTCTTTTTCTGACCTTTACACATTGATTATGTTGACAAATATTTGTGATAGACTCTATGCTAGCTTCTGGAGATCTGATGACCAGAAACCCCAGATAAGACTCCTGATTTCATGGAGCATAAATTCTACCTCATGTTGCTCCTCCATTATTTCTGTGAAAAAAAAAACTGTTCACTTGTCAATATTATTTTGTATTATGTTTCCATCTTTGTAACAAAATACCTGAGATAATGAGCTTTCAAGGAGGGAAGGTTTATTTTGGCTCCCAGTTTCTCTTCAGGGTTGCCTGAGATCATCGCCATTGGGCCTGTGGAGAGGCAACATGTCGTGGCCAGAACACATGGACAGAAGAGGCCAGCTCACCTCATAGCAGCTGGAATCAAAGAGAGACAGAAAGGTGCCAGGGTTCCAATATCCCCTTTGAGAGGATGCTTCTAGTAGTGCTACATCTGGTGATCAGACTTCTAACATATGACCTTTGGGAGACATTTACCCAAACAGACTTACCCAAACAGACTTTACTTAAAATTTCTGATGATATTCCCTCTGCTTTCCTTATTGTCTTCTGTTCTCATGAACCAATTACTATAACCCAGGAAAAGGACAAATCAGTTGGTATTATTTCCTAATTGTACTTAAGAAAATGAAAGTGACTATGACTTCTACTCTTTCAGACCAAGTGAGGTCATCTTTGGGATCCTGTGTAAGTATTCTTCCTTACCAGTGATGTTAACATTCCACTTCCATTATCATAGAGTCAATATTAATACAAAGAAAATCATGTCGAAAATTTTTTTTTAAATCCTCACTGCATTTGACACAATGACTGTGTTAAAAACCTCGTATCGCTCATTGACCCTGTTTTCACCAAGGCACACATTTACTTTGAGATTTATCTCTAGACTTCTGATAACCAAGGCAGTGCTTTAGTATGTCTCACTGAATATAAACTATGGCACCATTACCACAAAGTATGGAGGCAGACTTTTAGAAGAACTGACTTTCCCTATTAAATGTATGCAATTGGCTGGACATGCTGGCAATTTATCGAAAAAATTAATAGGCCCTCTATGTGACATTAAATAGCCTTTTAACAACAGTGCACTTAGATCCCACACCAACTTCCACAAAATAAATAGCACTGAATTGCCTAACAATCAAATAAGGATTTGTCTTCCATTTCAATTTAAATTGCTCTGAAAGATAAGCAAACCTAAAAAGCTAATGGAGAAATAAATCCCTATCTATTATGTTCTATTTGACACATATGTAACCCCAGTTGTCTTTGGGAAAATAAAGTCACATAATTTATTTTGTATTTTCCATACACCACTCATTAAAGCATCCTCAGTAAATAGCACTAAATGGAATACAATCAGGTTATAATATTGTCACAAGTGAGCACAGAGGGAGAAGAACTGGATGTTTCCACAGAGAGACTAACACTTTTTTTGTGCTCTGAAGGATGAAGAAGGGTCGGAGGGGGAATAAGAGTTGATATTTGGAGAGGGCAAGAAAGAAAACTTACTGAACTTGAATCAGATGGCTTGAAATGGCTCACATAACCTAGAACTTATTACCCATGGAAATGAATATATTCACAGAAGGAAATACACAAAGAGAAGGGTGGGATGTTTAATGGCCATTCTATCAATTTATAAAGTCAAGAGATGAAAGAATATAATGGTGAGATCCTCACAAAGTTATAAACACATGGAAGACATGAAGTCTACATTCTTTTCTCTTCCTCTTTATTTATGAGTGTAAAACAATGGGATTTAGGGAGAAAAGCAATAGAAAACAATGAGAATGGCAGTCAAATGGGTGAGAATTAACAGATTACAACATTTGAGCTGACCTGAGAGTGAGGAAGATCCTGTGGGACATAAGACCAACCATCATGATGGAGTAAGAGCAAAGAAGGGTCCAGAGGTGCTAATCATAGCAGTTGGAAGTACTGACCCACCTATTGGCCTACTCTTTCCCAGCAAGAGTTCTTCTCCACATTTGCTATGCTTCTGTACAGGTGTACAGTCGCCATATTGATGTTGACACTGGCCATAGAACTTAATCTGGCCAATGTGAAGTTAGTACATTTCTTACGCCCAGTAGAAGACACAAGAATATTTTGTCAATCAGGTCTTACAGTTTTCCTTCGGCCATGAGAATGGTACATCCCAGGGAATAAATCAAAAAGGGGTTGAACCATAGAATAATATGTGAAGCAGCTAAAGAAATCTGACAACATAAAATGAGGACTTTGTTTTTTTTATTAATGGTTGAATATATAAAGCTAGGCTACCACTTCAGCATAGATTCTGGACTATAGATAAGAAGGAAGCACAGCCAATTCAAAACGAGAACTAGAGACCTTTCTTATGACCCAAAAATGAAGAGACCAATGACATTAGTAAAATTAATTTTGATGCAGGGGAAAATGTAGAGGACTTCAGCATATTATAAAGTAGTTGGGAGGTATGGGCCTGGAGCAGTACATGTGAAATTTTCTTGAGACTTAAAAATGAGCAAAATGAAGTGGTTAGTAAATGGAGTGATGTTGGGTCCAAATCCATATTTCATACCTTTTTGTTTATTTGCCCCAATGGTGGGAAAAATCTGTGGGCTGACAAGAATGATGCAAATTAGGTAGGAAAATTAAGATATTGGTAGATGGGAGTGGGCGGGATTGTAACTCAGCTGTAGAGTGCTCGCCTAGCACATGGGAGGCCCTGGGTTTGATCCTCAGCACCACATAAAAATAAATAAATAAAATAAAGTATTAGGGGAGGGAGGAATAAGAAGAGCAGCAGAATACAACAGACACTAGTATTGCTGTATGTATATACGTGGCCATATAACCAATGTGATCCTGCAACTTGTACATGTGGAAAAATGAGAATTTATACCTCATTTGAGTCAAAGGTATGATATGTCAAGATCATTGTATTGTCATGAGCAACTAATAAAATAAAGATACTTAAAAAAAAAGATATTGGTAGATGGGAATAGGAATGTAGTCCAACTCCTGGGAGCTAGTGCATAGGCAGGTGGATCTTCCTTGGATGGGACAGTGAAGGAGAGAAATGGAATGTCTTCTAGCTCTTAATTACAGCCCAGCTGAGACAATTGATTAAAACACTTAATTCATAATGATCTCAATATGCCAAGTAGCATAATGGAAGTTGACAGTAGGGCTTAGATTTTAGAATAAATGTAAAATGGAGAATGCAAATGATTAGGTTCACTCTGGATTGGGATTTTGCTCATGATAAGTGAGCAAAGAGGCAACAAAGTTGAGCATATTTGCAAGAGTGTGTTTGCTTTCATCCATAGGTAGGCATCCTGTGCATGTAAATTTTTTAAAAAAGAAAGACTAATTAGTGAAGAGATGAGGAGAGATTAAGATAGAAACAGCTGATTGGGTGAAGTACTGCAGTATAGGAAGTTGAACCCAGGATCTGGGAAATCCAAGGGGTTATCTTCGGAGAATTACATGTTTCCATTGGTGATTTCAGATACAATTCAGTTTCTGGAAATGGAGATGGTAGCCCAGGTGCTAAAGTTCTCAGCAAATAAGGAAAGGGACAAGGAGAATAGTAAATGTTTGCAATGGGGAAGAAACAAGGAAGATAACAGGTATTTGGTGTGACAGAATGCCCAGTAACTGTTTTGACCACTATTTTGCTCTACTCTGCATTCTTAAGGAAATTTAGGAGTCTCCTAATTCTCTATCCTAAACTGAAACAAATGTGACACATGGCTCTGCTCTCTTGGCCACTCACTACAGACAATAGCTGTGTCCTCAGGCCAGTCTTCTGTAAAACCATGATTGATTGGGAAATGACATCAATCTTACTTCTGCACCTTAAATCAGTTTCATACATTTTTATACCTGAGTATAAGGTAGCTTGAGTAGTGGGAGTGTCTCAATTATCAGTGTGCTTAAAACTTAACTTAGTTGCTGATTAAAATGCAGATTGGTAGGCTTCTGAAGGGCTGAGTACATTGGGAGAATTGGTAATGTTAACCAAAACCTCCAGTGACTCTGAACAGGAGTAGTTGGGCCACACTTTGATAAAGGCTACTGTTACAGAAGGAAACATGAACTTTGATTGAGGCTTGCACCAACCACTAATGCAGCATGTTCATAGAGATTACATTACCTTCCTGAAACCAGGTATTATATGCAACTGCCACTTATTGATTAGAAGAAATGGGTTATACTTCTTGACACTGTGAGCTCCAAATAACAATTCTTATATTAGAGCTTCATTTCTTGGTCATACCACAGAACAAAGGAAAGCAGTACAGGTTGATAGGGTATCAACAAGATTAGCAGGCTCCCCCAGCTCCTTCCATCCTCCTGCACTACCATCCCAGTACTTCTCCCATCATTTCTAGAACTCTATTCTTCAAAGATAAACTGAATTACAAAAGAATTAAAAGAAGAATAGATTTAAAATGATCATATACACAGCTCCCTTTCTTTTAACTAGTCTTTTTAAAGCCTCTACTGTTCATCTGTATTCATACAACTGGACAGAGGACCCTAGCCAGTTGCAAAGAAGGTGGGAACTAGAGGTATTATTTTAGGTAGCAATGTAGCTAATCCAAAGTTCAAATTCTTTTACCAAAGAACAATGGAGACTGGATATTGGGAGACTCATCTTATTTGCGTTGTGGATAGACCTACTATGTTAGTTTGTTGGGGCTGCTATAACTAAATGCCACAGACTGGGTGGATCAAACAACAGAAACGTACTAGTACACAGTTCTGGAGGCTATAAGTCACAGCATCATCCCTATCTCTGCCTTTGTGTCCCCATGTTGGTCTTCCTGTATGACTGCCTGTGCCTAAGTTTCCTTTTTATGTCAGAACACTACCAATCATTGGATTAGGGACTATTCTGATGACTTCACTTTTTAACTTAATCATCTTTAAGACCCTCTTTCAAATAAGATCTTATTCACTAAGTGTTAGGACTTCATTATGTTTGGAAGGGACATAACTTCATCCCTAATATCAAAGTTGTAATGTTTGTGAACCCTCAAAGCCCGATCCCTCTCCTATATGACCAGTTCTGCTCTCTCCACAAATTGCTTCTAGTCCATGTCAGTGCCTATAGTCTCTAAAATCTGGTTCTCAGAACTAGAACCCCAGTGCCTACATCTCCTGTTCCTGCTATAATCTTGGATTTGAATCAGCCCCGGATTGGCTTCTTATCCAGTTCCCTATCTGCTTCTTCAATACACCACCAGGTCCTTGACCATGCCAGGGCACCTGCACTTATTAGCTGAAGATGGCTTCAGCTAAACTCTGACCACAAACTTGGTCTAATCAGATCTGCAACATACCTGTGGTCCAATGGCACTCCTGGCTGATATGTAGTGCTTTGTTCAATTGTTGTCCAGTTCAGCTCAGAAAGAGAGCACAAGACTCTTGTTGCTAAGCAGGCAGGACTTTTTTTTCACCCTTTGGCTCTTACTTCATAAAAATTTTGTTACCTATGGTTTCTCAAATTGGCTGCTGGGGTGGATTGTGCTGTTTTAAGCAGTAGAGAATGGCATCCGATGGGGATTAAGAAGCCTATGCACTCCTAAGAAACCTGTATCCAGCTTGGATTCACACAGTTTCTGGAAATAAGGGATTGAGAGGAACTCAGGGCAGCTGAGAGAATCTATGAAGAAAGAAGTAGCTCTAAATTAAATATTTTTCAAAGTTTTTCAGGAGGCATAGGTAGCTTGTTAAATATTAAGTAGAGAAATCTCCATCTGACTGTTAGAAGCGCATGGCAAGGGAGCAAACACAGTTTTTACAATTCCTGACATGGTGAGACCGGGAGAGGGACCACAGAGCTGGGATAATTCATTAGGAAAAAAACAGTGGCTTCCAGCAAAAGGTTCACAGATGCTGCCTTCTAATTAATTTTTTTTTAATTTTAGAATACAATTTTACAGACTTTATACCTGCAAATGAATGCCTCACACCACATGGCGCCTCCCAATGAACTGTGAAGGGAAAAGCCAGGGCAGCCTTCAATGCTTTGTGCCCCTGGATCTTCTACTTCCTATTGCCAGAAACCAAAGAAGGGAAAATTTAAATTAAAATAAAACACAAGGAGTCCAGTATGCATTTCCAAGTTGTCTTGGCCAGGAAATGAGATTGTGCTTTTTAAGAAGGCAGAACTGAATTTTATAGGCTGTTTCTTTTGCTTCTAAAAAATGAGTCAGGAAATTTAGAGGGACACTGATCCTTAAACCCAGAGAATTGTCGAGCATGGTGTGGTCAACGTCATCCAAAAGATGGTTGTTTGGGGAATAAGATCAAGAAGAAAAAGTATGACAAAGGCCTGTCATCTTGACCAGATTCACCTTTTCATTCAGTCCAGACATAACCTTAGTGGCCTAATGACCACAATCCAGTAGCCACTAGTAGTTGATCAGAGTTAGGAACTTAGATTTAGTGCACTTCTCAACTTTATGTCTAGAGCATTAGTTTTACTGGGAAAGCAAGATCCTTAAACAGCTGCCTAGAACTTCTCATGGATAATCTAGGAGAGTTTAAAACAGAAGTGATCCAAATTCCTTTCTTTTTTTTTTTTAAGTTTTAGTTGTAGATGGGCACAATACCTTTATTTTATTTATTTATGTGGTGCTGAGGATCAAACCCAGTGCCTCACACATGTGAGGCAAGCACTCTACCACTGAGCTACAATCCCAACCCCCAACTTCCTGTCTCTATGAAAAAAAAATAAGAACAGGAGGATTCTTTTGGTATGAAGTTCCCTGTTCCCCAAAGTAAAACTGCCAATTTATTTTCACCCTGAATGCCTATTTGTGGTTATTGGAAACACACCTGAAATGGCTTGAGAAGTGGCATTATCTGTGAAGAGAAAGACACCTTGATTTATTAGCCTCTCTCATGGGCATGGAGAAGATGAGTGGTCCATATATGAAGGTAGTCATTCCTAAATGTTGTGCAACATGGGGAAAATGAGAACTCAGATTCGGTTTTAGATTGAAGAACTCAGACTCAGTTCCCAAGTCAGAAACCTCTGACTTTTGGGCTGGTATTAGAGGCTGAGAACCTCTTATAAAAAACTCGATGAAGATACTTGTGAAGGAGCTGAATTCAAGAAAATTATGTTTTACTACTGCAACCACTAACTTACCAACCTTGACTTATAGGGCCTAGGAATAGGGGGTGATGGAGAAGCATTTCTACTCTGGGTCATTTCTCAGGATAAAGACTAATGGATGTTGAAACTCTATTATGTTAATGTCATATTAGCTGGTGGCCCTGGAACCCCAGTGATGCCCTTTCTTATCTGCTTCTTTCAATCCAGTTCTGACTATGAAATGGAGAAAATTGTACAACATTGTTTTTCCCTTTTTTTAAAAAAAATATTTTTGATGGACAAATCATTATATGTCCACATTGTATGTGTTATGGCTTGTTTTTTCAGGTGGAAGAACATCTTGGGTACAATAAGATATTTTGGTATACTTATATTTTGTGTTATAGCTAAGCCAAGCCAATTAGCATATGCATCATCTCAGTTACTTATAGTTTATTTTTATGGTTAGCTATTTTTTTGAAATGCATAACACATTATTATCAACTATACTCACATTGCTGTGCAATCACTCTTAATACCTATTTCTCATGCTTACCTGAAAATTGGTATGCTTTGATCAAAAACTCCCCGTTCCATTTTGCTCCAACCCCAAGCTGCTGATAACCATTGTTCTACCTTTACTTCTGTATATTCAACTTTATTGGATTTCACATATGTGTGAGATATTGCACTATTTATCTTTCTGTTCCTGGCTTGTTTTATTTCTGGTCCTAAATTTCCAGATTCATTTATGTTTTCACAAATGATAAGGATTTCCTTGTTTTTTCAGGTGGAAGAGCATTCTTTGTGTATATATACCACATTTTCTTTACCCATTCATCTGTTGATGGACACATAGGTTTTTTTCTATATATTGGTAAAAATTATGATAAATGACTCAATGGACATGGGAAAGCAGATATTCTCTTGCATGATTTAGTTCATTTGGATATACCAGAAGAGAGATTACAGAATCCTATGGTGGTACTGTTTTTAGTTTAAGAAACCAACATACTATTTTCCATAAAATTACACTAATTTGCATTCCTTTTACAAAGCTTGTGTTCCCTTTCCATCTTCTATAGCTCATTTCAGTATATCTCTATGGATAAATTTACATTAGTATTTGTTATTGCTGTTGCTATTATAAAGTGGGTTATTTTCTTTTGTTTTTTAGATAGTTCATTATTAATATATCAAAATGATATTGATTTTTGTGTGTTGATACTACATCCTACAAATTTATTGTGTTTGACTATAAGTTGATATAGTTTTTGATAAGGATTCAAGGTTATCTTTATATAATGTCATCAGTAAATAGACATTTTCATTACTTATCTTTTAGGATGCTTTTTATTTCTTTTTCCTTCCTAATTGCATTGGCTAGGACCTTTACTATTTTGAAAAGAAGTGGAAATAGTGGGCATTATTGATTCCCCCCCCACCCCAGTCTTTGAAGAATATCTTTCAATTTCTCATTGAAAACAATGTTCATGTAGATTTCATTTGTCATATATTGCTGTCATTGTTTTGAGGTTCATTCCCTCTGAACCTGATCAGTTGTCTTTAACTTGAAATTGTATAGAAATTAATCAAATGCATTTACTGCCTGTATTGAAATAATTATGTAATCTTTCTCCTTTTTAATGTATTACATTTATGGATTTGCATAAGATGAACCATCTTTGTACCCCAGAGATAAATCTCACTTGATTATTTGTAATGTTTTTTCATATGTTCCTGAAATTGGTTTGCTGATAGTTTATTGAAGATTTTGCCCATATATCAATCAGGGAAATTGGTCTATACATATATTTTTTTTCTTTTTGTATAATGTTTCATGTTCTTCCTTAGTTTTGGTACCAGGATAATGCTAACCTCATAAAATGACTTTGTGTCCCCTTTACTGGAATTTTTTGGAAGAGTTTGAGAATAACTAGGATTTCTTCTTTAAATGCCTGGTAGATTTCAGCTGTGAAACTGGTTCTGGACTTTTTAGAAGATTTTTTTTAATTCCTGATTTAATACTCATTATTGATCTGTTAAGATTTTATATTCATGATTCAGATTTCATAGGCTATATGTGTTTACTGAGAAGAATATGTACTGGAATGTTGGATGGTATGCTCTGTATATATCTGGTATGGCCATTTGGTCTAAATTATAATTAAAAATATAATATGATTAAAGACCTTTTATAAAAATTATCTGGTTGCAGTGAGGGAAATTAAATTTAAGAAAATGGAAGTACAGAAACCAGGTAGATGACAGTGATGCAGACAAACTCTTAGTACTCAGAGCAGGAGGATAGAGGTGGAGATGGTGAAATGGTAGGAATGGGATGCATTTTAAAGGTGAAGTTCAAAGTCATTGCCAATGGATTGGATGTGGAAGTAGGAATATAAAGCATATCTCACTATTCTAACACCTACATAGGCCTGACTTTCTAGAACTTTATGAACAATTCATTGGGTACAAGAGGAAACCAGGATGTTGTGGATACCTCCAAGATGTCCCATTGCCTTGTGAATGGTACCTTTTTATAATTCTATTTCCTTGAGTATGGGCAGACACATGCTTTTCTTCTAACCAATAGAATATGGAAAAAGTCCCATGCTTATGGCACCTTTGATAAGATTCCATGTGAACAGACTGGAATGGGAGATCCTCCTACTGGCATGAAGAAACAAAAGGCCATATTATGAAGAGTTCTCGGAGAGGCCCAGTAGGCAAGGAACTGTGAGCATACTCTAGAACCTGAGGCAGCATTCAGATGAGAACCAGAAGATGGGTCTTTTGGTTTTACTGCCACAGGGAAGGAAGTTCTGCCCAGAATGTGAATGAGGTAGGTGGGAGTAAATTTTTCTCCCATCTGCATTAAGAAGAAAAGGCAGTCTAGCTAATACCTTAATAGCTTCCAGAAACCTGAGCAGAGGACCTAGCTAAGCCATGCTTGAACTCCTATCTCAAAGAAACTGTCAGACAATAAACTGCCAGTGATAATTTGTTATACTACCAGAAATTATGCAAAAATGATAAGCTTTAACCTTCAAAGGAGAGATGGATCAATCTGTCCTAATATGAGTCACAAAGTGTGGTCTCTTGGCCCAACTCAACACCACTGCATTTCATAAATTATATCAGGGCAGAAGGATGAGGATGAAATTATAAATCTAATTTAAAATAGTGTTTGAAAATCAATTTTCCTCACTGTGTACTATAAAGAGTGGAGCTGCCATCTGGGCTCTGATGCCCCAGGAAGTCTCCATGAACATAGGGAAACCTAGAAGAAAATAAGTGGTGTCCACTGGACATGTCTATCAATTTCCTCAGAGCCCAGCACCCGACTGAAGAGGTAGGAGCCACACTTCCCCATGAAGGCAGTGGTCTCTGTTCAAATTGTTACCCTAGCACCTAGAGGTATTACCCAGGGGAGATGGAATCAAATGGAAGTATACATCATAAATGTGGACACCAAACTGTCTGAACAAACAGGCCACCAGAGTCGCATGGCTTCTTAAATAAACTGTGCTTAAAGCAGTGTGAATAAAATGTAATTTTATTTTTCTCTAATCATATTCATGTGAGAAAATATCTTTCTTCCGTATCAAGCAATGATAGCTGAGACTGTCTCTTCATACTAGAAGAATCTCATTTGAGGTGTTAAAAATTGAATCCAATTTAACTCAACAGGTAAAGATCTTTTCAAACTCCTGTGTTTATCCTTCCTTCTTAACTTGATTCAGAGACTAGGATTCAACAGCAGGGAAGGAAGGCAAGGTCAGTTTCGGGATTTGCATTCACTTGTCACCCATTGTAGCCCTTTTGTCTCCTCCAACCCTGGGAAAGGGGAAAGGAAATTGGAGGAAAACTAAAATGCTATTTGAATAAGTATTTTTAAAAATAATTTGGAACCCATACCCTCTGGATTGGCAGCACCTTAATTGTTAGCTCTTTTTCATAGGCATAGAATCTTCATGGGCTGTTTGGAGAACGCCTCCGTGATCTCTTTTACACAGTGTATCCTGAAGTATATTCTGTAGGTGGCTGCTGGCACACACCCTATGCTCTTGAAGGGCAGCATACCCCAGAAGTATAGACTTCCTGGTAGCAGTCTACTCAAGAATCTTCTACCCCTTGATGCTTCAGGAAGGTGGGCTTGCATTACATGACCCACAGCAAAACTGCATTCTGCACCCACCAAACCTCAAGTGTAATTCCTCTCAGGCAGTTTCTGCTGGTTTCCTCATTTTCTTCTTCCCTTGGTGGATCCAGAAATCTGTCTCTGTACTCACACAGCATGCCAAAGCTCTCAGGATTCCATGGCACATTCTCTATACTTCTCTGTACTCTGCTTCAAGGCTGTACATAAGGACCCGTCATTTCCCCTGATCTGCCAGTACCTTTCTATGGGTGTAGAGCACGATGGTCTCCTCACTAGAATGCAGTCACAAGCTCAGCTGATGGTTCTGGTTCCTCCTGCAATGCATTTTGGGAAAGAGGAAAAACACTCTCTCTTCCTCCCTCTTTTCCTAGAGGTTTCTGTTAAAGGATTTCATTTAATAAATCCGAGACTTAGTTTTGAAAGTTATTTTAAGGTCTTTATTTGCCTCTGGTCATCCTTGAATATAACTACAACTTTGGAGGTATCAGTCACCAATGTATTAAGCAGTCTCTTTTAAAAAACTCCCTTCAAATGTTTCAATATTCACTCAACTTGGCAAGAAAAATAAAAACTTGCTTTCTGCACCCCACTGGGGAGGTGAGGAGAGACAGCCAGATTCTAGACTGCCAGTCAATCCTTAGAAATACAGTCTCATGAGAGGCTGCATTTTTATACAAGGAACATGTAATAAATGCCACAGATGATAATTTTTAGGATAGTCTACAAAGGACTTGAGAAGAGACAAATCTGTTGACTCTAGAATAAATTATTTCCTCTAAATTAATAGAAAATGCTAAGTATCACATAGATAGCAAATCAAACACTGGGCTACACAAATTAATTTGACTTTCTGATTTCACTTATGAAACAAAATATCAGGTAGGCAGCGTCCATATCCTACCATTATAAATGTCAGTGAATAAAACTAATCTGAAGGTAATTTAAGTGGGAAATCAGTTAAGATAAAGTCTCAGATGTCACTTGTGCATGAAAATAGAAAGAAAATAACAAATATTCTGCTTTCTCACCTAGATAAGTGAAACATGAGCAGCACACGTTGTTAGATTCTGTGCTACTCATTAAACATTCAGAATTGGATGGCATGCGTGATATGTATTTTGATGACAGTTAAAAGAAATACCAGCTAACATTCCTCAACAGAAGATTCTTTATTTTAATTTTACTAATTTACTGATCAAGCTAATATGTGTGTTTCAGTTTGTTTGGGCTTGATGCATTTTTCAGTAACAAGTTTTATATTTTTCCTGAGTGATCAGAAGTCAGGATCAAGTGAATACCTAGAGGCAAATCAGTGTACAAAAAATAAAGTTTAAAAACTATCCTGTCACAAACTCAGATGTCTCTTTACTTTAATCCTGTCTTTAATTCTCTTTCACCATCTGCCCTTGAGGATTCCAAGGAAACTGCTCAGATCTACTTTTATTCATATTTCAGTAAAAATGAGCTTTGAAACCCTAAAGAATAAGAATCTAGCTCCCATATGTAATACTATATATGCACATATATGAAATTGTATGTTTCATATATAGTTTATATCAGTTCTTTAAGTTTATCGCTTGGTTTGTTAGTAGACCAACCAGCCATTCTAAAAAATCAACCCATGTTTTGAGTACAGGTGACCTGCTTTTTATGACTAAAAGACCCAGAATTCAAGTGAGAACCCACACCTCTGTTGAGAGCAGGAGGCCCAGGCCAATGTGAACATCTCAATGCTGAGTTTCTGCAGTCATCATGTGGACGTGCCCACTCACTCCCCTATCCACTAATCAGAGGGCTAGGCCCAGATTGCCCCTCTGGGAACCTGAGATGGGCCAAGAAGGGAAATCTACTTATCAGAGCCTCCCCAACACAAGACAGGCCATATAGAGGTGACCAACTATTGATAGGAACATTCTTCTAAGTTAAGTCAACTATAGACCACATCATTTCAAAATAAATTTTTTTTTCTGGTAACAAAAGTTATATAATCTCACAGAAGAAAAATTTCAAGGTACCAAACAATTAGGAGCCAATAAACCTCATAATTCTACTTTCTAGAAACCCCAGTGGTATATCAGAGATAACTAGTTCCAAGCAATTTTTTCTTGCATACATAACCATAAAACTATATGACCATGTAATCATATTCTACATAGTATTATGTACAGTATTTGTATTAAAATGTTTCCAAATTATTTAAGTTTAGTGATGCATGATATTGTAAGGATCAAGTATCATTTGATTCTTTACTCTCAACAAATATGTATTGAATACCGACTCTGTCAGGATATGTGCTAGTCCCTGAGAGTATAAAAATTTACAAGATGTGTTTTCTTTTTACAAGTGTCTTATACTTCCCTTACTAAACAGTAGTGAGTGAAATAATTGTCAATGATTCAAAAACACAGACATATAAGCAAAGAAGATTTCTACAATATGAGTAAGTGAAAAACTGGAAACAGAAGTATCTGACACTAAAGAATTAATTTCTCTCTTAGTCTCTTTCAGTTCAGAGTCCTGGTTTGCTATTCTCAGTTATTAAAACATATTTAATAGTTATCACGTGGTGAAGATACTTTGGATTGTTACAATATGTGATAGGGACATTGACATGGATGGGGAAGTCAGGGTGAGGAAAAGATCACTGTGCCAAGATAAAGACAATGGCTATTTTATCTGTCTGGTGGCAATGAGGGTGAGTAGGTTTGGGCTTCAGAGACACCCTTCCAGCTACACTGAAGAAACTGGGTGGCAGCCCAAGTGAAGTCAGGAGATGTATAAGAAACCAGTTTCAGGGATTCATAAAAGATTGGTTCCAAGATGATTTGTGTATAGTTGTCATGGAACTAACTAGAGGGGAAGGTATCATCTAGGACTGTGGATTTCTCAGACACAGAACTGCTGAGAATATAAAGTCAAGAGAGCTTAAAATAACAAACCAGGACATGTGAACTGAAACAGAGGGATGAAGAGAGGAACTAATTCCTTAGTGTCAGATACTTCTGTTTCCAGTTTTTCACTTACTCATATTGTAGAAATCTTCTTTGCTTATCTGGTTAATGTCTTAAGGCATAGCACTTAAAATGGAAGGATCAAATGATACAGGCATTGTAAAGATTACAAAGATATGCTCTGTTTGCTCCAATAAAAGCTATATTTCTTAAGCATATTTGGATATGCATAGCTTCTCCAGCATTCAGTTTTTTCTTCTAAGTAGATAATCCTAAATTGTTCTACTGTGCATTTCTTTGATTCCTAATAAACTTGCCTGAGACTGGGGGTTTTGTAATATTTTCAGTTAACTTATGTTCATGTCCCTTGCTCATGTTTCTTCCCTAAAATTTTGAAGTTTTCCTCATTAGGAAAATCGATTTACATATTATGCATACAAGTACAATGGAATTGTTGTGAAATAATTTTCCCTTCTGATATCTGTCTTTTAGTTTCTTTATCTTCAAACACAACATGGTAATTACACGGTCAACCCTACTGGTATTTTCCTATTTATATTCCTATTCTTAGAGTACAACCTTCCATTTGTAAACTTTTCTTTAGAAACTATCTTTTCCTTAATGTTTATAGATTTTCTTGTTCATTTTATTCAATCTGTAACTAATTCTGATGGTGGCTTGTTGTCAAAATCTAATATTTTTCCTATCACTTTTCTGCCATGGACATTTTGGGGGTTGTCTATTTATCCCCATTTCCCTTCTCTGGGGAACTTCCCATGCTGTCCTCGAACTCACCAAACCACAGGGCCACCTCAGTGTTTTCATATTCTTGTACAACTCTGCCCTCCTCAGGCCACAGCGAATCTATTAAAAAATGAGCAATTGGCAATCAATTCCTGGGATTTTTCAAACTAAAACTGACAAGGTAAGCCATTCCCTATTTGGTTGAAACTTACAATGTAGAGCATGGGCCCATCAATAACTAAAAGAAGAAATAAAATCTTAGCACTTGTATAGCATCTTAAGTAAGGATAGATCTACCATGAGACAAACAGAAGTGAGGGTGGGTCGCTGGCCCTGTGGACGTACAGGTTCTGGTATTTGAATTTATCAGCCTTTGAAAACTTCCTCAAACTCATGATTCAATCATAATTTTTTTCTACTGTAGTTCAAGGTTAGATGAGTTCTCATCTTCAGAAGGATGTCTTCCTTGTTGTGAGCATATGTGTGTTTTGACTTTATTTTTAAATATTTTTTTTCCTTTTTTTTATTATGTATCATCAGGGTTGTTGTTCCTGTTTCTTAAAAAATCCTTTCTTACATGCAATATTAATTTGTTTTGGCTTTACATGTGAATTTATTTTTGTAGTATATAGGAAAGCCTTTCTGTTTAATGATTTGAGTTTGAATGAGGACTCTTTCAGCTGAGTCTGCTCAATCTGGAGGCAAAAGAACTGGACCATCCAATACTCTGCTGGTGTTTGACATCTCAACATACTTTTTTCACCTAATCATGTGTGTCCTCCACCTTCAGGATATGTGGCATCCCTCAGAGCCCTTCCGTTGAAAGAATCACTTGGGCATCTATTTCTCTGCTCACCCATTGATCTTTGTTAATTTAATGCCCCTAATTTAATAGAACATTTGAGGAGATTCTCACCAAAATATTTGAATAGGAAGATGTACCAATAGTTTTGCTCATTAAAAAACTACCAAAAGACCTAAAAAGAGCATACTACAGGGATACAGCTACATCAATGTTCATAGCAGCACAATTCATAATAGCTAGACTGTGGAACCAAACTAGATGCCCTTCAATAGATAAATAGGTTAAAACAAATGTGGCATTTATACACAATGAAATATTACTCAGCACTAAAAAATAACAAAATCATGGCATTTGCAGGGAAATGGATGGCATTAGAGCAGATTATGCTAAGTGAAGTTAGCCAATCTCCAAAAAAAAGTGCCGAATGTCTTCTTTGATGTAAGGGGGGCGACTCAAAACAGAGCAGGGAGGAAGAGCATGAGATGAAGATTACCATTAAACAGGGACAACTGGTGGGAGGGAATGGGAGAGAGAAGGGGAATTGCACAGAAATGGAAGGAGATCCACATTGTTATACAAAATTACATATAAGATGGTGTGAGGGGGAAGTAAAAAAAGAGAGAGAAATGTGTTACAGTAGATGGGGTAGAGAGAGGTGATGGGAGGGAGGGAGGGGAGGAGGGATAGAAAGAGGATAGGAAGGGCAGCAGAATACAACAGACACTAGTATGGCAGTATGTATAAATGTGGCTATATAAACAATGTGATCCTGCAATCTGTACATGTGGAAAAATAAGAATTCATACCCCATTTGAATCAAATGTATGATATATGATATGTCAAGATCATTGTAATGTTTTGAGCAACTACTAAAAAATTAATTAATTAATTTAAAAAAAAACTAAGGTTTAAAAGACTTGTAGTAGTGTTAAATTTCATCACATTAAGCCACCACTTCATTGCCCTTATCTGCAAAATAAGAGTAATACTTCCCTGCTCAAATTAGTGAGTTGTGTTAGGGATAATGAGATGATCAGGTGTAAGCTCTTTGCCAATTATACAGTGGTATATAAAGATGAATTGCTTGTAAAACATTCTCTTTATTCAATGATTGACTGAGAGCAGATCACAGGAAGTATACCCTGGTTACAAACAGGACAATGGTTTTCAGAGCACAGCAGCTGGGGCCTTGGCTAATTAAGATCCATGACATTCAATGTCAGGAAGGCTCACTGTTGTGGCCACCACAACTATTGATGCTTTTAGTTTATCTCTATGATCCACTAGAATTAATTTTGTGGGGCTGTTTGGAAGTTTCAGGGGAGAGAGCAAACATAAAAAAAACAAAAGTTCAAATCCCAAATGCTTTGCCAAGTAATGCCAGAGTTATGTTTAACTTCAATGAAAATGATTTTCATAGAAGTATTCCCAACCATTCCATGAACACTTCTTATGCAAAGTCAGTTGTTTGTAATTGTGCTTCAAAAATATTGATATATCTTGGCACAAGAACCCAAGAATAGATATATCAACAAACACTGAATGGTTAAGCACTAGATTACAAAAAATGATAAAATAAATACATTGGTTTGAATTAGGTTCCTTTTTTATATACCTTTCAAAACACTTATTAACATGTATTACAAATATTGATGGAGCTCAGTGTGATATTTCCATATATGTATACAGCATGCATGGATAAAATTCAACTTCACTCCCCCAACTCCAACCCTTCCCAATCTCTAGTACTCACAATTCTACTTTCAGGTTAATTTTTCTTTAGCTTCTATATATGAAAGAATATGCATTACTTATCCTTCACACTTATTTCCCTTAACATAATGCCCTTGAGTTACATCCATTTTGCTAAGAATTATAGGATTTTTTCTTATGTTTGAGTAGTACTCCATTGCATATATACCATAATTTCTTTACCCATTCATCTGTTGATGTGCACCTATGTGATTCTATATCTTAGCTATTATGAACAATGCTGCAATATACATAGGCATGTAGATGTCTCATTGGTATGCTAGTTTCATTTCCTTTAGATATATATACCCCAATCTTGAAAAACTGGATAATAAACTACATCTAATTTTAGATTTCTGAGAAAAATCTATATTGTTGTTCATAATGGCTGTATTAATTCTCATTCCCCTATTAGTGTACAAGTATTCCACTTTCTCTGCATTATTATCAGAATTTTAATAAATATTTTATAATACCTGTTGTAACTAAGGTGTAATGATATTTCATGGTTTTGATTTGCATTTCCTTATTGACCAATGGTATTAGGCAAGTTTTTCATATTTGTTGGTCATTTCTTTTTGAGAAGTGTCAATTCATTTGCCCATTTTTTAAATTATTTACCCTCTGTCACATGAATAATTAGCATATATTCTCTCCCATTCTGTTTTTTTTCTTTGTTGATTCTTCCTTTGCTTTGCAGAAGCTTTTAAATTTGGTGTAATTCTGTTTATCAATTTTTGCTTTTTCATGTTCTTTTGAGTTCTATCCAGAAAATCGTTGCTTCTACCAATGTCTTGAAGTGTTTCCCATAAGTTTTCTTCTCATATCAGAATTGCTTTAAGTAGTTTGAGAGATTCAAGTCTTATATTTAGCACTTGATCCATTTCAACTTGATGTTTTTTGTCCAGGATGAGAGAGAAGGCTCAATTTTATTTTCTGCTTGTGGTTATCCAGTTTGTTGAAGGGGCAGTCCTTTCACCATTGTGTGGTGTTAATTAAGCACCTTTATCAAGAACCAGATAGCTGTAGATATGCACATGTTTTACTTAGATCTCTGTCCTGTTCCACTGTTCTGTTTCTGTTTTTATGCCAATACTATATTTTGGCTACTCTGGATCTGTATATCCTGAAATCAGGTATCGTGATGACTCTTACTTTGTTCATTTTGTTAAGATTCCTTTGGATATTCACGGTCTTGTGTGCTTCTGTATACATCTTAAGGTTGTTTTTCTTTGTTCTATGAGAATGTCATTAGCATTTTCATGGGAATTGAATTTGTAGATCCCTTCAGGCAGCATGGACATTTTAACAATACCTCCAATCCACGAATATGGGAGGTCTTTCCAACTTTATCTTCTTTTCATCAGTGTTTTGAATGTTTAATGTAGAGGTCTTTTATTCCCCCAATTAAATTTATTTCTAGGTGTTTTTTGTAGCTATTGTAAATGAAATTGATTTCATGATTTCTGTCTCAGCACATTAATTACTGACATTTAGACAAATCATTGGGGTTTTTTGTTTGTTTGTTTTGTTTTCTTGAGTATTTTTTTTGTTATTGTTGTTGATGATTTTTGTATTTTACTTCACTGAATTCATTTGTCAAGTCTAATGGTCTTGGTAGAATCTCTTTTTCCTACATATAATGTTATATCCAAACAATAATTTGACTTCTCTTGATATTAGTATGTATTTTTTTTCTCTTGCTTTGTTGCTCTGGATAAAACTTACAGTACTATATTGAGTAAAATGGAGACATTGGACACTTTGTCTTATTCCTGATTTTAGAGAAATGCTTTCAGTATTTCCCTAGTCAATATGATATTACTGTGCATTTGTCATACATAGCCTTTATTATGTGGAAATATGATCCATCTATGTCTAATTTATTAGGAGATTTTATAATGAAGGGATGTTGAATTACATGAAATGCTTTCCCTGAATGTATTGAGATAATCATAATCAAATTTTGTGCTTCATTCTGATGACAGGGAATATTGCATTTATTGATCTGTGTGTTTTGAAAATATCCTTGTCTCACTGAAATGAAACCAGCTTGGTCATGGTGAATGAACTTCTTGATGTGCTGTTAAAATTTTTTGTATCTTGTTGAAATTTTTTGTATCTATGTTCATCAGAGATATTGGTCTTTGTTTTTCTTTTTTAGCTGTAGCCTTTATCTGGTTTGGATAACAGAGTCAATTCTGGCTTCATATAATAAGTTTGGAAGTTTTCCCTGCCTTTGAATTGTTTGGAATAGTTTGAAAATTGGTGATAGTTCTTCAAAAGTTTACCAGAATTCAATAGTAAAACCATCTAAAGTTTACTTTCTTGAAGTATCGTTGTCTGGTTTTGATGTCATAGTTACAGTAAATTAATAGAGGAGTGTTTCCTTCTTTGTTCATGGAATAATTTAAAGAAGGTTGTTTTATTTAATTGTTTATTAGAACTCAGCTAAGGATTCATCTGGTTCTGAGCTTTCTTTGTTGGAAGGCTTTTAATTGTCTTTCAATCTCACTGCTTGGTATTGGTATATTTAAATTTTTCTGTATTCCTATGATTCAATGTGGGTAGGTCATGTATGTCTAGAAATTTGTCAATATCATCTATATTTTCTAGTTTATTTGAAGAAAAAAATTTTAAAGAGTTTCTAATGATCCTCTGGATTTCAGAGACATCTGTGGTAAAAATCTCCTTTTTCATCGTTATTATTTTTTTAATTTGGGTCTTCTTTTTTTTTTAGTTTGGTTAAAGGTTTACCAATCTTGTTTTCAAAGACCAACTATCTGCATTAATCATTTTAATTGTATTATTCTCAGTTGCATTAGTTTTGTCTCTGATCTCAATTATTTCCTGTCTTAAATTGATTCTGAAATTAGTTTGGTCTTGCTTTTCTAGGACCTTGAGGTATACCATTAGATTATTTAAGGCTCCTCCCACCTTTTCATGTGGACACCCAATGCTATAGTTTCCTCTTAAAATATTGTTCAGACAATCTCAGAAATTTTGATATGTTGTATCTGTTTCTTCTATTTGTCTCAATATATACCAAAAATGTGAGATATATATAAATCAAAGGAGAAAAGGAGAAAGCAACACACACACACACACACACACACACACACACACACATTGCTTTCTCCCCTGATTGCTTCTATGACTCAGCCTTTATTTGAAAGCAAATTATTTAAGTACCGGGTATTAAAATATTTTATTTTTATCTTGTTATTGATTTCTAACATCATTTCATTATGAGGTAAAAGGAATTAAGTTTACCTTTTTGCATTTGCTGTGACTTACTTTTTGTCCTAAAATATAGTTATTTTAGAGAATGTTTCATGTGCATGAGAAAGTGATTTTCATGATTGCTTGAAGAAACATTCTACAGATTTCTCTAGGTACATACAATTGATGGTATTTTTTTATTTCTGAAAGTCTTAACTTATGTCTGGATGATTTATCTATTGGAAAGATAGCTGTGCTGAAATCACACAATATTTTGTTAGGATCTATTTGATTCTAAATTGACCAGGGTTTTTAATGTAGGTAATTATACTAATATTCAGGCATAAATACTTGTAATCATTTTATCTTGTTCTTCAGTGATTCCATGAATCAGCATGTATTCACTACCTCTTTTGGTCAATTTTGGCTTGAAGTCTACTTTTTCATATATGAGAGTAGCTACTCCTGCTTGCTTTGGTCTTCATTTACATGGTATACAAATTTCCTTCCCTTTACCTGTAGCCTGTAGATGTTTTCACCTGTAAGACTTTCTTGTAAATGACACATTATAGGGCTTTTTTTAAAATCCATTCATAAAAACTAAGTCTTTCAGAGTGTTTAGACCATGTGTATTCAACTAGATTTAGTGTTTGAATTCTTAAAATTTCTGCTGAACATTGAATATTTTTATTTCATCTTCAATTCTACAGGAGAGTTCTGCTAGATTTAACAATCTTGATTGTAACCTCTTATCCTTTAGGGCCTGGTTTACATTATTTCAAGCCTTCCTTGCTTTTTTACACTCAAGGTTGAGAAATCAGAAGAAAGTTTAACTGACTTATATCTAAATATCATTTTTATTTGCAGCTTTAAAAATTCTATGCTTCTGTATATTATCTATTTTAATTGCAATGTGTCTCAGAGAGGACCTTTTCTTATCTTGTTTATTTGGGGTTCCAAATGCATCCTGTGTTTGGATTTATATATCATAACTAAGGTTTGGCATATTTTATGGTATTTCATTGAAAAAGTTTTGCATTCTTTTAATTTGTATTTTGTGTTTTCTTCTTCACCAGTAATTCTTAGACATGGTCTTTTAATGTTATACACCTATGTTGGTTCCTTAGTTTCCCTATTGTGAATTTATTGAATAGTCTGATTTATTTCAAGATTTATTGAAAAGTCAAAGTCTTTTTTTTCTTTTGTTTTGGCACCTGAATCAGTGTTTAATTAAACAGTTTTATCACCCAGTCAGTACAAAAAAACCTTAGTTTCTAAAATCAAAGTAGACCACGTAAACCTTATTCTTTAAGAGGAAGAAAAAAGAGGAAGATAAACAGCTTAGACTCAATGCAAGAGGTTATTTTTTAAAACTATTTTTATTTGTTTTTATTTATTTATTTATTTATTTATTTTTTTTTTTATCAAGATTAGCTTTAATTTCTTATGCACATGTTGAAATGCTGATACTGAGGGAAAAACTGAATTTTTTGTTCTAGCATTGTAGAAACAAGGTCTGGAATCAGACATTTACAATTCTCCTAGGTAGACATGGATTTTGAATAACCCTGGTAAGGGGAAATTGGGCAGAAGGAAGGAGAGGAAAGCCTAGTCCAGAGCTTTTATTACTATTAGTAATAAAAGCTTTTTTTTTTTTTAAATTTTTTTTTTATTGGTTGTTCACAACATTACAAAGCTCTTGACATATCATATTTCATACATTAGATTGAAGTGGGTTATGAACTCCCAATTTTACCCCAAATGCAGATTGCAGAATCACGTCGGTTATACATCCACAATTTTACATAATGCCCAATTAGTAATTGTTGTATTCTGCTACCTTTCCTATCCCCTACTATCCCCCCTTCCCTCCCCTCCCCTCCCTTCTTCTCTTTCTACCCCATCTACTGTAATTCATTTCTCTCCTTGTTTATTTTCCCATTCCCCTCACAACCTCTTATATGTAATTTTGTATAGCAATGAGGGTCTCCCTTCATTTCCAGGCAATTTCCCTTTTCTCTCCCTTTCCCTCCCATCTCATGACTCTGTTAAATGTTAGTCTTTTCTTCCTGCTCTTCCTCCTTGCTCTGTTCATAGTTGCTCTCATTATATCAAAGAAGACATTTGGTATTTGTTTTTTAGGGATTGACTAGCTTCACTAAGCATAATCTGCTCTAGTGCCATCCATTTCCCTGCAAATTCTATGATTTTGTCATTTTTTATTGCTGCATAGTACTCCATTGTGTATAGATGCCACATTTTTTTTATCCATTCATCTATTGAAGGGCATCTGGGTTGGTTCCACAGTCTAGCTATTGTGAATTGTGCTGCTATGAACATCGATATGGCAGCATCCCTGTAGCATGCTCTTTTAAGGTCTTCAGGGAATAGTCCGAGAAGGGCAATAGCAGGGTCAAGTGGTGGTTCCATTCCCAGCTTTCCCAGGAATCTCCAAACTGCTTTCCAAATTGGTCATACCAATTTGCAGTCCCACCAGCAATGTACAAGAGTACCCTTTTCTCCACATCCTCACCAGCACTTGTTGTTGTTTGACTTCATAGTGGCTGCCAATCTTACTGGAGTGAGATGGTATCTTAGGATGGTTTTGATTTGCATTTCTCTGACTGCTAGAGATGGTGAGCATTTTTTCATGTACTTGTTGATTGATTGCATATCCTCCTCTGAGAAGTGTCTGTTCAGATCCTTGGCCCATTTGTTGATTGGGTTATTTGTTATCTTATTGTCTATTTTTTTGAGTTCTTTGTATACTCTGGATATTAGGGCTCTATCTGAAGTGTGAGGAGTAAAGATTTGTTCCCATGATGTAGGCTCCCTATTTACCTCTCTTATTGTTTCTCTTGCTGAGAAAAAACTTTTTAGTTTAAGTAAGTCCCATTTGTTGATTCTTGTTATTAACTCTTGTGCTATGGGTGTCCTATTAAGGAATTTGGAGCCCGACCCCACAATATGTAGATCAGAGCCAACTTTTTCTTCTATCAGACGCAGAGTCTCTGATTTGATATCAAGCTCCTTGATCCATTTAGAGTTAACTTTTGTGCATGGCGAGAGGAAGGGATTCAGTTTCATTTTTTTGCATATGGATTTCCAGTTTTCCCAACACCATTTGTTGAAGATGCTATCCTTCCTCCATTGCATGCTTTTAGCCCCTTTATCAAATATAAGATAGTTGTAACTTTGTGGATTAGTCTCTGTGTCCTCTATTCTATACCATTGGTCCACTCGCCTGTTTTGGTACCAGTACCATGCTGTTTTTGTCACTATTGCTCTGTAATATAGTTTGAAATCTGGTATCGCTATACCGCCTGATTCACACTTCCTGCTTAAAATTGCTTTTGCTATTCTGGGTCTTTTATTTTTCCATATGAATTTCATGATTGCTTTATCTATTTCTTCAAGAAATGCCATTGGGATTTTGATTGGCATTGAGATACACATGACATTAGAGTGTATTTTGAAATATTATTCATACTTTGGAGTACAACCCGTTCCAAGGATCCCATTCTTGTAGTTGTACATGATGAGGAGTTATACTAGTCATGTATTCATATACGAACAAAGCAAAGTTATGTCCAATTCATTCTACTGTCTTTCCTATTCCCATCCCTTCTCTCTTCCTTTCATTCCATTTGTCTAATCCAGTGAATTTCTACTTCCCCTCCCTACCCTCCCTTGTTGTGGGTTAGGATCCACATATCAGACAGAACATTTGGCCTTTGCTTTTATGGGATAGCTTATTTTATTTAGCATGATATTCTCCCGTTCCATCCATTTACCAGAAATTGCCATGATTTCATTCCTCTTTATTTATATGTAATATTCCATTGTGTATATATACCACATTTTCTTTATCCATTCATCTTTTCAAGGGCACCTAGGTTGGTTCCTTAGTTTCCCTATTGTGAATTAAGCTACTATAAATATTGGTGTGGCTTCCTCCTGTATTATAGAGATTTTAAGGCCCTCCAGTACAAATGGAAGAGTGGGATTACTGGGTCAAATGGTTCCATTCCAAGTTATCTAAGGAATCTCTACACTGCTTTCCATATGTTTGCACCAATTTGCAGTCCCACTAGCAATGTATGAGTGAGCCTTTTCTTCCCACATTCTCACCCACATTTATTGTTATTGTATTCTTGATAATTGCCATTCTGACTAGAGTGAGATGGAATATCACTGTAGTTTTAATTTGCCTTTCTCTAACTGCTAGATATGTTGAACATTTTTTCATATATTTGTTACGATTCATATTTCTTGTATGAAGTGCCTGTTCAATTCCTTTGCCAAATTATTCATTGGGGATTTCTTGTTTTGTTTTTTGGTGTTTAGTTTTTTAGTTCTTTGTATATCCTGGATATTAATGCTCTAGCTGAGGTGCAGATGGCAAAGATTTTCTTCCATCTTTAGGCTCTCTGTTCATGTTTTGATTGTTTCTTCTGCCATGAAGAAGCTTTTTAGTTTAACACTATCCCATTTATCAATTCTTGATTTTACTTCCTGTGCTTTGGAAGTCTACAGAGGAAGTCCTGAGCCAATATGAGGGAGAGTGTACCCTAATTTTTCTTCTAGTAGGTGCAGGGTCTCTAGTTTAATCCCAGTCCTTCATCCACTTTGAAAAAAAAAGTTCAATTTAAATCGACTACATATAGATTTCCAGTTTATCTAGCACCATTTGTTGAAGAAGCTATTTTTCCTCTGATGTATGTTTATGGCATCTTTGTCCAGTGCAAGATGACTATATTTATGTGGGTTTGTCTCTGTGTCTTCTGTTCTATTGGTTTTCATGTTTACTTTGGTGCCCATACCATGCCATTTTTGTTGCTATAACACTGTTGTATAATTTAAGATCTGGTATTGTGATGCCTCTTTCTTCACTTTTCTTGCTAATGATTGTTTTGGCTATTCTGGGCTTCTTATTTTTCCAGATGAATTGTATGACTGCTTTTTCAATTTCTATAAAGAATGCCATTGGGATTTTAACAGGAATTGCTTTAAATCCAAATAGCACTTTTGGTAGTATGGCCATTTTGACAATATTAATTTTTACCTGTACAAGAACATGAGGGATTTTTTCCATTTTCTGAATTCTTCTTCAATTTCTTCCTTTAGTGTTCTGAAGTTTTCTTTGTAGAGTTTTTTCACCTCTTTTCTTAGATTGATTCCAGTATTTTTTGAGGTTATTGTAAATGGGATAGTTTTCCTGATTTTTCTTTCAGCTGATTCATCCTTGGTATGTAGAAATGCGATTTGAGTATTAATTTTACATCCTTTTACTTTCCGGACTTCATTTCAGGTCAAGATGATTTCTTGTGGAGATTTTACAGCTAATAGGGAGAGTTTGAGCTCTTCTCTATCTAGATCCCTTTATTTTTGTTCTTTTATCTAATTTCTCTGACTAGGGTTTCAAGGACTATAGTGAATTGGAATGGTAAAAGAGACCATCCCTGTCTTGTTCTAGTTTTTTGAGGGAATGTATTAAATTTTTCTCCATTTAGAATGATGTTGGCCTTGGATTTAGCATATATAGCTTTTACAATGTTTAGATATGTTCTTATTATCCTTAGGTTTTTTAATGTTTTGAGCATAAATGTGTGTTGAATTTTGGTTTTGTTTTTTTCTGAATCTACTGAGATCATTATTTAGTTCTTTAAGTCTACTGATCTGATAAATTATGTTTATTCATTTCTGAATGTTGAACCAATATTGCATCCCTGGGATGAAATTCACTTGATCATGGTGAACTATTTTTTCAGTGTTTCCGCATGCAATTTGTCTTATTAAGAATTTTGCATCAATATTCATCAGGGATATTGGTCTGAAGTTTTCTTTCCTTGGTGTGTCTTTGTCTGGTTTAGCTCTCAGGTTGATACTAGCTTCATTGAATGAATTTGGAAGCATCATTAAATAATTTTAGAAGTATTGGTATAAGTTGTTCTTTGAAGGTCTGGTAGAACTTGGCTGAGATCCATCAAGTCCTGGGCTTTTTGTTGGTGGTGGTGGTAGGCTTTTGATGGTGTCTTTAATTTCATTTCTTAAAATTGATCTCTTTAAATTTTCTGTGTTCTTCTGATGCAATTTGGGTAGGTCATATATTTCTAGAAATTTGTCAATGTCTTCATGATTTTCTGTTTTATTGGAGTATAGATTTTCAAAGTAGTTTCTGAATATCATCTCTATTTCAGTAGTACCCATGTTGATATTTCCTTTTTCATTACAAATTTTAGCGAATAGACGTCTGTCTTTTTTTCTTTGTTATCTTGGCTAAGGGTTTATCATTTTATTTATTTTGTCAAAGAGTAAAATTTTTATTTTGTTGATTTTAATTGTTTTTGTTGTTGTTGCTATTTTCAATTTCATTGATTTTTGACTCTGATTTTAACTATTTCCTGTCTTGTACTGCTTTTTGGTGTTGATTTGTTCTTTTTCTAGGACTGTAAAATGTAATGTTATTACTTTTGTGACTTTCTATTCTTTTAACTAATGTACTCAGTCCAATGAACTCTCTTAGAACTGCCTTCATAGTGTCCCAAAGATTTAATTATTGCTATTCTCATTTACCTCTAAGTATATTTTATTTTATCCCTGATTTCTTCAAATATGCATTAGTTTTCAATAGTGTATTATTTAGTCTCCAGGTAGCTTGTGTTTTTTAATGTTATAGTTGATTTCAAATTTCATTCCATTATAATCTGATACAATGCAAGATATTGTGTCTATTTTTTTTTTTTTGGTATTTGCTAAGAGTTGCTTTGTGGCCTAAGATATGGTATATTTTAGAGAAGGATCTTTTTGCTGCTGAGAAGAAAGTTTATTCAGTCATAGATGGATTAAATATTGTATATATGTCTGTTAAGTCTAAATTATTAATTGTACGTTTTAGTTATATAGCCTTTTTGTTTGAGGATCTATCCAGTGATGAGAGAGGCATGTTAAAGTCTCCCAGTATTACTGTGTTGTGTTCTATTTGATTCTTGAAATTGAGAAGGGTTTGTTTGATGTAAGTAGGTGCTCCACTAGGCATAAATATTTATGATTATTATGTCTTGTTGATGTGTAATTCCCTTAAGCAGTATGCAATGACCTTCTTGGTCCCTTCTGATTAATTTTAACTTCAAATACACTTTATCTGATATGAAGATAGAAACCCCTGCTTGTTTATGAAATGCCTATGAGTGATATGCTTTTGTTTTTCATCCTTTTACCTTCAGCCTGTGAATTTCTTTGTTTATGTGGTGGTGTCTTGGAAAGAGCATAATATTGGGTCTTGTTTTCTAATCCAATCAGCTAGTCCATATTTTTGATTAAGGAATTTAGGCCATTTATATTCAAAGTTATTATTGACATGACTTTCATTCACTGTCATTTTGATTCATTTCTGGTTTTTAATTTGAATTAGTTTCACATTGATTGACTGTGATTCTAGTGTAGTTTCCCTTTGCCTATTTTCACTTTTGTCTGTCATTTTTTTCATGAAATATCTTATTGAGTAGGTTTTGTAGTGTTTTAGTCAGCTATTTTGCTGCTGTAATTAAAAACCTGAAAAACTATAGAGAAGGAAAAGTTTGTTTGAAGGCTCACAGTTTTAGAAGTCTCAGTCCACAGAAATCCAGTGCCATTCCTTAGGGCTCCAGATGAGGCTGAACATCACAGGGGAAGGGTGTGGTGGAGGGAAGTAGCTTGCATGATCATCAGGAAGCAGACAGAGAGAGGTCTCCACTTGCCAGATACACATGTATACCCCAAAGCCATGCCCCAAATTCCCAACTTCTTTACCCACACCCCACCACTTCAGTGGTAACTATCAGATTGAGTTAAAAATATCACAAATCAATCATTTCTTCTCTGAACCTTTTTTCATTATCTTACATTTGAGCTTTCGGGAGACATCTCATATCCAAACCATAACAGGCACTCCAAGTTTCTAATTGTGAATTCTTTTAACTTGTGTTTATCGTAGGACATTTTAATTTCATCATCAATTCTGAAGCTTAATTTTTCTGGGTATACTAGGCTGGCAACCAATTTATTTCAGGGCTTGGTATATATTCTTCTAAGACCTCCTATCTTTGAGCTTTTGTACTGAGAAATCAGCTGAGATCCAGATTGGTTTCTCCAAAAAGTTGACTGGCCATCTTTCTCTGGTAGAAGTTAAAATCCTTATTCTATGTGTTAGGCGTGTTCATAATAATGTGCCTTGGTGTGGGTCTGTTGTATTTTCTATAATTGGAGTCCTATAAGCCTCCTGTACTTAGTTTTCTATTTTATTCTTAAAGTTTGGGAAGTTTTCTGATTTCAACTGCAAAGATTGTACATTCTTTTGATCTGTATCTCTTAGTTTTCATCTGTCCTAATAAATCTTATGTTTGGTATAGTCATGTTATTTCATATTTCTTGAAAGTTCTGTTCATATTCTCTTAATAATTTTTCTCTATTGTCAGCTTTCTTTTCTTTTAATTTTTATTTTTATTTTTGTTTTAGTTATACATGACAGTAGAATGCATTTAGGCACTTTGAACTACCATTTGACCTAGCTATCCTACTTACGCCTCAGTCTACACCCAAATAATGTAAAATCAGCATATTACAATGATGTGACCACATCAATGTTTATAGCAACTCAACTCATAATAGCTAATCTATGGAACCAACCTAGGTACCCTTTAATAGACAAATTATAAAGAAAATGGTCTAATAAAACATGCTAATTCACAGTAAGGGGGGGATAGGGGAGGGAAGAATAGGGTCAACTTTATTTTCAAAATTATATATTTTGTCTTCACTGCCTGAAACTCTGTCTTCCAAGTGTTCTATTCTGCTGTTTGATGCTTTCCAATGAATTTTTAATTTGGTTTATTGATTCCTTCATGTCAAGGATTTCCAAATGATTCTTCTTCAGGATCTCTGTCTCCTTATTGAAATGATCTATCACTTCTTGTATTTTCTCTGATTTCATTTTTTACAACATCTTTTATTTTGTACATAAGTTTAACCATGAAATTCCTAAATTCCATCTCTGACATTTTCTAGACTGTGGTGTTAATGAAGTCTGTTCTTGAGGTATTCTGTGTTGTTTGCAATGGTTTGTTCCATTGCTTTTTCATATTATTATGTCTACCTTTCTATCTGGTTGGATCTGATGTTGTAGAGTTTTTTCTACCTTACGAGTTTATACTGTCCCTCTATGTCACCTGTATTTCACAGATTGGGGGGAAGGCCAATGATAGCAGCATTCTATGCAAACAATATAAAGCAGTAGATTGATTCTTAGTTCTTATTTTGTTATCTAGTCTTAATTGGTAAAGTATGTAAAAATAGTAGGATCAGCAATTTCCATCAGTAAAACCAATAAATAATCATGCATTATGTCTGGATTAAAACCAAATAAGTGTTGTCTATGACGTCTACCATATAAATTATTGCTATGACATTGATGGAAGGAGCAGATGTTATATACATCAATTAGTTTAAGAGTTGTTAAGGATAGAGTTGAGTATGAGGAAAGAAGTAGAGAGATGAGGGTAGAAAAGTATTTGCAATTTCATTGTTTGAATAGGGCAGAAGGAGTCATAACTTAGAATATATTGTTAATGTGAAAAGGGAAGAAAAATAGATTATAAAGAAGAAGAGAGAATAAAATTTAAATGTCAATAATAGAAAAGATAAAGGGAGATAGGGTAGTGGCAAGGATGATACAAAACAATATCAAAATATGTCAATCAAAAATTCTAACTCTCAAAATCCAGGGAATGCAAAAATAATACCTTAAAGAAAGAAAAGGAATTTTTTTAAAAAGTCTCTTGCAATGAAATCTACAGAAAGCAATATGGAGATTCCTTAGAAAACATGGAATGGAACCATCACTTGACCCAGTTATCCAATTCCTCAGTCTATACACAAAGGAATTAAAAACAGCATACTGCAGTGACAGAGCCACATCCATATTTATAGGAGCTTAACTCACAATATCCAAGCTATAGAAACAATCTAGGTAAACTTCAACTGATGAATGGATAAAGAAAATGTGGCATATATACACAATGGAATATTATTCATCCATAAAGAACAAAATTATGACATTTGCTGGTAAATGGATGGAACTGGAGAATATCATGCTAAGTGAAATAAGCCAATCCCAAAAAAACAATGTCTCGATGTTCTCTCTGATTTGTGGATGCTAAACCACAACAAGGGAGATTGGGGAGGGGAAGAATAAGTCCATTTATTAGACCAAGGGAAGGAAGAGGGAAAGGGAATAGGAAAGACATTAGAATTAATTGGCCATAGTCATAACTTTTCTAGTCTTGTATTGATATACATGACCAGGTAACTCCACATCACACATAACTAAAAAAGTGGGAAACAGAATAGAATAAGGTATACTCTATATACACATATTCTGCCAAAATACATTCTACTGTCATGTATAACTAAAAAAAATTAAAAATTAGAAAATAATATTATAAATGTTAATTAGGAGAAAAGCCTAGAAATTAGAAAAAAACAAATATGTATATGTGTAGGAGTCCTTGAATCAATCAGTACCTGTTCAAATAAAATAAAAACCCAATATAGAAAAACAAAAACAAAAAGCAATACAGAACAACAGCAATCAAAATCTTGGTGAAATGCTAAGACATTTCATAGTTGTTCCCACTATGGTGGACAAATTTTACCTCTCACACATCCGATAGAATACTAATCTCTAGGGTATATAAAGAACTCAAAAAGCTAAGCACCAAAAACACAAATAACCCAGTCAATAAATGGGCCAAGGACCTAAACAGACACTTCTCAGAAGAGGATATATAATCAATCAACAAATATATGAAAAAGTGATTTGCATATAAAAATGCAAATCAAAACTACTCTAATATATCATCTCACTCCAGTCAGAATGGCAGCTATTATAAAGACAAACAATAATAAGTGTTGGTAAGGATGTGGGGGAAAAGGTACACTCATACATTGCTGGTGGACTGCAAATTGATGTTTCCAATATGGAAAGAAGTATGGAGATTCCTTGGAAATCTTGGAATGGAACCTCCATTTGACTCAGCTATCCCTCTCCTTGGTCTATACCCAAAGGACTTAAAAACAGCATACTAGAGGGACACAGCCACATCAATGTTTATAGCAGCGCAATTCACAATAGCTAAACTGTGGAACCAACCTAGATGCCCTTCAGAGGATGAATGGATTAAAAAATGTGGCTTATATACACAATGGAATATTACTAAGCAATAAAAGAGAATAAAATCATGGTATTTGCAGGTAAATGGATGGCGTTGGAGAAGATAATGCTAAGTGAAGTAAGCCAACCCCCCCCCCAAAAAAAAAACCAAAAAAACAAATGCCGTATGTCTTCTCTGATATAAGGAGGCTGACTCATAGTTGGGTAAAGGGGAGGGAGCATGGGAGGAATAGATGAATTCTAGATAAGGCAGAGAGGTGGGAGGAAAAGGGACGGGGCAGGGGATTAGCAAGGATCGTGGAATGGGATAGACATCATTATCCAAAGTATATGTATGAAGACATGAATTGGTGTCAACATAAAGTATATACATACAGAGATATGAAAAATTGTGCTGTGTAAGTGCAAGAAGAATTGTAATGCATTCCACTGTCATTTATTTTTTTTTAAATCAATAAAAAATAGACAGTATACATATTCACAGTCTGTGCCCAACTGATTTTATTTCTTTTTGAAGTATGAACTAAGCATGGAACTATGGGCCGTGGGCTGTTGGGTACTTCTTTTTTATTGTGTGGCTCACTGAGATGAAGGTTGGGTTTTAAGATAGCCCAATTTCCCTTCTTTAGAGATTAGTGTGGGTGGGCCAGTCTGCAGGCCAGGTATGAAGCAGCAGGCTGGGCCAGGCGGGCCTGGCAGTGAAGTGGCATACTAGGAAAGCTGGGTTGTGGGCAGACAGCAAAGCCACAGGCCTAATAGGTGGAGCAGTGGGCCAGGTCAGGGTCCAGGGGGTCGGTATACTGGGATCTGGGGGCCTGGAGGGCCCTTGCAGGAGTTGGACTAGTGCTGAACTTGGTGGGCTTTGGGGACCTGGGGACTTGTGGATACTGGACTGGGGAGGGAGCCAGGGACCCGCCAAGTGCTGGCCCTGGGGCTCCCCAGGAACCCAGTGGGTGCTGGACCACCTGCCTGGACAAGTGGAGAGCCAAATGCCCTCACACCCATACTTCCAACCTCCCAACCCACTCTAGCCAGCCCTGACAGCCCCCATAAGCTGCAGAACTCCACCCTCTCTAACCTGAGGGTGATGCTTTCCCAGTTTCTGACTTTCCACAGGTGTGTTGTTAGGCTCAGCCAAGTCCTAGCTAGGTCCTGGGATGGGTCCTAGATCAGCTCTGTGCTGGTCTTATTCTCTTAACATCTTTTCTGTACTGTTGATTTTATTTTCAAGATTATATACTTTGAAGCCTGAGAATCTGTCTTCCATGTGGCTTAATCTATTGGTGATGCTTTCAAGTGAATTATTTTAATTTATTGAGTCTTTCATTTCCTGGATTTATATTTGGTTCCTTTTCATTGAAATGATATTTCTCTTTCTGTATTTTCTCTTAGTTCATTCCTTATATCTTTCAGTTCATTTTAGGATCTGTTCTGAAAGATCAAAGAAAGTCTTATTGACTTACCTCTAAATGTGTCCTGCCATTCTTGCAAAGAACTTCAGTCCTCGTTTTCTGCTACATTATCCAAATTTCGAGTCCCTTCAAGTCTCAAACTGTCCAGTATTAAGTTTGAGTGTTTACTGTGTTACCCATTTTTCTGGTGAGCTGTTACTTCACCACCTTTTTTTGGACTGTGGAGGAGTTGAGGGTTCCTACTTTGATCCACTCTGCCATCCTTCAAATCTCTACATCTGTATCTTTTAATTGGAAAATGTGTTATATTTACATTCAAGGTTATTTCCAGGTAAGGACCTTTTCCTTGACATTAATTTTATTCTGGTCATTTTGAAAATTCTTTGTTCTTCCTCTCTTGTTCATCTTTGTGCTGTCCTGATTTATTATACTGATGTTTTTTTTCCTATATCATTTATGTATGTTTTCCTCTGGTGGGATTTATACTTTCAGGGTGGTAGTTCTTTATCTTTTACTTCTGAATGTAGTTCTCCCATGAGCACATATTGTAAGCCTGGTCTGGTGGTCAGGAATTCTCTCCATTTTTGTTTGTCTCAGAAGTAGTTTATATCCCCGTTTATAAAGGATACCCTTGCTGGATGTGGTATACTTGTTTGGCAGTTAGTGTTTCAGAAATTGGACCATGTCATTCTATTCTCTCTATAGGGTTTTTGCTGTGAAGTCTGCTATTAGTTTATAGAGATACCCATAAATGTCATTTGGCTCTTTTTTTCTCACAGATTTTAGAATTTTTTTTCTTATGCTTTTGAAAGTTTGACTATTTATGCCACAGTGAAGATCTTTTCTAGTCTTTTCTATTTGAGGTCCTATAAGCCTCCTATATATGAGTGTCCACATTATTGTCATGATTGAAGGAATATTTTATTGAATAGGATTTCCATTCAATTAACTTTTTTCTCCTCACCTTTGTTTATTCCAAACATATGGATATTTTGATAGGTGATTCCAATATCTTAAATGCTGTCTTCTTCTTATTTTTCTTTCTTATTTTTTCTTTTGTTTGAGATATTTCAAAAGATCTGTCTTCAACTTCAGATATTTCTTCTTCTGATTGATGTAGAAGGTTATTGATGCTTTTAGCTGTTTTGTTTTGTTTTTTAATTTGACTTGTTGAGTTTTTCCTTTCCAAGAAATCTATTTGTTTCCTTTTCAAAATCTCTATCTCTTTTACTGGATTTCTAATCAAATCCTGCATTACTAAATAATCACTCTGTTGGACCATGTTGAATTCACAATTTTATTTAACTGTTTATCCATATTTTTGATAATTAATTAATTTTAATTATTTATCAGCCTTTCAACCATATCAATTTCTTTGGGATTTTTGCCAAAGAGTTACCGTGTTGTCTTGGAAGCATCATATATTCTTTTTTATGTTTCTTGTGCTCCTATGTTGAGAATTGGGTTTATGGTAGATAAAGTATTTCCAGTACTGTTATGGGGTGATCTTCATAGTATAAAACTCTCTCTAGAAGTTGTGTCTTGGGGTGCCATTCAAGAGTTGGATAATTCTAGCATCAAGCAGGTATGGTACAAACAGCAGTAGGTGTGGGGATTCACTGTGTTGTTGTTCTTTTATTGGAACTGATGGTCTTTGTCAGATGATGGAGTTAACTTGGGAACTGTTAATGCTCACTCTCCTACTACAAAGGGCCTCTGGCACTGGGTATCACAGCATTTGTGAGAGGCCTGAAACATTTGTCCTCTGAACAGTGAATGTATGCTGTTGGCTCTGATACTGATACTGCATGGGGCTAGGTGGTGGTGAGAATTGCAGCATTCACTCTGTGATGCACACACCCATCTTGACAGGTATGCATGGTCAGACAAGGTGTGGATGTGGCCCCAGAACTGCATAGACAAGGTAGTAGCAGGAACTATAGTGTACTCCTCTGCTAGTAATAATGCATACGCAAGAGTAGAACTCCAGCTAGCACCAGATAAGTTTTTACTGGACTTCTTTGGCCTTGTGTACCTGAGTCAGGCCATGAGCTAGGGTTTAGTTTTTCCCACCCCACCCCAACTCCTTTATTAGCTATAGCACGTGCTCAGGGACAGAACAATAGCTAGATATATGGAGTTTCTGGGTGTCCCTCAGAATACCCCTATGGGCAAGGAGGAAGCAGGATCCATGGTTTCCTATGCACACCCTCTCAGTAACAGGTGCTAGAGCATGATGCAAAGGTAGGAGTAGCAGGAACAGCAAGGGCACTTGCCTATATTCCTGACATTGGCACAAGTCCACACACAGTGGGCCACATAGTTTGTCTCAGAATCAAGTGCCCTGATCTGGTTCTCAAGAGTGGCATGCTCTGCTATCCTCCACCTTGCACTATCCCCTATAGTGCTCAGTACCCAGTGGGATTACTGAATAGTTGAATTCACAAGGCAGCTGCTTCCCAAGCCAGTATATCAGGGTATCTAGAGATGAGAATATACAGGGATTTCTGATCCATTGATCTGTCCAAGCTCCATGGATCATTTCTCAAGACAGCTCTTGGCTACAGCACCCTGGGAGGTCACTGGAAGGTGATGTAAGATCTATTTCCAAATCAAGAACACTGGGCAGATTTCAGGTTACTCTTCTAGATGGACTGCAAGCCTGTGATAATTGTGATACTTTCCAGCAGTTATGCTTGCCAATATCTGTGCTGATGAAATTTTCCAGGACACTCTCATTAACCCTTATACCTCACTCTCCCTTTGTTATGGAGAAGGTGCTAGGTAATTTTGTTTCTTTGAATGCTGTTGTCCCAGGTCTCTGAATCTTACAAGGTTTGTCTCATTGATTTCTAATGTTCTCCCATGGTAGCCTCAAAATGCAGTTATACACTAATTATAGCTCAGTGTATGAGTGCTGGACATTTCTGTTATACTATGTTGGATCCAGATCCTTTCTTATCAATTCTCTACTCAATAGAAATGTTAAAGATTTACATTTTAGGTATCCAAAAGAAAATGTTGGAGAAATGAGAGGAAAAAAAGTGAAGTAAACCTTTTGAAATCAGTTCTAGAGAAATTCATGAATAATATTCCAATAAAATTAAGAGTTCACATTGCCTTACCTTCAAATCACTGAAATAAAAAACAATTGCTTCAGATGGAGCTATACATTTGTTGCTAGTATTGGCACAGCAATACAGCAGGACCCCATTGGTTTACCTGTAACATGTTATAACTCAAAATATGTAACAGAAATCCTGAGTTAACTTTGCCTGAAACTTTGAGTCATACATGTCACGACTAAACAGAAGTACTAAAGAAGAGTAGGGAAGAATACAGAGAACTGAGAATGGTTTGACCTCCCGACATTCTCCCAAATTGCCATCTTTCTGGCAATGAAAAGTGCAATCAGGGTATGGTCATTTCAACCTCCTCAATCAAAAGGAAGAGTGAGTCAAACAGTAGCAAAATGGTTCCAATATGGTAATGATATTCTACATGAAGAGTCTCAAACAAGGACTCATTTGTCACAAGTCAAATTTAGAGAAGACTAAACCTTTTATTTTCTTTTTTTTATTGATGACAACAGTTCCTTCTTCCTGAAGGCTCTGATTTAAGTTCTGTCTCTGCTTTCCACAGAAAGACCTTGTGTAGAGAATTTTCCCTTAAAAAGTAAAAATCGAAGCCATATAACTTAATTTAATCCCAATAAACTTTCAATATTTGAAAATTAAAACAAAAGAAAAGAGTGAATTTAAAAAATAAGAAAGAAAAAAAAAGGCTGCCTTTTAAAACTTCTAGTATTTATATCACTTTGTTTTTCATTCACACGAGGGAAATAACAAGAGGTCCTCTGATGAATGTTGCAGATCGCCATGGTTACGGTTCAGAGATGCAGCAAAAAGCAATTATGGTGGAACAGAAGAAAGAAATGCACCTCTTTGTCAGAATTTCATAACAGCTGTAATAACACTAGCGCACCCAAATGAATGTAAAATAACTGAAATATTGTGGCATGTTAAATGCCAGCACATTAAAAAATTGTATTTCAATGTCACATTATTTAAAACGACAGGAAGCATTAATTCCAGCTGCACCAAGGAGCTTGTTAGGAGATACAGGGTGGGGGTGGATGTAAACCAGCATGCACACAGGGAGAGGACTTCAACGAAAATATGAAAATACAATACTTTTAGAAGAGGAAAAGGAATGTACAAGACCAAATTTAACCTTATACTCTGAATTAGTTCCATTATGTATAATAGAGCTTAGATTTCCTACATCCTGACAAAGCTACTTTAACATTGGGACAGTCTCCTAACCCTTTCCTTACACTGCAAGCTCCAAATATTTAATTAAAAGTTCTCCTAATGAGGAATGTTAGCCCACTTTACAATAGAACCAAATTGGGAAATGATGATCAGATTATGGTGTGTACTTCTTATGAGCCGAATTTGAACATGGTCAGGTAAGTTTAGAGATGCTATTAGTTATGCAGTGAGAAAATTTTCTCATTCAGCTTGGATAGTTCAAACATTCTAGCTTTGAAATGTTGGTGACAGAAGATAGAATTTCTAACAATCATGAAATGCCATTTGTCTATTCAATGTCCTACAAATACAATTTCCCCTGGAGTAAAAATATGAAACAGACAAGAGCTCTGTCAAACACAAAGAAGGTGCCTTTATTCCTCTACCTTTCAGTTTTCTGCTTCCTCAAACCACAACTTATGCTCATTTTGTGGCTCTAATTCTAAGAAAAGAGACTCAAAATGGACAATGAACAGTGACTTACAGGTTTATGGCCAATATGACGGTAGCTCTCAAAAGGCCAATCATTCCAGATATTCCTGTGGTTGCTCACACTTAACTGGGCTAGAAGATGAACAATTGTTAATATCAGCATGACATAATGTTCACCAAGGAGAAAACATAGCTCTTAACAGCTACTGTTTCCATAATGGTTTATAATTTAGAACGCACCTGCATAAGCTTTATCAAGGTTCTTATAACAACTCTGGGATGATGCTAGGGAAAGTGTCAGAAGTCCTCTCCTAGCAAATGACATAACTAAGGCTCAGACTCAACCATCATCTGTGTCATCAGGACCCATGACTCCCCACTGCCAATATCCTATGACTTCATTTTACATTCCAGGGGGCCACAGCTCACTGTTGCACATATAAAGAAAGCCCCATCCCTTCAGCAGAAAGACACCTAAGTCAATCAAACTTTCAAATTTCCTTATGCTCTTCTTTGGATAAGTTGCTGCTTAATAAGCAAGAATTACTGACTTAAAATAACCATTCTATTTGGCAAAGGGATTCTGTAGGCCAGAAATTCCATGAGGACACAATGGCAGTAACTACTTTTTGTTCCTTGGTGTCTGGAGCCCTACCTTTGAGGACTTCAGTGTAGGACTTGAATTTTCAGAAGCTGCTTAATTTGTATGACTGACATTTGGGCTGCAATGACAAAAAACATGATTCTTTATGTACTATGGTTTCTTCACAGCATGATAGTCTTAATTTCTCTATATAGCAGCTCAGGACCCCAAGCCCAAGCATTTCAATAAATTAGAAATTGTCCCACATCTTATGATTCAGCCTCTCAACTCACACCATACTGTACTGATCCAAGGATAATCACTCATAGTTATTGTATAGGAAAATATCACTAACTTCTCAATGGGAAGAAACTACAATTCAATAAAGTACCTACAGCACTACACCTCTGTGATTTTGATTATTTTGTCTTGAGGAACCAAATTTTAAAGCTACTGTATTCATTAGTCAAAATCCACTTACTCATCTTTAGTTACATGGCTTGAACAACAACAACAACAATAAAAATGATAAAGAGAAATACAAGATAAGAATCAGATTGTATTTGATAATTCAAGATAATTACACTTGTTTCAAGTAGAATTATTTCTGAAGGGCATATAGATATATGGAGAAATTATAGAGTATGCCAGTTAGTATTAATGCTACTATAGGTACACAGGGCTGAAGACGAGCAGATGTTACTCTAAGTTGGTTACTTTTATTCACCACTAAATGTCTCCTTACCCATTTTAATGGGGAAGACTTCAACAGGCCTTCCATACATCCACTAAACTTCAAGGAAGTAAATGTCTGATTATCTACTTTTCATAAATAATGACCAATGGGAGATCACCTGAATCAAGGCATTAAACTGCTTTTTTTAGTTCTTCCAAGACAACTTTTTGCCTTGGCCCTAGAGTCAACTTTGAAGACTACACATTAATACTCAACCACCTTACTTTTGAAATTCAGGCAAAGATTATCTCCTAGGGAACAAAAAATATGTAAATGTTGCATTGAAACACAGAGAAAGACACAACTGATAAGAGTTTGATGCTTTTTCACAGAGAATACATATGTGGAACCAGCTCAGACCTAAAAAAAATGGAACTTGATATTCTGTGCTCTGGTCACTCCTATTCTCCAAGTGCTCACATATCATGTACTTTTAAGTTTGTATTCTTTACAAACTATTATGAGTATAAGAATCATCTGAATTCCTACACTATAATTCCTTGGCATCCTTGAAATTTGATGTGTCTTACTTTTCACACCTTATCAAAATGGAGTGATTACTGAACATGAGTCCAAGGCTGGCTTTACAATTCAATACAGTACCTACAGCACTATACCTTTGTGATTTTACTTGTTTTGTCTTTTAAATCCGCATGCTATCAACATATTTAAAAATCAATGTAGTGGTAGGAACAAAATTGCAGAGCTGAGGTGCTTGTCCCATGAAAATTCTAATTGTCTGTATGCCCTTGAGGTTAAGATAATTTTAAGAGAATTTTGTCTCTTAAAATTCTCTTCAGTAAAGTTGGCATAATCCGCAGGCTTATTTCTACCACCCAAACCCTCTGCTTTTTAAGCCATTCATACTAATTTTATGTTACCATACTTCTGGGTCATTCTTTAAAAAGAAAGAGTTAAACCTCCTATAAGCCCACTCTAGTCAAAAGAGACTATCATCCTGGAAAAGCAAACCCAACAGGAAAGTTAGGATATTTATAAATTGCAACATTTATAATGTGATAGTTTTCCTATTTACTAAGTAGACAAGTGTCAGTCTTCTTCAGGGTGATTACAATTTTTTTTTTAAATCCTATTAATGTAAGCCAACATGGCAGTGTCAAAATAATGCTGAATGGGTTACTCCTTGGGGTAGTTTCCCTCCTGCTTGTAGCAGAATGGACTGGGGAGAGGAAGCAATTTGAGCAACCACTACTGTGGCATCTGCTGGGGCCTGAGATGTGATTGTCAAGGTTTCCTTTGTGTGACAGGCAGTGGAGTTTCAACAGGGAGAAGTAAAAGACTGGATTTCAAAACAAAGGTTGCATTTCAGAGTGGGGGTGCCTCATCACTCCATCATTGGCTGTGTGCTCATGTCAGATAAGTGGGCTTGCAAAGCACCTTAATTAGAATTGAGGATTATGCTGGGCAAGAATCCACTGGACAGCAGGCCTCTCTGTGGGGACAGAAAGCACAGCCTCAATAAATACTGGGCAGACATGAGGATTTTTACTGAGAAAATGAACTTTAAGTAGCACAGGCTTCTCCTGGGTCTTCTGCATACTTTCACAGACTATTAATAATTTTCTCTTATTGAATATCTGAAAGGAAAAGAATATTTTCCCCAAAATATTTCAAAGATCTCAGAAGACTGACAGCACAAGTATCCATGTATCTTGTGACTTCAGAGATAATAAGTTAAAGCCATGATTAAAAAAAAATTGTTAGCTAGCTGTAAATATGGGGGTTGCCAGTATCTAAGGTTCTTATTTGAAATTTCCTACAAATCTTGATTCATCTCCCTCTTTAGCACTGTAGTTAATTATTAATGGATTTTTTTCTGCCATTTCCCTCTGCCTCACCAAAATATATTCTCTACAAATGAAAGACCATGCCTCTCTAGTTGTCTAACATATTTCCAGCACCCAGAACATTTTTCATATTTGAGAATTGTTCTTTATGTTTTAAATTTTTATTCTAATTTGTTATATATGACAGCAGAATGCATTATAATTCACATTACATATAGAGCACAATTTTTCATATCTTTGCTTGTATTCAAAATATATTCATATCATTCATGTCTTTTTCATACATGTACTTAAGGTGGTGATGATGTCCATCTTATTCCATCATCTTTTTTTTTTTACCCTCTTTCCCCCTCCCTTACCCTCCAACACCTCTGCCCTATCTAGAGTTCGTCTATTTCTCCCATGCTCTCCCTCCCAGCCCCACTATGAATCAACCTCCTTATACCAGAGAAAACATTTGGCATTTGTTTTTTGGGGGATTGGCTAACTTCACTTAGCATTATCTTCTCCAACGCCATCCATTTACCTACAAATGTCATTGTTCTTTTTACAGAAAAAGAGAACCAGAGCTACTCCATATTTCAATAACTAAGACTTTATTTATACTGGTTGGTACCTTCCCTACAGGTGTAAAGTCCTTATTTACTTGTGTTGTGGTTAACTGGGCAAAAAACGTATTTATAGGGACAATGCCTGCAGATGTTCTGTTGAGGGAATTTCCTGAATGAACTAGAATAGGCAGTTGACTCCTTGTTTTAGGACTACTCCCCAAAATACCTTTATAAACTTACTACTAGATTCCAAACACGTTACAAATGTGTTTGGAAGCCTCACTCTGGAATTGATCCATAAAACTTTCCAAGGTCTTCATTTATGGGTTTGTTGTTGCTTTGGGGTAACAATTACTGAATGAAGTGAAAGTTGGGAAAGAAACCATAAATAAAGTAGGATTCCCAACACCAGTGATGGTTTGATGAAGAATGTTGAGTCTCAACTCTGGGGTGCCTGGTCCTGACTTACTGTAAGTTTGAGAAGAGAAGAGAGCTGGGAGTGGATGATGGTATGCTGGCTCCATGTCACAGGGCTCCTCCCTGCTCTGGCTTGGTGTAGGTAATCCTGAGAGGGGAAGGGCTCCTTAGAGAAGCATCAGAGAATGTCTGAGGCTAGTGGGTTTGCACATTCTGCCCCCTCCTCCTCCCATTTTATAACTTATAATCACTATTTCCCTTGCTTATACCTAAGGCTGGACATAAAGGCTGTGCAGGGCAATACCATTCTGTAAGGAGCTCTAGGGCCCACAGCAGACCCTGGTATGAAAGAGCTCTCCGTGACATTTGGTGGGTAGGTGAATTCCATAGGAAGCAGGGGCCTGATCACTCTTATAGAGAGAAGCTAAATCTCAGAGGGAAAGGTCACTTCATCTTAGGATAAAAATAAATTCTATTTATAATAGGTATCCTCAAAATATATTAGCTTGTCTAAAATCTAAAAAAAAAAAATTGGCAAGTTTGTCTGTTTTCTCCATTCTTAGAATGAACCACATTACCACCCCTTAGAGTATATAACCATCTCACTTGAGGGGTGGAGAGAGCTATGACCTTCATGGCTATGGGTCACTATGGCTTCTTACTTCCAGGGAAAAGTAAAAACAAAAACAAACAAACAAACAAAAAAAAAAGGCTAGGACTCAAGTCCTTATGCAAATAACAGAGTTGGAAAAAAAAACTCTTCTTGCCTCAGGCTTGCAATATTTAACTGCCTGGCCAAGGTTTACTGTTTAAGCAAAGATAATTATTTACTTATCACTGAACTTCAAGTCTCCTTCCAAAAGCAGTTTAACAAAGCACATTGCAATCTGCCACCTCAGGTCCATAATCCCCCTTTTGAAAAGGGCTGGTGCAAGAACTGAAGGGGGAGGTCCCTGAAAACCAATCCTATTGATTTTACAAGGTCAACTTGGTGGGCTTTTAGCCAAAGGGCAATATGGACATCTGCATCAAACTCTTCCAAAAATCTTCCTCATTCTTATCTAACACTACCTTAGCCTTCTTTGGCTAAAAAGATGAAGAATTTGCGTAATGTTAATTGGCTGGTCAACTTAAGTTTTTATTTCTGGGTAAAATAATGTCGCTAGAAAACATTTTTAAACTATGCTAATATTTTGCTAATACTACAATGTTAATATTGTGAGGCTTAAAACACCAGAGAACATCCACATCTCATCATATCTAATTGTTCCAGAGTTTTAAAAATAACATTCATAATTATCATTTTTGACCATCTTCAATGCACAGCTCTTATTGTATTTCTTACAAAGAAAATTTCAGTTCTGTGCCTGAAGCCATGTGATGGTGTCCATTTAAACACTTACTATAAACAGCGATTATGTATGTTCATCCCTCACCAGTCGTCTTGAAAGGAAAATGGGGCAGAGTATGTCAGACAAAATCAAATTTATTTAAAATAAAAAGAGGGAGGATACTAAAATCATCCTGGCTATTCACTTTCTAGATGAGAAAATGGATTTGCTCCTGTAACCAACAGAAAGTCATTTTTAAAATACTAACCATACATATAATCCAAATCCCACCTAACCCTATGGGTAACTCGGTATCCCAGGGAGCCAGGAAGTATGTGATTGTTATAAAACTTTCTTCTTTAAACTTTCAAGAAATACAAAATTTTGTTAAACTCTGAAGAAGGAGAGGGGAAGTATAGGGAGAGAGAGATTAATGTGAAAATAAGAAATTGACAATGAGACAAGTATTGATAACTGACATAGAGATTATCTTCCTTCCCAGCCATGTAGGGGGCTTGGTGTCACTAAGCCAGTGGAGGACATCTTGCTCATGAGGTTTTTGTTTGGATCCCTTACTGAGGACAGAACTGAAACAGATGCTACAAAGCTATGCCCCACCCATAACCTCAGCTCTCTCCAATGTAGAATATACCAGTGTTGCTCTACCCCAAACATCTACACGATGCTTTTTCCCAAGAGTTTTGTTAAGCAAGTAAGTGAGGTAGACCAGAAGTTCTGGAAATTTAACATCACCTGCAGAACTCCTATTCAATGAGGGATAAAAATTGAATTACAAATACCTCAGCTTCCTCACTCCTCTGCCAGATTCTTTATCAAGATGGATCTCCAGTTACTTGCAAGAGTAACATGCTCATTAATGCATTCTGTCATCTTCCTTCTCTGTTTCCTGTTCTCATTTCCCCATTACCCTATTGGTGCTCTTGGGAAACTGCTTGTTCCTGGTCTCAGGATCTATTTGTGGGAGAATTGAGTTTAAGAGAATGAACCTAGCCAAAAATAACTACCACAGATCACATTCAGATTCTTTTATAAAACCTCACTTTCTAGGTGAGTTATTTAAGTCTACTTAAGTAGCTAAGGAAATGATAACAGATTGATTTCACTTCCTCTACTATCAGCTCTTTAGCCAACTTTTAAGATATAATGATGTAAATCATTCTATGGTGTTGGTCTCTTATGCTCTCCTACTCTCTGATGGTTAATTGAGGGCTAGGAAATAAAGCCAAATATTTATATATTTATTAGCATTAGAATATGCATGGGTTTGTAAAAATATGATATCTGAATTCAAAGAAATGGCAAGACTTGTAAGAATTACTTAAAAAAGAAAAAAAAAAACAAGAAAAACCAGAACATCCCTGTCTTTGATCCAAAAATCTTAAAGGCAAGAAAAATATCCTAATGGATAGCATACAAATAGACTAAGGAACTCACTACCTTGCTGACTCTAAGATGTGATCCCACAAGTCACTTTTGATCCCTAGGATGGCAAAAATTGCTGTCAAACATGACCTTCTTTTTTTACTAATTCATAGAAAAAAATGTTATTGGATAGCATTTTATAAGTTTCACATCCTTTATTTTTTTAAATATCTTTGGCACCTTCTATTATCCATCCTAGACTTGAGAATAGCATGTATTCTTTTTTAGCATGTTTATGTAACCAATAAGTTTTATACATTTCTTTCTTGAAAGAAAAATGTTTGATACATGTGAGCCACTATTTGACATTGAACTATAATGGAAAAAAGAAGGCTGCTTATCATATGGAGTATTTGTATTGGTGATGTGATGCAAAATATTAAATAGGAAAATTTATAAGTGAGAAAGGCTATATTAAATAGTAATAACAGCTGGAGAATATAAGTTAGGATAACATAGAGAATGACTAAAATTGTAAGTAATTTAAATTGGGTCATCAGGAAATGCAATGAAGAGACAATGTTGAAATTAACAACTGAACTATTAGAAAAAGACCAGACCTTTTATATACAGATGATAGAACAATTGAAAAAGAACTAAAGTGTTACTGAACTTGATGTGTTCTATTAATGTCACAAAAATTTCAATTTCTGAAGCATGATGTGCAATGGTGTCAGTCCAAGTGGTGTGTGTTTACTGAGCCATGGTATTTTAAAAATTAGACAAATTATAAGGATTTAGACTTTTGGGAAAGAAAATATCCTGTTTATTGACTCTAATTCCATAGTTCCCAAGCTATGTGCTAACAAGGCTGTGGTGGGAGTGAGGGACAATAAATCACATGGGAAATTTCAAAATTTCAAGGAAAATAACCATACTCAACAACGCTTCGGAATCATGCAAGTTCCTGATCAAGATAGTTCACCATTTCACAATGGAATCAAGCTACTTTCATTTTGGTGGGGAGAGTCCTCAAAAAATGGAACTGTTGTAGAACCCAGGAAAACCACTCCTGGGTATATACCCAAAGGAAATGCAATTAGCATGTAGAAGTGACACCTGTGTTTACTGCAGCAATATTCACAATCATCAAAATATGGACTCAAACTAAATGCCCACTAGTGGACAATTAGAGAAAGAAAATGTAGTATATACACACTAGAATATTATTCAGTCATGGGAAAGCATGAACTCCAGTCATTTGTGCAAAATATGGCTGGACTGGAGAATGTTAAGTAAAATTAGCCTTGAGAAAAAAATACTGCCTGATCTCATTCATTGTTGAATCTATAAAAGTTGATCTAATAGAATTTTAGAGTAGATTAGTGGTTACCAACGACTGGAAAGAGAAAGAGGTAAAGTGGCGGGGAAAGGTTGATCAATAGATGTAAGATCACAGTTTACATAGGGGTAAGTTCTGGTATACCATTGCATAGAAGGGTGAACAGTTATTAATGTACTATATAAGTCAGAGTATTTAAAAAAATTTTTTTTTTGTACCAGGGATTGAAACCAGGGATGCTTAAACACTGAGCCACATTCCCAGCTCTTTTTAGTTTTATTTGGAGACAGGGCCTTGCTAAATTGCTTGAGACCTAGCTAAATTGCTGAGGCTGGCTTTGAACTTGCAACCCTCAGAGGAAGATTTTTAATGTAATCACTATAAGGAAATGATAAAATCTTAAAGAAATGAATATGTTAATTATCCTGATTCAATTATTAGCCAATGTATACATAAACCAAAACGTCACATTGAACCTCATAAACATGTACAAATACTGTCAGTCAAAAATTAGGAAAATGATTTGAAGGCTTGATACATAAAAAAGAACTAGTACCTGCTGATGAGTAGAAAAGTTATCTCCTGTACTGCTCCTTACAGTCTGTCTCCTTCTCCCACTTTGGAAACCTGCTTTGTTCTCTTGTGACCTCTCCATGGTATTTAAATACTTCAAGATTTCGCACCTGATCTTCAACACATTCTCTTGACCTCACTTTCCTTGCAGTTTTCCCTGTTCCTCGCATCCCCTTCTTAAAGCCTTACAGTTGGCCATTATCATTCTCTGTACTCACTCCTCAGCCCCATGGCACCCACCCAACCAACCCATCACCCCACTGCAATCTCCAGGTCACAGAAACATACTTGATTTCTTAGGGATTCCTTCATTCTTAACTACTCTGTCCTTTTAAGAAACTCGTCTACTCTCATATTTCATGACTTTAAATACCTATGTCTCTGTTCTAATTTCATTTTTCCCACAATATATTCCTCTGAGTCCCATCCATGAAGGATGGTGTTCTCTAGGTTACCCACCTGGTCATCCATCCTTCTCATCTCATTTTCTGCCTTCTTGTCTATGCTAGTTGTTATTTTGTGCCCCCAGCCAGGACCTTATTCCTGCCAGGTGTAGGGTTCTATTTACTTGTTGCACTGTACTCCCAATCAATGGGTCCACAGTTAAATTCACGTTCTTCTCCCATCTCATATACCCCCAATTCAGCCTCCTTCCTATGTCCTCCACGTTAGTAAAAGTTGTCACTATGCATCTAGTGTCCCGTCCCTCTGAGGCTCCCCCAGGCAGAAGGCTACTGCTAAAATGAAAATAGCATCACGCGCTCCTATATTCTTCATTACCCAGGAGGAGGTTCTGAATCCCTAACCTGTTTCCAAGGCCAATTGTGACCTGGCCTGCTTGGATTCGTGCTGAGCCTTCACCCTTGTGCTAATCAGCTTTGTATCCTCATCACCAGATCACTGACAATAACAACTCAGAGAAGGAAAGTTTACTTTGGCTCTTGGTTTCAGAGGTTTAGTCTATGGTGGCAGACTCCATTGCTCTTGGTCTTAGATGAGGCACAATATCACAGCATGGCAGAAGGGAATAGTAGGGGAGCAGTCCTCCATTCATGACGGTCAGGAAACAGAGAGAGGGAGGGAAAGGGGGAACAGGAAAGAGGAATCATTTCGGGGCTTGCCTTCAGTGACCCACCTCCTCAAACCATGCCCCAAGTGCCTATTGTTACCACTACATCCAAATGAGTGTGGACTGATTAGGTTCTGACCACCATATCCTAATCATTTCACCTCTGAATATTCCTGAACTTACACAGGAGCTTTTGGAGGATACTTCATATCCAAATCATAATACTCCTTTATAACTTGTCCGAAAACATTTTGATCTCTCCCACTTCCCTTTCTTCTTTCCCTTTCTCTCCTCCCTACCTCTCCCTCCTCCTCTCTCACCTCTCCTGCCTCTCCTTGTCAACCCCTTCTCCTCCTCACCTGCTTTAACTCCCCTCTCCTTCCCCCACTTTCTTTCCTCCTCTCCCCTCCTATTTGTATATATTCTTCATTTCTACTGGTAATATTTTTCTTTTTCTTTTTTCTTTCTTTCTTTTTTCTTTTTTGTCTTTAATTCCTATCCACCTGCCATGTCTCAGCTTAAAGTCACTGCTTTTCATAAGCCTTCTCTGGCCAATCAAAACTTCTTTGATATTGCAGTTTCCACATTAAACTATTTTCATTAGAGCTGAATAGTATTTGGGTTCATTCCAACAAACACATACATGCATGAAAACCCATTTCAGCTCATGATTCCCCCCTTTTCCCTTCCCCTTTTCTTCCCATCCTCTCTCCCTCCCCCATTCGCCCTCTTCTACTTTACTAGACTTTCTTTAGATCATCTGTTAATTTGTATTTGATTGGCTCTTTGTTATTCTATCCTTGCCACCAGCTCTTCTGTATTTTACTTTAGCTTCTGCTTATGAGAGAGAACATTCAACGTTTGACTTTGACTTTCACAAAACCCCTTTTGTTGTTTGTTTTCATGTAGGCAGAGACTCTTGCTTGCTCTTTCATCTAATCACCCTGCAGAACATGGTACACAGCAATGACATATTATTTAATCAAGAGAAAATGCTTACCATGTGCCTGACACACTCCTAAAACTCAAACAGCAAGCCCTTGCTAAAGTTACTGGTGTTGTTTCCATTTACAGAAGGACAAACTGAGGCAGGGAGTATAGTGAGTAAGCAAGAAATCAAGGATCAATTCTAGAGAGTCCAGAGACCATACTCTTCCCATTATTGGTTGACTGAAGAAAGAGAATAAATGAAAAATAGGGGACTGGATCCAATGTAGAACATCTAACTTGATTTCTTTGTGGCACGTAGCTTTGAAGTGCTAGAGCTAGGGATTCAGCCTGAATCTTCAGACTCCAAATTTTATGCATTTAGTGACTGATCCACCCAGCCTCTTATATTTTTAATTGTTTTAAAAGCAAATGCATTTTGCTCTCTGTGGGCACAGTTTTAATAAGCCTGTTTAAATATTCATAATTCAAGTGCAAATTCCCCTGCTGCAGCCTTCTGTGATTCGCAGACTTCAGTGCATGGCCTCTGCTCTTGGTGGTGAGGACCCAGTGAACTGACCCGCCCGGTGCTTATCCCACTTCCTGTATGATCAGACGCTCAGAACAGACTGCTGAGCCAAGAGGTTAGCATAATCTGTCATAGCTTCCAAAATATTAATTGGATAGTAATATTTTTGCTCTATAGGCAGCTGGTTCATAACCTCACTGGGAAAGTACTAAATGGTGATAAAAAGTGTCTCAATTCTAGGAAAAATAATGTTTTAGAAGTGTCTCAGGAGTTAACTGAGCTGGCCATTTTTACTTTATTTTTTCCTTAATTCTCCCAAATTCACATTCACTGAGCATAATTAAACCTACGATAAGATGTTCATATCCAAACCTGTGATTCTCTGGCATTTCTGACTTCCATATCCCCATCAAATTCAAAAGCTAAATTCAGGTTGTGTGTGTGTGTGTGTATGCATGTATGTGTGTCTGTGTGTGTGTATTTTTTTAAAACCAAAATCTTCCTTAATTATCTGATGTTTAGAAAGAAATTATATTAAAGTTTATATTCTCTGTGCCTGAATTAATGTCACTTATATAATTGCTTTCTGAATGAATGCACAATTTCTTCTAAAGTATTTGGCTAATTTATATGTGTATGCATTCAACAAAAGAAGAAATACTCATCACTTTTAAGGTCCTCGTTTCTGCCACCAGTCACATGGGCACAGAGGCATTCATAACTACCCTTTTCCATTATCCATTCTGCATTCCCTTTGTGTTCAGTAAAAGCCTCTCAGATAATCCTGGTTCTTTGTCTGATGGGGTGACCTGCATATTGTCACCCCTTCATTGTATTCTCCTTTCTTTGAAGCAGATATCAAATATTTGGTTTGGAGCACAAACTTTTCCAACATGATTTCCATATCTGTTTGCATAGCAGACAAGCAGAAAGCATGCTCCTCTTTGTGAAAAACAAATGAAATTCAAAATACTTGTGTAATCAAGCATATACATTTTATTATGTTCCCACATCTTGGATAAGCTCTTCTTTTCCTTGGCTAGTTTGTTTTTCTTTGCTGCACCCCATTTCAATTATCAAAGTTTCTGTATTACCTTCTCTTTCTTTTTACATCCAGTCCTGTGGTTCAAACGCCCTTTGCATATTGATTTACACATTTTTATCTATATTCCTTATGTGTCCACAAACTCATTTATATAACTGACTACAAACTATCTCTCTTCTATATTCATCATCTTAGCAAGTGAATATTCCTTGGAGACACAATCCCAGAAATTAGGTAACCAAATGAAACACAAGACAGCACATATTCTGTGATTCCTCAGAGGGATTTTGACAAGAGCAAGCAGGGAAGGCAAATCCATCCCCAGCCTAAGTGCTTATCCTATTAAGAGCAGAGAGCTGTGCCTTCCATTATTGGAGCTGCCCAGTATAACCCATCTGTCCCCACACCACTCATACTTCTAGATCAACAGGCAGAGAAGGGGTTCACTGAACCCTCCAGGGTGATTGATCCTGGTTATCAACTGTAAATCAAGCTGATACTACACAGTGAAAGTGAGAGGAGGCTGACTGGCGTTAAAGAGATACCCGAAGAGCATGAGGAAAATCAGTTGAAAATTACGACAACCCAAATCAGGCAGGATTAGTAATAGTTCAGACATTTCAGGAAGCGAAATGCAGGGCACCCCATCAGTAAAAGAACCAAGAGTATCAGAGAGGCTTTTACTGAGCACAAAGAAAATGTAGAATGGATAAAGAAGAAGGTAGTTATAAATATCTGCTTTGACCATAGTATTCATAGCTACCAAAATACTGGTGATTATATTATTTTATTTAATATGTTTGCAAAAAGTCAAGTATTTTTGCTTTCTCCCCTCATTTCCTTATCTAACATAAGATGTATTAATTATAGTTAACTATGATATCCTGTAACTTAGATATTTGAATACAAAGGAGAAGCATGACCATTCCCAGCTGTGCTGCATTCTCTAGGGAGAGCAGTAGCATGCTTTCCATTGGAGGCAGGATAGTAGCAGTATTGGCTGGAAGCATAGCTTTGCTATAGTCACTGTTGGAGAATAAGTATGGTTTCAAGTTTTTATGGGTTCCAGGTGAACAAGAAGTGAACTGTGTGGTTTTTATGTCTTAATTTGGCATTGCAACAATTTCCAGTTATTCCAACATTAATCTTCTGTTGCTGTGAAGCTATTTTGTGAATGTGATTGAACTTCATAATCAGTTGACTCAAAAGCAGGGGAGAGTATCCTTAGGAATTTGTCTCTGTTTCAGTTATATGAAAGGTTTTCAAATGCAGAGCTGAGGCTCCCTGGAGAGAAGTACTCCTGCCCACTGAGGAGACTGAGGAGAGGTTCTGAACTTGCCAGTCTTGTCAATCTGCAGCTCCTGATGACCTGCCCAGTGAACTCTACACTCTCCTAGCCAGCGCCCCCTGGCAATACATTTCTTAATATAGATCTTCTCACTGTAGTTTAAATAAAATTCTTACTTCTTACTATAGTAAGAAGTAATAGTAATCTAGACCAAATATTTGGTCCCAGGACCAGATTTTTACCTTCTTAAAAACTGAGAACCCTCAACAGCTCTTGTCTATGTACAATATATTAATAAATAAACCCTACTGGAAATGAAAGTATTTAAAATGTACATGTTAAATAGCTCAATCAATAAATGGGCAAAAGAACTGAACTGACACTTCATAGAAGAAGAAGAAATATGATCAGTCAACAAATATATGAAAAAATGTTCATCATCTCTAGCAATTAGAGAAATGAAAATCAAAACTACTCAAAGATATCATCTCACTCCAGTCAGAATGACAACTATTATGAAGACACACAACAATAAATGTTGTCGAGGATGTGGGGGGAAAGGTACACTCCTACATTGCTAGTGTCTGTGCAAATTGGTGCAACCACTATGGAAAACAGTATGGAGATTCCTCAGAAAACTTGGAATAGAACCAGCATTTGACCTAGTTATCCTACTCCTTAGTTAATACTCAAGGACTTAAAATTAGCATACTATAGTTACACAACCAGATCATATTTTTATTGATTTTTTTAAAAAGTAAATGATAGCAGATTGCATTACAATTCTTATTACACATATACAGCATAATTTCTCATATCTCTGGTTGAAATATAAAGTATGTTGACACCAATTCATACCTTTATACATGTACTTTGGATAATGATGTCTATCACAGCCCAATGCACAATAATTAATAATCTATGGAATCAACCTAGATGCCCTTCAACAGATGGATATAGAAAATGTGGTATATATGCTCAATGTAAAGAAGACTGAAATTATCATATTTGCTGGTAAAAATGGAACTGGAGAATATCTTGCTAAGTGAAATAAGCCAATCTGAAAAAACCAAAAGGCCAAATGTTTTCTCTGATATATAGATCTAACTCACAATGCAGGGGGTGGAGGTGTGTTGGGAAGATTAGAAGTACTTCGGATTAGACAAAAGGGAATGAAGGGAAGTGAGGGGGAATGGGAAGAGGAAAGATAGTAGAATAAATAAGCTATTACTATCCTATGTGCCTATAAAATTACACAACCAATGTTATTCTATATCATGTACAATCATAGAAACGAGAAGTTCTACTCCAAATATATATAATATGTCAAAATACATTTTACTATCATGTAAAAGTAATAAGAACAAATAAAAATTTATTAAAAATAAAAAAATAAAATACACATGTAAAATAGCATGTTTAATGATGATTCCTATATTTTTCAGATAATTGGTACAGAATGTAATATTATAATTTTTGTAGACCTTTAACATCTAAGTAGAATATAGGCATGTCTTATCTCTGTTTTTAAAATGTTATATGGCTTTTGTTCAAGTGTATAGAAATTTAACCTTACCAAGAAATGTAGTTCAGAAAGGGAGAAATATTTTAATATCCTGTTTGAAATATTGGTACCAAAACTCAACAAATGATAGTTTAATTTTAAAGGTGAGTCACAATGTGGTATCTGAAACTACATAAATTAACAGTAAAATCCATTACTTTGGCTTTCAGTTTAAATTGATTTTTATCCATCCATGAATTTATAATACCTTGCTTTGGTCTTTTGGGGAAAAATATTAGTTTGACATATTAGATAAGCATTTCAAATCTTGATACGTTTTATGTATAATTAAAAATCATCTTCATTTAATAGTTCCACAGATCTCTTCAGAGATGCATTCCATTCACAATGGAAGATACAAGTTTTCTAAAATTCCAATTGCCTCTTAAAAGTTTATATTTTACTTTTACAAAAAAAAATACTGTCAGCTGTTTACCTTTAAGTGACAGGGTAATTTTGTTTTCCTTTTCATGAAAATATAGGCCAAAGAGCCAAAGCTGAATAGTTTTATTTAGTCAGCTGTTCTTTCAAGTAAACATGGTTTTATAAGAAAAATTGGATAGTTCAGCTAGCAACAGAAATAATTATATAAGTGGGTTTTTGTTGTTGTTGCAATATCACTATTATCTTCTAAAATGAAACAGAAGTGCTTCATGTGAACTTCCCAGTTTGCTAAAAGGAGTCATATTTGATAAGATAAATAATTATCATTGCTCTCTCAAGGGCATTAGTAATTGAAATTGCTTTTTATTTCCCTGCTGGTATGTGGAAGTAAGAAAACAATGTTTGGGGCTATTGTATTGATTCCTATTAAAACTGATGTGCCTTATGTCTCATTGCTTTTATGCAATCAATATAAATATCAACACAATGCAATAGACAAGGAATATCTTAGCATCATTATGACAATAAATGTGACATTATGGATGCCCTAAAAGGGTCTCAGGGAGCCTCACTGCATTCAAAGTCTATACTTTGAAAAATAGATATGCCTGTTTATAGTTCTCCACCCCCAGCCACTGTATATTTTTTAGAGCATTATAATTATACATAGTTGTATTCATTTTGACAAAAATCATATGTGCCTGGAATTTGATACATTTCAGTTTCCTTTCCCCACCTCTTTCCCTCCCATTTTTCATCTATTTTCCTTTCTCTATTATTCTATTTTTTGCTCATTTATTTTTGATTGATGCCTTGTGCATATACATAAATGTCCCAGTGGCATATTTATATATGCACATAGCATGATCCTTTCTCTGTACCAGGAAATCTCCTTCTACTGCACTAATCTTCCTATTGTCTTTACAGTACTCAACATCACCCCTTTTCCTCCTGATCTTTCTCTGGCTTCTGCATATGAGAGAAAACATTTCACCAGATTCTGGCTTATTTCACTTAGTATGACATTCTTCATTTTCATTCATTTGCTGACAAATGCCATAATTTCATTCTTCTTGAAAAATTCATTCATTCTTAATCTATTAAGATATTTATGGCCATCTGGACTGGTTTCATAATTTGGCTATTGTGAATGGTGTTGCTATAAACATTAATGTGACTGCATCAATGTAGTGTGCTGACTTTAGTTCTTTTGGATAAATACCAAGGAGTGGGATAGTTGAGTCATACAGTGTTTCCATTCCTAGTTTTCTGAGGAATTTCCATTCTTCTTTCCAATTTGGTTGAACTAATTTCCAGTTTCACCAACAATGTGTGAGTGTACCTTTCCCCACATCCTCACCAGCATTTATTATTATTCATATTCCTGTTAATTGCCTTTCTGACCAAAGTAAGATGAGATCTCAATGTAATTTTTATTTACATTTATCTGTTTGGTAGAGATGCTGAACATTTTATTTTCATATATTTGTTGGCCATTTGTGTTCTTTCTTTCTTAGAAATGTCTGTTTAATTATTCTTCCCATTTATTGACTGGGTTATTTTATTGATGTTCAGTTTTCTGAGTCTATATATTTTGGATATTAATCCCCTGTTAGAGTAGCTGGCAAAGATTTTCTCCCATTCTGTATGCTCTTTCTTCATACTCTGTTAGATAATTTTCTTTGCTGTGCCATGGATTTTTAATTTGATGCTATTCCATCTATGGATTTTTGGTTTTATTTCTTGAGCTTTAGGGGTCCTGTTAAGGAAATCAGTGCCTAAACCAATAGGCAGTTGCATAGTTTCTGGTCTAATTTTTAAGTCTGATCCACTTTGATTTGACTCTCCTGCACAGTGAGAGATAGGGATCCAATTTCATTCTTCTACATACAGATATTCAGTTTTCCCAGCACAATTTGTTAAAAGGCTATCTTTTTTTCCAACATAGGTTTGGTGATTTTGTCAAATGTCAAATGACTGTATTTGAGTTTGTCTCTGTGTATTCTGTTCCATTATCTTCATGTCTATTTGTATGTCAATACCATGCTGGTTTTGTTACTTATAACTCTGTAGTCTAATTTGAGATCAAACATTGTGATGTTTCCCTTATTGCTCTTTCTTTTTTAAAAATTTTTTAATTGTAGTTGTATACAGTACCTTTATTTTATTTGTTTAGTTTTATGTGGAGCTGAGGATCGAACCCGGGGCCTCGCAAATGCTCGGCTAGAGCTCTACCGCTGAGCCATGACCCCAGCCCCTCCCTTATTGCTCTTTCTGCTCAAGATTGATTTGGCTATTGTGGGTTTCTTACTCTTTCAAAAGAATTTAACAATATGGGTTTTTTTCTAGTTCTATGAAAAATATTATTGGTATTGTCATGGAGATTCCCTGTGGTAGTAGGGCCATTTTGACAATATTCTGCTTTGTAAACAAATGGGGGTCTTTTCATCTTCTAAGGTAGTCTTTAATTTCTTTCTTTAGTGTTCTATAATTTTCATTGCACAGATCTTTCACCTTTCTGGCTAGATGTATTCCCAAGCTTCATTTGTTTGTTTGTTTTTGAGATTATTGTGGTTGGGAAGGTTTCCCTGATTTCTTTCTCAGCAGAATCACTGTTGGAGTATAGGAAAGTTATTGACTTATAAATGTTGATCTTCTCTATGTTCCTTTATTGAATTCATTTATCAGCTCTAGAAGTTCTTCTGTTGGAATTTTTTGAAGTCTTCTGAATGGAGGAACAGGTCATCAACAGAGATAATTTAACTTCTTCCTCTCCTATTTATATCCCTTTTAGTTTTCTTCTCTTGCCTTATTTCTTTGACTAGAATTCTAAGAGTTATATTGAATGAAAGTGGTGAACATGCACATCCTTGTCTCTTTCCTGATTTTTGGAAGAAATGTTATCAGTTTTTCTCTGTTAAGTAGGATATTGGCTTGGGTTTGCTGTATATAGCCTTTATAATGTGGAGGTAAGTTCCTTCTGTTCCTAGTTTCTCCAGTGTTTTTACATGAATGTCATCCACTTTAATTTTAATTCCAGGGAAAATTGAGCCATTCAGAATAATGGCAAGCAGTAACATGTCATGCTGTTTACATTCTCTAACGTATAGAAATCTGGTGTCTATCAACTCTCTCTCCATTATTGATCATAAATAATGTACTCTATGGAATAGTTTTGATAGGTTTCATCTGTGTATTTGTGCTGCACTAGATAGTGTATTTGTCAGCTTTCTGATGCTAATAACATACCATACAGAGGGGAGGTTACAAAGATGGGACATTTTGACTTGTGGTGGTGGAGGTGAAGATTGAGGGCTGTTTCTTTGTGATGCCCTTCTTGCTGGCAGAGTCTCACAGCAAAGGAAAGCATCTGATGACAGGGAATGTGGATGTGTGTGTCTTATGGTTTCTTTCCTCCGTATCTTTATAAAGTCATTGGGATTTTATCATAGTCCTAATCACCTCTAAAAGCCCCACCTCTAAATACCATAGGGTAAATTCCCCCGTCTCAATACCTTGCAATGGGGATTAAATTTGAACACATGAAACCTGGGAGACAGAGTCAAATTTCATCCATATCATAGAAGATACTATATTAGTCAGGGTTTGTCAGAGAATAGGGTTTTATGTATATGTGAAAGAGATTGTTAATGGTTTAGAGGTGGTATCCCCCAAGAGCTCATGTGTGAGACAATGTAAGGTTTGGAAGATAAATGATTGATTTTAGCCTTAACCTGATCAGTGACTAACTGAATGGTAACTGGAGGCAGATAGGGTTTGGAGGAAGTGGTTCATTGGGACATAGCTCTGAGGTATATATTTTGTATCTGAAGAGTGGAGTCTCTCTCTGCTTCCTTATGACTGTGTGAGCTGCTTCTCCCTGCCACACTCTCCCACCGTGACATTCAGCCTCACCTAGAGCCTAAAGGAAGGGAGCCGACCTCCTATGGACTAAGACCTCCGAAACCATGAGCCCACAAATAATCTTTTCCTCCTAAAATTGTTCTGGACAGATCTTTTAGTCAATGCAATGAAATAGCTGACGAAAACAGAGACAGAACAAGAGAGAGGTTGTTTTTTCTTTGTTTGTTTGTTTGTTTTTAAATAAATGGTTCACATGATCATGGAGTCTGGCATACCCAATGCATGTAGAGCCATCATACTATAGATCAGAAAGAGCTAAAGTTCAAGTGTGAAGGCCCTTTGCTGGCCTTCTCCTTCCAAAGAAGGAAGTCTTTTTTTTTTTTTCTAGTTAGGCCTTCAACTGATTAGATAAGGTCCACCTACATAGTGTAGTCAATCTGTTTTTATCAAAGTCCACCAATTTAAATGTTAATTTTATCCAAAAACATTCTCAAAGAAATATCCAGAAGAATATTTGACTGTATATCAGGGGACTGTGGCCTAATTAAATTTACATAAGATTAACCATCACAAATTGATCTTTGTCAGAACCACTGAATGTGATCCTAGTTGGAAATAGAGTCTTTGAACATATACTTAGTTAAACTAAAGTCATACTGGAGTAGAGTAGGCCTTTTGTAAAATATCAACTAGTGTCCTTATAGGAAAAGAAGGGACCCAGAGAATAGATACAGAGGGAATATCGTGTGTTGAAGGAGGCAGTGATGTGTTGATAAGCCAAGGAATGCCCAAGGTTGCCAACATACCAGAAGCTAAGTGAAACACAGAAGAGATTCCTCCAGAGAGCCCTCAGAAAGAGAATGACTCTTCTAGTGTCTTGATTTCAGACCTCAAACCTGCAGATCTGTGAGGGAATGAACTTTCGTTGCTTTACACCACCTGGTTTGAAGTGATTCACCGTGGCAGCCCTCGGAAATGAATTCGCTTGCCCTTTTACCATATGCTATAAATTGTATAAGGTATGAGCAAAAAATCTCTTCTCGGGTGACAATTCATAAAGAATCAGGATTTCTCTGAAAAGGGTGGAGGGACAGGGATAAGACCCCCTGATCCGAACGTGCTCAGCGACCTGGGGTGTGAAGAGAGAGAGAGAAAAGCTGGGGATTGAGCACAGAGCCTGGCAGAAGAGAGAGGACAGCCGCATGGTATTGAATGGAACCAGCTGGAGATAGCCACAAAATGAAGGACGCCAATCAAGGGCACGGGGTGGAAGGTCAGGCGTGTTTCAGTCAGTCTCCTTTTTGATACAGGTATCTACCCTGGAGAGCTTTTCAGAAAGATATCTGAGAGTCACTCAGAGGGTCCCAATGTTGCCTCCTGCAAAATTAGGAGTAAGAAAGGGAAGAGAAAAGAGAGCCCGAGGGGTTGAGGGAAGAGCCAGACCTGCTGTCGCTGGGGAAGGGAAAAGAAAGTGTCAGATCGCAGCTGGTAAATAAGATGTTACAGTGAAACTTGAAAAGCCGGGCTCTTTCTCCTTTATAAAGGCTCTACCTGCATAACATGAAGGGGCTCAGTGACAGACACATTAAAACACCATTAAACTGTGAAATAGAACACAGTGTGAAAATAGATTTAACCTTCACAGCGTATCGATCTCTACCCCGCGCCGTGCCCAAGTTCTTGGACAACTGTTTTATAATAGGTTTTACTTATTTTCCTGTTGCTATTCTGACTTCCTCCGAGGAGGGTGTTATTTCTAAAAGCTCCTGACAGCTGAGAGAAGCAGGCTTGCCTCTCAGGGAGCGCCTGGCCTTGGAATGCTCCTGCCAGCTGCTCCATAAACAGAAATCCGTTTTGTGAAAGTGAGGGATGATTGTGTGGTGGCCGTAGGGATGACAGACGCCCACGCACGAGGAGGAGAGCTTGGCCAGGTTGGGGGGGGAGGGCGGGGGGAGGAGAGTGGGATGAGCCCCATACCACTGCAGATAACCGCCCGGCGTTGGGTGTCTAAGCCTCTTGTGACTTCATCTGAGCACCCAGGGACATGGCCACACTGCTACCCCGTAAGATGGCTCTTAGGCTTTATTTTGTTTCCCTCAATGTGTGCATAGACGCAATCAAATCTTTTTTATTCCAAGGCATCGGAGATTCAGATCTCTATCACAAAAAGGTCAAGGAGCTGTGATTCTCCAAATGATTTTCTGAAGACGTTTTTAACCCACATAGCATACTCACAAAAAGGAACAAAGATGGCCTAATCACTTACTTTTCATGGAGGCATTTATAATTAATTCTGCAGTGTCTTAGAGGATGAAGCAAATTTGAAGATGCATTTGTACATCAGAGCAAATGAGAGTTCAAGCCTCCATTCTAAGTGGGAATTTTATTACTTTCTTTTTAACCATCTTATTTACAAAATGAGCACATAAGGAACAGCCCCTTCCTACATGGCAGTGGAATCAGAGAAAAATCATAATAATGGAAACAGTGTTTAGAGGAAGCATTCAGTAAACCAGAGGACTTGCAGTGTTCGCTGTGAAAAGCCAAAGAGACCCAGACTCCTTGGTGTTTTGTGCAGCTCAGAAGGCTGCACACGAGTATGCCATCAGAGGCAGACAAGGTGCCCATGTGGACGCTCACATTGCAGCTCACAAGGATGTTCCCCTAGTCATATTTCTTATAATTCACCTTTTTTAATGTTTATTTTTAGTAATAGTTGGACACAATACCTTTATTTTACTTATTTATTAATATGTGGTACTGAAAATCAAACCCAGGGTTTTGCATGTGCAAGGTGAGCACTCTACCACTGAGTCACAACCCAGCACCATCTTATAATTCATCATATTAGGGGTTCGAATATGTTTGATAAACTGGCTGCGGTAGGCACACGTGTAATCCAGCTGCTCAGAACCTGATGCAGGAAGATTACAAGTTTGAGGCCAGCTTCAGCCACTTAGGTAGACCCTAAACAGCTTAGTGAGATTGTCTCAAAATATGAAATGGGTCAGTAGTAAAGTGCTTCTAGGTTCAGTCCTTAGTTTGTTCCCCCTCCTAACTCCCTCCTCCCTCTCATATGTATTTATATGATCACTTTCCATATGAAAACTCTTTTAGAGGGAATGTAAATTAGTATAGCCATCCTGAAAAACATGCAGATTCCTCAAAAAGCTAAAAGTAGAGCTACCATGTGATCCAGCAGTTTTACTATTGTGATCTGAAAGAAATGAAATCACAATATCTGCACTCTTGTTCATTGTGGCACAATAGCAATGAAATGGAACTAACTAAGGTGTTCGTCAACAGACAAATGCATAAGGAAAATGCTATGTATGTATATGTGTATGTATACATGCATGTATATATACAAACACACATATGAAGGAATATGATTCAGCTGTAAATAGTATGAAACCCTATTATTTGCAGCAACATGGATGAAACTGGAGGTCATTATGTTAAGTGAACTAAGCCAGGCACAGAAAAACCAATGACATGTTACCACTTGTTTGTGAAACTTAAAACAGATCACATAGAATAATGGAGTGGAATAGTGGTTACCAGAGACCAAAGAGGAGGGTAGGGGAAGGGAAAGGTGTTAGAGAAACCAAAACAAAGGAGGAATAGTTCTGTATTTCTATGGCTCAATAGAGTTACTGCCATCTGTGATGTATTTCAAAATAACTGTAGGAGTATGAAATGTCCTAACTCATGGATGATTAGGATGTTTCAGGAGTTGGAAGTGCTTATTACCTTGAGTTGATCATTACACATTATACATATATCAAATTAGTCTGTGCCTAATAAAAGTATACAAATATTTTGTCTTAATAAAAATCAAGAGAAAACAAAATCCTCTTTGTAAAAGGGGATAAAATTTTTCTTTTTAGCTTGTCAAAGAAATCTGTCCTAGACTAGGACCTGCCACACGTTGAATGGTGAAAAACTAAATTCACTTTAAGTTAGAAACATGATAGAGTTACTCTATTCAGTTATTTAGATTTTTTTGTGTAAGTAACAACTAATGAAATTAAAAATGTAATAATAGCTCTAATAAGGAAAGGGAGAAAAAGTGGCTGTTTTAGAGCTTGATTGCATAACTAGAAAATTCAGTATGGTCTAATACTAAGCGATTAAAATAACTTAAGTTTGTATTTTTGCTGGCTAAAAATATGTAGTGCTGGGCACAGTGGCCTATGCCTGTAATCCCAGTGGTTTGGGAGGCAGAGGCAGAAGAATTTCAAGTTTGAAGACAGTTCAGCAACTTAGTGAGACACTGTCACAAAAAAAACAAAAAGAACTAGGGATGTAGCTCAGTAACAAAGTACCTGTAGGTTCAATCCCCAGTGCCCACTCCCCCCCTCAAAAAAAAAAACCCCAGAAGTAAAGTACCAGTAACTTCCTATGTTACAAATATACATATTAATATAGGTGTAAATATATGGACATATATACATATTACAAATATGTCTACTTCTAAAATATAACAAGAAAATAAATCTGGCCCCTCCCAAGAGGTTGCATCCAGTTGCAACCAAAAATGTAAATGGGATTGAACCCCACAGAAAACAGGTAGAATCTTCCTGAATAAAACAATAAAGTATTGTATCATCTCATATGTTGAGAGAACTGATATTGTGAAAATAGCAAATTGTCTCCAAGTAAGTTCCATTTGGATGTTTTAGAGTGTGAAAAGAATCTTACCAAAGTTTACATAAAAGAAAAAACTTGGATTGTGTAGAGGGGAGTGAGGGGAGGGTTGGGGCAGTGGGAATGGGAAGGACAGTAGAATATGACTGACATTGTTACCCTATATACATGTGTGATTCCACTACTGGTGTGACTTAGCACCATACAGCCAGAGGAATGAGAAGTTTTTTAGCTTTCAAATCTGTATAAGCTGCACTGGAATTGTAGCTCAGTGGTGGAACGCTTGTCTAGAATGTGTGAGGCACTGGATTTGAACCTCAGCACCACATAAAATAAATAAGTAAATAGTAAATAAATAAATAAATAAATAAAGGTACTGTGTCCACCTACAACTGAAAATATTTTTAAAAAACTATATAAACTAAATGAACTTCTTATATTTATATTTTATAATGCATTAGATATTTTGTTACAGCAACAGGAAACAAACTAACACACAGGGGAGGGTCTTTAGAAAACAACTATCATTCTGTAATCTCAGTGTATATTAACCAGTATTCAGTTTATTGTTGAATTGTTTCATCAAATAATATACCACTTAATTTTTCCCCAGACTTTTAATAACTTTTCTATGTGTGTGTGTGTGTGTGTGTGTTTTGTGTGTGTGTGTGCATTATAATGATACAGAACAGTGGAATTCATTGTTCCATAATTCTACATGCACATCCCCATTGTGTATATATACCACATTTTCTTTACCCATTTTTCCACTGACTGACATCTGGGTTGGTTCCATAGTTTGGCTTTTGTGAATTGTGCTGCTGTAAGCATGGGTATGCAAGATCACCCTAGTATGATGACTTTAATTCTCCAGGATAGTTATTAAAGAGTGGTGTAACTGGGTCATATCCTGGTCACATACCTAGTCTTTTGAGGAACCTCTATATGTGTTTCTGTAGTGGTTATACTATTTTACAATCCTACCAACAGTATAAAACTGTTCCTTCTTTTCCACATCCTCATCAGCATTTATTATTATTGTTTATATTCTTGATGACTGAAATTCTGATTGGTGTGAGATGAAATTTCAGTGTAGTTTTGACTTGCATTTTCCTAAGTTCTAATTATGTTGAATGTTTTCATATACTGCAAGCCATTTTTTCTTCTTTTGGTAAGTATCCATTTAGCTCATTTGCCCATTTATTAATTGCAGGATTTGGATTTGGGGTGATAAGTTTTTTGAGTTTTTTTAATATATTCTGCATATTAATCTGCCACAAGACTATCTAGCAAAATTTTTCTTTCGATATGTTCTCCCTTCACATTCTTAATGGTTTGATACTATTTACTGAGCTTTAAGATTTCTACTGAGAAGTTTGTTGCTTATGTTTATGAGTTGGAGTGTTGACCCTATGGTTTCTTCTAGCATTTGCAAAGTTTCTGGTCTAATTCCTAGGTCTGTGATTCATTTGAGGTTGAAATATGTGCAGGGTGAGAGATAAGGATCTAGTCTCATCCTTCTACAAATGAATAATCAGTTTTTCTAGCACCATTTGTTAAAAGGGCTCTCTTTTCTCTAACATATATATTTTTGGGTGCCAGTATGATACTTTATCTAATACATTTTCCTTAGGTCCTTTAATTCAAAATTTTTTTTTCTCCAAAAATGTGAGTGTTCATTGTTAAATTAAAATCTAGTTACTCTATAGCTTTTATTGTTCTTTTAAAAGTAATATTCTTTCTATTTACTTTTCTGAATGATTTTCCCCAGTGTGAAAGATTGCTTTTCATTGTTAAACTTTATTTTAAGTGGAGAATATTAAATATTGGATCAGGGAGTGCTTTTTAAAGCATAATGCCAAAGCAGGATGCATACGGAACATGTTCATTTGCCAAGCACACCTGTCAAAGTCAAAAGATAAATGACAATTTGGGAAAAAATATTTGCTTACATATATGACATAAAAAGGGCTAGCAATCTAAATATATAAAACATTATTACAAAGCAAAAAGAAAATTATTCAAATATGGGAAATACCAGCAAAAAAAAATAACTAAAAAGAAGAAATAGACATACCCAGGGAACACGAATATTAAGTGTTTTATGCAAAGACCTGCAAATGAGATCTAAGCACCTTAGTATTATCAGATGTGTTCACTGGGATTCTTGCTTTAGTGACAGAGACCCAACACAATGTAAACTGTTTGAAAAGAAAACCTTTGGATCAGTTAGCTGGTATAGCTAGAAGTGGCTCTTGTTTCAGCATGGTGATTAACAATCCCCCCCCACACCCCCCACACCCCCGCACCGAACCTCATAGAGATTTCCTTTTAACAGGGTAACTTAAACACATATGATTTTACACTCTTGGTTATTTGGTGGAAACAACCAGTGCATGTGTGAAGAGGAGCACCACAAAAGAAATCGGCTGAGAGGGTGTTTTTAAACTTTCCCACATTTTCTAAAATCACAAATCATTATGAACAAACAAAACCTGTAAACAGAGAGGATCTGGTACGAATTCAAACATTTCCAAGGATATACTTGGGGTCTCCTTGTAATTTTCTTTAGGACCCCAGTGGCAACAAGACCTCATTACACTGAAAGTCACCTCCCAAACCACTCATGGGAACTTGTGGGCGAGAGTGGCTTGTTGTAGACATTATATCATGGTCCTTGGAGAGGGAGAGGGAGAGAGAGAGCAAGCGGGCGGGCGAGCAAGCACACTTGCACAAAGAAGAAACAATTCCATTTGGAGGGGAAATGTGAGCCTTGGAGAGGTGTAAGATGGAGAAAAGAAAGGGACAGCTGATCTCAACTCGGCCAGAACTAGGCTCTCAGTGAACAATGTGGTGTGTGCTGAAGGTTAGTCACAAACATAATCTCAAGCATCTGTGAGGCGCACAAACTTTTAGTTTTTCCCCCCTCTCTAAATTGATAGGTTGGCAGGTTTTGAGTCCTGTGTCCTTTAGAAATCCCAGTGCATAGCTCAGATATTTCATACAGCCAGAGAGAGGCAATAAATAGCACAAAGTTCATGATAGCCTCTATGAAGTGAAAATGTTTTATTTTATGAAAAACACAAAATGCAAAGAAAATTGAGCCTACAAAAAGATATGAAGACTGCAGAGAGCCCATAATGAAATACTGAATTCCCACAGAATTTTTCAGAAAAGTCAAATTCCTTTGATGGCAGGTCTGCCATCTTCCAGACTTAAATGCCTTCAAATGGTAAATGGCATTTGAGTTCTACATGGAGAAATGAGGCCACTCCAGGGTTCAGGAAAGTTGCCCTGGTCATATGATTACGTAGCTCCTTCTCTGGATTCAGGGAAATATGAGCACAGAGAGAAATGTATGGATAAGGAACTGCTCAGAGCCTGTCATGTCATGAAATGACAGGATCCCTACAAATATCTTTTCCACATTTGTTTTGCTCTGGACTCAGTGTTTCATAGAAGGTGTCCCTACTGCATCCATATCAAGAAATTTAATATTAAATGACAGCACCAGATAAGTTAGGAAGTACTGAATATTACTTTTAATTGTCCTATTTAAAAGGCAGAACTAGATTATACTTGCTTTCTGTTTTCATTCATGCCTAGCAACACGACTTGGCACACAGCCACCTGTCATAAGTCTTGACTAGTTTATTGAATAAATTTTAATGAATGAAATAGACTAGGCAATGCTTGCATTTGGGGATGTTTCTTTCCATTCAAACTAACATTCTTACCATATGGCCATCTACAAGCCTCCACATTTAAACATATTTAGAGATGAGGAGGCCACAGTCCAAGAAGGGCTAGAGTGGGCAAACACATTCCTCTGATGGAGTGGAGGAGGATACCAGTACCACCAGAAAGGTTCCAAAAGATACACAAACTTGAAAGCAGTAAAGATCATGCATGGTAGTGGGGATAAAAAAATGTTTTGTAAAGAGGTATGATAACAAGAAAAGCATTAGAAAATGGATCAGATAGCCACTGTGAGAGAAAGAAGAGAATAGACTTTTCCAGATTGAGGCAGGGATTATGTACTTAGAATTAAAGAGCAGTGGACTTTGCCAGAGATCAGCTATATTTGGAAACTAGTATTATACAGGACTGGAAAGTTAGATTAGAATCAGCTACTTCCCATATAGTCTAGCATGCTCCACTCACTGGAAAAAATTGCTCATATATATTGTTATTGTTTACATATTGCTATAATTCCTGACTGGCAAGAATCTGTGTGTCCATTTGTCTGTCTCAATCTCCTATTAGGAAGGGTCCCTTGCCCTATGCCTCTACCAGAGACAAAACTATGAAGGGAATGGTGGTGGAGGGGATTAGAATAATAACTCTAGTTCTTCTGGCTGACTTTGGGGGGAAAGAGATCTAGTTTCTATGATACACGTTGGAGAAGAGGACTATAACTCACTTCAAGGGAGAAAAAGAAGCAGGTCAGATAATCCTTGATTCTGGACCCTTGATATGTCCTTTAGTTCACCATACTCTGTATGCAAAACCATCATCCTTTAATATATTTTTCCCTGAGCCTTAGAACATGGGCCCCCCTGGTACAAGGACATACTTCTTAATTATAATGTTTGCACTTAGATCCTGACTTCATGCCCCACTCCTCTCACAGGTCATCCACCCTGAGGATATTGTCCAGTCGATTGAAGAACAAGAAGTTTTGATTTTTTTTTTAAACGTCAATGTTTGATTTGGATTTTGTTTCCTTTTTGTATATACTGAAACCTCTAGAAACTTCACATTTTGTCAGGAGCATACCAATGGAAACAAGAAATCCACTTGCAGTTGAAAGTTTGTATTTTAATGTTCAAATGGCTGCCTGGAATTAGATGGTCATCCCTAGATCTAAAGAGTCTTTGAAAATCATGAAAGCCTGAGATCACCAATACTTAAAAAGTTGAAGTTTGGGGATGTGATGGAAAAAAGTGAAAGGCATTGTGAGTTTGCTTCCTACAGATCTCTGGACAGGAATGCATGAACATCAGTGTAGAATTAAAAAGAAAAAGAAAAAAAAAGATGGGGAGTAGAGCCCATTGAAAATGGAAAAACAATTAAAAATATATTGAAAGTGGAAAGAAAAAGAGAAATCACTCCTAATTAATTCTGGTGCCCTACTCAACCCCAGTCTCTTTGTAATCCTACTGGGAACATCTTTATTGATCTGGGGGTCCTGAAGCAGGCTTCTGATGCTTATCTCAGCATAAAAACAGGCTCTCCTGATGAGCAGTGATTTAATTACATGACAATCACCGTTAACAATGCATGGCGAATACCAAGAAATATGCAGAGCAAGACTGGCAGTGATAAATGTAAAGAAGTGGCATTGACTTTCAGTAAAGTTTCTGGCTAAAACTCAACTGACTTTTCTCTCATAAGGAACAATGTTCAGTGACCTATGATGTCTGAGAACTGACTTCATTGGCTCATGTTTAGGTAATAAGTTAAATTTTAAAATATTTTAATATATTAGGACCCTTTCTAAAACCTGGGAAATATATCTAGCACTAAGCTATTCCGCAAAATTGTGAGATTTCTAAAAGGCAAGAACTTCTTGTCAACTGTTGAAGATTTCACTCAAGGATAATGCTATAATCAGTCCTGAAAAATTAAGAAAGAAACTCACAGAAATTGGATGTATTCTCATGATCAGACCTTTTTAGAATAGAATTCCAAATGACATCAGAAGTGTTATAATACCTTGACTTTTTCATAGGATGAAGTACATATTTAAGTCTAGGCATATTGAAAATACATTTCTCTCTTTATCACTAGATGATTAAGATTAGTAAATTGATTCCTACCTTAGAAGGATTATGCCATGTTAATTGACACTTTTTAAAAACATTTGAGCAGATAAATATGTGAGCAAGGACCACAGATTGTGCTTAATTTGTGTCACTTAAAACCTAGTCTACTGAACATGGTAGAGTGAACTTTGTTACAAGGACAGAAGTTGAGAACGTAGCATACAAGAGAATAAATTCATACTAAGAGTAAGGAAAGAGCCATCTCAGACAAGAGCTATGTGGATGTACGTGGATGACTGAAAAATGCTGGGGTTCCATGGATAGCACTGAACTAGAGGTCCCCCTATTGCCATCAGCAGCCCTTGAAAGGCTTCAGCTTAGAGATGGTAGGATTTAAAAAGTGTCTGGATGAGAACAGGGATATTCACAAGTATTTCATGGAGGTACACAACCAATGTGGTCCCAGCTGATAAAGCTGGAGGTCCCTTGAAAACATCAATGAGATTAATGAAGAGAGTCAGGGCCTTAGGTGGAAGGTCAATAGCACAAGGCCAGTCTTGGGATTCAAAGCCCAGGTCCTTGACTTACCAGTGTGTGGCCTTGAACAATGTCCCTAACCTATTTCTTGGTTTCCCCATCTGTATAATAGAGAATAATTGGGCTCAATAATGATATTTCAGCTTCATTGAAGTATAATTGACAAAGGCTGTATCTACTGAAAGTAAACAAGATGATATTTTGGTGTTGATGTACAAATGCACCACAGTCATTACCAAATCTGGCTAATTGGTTTCTTCATAACCTCACTTAATTGCCTGTTGTATTTGCAGTGATGAAATATTTAAGATATACTTTCTTAACAAATTTTAAATATATATCATTATTAACTACAGGCACCAATGCTGCCCATTGTCTCCATAACTGACTCATATTATAACTGAAAGTTTGTATACCCTATGAGTAGCACATCTTCCCCACCTCTAAAGCCCCACTAACCACACCCACCCACCACCTCCATCCCTCTACACTGTTTCTATGAGGTTTTTTGGTTTGGTTGGTGTTGGAATAACTTTCATTTGCAGCTAACAGCTATGAGCAGCTTGGAGTGCTTGAAGAATCTACACTCCTTCAGTCCTGATAGGAATGCCTCTTGGATAGGGTGCTCTGCTCTGGTGAGCCATTAGTGAAACCACATCCTTAGCACTTGTGGTTAGCATTGCCAAGCTACCAGGCCAAGAAACAATAGCCAGGAGCTTCAGAGCATGAAACCCCTAACTTAGAAAGCCCCCTTCCTTAGGGACAAAGACCCTTCCTGATGATACCAATACTCAGAGCATCCTCATAGTGCGGTTACATTAGGCATAAGATGATTGGTTTATTGATATTATCTTGCTTATGTATGATTGATGGGCATGCCCCACCTGAACCCTATAACAGTTGTACACATTCCAAAAATAAATGGGCTGCTGGATGTTGACTGCCTGCCATTGTCACCAGCCAGCTTCTCACCAACCCCACCCCAGCCCCACCCCAGTGTCTTCTGTTGATTCTGTGTCTCTGCCTCCCACGATTGAGGTAGCCGAGTGACTAATTGACCACATCAGGTTGGTTTTTTTGGTTTTGTTTTTGTTTGTTTAGATTCTGCCTATTTAAAAAATCATGCAGTATTTTGTGTCCTGCTTGTTTCACTTAGCTTAATGTTCTCAAGGCTAATTCATGTTATGATTAAAGACAGGATTTCGTTCTTTTATGGATGAATAGTATTCCATTTCTTTATCTGTTTATCTGACAGAATGTATATAGATTGTTTCCATATCTCCCCCAGCCCTTGATTCTAGGGATTAAACCCAGGACCTTGAACATGCCAAAGATGAACCTACCTAAATTTTCAAATAAAATTTAACTTCTTCCTTTTCAATTTATATCTGTTTAATTTATTCCCTTTTCTTACCTAATTGATTTGCTAGAAACTTTCAGTTATAATTTGCATAGATTGGCAGAAAGGACATCCTTGTTTTTCACTGAAGGCTTTTTTAAGTATAAGGTTAGCCGAGTATTATATTTTGCCTGCATTGTTTTGAAATACATTCCTTGTCCTCTTATATCTAGTTTACTGAAAGTTTTTATACCAAAATGTTCATTTACTCAATTTCCTTATCTCTTAAAATAATATTTTATTTTTTATTCTTTTAATGGGATGTACCAGATTTTTAAATTCATGTATGTCAAACCATCCTTGCATCCCAGGAACAATTTTTCTCCCACCAATTTTTCATAGTGTTTCAACATTTTTATGTGCTGCTGAACTCAGTTTTTCAGTACTTCTTTTGAAGTTTTTTTTTTTTAATTTCTGTTATTCAGGAATATTGGCATATAGCTTTTCTTATCTGGATTTAGTTGGAATAATGCTGGCCTCACAAGATGAATTTGGAAGTATTCTCATATTTTTTTCAATTCTTTGGAAGAGTTTGGTAAGCATTTCTTTAAGTGTTTCATTGATTTCTGCAGTAAAGCCCTTAGATCCTGGAGTTTTCTTATATCATTGATTCAACCTCTTGTTTTACTGTGTACATATTTGGAATTTCTATTTCTTCCTAAAGGAATATTGAAACCTTGTAGGTTTCTAGGAATTGATTTTCTTCTGGGATATCCAGTTTGTTAGTATATAATATCTCATACTAGTATTTGTGAGTCTTTGTATTTCTATCTGTTTTAATGTCTCCTCTATCATATCTGAAGATTTTGGAGATTTCTGTATTTTGTTCTGAATTAGTATAGATAAATTTGTCAATTATTTTAGTTATATTCATAATATTTGTTTCATCAATCTTTTTTTTCTTTTTGCACTTATTTCATTGATTTCTTTTCTGATCTTTACTCATTCCTTCTTTCTAAACTTGGTCTTTTTTCTTTTTTGCTTTTCTTTCCCTAATTCTTTAGCTATAATTTTAGGTTGTTCCTTTAAGATATTTGTTCTCTTTAAATGTAGATATTTTTTGTTATAAACTTGCCTTTTAGAACAGCTTTTTCTACATCCCTTAAGTTTTGGCATGTTTGTTTCCATTTAAGTTGTCACTAGATATTTAATTACCCCTTTGAACTTTTTCTATGACCCTGTTGCTCAGGAGTATCTTGTTTAATTTTCATGTATTTGTGATTTTTTTCAGTTTTTTCTCCTGTTATTAAAAATACAGTGACTAGAGACGATATGTGATATGATTTAATATTCTCAAATTTAAAGATTTTGTGGCCTACATGGATCTTGGAGAATTCCAGGTATGATTAAAAGTAATGTGTTATTATTAGAGAATATGTTCCTTATATGTCTGTTAGATCTTTGTTGTCTGAAGTATGGTTCAAGTTCAGTGTTTGTTAATCTGTTTTTAAGAGTGAAGTGTTGATTTTCTCAAATATTATTTTGTTGTCTATAGTCCCTTTGGATTTACTAATATTTGCTTTATGGGCTCCAATGTTTGGAACACATATATTTACAACTGTTGTATCCTTGTAATGAATTGACTCCTATGTCATTCTATAACAATCTATCTTCTTATTAGTTTTTATTTAAAGTTATATATTTGTTTTATATGTGTACAGCTACTCTTGCAGTCTTTTGGCTATTTTTTTTTTAATGGAATGCATTTTCCTTTTCTTTATATCACACTGTATGCTCTTAAAGCTGAAGTTGACTCTCTTGTAGGCAGCTTGTAGTTGTTGTTTTTTTTTTGTTTTTGTTTGTTTGTTTGATTTTTTTTAATCTATTGAGCCTGACTTTAGCTACAAATTCTACTTCATATTTACATTCAAAGTTCATTGTTAATAGGTAAGGACTTTTCTGTTTTTCCTTTCTGCTAACTGTTTTCTGGATCTTTTGTATATCTTTGGTGCTTTCTTCCTCACTTCATATATATTCCTTTGACATTTTATAGTTTAATATATGCTTTGGTTCCTTTCTCTTTACTATTTGTGTGTTAACCTTATATTTTTGTTTTATGAATGTCATTTAGTTTATCTGAAATATCCTACAGTTATAACTACCTTATGATGCTGACAGCTTTACTTGTATACACTCTAATTTATTCCCCTACCCACATATTCTATTTTTGATAACATAATGTGCATATTTTCTATTATGTACCTCAACTTATTGATGAAAGTCTCATTGTATGCAGGAAGTCTTTGCCGCTTTAAAATCACTGTCTTTGATTTTGATAATTTGATTATAGTAGGTCTTGGTAAAGTTGTATTTGGGTTGAACCTGATGAAAATTTGTAAAATTCACAGATGTAAATGCTCACATCTATCTAAGATACAGGAAATTTTTCAGTCATTTTCAGTCATTTGAGCATCCTGTCCTTTTTTTCCCTCATTCTTCTGAAACTTCTATGTGAGTGTTAAGTTTTATGGATTGTGTCCCAAAAATCCCTTGAGATTCTGTATAATTTTACTTTTTTCCACCCTTGTTTTAATCATCTGAGTAGTTCTTTTCTTAATTCCTTAGGATAATTTTATTAATTCAGTTGAAATATGATAATGACACAGAATAGTGAATTTTATTGTGTTATATTCCAACATTCATATAACATAGTTTGATCAAATTTCATTCCACATTACCTCTACTTACCATTCCCTCCTTCCTCCCCATGATACCTTCCTTTACCCTGGTAGTCTTCCTCCTGTTTTCATTATGTACTTTTTAAATATATATATTAGTTTTAGGTGGACACAATATCTTTATTTTTTTAAATTTTTATGTGGTGCTGAGAATCGAACCCAGTACCTCACGCATGCTAGGTGAGTGAGCTACCACTTAAGCCACATCCCCAACCCTGTACTTTTTATTTTTTTTCATCCTAACCTTTATGTATGAGGGCAAACATTTGATTCTTGTCCTTGTGAGTCTGGCTTATTTTATTAAACACAATACTCTGCAGATCCATCTATTTTCCTGCAAAAATAAAACTTCAGTGGATATATGAACCACATTTTCTTTATCTAGTCATCTGATGACTAGGCTGATTCCATAACTAGCTTATTGTGAATTATGCTGTAATTAACATGGGTATGTAGGTATTAACATATGCCGATTTTAATTTTTTAGATAAATACCAAGAAGTTATATATCTGGGTCATAGGTAGTGTCCCATTTTTGTGTCTTTTGAGGAATCTCCATACTGATTGCCACAGTGGCTGTACTAACTTACATTTCTATCAACATTTTAAAGTTCCTTTTTCTCCACATCACTGACAGCATTTATTGTTTGTATATTTGATGATTGCTATGCTGACCAGAATTAAATGAAATCTCAATGTATTTTGATTTGCAATTCCATAATGACTAAAATTGTTGAACATTTTTTCTTTCTTTCTTTCTTTATTTTAAGAGAGAGAGAGAAATAATTTTTAAAATACTTATTGTTTAGTTTTTGGCGGACACAATATCTTTATTTTTTATTTGTATGTGGTGCTGAGGATCCAACTCAGAGCCCCTCGCTTGCCAGGTGAGCAAGCTATAGCTTGAGCCACATCCTCAGCCCCATTGAACATTTTTTCATCTTTTTTTTTGCCATTTGTAATTCTTTGGGGCAGAGTCTGTTCATTTTGCATTTTGAGTTATTTGCGTTATTTGCTCATTTGTGTGTGTGTGTGCATGTGTGTGTGGTGAGTTTTTAGAGTTCTTTATATATTCTAGATATTAACTGTTAGAAAAGTAGCAGAAACATTTTCTTCTATTTTGTAGGTGATTCCTTTATATTGTTGTTTGCTTTGTAGAAGGTTTTTTTTAAAAAAAAAATTTATACTATTCTCTTTATCAATTCTCATTTTTTTTTCCTAAGAAATAGGGATCCTATCAGTAAATCATCACCTGTGCCCTTACCTACTGGTTATTTCAAAATGACCTGTCCTCAAGCACACTGAGTTTCTTCTGCTATTGATGCTTCTGATTATGTTTTTCATTTCGTTTTTTTCAGCCCTTGAGTTTGCTTGGTTCTTTATGCATCTGTTTCTCTGTTGAATTTCTAATTTTGCTCGTGTGTTTTCCTTATTTCATTGAATCTCCTAGCTACACTATCTTGGAGTTCTTTGACCTCCCTTAAAATAATTGTTTTTAATTTTCCATCAGGCCATTTGCAGATCTCCATTTCTTTGGGACCAATTACTAGAAAATTGTTTTATTTGATGCTGTCTTGATTTTGTGTGTTTTTATTTGCTGTTGTTTTCACATTTTTCACTGCAGTGCTTTAGTGTCTGTACATATGATGAAGCAGTCACCTCTGCGCAATTTCACAGACTGGATTTGGAAAGATTTTTGTTTTACATTTGTGGAATGAGAGGGCGGCAGCTGGGTAAGTTGCAGAAATCTCAGGTCCGATGAGGGTACAGCACTGTGGTGGACACTGTGAAGCCCTGCCCAAAGCAGCTGGTGTTGGCAAAGATTAAAGGCATATTAAAAACATGAGTTTAGGTTTCTGTGGTGATGGTGAGGGCTGTCAGGGTCTTAGGTGGTGAAGAACCTTACTGATACATTTTACCTCTTAAGGGGGATGCCATCACTAGATCTATCCCTTTTTGTGTCAGATTCACCTGATGGGCACACTGGCAGTGACAGTGACAATATTGTGTGATGTACAGTGCCTGTGAAGTAGCTAAGTAACCAGGTTTATACATGGAAGAACCACAACTCTGGAGTCGTGTTGTTGCCTTAGAGAAATCAAGAAAGAAAAACATCTGTGGCCCCAAAGACCATAGGTATTACCCAAGACCTAAACATACAAGGTATCAAAATAATTTGTACTTTTTCAATGTGCTTAAACAGCTTAACTCAATACCCCAATACCCTTTTTATCTGCATGAAAATGTTAAATTTTATATACATGAAAATACCAGTTCGGCAGATCAGAAAACCAAGCCCCAGAGAAATTAATTGAGTTAAGATTACCCAGCTAAGAAGTAAACTTTTCTCTCTTCATTCAGCATTGAAAATCCTCTACAAATGTGAGTCCAGTTAAATTTATGTCCTAAATGATACTAAGTAGGATAAGTAGCTCCCTACATTGGAACTTTTGTTCATTGAGTGCTACAATGCAAAACTGATTTCCATGTGGGCACTCACCTTTAAGACCAATAATAACTACATATGGTCCTTCATGACAATAAGATAAACATATTAAAACATGAAGAATTCCTCAGGCGAACATTCCTCATTAGCCTGACCTGTTGTCTATTTGTTGAAAAGCATATGTGCATTCCCAAATGTACGCACACAATGTCTCCTTAGAAGAGTTCTGTGTAGCTTGTGTAGCTGGCTGATATCACTAGAGTCCAGAGTCAGAAAGAAATCCTGCTAGTCAGTGTAAGCGAAGACTCAGGTCTGTAACTCAGTTTAATTGGCATTTATATTATGCAATTTCTAGCTTTGTGGTTTCTAGTTCCAACATAAATATTTCCTAGTGAGTTAAAGTAATGCAACTTTGTGTTTAACATGTAAGTTTACCATTAAGATGATCAATGACTTCAATCCACTCATGGCCTGAATCCAGAAAGAAAATTCTCTAAACCAATCTATTTAAATTACTTGAATATTTAATTTTTAGCCCCCCAAACAGCTTGTTCAGAAAGAATGATGTGATTATGGTTGCCAACTTGTGATTTCCTGAAATAGCAGGAGATACGTATAACATGGATAATTGAAGTCCAGAATTGGAAAAAATATAAACTGAAACTGTATCTAATGGTCAATTTGAACATCTACTTTTATTGAACAGTGAGAGAGCATTGTTACAGAATAAAATGGACTAATCCAATGCTAAGATCTCTGTAGATGCCAACATTTTGTGCACCATGCCAATATTAATGGCTTCATTCTAAATATATCATCCTAGTAGTTAGTGGAGAAACTGAGGGTAAGGTGTCTTAGAAGTTTGGATTCAATGCCTCAATAATGAATTGTGACATCAGGAATGAGAGCTTTGGATTCTGGCTTTTCTTCAGCTGAGATGAGCCTCCTGACCAGGACCAACTATGTAAAACTATTTCCTTCTCTGTTACACTTGCACTTGGATTATCCTCTTTCCAACCTTCACCCAGACTGACCTTGAGACTCTCTAATGGACTTTAAATATGGTGACTATCTTTGAGATAAATAAATGCCCATGACTCTACCAAGGTCTTTCAAGTACTACCCCTACAAATGTTTTAAATTTGAGTTTAACAAGGGCTAATACATATTGAGAACCTGGAATATTTGATTCCCAATTGGATATTCTTTACATCATTATATGCTGCATTTCATCCTCCAATAAGGATATTTTACCATAATAATAGATAATTAATTCATCACATAATTGCTTTTTGCAGTTGTGCTTATAAACTAGGAGTATGTTTGTGTTACATGTACTGTTATAACCCACAAAAGTATAAAACATTCTGCTTTGAAAAATAATGAAAAAATCTGCCAAGGAAGATACACAGAAGTGTGTTTCTGTGGACACTCATCAACTTTTAGCTTAGATAAGCCCTGGTGGGTATTGTACATAGAGTAATGACCCACCAAAGATGTCTATATCCTAATCTCCAGAACATGTTAGGCTACATGGTAAAGGGGAATCCGGGTTGCAGGTGGAGTTGATGTGGTTAATTAGATGTCCTTAAAACAGGGAGAGTATCCTGGGGTATCCAGGTGGAACCAATAGAATTGCAAGTGTCTTTAAAAGTGGAAGGAAGAATTGGAAAAGACAATCAGAGAAATGTCCAAGTGAGAAGGACCCTGCCCAACTTTGCTTGCTTTGAAGTTGCAGGAAGTGAACCATGAGCCAATACCTGGGTGGACTCTAGAAGGTGAAAAAATCAAGGAAACAATGATCTCCTGTGGACTCACAGGGAGCACAGTCCTGACACCTTAATTATAGCCAAGCAAGATCTGTCTGAACCCTGACTTCCAGGGCTGCAATGTACATCTGCATGTTTTAATCCATTAATGTTATGGTCAACTTTCACAGCAATAATAGAAACAAATAGGACTCTCTTCAAAGACACCTGTAATTTTTTACCAAAAGAGAAGAAACTGCATCAGAATTAAACTTCAGAGATTGTGTCTGTTTATAAATTGGTCTTTTATCTTTTAATGATTCTAGTGGACTTTGCACTTTCAGATAGTTTCACTATAGTTCTTTATTAAGCTTTTGCTCAGGGTAAAGAAATGGAGAAACATCATCTGCTATGTAGTGTTTAGCCAATTTCCATCAAATGTTGCTTTCTAAATAGTTGTTGTTTTTCCAATTCAGTTAATGTGATATGAAACTTCAGTAATTTGTATTTTCTGTTGCATATGAAATTCAGATATCTACAGCAGCGGAATACACAATGTGAGAACAAGTTGTTTATAATTTCTCATGTATTCTGATTGTCTTCCCTTATATTATAGCAACTGGCTATTATAAAGAAGATGAAAATGATTGTTTGCTAAGATTCTTATTTTTTTTATTATAACTAGTTCTCAAACATCTTACTTTCCCATAATTTAATGCATGGTGATTATGTTACTGTAGCTTTGTGTTTTTAAACACTGTGAATATTGAGAAAAGTGTTGTGAAAAGCTCTCAATAATTACAGATTTTGTTAATTCATAAATGATAAATATATGCAAGTCTATTAAGGTATTTTGTACATTGCGAAATTTTCCAATGGAGGAATTTTTTGAAGAAAATGAGATAAAACAAATATAAATATACTATAAAATATCATAAGTAAACCAGCTATTATAGACTCTATTTCCCCAAAATTGACATGCTGAAACCTCACCTGAATGTGATGCTTTTAGGAGGTAAGGCCTTTCAGAGACAATTAGGTCATGAGGGCAGAGTTCCTGTGGCGGGTTTAATGTCCTTATAGAAAAGCCAGAGACCTCCCTTCTGGATCTGCAGGTACCTTGATCTTAGACTTCTCATCCTCCAGAACTGTAAAAATAGCCACTCAGCTTATTGTATTTTATTAGAGCTGCTCATGTAAATTAATTCAAAATTTATCAAATTTGTTGGAATTTGTAGAGATGGGTTTGGATTATCTTCCACCCATCATCATTATCTGGATTTGACCAAGACATTCCCAGGTCTCAGTTTTGCCTATGTAAAATGATGATAGAAATAACTAAAACAAAATTCAGGGAGGATGATGAAAATGATTTAAAAATTGTCTCATAAACCCTGAGAGGGAATTTATGACATCATAACCAGAAACGTGACTACAATGTAAGCCACCCACAAAAAGTGTCATCACATTCCCACAAACCCCAAAATGCAAATTGTTGGTGACAAACTACTGGTACCTTCAAATACTACAGGAATGCCTCAGAGGAAACACGGATCACTGATAATGAATCTGTTATTTAAAAAACAAAAAAAGTCTTCAGATTTCTAACAGGTACTCAGAGAAGTATGGCAGGAAAACTGAAATTGAAAAGATCTCTAGGTTTCAGGTAAGTGCCTGATAAGCTCAGAGGGCTGGAGCTGTCTTTGCACTAGAAACTCACAGACCAAAGTTTATTCTCTTCCATGACCAAGTTTCACAACGGGGAAGAACTACTGAGAAGGAACTGGAATTGAATAGGAAAGCAGAAACAATAGGGCACAGTAAAAAAAAGGGTTAGATAGCAGTGGTAGAGAAGGGAAGCAGAGAATTCAAAGTGCAAGGCTGTTTTTAAATCAATTTGCAAAGAAAATAGCAAAAGCTGTGTTGAATCAGGTCACCACCCTAAAATTTCAGAAGAGATAATTTTGTGTAAAAATCAATTATAAAATGTTCACTGGATAACCACTTGGAAAAACCAGGTCTGAGCATTATTTTATACAGCAAACCAAACAAAATTCTGGGTTGATTTTAGATGTAAATGTAAATGTAATAGAACAAAGCTTTCAGAGACAAGCAAAGAACTTCTCCCCTGACCTTCTGACCTTGGACTGAATAGAATTGTCTTAAGATACATATAAAAAAAAATCACAGACCATAAAAAATGACAAATTGTACCATGTTAAAATTTAGAACTTCTTTTCATTAACATACCGTAGTAGCGAGATGTACAAATTTAAGTTGAAGTCATATAATAAAAAAATGTAAAACTTACTCTTAATGAAAGATTCACAAATAGGTAGAAAAGTTCTAAAAACCAGTGAAATAAATTCAGAGACATTCACGTTGCAAAAGGTGACAAGTGTCTATGCATTCTCTTATCAAAAGGGCATATTGAAATAGGAAACACTTTAAAAAATTACCCAAACTTCTTTAGTCATTGGGGAAATGCAAATTAAAACCTATGCAATGAATTCTACTACACAATAAATGAAATACTACTGCACACGTATCTAAATGATTGAAATGAAACACATGGGTATATAAAATGAAACACATTGGAGAGGATATGGAATCACCAAAAATCTCCCACCTTGCCTGGTGAAATGCAGATGGATACAACCACTTTAGAAAACTTGATCACTTATGAAAGTTTTGATGCCAACCTGTGACTCAGCAAGTGTCCTTCTAGGAAATAACCAGAAAAAAATTTCATATTGATGTGAAACTGCATTTTGAAAAGACTTGGAATAAATTGAGTTAAATTAACCCTGAGATATTTTTCTCTGGAAACTTGGACATCCAAGGAAAATAACTCATTAATTATAATTAATAATTAATAGAAAATCAGACTGATTTCAGACATTCTGACAGCACTCTCCTTGCCAGAAAAGTATACCAACAACAACAAAAAGGCAAAGATTTAAATATTTAAATGAAAATCAAATATTAAAAAGCAAAAAATAAATAAAAATAAAAATCATGGGTGTGTTCCTCTGCCTATGAATGACAGTTTTTTAAAATACAGACTGTACAAATATGGGTCACAAAAATTGATTAGACAACTAATTGAAAAGAAATGCGAAGAGATTTTTCATATGTTTAAAGCACTATTCAAAAGAAGAACAACACAAACTACACAAAGTAGCACACTGTGTATATATTTCCCCATGTATATAGACCACATATTCTTTGTGTTCATCAACTGATGGACTTCCCCACTGATTCCATATTTTAGCTATTATGAATAGTGCTGCCGTAAACATGAGAGCACAAGCATGTTTGGGGTATAATCATTTCATCTCCTTTGGATATGTATTGAGTAGTGAAATTGTGGGATTATGTTGTCTAATTTTAGTATTTTTGAGAAATTTTCATGTGGTTTTTCTATAATGAATGTATTAATTTACATTCCCACCAACAATGAATAACAGTTCCCTTTTACCGACATCCTCACCAGCATTTGTTTTTTTTTTCTTCTCTTTTTGATGATAGCCATTCTAACAGGGGTGAGATGATATCTCATTGGAGTTATGATTTGTATTTTCCTAATGATTGGTGAGATTGATCTTTTTTTCTTTCATATACTTGGCCTCCTGTACATCTTTTTAAGACAGTCAATTCAGTTCTTTAACCCGGTTTTTACTTGCTTCTTTGCTTTCAACTTCTAGAGTTCCCCCTAAAACTTTCTGACTTGAATGTTCCTTCTTTTCTCGGGTCTTGAGGCACCTTATTTGATTGTTTATTTGAGATTTTTCTATTTTTTTTGGTGTATGCATTTATTGCTAGAAACTTCTCAGTGCTAATTTTGCTGAATCCCACAGATTCTGATATGCTGTTACCATTTGCTGTTTTTGATTTGTATTTTTATTCTGCTCTGGTCTAGAAGATATATGATATGATTTCAGATTTTTAAAATTTATTGAGATTCCATTCATGGCCTAACATATAGTCTATCCTAGAGAATATCCCATGTGCTCATAAGTTAACCTTGAATTATACTCTGGTTGGATAAAATTTTCTATAAATATGTTAGGTCCATTTGCTTTATAGTGTAAACTTAGATGCAATTTTGTTGGATTTCTGGCCAGGTGATCTGTTCATTTATAAAAGTGTGTTTTTAATTCCACAGTTGTTAATATATTAGAGTCTCTCTAATCTTTGATCTAATACTATTCACTTTGTATATTAGGGTGGTCCCATGTGGGTTAGATATATTATTAACAGTTGTCTCAATTTCTTGCTTTTATTGATCCTTTCTTTCATTATATGATGATATTCTTTGTTTCTTTTTACAGTTTGTTTTAAATTCTGCTTAATCAGTTATGAATAGATAGCTACTCTTGTTCCCTTGTGGTTTTCATGTGTATGTCTTCCTAAACCTTCTCTTTTAGGCCATGTGTATCTTTATCAATGAAGTGAGTTTCTCCATGGTGGTATATAGATGGGTCATGGGATTTCCCCCACTTCCTTCATTAAACCAATCTGTCTTATGACAAGTTATTACTTACAGGTATAACTTATTTCCTGTCATATTTATTCTGCTTGTTTTGTATATTTTTTGTTCCTTGCCACCTCTCCTATTTATTTTTTGTGATTTGTTGGTTTTCGTCATGTAATGATTTGATTCTCCTTTTCTTTCCTGTATTGGTTCTAGTGATTTTTGTATATTCAAGTTTTCATGATGGTACTTATCCTCCCTTTGTTTCTAGTGTAGGATTCTGTTAAGAATTTTGAGTAAGGCTCCTCTGGAGGTGATGAGTGCCTTTTCAGCTTTCTGGGAAAGACTACATTTCTACTTGGTTTCTGAAGGTTAATTTTGTAAGGTATAGTATTCCAGGTTGGTAAGGTTTTTGTTATTGTTGTTATTGTTTTAATATTTTGAATATAACATTCCAATTCTCTTCTCACCTTTGTGGTTTCTGCTGAGAAATATAAATTTCCATTGGGCATTACATTATATGTGTTTGACACTTTTCTATTACTTTGTTATGGATTCTCTTTTTCTTGTACTATTGACATTTTGATTATAATGTCTTCATTTAATTTGGTTGAGTCTAGTTGGGATCCTTCATGCTCTTTTTATCTGGATATACAGATTTCCATGAGGGTTTGAAAAGTTTGGGGCTATTATTTCATGAAATAGGTTTTCAATGTTTTCTTCCCTTTGCATCATTTTCTGGAATTGCTATAATGCATAGTTTGAATATTTGTTTGCTTATTTGTGGTATCCATATGCCTTGTAGGCACTTATTCTTTTTATTTTTTATTTATTCATTTATTTATTTTGATTTTGTATTAGTTCACACAACCTATTATCAAGTTCAGAAATTCTTTTATCTTACTTGTTCTTATTTATTTTGTAAGCTCTCTATGTTTTTATTCATTTAAGTTTGAAGCTCTACGATATCTGATTGATTTTTTATGATTTCTTTTTTTGGTGAATTTCTCATTCAAATCCTGAATTGCTTTTCTCATTTCTTCTTATTATTTATCTGTATTGTCTTTCATCTTAATACATTTCTTTGGGATAATTACTTTGAATTTTTTTAGGCTTTTCTTCAATTTGGGACTTATTTAAGGAGAATTATTACTTTCCTTTGTAGTTATCATGTTTCCTTTCACATTTCTTCTGTCCTTAAGTTGATACCTGCATATCTGCTATAATGTTTGCATCTTCTAGTTTTAGGAATTGTGTTTTATAGTAAAAGATTGGGAAATAAGATATCATTTGGGTTAGTATTTGAGGTTACATTATAGGGAAACTCAAAAGCATATCCCATGTGACTTCTTTGTCTTTGATTCACATCAGCAGTGTCTGATACCTCAATAGCCTGGATGGCACCAGTTCATAGGGGTAGTTGGATGACTTTGTAGTTGACTCAATCTTCAAAATTTATATGCCTCAGGTTCCACAGAATTGAGCACTGATGGCACTGGGTTTCAGCAGGGAGCTGCAACAGACTCTGTGGTGCAGGGTGTGGAGAAAAGTGTCCTCAGGTCCCATGGGACAAGTACAGGTGATGTTAAGCATTGTAGAACTGGCATCCAGCCACAGAATATGAAGGAGATCTTCTCTGTGACTCTCAGAATAAATGCAGAAGGTGCCTGTGATTATAGCATCATTAGCCATACATCAGCCGACACAAATTTGAATGGGATCTTCCCTGGGTCTTATGGGCTGGCCTCAGGTGGTCTGTGTTATCAGGCATTTGTGATCTCAAGGTTGTAGAAAAAAGGAGGACCTTACCTACATTTTCTGCAACAATTATGATCATTTATAGGACTTCTAAATCTGATAGCTGCTTTTGTGGACTTGTGGGATATGGAATATACCTTTTCCAGGTCTCTGGGAAAAAGAACAAGGGGTACCAGACCTTTTGGCACTAGCATCAGTGGTCCCAAGTCCTTGGGCTGTGGAGGAGATCTTCCCTTGTCCTTTAGTGCATGTGTAGGTGATATTTGGGTGTGAGTACTGGTAGCCACAGTTCTGGAGCTGTAGGACATGGATGGGACCTTCTTCTGGCCCCTAAGGACAAACATGTATTGTGCTATGTCTTCTGGCATTAGTAACTAAAGGCTTTAGGGCATGGATTGGGAAAGGGACCTTCCCTAGTTCCTGCTGAGTGAAATGGGTGCGGTGCTGAGGATTGGGGCCATAGATAATCATATTGCTGGAGTTGAAGCAAGTGTCTGGGACAGCTCCTGAGAGATAGGCAGAAGTAAAGCCAGGACTTTTAATCAATCAGTAGCTGCAGTACTAAGGCTGTGGGCTGGGAAGGAGACCCTCACAAGTGATTGTCAGGGAATAAAACTTGGGCTTATGAATACTGTAGCTTTGATCTTGATGTTGAAAGATCTGTCTTCTTCCCAGTGAGGTGTGCAATGGCCCAAGGATTCTGGCGGTGTCAGGGGCCAGCTGCTGATTCCTAAGGCAAGATAGCACCTAGTAATATCAATGGGAGTAGGTAGGGTTCTTGAGGTTGAGGTAGGTCCAGTGTGGTTTCCTTCTTTGGAGGAGAGCAGTCAGTCAGACCAGCCAGCTCCCTAAACTGGATTGCAGAGCTTGTGGGGAGCCTGCATTTCTCTGCAGTTAGGACTGCTGTTCTGCTTCTGTATTGGAGTTGATGTCACCATCCAACTTAACTTTTCCAGGCAGTATGGGGTCCCCTGGCCAGGGAACCATGGGTGAGGTTGCAATTTGCTTTTTCCTTTTTTATAGGTTGCCTGTCTTTCCATGCTTATTAGGATTCCTGCTATCCCTTGCTGATTTCCAGATTCTTCCTGACTCTCGTTGAAGTCAGTTTTTCCCTTGCTGCCCTGCTACTTCTCTGTGGCAGAGTTGTGTGCAAGGCACCCTTATTTAGCCATCGTGGCTGCCTTACTAAAGCTTCTGCTAATGAGTCACAAGAGGAGAGGGAGAAGAGTGAAGGCTCACATAGGAGTTACCCCTGGGCCTCCATAGATCTCAGTTGGGGACAGTTTTGCCTAACACCCTACCTCACTCTATCTCAGGGAATATTGAAGAATAGCTAGATATTTTTTCTGCCAATAGTTGGTAGAGGGGTACAACAAGCATCTGGTAGGTGCCAGTGGTGCTGCTAAACATCACTACGATGTTGTGCCCCATTGTTCCACAACAAAGAATCATCAGGCTCACAATGTCAATAGTACCAAGTTTGAGAAACAGTGGCATGCATACATGAGAGGTAGTGTCTTGGTCTATTTTGGTTTCTGTAAAAAATATAGACTGGGTAGCTTATAAACAATAACCATTTATCTCTCACAGCTGTGGAGGATGGCAGTTGTAATATCAAGGCACTGAGAGATTCAGTGTCTGGTGAGAGCCATCTTCCTCATAGACAGCTTTCTTCTTACTATAACATAGCAGTAGGGGCAAGGGATCTATCTTGGTCCTCTTTCATAAGAACATTAATCTCACTTATGAGGGCTCTGATCTCACAAACTCATCACACTAAAAAGTTTTCACATCTTAATATCCTCCTTTTGGAGGTTAGAAGTTTAACATATAAAGTTTGGGACATAGAAACATTCAGATAATAGTAGGTAATAACTAAAAAGGGACATAAGGGAGACTCCTGGGCTGCTGGAAGTGGTATTTCCTGGTTTGAGAACTGGATATTCAACTACTGAAAATTTGCAGTGAGGATATTCAATTTGTGAAAATTTTCCAGGCTGCAAAGTTATGGTGTGTGTGTTTTATATATGTAACATGTGATGCATATACATATGTATGCATAAACACATGTGTGTATATATGGATATGTTTGTGTGTATATATATATATGTAATGCCACAGCAGGGAACCAATGTACCTGCCAATGTTCTGAGTACTTGTGTTCTTTATTCAAATCCTTCACAATTTGGATGCTACTCTTTACATTCTCGAAATAAAGAATGAGCTTAAGAAAAGTGAGTTTGCCCAAGACACACAGTAGGTTAATGCCAAATAGCAAATCTTGAACTTGAACCTTTAGCTTTCTGGCTCCCTGCCTTTGTGGTCGTCTAATTCTTTTTTTTTTTTTTTTTTTAAGAGAGAGTGAGAGAGATTTTTTTTTTTAATATTTATTTTTTAGTTCTCGGCAGACACAACATCTTTGTTGGTATGTGGTGCTGAGGATCGAACCCGGGCCACACGCATGCCAGGCGAGCGCGCTACCGCTTGAGCCACATCCTCAGCCCTGTGGTCGTCTAATTCTAAGCCAATTACAACCAGACACTAATAGCAGGCAGCTGGGAAGAGAAAAATTGTTTTCCATTTCCATATAATCCAAATTTGGGATTGACCAGAGTTTTCTCCCCTTTTAAATTGCCTCTTTTAAGACATGTAAATGTTTCTAACACTGACTTACAGAATGTGCAATGGTTAAAAAAAATAAGTAGATGAAACATGGATAAAATAAAGTTACAACTTTATAGACCATCAGGAGATTGGAAGTGAGATCTGAAATTACTAAAGTCAAAAACATAATGGATAGTTTTAAGACTGCATGAGAATTGAACTTATGATACTCCCATAGAATTAAATCTCGTTTAAAAACTAAGGATTTTAAGAAGAAGGGGCATTAATTAAGGTGAATGAGAGACTATTCATTTTGGAAATCTTTTACAGGAGTAGCCAATATGCATAGTATGTTGAACCAGCCCAATCAATTCTGAAGGAGATGGTGGTAAGAAGGAAAAAGTCAGGAAACACTGTGGTTCAAATGTCTCTTTCTAAAGTACTCAAACCTGCCACTCCTCTCTAACCACAACTCTTTTGAAATGGTTCACATAAAATAACAAACTGGAGCACAGATCAACATCTTAAGTCCGTACTTACCAAGTTAACTATGCAAAATATTTTTTGTAATTGATTAAAACTGATTTTGAAGTGTTTTAAATATGAATGATCTTCAAAAAATCATAGTGATCAGTGTGACTGAAACTGGTGTTAATGATAAAGCTGAAACTTAGGAATAGACAGTGGAGGCAGAAGGTAGGGGAAGCAGTTAACTAGAAATAGCCAAAAGACCTATTATGTATTATTTAAATAGATGATTCAGTGGAGTCTCACAGTACTCCACTTTTAAATTTAATTTAAAAAAATAAGACTGATATGTTGTAAATCCCTTATATTTTAAGGTAGTGATCATAATAAATGCTATAGTTCTAGTTAAAGAGAGATTGCCTGACCTTGAGCCAAAGGAATCAAGGTCATATGGTGACCTGTATTAGCATCTTTACTAATTATTTAGAAGAGAGGAATATACAATACAAACATTTAAGGAAATTTAAAAATGGGGGGGTGAACTAGCATACATTGACAATCTGAAAGAGAAGAAAGAAAAATCATAGACTTTTTCCTTAGTCAGAGCCATATGATAGGTAGAACTTCCAAATTCCAGGAATCAAAAATTTCTATACTGGAGGGTGATAATAAAAACAGCCAAGGACAAAAATTTTAGTCGAAATAACATAGGCCTGTGTCTCTCCCTTCATGGGCTTGACTATGCCCTATATTATGACTTTGTATGAACTGAGGACCTGTTTCAGGTTTTTTTTTTTTTTTTTTTTTTGTCTCTGTGACCAAAGACCTGACAAGAACAATTTAGAGGAGGAAAAGTTGATTTTGGCTCATGGTTTCAGAGGTTCTGTCTATGGTTAGCAAAATCCATAGCTCTGGGCCTTAGGTGAGGCAGAACATCATGGCAGACAGGTATGGCTGGAGAAAGCAGCTCAGGACATGACAGCCAGGAAGCAGAGAGAAGGTTCTGCTCATCACAGACAAAATATATGCTCCAAATGCACAGCTCCAGTGACTACTTCCTCCAGCCACATCCTACCTGCCTATGGTTAAACTCAGTTAATTCCTCACAGGGCAATTAAAACACTGAGTAAGTCAAGACTCTCATAACCCAATAATTTCTCCTCTAGGTGTTCTTGCACTGTCTCCACATGAGCTTTTGTGGGACACCACATATCAAACCATAACATTGTGGTCATTGTTATCCAACTTTATCTCAGTCCACAGAGAAACTGTGTCTTAGATTCCTTATACCAGATTCTAGTTCAGCAAACTCCGTTTCTACCCTGGCTGAACCCAACCCAATATAAGTATAAATGTGATTCATGTTTCAATAAGAAAAAAAAATTATCTCCTTGAAGTACAATGAATACTGCACTATTTCTGTTAATTTTTTTCAGATCTTTTGGGGTTAAAACAAACAAAAACATGTAAAGTGTGCAAAGTATTTAGCACTCTTTGGATCAAAATTTATGTAGTGGACATTTAACTAAAAGAGTTACGTTACCTGTTTATTATGCAGTTACAAAAATGAGTCATGTGTTTTTACTTTTCTAACCATTTGTCTTATTAAATGAGAAAACATGGAGAAGAGGAACTTGTATTTATTACCATAATGAATTAAAGGAAAGAAAACATGGAAATCTTAGGATTTCTCAATTATAAAGAACATAACAGGATAGGGTTGTAGTTCAGTGGTAGAGCACTTGCCTCATGTAGGTGAGGCACTGGGTTCAATTAGCACCACATATAAATAAATAAAGGTCCATCAACAAGTAAAAAAACATATTTTAAAAATGGACATTATAATAAAATATTTCCAGAGAGAAGCTAGATTGAAGAATGTATTACATTCCAACCTTGAGCAGGCTACTGCCATTGGGATCCCAGCAAAACACTTTCTCTAGCTGGTGGTTGCAAAGGCAGCCAGAGGCAAACATAGAATACTTACCCTGAAAGTTGAAATTCTTGGAATCTTACTCAGTGTCAAGTTACTAAGTTTTGGAAATATATGAAATTAAAATTTATGTGTGTGTGTGTGTGTGTGTGTGTGTGTCTGTTCATCTAATCTATTTCTTCCTATGGGAGAAAAACTATATAACTGTCCTCAGATATTCAAAAAGCAGTAGGACCTTTTTCTCTACAAATTTTAATGTGTGAAAAAAATAACTTATATGAGAAATGAAGTCCCAGGCTGCTGAGCCAAATGAACATAAATACAACTTAAAAATATTTTCTGGAACATTTCAGATGCTGAGGTTATATTGGCCAGTTTTCTCACATAAAGCAAATTTTCAATGCTTTTGTGAGTAATAAGCTATTACTCTTGGTAATAAAGATATTTTGAAATGATGATTGATTTGTAAGAAGATGAGAATTAAATATTCAACTACTATCTGCTTTGAGTTTGTTTAAAATGACTCCAAGCCCTTACACAAAATTTAAATGATCATTTTAATTGGTTTATGATAACACATTTAAAATGTTAAAAATGTGACTGGCTCTTTCTTTAAAACACTTAAGTGTTTGGCTTCCATTTCTTTAACCATAAAATAGGAATAAAATTGTAATACTTTAGTTTTTTCTTCTCAGTGAATATGCAGAAATTACACAGATCCTAAGTTCATAGCTCAACAAATTTTCAGCAGTTGACCAAAGCTCATGTAACTGGAATCTAGACCAAAACAAGACAATGTTGGCATCATCCCAGGAGTCTGATTTTGACCTCATTTAGTCACTGCTCCCCAAGCATCCTCAATTCTAGAACTGGAGATAAGAGTTTTGTCTGTCTTCGAACTTGATGTCAATGAAATTGTACATTGTATCAATTTGTGCTGGAGTATCCAGTTCAGCATTGTTTTTGACACTCATCCCTATTGTTATATGTAGCATTAATCATTCACGCCTTTATTGTATTCCATTTCATAGTAGCAGTTTGTGGATTAACTCAAATATTAATAGAAATAGGAGTTTCAGTTTGAGAATGAGAGGGAGTTTGGCTATGAATATTCATCCATGTCTTTCATTAAACATATATATACACAGTGTTGTTTATATACTTAAGTGTGAACTTCATATGAAGCAAGGGTATAGGGCACATGTCAGTTTTAATAGATACTACCAAACTTTTCAAAAAGTGATTCTACCAATTTTCATTCTCAGGCACCTCAATGCAATGCTAAACCTAGCTCACAAATTCCTCCCACGGCTGTTTCTACAGTTTTTTCAGTGAAAGGCAATACCATCTTCCTAGGCTTGGCATCAAAGTCTGTAAAATATCAACATTCTTGCATTCTTGAATGTCCATTGAGTGGCCATCCTTGACTTTCTCTCCCTTTTCTCATAGTCAAGAATAGTCAAGTTCTGCTCAGTATATCTCCTAAACTCCTGATTTCATTGTTTTCTGTGCCAGTTTTTGAAAGTTCAGGACATCATTAATTTATCAGGAGCATTAAAATTGCCTTATGATGTCTCTGAACATTCATATTTGCTCAAAAACCCACTGCACATGAAAGGATTATTTTCTTGAAACTGGAGTCTGAGCATGTCATGCTGTTGCTTGAAAGTATCAATTTAACATCTGGTTCTACCAGGGGAACATTTTCTGTTTCATTCAGGTGCATTATCAGTGTTTGTTAATCAATGTTTATTAAATAACGGTACAAGGAAACAAAGAATGTAAAGATTGTTTTACTGTCCACAGATATTTCTATTAACATGAAGGTAAGAACTCTGAATGTAAGACATAGTTTAATTTAGAAGTTGGTAATTAACATTGCCAGGGATTATAAATAATATTGCACAAAGTAAACTTCCTATTTAAAGCAAGAAATACATTCTCCAGGATAGACTACACTGATGTGTCCAGTTTAGAACTATGTTCTAACAGGAGCACATGAAAGAGAACAATGAAAATTTGTCTGTGAACTGGTCTGTTAGAAATGTTGTTCCTTAGATTGAAATGTTATATCTTAGGTGTCAGGATAGGAGGTCCAGTTGAAGACAGTGGGGGTCAAGCCTTTTGGTAACTCTGACCTCTTGCAGAATCTGGCAAATGCCAGCATAATTTTTCTATGGTTTGGTGCATCCTCCAGAATGTACTTATTGGAAACTTAATCCTCACCTGGTATTGAGATGGGGACTTGGGCAGGTAATTAGGATGTGAAGAGGCCCATCTATGAAGGTGAGGCTCTCTTGATGGCGATAACGGTTTCAGAAGAAGAGAGACCCTAGTGGGCATGCTCACTTATTCTAGAATTGTTCTTAAACTTCTGATAGTTCTTCCTTACCCTCAATTTCACTTTCAGTGGTTTCAGTTGCCCCTGGTGAACCATGCTTCAAAATTATTAAATAGAAAACTCCAGAAGGAACAAAACTACACATTCAAATGTCAAAGCACTCTGAATAATGTAACAATACCTAATGCCATTGTGCTCCATGCTGCCTATGATGTGAATCATCCTTTTGTCCATGTGTCCATACTGTATATGCTGTCAGTCACTCAGTTCCCATTTCAGTTATCAGACTAAGTACTGCAGTGCTTGTGTTCATGGAACCCTCCAAAGCCCAGGAGTAACAATGCTGGGAATTTGGATGTGCCAGAAAGTACTTCCTTTGAGTGAAAATATGCAAGTTTTCAATTTGATAAGTAAAAAAAAAAAAAATCTTATGCTGAGGTTGCTAAGATCTAGGATAAAAATGAATTTTTATACATGAAATTTTAGAAGAAAAAAATTCATGTTGGTTTTGCTGTCACACATCAATCTGCAAAATTTATGACCACAGGGTATGATAAGTGCTTATTTAAGGCATTAAATTATAGGGACTGGTATTATCTGAGGTGTCAAGCACCCACTAGGGGTCTTAGGAATTCCCCCAAGGATATCAGGGATTCCTGTTATTGCATCAATATTAACATTTCACTTATAACTAACATTGATTTTTTTTAACAATCAGTGTCTATTTAATCAATTAGCAATGTTTTCCATATACAATCTATTAAAGGTTGATTTGGTCCTGATCTTATATCTCAGCTAATGTTTGTGTCCTAAACTTAAGGCTGAGAATTCCAGTCAGGCTACAGAGGAAAAACATCTAACTAATGATGCCTTCTTGTAGGGAAAATTGTTTCATTTTGAAATTGTATAGCAAAAGAACAACAATAAAGCATTGGTTCCACTTTTAAATAAATAAGGGGTTATTTTGCTGCTGAAAGTTTTCATTGAAATGACTGATCAGATCTCACATGTCTGCTTAAAAATGTCTGACTTAGGTCGTTACAAAATGACAGACTATGATAAACTGGATGATAGTTGGGAGCAAGACAATGAGGCATTGTTTACACAGAAGATTGAGTAACCGGTTTAACAAAAGAGGTTCTTGGGTATCTATTGTATGTACAACTAAGAGATTTACTGGGGCTTTTATAATTTCTGCAAGGCTCTTTTCCAGCCAGCTTCATTAACTTGAAGTAAATCAAATCATGCAGAAATCTGGCTCAGCCAGAAAGAAACCCAGGAAGATACAATATGAAGAAAAACAGACACAAGATGATAAGGTTTAGAGTCTTTGGCATTTTTCATAAACATTTTGTTTGAGATTATTAAATTACAACCCAGAAACAAAAAAAAAATACCATAGTAAACTCACTATTAAATTAGGTCTTTTTACCTCAACTTTACAATACATATACATATATAAAATTGCACATACAAAGTATGTGTCAATAAAATACATTCTTTAAACTTTAAATATTATTTGAACAGAAAGATTTGCATATATTTTATATATGCACAAAATCAAGATTTTTCAGGGGATTACTGAGGAATTGTGGGGTATACAGGAATCAAATGCCAGCAAAAGAGGAATTTGGGGTGCTACATTCTAGGAACAGGGTTCTAAAATTTTCATGGCCGATGGCTTACTTTTACCAGAAGGGGAACCAAAAATAAATTTGGACCATCAAAATACTCTAACTTTCTGTCCAAAACATTGGAGGAAATGAAATGATTATATTTAGGGAACACCCTGATTTATTAGTTTTTCTCTTCATACCTTTATCTTTCTAAATACTCAGAATTCATTTATTCATCACCTAAACCCCGCCTTTCAGAAGCCAGCTATTGACATTTTATTTGGAAATAAATAAAGTGAGAAGAAATGGCTTTTTAAGGCAGCCAAATACTTTCAGAAAACCCTAATTCTTCCAAAGAGTGGTCCCTTGGGACCTCCTGGGGCATCCATTGCCAGCAATGGACCATAATGTAGGCTGGTATCCAGCACCAAGGGGTTCCAAAAATTTACATATATGTTCATGGTAGTGACTGCTAAAGATTTGGGTGTAACTATGTTAATTATTATAAAATCTTTTTGTAATATACATTATTTGAATAGATAGCTACCATAGACTTAATTCAGATGAAACTTGCATGAATGACAATCTGAAAGGAGGGTGGGGGTGGGAAGTAGAAGTAACTGAATCTCAGAATCTGTTGAAGGTGTGAAAATCAGGTTGTCACTCTCAAACCCAAGTGGTCTCTTGGTTGGTCTTAAGGAGGGACTTCAGATCCATGGGAGCCTTGCTTCAACTCCTATTTCAGAATGGATGTGTCTTTCATAATCTCAGAACTGGTTTCTTTTGCTGGGATGGACATCTATGCAAATGATAGAACACCCCGTGTGGAGGGGTGGGCACAGGAGTGTCGGCATCTGTGCACATAAAGAAGAGAAGAGCATATATCATGGTCTCCACCTGGCACACACTTCAGGTCCCAGAGGACCACTGAAATAGCCGTGACATTGGTCTGACCGAGTGCACAATATAGGAGGCTAGAGTCAAAAGTCTGTGTGCATCTTAGAGAGCGCTGCGCTTCTTCCGAAGGGGGCTGCCACTGCCACAGAGTTTCAATTCCGCATACTGCACCTGTGAAAACAAACAGACGTGTTGCTGGCAGTTAGGTAACCCTAGCTCACCACAGAGTGTGTTAATGGCTCCCCAAGGACAAACCCAAGGCAAAGGAAGGAAGGTTCAAAGGTAATGAATCATTTTCTAAACACAGGAACATGGAGGGATTAATTGCAGGAAGGATTTGAGAAGTCATGCATCATTTCTTGAAACCAAAATATTAAAAGCAGATTTTTCTAATGAGATGCATGGGTTTCTACCTGCTCTGGGCACTGCTAGATGATCTTAATTTTGTGCGCGTCAGTTCTCAACCATAAGTAAGTTTAATAACTGCCTCTTGGGAATGTTTATCTTAGTATATGATATAGCAACTTAGAATTATTCATTTAAAACTATCTAAAATCTTGGGGAAAAAATCGCAGCCAATTATGGACATTTATTTTGTCTAACAGGGGAAAAATGCTGAAATTGATACTGGGTACCAGATTTTATTATAGATTTCTCTTAAAAATTAATTTCATTTACAATATAATGGCTAAAACATCTGTGATAAATATGAGTGCTTGGTGATTCCCCAGGGGCACACTGTCAAGGTGTTATTAGACACTGCCCTTGGTGAGATGGGGAGGATCTTACTAGCATGCTGCGTGTCCTTCTCAGATGCTCTTTTGTTGTATATCTCTGTGTTCATGCCAACTCCAACTGGATGACTGCTCAGAGCTGTTGCTTGGACCATGCACAGACAACCCTTGGGGGCTTGATGGAAATTGCTATTCTTCAAGGATAGTGTATGAACTCACACTGCGGCCCAAGTGATGGTACAGTGCAAATGTATTGCTTTGGTGTGTGAGCTTTGGTAGGCTGCTGGTGGAATGCCTTTATTTAAGCTATTGTATTACAGACCACATGTGTTCACTATTTTTAGCATTTGTGCTAATCTCCCCAAGGACATGAGGCCCAATCACAGGTTAGTCTATACTTTGCCAAAAACAGATAAAAGAAAAACAAAACAAACAAACAACAACAACAACAACAAAAAAAAAACACACCGTTTTCTTCCAGTGTTTTGTAAAGGTTTAGTTAGGGGAGCAGAGAATGACATACCTGTCAGTCTTCAGTGCAAAACAGAAGTAAGGTTACTTTTTAATTATACAATTTAAATGTTAAAATACATTCTAGGAAGATGAATTTACTCTTTAACAGTTATAAAGTGAAGGTTAAAGAGAAAAATAGTCAATTTTAATCTCCAGAACTTGAAATGAAGGGGAAAGGAGCTCTAAGACCTTAAGCCCTATTTCTCCATGATCCGCTCAGATGCTGGGGAACAACTATGTCACAGTGGCCCAATGGTGAAAACTGATACTTGATTTGGGATTCTCTCAGATAACACAATATTGTTATCTTCGATGATATTTCATCCAATGTCTCCCCATCAACCTATTCTTCATTAGTGAAATTGCTGCCTGCCTTCCTTCCTCAGGATTTATACCAGGCTAATCTGCAGGGACCCACGTTGAGCTATTCTTCGGGACTTTCTCTTATTGTTGTCTTCATTAATCTCCGAGCATCCACAGAAATGAGACGCTGCTGGATTAAGTGACCATTACCTGTGAATAATACCTGTGATTGATCTCAAATTATCTCATGCCGTCTCTTCCTCTCCATGTAGCAAAGTAAGTGGGGGATTTGCCCTTACCATCTTTAAGTCTTTACAGGAAAGGGGATAGAAGGGAGGCCCAGGAGATAATCAGGGCAAACAAGAATAAAAAGAATAATCCTCTTGTTCCCTATTCCCTATAAATGCCTGCCATCCGGAAAAAGGAAGAAAATAAGTATCACTCCTGAGGTTTGGATCTCCTGCAATTGCACTTACTGAGCCCATCTTGTCCTCTTTAAGGAGGTAAGCAATCAAAAAGGGCCAAGCATCAGCACACTGCAGCTGCACGGTATGAGTTCCAGATCATTCTTTAGTAGCTCTTTTTCAGGATAATTTCCCCCAATCATCTCATGCTTTGGACAAAGCTGCCTTTTTTTTTTTTTTTTTTTTTTTAATACCACCTCCCTGCAAGCCAGGCCTCTTTAGGGCTTTTCAGATTCCTTATCTCAATTACTCACATAAGCAGAGTCTTGTGGTCCTTTAGCTCTGCGGCTGCCTAGAACTCAGTGTTGGAGCCCCTGTTGTTGGTGAGCACTCATTACATACCTTTTGAACGTCGGAAGGAACCCTGGAGAGGAAGTCTAGTAGCTCATTATTGTCGATGGCAAAGGGATTTCGGAGCTTCTTGGTAAATTTATTTATGCCTGAAACATAGAAACACCAGAGAGCTTTTTGTCTTTCTGTCTACCTACATCCCTATTTTTAAAAATCTTGCCTGACTTGGGTGTGTGTGGAGGGGTATTCACAAGTAAAAATTAGTGTGAAAACAATTACTAGACTTCAAGTCATGCACATGTTGCTGTCATGTGGAATCATTCACAAATGCCTTTTCCTGGAAGAAGGTGGAGGGGGCGGGGGAAAAAGGGCTCTGCCTTCTTCAGCTGTGAAAATCCCATTACAGTCCTAGCAGCAGGGCAGCAGAAACAAGCACTAAAACTGGAGAGCTCATTGGCTTTTTTGGAATATACTGATTAACAGCCTCCTTTGCTATGAAAACAAATGTCCCAGATGGGAAAAGGCCTTCATTAGCCAAAACAAGCCCCTACTTGGAGGCTCAGGACCCCGTGTAGCTGTGGGAGGTGGAGGGCGGGACTTTCTTGTTGTTAGAAAGAAACTGCAGCAATCTCTCTCTGCCCCCACCTCCAAGTCATTTTCACAGGATTCTCTTCTCTCACAGCAGAACAGAACTTGACATGTTGATCGTACTTTGATGCTGCAGGAAACTGTGAAAAGTTATTATTGGAAAATTATCTTACTATGGTTGCTAACTTAATTTGGGGACTGCAACACTGGAGAGTGGGTTTGTCTGGACAAGGCAGTATGTGCTAATTTAGGATGGGGACGATGGTTATTACAGAGGGGTTCAACATTTTAAGATGTGAGTCCACTGTAGAGCACCCATCTTTGGTGGCTGCACTTTGGGTTCCTGTATCTGCCCAGGACACACTCTGCTCATGGTTTCCTCTTTAGTGAAGAGGTCCTCTCCACCACCTTTTGTCTTCCACTGTGCTCCTTGGGGCTACTTTGCATGTACCCAGAGCTCACAGTCTGTAGTCTTTTCACCAAAATGTCAACTCTTTTTTTCATGTTGAGTGTTAGAAGCAGAAAGACTAGGTGGCCTTCTGAAGTTTTGCCACAGGGTGCTTGTTTAACAAGGATCCTATCTGAAGGCCTGTCAGTCCCAATGACCGCTGAATGGATTCTTAGCTTAGTTGTGCTCTGAATGGCTCCTACTCAGAAGCCAAGTTCAACAGTCCCCCAACACATAAAAGGTTTGATGTTTTTCTTTGTTCATTAAATATTACTTTGCTTTCATCTCGGGACTGGACTTCCTGCATGGCATTATACCTGACACAATGACAACCTCCAGTCCATTCTTTGGGGGGTCAGATTTACATCTGCTTTGCAAATGGGGGCCAGCCATTGTTCATGAGTAAATGGTAGCTTGGTGGCTGGGCTAGGGAAGGTTCCCAGCAAATGATTCCCTTTTCCTCAAGTCAAAGCTGCACTTTGCCTTTCTTCCCTCTACCCCCACAGCAAGCTTCATGTTTCTAACTAAAATTTCCCCCAGTGTTCCTTTAAACTAAAATACTCTCACTGTGTTATTCTAAAGACATTTAATTGTAGCATGGGCTTTTTGGCAAAAGAAAACAGACAAGGCAAAATGATGAAGGGAGACAAAGACGTATTGAGAAAAGATATATCTTCTATTGTTAATTATATATAGTGTGCGCATCTGGAGTCTTTACAATGAACAGCAAAGCAGGGATAATATCAAAGCCGATCAAAACACAGCATTCTCAGCCACTGAGAAGATTATAAACCTGCACAGTAGCTCAAATGCACCGATAAAGGCCGAAGTAGTCCACAATGCACTGAGACTGTCTACGTTTGAAAAAGTTAGAATAAAAATTACAAGGCATACAGATTGCATGCTTCAAAAGCACACCTTATTTTTTAAAGGTATCCCAGGTTTGACTCTTACAGTAATTCCAACATACTATTTATTATGTGAGATCTAGGGCCAACAGGAGATCACGGACTTCTTGGTCATTTTTAAGGGCCAATGAGGGATCACAACAAAGGTGATGGTGCAAGAATCCCTGGGCCTCAGTTTCAGCTACATGATACATTAACTGTGTGATTTCAGGCAAATCACTTAACCCTCCTCTGCATTATAACTGACCCAAGGCCAACCTCTAAACTTCTCATGAAATTTTAATGAAAAAAACTGCCTTATGTAATGTCTAGGGTTGATAGTAGAATCATGCTGGATAAGATATATGAAAGAATTCTGTATTTCCACAACAATGGAGGGGCTGCAATCATTACTGTGGGTATTAATAAGCTAGGAAGCCAAAGAAGGTCCGTAGGGAAGAGTTTTCATACATGATCACAAGAAAAATCTGAATGTGTGGCATCATCTAGTAGGATACTAGATGTAAATTTAAATTTTAACCTAAATGATACACATAGAGAGGTCTATCTCCTGTTAAAAAACAACAACAACAAAGCAAAACTTTTTTTTTTTTTTTGCTGTGATAAAACAAGTGAGATCTAAGTCCCAAAGGATAGCATTTGGGAAAGAGACTATCATTCAATGGTGATGGAGCTCAGAATAAATAGATGAGTAGGGTGGAAGGAGGGCTTCAATGTAAAAATAAATAAATAAATAAATAAACAAACAAACAAATAAATGTGGGGAAAGAGGATATGGGAAAATCTCATGACTGCCTTACACTCAGTAACTTGAAAATAAGCACTCAAAACAGAATAAGAAGTTTTCAGAAACTTCTATAAGTAATGGGCATGTACCTCTTCAGTGTGATTCCTTGGGGTCTATACAGGATCCTTGCTTACTCATTTTTCAAACCCTGAGCACCTTTCATATGAGAGCTGTGATGCTATCAACTAGAGATACAAAGTTAAATCTTGGCTCCCCTTGCAAAACCCCCAAACTTAAAAGTAGAGTCCAAGATTGGGAAGCTATAGCTAGGATCTGTGATGAAAAACTGAAAGAATATTGGGAAACTCTTCAACAGAAAACATGAATGCAATCAAATCTTAGGACTGCATGACTGATGTGATTCTACAACATGTACAATCAATTAAAAAATTAAAAATTATACCCCATTTGTGTATGATATATCAGAGTGCTTAAATGCATTCTACAGTCATGTATAACTAAAACAAATTTAAAAAAATTTTTAAAAGATACTTTACCATCTGGATATATATCAAGTGACTAAATTCCAGTAGATATTTTTTCTACAGAAAACTTCAGATATCCCTCTTGAAATCTACTTCTCAATTTCTAAAAATCACAGTTCCACACAAGAGAAACTGTGGGCTCAAAAAGAGTCACCTATGGAGAGTACAGGTATGGAGGCTGAGACTCATGCACTCAAAGGATTTTTTGACTGCTCACTAAAGATTTATATCTATGTTGCTGCATCAAGAATCATAAAGAGGGAAAAAATCATTAAAGAGGGAAAAACGTGTTTTACCTATCAAAACTTTACAGTAAATTGGAGTCCAGGAATATTTTCATATGTTTATGTCAAATAATTGATTTTAAAAATCGTTATACAAAAACATTATTTCCAGGTATAGAATATGAATATCTAGCAAAATGCTAGGCTCTTATTCATATGTTTAAGATTCCATAAAAATAAGTAACTTCATATGGTCCAGGAGACATTATTAAAGGATCATTATAAAGTTGACATATATCTTTTCTCATGTGAGAAAGCATCTGCAGGGGACAGAATCATATAAAAGATATGCAAAACATTGTACTGGACCTACAGTAGCTAGTAACTACCTTGCCTTGAAAATGAATAAGTTTTAATGCAACTGCAGAATATACTTCAGGATGGAAAGACAAGTCTTACATGATGAAATCATGGATTAATTGTCAAGGCATTTGTCCACTCTGTCTTTAATATGCTCACCAGTAAACTATGAATTCCTGTATAGAACGTGGAACCAAATCTCCAGAGGGTAAAGCTCAAAGGGTCACTGCTGGCTTTCAAGATAATGATAAAGTCCATGCTGTTTAATAGTTTCATCCATAAACTGAACAAGAAATAGAGAAATGTTTCACTAAGTAGATGCAAAGAGTTGTTGGAAAGCTGCCAATATCTTGGAAGAAGTCAAAGTGATTTAGGTAAATAGAACGGTTAGAATCCTAACATTGACAAAGGAGGAAATGGTACTGTTGGCCCTCTGTGTCTCTGGGTTGCACATTTGGATCAAAAATACTTGGGAAAAAAACTTACTTCTGTAATGAATGTATGCAGAGATTTATTGTCATTACTCCCTAAACAATACAGCATAACAACTATTTACACTGAGTTTACAGTGTATTAAGTATTATAAGTAAAATACAGGGGAGGATAGGTATAGATTATGTGGAAATACTGTCATTGTACAGAGGACTTGAACATCTGTAGATTTTGGTATCCACAGGGGGTTCTGGGATCAGGGATGACTGTATTAGTCGCCTTTGTGGAGGAAAGGAGCTCTATAAATAAATCAAGTATGTACTAGTGTTTAACAGCAGACCATGGCATTCAAATTAGATAAGCTGTTTGAACAAAACAGTAGCCAAAGAACTGTAATTTTGAATCGCACCTAGTTAGGGACAGACAGCTATATGAAGGTATAAGTTGTAAATGTAGTCAGGAATTGGAAACACAAACACAGACAAACACACACACACACAAAATAACAACTGTGAAAGAAAAAGATTATCCAGTCTATACAGATAATATTTAACATATAAAGTACTCATGGGAATATTTAAAAAAAAAATCCTGCCTTAATCAATGAGCCATTAGAGAGGCCCATGCTCTTTCCTAATGACCAAAGTGCTAGCATTGTTGCAATGTAAAACAAACCTGTGCATGAGAGGACTTTCCCAAGTTACAACAAGGGAGCTTGCAAGGATGCACATTGTCTGAAGCAACAGCAGAGAACCACGTGTTAATTCCTACCCCTCAGGAGAGGGTTAGAATATGTTTTTTTTTTTCTTTCCTCTTCCTAGACTTGCAATAAGGTCAGAGGCTTCTTTAGATAAGATTTTCAGCTCTAAATACTGTAGAGAATGATTGGGTTATGTTCTCAAAGTCCTTCTAGTTAGTTCTAGTAATTTTATGAGTTCTATTTTTCCCATGACTCTTCCCATTTCTGAATGTCCACCTTTGGCTTTCCTTGTGCACAGGGTTCTACCTTTTAGGTGAAATCCCTTGTAGGGATTCTTATAATGGTTCTAGAAAAGTTGCAGCTTTAATCCAGCATTTCCAGGCTCTCTGTCCATGCATAAAGATGAGTGTATCTCACCACAGACTCTCATTTTTGTGACTTCCCTGAACATCCTGACATAGGAAGCTCCCTGCAAGTAATGGGGGAGGAGAGCTCAGCAACAGTCACAAGACAAAGGCTGCCAAGTCCCCAGTCATGTAGTGCAGTGCATTCTCCTTACATCAAGCAGGGGCCACCCAGCAACAGACACAGAGATCCACAAAGTTTCATGAGTGTGAAGTCAGGAAATTTATTTCAAGTTTGATATTTTTATGTTTTTGTTTCTCTTTTTTTAAAGCAGCTAAACTTGTTAAGCATCCCATTTCCCCTGGTAAACAACAGCTTCCTCTTTTTTTTAAGGAACTGATAAATACTCACAGAATGTTCCCTCCTTCACCCCCACTCCTTCTGGATTTAAGTCCACTAGAGACAAAGGGTCAGGAGCAACCTGGCAGTGATCAGATCTACTTTGACATTATATAAAGGGCAAGATGCAGGTGTGGGCTCCTTGTTTGAACCACAGTGTTTCCAGAAAATTACTGGGCCACAAGCAATATATTATTCAAGGGGATTTATGACTGGCAAATCCCAAAGGGAAATAGCATGCACCATCACATTTTTATTTGATCACAATTATGCAAGGGGCCTATAAATATCCACGCTGATCCTTCACTCCACTGGCCTTTCCAGGGAGGTCCTGGAAGTGTTTGTTCCTCAAATGCTTTCCTTAATCTCCTGTTTAATTGCCAGCAAGAGCACATTTAAAGTTTATAGTCACACTTTAAAAATGAGTAATTGGTTCTTACCTGAAATTGATTGCTAGCAAAAGGACCATGTCAAACTTACCCCAGATTAAAATGATGTAGCGCAGTGGGATGAAGTACAAAGTGATGGTGGCCACGGCCAGAATCAAACAGGCCAGGAATGAAAGGAACGGGACCGTCCAGTTAAACGTGCTGTAGACAAACCACATAAATTTTATTTCCTTTGATGCTCAACGACTTCTGGAGTTACCTTGTCATATGTATTTCATGCTCAGATGTATAAAATGTCTACTTAAAATTATTTTTTATTAAATACTTGCAGATACATATTAAAACATCACACTGTGTTAATGCCGAAATGTTTGAAGGTAAAAATGATTAGATTATGAAAGCTATAACCCCTCTAGTGGATTAATTCTTTTGATGAACTAATAATTTGAAAAGACTACTCCAGGCAATAGGATGTGCCCAGAGGAAGTAGGTAGCTGGGGGCATGCCCTTGGGGATTATATTTCTTGTTTTCCTGGCTGCTGCTCTCTCTGCTTTCTGGCCTCCTTGAGTTTAGAAGCTTTCCTCCTTCCATCATGCTCTTCTGCCATGGTGATCTGCCTCACCTCAGGTCCAGAGCAATAGAGTTGGCTACTGTGGACTGAGCCTCTGAAACAGTAAGCCTGAATATACCTTTCCTTTGCCTAAAGTGTTTCTGTTAGGCATTTTGTCCACAGGGATGCAAAGCCATCACAACTCTCAGTGATTTAAAAACTGTGATACTGCCAAGATGGCTCTATGCATGGAGATCTTCAAAGCTTTGGTGGACTTCCTTTCAAATCAATATTTCTGTCAATGAAATACATAGTTGTAGATATTTTAAAAAGATTACTACGGTGCTTTCATGCTTCTGCATTCTCTAATATCTTCTGTTTAGAACTTCCAAGCTCATTTACTCTAAAAGGCAGAAATAAGGTGCTCTCAAATGGGTGGGGGGCATTGGCTACAAACCATCACACCACTAATCAAAGGTATGATTTACCATACAGTATTTTCATGGGGCTCTTTGATCCTTTGATTACATGCATGGCTTGTTTGGTCTTGAAGACCTACACCTTGGGATGTGGAATTCCATATAATGTAAAGATTCTTGAGTAGTCCTAAAAATAGAGCCCTACTTAGGATACCCAGAGTAGTTCTTCTTACTAATCTTCATCTTCCTATACAAATTTACATGTTTACTCTTTGCCTTGTACTAAAAATACCAAGAGGTAAAGATTTCTTCTGTTGTCTTTTGTATAAATTGAGGCAAGAATTTGGGCAATTTTGGAGGAAGTAGGTTATCTATCAGGCATTAATTTGTGCTAGTACTGAACATATATTTAAACTGCAATGCTCTTACTAATTCTGCTAAGTAAGTATTATCCCCATTTTACAGATGAGCACACTGAGAGGCTAATTTGTATATAAACAAAATTCCATCAACAGTATAGAATTAGGTACCTCACACTCTTAAGACTATTATCAATATTTCATCTTTGCCCATGGAGATAACATTTGTGTATGCATTTAATTTTTTCTTTAAATTATAAGTAGATTTGAACAACTTTTAATATGCTTGTTGATGATTTTTATAGAAGTTATTAAGAAATAAGTTATTTCCTTGCTCAGGGTCACAGTGTATAAAAGCATCAAAAAAAGGAGTTTACAAGCTGAGTTACTTTGGGAAAGTGACTACATCAATCTGAACTATAATTTCCTCTGTGCAAAATAGAAACAATAACACCTATGTCATAAATTTTGTTAGAATTAAATAAGAACTTGCATTTCAGAAGTTAGTTCAGTATTTGGCACATTATAAAATCTCAAAAAAAAAGGGGGGAGATGCAAAGGCAGTTACTATTTGTGAATTTTCCCTGAAGCTGTTTTGCTTGACTTTGTCATAAGTGTTTTAAAATACGTCTTTGGATGGTAAAGTAATTGGTCCTTTCTCATGTTTGTTATCATATTTTTACAGTTAGAGGCTTTGTCTGTATTGTAACTTAAAATATTACCAAACTTAACACTGATTTTCCTTTTCCATTCCAGGATTTGGCCAGTCTTAGAAGATACCTTCCTGAGTTTAGTGCAATGATGAAAACATTTTATAAAAATCACTGTTTCCCATACTCCGTGAATATGACATCTTTGTTACTTGTCATAGACTTGGTTGATTTTTATAATGGATGTACAAAAAATATTAAGTTTGACACTTTTTTGCAATTTTAAAAAGTAAAAACATGAGTAGCAGATCCTGAATTGAATTTCCACATATATGTTCAATCCATTTCTGTTCTCTCTCTTCTAGAGTAGAACATTTTGGATGGCAAATGAGCAGTATGTATTCTAAGGAATTTAACCTGCAGTCATCTTTGCCAAAGGCCAAAGAGGCAGTACATGAATGTCTGCTCCAAGCTGGTTTATAACACATACAAACAGGAAACCTCATTATCATTAAGGGGGGAATCTCTAGAAATATATAAAGAAAAAGAATTGATAAAATACTCTAAAATACTACACAAATTTTAAAAACTGATATGATCTCCACATTCTACCATAACGGCTCAAAACTAGAAAAGTGGAAAACAAATGCAGAAATAAATGTGCATATAATGATCATATAATCATTACTAAATATATACAAGTATCACATGTATAAGTTTATCATACTGAAAAAGAATATGAGGATTTACTCCAAGTAACTAATTCCAGTTAACAGTTGCTAAATATGATGGGGTTGGGGGAGAGAAAGAAGAAGGTAGAATGGGAGACTTGGTTGATTTTTATAATGGATGTACAAAAAAATAAATATTAAACTTGATACCTTTTTGCATTTTTTAAAAGTAAAAACATGAGTAGCAGATCCTGATTCAAATATGCAGCTCTTTAGTCACCTCTGATGATTATTTATTAACCTGATAGTTTATAATTTGAAAATATCTGTTCCAACGCTCATGAACTGTAAGCATAACCACAAGCAATGTACTCAACTTCTCTGTGCTTTACTTCTCCCATTTGTAGGATGAAAATAACATCTTCCCATCCTCTTGTGGAGATGTTGAGGAGATCAATGATTTAATAAATAGAAAGCATGTAAAACAATATCTGGCACTTAGTAGGTATTCAAGAACTGTCCACTGCCCTCATTTTTTTGTCATTGCACAAAAGTGAAGAATATGAAAATGGATTATATCAGGTAACATTCTGAAAACGGAAAATAATAAAAGCTACAAAATATGTAATATTACTTATTTTGTCAATAAAAAACGAAGTTCATTAATAAAACAACCAACTTGATTTTTAACTAAAAACCATGCTTTCTGCCGTTTTCTACATCTAGAAAATTACTTTTGAGACATACATATTTCTCCTCCTAGCAATACACCTTTAAAAATACGAGATAAATAGCCATCATTACACAAATATGAAAATAAGAAAATAGAATAAAAAATAAAATTGTAATAACTCTGAGGTAATGAAGCTTCAAAGTCAGTTTTCACTCTAATAACTTCTGCCAAATATTGGGATTTTGAGCTTCTGTTACCAGCATAGTGCATGGGGCACAGGAGGTAAAGCCTAAAATATCCTCAAAAAAAAAAAAAAAAAAAAGAATCGAATTGGGAACCACTGAATAAAGTTGATGTATGCAAGGTAAAGAGGAGTGTGAGTGAAAGAATGAATGGAAGGAAGGGAAGAAAAGAAACTATCCGTGAGTAGACATAGAGAACTATGCCTGTTGTCACTTTAGCACAAGCTAGAAAGGGTTGCCATCTAAGATTATGCTACCAGTGTAGACTGAAAAGCTTCAAGTATAAACTTTAAGGAAGACAAAATGATCCCATGTTGATAATATCCCAAGGTCACTCAAGAAATAATCATCCTGGGCCCAGCATGGTGGTGCACACCTGTAATCCCAGTGGCTTGGGAGACTGAAGCAAGAAGATCGCAAATTCAAAGCCACTTTCAGCAACTTAGGGGAAGTCTGTCTCAAAATAAAAAGGGCTGGGGATATGGCTCAGTGGTTAGGTGTCCCTCCCTTCAATCTCTGGTATCTAATAATAATCTTCCTTAGAGATGTGCAATATCAACCCAGATATTTCAGTACTCCTCACATAAAAATCCAAAGAATATGAATTCACAGTCACATATGCAAAAAAAACATGGCACAATTAGAGGAACAACAGCAGACAGCAAATTCCAAAGTAAAATACTGCAGGTAGAGATCCAAACCAATATATTAAATTAAATATTTAATATGGTAAAAGTCAAACTAGGGAATGAAAAATGACCAAGAAGCATTGAAAAATGAAAACTATAATGATTACAGTTAGAAATTCAATGAACTAAACAGAAGTTTTGCATAGGAATCTAGATAGTGCAAGATCATGCAAAAAAAAAAAAAAAAAAATACTTAGCATCACAGAGCCCAAAACAAGGAATGATAGCAAAGAGGTTCAGAGACAAGGAACACAGACAAAGAAGGTTTCAGACAATTTTAGACCATGGGAAATCATGCTCTTAACGTAGTGTGGCAACTGAAAGAATAGCAAGAGTGCGTTAGTGTTTCCGTTCCTAGGAAATAGAGGGAAAATGTAGAACATAAAGAGCAAGGATGAAGAGGGTACTTAAAAATCACAGGTTTAAGTCTATAAAAGAACACAAACTCTGAATAGACTACATGGTACAACTTGAAGTTTGTGATTGCCAGGTACAGGACTGAGATCTGAAAAAAAGTATGTTTAAAGGGAAAACTGGAAAGGTATTTATCAGGAAGTAAAAGAGGAGGTGACAAAACTACATGAAAAATCAAGAAAACAGGAAAGTTTTATTAGTTTTAAATAGGTTCCTTCATATTGATAAATAATTCAAGAAAATATGAATACTTGGACACATAAAAACAAAATAACAGCTTCAAAAACATAGTAAGCAAAAACAAAACCTCAGAGAAAGATAAATTCACAACCACAGTAGAAGGTTTTAACACAACTCTAATTGATAGAGGTAGCCAACCAAAGTCCAAAGATACTATACATGTAAAAGGTCTGAACTTGAGAAAACCTAACAAGCAGATAGCACAATAACCCAATAATCTACTTTTCAACCTTGAATAAAAATATGCAAAAGTAGGCCATAGTTGTATCGCTATTTTGTGAACTTAAAGTAATTAAACTAAAAACCAGAAATAATAACTAGAAAATTCCCAAAGTGTATTGGAAATTAAGTAATACACTTCTTAGCCAAGAAAGAAATCAAACTAGGAATGGCTTTACTTACATTTGAAAAAAAAATTATATTACTACATGCCAAAATGTTTGACATGGAATAAAAGTTGTGTTTACCAAAAGTCACAGAACTTTAAACCTTTACATTAGGAAGAAACATTGAAAATAAGTGACTTAATCACCAATGTTAAAGAGGTAGAGAAAGAATATACATTAAGGCCAAATAAAATGATGGAAACAGAAGATGAGCATAGTAATTGCTGGTTCCTTCCAAGGACTGATTGATTTAAATGTCTGTCAAGAAGAAAAGAGTGTCTGGGGTGGGGTCAGGGGACAATAAAAATCACAACAGTAGACCAGCTACAGATTTTGATAAGTTACAACATATAAATAAAATGGACAGACTCTTTAAAAATTACAGGCTTCAGGCTTACATAAACAGATGAGAAAAAAATGGGAAAAACACATGAAGAATATATAACAACCTGAACATTTAATTAAAAACCTCAGAAAGAAAACTGCAAGCCCAGATACCTCACCAGCAAAACTATCAGGTCTTACAGGAAATGACTCCAGACTTACACACAATTGCTTCCAGGGAATAGATAGAGGACAGTCCATCCAACCTTGTTTTATGTATTTAAAACCTTCTGTATATGAGGGATTTTCACAAATAGAAATTTATCAATCAATTTCATTAATGATTATAGCTACAAAAATACTAAGGGGGCAGAAATAGTAAATAAAAACAAGCACTATATGAAGGAATTTTGTAACAGAAAAAGCTGGATGGTTGAATATATTCCAGCAATGTAGATTGGCTTTATACTTGAAAAACAATCATTATATTACACCATATTTAAAAAAAAATGGAGGGAGGCACATATGATCCTCTCCAAGAATGCAGAAAAAAAGAAGTGTTTGACAAAACTGAACTCACATTCATGATGTAAAATTCTGAGCAAACTAGGAATAAAAGGAAATTTCTTTAATTAGATAAATCATCTTAACAAAAACCAAAGCCAATATCATTCTTAAGGGTGAACTGTTGAGACCTTTCTCTCTGAAACTGCATAAGAAAGTGAATGCCTGTGAGCTCCAATTCTGTTCAGCATTGTCCTATAACTACAAACCAGCAGTATTGTAGGGCTCAAAAATTAAAATGTGTAAGGACTGGAAAATTGAAAATTAGATGATATGTTAATTTAATAGATAATCCAAAATGATCTTCCTAAGAAAATGATGATAACTAAGTTTACCAAGGCTATTAGATATAACGTAGTCAATATAGGAAAATTAACTTCACTTCTACATATAAATAAGAGGAAGAAAATAATGCCAAACAAACCAAATCTTTAGGACTCTATCTCACAAAAAAATTCAGAGTTCTATAAAGAAAAATATAAAAAGTACACAGATAGAAATGACCAGAAGGATGGAAGAAGACAACAAGTTTATCTATGAGCAAACTTAAATTTTGTCACCATACCAACTTTCTTCCAATGGGTGCCATCCTAATAATGATACAAACACAGTTCGTGTAAGATAAGTCATATAGATTTATGTTGGATGCAAGAAATGGAGTTGTGCATCAGAAGTCCTGACAGATTTGTCCTCCCAACAGCCAAGTAATAGACTTTTCCCCTCAGTAACCCACAACCTTAAAGTGCTTTCAAAAACTCAGGTGTTGTGGGGGTGGGGTAACATTCATTGGGTTTAAAACACAGAGGAAGAAACTCAAGGCAATTTACAAAGAAGAGTATGTTATTAAAACATGCCATCCAGAGATAGATTCCTAAGGATGTATGCTTTTATGTTATTCTCCCCCCAAAAAAATTTCTCTAGGAATAATTGTCTTTTCCAGTTTACAGTGAAAGACTTATCCAATATCACTTACTCCCTGTCTGACAGAACATAAAAAATCTGAACTCAAAATCTTGGCTCCAGAGCCACGGTTCATTTTTTGCCATGTCTCCTACATGGTATCTTCCTCACACGTGTGTAGTTTTCACACTCGCTTATGAATGCTTTCCTTACACCTGGTTGCTGGTTCCCTCAGTGGTCTTTCTGTCTCCGTTACTTTAGGCATGTTATTCTCAAACACAAAATCCAACCATCAGTCATTCCCAATGGCCTTCCACTGGGAATGTGATTTCAGCTGCTTTCCCACCTACATGGGTGAGGATTTCACAACATCAGTGATAGGGAGGACAGTAACTTCAATTCATATGAATGTACCTTCCAAGATTTATTCTGGAATATGTGTAGAAATGGCTTACTCTGGCCTTAATCTCATCTCCTCCATGGAGGTGACTTTGCCACTAAAGGTTTGAAGCCATCACTCAATGATGATAAAACAGACAATATACATCACTCTTTTGACCCATGCTCTCTACTAACATAAATGCTGCAAGTTGAATAAATGTTTCAGTCAGACAGATCTGTATATTTAAAATGTGCCTAATATTAGAGAAGCTGATTAGAGAAGGTAGAGTAGGAAAAAAAAGAAAATAGTTTATTATTCCATGCAAATATAGCCCCACTGGGTTTCTCCCAGTTAGTGGCAGGGAAGCCTTGCTCTGAGAGTTTTATGTAACTGTGTTTATTTGCTAGTTGCCAAAAGTTGGGTAAAAGTCTTCCTGGTTCTTGAGCACTGAATTCCATTAGAGTTACACATGAAATCCCTCTTGAATGCACAGCAGGGACTCTAAGGTCACTATAATCATGAATGGCCAAAGAATTAATAGGAGTTGAGCCGTATGAGCCTTCCTGTGTTGCAGCTGGGCAGAACAGAGCCCTGTTGATGGGTTGAAAATGCATCCCAGACATGGTCGCTGCAGCTGTGCTGGGCACAGCTGCCCCTCAAAAACACCGTAGAGTCCAGAGTCTGTTTAAATCCCTCTGCCCTCTTCTCTCATCAGACACATTTCCTTTAATGTTATCAACTGCACAACAGCTACGCTTGTGTTTTAGAGACCTTTAAGAATGGACCCAGTTTTACCAAACCACATGATCTTCCTTCCTCGGCCTTGCCCCCAATCCACATCCTCTCGCCCTCCTTGCTGCCAGTAGTTCATCTTTTTTTTTTTTTTAATTGACTTTTTCCATCCCCTGAAGGTCCTGCATGAAACACCTCATCTCCAGGCATTGCCATCTCTATCCTCTATGGCAGGGACATACTGAGTCCTCCATCTTCCTGTATCTACCTGTCTTTTGCTTTGAGCTGGTGCACAAGGGCTCGCACTTACTGAAGGCCCCACTCCTCCATTCCTTGCCCAGTTATCTCTTCCTATTCTTGCAAATACTTATAAGTTGTTGCTGCTTCAACAACTGTTCCTTTGCTGTGTCCCCTGCGTCCCTTCTGGGGTGGGTCAGTCTTCTTCAGCAGCCTGTCTTACCTCGTTCCACCACCAGTGCTACTGAAATCTATTTGGCAATTAGTGATTTTCCCCCCTCATGTAAAAGCAGAAAATAATGACACAATAGTATAATAGTAAAGAGAAATGACCAATAAATAAGATAAGTGTTAATTCTTAGAACATTCCTGGCACAATTGTGGATTAAAGGAGGAAAGAAAACCTCCCGTTTTAATGGTACCAAATGAAGAGCATGTAATACAGATTTTAATGTGTAAAAAGAACATGAATCATAGTCTTAACTTGGACTCAGTTAAAGAAGTTATCACTTATGCTCAAAAATAAAGAATGATTTGGGTTTGATTAAAACCCAGCCTGCCTTCTTTGTAAATAAAGTTTTATTGGAACACATGTAACATACCCAATCATTTATGTATTGACTGTTCTATTTTTATGCTTAAGTAAAAGACTTATGTAGTTGTGTCAGATTATGAAAATATTTACTCTTTGGCCCATTACAGAGGAGTTTGTCAACTCCTATCCTATGCCATGCACATATTCACTGAATTGACTTGGTGTCTACCCATCATCTACAGTGTTAATATTGTACAATTTTTTGGAGAATTGATTGAAAAAATTTCACAGTGTCTTGAGGTTCCGATATAAAAAGTCTCTGTTAAAGCATACTTGCTTCCTTTTTTATTTCTGCAGAGGGCAATTCTATTTTTTTAATCTATAATTTATCACCCAAACCAGGATATTTCTGAAAGTGAAAGAGGACACTATTAATAGTTATGCTGGGACAACTAGTGTAAACTAAGCCATATGGTCACCCAAGTTCTGAGGCACCACCCAACTGTGAAGCTGACAAGCCCAAAGAACAAGCGACCAAAGTCAAACTGGTTTGCACAACACCACTGCTTTTGTTTTTTGCATTTTTCTGATCCCATTCCCCCTTTCTCCCATCATCCTTGTGGGTGGCAAATCTACTTTAAATACAACATATATGCAGAACTTACTTTTTAATTCTTTCTCCAAAAGAAGCTATTTCCTCCAAGATGTTTTGAACAGTGGAAACGATATCTTGTACCATGTAGATTCTCTCAATTAACCCCTTTCTCTCAGATTCCTGGGAAACATGAAAGATATAAATCAGTAACTTCATTTCTCATCATTCCGTTATGGAAATTATTACACCATGCTATAATAACATAGTTTTAACCAACAGAATGATTTCAAGAGATCACATTTTTTCACAACTTTAATGTTTATTGACTCCCAAAATGATTATCTGTTCACTCACCTTTCAGTCATAGTGTCCAAGCTCCATCGTTACCTCAATATCATGTAATGAATGGAAGTCTTTTGGAACCAGGGACTTTAGTTCCCTGTGGACTTGTTGATTGCCTCAGAGAAATCTGCAATTCCTTAAGTATGGCCAACTGGTTTCCTCTGTCCACATAAGGTTACATGTAAATTCATCCCAGCCCTCTTCTATCACAGTCCTTCAGAAATGCTCCCATAGAGACTGAAAGGTCATGTTGGACTTACACATAATATGCTTCCTAGACCTGTGACTTCTGAAACTCTGCTTACCACCCAGACACAGAGCAAGCACAGACAGCCACAGTATATAGTACTAAGGGCTGCAGGCTAACTAATTATGCCTTGAAGGATGCTCAATAGTTTTGATTTCTTCAGAAAGTTGGAAGCAAATATAAGTTCATCTTCCTCAGTTTCCAATTCTTCCCACAAATGAATTCAGCTTTCATGTAGAAAACTTTATATTTTACCCATACTAGATAGCTATAATGCTATAAAAATAGAAATCACTCAAGTGTTTGAGGAAGGATAATTCCCTAGAGAGTTGTAGTTTTACACTGTTTCTTATATTTCGCTGGTATGTGCTAGCTTCCCTGTAATTGGGATTTATTCAATGTCCTGCCTTTCTGAGTCATTGTTGTCACTACACCAGCTACATGAAACCTCAAGCCACTCTACAAAACTTATTTCTTATCTAAAATTTTACTTTGGTTAGAATTATGCTAAATTACTGAACAAAGGCTTCTAAATTTAAGGAGGACATTCCTATAATAAAAACAAATTATTTTCATCCTATAATCCCTGCTCCAAATCAAAATGGAGCCATGAATGGAGTGAAGGAATATCCATCACCCTAAGGATTTCTTGTAAAAGCACCAATGTGGCAGAAATATTGAGAAGTACATGCTTCCTTTCTTGCCTCTGCCCTCGTTTGTGAATCTGGAATTGAAACAGACCAAAAAGAGAATCAGGGGTTTCATGCACCTTTGCCAGCCTCTCTCTTGTGAAGTGTGCTGGTTGGGTGTTTAAATACAATATACGTGCAGAACTTTTGGTAACTTCCTGCCATCTGGCCTACACTTTTATAGTATCATTCTGTAGTCCTCCATCCAATCAATACATAAAGAAAGCAAAGTAAGGTTTATTATTTCTTCTTGCACCATCAAACTTTGAAGATATTTTCACTTTTAACCCTAATTTTAAATGCTTACTTTCCCTTACTACAATTCCTCAAGCAGTTTTTGTTAAAAATTAGATATGCTGCCACAGCGACCTAATTTCACGATCAGCAACCCACTGATATGTTTTAAGGAGTACAATGGTGAAAACCCATCTCTGTCTGCTAAACAAGTATTCACATTTGTAAAGAAGTATTTGAAAGCACTGGGGAATTTGACCCAAAGGGCAGAAGTGGCTTCCTCTTTTCAGTGGCATCCAGTTTAGGTCAAAACAATTTCTTGGAAAATGACTCAAATTTCCATGTGATTGAATTGCATAAAAACTTCCTATTTCAGTTGTCCAATTTTTTTCCCCTATGAAACAACCAAATACAAAGGTTCTGGTTGTGAAGAAAGCATGAATTAGCACACCAAAATAATAAATGAAGTGATTTCCCAAATGTCCTTTTGGTTTTTATCGCATTTGATGTTTTAATTTGAATCTTCAGTAGCCAAAGATGAGGGTAAAGAGCACCACTGTATCTAGGGTCAAGGAATATCTTATCAGCCATACCTTTGTATTTTAAAGGTGAAAACAAATGAAATTATATGATTTTTAGAATATTTACCAACTAACAACTTGGTTTACTTACATTGAAGAACTAGAAATTCATTTTTTATAAACATTGTTTTAAAACATAAAAATATTTTTGTGTGCATTAAAACAAAAACTTCTCTTTATGCTTATTATGTGACTGTTTTATAATCTGTGAAGAATAGCTATTAATAGAAAATAATCATATATTTTAGCCGATTTCCTAAGTTGTATCTGTCAATACTCCCACATAAGAGTTACTTTTCAAAGAAAATACAATTATAAAGTCATCTGTTCATTTCTAATATTAAGTAAAATTGTTCTTAATCATCTTCAAAGTTTAATGGTCATTAAATTGACATCTTATAAGCCCCACTGTAGACCACAATTAAGATAAAGTCTCTCTATAAGCACTTAGATACTTTGAGAACTCACAAAAATGTAATACATGGAGAATATTCTCCCCTCTCTATGTTAAATATTAAATGTCTATTTCAGTCCAAATATTTTCAAGGCCATTTTTTTATATCCATCCATATGACTTTATCTGTCAAACAATTTTCAGGACAATATAAGATGTCTCTGTGATTCCTTTGAACATTTAAGAAAATTTATTGCAAAATATAAATGGCTTCTCAATTTCTTTCCATTTCCTGGCAGAATATATTTTTATCCTAACAAAAATCAAAAGATTTACCCCACTCTTTGAAATAATCTAAAGTGTCACTGCAGATTTTAAGAAGAAAATGGTGCATATAGCATTTTGACCTCATAGTTTATTTTGTACCATATACACTTTTGCTTTGGTAGAGAATAAAAGTTGCCTTTTTGACACCTTTTTATTCACTTCTGTTCATGAAAATTTCCAATAGTGAAGTTAATTAGCACTTTAGTCATTAAAAATGTCCAAATAATTATGACAAAAATGCATCAAAAATCTAAAAGATTTTTTTTACAAGAGCAAAATAGCTTTAGAGAATGTATAGTTTGAGAATTATTTAGAGTTTCAAGTACTCCAAAAATCAAAGGGATGACGGGCAACAAAAGAGACATTTGCTGCTAGGCTGAAACTTAGGTTTTATATATATATATATATATATATATATATATATATATATATGTGTGTGTGTGTGTGTGTGTGTGTGTGTGTGTGTGTGTGTGTGTGTGTGTGTGTGTGTGTGTAAGGTAGGGTGTATAGCTCAATGGTAGAGCATATGCCTCGCATAAAAAGATATATAAAATTTGTAGATGGACACAATACCTTTATTTTATTTGTTTATTTTTATGTGGTGCCAGGGATCAAACCTAGTGCCTCACACATGCTAGGCAAGTGCTCTACCACTGAGCCACAACCCCGGCCCCACCTTTGGCTTATCTTGATCACAAATCCTTATTATCTCAATTTGGTACATATGAGACATGCACAGCTGTGTGCGCTACAACCTCTAATTGAATTGTTCGGTATTATCACTTGCATGCATGTGATCGTGGATAATGAGGGCACCACTGCCAATCCCAAGTACATTTCTGCCTCATGGATTCCTTATTTTGGAAGAGTATCTTGTTAGTTATGATGTGCTCCATCAAAATTTACATTCATATTACTAACATATTAATCACCAATGCCATATATTAAAATTTGCAATGTCATTCTTGATGTCAAAGATTTTATTATTTATAAAATTCACTGCAAGAGGCAGGGGGTATAGCTCAATGGTAGAGCATATGCTTTGCATGCCTGAGCCCTGGATCAATCGCCAGCACCCCAAAATATTTACATGAAAAAGATTTTTTCCATATATGAAAAAAATCCAGATGATTTCAGAATTAGCTAATTTGAAAATCTGAATACTTTCAAGGAAGATTAACAACAGCTTTTCTATTTTTAATACCCATACAAGTACAATGAAACTGGAATAGAAATGGATTAATGTGGAAAAAGACATTTGATTTAAATAAAATGTCCCACAAAGAGAGATGTAAATATACATTTTAGATGTATTATATTTTAAAATATTTTCATAAAGAGTTTTCTTAAATATGTATTTTCTGTTGAAATAGCTATTGTGGCTTCCTCTGCAGGTTTGTCAACTTAAGCTTACCTATGTCAATGACCTAAGCAGGGTCTTTGGGGTGGTTAGGAAATGGAAGCAACATATACAAGTTTGCTATGTTTGGATGTGGTTTCTCCTGTAAACAGTTCACGTGCTGGAGGCTTGGTTCTTAATGTAATGGTATTAAGAATTGATGGATCTTTTAAAAGGTGGGGCCTAATGGGAGATGATTTGGTCATGGGGTTACCACCTTTGGAAGGAATTGATATTCTCAGGGGAGAATATCATATTTCTCATGAGAGCAGGTTGTTGGAAAGCAAAGCCACCCCATGTAGCCATGCTACCATTTTCATTTCTATTTCAACACATTGGAAGACAGCTGGTATTAGACTTTCCAGCCATCAGAATTTTGAGCCAAAGATCTTGACATATCATACATTTGAATCAAATGTTGTAAAATCATTGTATTGTCATGAGCAACTAATTAAAGAAAAGTAAAAAAAAAGTGGAAAATCCTGTCATTTGTGAAAACATGGATGAACCTGAAAGGAATTGAATTAAGTGAAATAAATCAGGCACAGAAAGACACACACACACACACACAAAAGAATTTTGAGCCAAATAAGTCTCTTTACTTTACAAATAATCTAGTCTTAGGTATTTTGTTATAGCAATATAATACAGACCAAGACACAGTTAGTTCAACAACACCTATATTTAGAATTAGAAAATCAGTACTTGATTATTCATTAAGTACTCTTTGTATTTTTATTATTTATGGATTTAAAAACATTATCAGTTTTTAAAAGTTCATATTTACTTAATATAATGAATTAATCCACCCATGCAAAGAGGAAGTTAAAGATGGGATACCTAGGAATATCTAGGTTGTTTTGTTAGATTTAACTATTGTTACACTTTGAGAACTCTGGTCCCAACCTATGTATTTATGGACCACCAGTAATGACCTTAAAAAAAATGCTAAAAGTATACCATGAAAAAGCCCAAGAAAACTGTTCCAGCTTGTTTTAATAGAAATATAAAATTTAATACTTGGTTTAAAAATGGGGTAAATCATTAAGTGGGAATTTTCTGAGCAAACAGAGATATGTGATAAGCATAATAAGTTTTCCCTAAAATGTATTAGTATAGAAAGGAACCAATTCCTTTCAGGGTATGATTCTATATAGTGAGGAGAAACATTTTTTTTTCATGCATTTCTATGCCTTCCTTAGGTTGAACCCTGCATAAGGCATTTGCTACTCATGTTTGGGATGGCAAATATCATCATGAGATGGGCATCTTTTGTGATTAATAGCAAGTGTAGTCTCTGTTCTCTGAATGGTTTCAATTGCCATTGGACGATGTCTCTGTGTATTGGTCAAGGAATGGGAGTTTCTATGCTACAATAAGATAATATATATGTTTTATACTTGGATGTGCCCTTAATGGCTTCCAGAACCCTTCCATTCTGCTATGCCCACTTGAACTGGTGGACTAACAGAGAGAAATCCAGATGGCCTCATATGACCCTGTTCTCAGCACCAACAATTGCAGCAGCACAAGCAGGGTGCTTCTATGGCATTTTTTTTTAAATGGATAACTGGATGGAGGCAGGTGAAGTGTAGGGCTTTGGTTTTATGATAGTGTAAAATAATTATTTGCACGGACCTGAGAAATCAGCAAGTGTTTAGAATTTGTTTGTTTGCTTGTTTGTTTTGGTACCAGAGATTGAACCCAGGAGCGCTTAACCACTGAACTATATCTCCAGCCCTTGTTATATTTCATTTTGAGATAAGGTCTTATGAAGTTGATTAGGACCTTGAGAAATTTCTGAGGCTGGCTTTGAACTCATAATCCTCCTGCCTCAGCCTCCCAAACTGATGGGATTACAGGTGTGCACCACCATACTGGGCTAAATGCTTAGAGTTTACGAGAAATAAATCCAGCAGAAAGAATGAAAGGTCTACCCCAAGTTCCATGGTTTTTGAGAAGCATTCTAAGGGAGCCAGTCTACACTGACTACCACCTTTGTTCTCCCAAGTGACATTACATCTCTGTCCTTTCAGTCACTCTAGTAGCAAATGTTCTTTTCAGTCTCTGCACTGCAAACTTAATCTCCGTTAAATCATCAATATGCCAAAAGTCATATTACCTAGGCTTCAGTACTAGTAATTCTATTTATATGATACCAAATTCCAGAGAGATTAAATCATTTGTCTATGTTCACATGTACATGATTAAAAAAATCCCAGCTCAGAACTCGTAACTCTAAAGCTAGTTACACTTATTATAGGAAGTCCTTTAAGTTTTGGTTGGACATTTCAAAGCAGGCACTCAGCTTATATTTTCTCTGTCTGCCATTTGTTCCTTTTGTCTCTCTGGGTCTTTGTTGTCTATTCACCATTTAAGACACAACGTTCAGATGTTTGTCCAGTTATGCATATCTACCTACTGTTCTTTTCCATTACTGGTTTGCCCAATATTTGTGAGAACATATACCCTGACTTTTGACAATATTGGGGGAAAACCATCTCTTTCCTTTCTTATTTAACAAACTGATAGGTAATGAAAGATTATTTTAACCTAATAGATAAAAAAGTAGTCAAAAATGAGAAATATAAAATCTTAAAATATACCTAAGATATACCAACTCCATTGGCCTACACATTTAGAAAATGTGTTTATGTGTTTCTATAGTAACAAATGTTCTTTTTGTTCTCTGCACTGCAGATTTTATATCTTTTAAAATAAGATATTATCTTACAGGTGCAGTGGCACATGCCTATAATCCCAACTACTCCAGGGACTGAGGCAGGAACATCACAAATTCATGGTCAGTTTTAGCAACTTAGCAAGTTCTTGTCTCACAATTAAATTAAAAGGGCTGGGGGCATAGTGTAGTTTTAGATGGTTTGCCTAGCATGCACAAGACCCTAGGTTCAATACCAACTACCACAAATAATAAGATATTGGTATTATAGTCTGTTCTTTTTAATGATATCCGCTAATATAACAATGAATATATTACATAGCCTTTAGTATTAACTGTAAGGAAACTGAGATACGCCTCTGCAGAGCAGACTATGGATAAGAGAAAACTGGGTAACTCTAGTGTTGTCATCTACTAGCTTTTGAGATTATATTAGCCCATTTGTGTTGCTGTGACAAAAATATCTGAGTAGGGTAACTCATAAAGAATAAATTTGGAACACAGGGTTCTTATGAGGGAAGGTCCAAACAGCATGACACAGGGCTCTCTGGTTGTGTCACAACATGGTAACAAAACAGAAAGAAAACTAGCTGTTTGTGCAGAAGGGGCCAAGGATAAAAGATAGCCTGAGTTTATGATCATTGCTCTCGAGAGCACTCTCTAGGAGACCAGCATGAATGCCTTCCTTGGGTGGTGTCCCAGGACCTAATTACCTTCATTAGACCCCACCTCTTGAAGGTTCCACTCCATCCATATCACCACATTGAGGACTAAGTATCCAGTATATGAACCCCTTGGGGACACAAACAAAATGTTAACCATAGTAGTGATCATATCAAGATCTTGCCTTCTTGGAGTCCCAGTTGCATCTCTGGAAAATAGAGATCATAATCTGTGCCCTAACCGGAGGATTAAACATTATCATATATGCAAATTACCTAGGGTAGTCTAGTTTAGTCCACTTCCTTAATATAAGTCTCTTTCAAGAAGGCTAAGAGACAAAGAAGGAACTACCCTTTGTCTAGTTTAAAGGAACCAGGGTTAGTTTGAGTTTCAAAAGAAATGATCTTTCAGGACAAGTCTACTCATGTTGTCCTGAGTTGTAGGAAAGATCATCTGGCAGCTCTGTCTGCATCATGCTGGCTTTATTTACACATTTCAGATTGAACCAGGGAGTGTGGTGATAACACAGTTTAGCAAACACAACACCACACTGCATCTGTGGCTGCTGCTACTGAATTGCTTAGGAAGACTACAAACAATCCATTCAGAAAGACAGAACCGCTGTCACACACATTTGTATTTCCCTTAACATGGAAGCTTCTGATTATACAAGGACATTTGTAATAAAAATAGTGATAACTATGGATGAGATTAAACAACTAAACAAGATAATTGTGGCTAAACATAGAGCTTTCCATTGATATATTTGAAAAGAATGGAATTCTACCTGTCATTATAAACCTCCAAAACTATAGACTCTACTGGCAAATTCATGTGATACAGGGCCAACTTTACAACCAAGCATGTACCACAGGCAGAAGCAGCAACAAAGGATACAATCTACCTAATCCAGAAATCAAATTTCATAAACTTTGCTTTTTCAAAAATACACTCTAAAGAATGTCACTGATTATAAGACAAGTAACAAGCTCCAATTCTAACTAAAATTTTATATGATATAAAGACAAATGCAAGAGCGTAATTTTTAAACTGCTCATTTGTTTCTGAAATGTCAAAAGCATTGAGGCTTTTGACTAAGTTTTATAAGCAGCTGAATTAGGAACAATTAATGTGCCTGTGGTGTAACATAGCTGTTCGTTCTCTAAAATAAACCAAAAAACATAAAGAATAATTCAGAAGGCAAATCTTATTTTTTTTTCCTTAAGGTCTTGTTTCCTTTCCAGTGTCTCCAATGAGACACTGCAATAAACTAGCTTCGAGCCTCTGGGACAGAATTAACACCATCAAAATGAATTTACAACTGAGAATTAATTATATAAGCAGTATGTTACTTTAAATCTTTCCTGCATGTTCTGATTCAGAAAAAAAAACTCTCATTTCTCTATTAATTATCTAAGCAAAACCAGAGAGATATTCCTGAAAATTGACCCTGTCAGAAAAAAAAAAAATCCTTTTGACATGCTTAAAAATTGAGTAGCGTTTGTCACAGGATATACAGGATTCCCAAAAGAAATCGATGTAAAATTTTCTCTCACGATCCTCCCAGTAATTACAGCCACCAAGACTAAAGATACAAAAATACAACTTTACACAACAGGAATGTTTGGTCTGTTTCATTTCAGTGAATACTGAAAGCCTGGAATTTGAAAACTTGAAGAATTATAAACATTAGAAATAGTTTGAGTGGCATGTAACATGAAAAAAACTTCTGTGTCTGTCATAACAAAGAACAGGAAGCAACATTTATATATGAGATTAAAAATTATTCTTTAGGAATCGCAGCTTAATGCACTGGGAACCGTGTTTAGGATTTCTTCCCATGGGGCACTTTGTTGGCAGACAGACACACGTGTGGTGTCAACACCATGGTTCATGCTATTAAAGTGGGGGTGGGAAGAGAGAAATCTGTCCTCTTTCTGCAGAGTGCTTGTTTCTCAAGTAGCTCTTTTACTTTAGGAAATGTATATAAAGCAGTGTTTGGATTTGAATCAACATCATTTCTAAGGGCCTTTCCCCTGTCTGGTCATTATGGAGCTTATATACTTTATGTAACACCATTTTGGGCTTGCAATAGTAACCTCTGGTATCAAATAAAAGGATTGAAAAAATTAAAAACAAAAAAGAATGAACACCACCAAGAGAAAGAAATTACACAGAACTAAAAGATTGGTCACATTTTATATATATATATATATATATATATATATATATATTTTTTTTTTTTTTAACATAGATTCTGGTATTCATTCAGTTCCTCTGAGCCAACTGACGGAATGCTGTGCCACCACAAGGTTAATAGAGCTGTTTTTTATAACTATGACTACTGTAGACAAATACACAAAATGCAACAGTTGTTTAGTTTCTATGTGCCTCCTTTAGCTTCCTCTCAGGTAGGAGAATAAAGCAGGTATAAGGTAAAAATATTTATATCATCAAGAAATGCAAAACGTAATTCTCATTACCCTAAATCTGAATTTAAACACAGCTTCTGTTGGCACACCTGATTCCCCCAGCATTTCCTCTCCACTTCCCTTCATCATTTACAAATCCTGATGAAAGTATAGTAATCACACAGCAAGACTGTTGTTGAGCATGACCATCTTGCTTATTATAGCAATCTCTGTCCTCACAGAGGCTTTGATAAGAGAAATCAATAAATATCAGCAACAATAATGTGGAAAAGGGAATGAATAAATTGCTGATATGCTCCATCATAATGATGTAGCATAGTGAAATATAAATAAGATTTAGGAAATAAGATCTGGGTTTGAATCTTGCAACTATCCTGGCTGAGAAATCCTGGACATGTTACTTAATTTCTCTTAACCTGAGTTTGTTCAATTGTGGATGGGAAAGATAATATCAAAAGTAATGACTTGAATACTCAAAGAGTTAAAGGGTATAAAAGCAGCTTGTAAATTTGGAACACTCTGAAAATACTAGTATTTTAATTGATCTCACTATTTAAGTAATTCTTATATATCACAATCTTGTTTTAAATTAATACTTGTGTTTCGTTCTTTTTCATTTATTACTTAATTTTTCATGAGGGAAAAATGTGCTTCCACCTTTCTGTTAATTATCTCCATAAATTTTATTTCACTTTTCTAATAATTTTCTTATAGTCTTGTTGATGATTGGGACTTAGATTGGGCCACATTGAAATAGAAGGTTTCACAAGGAAAGACAAGAGGAAAAGCTACTGTGCTCAGAAAAAATACTTGTGGACGATTGGGATACAATATCTAGTGTATTCCACCCTAGCTTGACGTTAAAACTATTGGCAATGAGAACTTAAACACCATGATGCAGCACAGACTACTAAATATCAGAGCCTTATACTCAATTTTGTACATGTTAGTTAATAGAAGGATAATATGTAAATCAATTGAAGTGTAACTGATGTGATTCTGCAATCTGTATACGGGGTAAAAATGGGAGTTCATAACTCACTTGAATCAAAGTGTGAAATATGATATATCAAGAACTATGTAATGTTTTGAACAACCAACAATAACAAAAAAATAAAATAAAATAAAAAATTCATGCAATTAAAGTCTGGTGTATCTTATTTCACAAAATTTGAAAGTAAATACTAAGTACAGTCCTTACAGTAGACATGGCAGATAGGATCTACTAGTATTAGGAACGATAGTGTGATAATGAATAGTATATTTTGAATATTCCTAAGGGCTAGGTTAGTATCATTTTTGCATTACTTCTAAAGGTAATAAAGTCAAACCCTTTTAAGAATGGAAGTTTGAATTTTAGAAAAGAATGTGAGCAAGCTGATATGTCAAAGGAGTATAGGAACTGGGGAAGGCACCCTTTTCTCATTCAGAATGTCCACAAATTGAGAATTAAAAATTGGCTGGAACCCACTTATTATTAAAATCTTACGACAGTGTGGTCTAATTGTTATCAATTAAATCACTTAGCCAATAAAAACCATATGAAATAAAACTAAAAGGACTTATATCAGAATTTCCATTTACTTTAGTTCCCTAAATTTTATCCATAAGCAGATCTTCTATAACAGGCCCTGTATGTGGGTTGTATATGCGCTGAAGGAGTGTGTGTGCACAGATACCCACATAGGCACATCTACAACTATTGTTAAACATCGAAAGTTACGTCCTGGATTTTTATTTTCTTACTATCACCATACTTCATCATCTTAAAGTAACATGGTTAACGGAAGAATTAACAAGAATTAACACTGATCAAACCCATTTACTGAGCTTTGGACATCTTTTAAGAAGGCAAGAAGAATAGTAAGCAAACCACTCTTATTACTAGATTGTAAGGTGTCTCCCATGAACAATAGTTTTCCCGAGTTAGGACAGTAGATTAACTTCTCCCTCTACAACAAGAGGATGAAAGCAATGAGCCTCAGTGGACCGAACAACCCCACTGAAAGGAGTGTGCAGGTTAATTTACAGAGAGAACTCCTGGGTACAGAGGCCATGGTCTTCTTCCTTGATGGCTCTGCCTGTGTAATGATAATGTCATTCAATAGATTGCTGGATTGTGAAATTCACAGTTTAAATGTGCTTAAGTTTTAATGATGACATCCTAATTTCTGCAAATTGAAAATATAATGTCCATTTGTATCTTTTCATTAGAAATTGTTCCTCAGTCAACAAAAATGCATTGTGTTTCTTATCTTCTTCAAGGAAAACATCCATGTCTGCTTTTAAATCAATTACTGATATAAAAAGATGATTTTCTTTTTTCATAAACTCTATCAGAAAATTCTGACCTCATTGATGATCCTAAAAGGACAGATCATTCAAGTCCTATTTCTGTCAGCCTAGTTATAAATAAACCAACCCACAACGCAGGCATCAGAGTAGTTTCTTAATGGTAGCAATACACTGCTTTTTTTTTTCTTTTATTATATGCTCTATGATTCCTCTTTCCTGATGCTAATAGTAAATGCTGAAATATTCTATGTAAGTGGTTGTTGAGCTGGAAAAAGAAAGAAACTCTTAATGGAAGTATTTATACCTTCAGCAATGAAAACAAGATATTATTGTCTTGCATGACCTTTCCTAAGTACAGGATACAGCATTTTACACAATAGTTTCTTGGTTCATGCTTCAATTACTGACCTTTACTGTGTAGAAAATTAATGCAATTTTCATTGTAATCCATCCGTACAAATAAGGTCCACACGGAAGGATTCCACATATGGAATCTAATACAAATAGGAAATGTCAACTGATTGCTGTTGGCTGAACTTAGCCATTATCTGTTTGTTCTGGGGTCCCTTGCAAACTACACTTGCAACAAGCAATTTCTTACATGGGCCATCAGGTATAAGAAAGGAGGATTTCCTCTCTTTAAAGTTTAGCTTGTATGCTTCACTTCCTGAAAGCCAAAAATCGAGTTACCTGAAACTTCTATGCTCTCATTGAAAGTTCGCGAAAGAAAAGGCAAAATTGTCCAGTCTAATGTGGTTTCTAATACAGATCACCATCAAGCACTTTTAACAATAAGAAGGAGCAAGAGGCTACAGTGATGTCATTTTGCAACAATCCCTATTCCAGACAATAAAAGTATGACAGACCCCAGACCATGTCCTGGTCTGTGCATCCAAGACAGGCAGAAGATGAGAGTGCATTCATCTCCTGAGGAAGTTGGGCCAAGGGGCCCAGGCAGCCTTTCATCTTTCACAGTCATCTGTGACGGTATGTGGTGGGAAGGGGTGCTGGTAATTAAGGAGTGTCACTTTTAAGATGGATGGTTTGGGTAGAAAGGAGTTTCTCCACTCTTCTGGTTCTGTAAGAAATGGCTGTGTGTTTATAATTTGTAAACAGTTCCTCTTGGCATGGGTGTGTTACAGTTCCCAGAAGCACAGTCTGTCACATCTAACACACAACAGAAGCCAGAAGGGCTCAGTGAGGAAGACCTCTCTGACAGTCCACTGTGGTGGGGAGTCGCCTAGTCACTGTGTATCCATGTCTACGATGAACACATGTCAGTGGTGGAGGCTGCTGTACGTGGAGAAGAAGTGACTCTTTGCACACCCGCAGGATGTGCACTTGAGGAGCCTCCATGTTGAATACCCCTTTAGTTCAACAGATTTACAAGAGAAGGTATAGTGAAAAGAAATGAACAAGGACTAGGAAGCCTGCTGTTCTCCCCAGCTATTATTGAAAGGTATGTTAAGCAGAAGAGGCATAAACAGAGGTTGAATTATTTTACACTCATTCTTTAGAGGATTTTATAGAAATATAAAGCTGAAGAAGTAAAACTGCCATGGTTTTGCATTACCTATTAAAAGGCCCTATTTGAGCCAGGTGCATGCCCGTAATCCCAGCAGCTCAGGAGACTGAGGCAGGAGGATCTCAAGTTCAAAGTCAGACTCAGCAACTTAGCAAGGCCCTAAGCAACTCAGTGAGACCTTGTCTCTAAATAAAAAGGGCTGCAGCTATGGCTCAGTGATTGAGTGCTCCTAATTCAATTCTCAGTACCAAAAAAAAAAAAAGGCACTATTGAAATACTATAATAAAAACATGTCAAGAATGAAATTGCCCTGGAGAGAGTGAGGAGAGCCCTGCTGCCACCCCTTTCACCATGGAACAAGTTGATGCTACTGTCATGAGCAGGGCCATGCTGGGATGGATGAACCCATGCCAGGGTGCTGCCATTCACACTCTCCCCTCTGTCATCCTTGCCCAGAAAAACTTGAAGCACATTCACATAGATCTGACTGCAAACATCCAGGTAGTCTGAGGCAACTCAGTGGAAGATTAGACCTTGACAACCAATAATCTACACTTCATGGCCTAATTTTGTTGCTTGCCCTTTGCCAAACAATACTTTTCCATTCCTAGTCTTCTTGTTGGAAGCTCTTCTGCTTCAGACAGGCCAAAGACATCTGGTCCAAATGATCTCTAAAGGGTGGGCAGGCAGGGCCTTCTTCCTGGGGTGGCTCATTTAAATAGACTTGGTCAAATAGAAAAAAATTTTTTTCCTCTCTTTTGAGCTTTGGTCTATGAAAATTTAGAATTTTGCCTAGTGTGATATTGTGATATAATAAGAAATATATATTTGGTATTTGTTCCTGGCTCCTGGCCAGAGCTCCTAAAACTCTTGGAACTGCCTAAGTGATAAGAGTGGTAGGAGTATGTTTTGTTATATTTGGTTTTGTCTCCAGGTCCTGAAATAGCTGCAGATGTAGAAAGGTGAAAGGAGAATTTTTTTGTTGTTCATTAAAAAAAAAAAATGTCTATCCCACCTAAGTTTAAGTTAACGAGACAACATGTTTAAAAATCCCCTAAGGATGGGAGCTGGTTGCTAGAGGAATCCACCATGTGATTGGAGGATTGGAACTCCCAGACCACCTAGCCTCCAGAAAGAGGGGAAGAACTGGACATGGACTTAATTACAGTGGTCAGTGATTTAATCATCCATGCTGACTTAAGGAAGCCTCCAGAAAAACAACCACTAAAGTTAAAAAAAAAAAAAAAAAAACAACTATGTCAGGAGGCTTCTGTGCTGTTGAATATGTGCAGGAGCCAGGATCATGCAGTGCCTAGAGAGGGCAAAGAAGGACCACACCCCAGCCCCAATCTTCCTCTGTATGTCTCTTCCAATTAGCTGTTCCTGAGTTGCATCTTTTACCACAAACCAGAAGTGTAAGTAAATGTTTTCTTGCATTTTATGAGCTATTCTAGCAAATTTTTAAACCCAAGGGAGGGGCTGAACCCATAATTCATAGCTGGCTGGTAGAAAAACTGTAGGCCCAGACTTGCAACTGGTACAGTGTATAGGTTTATAACTAATTCATTAATACTGGTTATTTTCTTTCACCAAACATCCCTTATGCACTTTAGCCAGGCAACTAATATTCAATGATGGTCACATGGTAAACCCTCCCATCAATGCATCAGGATAAAAGGTGAATCTGTGGGACCTCTAACCTGAAAAAGGAGGATTTCCTTTTTATAAATATTATACTTTATTATTTTGCTATTAACGATCTTCTTAGCACAACAAATACAACTTACTTTGTAACCCACCCCATTTGCCTTAAATGGGCGAAACCATCTGGTCCACTCAATTAATTTTCAGACTCTTTGTGTCATGGAGCCAGTATCTTTGAATTAATTTCTATTCAATGGGCATTTATGTTGCACACTTACTCTTCAGGTTCTCCCTTTTGCCCTTTCCTCTCCCAGAAGCCTCCTCCATTCTACCATCCCTGGCCCCATATACCCACAGGTTTTAGGGGACTGGAAGTCCATTAAGCTTGAAGCATCTCATTTGGCACTTCCCTTTTTTCATTTTATTCCAGAAGGTTTGTCTGAAAGTGTAATGACAACAAAAGCAGCAGATTTGAGAGATTCTCCCAGGAGAAGTAAAAGGACAGATGTACACAGACATATAGCTGAAAACGCTGCCAGCAACAGCTGGGAAACTGACAGGCTCGGAAGTGGGTGACCACCCCACAGCGCGCCGACGTGAACCTAAAGGAGCAGCAATTTCACTTGATTTCCTTTTGACTTCCCAGGCTACCTTTTATCTACAAAGGGGAGGGCTAACCTTGGCTTTCGTCCAGAGAGCAGACTCCGATCGGTATGCTGTTTAGAACATTTTAGCTATTCCTAACGTTATATCCCCATTGAATCTTATTATGTGAAATCTTAGAGCCCAAATATCGCACTATACCCATAAAGGTGTACAAATATTACCTGTCAATTTGCAAGACAGGAAAGGCAACAGCTACTCCTAATCCATTTGGGTAAAGAGTCAAATAGAGGACTGTAACTGTTCCATTTTTAATACAGGAGATCCTGGGTTTTTTAAAAAAACATTTTAATATTATTGTATCATTTAATTTATAGTATTATAGAACCAAAAAGATGCAACCTGGCGGGGCAAATCTGCTGCCCCCATTCATGTCCCTGTCCAGCTGTTTCCTTAGAAGACTCACCCTCTCTTCCTCCTCTTCCTCCTCCTCCACGTCTGTGCTCTCCTGAAACAAAACCCCACAATTTGTTAATTAAGCCTCAACCATAATCATCCAAAGAAACTCAATTGCATACACATTTTAAATTTTGTCTACAGAATTCAAACATTAGTATTTTTAAAATTTATTACTAAAGTCTTGAAAATGACATTTTAAAAACTGAGGGACACCACAGCAAGACCACAAATGATAGGCATCACCATCTCCATAGAACAATTGTTTTTTAAAAAAAAGCTACAAGGAGAGTGCCCTTTGAAGGCATCCAGCTTCACAAATACATTGCTGACTTTCACTCTTCTGTAAACAGTTTCGTTCTCATTCTGACAAATGAACCAACTGCTCTGTTAAGGCTGAGAATACCGTATTCCGTTTGTGCTGGGCTCATGGTTGTAAGGACTCCTTTTTCCCTTTGGGGTCATTACTGAAACATTAGACAGTAGAAAATGCATTTGTCTGAATATAATACATCTTAAGGGTGAGTTACAGTTTCTATGTGGCTTTATTGTTTTCCTTGGGCTCCGAGGTTGGGAGAAGCAGGTGAGGGAAGAAAACCCAGGGCTCTGGTGTGGACTCGTCCACTTCAGCTCAGGTGCAAAATACGGTGCTGCCAATGGGCCCATTCAGATCTCTTTGGGAGTCTTGGCTATTTAATAGGTGAATTTTTAATCATATTAATACAGTATCTAAAAACACACATAAATGCATACATAATCAAATGAATTAAACAGTTCAGAAAGAAATGCTCAGTATTAACCAACTAATAATTAATATTAGGGTCAATTTTCTGCTTGAACACTTACCTGGTTGCTTAACTGTGCAAAGGTCAGGTGTACTATTTAGTATCACTCCAGCAGTTCAAAAAATAGTCAGTAGTATGCTAAGTTAAATAATTAGATCCAGAGTACTCTGCTATAGTACACAAAACCACTGAGTGGTCATCAAGAACTTTCTCCAGAGCTGGTACAGAATTCTCATGATCTTCAGCTGGCAGTATGGGACATTCACTGACCCTCTCAGGACCTGACCTGTTTACCATTGGCAGTAAACATGTTTCATGCACGCTGATAGATAAGTAAGAATGCTATGAAACTGGGTTATGAGAGGGAAAAGCGAGCGTAATTTGGGAAGTTGTAAGTCTTCAGCTTGAGTCACTGTCTAGCACATTTTCGCTCTGTGACTTTAGGGAAATTGTTTTGCCACTCTGAACTGTAGTTTCAGCAAGCATAAAATGAAAAGAGTACCTCTTCCACCCTTATGCTTTACTATACAGATCAATGAATTTGAATGTTTTATATACAGAAAAGGCATTATATACACACTTAGATTCATACATATGCAAGTTTATTTACACACATGCATATGTACACACATGCACATATAGATACTACAAACACACATCATGCATGTTGTGGGCCAAATGAAATCTGATTAAACATTTTAAAAGTGTCAGTTGATCACATTTGTTATGACAGATGTTTTTCTGTTAATTTCCCTCATTTATATACCTCAGTAAAACACTTTCAATGGATCTAAACTTTAAACCCATTTATTTATTTGGTTTCATTATCTTATTGTTATAAATCTTACTGTTATAAATCTATTGCATTAAATAATCAAAAATGAACAGAAAAGAATTTTGAAAGTGCCTGAGGTTTTACCTCTTACTACAATATTCATTTTCTCCACCTTCCCTGCATCCTAAATGAAACCAGAAATATCCCATAAACGTTCATGGTTTCAAAGACAAATTTTTTAAGTGAGAACGTAAGAAAACATATGTAACAATGGTTAGCTTTGAGTCTTGGGAAACCCCAGGTATAAGTAATCACTTTCTAAAGGAAATGATCAAGTTGAAAACTTTGGGTTTCTGTTTTTTAAACCTGGTTCTCCATCAAGGAATAGCAAAATTCATCCTAAAGCTAGGCTATAAATACAAGTTTCTGCACACTGGAGCACAAAAATATTCTTTGGGACTAGATGAGGGGAGCTGAGGCAGGAGAGTCAGAAAGGAAGCAAGATATGTACATGCTAAAGGGATGCCCAGGAGAAGGGCCCTTGTCTGGTCTTCCTTCTACATGACAGAAAATGAGAGAATTACAAAAAAAAAAAAAAAAATTAAATAAAAACTAATTTGGTCACCTGAGAACAGAAGAATCTACGTCCACCTGCTTTTACTCTGATTGCCCTGGGAGTTGACAAGCTTCAGAGAATCCTCTGATTCTTCTGACCAAAGGAGAACATTGTGTGGGCTGCCCATATGGAAAGGTCTGAGTCAGCTCCCTGGAGTGTCCCACAAGACCTGGAGGGGGTCAGGAATCCACCAAAGGTTTTTCTCTAGTGGTGGAGGAAATTGTTCACAGGAACCTTATGGCGAACTGGATGGGTGCACGCAAGTACTGCCCACGTGAAAAAAAAGACCAGCAACAACAGGGCTCCAGTCATGCAGAGGTTGTAGGCTGAGACAGGAAACACAGTTAACACAGCTGCCACCGAGGGAAGACAAAGACCTCCATTGCGAAACAGGTATGTGTGCAGGGATGCTCCCCAGGTCCCAACCAAAACAGATTCCGGGAGTGATTCGGTGGTAGTTGTTGTTTCCTATTGTGAGCACATTTTCCACAAATCACGAGCCAGAACTATGTCCATTTTTGCTCACCTGGCTGTCGTGCATGCAGCTCATTTTGCCTTTCATGGGTCCGATGAAATTGTAGACAAAGAGCAACAATAATGCCAGGGGGATCATGTACAGTTCAAAATTCCAGACTGTGACCAAAAATACCTGATAGGGAGACAAAGAACACAGGGTGACTGATAAAACAGTAGGAGCATAATCTTAAATCCTTACTCATTGACTTACAATTAAACAATCTAGGAACATAAACAGGTGTAAACATACACAAGTTCACATGCAATTAACTCAGTTTTAGAAATAGTAGCAGAATAAGAGCGCAGAATGACTTGGCCAGTGAAAACACTGAAACAGACAAATACAGGGACCTCACCCTATTCTATATTTTGGCACCTAGATTTTAAAGTGCCTGAATTTAGGGAAAACAGTCTGGAAAAATCCAAGGTCACAAAAAGGCAGGCCATGGAACACATTCTACCAACAGTGAAAAATTTATTTGACTAGAGAAATCAATTACTTCCGAAATCCATCCCAAATATTTACAAATCCAAGTATTTCAGACAAAATCTTCAGATTTCCAAATATTCATTAAAATTCTGCTGATTTGGGAACTGTAGGGTTACAGGAAAATTACTAGTTAACACTGTCTAGATCAGACAAAGCACACACTGACATGCCCAAGTTCAATCAACTTATGGAATTCACATCCTCTACTGCAGAAGAAAAAGGGGGGTTTGAACACAAGGGCCAGTGCTTCAGTGAATGCAAGAGCATGGATGCAGACAGGAAGAGCTCTGCCTCCAAGGAACACACTAATCAGGATGAACAGACTAGAACACCTGATGAGTGTCACAGGCAGCAGCAGTGAAATCCTGGGCAAGTTACTTCCAAACTTGAGCCTCACTTTCTTTTTTAAACTCACAGGTAATCTAGTTGATGAGATAAGATAATTATTTTTATGAGCAGCCAGCAAGAAAAACTCACTTTGTGACCTATTAACTTAGAAAGGACAAGTTACTGCCTCTTAAATATTAAATCTCCCCTTCCAATAATAATGTGGTTTTATTGCTGGATGCTTTTCTAACTTTTAAAAGAATTATTTTTATGTAGCTATTATATATTTCTTGCTTGTTTTATTTTTGGAGGCTAGGTAAATAAAATCATTTCTTTCATAATATTTTTTGAAACTAGCCATGGTTAGCATATATAAGGTAATAATTTGAATAAATTAGTTTTTTTTTTAGATTTGCCCCCTTGCTAAGTTTTCTTTATTGTTTCAAATGGCTTTCTATTTCATTCTTCTGGGGGTTTCTAAGATTATAGTCACAAACTATTGGACCAATATGGAATCTTTTCTGTTTTTACTAATATTCAAAACTTAATTTTTTCTTGTTTAAACTCATTATTCCTACAAAACAATGTCAAAACTGCTGAGAAGGATGTTATTGTGTGATTCCTAACTGTAATGAAAATTCTTCTAGTGTCTCATTTTTCTATTAAACATGAGGTTGGCTTCAGTTTGAATTATGTAAGTCATATCACATTAACAATACAAATACATACAATTAGTACCAGAAAATTCACACAACAGTATTGATTTTACTACTCTTTATCTCTTTTAGCTATTTTTAAAAATACTCTTTTGTATCCATCCCAAACTTAATGAAAACATTTCTTTAAGTAGGAATACTTGTATCAGTTCTAGCCAGGGCTTATTTCACTATTATTATTTTCAAAATCAGGAATAGATGGTGGTTGTTCAACTGTTTTATTTTTATGTCTTCTGAAAGAAGGAGGATTTTTACTTTTCATTTTAATACAATATAATGTATTCATTATAATGTTGAAGCCACTCTCATATTTTTTGGGGGAAACCCATTCTTTACTGGGGTATGACAGTCTTTTAACACACGGTGTATCTTATTTAATAATGCTCAAAATATTTTTCATATATACCTATGATTTTCATTTATCTATTACTTTATCTTTGTATTAAATCTAAGTTTTAGTGCTAGGATTATTTGTACATTGTATAAAATTTCAGTCTATCCTTTCTCTATGCTACAGATAATATTTGTTATTATATTGCAAGATTAAAAAATGCAAACTATTTAATACCACCCCTGCATTAACACTTACTACTGTGCTTGCTGTCATCATTTACTTATTATTCTTCCTTAAAAAAATGTCAAATACTTGGCTCCTAACTAACCTGGTCTTCTCATCCACGAACATGACATTTCTTAAAATTTATAAATCTATAAACAATATCAAAACATTCATATCAATTTAAAAGTAACTGTTTTATAGCTGTGTTGATGGTATATACATAAGTCAAGTACATTATATTTAACTGATACAGTTCCCCATTCAAATGAGTGTTATGAATTTCATATATGTATGCTCTCTTATCTATAGATTGAAACTTTTATCTAGTCAAACACGTTAACTTCAAGACTGGCACCTTCAATGTTCTGTACTCTACTTAAGGAATGCTATTTGACCTTAAGATGATAAAGCTTTCTGTTGTGTCTTCTTCTAAAAGATAAAGTGCATGTGATCTTTCTTCAATTTTCCTTCTTATAATTAGAATCAAGCATCCAATTTAAAGTTTTTTTTTACTCCTAGTCAACTTTTACAACTAACTTCCTTATAATGACCCATACATTTTTCACTGATCTACATTGTCATTTCTGCACAGGATAGCTGAAGAAGTCTTAATAGCTATGTCAGCATGAAATAGTTTAAGAAAACCATTTGAGAAAACATTTTAACAAATATAACAGGAAATCTATACTTACATATCCCTCTGTGGAGCATGACTTTTCATTTAGATCAAATGACTGTTCTTCTACATTAATTTGTCTTCTTTAGCATGACTTCACTCCTGCGTATTCCCTCCCTCACCCCATCCCAAGTAGTCTCATATCTTTCTGTACTAGTTCACCCTCCAGCATAAAATTCATTATTCGTCTTTCTTTTGACCCTTATTTGCTAAGCACTGACTGTGGACCATATCAATTTGGACAAGAGTGAAGAAGAAAAAAAAAGAAAGAAATATAAAAACACACAAAAACCAGACTTCATGGAGCTTATATTGAGATTTGGGATAATACATATAGAATAACTAGGTAAGCTACATATTTTATATCAGGTGATAAAAAGAGCTACCATGAAACAAAATGAAATCAAACAAAAACAAAAGTAAAAGGACATGGATACCACCCACTGGGGCCGATTCTACAATTATAAGCAGGTGGTCAGGGAAGGCCTTGCTTGGAGGGTGACATGAGAGCCAAGCCCTTGGTGGAAGTGTGTGTGTCAGGTGAAGGGTGTTTCCAGCTAGAAGTAACAGCAAGCACCAAGGCTGGGAAGTGGAAGGATGCCATTTTCTTTCTAGAATGTTCAAGGAACAGCAAGGAACCCTTGTGTCTGAAGCGAAAGACACAATGCAAACTTCGATTGAGAATGTTATGAGCACAATAATAACGTGATCTGACTTGTATCTAAGAAGGAACACTGCATGAGGAGGAAAAACTAAAAATAAATTTTATGAACAAATATTTTAATGACCCATTTTAATGAGTTGATTGTAGCTTAGAACCACAATAATGGCAAGAAAATTGATAAGAAGTGGTCATGTCAATTGTTGATAAAGTAGGGCCCAGATGACATGCAGATCGTTTGGATGAGAAGATTTTTTTAAAAATGGAATGTGTGAGAATACCAAGGTGTGGGGCCTCAAAAGTTGTAAGAATGGATCTATTCATTAGTAGAGAAAGTCTGAGGAAGAGTGAGTTTAAGGAGAGGGATGGGAGGTGTCCCTATGAAAACAAAGATGACACAGGATGCATGGTTTGGAGCTCAGGCTAGAGGCTAGGGCTAGAGACAAAAATTTATGTATTATCAGTATCCAGAAAGTATTTAAAGACATCAGATTGAAAAATCTTAGGAAGCAAGCAAGCAACTATAGAGAGAAATGGCCTAGGAGTGATCCTTGGTCCAAATTTAGAGATTGAAAATACCAGAAGGGATCAGAGAAAGATGCTGAGGAGCAGCCAGAGAGAGGGGGATACAGGAGGAGATGGTGGTGTTCTGGAAATCAAATATAGTAGTTTAAAAAACCAACGTATTTCTCTGAGTAAGATGATCCCTGACTCAATATTAAGGGATAATACTGAGAAATGCAGTAAGGACTCTGCCAAAGAGTTTGTTATAAAGGAGAGCAAAAAAAGCAAAAAAAAAAAAAAAGTGCCTGCAAGAGAATGAAGCAATGTTCTAGGAAAGAGAGGGACAGAAGAGCAAAAAAAAAAAAAAAAAAAAAAAAAAAAAAAAAAAAAAAAAAGGTAGACAAAGAGAGAAAAGACAAAGGGAGAAAAAATTGGAGAAGGAGGGAGTTAGGAAGGAAAAATGATTTGGAAGAAAGAAGAAAATCATTGGGACAATATTCTTAAAACAGTAAAAAACAATGGGACCCCAGCAGAAAGTTATAAGTTTGGTCTCAGCAACAAATCAGATCATCCACAGTTAAGAGGGAAAGCAGAGGACTCCAGCAGAGAGGATGATGAGGGATAGAGAAGGAGCCAGTAGGGTAGCAGGGGGTCATTTATGTCAATCTTGGTCATTGAGAGTGGAGATGAGAGAAGATATTAAGTTTGAGAGGAAAAGAGAAGCAACAAAATAGTCCAGAAAAGTAGAAAGATTATTGTAGAAATGTAATAGAACTGTCAGGGGCATTAAATATGGTTTTCTAGATCCATGCTTACCTAAGATTTTGCTAATTTAATATGTGCTAAATTATTGGACAGGAGCGTCGTAAAGGAAAGGGGATAAATTTAAACACACAGGATGTACAAATTGATAGAAACTAAAGGAAATTGAACAGAAAATTAGCAAATTGAGAGAGAATTCCAAAGAAATGATTCAGAATGCAGACAAGAGACAAAAAGATATATGAGAGGTCAAGAGACATGGAAGACAGAAACGGGGTGTTCTAATTTATGTTTTATAAGGGTTCAGGGTGGGGATAGACTATTCATGTGAGAAAGAGGGAAAAACATTACATAAAAATAAAATGCTCTAAAATTTCTGATAAATGTTGAAAGACACTAATAAAGGAAGCTCTCCCCCACTTAATACTATCCTTATTAGGATAAATAAAGACAAATCCAGTCTTAAAATACTCTTGAGAAAAACACTTGGGGAAAATAGAAACCGCTAGAGAGACCAGAAAATTCAACTATAAAGAAAAAACAATTTGAGTGATGTTATATTTCAGTGCAGCAAGGGAGGCAAGAAGATAGAAGAATAATTTAATATGTATGTATTTTTCAGTCTTTCAATTTAGAATCTTATATATAGCAAATTGTCTATGAATAAGAGTTAAGCAAAGATATTTTCATAAAAACATGAGCCAGGAATCCCTTATCTCCAAAAGAGTCTCGCAAACACATATATAAAAGATGCACTTTAAATAGAAGGAAAAATGCCCCAAGTGTAAAGGCTGCATGGGAGATATGTGTGGTGCTCAAATACAATGGTGCTGATTTAAATGTGTGTGCCAATACAAATAGACATTAACAGAAAAACAAAGTCTCATTTTTATGTAATAAAACGATCTAGAACTTTGGGAATAGCAAAAGCCTATAGATTTGGACAGGGATGCTTTGCTTTAAAGAATTCTAATTTGGAATCTGAATTACTTTCGATATTGGTTTTTTCTTTTTCTGTTTTTGTGGAAGACAAAAAGTTAACTCTTATGTGGAAGAGAATAAAAATCTAAGAATTTTCGCCAAAGCATTCCTAAAGATGAGAACCAAGGCCAAATAAAATTTGAGTAATACTGGTAGAAGGATAGGTAATAGATCAATGGAGAAGTCCACCTATATATGCAAAGTTAATTAATTAATTAATGTTTTAAACTTTTATTTTTTGTTGTAAGTGGGCACAGTACCATTTTATTTTATTTTTATGTGGTGTTGAGGATCAAACCCAGTGCCTCATGCATGCTAAGTGAGAGCTCTACCCCTGAGCCACAATCCCAGCCCTAGTTTATTACTGCTATCGTATGGATCATGTCTCCCAAAGGCCAATGTATTGAAGGCTTATATTACAGCTCATGAAACTACTGGGAGGTGATGGAACCTTTAGGAACGGGGGGGGGGGGGGTATTGGGAGGAAGTTAGGTGATTGGGGGGTGTGTCTTTGAAAGGGATATAGAAACCCTCAGTCCCTTCCTGAATCCCTTTTTGCTTCCTGGTCACCATGAGTTTAAACAATCCTCCTTTACCAAGTGTTCCCACATGATGTACCCTGCCACCTCCGGCTCAAAGCATCAGGGCCAAGCAACCAGGAACTGAAACCTCTAAAATGAAGAGCCAAAATAAACCTTTCATCCTTAGAAACTGTTTATCTCAGGTATTTGTCACAACAATGGAAAACTGACTAACATAATGTCTGAGTGGGAATTGCTGAGGAAAGGTAGAGTATATCATAAGTGGTATAAGTCAATTGATACCAAGAAAGCTAAAATGAAATCAAACCAAGAATAGATTAAAATCTTTAATGTAAAAGTTTAAATCGTAAAAAAAATATTAAATCCTATCTTAATGATTTTGGGGGTCAGAGATGGATTCTTTAAACATCCCATGAAATGCACAAACCATAGGAAATATAATTGATTAATTTGATATTATACATTTTCTTTGTCAACCTGCCTGTAATCCCATCAGCTCCGGAGGTTCAAGCAAGAGAATTGCAAATTTGAGGCCAATCTGGACAACTTAGTGAAACCTTGTCTCAAAAATAAATAAATAAATTTTAAAGAAGGGTTGGGGATATAGCTCAGTGGTAAAGCACCCCCTAGTTCAGTCACCAGTGCCAAAACTTTTTAAAAAAAATAATTAATTTTGTTCATCAAGGTAATTAACTTTGTTCTTCAAAAGATAAGATGAATAATGATAAAAACCAGAAACCTCAAGAAGATGTTTTAATTGTTTAAAAGTGCAACATGACTTCTTTTATATAGCCTTCAAAAATAGGCATAATTGAATACATTGTTCAGATATAAATACAGAGTTGGTGAAAGCACTCAGTTCCAATGTTACTTCTTCTGAGATGTAGAAAGGAGGATTCAGTCACAGAAAGTCAGAGAAAGAACTAAAATAATGAGAATTTTCGATTTTTAAATTGATCTTTTCTTTTTATTTTGTTTAAATAAATAAAATGTGTGTGCGTATATATATAAACGTATGTGTGTGTGCATAGCTTTATACCTCTTGTACATGTAAACCGTTTTGCAATTTTTTTTTAACAGCAGTTCACATAACTCCAGAACCAATGCATGTGATTCTGCTCTCACCTTCCATAAGCCATGGATTCAGGGTTCCCATGTAGCCACTTCTATTGGAAGTGCTACAACAGAAGCCAAAGTGCTGATTTTTAAAGTTAGAAATTCCAGACTGGGGAACAAAGAAGAGGATAAAAAAGCACTAACCAAACAATACCCTCATATCAAACTATGATGGTTACAAAGCCGTGGGGAGATGCTGAGGTCCTGGGCTTGGATTTCTACTGTACTCGGCCATAGGTTCCCCCTTCTCCATCAACACACACGGAAAAAGGCAGCGGCCAGTTTCTTTAACAGCCTCAACCCTTGACCTCTGAGACCTCTACCTCATACCTGTACAAACTCCTTTGTAGTAAAAATCATTTTTAAAATAATCTGTGGTTTAGTAAATGGGCAGGCACTACAGAAAATCATAGAACATACCATGTTTTTTTTTTTAAAAAAAATGTAATATCAAGTCTGACTCTGACACATTGTTTCTCAAACTTGCCTGAGCAAAGGTACCCTTCTTTTCTTGGATCACATACAGTGATTCAGAAACACTGCTACTTTTATATCAGTGTAAGAAATGTTAGCCACTGCCACGGGTTATAGACCAAAATGCCCACAGAGATCAAATAAGTAGTACAGACAGACTTGCAGGAAACCCAGGTGGCAGACCACAAGGTAAACACTAGGGTACTATCAAACAGCAGCTTCTCTCTACAGGCTCCATATCCCACTCAGTTTTGGCTGATTGTTCATCCAAAAGTAGGTGTGACATACCTAGTCCTCTAATCTTCAAGACAAGAAGAATGAGCTACTAATGTACAGAATAGGGATGGATCTGAAGATCACAAAGTGAGAAAGCCCATCTTAGTGAATTACATGTGGTATGATTCCTTTTTTTTTTTTTTTTTTTTTTTGGTACCAGGGATTGAACTCAGGGGCACACATCCACAGCCCTATTTCATATTTTATTTAGAGACAGGGTTTCACTGAGTTGCTTAGCACCTTGCTTTTGCTGAGGCTGGCTTTGAACTTGAAATCCCCCGACTCAACCTCCGGAGTCACTGGGATTACAGGCATGCACCACTGCACCCAGCTGATTCCTTTTACATAACATTGTTAGAGCTACCGTGATGAAAAATTAGAGTTATAGCAAAAGAAAACAGACATGTTTCTAAGGTTGAGTTTGGGGTGTGTGGACATTAGGGTGTAACAGGTGTGAGGTTCTCTATGAAAATAGAATACTTCTGCATCTTGATTATAAATAGGTTTATCTGGTATGTAAACTAGAATGCACCAATACCAGGTACATGTAAAAGCTAGTGAAACTTGAAACAGATCTGTGTCTTAGCCAATAGTCTGATGTCAACACTAGTCTCCTGGTTTAAGCCACTGTAAGCCCGCTGGTTATGTAAGATGTTATCACTGGGAAGAGTTGGCTTACTTAAGTAGGCATGGGAATCACTGGACTTTTTTAATTTTTAACTTATTTCAAATCTTAATTCATTTTAAGATAAAAAGTTTTTCAAAGAGTTCATGATATGAACTCTTCCAATTTCTAAATATAGGAAAGGAATTTCATCATTTTAAAATAACTTGTTTGCTTCTTTCCCAAACACAAACACCCACACACCACAGTAGACTGAATGGGGCTCTAACAGTTTGCCAGTTAAATAGGACTTGGATTATTCTAATACACTCCTAATTTATATATTATTCATAATTTTCTCTACTTCTGATCCATTCTACAGTAAGTTCTCAGCAAAGCATTTTATTCTCAAAGCCTTTTATATTTCTTCCCACTGCATATAGAGTCTAAAACTCTGTTTGCTATTCATGGCCCAACAAATCAAAATAAGACCTGAAATTACATTTGCAATGCTTTCTCTCTATATTTCTTACCATAGTTCCTACATTCTGGTCACATGCATTGGCCATTCTCAAAAACTGTTTTCCTTCTCGATGCTTTGATTCAAAGCATCTCTAGGAATGATCCTTTTTCTTCTTCACCAGTTTCCCAAGTTGGAACAAGCCATTCTTTCTATAAGATACTAGGAACATAGACTTTTGAGTAGGACCATGTTTATTTTGGTTCCATCTATAGTTTTCTCACCAGATTTTTTTTTACTCATTTATCTCTGTATTCCTTATAAAACATATGATGTAGGCTTATATGGAACAGGTACACATCAAATTGCAACTGGGGGTCAACATTGGAGCATTTAAATCAAATGCTATTCATTGTTATCCAACACAGTAGTTGGGCATTGTCATAAGGAAGCTCATAGACTAGAGTGTAAAGGGTAAATGGGGAAGCCTTGAACTCAAATCCAAAGTATGGCTTTGGATAATACAGATGCAAGAGAACAAAGCTAGAATCATTTCAGAATGCATGATTATCAAATGTTCTCCTAGTGCCTTCTCAGTGTGGCCACTTGTGTGTGGCTTGGAAAGTGTGAGCATGAATAAAGTTCCCATGAATGCTTCATTTCGGGTCTATACTGTGCATCAATGCCCTGGAAGCCAAGGTGCTCAAACACATCACAGATTCCAAATCAACTAAAACTGCAGAATTAAATCCAAACATCCAGTCAACCGGTATTCATGGAGGATTTGCCATATGTAAGGCATTATACTGCTGTTATTTATTGGATGAAAGAAATGAACAGTTTTCTCACCTAGCAGCTACTGATTACATGTAGTCCCATGTGATTTATTTAGATATAGTTTTTGGATAAATTATTAGGGTATATTATGGTACCATAATAATAAAGTTTTGCTTTTTCTATTACAACTTTATAGTTATACAGAGTAGTTGGATTCATCCTCACAAAAATTCATAAATGCATGGAAATCGATTTCAGCTCATGATCCCCCCACATTTCCCACTCATCCTCTCTCCCCTCTCCCTCTCCTTCCAACTACTCTCAGATTAGAATGACCAGAATACAATCTCTTCTCTCCTCCCAAATCCACATCTCTTACTAAAGTACTTTCTGTGCATGAAACCAGAACTTGCTCCAGAAATTCTTATCCATTAGGAAGCAATAAAGATGTCAGAACCTAGCTAGAGATCCATGAACTATCCCCTAGAACCTGATATGTGACATTGTAAAGGAAAGTAAGATTGCAGATGGAGTTAAATTGCTAATATTTGAGTTTAAAAGAGGGACATGATGGGGATTACCTGGGTGAGCCACATGTAATCACAAGAGTTTTTAAGAGTGGAAAAGGGGAGGTAGAAAATGGAGCCAGGAAAAGACCTAAGGACTTCAGACTTGCCTTGTTGGCTCTGAAAATGAGCTAAGGGAGGTGGAAACAGATCCCTCCGGAGCATAGCCCTCCCTTGGTGTTAGCTAGGTTAGAATTCTGACCTCCAGCATGATGAGATAATAAATTTTTGTTGTCTCAAGCCACCTAAGTTTAAAGCAATTAGGTATAATAGCAATAGAAAATGATACAGTAGCAAAATATAAAAAAAAATAAATATACCCAGGGAAATTATGGAAGGCCACTTGTACTGATAAGGGAACCTATTCTACAACTCTGGAAGGTTCCTGTAGACACAGAAAGGTCTTGTTATTCCAGGCACAGTTCTTACCTACAAGAAGGTGAGGAACCATTCACTCATCATGGGAGAAAGGTCTTGGCAAACTGCAACTGGTTTAGGACCCAGAGTTAAATGCCCTTCCCTGCCTTATCCTCCACGAAAACCTTCTTATTTCCACCTGCACCTCCCAAGTCCTCCTCTGGTTTTCATGAATGATACAAACTTTACCAAATCGAATTCATTAACCATTAGTTTTCTTGAAATCAATGTGCATCTGAAAAATTCTATTACTGGTATCTAAATGACATCTTCTTCAATTAATTCTACACAGCAAAGTAACCTGATTGGTCCATTAGGGGAAAAAAATCAATCTTGATATCTTGCCTCCTCCAGACAAAATTCAACTAGTTCATTCTAGTTTTTTTTTTTTTTTAAATTGGGGGTGGGGGTGGGGTGATCCCAATTGGTAGCTTATTCCTGAAAGTATTTTGGGCATACACCTGGATTGTAGGATTCTTACTTTTATTATTCTCTATGACTTTTTAAATAAACAATGCATATAATTTTCAAACTATCAATTTTACATTAACAGTACACTGAACACTTATATAATAAGAATGTGGCAAACTGCATTCTGATGATAGAGGAAGCCTATGTGTGTAGAACTCCATGTAATCTTAATAGTAAATACAAGTTGGGGATTTTAGACTGGAGTCTTTTAGAAATAGAATTTTTTGTTCACAAACCCCTTTTGAATGTATTAATGGATTTTTAAGGAGGAAAAAAAAGGTTTACCTACATTATTAGGCATTTCATGTTAAACAGTTTTTCCGTTTTAAGTGTTATTTATTAAAATCCCATCATTTTAATATTTGCATCATGCTTCCAGCAATCCTATACTTTATGTTTCTTGATGATTTTATTTAAGTAGAACAAAGTCCAACAGTCACCTGTGGCCCAATTAAAAAACCCCACACCACTCTCAGAGGCAGAACAACTAGTTTAAAAATTAGAGAAACACAAAACTAAATGAAAGAAAAAAGCATCTAATGTGCCACCACTATTGGCTTTTTCCCCATATAATGATCAAAATTTCAGGTGTAGAATCAGGCAATAAATTTCTCATTATGCATTTTTGCAGAAGCTGGTAATTGAGCAGTTGCAAGTCTGATTTTGGTAAATACAACTTTCAGGGCCATCAGTAGGTTCTGTGCTCTGATTAAAGGAAGGGATGGAAAATCCTCATACCTCTCTTTATTCCCTATAAAGCTGAATATCCAAAGAGGACACACACACACACACACACACACACACACACACACACACACACACAAAATCCCACTAAATGTACTGATACGTGTCACAGTCATTTCAGAAGTGCATGTTTGGCACCATAGGACCCTCCATGGTGGAAGTCCAGTGGAGCTCTAATTATCCTCTAAGTGGACAGAGCTGTCTCTAAAAGTGTTCTCTGGCTTTGGTCACATGAAAATCAGGCTGCATATGTGACTAAAAGCTTAAACTTAACACTAATGACATACTCCTCCATGTTCATAGAAAGATTAGATCAGAATGAATACAGAAAAAGCGCTCTGGGTAATAAAACAAGTGTATATAATTAGCATTAGTGCAGTGATGGAGTAAAGCCGTTCACTGTATTAAGTTACTTCACTTGAAGCTTTATGTCTGGCACTAAAAGAAGCAGGGTGGCAGCAAGTTCACATTAAGCCTGCAATAGCTCTGTCTATATTCAGCCTGCCTGAAACAGACTAAGGTGCCTTAATTTGGGGACCCTCCAATAGTGATTAGTGAGTGAAGCTATTTATAACAGAATACAATTCCTTTAGGAATCCTATCAAGAATGTCTTGGATGGCCTCCCATTAGACTACCTATTTGCTTAATTGAAAAGCAAAATTGTGTTTGTATCAGAACCGCACATACTTGACACTAAAAACAAAAAGGATGCCAAGATTTGGGTCCTCCTTCCCTTAGCAATGCTTTTAGAAGTCTTAAATTTATTCTGATCAGGATAAATCCAAGAAGCCTTTTTATAATGCTGAGACATCACGACAAATCAGGAAGAAATCAAAAAAAAAAATGGTCTTTATGCATGTGCATCTCACACACATACACACGCGCGCGCACACACACACACACACACACACATATCCCACACATATACATCCTTAAACAATCCTTTGCTCACCAAAATGAAAGTTCAAATCAAAATCCAACCACCACAAATTCAAGTTTCAGCTTATGATGTTCAAAATCTGTTGCATCATGTAAATAAATGTGTGTGTGTGTGTGTATGTGTGTGTGCATTTAAGCTACTGAAACAACAATGATCCTATTTGGATTTTAATATCTTTGGAATTTTAATGTCCTTATTATCAGGCAAAAGTATTAAGTTTGATGGCATGGATAGAAAATGAAGTCTTCCTCAGCTATTTTTGGATCTGGTCCTTTTAAGCACAAAATGAAAATATTTTAAGAGCTTCTTTAAAAACCTAGAGGCAGATGTTCAGGTAAAACCAAAGCCAGGAGATTGTTTATTTTAATAAAGCTATTATATGTGCAGCCCCAAATTAGGAGTGGCATGGAGGCCAGGGAATGTCTAAACCATCACCACCTGTTTGCCCTGAAAAATCAATTAAAGTCACACTTTCATAGCAGTTCCCTTCTAACCAATAAAACTGAGACAGCTTCATCACGAGGCCCGAGTGGCTCAGAGGGAACCTACTTGAAACCTACATCCTTAGTCTCGTATTACTTCCCCGCTCATATTCATATAAACTAACCACAGTAAAAGCAGCCTTCGGGGGCCATGTGGAAAATGGCAGGAGAAGAGGAAAGAGAGGAAGAGGAGAGAAATTCCTGCTTCTCTCAGTTTCATACTGAGGATCCTACCTCCGTTTGGTGAATTGCATTTTCTCAAAGCCCCCTTTTCTTTACTTCTCTTGTACAGCAGTATTCTCTGCTACATTTTCTGTGCAACAGAAGAGATCCAACTTTGCAAGTTGAAAGCAAGGGCAGAAAAGCCATCGCAAGTGTTTTAGTAATTAAATGAATATGCATAATGAACCATATGCCCAAAGGGCCTGTTCTTCATGTGGGCCAGATTTTTGTTTGAATTTTTAATTTTTATATACAGATGAAACATTCAGTGTAATCTACCAACAGTGTGAGATAACACACAATAAGAAAAAGTGCGAGGGACAGTCCTCGTAGAAGGAGGGACAGGAGATCCTAAAGAAACACAATTCTGAAGATTTTGATTCGAATGTGTTTTTCTCCCTCCAGCAATTGTTCCCATCATCTGCTCAGAGTCTTCAAGAGACACATATAACGAATACACTGACAGCTTTATACAGGAGGAGTAAAATACAACGCCGTCAGTCGAAAAGTGTGAAAATCCCATGGGACAAACAAGGATTTCTTTGTTAAAAAAAAAAAAAAAAAATCCTTCTACACCCATCACTCAGACTACCATCTTGAATTATAGGGAATCCTCCCAGGTCTCTTTCAGAAGCTACATAAATATTATATTGCAAGCCGTAGGCCACATATACAATTTGTATTAGCAATTGGGACTGATCTAAGACAAATTCCTACCTCCTAATGACGCAACTGACTGTGCCTAGTGGGGAGAGGAGACCCAGGGTGGAGCGCAAGCTTGCCTTCTCCACTCCTCTGGCCACAGACTATGAATTTAATGACTTCATTATGCTCCTCTGAACACACAGCCCCCACTACTTCCTAAACTATCACTGTGAAAGAATTGGTAAAATCTCCTTTTAGCTTTCTGGTGTCATTTAGAAAATACTGAGATCTAATCAAAGCAATGTAAGAGATACAGAGTCTGATAAAATCAGTGTATCAGCTCCCAGACACAAGAGTGAATCAGTATACTCCAATACAGAGAACAGAGCTTCTTAAAAAGGTGGTTGTGTATTGCTTGAAGTTTACTACAAAGGTCTGGACAAAGTTATCAGGTCCTGCATGTGAAGGGGTTTTGTACATGCCTAATTCTGGGTAAACATTTCAGAAGGAGGTATGTGCACCTATTTGCCTTTTGGGAGGCGGGAGGCGACACAGAGGAAATGCTAAAGTTCACCATTCTCCACATTTAACAGAAATAAACCCAATGCAAAATGCCACACTGGGAATTACCACTCTGAGAAAAGATTATGAAAATCTATCTGATCAAAAGTCAAAGCAAAGCCTTAGACCCTTTTCAGCCCTCCTTTTGAAGACAGAGGTGCCGTCATTTCTACAATGTAAACACCAGAAATGGAATGCAGAGCATTTAAAGAGCAAGTAATAATGGAGCTGTAAATAACATCTCTCATTGCTTTCATTCCTAATTCAGAGTTTATGCCTTTGACACTGTCTAGGATACTTGATCTAGTGGTCTCAGTGGAAAGACAGATAAACTTCAACTGCAGGCAGAAGACAAAAATTGACACGGAGCGTCACCTTCCCTGACTGTTTAAATCCTTTAAGGAAGTGTCTGAGCAATTAGAGAGGGAGTGTAATCTTTGCAGAGTGCATTAACACTCTCCGACCTCCCAGACAATAGATCAGACCTCAGACACATAATGCTTCCCTAAGGCTTTTTAGCCAGTGTATTTGATCTCTTAGTCACTTGGCGTGTGTTACCATAGGTATCATCCACGTAGAAGGCATTATTCATGAGCATTACTGTCCACTCACAGAGGCTGGACTGCAATCAAGCAGAAAGCTGGAATGTCACCATAATCCTCAGCAAGATTTTTCTTTTTTTTTTTTTCCAAAATTTTATTTTTTTTCAAGCTACAAAGCCTCTTCTGTCAAAGTGAATTAGTCACATTAATATTCATAGGTCATTGGATGATCATGGGGTGTGGATGGGGTCAACCCCCCCAAACATGCCAGGCTTCTGGCTCATAAAAATGAAGTTCATAATAGATTCATTGAGAAGAACCTCATGTGTGATAAACAACACTGTTATATGCAAAAGAAAGCAAAAGGGGGAAATCAAACAAAATCCTTACACTGCAAGCTTTTAAATCCTCATCTATCCTGCAGGTTTCTCTGCAGGACAACTGGCCAGGCAATAACCTATTTCCTGATGAACACATCCTGTTCCAACTGCTAATCTCACAGTGGAAGCTTGGCTCTTACCATTTATTATAAACATTTTCAAGAACTGCTTACCACGATATATTTTTAATGGATTAGATTTTGGTCAGCTGCTAACAGAGCAGAGAACTGAATATTCTTTATATGAAGGCAGCAAAATAGGTTTTCAGAGGGTCTGAGTTGCCTTCCACTCTTCTCCCTCATGAGTAATTGGAAGAGCAATTGAAACAGAATATAAGAAGGCCAGAAGGTTTCCTTTTTTTTCCCCACCCCCCTCTTCTATTACAAGGAAGTCTGGATCCAACGGTATAGTATACAAGACCTTATTGGTTTTCAACTTTAACATAAGACTTAGTGAAATGTTCAGAAGAAAGACAAAGACTAAAATTCACATAATTTCCTTAAGACTATCACAGTTGTCTGATGATGGCACTCAACATTGAAAGCCTAAAGCATTTAAACCAAAATAATTACATTTTCTTAGAATCAAGGCAGTTCCCCTTGAAAATGTGCACTGCAAGGTTTTTTAAATGAGACTTCAAGAAAATAGGAGAGCTGAAATTAGCTTTATGCTTAAGCAAATCACTCCAGAGTTAGCAGTTTTAAACTCAAACTTAAAAGATGTGTGTGTGTATATATATATATATATATATATATATATATATTTGTATGTGTGTGTGTGTGTGTATATATACACACACACAAAAAGCAATTTAAGAACTTTTGAACCTTGAGTAGCAGTGAACAATGAACTCCAAAATAGTTGATCCTTTAACTTTGCTTTGATAACGTCTAATGTCTAAAATGAAATAACTAAAGTAATTGAAAACATAATATCATATTCACTATGATTTTTCTAATGTTTTAGAAGAGATTTTTTGTGTTATTTTTTCAACCCTGGGTAGTATCTTTAGAGCAATTTGTGATTCTGAACATATTAAAACTAATCTTAACTACTTAAGGAAGAAAATACCTCTAAAAACAACTGTGTTTAACACTGTGATGCGAAGCTGTGTCTTTGTGCGTGCACTCATGCACCCACACACACACACACATACACACACACAGTCACACAGTCATACAGCATTGTCTAACCAAACAAAATTCTCCATAAAAGCCAAACCTAACCAATGACATAGCCAGAAACACTTAACTGAAAATTAAGTACAAATAAAACATAATAAAAAGGCTTAAAATGTTTAATTGACATATGAAATCTGTACCAGTTTGGCCATAATCTGGATCTTATCCCTTCTGCATAAAGATGAACATGCCATAGACTATATGAGAAAATTATTACAAAAAATGAAGCAGAAAATTACACATGGAAATTTAAATTTTTTTACTAATGTAATAATTTCTGCTTGCAGATTATTGTATCAAATTAAAAATAAATTGCTGAAATTAAAATCCCCAAGAAGTAGTCCACAGAAATTTACCTTGGCAGTTTCATCATTTATGAGTTTCTATCGCCACCTGCAGGACTATCTTTAAGTAAACTAAAGCAATCATCCAGCTATTTGCTATTCTTTTTCTCCTTCTCCCTCCTTTTCTCTCCCTTTATTTTTTCTTTTCCTTTCTTCTTTCTTGAGGCATATGTCAAATTTCCAAGAAACCAAGCACTCTGTTATTGAAAACATGTACATCATTAAAAAATTAAAAATCACCAATGAAATGCAAAATTAACTTTGCCAGAAAAGATGCACTTAACAAAGGAACAGGCAACTCATTTTTAAATAGCTGAACACACAATTTATTATCCTGTTTTCAAAATAAAATTTGGAAGGAAGAAATTAGCATATAGAAGTTTCCTTACAAAAATGTAAGGAAATAATTGGTTTCCAAGGAATAACGGCTTTTGCTATAAAATAGTTTCCAAAATGTTTATAACCAATGTACCTAGATTAATCCAGAGCAGGAGAAAAACTGCTATTAGCAAATGCATACTTTGATTTCTGTTTCTTTCTAAATAGAAGACAAATATTGAATACTTCACAAAAACTGTTATTGTAGCCCAACAAATCAAGAGCAAGTTTTTGAAACAGAACTCAGACACTTTCAAAACACACAAAACCCCCCCACAGGTTATCATCTTTGTCCTTGTTGTCATTATCATCACCTTCATTATCACCATCACTATAGCCATGACATCTTGATGAGGAAAATTCATTTGCTATCACAGAAAGGTCAGCCAACTGCACACAAAATAACAACATAGATTTATGTTCCTCTATGGCACACTACCCTCCTGAGTGGCAACTCCACAGACTTACAAAATATTTCCCCAATGTAAGGTTCAGGAAAATTTACTTTAAAAGAAATATCAGAATCTGTGAATACTTTGGAGATAAAAGTTTCTACTCAGAAGCTAAGACCATAATTATAGAGCTTTTGACAATAAAAATCACACCTTGTAAAAATGGTGTAGGACTGGGACTTCGGTTCCGACAAACTATGAAGCTTGAGGAAAACAATTCACTCTTTCTTTCCCTCTGGATGAAATGAAAGCCCCTCCAACTTGAACATTCTATGGCTCCCTGTTTTCTAGATTAAAACTGTAGCCATTGACAACTTACTTAACAATGATTGTGCCAAGAAGTATACTTCTTTCTTTCCTGCCACCCCTTTGACAAAAGACAAAATGAAGCATTCCTGACAATAAGTTGAATCAAAGTTTAAAGAGCTTGGGCAGAAATAACAAAGTCATTTCAAAGGGCCAAAAGAAAAATATGGATTTAGAGCATAAGAGAACCCCAGGGAGACAAAATTAGTCAGTGAAGACTCCAAGAATATAGCTCAGATGATTGCAACGTTGGACCTGGTTTTGATTTGTCTTTATATCACATTTTTGTATAAGTGAGATCTGAACTATCAGACCAATGAAGCCCCTCCCCCCAATAAATCTGTTATTTCAAATGCCAATGACATAACCTCAAGATAGAGACAGAGGTAACAAAACACACCTTTCCAAATCATAAATCAAATGGCAAAAGTACAATACACTGTAGTAAACCCTAAGCAGACCACAAAGAAGGTTTCTCTCCATAAACATCAGATCAGGCAGCTAGAATGATTACTGGGCTCTCTTGTAACTGTCACCTGTGGTGGGTCTAATTACAGACTACCCAGGCAAGCACGCCCACATCACACAGCAATAAAAGGGCCCTCCGCGTGCCAAGCCCAGCCAGACAATGAGAGCACACGCCACCTGATGCGGAGCCCCAAAAGATCAGCCAGGGAGACTAATAAAAATGACAGCTTAGAAACAAATAACAAAGCTCGGACTGCAAAAAAAAGGCAGTATCAAATTAGCCAGAAATGTAAGTGCTGAGCATGGTTCTTCCACAGGTCAAAACCTGTGCAGAGAATGGTTATGACTGTTTTCACACACACCAGGTCCCTTGCTCTGTTTCAAAATATTCTTTTTCATTTTTGCATCACACAAAATGTTTGCACATCCAGGTGTCACATGCAGAAACAGATGGAAGGGGGCGAAAAAAAGCACTCGGTTTTGTGAAAATAAAAAATAAAATACCCCTAGGTCCAGGGGCTGTTGAACCTGGGTGGAGATTGGCCAGTTCCCTTCTGCCTATTCCAGCCCTCCTACTGCTGACTGCCTCTTAGTCATTTGGGCTGTTAATTAGCTCCACCCTGGATGGGCAGGGCCAGGAAAATGCATATCAGACAAGATGATGAAAGTCCTTAGTCTGTCTGTACATTTTACCCACTGATGGGCCACCATCTTCCATAGAAGCTCCACTTTCTCTGAGGAGAGGAGTTGGAATAAAAAGAAAACATCTGATAGCAGATGATTTGCACTAATGCTAGCATTTTCCAAGATGCAATGATGGGATGCTTACTGTGTATCCAACACTATCCTAAGCAGTAAGGGTTTAAGACTGGTCTTTGCATTTTGCAGTTGATGCTATAAATATATCGAACCTTCCATCATGTAACTGTGCATAATTCTTTAATGTGTGATATTAACCTGATGTATTAGGTCATCAAAATAAAACCATCCTTTTTATATGTGAAGAACTTAATCTGCTAGAGCAAGCATGAAGAGAATTATCATTCCCTTGAAGGCAGAACATGCTTTGGTGTTTGAGAGTTGCATGCACCTTAGTCCTAGAACTGGTTAGTTCTTCTTGATATTCTCCACAGAAACAAACAAATAAACAAAAACAAAAACTGAGGTTTGCATTTTCACCCTGTCATGTAACAGTTCCTCTGGGAATCCTCAAATCACACACCCTTTGGAATAAAACCGCGTGTGTGTGTGTGTGTGTGTGTGTGTGTGTGTGTGTGTGTGTGTGTGTGTGTGTGTTTTAAGAAAGCTTTTCTCTGAATCAGAAGAGCTCCATCTTTATCTTTACTTATGAGTAGTTATATTAGATAATAATTCCTACTGGCACTTGTAGTTCAAAATTTTTAAGTACTTACATATTTAATATATAGTTTGATCCTCAAACAGCAAATTTTCCTTATGATGGACTTTAAAAATCAAAATATTACCTTTTGTTTTCAAATGTAAGGGGGAGGTAGAAGGAAAGTGGGAGAAGAAAAGTGGGGGACAAAGAAGGTGAGGAGGGGTGCTGGAGAGGGTCTGGAGGGAGTGAATGGGTGGGGTGAAAGGAGAAAGGGACAGAGGAAAAAAGGGAGAAAAATAGGGGAGAAGCTAAATGGACAAATGACTGATCAGTATGACAATTTCGTCTTTGCATCTTGGTAGTTAACAGTGTGTCAGACACTCTGGGCTACTCTGTGGACAGAGAAGGAGGGAGGAAGAGGGTCAAGGTTAAAGAAAGCAGTCAAGCATTAGCAGCATCAAGGAGCCACGTGACTTCTAGAGGCTTTTCTTTCTCTAAGATTTAAGATCCTAAAATGAGGATCCCATTCCAAGTTAACAATAAGATATCTCCAGGGAGAAGAATGCACTGCACTGAACTCATTGGGATCTACAAAAGCCAAGGGCTCCTGCATAGAAAACTCAAAGGTGGCAGAAAATATGTGCTTTCAAGGACACTCCAACAGAAAGCTCAGAGCAGGCAGTGGTGGTGACAGGGCACGCTGATATAGGGGCTGGACCCGTGACACCAGAGGAGGGTGAACCATTCACTCACTGTCTCACACAGTAATATGTCGATGTATGCTTCTCTAGATTAAAACAAAAATGATCTAATGTTTATTAGTCAAAATAGGAATGCTCTAAAATACCAAGTGATTTCAGTCAGTCTATCTATGATTCTGTCTGGAAGCACAATTCAATTATAAGGTTGAAAATATAAACATGAAAATATGCTAAAACAGTTAATAGTGTCTTTATACATTTTCAACAGATAATCTTTTAATGCAATTACTGTAATTTTATTAAATGGCATAATTAGCTAATGCCTGAGGAGTTGTCAATAGAAGGTACAATTATGTGGTACAAATTATAATCACAATGTACAGTGATGGATTGTTCTTATTTTTAAAAATGCTGAAAAAAAACCTTTAAAATATTTTTGAAAGTATATTATGTAGTCTTCCATGAAAAGGAAGATGTGGGAAATCAGCTAATAAATGTTAAAACAAATAATAAAATGCCAAATATTTAAGCATTTTATACATATATATTTGCAAGTATGTACACAAACATTTAAAAGTTCTCAGAAATCCTCTCTTTAGTATAAAATGCTTATATTAACTGTGTAATTTTTCTTTTCCTCTTTTATAGAAATACTGTTCATCTTTTAGTGCCAAGTATGCAGACACCTACCAAATGAACAGGGATGTCTGTGTCTGCTTTGTGTATCCAATGGTGACTTCTAAGGGGGTGCAGTCATAGACACCCAGAGAGTGTTTGTCATCAAATGCAAGTACAACCAGTTGCAAACAGGTGATAGAACTTTTTGAAATAGTAAATCTTCTAGATACAGTTAACACATTAATAAGTGAATCATTAAAAAGATATCTGACAGACATTACTTGAGGAATCCAATCTTGAAACAAAATCACAGGTGCATTTGTCATTTGGACCAAAGCAAAATAAATCTGAATGTTCTATGGACCACAGGGGAATCATGAGCACAAGCAAATTTCAAAGTCTTGCATCCAGTTTTTCCAAAATGTTCAGCAGGGCAACTTTATGTTCCTGAGTGCTCTACACTTCATTTTTTTTTTTAATGTGGTACAAAGAATTGAACCCGGTGCCTCACACATGCAAGGCAAGCACTGTACCACTGAGCTACAACCCCAGCCCCTGTTCTCTACTTTTTACAGTGCAAATGAGTGTAAGTGTGTGTGTATGTGTGTGTGTGTGTTGTGCAAACATGCTTATCATGCATTAGAAAGGTTGATTCTGTTAACTGCTACTATTGGTTTTAAGTTCCAAGTGAGATTATTTTCTGTTTCTCAATATTCTAGGATCTTTCTAAATGCTAAATCCTATAAATGTTAAATAAGGGACAGAAAAAAAGAGATGTATTTTTTAACCTTATTGGTGGGAGGTTGATTGATGCCTTAAATTATATATCATATTACAGACTCTGCCAACTCTGAAGAATAAATTCTTTATTTTCCCACACTTAAAAAATTCAGGAAAAAAGTCATAGATGTTAAAATCATAGCTTTATGAAGATACCATTGATATATGGTAGATTTAGATTATTTTTAAACATCAAATATCCGAGTAAAAATTTAATAAAACAAGGAATCCATCAATGCCCCACATGCTTGCCTCTCTAGACATAATAGGTGTATCTGAAAGATGGAGGAAAAGGCAGAACTACATAAACAGAATCTTATTTTAAAAGCATCAGAAGAACTTTGCTTTTGAAGATAACTTCTCATAATGCCATCTCTTGAGTAAATGCTCTTTTATCATATGAAAACATAAAGTTATATCATAAGTTTATATATTTTTATAGACCATCATGGGGTTTGTAACAAAATAATAGCAAAACAAAAACAAAGTGAAACCCCATACATATAATTGGTTCTATAATATAAATATCACAGTGCTAAATTATCTCTAAAACCAAATTTATCTTCATTACCATCAAATGAGGTACTTCCATTAAGACACTAAGGATATTATATAGAATGCCCCACATGCAACAAAAATATGGAGCTATGTCTTGGATTGCTATTGTTTTAAAATATTTTGAAGGAAGGCATTAATACAGACTATAACACTCCTCTAGCCCATCCCTTATTTTGAAAAAAAATCTTGAAATATATATTGATTCATTTCATGACCCCTCCAATTGGTTATACTTAGGTTTCATTATATTCTTTCCTTGATAGCCCTTTCACATCATCTAAGCAAAATCTAAGAAAAGAATGAAAAAAACTCAGACCCAAATCTGGGTCTAGAGCCAGATACTAGGGTTTTCCAGATCATCCAGCTGGATTCCAAGGATGTCACATGTGTGTAAATACTGATGTTTGTGTTGTTTCCCTGGAGTTTTACAGATATAATATTTCCATGTTTTGCTTCTTTTCCTTTAGCCCTATCACCTGTAAACAAAGTGCTAGGGATTGAGAATCTTACCATCCACATAATTAAGGTTTCTTTCCCCAAAGGTATCCTGGACAAGCTCAGGAGTACCCCATGCATATCATCTAAACACATATCTGAAATGATCAATATGGTTGTTTCTAGAGCCACTGCCTAAATACAAGAATGACAAGTACTGCATCCTGCTTTATTTATTTGTTTATTGGCGTACTGGAGATTGAAGTCAGGGTCTCTGTGATTGCTAGTCAGATGTTCTACCACTGAGCTACAATATCCTCAACACTCCTGGGTGTAAACCCAGCTCTGCCTCTTAAAAATATATTAGCTCTGATAATTTACTTAACCTATAAAGCCTCATTTTTTCATCTGCCAAAAGAAGATAGTAATTATTATGTACATCAACAAGTTGTTGTAAGAACTAAGTAAGTGAATACTTGTAAAATGCTTGGGACTCTGCCTGAAACATAGAAAGCAGTGAACTAACACAAGCTACTAATATGCCTGAAGCTCAAGGCCAGTGTGAAAATAACCATGCACATGTGTATAAAATGTCATCTATGTTTACACATCTATTCATAGGAAAATACACAGATACACTTAATTTCCAGAAAGATATTTTAGTTACATTTGGTCTTTGTCAATAAATTGACATCTCATATCAGTTTGTCTTTCAACTGGGAGGGTCAAGACTATGACTTTTTCAAGGGACAAAAATATATATTTAATTTAGCACTAATAAGTAAAACTTGAAGAATGTAATGCACCAACATATTTAGAAAACTTAGGAGAAGGAGAAAGACAGAACTGAAAGAATTTTTTTATATATATTTATCCTCACCACAGGGGGAAACAAAAAGAACAGAAACATGATCTGGAATGTTTTGACCACCAAAAAAACTCTTTTGAATTTAATTTTGTACAATAACAACGAATTCAACAATATGCAGCAACATTAGCACAGAAGGTTCAGTGAAAATTCAGGATAACTACTTTTCTCAATGTTGAGAATACAACCACCATGTAGGTGTTAAGAGCATAAATCCCACACATGGACAACCTAACGAGATAAATTCTCCCACGGCTGTCCATCCACTTCTGATTCAACACCTCAGGAACCGTAAAGTCTGCTTTTCTTCAACTGCAGCTTTCAACAAGATATGATCTTGGCCTACGCACACACATACACACATACAGAGGAGTCCTTGGAAAATGTATGGTTTGCTTTTATAAAGTCTTAAAATTAACAGCCAGAATATATTGACCATGATCCCCACCATGTACATGTTTTTTATCATCTTGAAATAAAGGGAAGAACATGAAACTAATAGCCTATTTATGTTTCCTCACAAAACAGAAGGGGAAAAAAATCCCTTAGAGTGTGGGACCACCGTCACTTCCTGTACCTCTGAGGGAAGAAGACCCCCATCTCCTGCAGATATCAGAATCTGTGGATGCTCAAGTTCCTTACATGAAATGGCACTATACTCTATATCACCTACACACATCCTCTCATATAATTTCAATCACCTCAATCAGATTACTGGTAATGCCAAATATAAATGTTATGCAATTAGTGGTTATACTGTGTTGTATAAGGCAAAAGAACAAGAAAAGTGCCTGGTTTTGAATCATACAGATACAATTTTATTATTATTATTATTATATGCCCTGCAAATCAGCCATAGGGAAACAAGCAAGAAGAAGAGCTCCTTTATTTGCTTTCTGTGGGTCTTGGGCATTGGAAGGTGTGATGCAGCAGGCTGCCGCACAGGGCTCTGTTTCAAGGTGGTGCTCACCAAGGAGGACTCACCTTAAAGAAGGGGCAGTGGAGAAGTGCCCCCCCCACCCCGCCTTCTGCCAAGGCTCCCTTCCCATCTAGAAGTCCTCTCCCCTGGCCAACCTGTTTCTATTCATTTGTTCTAATCTTTCTTCGGATCAGGCCAGCAGTCCATTAATCATTTCTGTCATCCCCTACAGGATCCAGGGCAACAGATCTGTTTTTCTAAAATCACAGTGCCAGAAACTAAACTCAAGGAGGAGGAAATCCTTTGCTCCTCGCGGCGGCTGGCTGGCGTGATGACTGGAAGAAGCCACCAATTGTGTTCACTTTCCTCTTCTGCCCAGAATTGCACAGAACATTCCATGGAAAGTTTTGAAAGGGAATTCAGGTGGGAAGTGGAATTGGCAGGGTTGAAGAGGAACCCAACACATAAAGCCACCCACCGGCTAAGGAGGATGTGAGAAAAGGGGGTGGATAAATATATGTCAAGACAATGACAGATATAAATTAACAAATTCCTTATTTTCAAGGCCAAATATTTTGACAACTCCAGACATCAGAGAAGGCATATTAAACATAAAACTTGTAGACAGCATAGTCCTCTATGCCCCGATGTGATGGAAAAACTGAAATTAACTAGATCAAACAAAATGCTCCCCAATGGCAGCGAAAAAGCAAATCAAATATATCCAATTGAGAATGAGTGACTATAGAGAGAGGGTGAGAATGGCCTTGGCCCTGTTGACATCTTGAGCTCATTTTTTTCTAAGTCTGAGCCAGTGGGGTAGCAGAGATTATTAAGGTAATACTGATGTTAGAAAACAAGAGATAGAAGAACCATGTGAAGTGCAAAAGTCAGACCTGTACTTATTCATAGGCCACTCATGCATCATGTCAGTCCCTATAGTAATCTCCACTCAATACAGAAATCAGTGCCATAATACCATCATTCAAAATTTGCCAGTGAAAGACATGATATCTTCTTCTTATGGGTAATAATGCCAATCTGATTTAGAACAAATCCCTTGACAAATAAGAGAGAATGTCCAGAGAGTCAAAGTGAGGGTGTTGTAACAACTGCCAAGTCCTTCCAGGATTCTTGAATACTCTGTGATACTTAGGTGGCTTTAAGTTCTCTTCCAGTTCTTTGATCCTATGATTATACATATGCTCATAAGAATGAACCAGTGTTATCAGAGAAAAGGATATACTTCATATACATGAATATTTCTCTATTATGACATTGAGTTAAATGGTAATATGTAATGATCAGTTATGCAGCAAGTGGCTTGATAGGAATAAATGCTTTTAATATCAAAGTTTATTAATACTTACTTAAAACCTAAATCAGAGCCATTTATTTATAATCATGTGATTATTCAGCTGCCATTTTTCATAGTAGGCGTCAGGACAGCAACTGTACAAATCTGGCTATATAACAACTACAGAAAATTTAAATATATATGTGTGTATATTTATATTATCTTTGCAGTATACACATGTATATTTAAATTTAAATACATATACATATGTATGTAACACTCTCTTAAGCTCCTCAAGAAATGGTACATAAGTAGGATTTTGTTAATTTAAAGCATTTTCATGACCTAAGTACAATCTTATAAAGACAAACCCAACATAATCCTTTATGCTATAATATATTTTACAAAGACAAATGGCTACAAAGAAGCAGCAAATAATCTGAACATAAAAAAGAAAGCTTACCACAAATGCTATGGTACTTCTTAACGTGGACTCCCACTGGAAGCAGCTCTTAAGGAACTGAATTGTATTCCATACTGCCATAGTGAGTCTTTTCACACGGTCCACATCTCTTGATAAGATCTGATATAAAAAAATGAAAATGGAGAACTTGATTTAAATACTCCAAGTATTATCTTGAGATCAAGTAGCCTGATCATTTAAATTATCTTCTGTGGAGGTGCCAATTAGAAAAACTAATAGAAAGGGAACGTCCGATACTACTAAAACTGTTTTACAATATTATCATCCATAAGAGGAAAAACAATCCCAGTGTATAGTTACAGCTCATTTGATGAAGAATAACTCTTTCAATAATATTCGGCACAAAACAGGTCTGGTAAAAGGTATAGCAACTGGGCTTCTGATACCATGGAATGTGTGAAAGTGTATGCGTGAGACACAGGGAGAGAGAGAGAAAGACAGATGGACACAAAGAAACAGAGTCAAAGCTCACAAGAATGGGAATGAATGCTGATATTGTTTTTCTTTGGAATTAACTGCACAAATTCATAGTGGACAATTCAAGTAATATAGCTCATCTTGTCTTTACGCCTATAAGAAAGTATAGTTCTTGGAAGAGAATCCAGTCCTCCCTCTTCCCAACTGTATAATCCTAGGCAAGTTACTTAACTCCTTTACAAAATAGGACTGCTATTAGTCTCACTTTACAAGTGGTTGTAATGTTAAGAGAATTAAGCGCCTTAGAAAAATACCTGTCACATAGTAAAAGTTTTTAAGAATTTGTATCAAAAGCAAAAGTATCACCCTTATGAACACTGGGGGTTACTAAGTGGTTAAAGGCACTCAGGAGGGTCGTGACCTACTCCAGGAGTTCAGCCTCAAACCCCTCATTTTTCTCAGAGCCCAAATCCACCCCACTTGGAGGTCATGTTTTACAAAGGAAATGTCTTTTCTCCCTGTTTTAGGCAGATTCATTTCAATTTGTTTGCAAAGCAGCTACACCATCTACCTTAACTCAAGTATTAACTTTCAGGCAAACAGAGCAAAATGCAATAATAATAATAATAATAATATAATAATAATAATAATAATAATAATAATATAAAAAAGGCCTTTACTCAGAATATACAAAAAAATAATATCATAGACTGCCAGTATTAGGGCAGACTGAAACAAAACATTTATTTGGATGCTTCCCTTTAGAAGATGGTTAAGGCCTTTTGCAATTGTGCCCAGAAGTTCATGGGAAACAAAAGGTTGATAAGATGCCTTTATATTTAACTGCTTTGTTTCATCCACAGCTGCTGAGCCCAAAGGAAGTAGTGGAAGTAATAAACGCTTTAAAAAGGGGACACTTTGTTCTTTGTTACACAACTGAAGAGGGACAATGGGTACAGAGTGAAATCCTGAACTGTATCTAAAGAGGACAGGGAGGGACTGAAGGGTTGGGGTGGGAAGGTAAAGGTCATAGTAAAAAAAATTGTAAAACTTCCACTACTTGTCCCTGATCTTCACTTTTGTTGGACCAAAGAGAGGAATTTCAGGCAACAGGCAGAGGTAAAGTTAGACAATTCAGCATGGGGTAAAATGCCAACACAGCCCAAATTTAGACAACACACAAGTGATAAGAAAAGTCTTTGGGTAATCTGAGGCCAGAAGTCTGGAAGAGTCCTCTGGGTTAATTCCCTTATCCACTCAACAGGCAGAACACCTCCCTGCAACTTCAAAAGCTAGAGACTGAAATAGCTACAGTGAAGGAGGGTGGACAGGCAAGGGAATTCAGGAGGATGTCTATGCTAGGAATTGTTCTTTAAGAATGATTCAGGAGAATACTGGAGGGCTGGCTGAGGCTTCTGCTTCAACCCATAGGTTTGTTTTAAGTCTCTGTACCCCATTCTTATTAAACTGCCTAATGTTCTTATTTTTGGAGAGAAGGAAAGACAAATGGAGAGAGAGGGAAGGAAAGAAGCAGACAAGCAGTGAGGAAGAAGCACTTGGGTGCTGGGAGTTTATGTGCCCAGCAGCCAGTCTAGGGGACCAGCCTACCTATTTTTTTTTTTTCTGTACCTGGAATTGAACCCAGGGGCACTTAACCATTGAGCCACATCCCCAACCACCTTTTGTATTTTATTAGAGACAGGGTCTCACTGAGTTGCTTAGGTCCTTGCTAAATTACTGAGGCTGCCTTTGAACTCTCAATCCTCCTGCCTCAGTCTCCAGAGCCACTGAAATTACAGGTATGCACCACTATGCCTGGGACCAGCCTACCTTTTTGGACAGCTTCCGGCTATCTTCAACAAAGCGCTTTTCTCTGGGAGTAAAGGTCCTAATACTTGCCTTGACCTAGAAAGACATCAGTTGTTACAAAGAACAGCATGCAAGTGGCCTTTACCATCCTTCTCCTCTGTCTAGTAACCAGATAAAAGATGGAAACCAATGCCTTTGGACCCTGAAGCCTCTGGCAGGGTCCAAAGGCAGATACCCTAAGCTCTGCCTTTGTGGAGCATTTCAGGAGAGTCCTTGGGCAGGCTGGATATTGGAGAGTGTTGCCTCCACTTCAGTAATTCCTAGGAGGTAATTTAAACCACACCACAGAGAGTGATGTTCATACATTCTCAAACTAATGTCCCTGGAAGATAAAATTTCCCTCTCATATTATTTTGAACTTAGCTTACACAGATAATACCTGGTACATGCTCATCAGTTTTCAGCTTATTAAAGGAAAAAAAAAATCTTTTCCACAGAGAATCTCAGTTCTTTTCAATGACCTGGAAAAATAAATGGATGTACCACATCATTCCCATTTTATAAGAAATAAACTGAGGCTCAGAGGGATTTAATGATTTATTCAAACCATCAGAGAGAGAAAAAACACACACAATAAAATCCAAGTCCTTCTCCTCTGCATCAGATGGACAACTGAAAAGTCACTTAAGAGAGATATTTTGTTTTTAAGGCGTTAATCCCACTTGCCCTTAAGCTCAGATTTTTGTCTGAGTATAATAACCTTTATATACAATGCATACACAAATGCTTGCCAGAGAAAGGCAGGAATGGGGGCAATATGTCCTCTAACCTCCTTATGTTTGATGTCCTTAAAGGTAAAGGGAGGAGATGACCAAAAAAAAGAAGGAGAAACATGCTCTTATACTGAAGACTATGCCCAGAGTTCTAGCACTACTGAGAGCCAGGGAACATAAGGATAAAAATATATTTATATAATATATAAAATTTTGCATTATATATTGGACAGATAACATATAATAGACTATGTAGAGATTTTTATATATATCATACATTTTACCTTGTATATAGGTTATATGTTCATTGTATAAGTTTCATCTATATATTACATAAATTTTAGATATATATTTATGTAATGAGCTATACTTTATATAACATATAGATATAGCATCTTTGGTATATATGCCCATTTATTTATATAATATTGAGCTATGTTATCTACCTATATCTGTATATTTATATGATATATAGATTACATAGATCTATTTTTTCCTTTTGTTTTTACTCATTCCTTTGCATTTCATTTTACTGAGAATTAAACACCATTGATTCTGCTGATGGAACCTGAAAGCTGGGATTCTCAGCACAAATTTTAGGGCTGAGGTTTTAAAAATGATTATCCCCTCTTTCTCCAATCACAACAATCAAGAGATACTGTTCATTAGTTTCAGTCTCTAAAGCCTGGTCACCTTTATTTTAAGTACAAAAATGCTAGGAAGTATGACCCAATAAGACTTACCGGATTATATATGAGGTCCATCTCTAAGTAAATAACTCCTTTAAAAGCTTGTTCTAAGTCTTTATTCTTCAGTACATAACAATTTGGTTGCCCGTCTTTAATCTGTTATAAACAAAAGATAAAATACACAATAGTACAAACTTTCTGTAAGGTTTAAACAGAATAACCACAACTCACTTTGGTAAAGTTGCAAAGGGAGTGAATTTATTAAACAGAACCTAAATCTATCATGAATCAATTTTTAATTCCAGAGACCTGTTATAATAGATAAGAAGGTAAAGTAACAACTACCAGGAACAAACTTGTGTGTTGATAGAAAATTATTGGTACAAATCGTGACAGAACCACATAGCCTTTTCCTTCAAACACCCCAGAGGTTACACACTTTCATGTACCCCCAAAATGATTAATATTCTACAAAATTCCTGGCCAATACTCCACAAGACTGTCAAGGTCATGGGAAAAAAGGAAAGACTAGGAAACCATCATAAATCAGAAGAGAACAAGGAGATAAGATGACTGAATATAATGGGATACCCTGATCTGGATCCTGGAAAAGAAACAGGACATTAAGTGCCAAAACTAGTAAAGTCCAAATTAAGATCAGAGTCCAGTTATTAATAATGTACCAATGTCATGGTGTCTCTTAGTTTTGACAAAACTATCACGGTCATTTGAGAGAGTAACATTAGGAGAAACTGGGTGGAGAGTATGTGAGGATTCTCTTGTCTTTACAATTTTTCTGTGAGTCTAAAATTATTCCCAAACTATCTTAAGGAAATAAATAACAAATCTTTATTTTTTCATAAAATGATAATACTTCACCAACTAGCAAAGTAAATTAAATAAACCAATCAGCCCACCTAATATTGAGGTCAAAATCATTCAAAATCTAAATCTTTAAAATAAACAAGTTCCTCTGATGTCCTCTTTCAACCAGTATGTCACATCTGAGTCACACACTTAGCTACCCACTGACCCAGCATATATGACTTCTAAGGAAAACATCCCCTGTATTGTTTTAGAAACCATTCAGCTCTCTCTTGAAAGGCATGTTAATTATCTAGATTTAATCACTCTCTTCAGATTTGATAGCAGCCCTGCTTTTCATTGTACACGTAGAGGTATATGAAGTAATTAAACTTCTAGCTTTTAAGAAGTGTATCCATTAACTCTAAAAGGTCCTCGGCAAAACTTGAGTTTTTCAGAAATTCTATCTGGAATTGCAATGACCCCATCATTTAGGTAGCTTAGGAAATTTGAGGGCCTGAAATTTGAGCCATATTTTAAATGACTATTGCCATCTCCACCGGCATTCACACAAGTGTTCTTATAAACAGTGGTGGAAATGAGTTGAGTAAGTCACAAGGGGAAACGGCAATTCCACTTTACAAGGGAGAGGTCATCTTCCTTCCCAAAGTCACTCCACCTCTCTCGGATTGAATAGCTTTTATACAGAAAGATGGTTTTCCTGGCCAGTGGCTAAGAGGAAGGGGGTGCCCCATAAAGACCTGGTTTCCTTCCTCAACGGTGTCCAAACAGGATTCTGAGCTTCCGCTTTGATACACAGTCTCACTTAATAAATTGTGGGTGTTAAAGTTGAAAGAAATAAATACAAAAACAGCATTGCAGTTTGCCAAGCTGAATTTGATCCAAATTAGCTTTGCTTCAAATCCATAGTCATTGTACTGTTATCTTAAAATTTCCATGATTTCTTAAGGGTTAGGGTGGGTCAAGAGAAGAACAAGAGGTATCAGTTTAAAAAGAAATATTTCATAGCAAAAGAAGATTTTTTTTTTTTTTTAATTTGGTAAATGGCCATTTCCTGTTACTCAATGTCCCTTGCATTGTGTCAGCAAAAACCAGCATCCACCTAGGGACATTAAAGCCGTCATCAAAGTTAGAGATATAATTAAAGCAATCCATGTTTAGCACTTTTGGAAAAATAATTCATTTAAAATGTACGAATTTTAAAAGTTTAAAAATTACAAAAAAATAAAGACCCTTTGAACTTCCTCAAACATCACCATTCTTTCCTTTGAACATAAATTAGAATGTGGCAGGTATTTTTAAATTTTTATTAAGAATTTATACTTATAAAAATAGCATTGAAAAAAGTGTTAAGCATTTTTTGCCTAAGTGATATGCTAGATGTATTCTGCAACTTCATTTTGTATTTACCAATATTATTTGTAATTTGATTACATTTATAAACAGATCTCATTTATAAACTACTCTTCATGTCCAACATGCAAATAAACTAAGATTTATCAATTCTGTTGATGAACATTTATTAATTTTACTTTTTCAATCTGTTCACCATAAGGAATATCTTTTGGGTCATAGTTAAAGATAAGTGGAAAATGGAAATATACTGTAATAGTTTGCAATTGAAATGTGTTTGGGTTATTAATAGGTTAATGCATTTGAATATTTAGTGTTAGAATTAAATACTGAAATAGTAACAGAAGAGACTAGCTTTTAAAATATCTTCACTTTCTACTGTCTTTATGTAATTAAACTTCTGACAAAACAATATAGGATTACAAGTTCTTCTGTAACATCCTAACTTACCAAATTCTTGTGTGAGTGCATGTATACACAGGAAATGAAAACAAAACATACACACAGGTATATATCACATGTTTGTATCACGTGAGTTATGCTTATTATTTGTACTTAGACTTTTGAAGATTATTCCTCATTGTCAATAATTTTATTATTTGTACTTAGACTTTTGAAGATTATTCCTCATTGTCAATAATTTTATATTTATATATAAATCTCAGAACTTTACTTATCATATTCAGTGAGAAAATAAAAGCACAAAGAATATTTAGAAGAGAGCATATACACAAATTTTCATCCCTGGCTATAGATAATGCTTCAACTTAAAACTCAGTTTAATTTTCAGTTCTGTATCAACAAAGGCAAGAAGGAAAGATAGTTACGTAACTCTGAAGAGTCTTCAGGGGCTGAATCTGAAAGGACTTCATTTGACTCAAATATAAGTGTCTTGGATGAATTTTGTCAGATAACTCTTTAAATCAACCTATTATTCATCTTTTTATACTGAATTTTTCATATGTAAAGAGTGCCTGATACTATGCAGTAATTTGTGGCAGGCATCTCCCCACAGCAGTAATATAGTTAACCTCATTAGGAACTAAAATGTCCATAACCAGAAAAATGGGTGTTTTCATGTTTCGTAGATGTTTTCAAGCATATTTTGTCTATAAAGCTTATATCAGGAGCCTAGGTAAGCATTATTTTATTGGTAAATTAGCTAATAAATGAATGAGTACAGGAAGCTTGCTTCTGAGTAATGATTCAGAATTTTATAATCAAAAAGAAAGTTACTGAGAAATTAGTCTGGTTTAAAATTTTTAATCTGACCCACAATAATTCTCAAACTATTCAACATTTTCGTATAGTAAAGATTATTAAATCTGCTTAAATGAGCTCTAAGCAAAGTCAATATGAAAAGCTTTTTTAAACATTGTTTGGTAGAAAATAATTTTTGAGTCCAATAAATGTTCTAACACTCATTATATTAGAAAACTAATCTATTTTATAAGCAGCATGTAATAGGCACAGGTATGTAAGAATAGAGAAAAAAGTTGTATCTAGAAATTTAAAAAAAATAATTATTTTCCAATAACTTGACATTTACTAGAAGAAAAAAAACTTTGATGCAATGAGTTATCAAGTGATTCAACAGCAAAATTGATCAGAAGCATTACAAAGGAATAAATCCACCAGTTGATTTAAGTAGAAAAGACACACATTTAAGATCAGAATCCAAATACAGAGTCATATTGATTCCTTCATTGTTTGACCTAAAAATTAGAAAATGGAGAACACTGGGGTATAACCTAGCATTTTCTATTAGATGTCTTTCATTTCATGCAAAAGGCAAAACTCGTAACTGTGAGAACACCATGGTGCACGGTTAGTCCCAGCTGATGTAAATGTAATAAAATGTGATGAGGACAGACATGTGGCTTGGCAAGAGTACAATACACTTTATCTGGGGTAGCTAGTCACCCATGAGCAAGAGGGTGGGGACGGACAACAAGTGGCAGGAACTTACAGGGAGGAAATCAGACACATACATCCAAGAGAGTCCACAGGTCACAGGACTGGGAACCCACAGGGAACCTTATCAAAACAGCCATCTGGAAAACGGGAACTGTTCTGCCAAAGCTCCCCGAGTCCTACTAGTTAATTTTTAACCCCTTAAGGGAAACTATTGCTTCAAGATCATGTCATACCCTCCCCTTGTGTCTAGGTCATCAAGACAAAGGGGCAATAAACTACTCACAGGACATGAGGGAACAAGAACAAAGGCACCTCAAGTCCTTAAAAGTCCTAGGTTCTAAAAGCATCCTGGTGTCCTCCCTAGAAGGGACCCATCCAGTGCCTGTCCTGAACATTTGTGCTCTTGCTCTTCCTGGTAAAGTCCTGCTTGAAATTCATCCTGCAGGATGGCAAGAACTGGCAGCTACTGATTTTCATGGTCTCTTTGGCTCCATGGGTCTCCCCTGCCACAGCAACAACTCAAATTTTTCACCCGACTTGGAAACAGGCCTGGTTCCCATGACAGGAGTTATAACCAACAGGAGAGATTAAACTGTCCACTAGGTCACTGTTGGTTCTGCAGGGAGTACTGTCACCAACCAGCCAAGGCAGCACAGAACTCCTTTTAAATAAAAAATAGAGAGGAAACATTCCCTTATATAATAACCCATTCTCCCACATTGTTCAGAATGGTTCTCTACCTCCCAAATATTCTAGAGTGAACCTGACTAATCCTCAGCTGTAATTCATTAAGTTCATTTCCAATTTTTAACAGTTGTAAACAGTGTGATGAATTTATCCGCAGATGTCTCTGTGCCTTCATGATACATTTCTAAAGATAAATTCCTAGAAATGGACTTGCTGAGTCGTGGAATACATCCATTCTCATAGTGCAGGTAAGTAGGCAGTTTGTCTTTCTGAAATGCTGTGTTAATTCACATTCCCAGGCTCAGCGAAGAAGCCTGTCTGTTTCCCCACAGCTTGGCCAACTGCAGGCATTTTAACTTAATATACTTAAAATTTCATAGAAAGAAAAAGTTTGGGATTAATATGAACTTCTTTTTTTTTTTATAACAAATGAGACTGCACAGTTTTCACTGTTTTTTTTTCATGTTAAAAAACAATAGACCAAGGTAGGGCTGTAAAACCAGACACATCTAGATATGATTCCCACCTCTGGCATTTAACATTGTGTGACTATGTGCAGTTACTGTACCTCTCTGAGCCCCAATGGTCTCTTCAAAATAGATAGACTATGAATACTCAAAGACATGTGTATATTAATTTTTTACCCATTTTATCCAAGTTTCTTCTGCAGACTTATACCAACTCATACTCCCAACAACAGAATTTGAGAGGGTCCTTTTCTATATTTGTTAAGCTGATTACCTAAATGAATTTCATCATTTAAATTGCTAAACAAGGTAGATGAAGATGACAGCTCATCCTACAAGTGGTTATTATATAACAGGGACTGTTAAATGTTTCATATGGGCCAACTCATTCAATTCTCACCATATATACCCACTGCATGTATAATAATAATTTTACCTTTATTTTATTAACAAGGAAATTCAGATAGAGAGGTTAAGTTACTGGACCAAAGTCACACAGCCAGTTTAGCTGAGGAGCAGAGGTGCCAACTCATGCAATCTACTTCCAACAACTACATTCTTTCCCACCATGATCATAATTGGATGAATCATGAGACATTCATATGCTTACAGGTTATTAGGATTTCCATTTAATTTAATTTTCTGGTAGGTTGAATTGTCGTACCTTATTGATTAAAGATAACTTATAAATTAGTGATGCCTATTTGCTTATATGCTATAAGTATTTTTTATATGCTCCTAAGTCTATATTTTGTCTTTTAGTTTATTATGTTGATTTTTGTTTTGGCCATATCTTAAGATATCTTAAGATTTCTTTGACCATTCCTCTTTTCAGTTTGTTTGTATAGAATGAGTGCTGTAATGCTTAGTGTAACACACTGACATTTTCCCCTAATCGATCAGCAACAAATTTTCCCAGAATCTCTTAAGTAGTTCACCATTTCCTCAATAACTTCATATTTCAAATTTATAATATATTAAATTATCTCCAATTATTTAGTCTTCTTTCAAGTACTTCAGTATGCTTCTAGAATTTCCTCACCTAAGTCTTACACATTCTAATTTGCTTTCTATTGTAGTCCGATGCTTTTTTAGATATTTTTTTTAAAAAAATCATTCCTATGAGTATAACCATTGATCTTGTTTAGTTAATATTGATCTTAGTGACCTTTTTATTTTAATGTTACATATTAATTTTTTTATGTTTATAGATATCTGACATCAAAGAGTATCTACAAATGTGTTTTGTTAAAATACACATTCTTTCTTTCTTCATATAATTCTGCATTGACTGGAGCTAACATAAAAGCCTTAATTTTCACTTGTTAATTCATAAACAAACTCATTAAATTCTCAAACAATTTGATGCGGAGACTGCTATTTAAAGTGAAGAAAGAGAAGGAATACGGCTGGTATTTCAGCAATGACTCTTAGGCCTTGAAATTTCTGATATCGTCCATCACATTAAGAAAGTGTCTTCAATTAGTAACTTATTAGACTATTTATTCATATTATATTGTTGTTTGTTTTCTTCCTTTAACATATCAGTGATTTAAATTGCACAATAAAGTTCCTAAACTTTCTGATATTCCAAGAAAGGTATATGAACAATTTCCTTCTTATTACATCTATAATTTTGGGGATGAGGATGTACCTTACTGATATAGCACTTGCCTAGCATTTGCAAGGCTCTGAGTTCAAACACAAGCACTGGAAAAAAAAAAGTGAGTTAAATGTGTTTTTGATGTCAGTTTTTCTAGTCTCAAGTAAAATTCATGAATTTTTCAATTTTATTTTTATTTTTTGGTTTGTTTTGTTTTGGTTTTGGTCCTTAACCACTGAGCCACATCCTCAGCCCCCTCCCCCCTTTTTTTTTAATGAGACAAGACCTCAATAAGTTGCTGAGGCTGCCCTCAAACTTGCTATCCTCCTGCCTCAGTCTCTATGGTAGCAAGGATTACAGGTGTGTACCTTCATGCTCAGCTCATTTTTATGTTCTTAATGAATTTAACGAAGAATTACCTGACCCTTTATGGTTTGGAAAAAACACACTCATAAAACAAATTATATCTGTTATTTTATATTTGGGGAAGATTAGGATGCAGGGAGTAAAGAAAAGAATAAATTTGATGATGTGTTCTCATCTTTGTATAATTAGTAATTTTCACTTAACTGTATATTAAATACCCACTATCCAAGTTACTCCATACTTGTTAAAATAAATTTCTTTGCTGTTTTTTTTTTACCAGTCCATTTAACCATGTGCAAAACTGTATTATATTTGCAGTTCATTTGGAAAGACTCAACATCTTTGCAGAACACAGGTTCTCAGGATCATAAGTTCAAGGTCAACCTCAGCAACTTAGCAAGGTCCTAATCAACTTAGTAAGATCATGTCTCAAAATAAAAACCAACCAAACAAACAAACAAAGGCCTGGAGATGTGACTCAGTGGTTAAGCACCCTTGAGTCAACCCTTAGTACAAAAAAAAATTAAAAAGAAAGAAAATATTTATACCACACATTCTCCCAGTATGTTTCTGTACTTTATTTCTCGGAGACCCCTCAATAAAGGTTGGTAGTGGTCTTCACAGCAATATTCTGTTTTTGTGTGTGTGTGTGTGTGTGTGTGTGTGTGTTGTTTATTTGTTCACTGTTTCCTCATTCTTGATGTTTTTCCTCTTTTGGCATTAACTCTGTAAGTTCCTGTCCATTTTGTTATTATTTCGGGGTGGGGAGCTGATACTTGGATTTATCATATTCACTGATAACATCTATTTTACATTGTTGTGGTGTTCTACAGTGCAGTATTCAATCTAGGACCTTTACATGCTAGGCAGGCAATTGAGCTACACCTCAGGACCTGTCTCTCTTTTATCTTCATCAATTCCTTCCCAAATTTTTTAGTTTTATTCTAGTTTCTTTTGTTGAGATGTATAATTGATTTTTAATCTTTATATTTAGTGACAAAGCCATCCAAGGTAAAAATTTCCTTTCAATAATACTTTTGACCCTTACTCTTAGTTTTTATGTATAGTATTTGTTACTTTCTAAGTAGTCTAGATTGCAGTTTGTTTCCAACTTAGTTACTTTTCCCCACCAAGTACATTAACACGTGTTTCTTTTTCTTTCTTTCTTTTTTTTTTTTTTTGAGAGAGAGAGAGATTGAGATTTTTAAAATATTTTTTAGTTTTCGGTGGACACAACATCTTCGTATGTGGTGCCGAGGATCGAACCCGGGCCGCACACATGCCAGGCGAGCGAGCTACCGCTTGAGCCACATCCCCAGCCCAACACGTGTTTCTTTTGATTTTTTTAATTTCTATTTTTATGGTGTTGGAACCACAGTACAATTTCTGCCTTTTTTGAAATTTATTGAAGTATTTTTGACCCATACAATCAATATTTGAACATGTTAAATGGGCTTTTTGAGCAGAATAATTTCTATACATATGTGTATTTTATTTTCAGTGGCTGTCACAGGGATTTTCACTAATAAACAGTTCTTAAAATTTGTACATTTGAAAATTACAATCTCCAAGAATCATCACAGCTTGCTTTTGTTTGTGGTATTTTCAAACGTGGGTAAATAATACACATTATCATTTGGTGATTCTAATTTTTTCAATTTTTTTCTTGTATTTTATATAGGAAAGAAAATAGGGAATAATTCATATGCAGGTCCATGTTTTTTATAATCTTACTGGTAGTTCAGTCTTTTTTTATAATGACTAGAATAACTCAGTGTATCATGTTTTTGACTCACTGTTTATTTACATTTGTATTCTATACTTTTACTATCTATTTTTATATTACTATGTTGTAGGTATCTCAATGCAGCAGCATTTAGATTTTACTCTGTTCAATGTAAGATTTTTTTTTCCATTTAATAGAAAAGTTGAGCCTATCCAACATCTACTCTCACAAGCGATATGTTCATTGATATACTGTGTAATGGCCATGTTTTTTTGTCATGTTATTTGGTACTAGGGATTGAACCCAGGGTGATTAACCACTGAAATACATCCTTAGCCCTTCCTTTTTGTTGTGTATTTTGAGTCAGGGTCTCAATAAGTTGCTTAGGGCCTTGCTAAGTTGCCGAGACTGGCTTTGAATTTTCAACCCTCTTGCCCGAGTCCCCAGCCACTGGGATTGCAAGTGTATGCCATGGTGCCCAGGCCATCTTGTTGTTGTTCCATGTTAGGGAAATCCCAGTAGGCCCTTCTCTTCCTTTCTCTCTTCTCCTGCCCAGCCTATCTGTCCTAACCAATATACTACCCAGTCAATATACTGCATAAGTTTCATGATAATTCAAACATATTAAAGGTGCCATTACCTAGGTTCCCAGGATGCTGGACAAAATTACCCTATTTTATTTTTATTTATTCCAATGGACTTATTGGAATAAGAGTAAGGGGTAAGGAGAATTGAAAGTTTGTGTTAAGAAATGACCATCGTTGTCCACATTGAGATTCAAGTCTTGCCTTTATCAAATAAACTCTCAGGTGACCCATCTTTTTTTCCTTATTACTCATCCTCTGTCCTCAAAGATTAATCACTTGGAATTCCCTGATCAAATTTATACCTAGAAAATAAAATCTTAGCCACAGACCACTTTACATTGTTTTAAACCTAATGATAAAGCCATTAACGTAAAGTTAAATATCAATATTGTTTAGTTTAATGGTTATCATTTCAGCATTAATCTAAAAAAATCTATGATTATATGAGTTTATTAAATTGGGCAAAACCATCACAGGTGAAACTTGTACAGATAAATACTTAATTGAAAATGTAAAGAGCTATTTGCATGGCATTTATTTGGTATAAGCAACTACAGAACATTTGTCTCATAAAACTAGGTGAAGTTGCTGTTGGTGCAGCTACTTATCAAGTACCTGAATCCACTGAGGGTGCTGGGGCCCCCTAATGGCACTGTGAAAGCCCTATTATTGTGATGACACTCTTGTGTCCATGTTGTTCTGACCCATACAAAAGGACTCATGTTTGTTTCAAAATGCAGTCTCTCAAAGTTTGGATGATTCTTTCTTGGTTATTAGAAAATAATAAATGTATGCTTGTTCCTATTTTACAGATCAAGTCTGTAAGGCAAACTTTAGTCATCTTAAATTGGCCCATTAGATAACTCTAAGAGAATAATTGTATGAGTGAATAAAAAGGACTGACCTAGAGGAGAATACAGCCCGATTTTCAAGACACGTTTAGTATCACTTAAATTGAGGATATAGACATGTTAAATAAATCGATTGAGCCAACTAATTATTAGAAGAGAATGTCTACTCCCCAAAATATTTTGAAAAATCTCAAATGTGCTTATTGCTTTCCACTATATTGTTTACTATATAGTAAATTGACTGATTAGAAAAGTATAGGAGCAAAGTGAAAATGAGGAGATATATGTCCCCTTTTTTGCTCTCACTGACCAGCCACGGAAGAAGTCTTCAGATGGTAATGCAGTCTAATCTCAGTTTCCCACTATTCTTAATCACCTGTATTTGATTAAAGAGCTTTGCATATCTGTAGAATAATTAATTTTTTTCAAAACTAAGAGAAATAAAATCTATGGAAGGAGGGCTTACTGGCCTGGATTCTTTTAATCCTGATATACGACCAATTGTACATATACATCTTGAACAATTCACCACCACTAATAAATATACTTATTTCAGTATATGGATTTTAAATGAACCAATAGTCAGCTAGTACTTTCACCTTGATTAAAAAGATATAGTGAATTTAGAACAGGCTCTTTATTTAACAGGCTTAAATGCACTTAACACATTAACATTTAGAGTAAGATTAAAAGTTAAAGTACCTTCTGCACTTTCTACTTAGACGTTAAAAAAAAATGTAGTTTGCATTGTCTCCAAAAGCATAAGCCAAATTTTAGTTTATGACTTGAATAAAAAAACTCATTTTCACAAAACTGTTCCCATTCCATTGGGAACAAATTGTTAATTATAAATTAAAATAAAATATTTGTTTTTAAACATAAAAGGAGACATTATTGAATATTGTTCTGTATTCTATAGATGATAGTGAAGCACCAGTAAATTCATTTTTATAATACATTCTCATATTAACCCCCCCACCCAAAAAAATAAGTTCTTCTCCTAAGAAGATACAATGTGATACTTGCATTTTCTTTAATGCTTATTTAATTCTGGAAATTTTAGTAAATTCCTCTCAGATTTACTTAATACTGTAGGAAAATTTTCTTCCTAGTCAATTGCACTGATGTCTCTGTCCCACAGTCAAAACCTTTCAGCAGCTTCCTGCTGACAGAATAAGCCAAACCTCTCTGCACCCTCCACAGGCCTGAGTAACCTTCCTCCTCCCCCTCCCCTTCTGTAATCATGCTGAGCTCCAGACACAGGTCCCGCCTAGCCCCAGCATGTGTCCCTCCTCTGCTTTACTGCTCACATATCTCTTCTACATAGAAGATCTTCCCTTTTGACCTCACTGAAGTCACTACCAACACCTATTCCTTCCTGACCCAGTTCCAACTCCTTGTCTTCTAAATGCTTACATCCATACTTCTCACTTCCTATTTGTCTAGTTCCTTTCCTGGGGCCCTTGTTATTTGAGGTCTTGTTTGTCTACTGCTTTGGGCACAATAATCATTTCATAGGTCTTTACTGTGCCCATCTGACATTTCTTAGAAGCTCAGGCTCTAATATGAAACTGCCTAAATTAAAATCCTGCTTCCATCACTCAGCAGCTATAGGATTCTTTCTGTGCCTCGGTTTCCTAATTTGTATATTGGCATAACAATAAAGCATGTCTTATTAAGTCATCAGAGAATTAATGATTCAACATACGTTAAGTGTACAGCACAGAGTTTGCTAGTTAGGCATCAATCAGTATATAAACTAAAGAAAAAAATCCTAGATCTAAATAGGTAGATTTTAAAATGTACTCTCTAAACCACAAGTTAGAATTACTTGTATATAGAAGGATCAATGAAATAATCAGCTCAAAGTATGCCAGTGATAATGAGGGTCATAGCATTTAAAAAAACATATTTATATCTCCATGTAACATTAGAGATCAATTAATTTGGAAATGGCAGGTGGAGCATAAGATGTCAAGACAAGCACAGGGATACACTGTGGGGTCTGATGGCTTCCCCGATTTATCTGTCAAAGAATCAAAAATAAATCAGAAATGAATCTGAATCAGATCAGCCACACTGAATGGCAGCAGCTGAAGTATCATATTCAATGCACCGTGCCAAGGACTCCAAAATCCGTAAGGGGAAAAAGGACCAGCCATGCTGCTTCACAAGGCAAAGACCTTTCATATTGGCATATATTTCCAGATGTGCCACAGCCCATTTATCCTAGAAACAAATAAAGTAAAATAAATCAAGCACTGTCTATCTCGAAACACCCTGTGGTTCCTCATCCTCCAAAAGGAAAAAGCCAAGTTCTTCAAACTTTGGCTTTCCAAGTCCTCCAGGGTCTTTTCCTGTTCTGCATCTCAATTTTCTCCACCTGACTCACACCATTCCATCCACAATAGTACCCAGGGATTTCTGGAATCTGACAATCAAGGTCCTGCTGCAAAGCAGGAAACCTGCATGAAAGTTTCCCCAGATATCATAAGACTCACTTCCTCATCTATATTCTCGTTCAAATGTCCCCTTTTTTGTGGCTCTCACTGGCCAGCCATGGAAAATTGCACTCCTCCCTCTGCCTGATTTTTCCCCATCTAACATACTGTGTACAATTTTTGTGTCATTTTGTATATGTCTCCTCTTCTACACATCTTGAAGCCATGAGCTCCAAGTGAGGAGAGAACTCCCCTGAGGTCGTCATTGGCGCTGTGTCACCTAAAACAGCGCCTGGTGCACAGTGACATTGGATCAATGCCTATGGACAGAATGATCAACAGACCTTAGGAAAGCTATCATGAACCTGAAAAAAATGTCAAGATGAATGGCTATTTGTATTTCAACCAGCTCTTCGACAAAACATTTCACCTTATATTTTGGAGGAATGTTTTGAAAAATGATTTAGTGTAAGTCAATGGTTCTACACTGGGAGGGATTTCCTGACTCTTCAGGATCTTTGGAAATGTCTGCAGATGACTTTGGTTGTCACAGCAGTAGTGGGTGGCAGCTGCTATCCATTGGAAGTCATGTAAGTAAGTTATGTAAGCACGTAAGTCAAAGATGTTTCTGGACATTCTACAGTGCAACAAGAAAGCTCCATGTGATGAAGACTATTCTGGCTCCAAATGTCAACAGTGTTAAGGTTGAGAAGCCCTGATGTAGCTGAAGTTAAGTTCTTAGATCTGCCAAGTAGAGCATGCGGGAAGAAAAAGAGAAAGAGGGAAGGAAGCAAGTAGACTAAGTGAGTTGTTGCAATTGTAGACCACAGGCATGAAACTTTTACAAACAAAAGGGGAGAGTTTTGAAAAATTAGCAAACGTGTTCACCTTGCAAGAAATAAAATGTGCTACTAAGATTTATGCATGAAAGTAAGAAGAGAAATGTCAAAAAAAAATTAGTGAATGGAGGAAAGTGAATTATAAAGAAGACCTTTTTCTCCTAGTACCTTTAGGGTCTCTAAAAGTGTGCCCCATATTCCTGTTACATGTATTCTTTCAGGAATAACTGACAACGCTGTAATAAAAAAGGGGGGAAATCCCAAATCACCACCTCCTCTCTGTGAGCCCCGCAGTCTGCTGCCGACAGCTCGGAGCATTTGGCAGGAGCCGGCTGTACAAGGGAGCAGATGCTTCACGCAGGCTCTTAGAGTAACATCAGGGATATGAGAACTTGGGGAGAAATTAACCAAGCGATCAAAAACAGACGAAGAGATATTAAGAGGTATAGCATTCCCCTCTCTGTAAACATTGTGTGAGCTAGACTAACCTCATGGTTGAATTACAGAGTGCTCCATCCACAAAGATGCACAAGTAGCTTTGGAAAAATAAGTCTTTGGGAAGAAATAAAATCTCATAGGCTGATGAAGCCATAGTCTACAACAAACCGTGTTGCCAGTTGAAGGAAAAACATAAAATTCTCTCAGAACAGTTCATCAGACCTACATGTTAATGTCCATTTAATGGATGGGGGAATGTGCTCCGTAGTTTTCCTTTTTCCCCATGTTTTTGGCTTTCTTTGATGTTTTCTCTGCTGTATTTTATAAGTATTTTTTTTTTCATTCAGCATTTCCTCTTTGCTGACCCCCGTATGTTCTCTTTAAACCAGACTACAGAAACACTCTCCCATTTCTAAGAGACATCTTTGCTTTCTTCCACAAAATATTTTTGGAGGCTGAAAATGAACAGGCCAAGTAAAAAACAATAAATACAAATGGAACTTTGGGATAAAAGGTCTTCCGCAGAGCTGAGAATGAAGGTACAGTTAGCAACAATTTAATTTTGAGGAAACATAGGGTGAGGAGGTATAAAGAAATACATGTTTTCCATTAATAAATGCAAATCTGAGTTGTAGATCCATATTCCTTGAAATCAAATGGAAACTCCAAGCTTAAAAATGGAGAGAAAGACTGAGAGTGAATTGACAGACTGGACAAAATGTTGTGGTTGATTAAATCAATACTGGACTGACACAGAAAAGATGATGTCTCTTTATAACTCAAACTTAAGGAAAAGGAATAAAGCGGTAGTTTGCTTTTATAGCTACAAGAATATTTCTTTTTTCTAGCACTGACAAGGACAAAGCAGCTCTGGATCACAGAAACTCATCAATTGTTAAATAACTTGCAAATTGTTGATGAACGAAAGGAACTTACAGACAGCAAGGGAATGGCAACTTTTCCAAGAAAATCAGGGGGTTTATCTCCATCTTCATCAAACACTGTCACTTCCAAAACATCATGGATGTCTTTAATGGGACTGAAACAAGAAATATCAGGTCTTATACACAAAAACACACAAGTGAAAGTCTGTTGCATGAAGATCTGAAAACACCGTTTCACTAATTAAGTCTGTGTGTCCTCAGAGTATAAAACTACCATTTAATTAAATTCTAAAAATTAAATCAAACTGACTGTATTCCCAAGCCTTCCATCATAGAAGACTCAGACATCCACATGAAAAAAAAAAAATCAAGTCAACTTTTTTACTGACATTTTCTTTCCATGTAGATGTGCACTTGAGGGTGCAACTGTTAGAGGAGCAGAATAAAGGAGAGAAAGAGTGAGAGGGAAAGGGAAATGATTTCAGAAAGTTGCTTCGAAATGAGAAAAGTAAGCATCACATTTTCTTTGAGTTAATGAAAAGGAAAGGTAAAATTCACATTTAATGAAATAGTGAGAAAGCTTCCTGTGGTCGAAACACAAATGCCAAAAATCCAAGGCATATTTAGAAACTTTTTTGTTGTTGTTGTTGTTGTTGACCATAAGGCAGACACCAGTGAAAATGAAAATAGAGCCACGATCACTGACAATGTGTTAGAGAGACAAGACACTCTTATTCCTGGCCACTGGCAGACCTGTTGGCAGAGCTGATCCACTTTCTCATTGGTCCTTAGGAGACTTCTATTAATATCATCAAAACCACACAAGCAAATTAGACTTTTGTAGACTAAGCATTTATTCAGCTTTGTGAGGATAATGTACCATCATTTCACCCAAATTCAACAGGGGCCATCCCTTGATGGTCAGGTACCTTGAAATCTAAAGTAGGAAATTAAGTATATCCTGCCTCCTTAATAGACAAGTTTGATGGAGTGGGCAGGGCATTGCTATGGATTGGGTCATTCAGCTAAATATAAATAGAAGGAGGCTCTGGGAGTCATTAAAGATTCACAAATAATATGTGTTTCCTAATGACTCTGGCATAATACAAGCTTTCAGGCATTTAAGGTAATGTTAGAGCATACAAGCTCCTTGAATTTAAGGCAGGTCTCCATTTGTGACTTTATTTAACTGAGGAATGAATTGGTTTAGATACATGGAGGCTTCTATATACCCACAGATTAATTTAGTCACTTGAAAGATCTACTTTACAAATGCCTTCTATAACACTCCCTTGCAGCTCCAAATGGTCTCTTCTATTATTAACACCACACTCCATAAAATAAAAGTATAAAAGGTTTTAAGGAAAAAGAAACAATAAAATTCACTCTTTGCACATAAAAATGGACAAAAAGTTCCACTCAAGAGCCCCAGCCTGCCCCAAACATATCAAGGATAATTGCTTTAAGTAAAGCCACTCCTCTGTATTTGAGAGGCTAAAGCACTTACAATGTAAAAACTTTGTTCCACTCTGGGTTGAGGTTTTTGTAAATGGTATGTGTCTGAAGCCGGTCATTGCCTACTTCCAACAAGCAAAAAGGATCACTCTTTCCTGGCAAGAGAACAGACATTAGTCAATGACAAATGAGTCCACAAAGGGTCAAAAGCACAGTAAACAAAAGCCATGTAGTTTTCCAACAATGAAAATTTCATGTTTGGTAAAAGAGGGAAGGTGAGACTACTTTTCTAGAAAGCTCTTTGGAAGCCCTCTTTGGGAAAGTGGAAGGTATACAAAGTCTATAGGTCTTTTTGCATCTTTTAACAACCTAGGACCTGATACACAATACCCAACTCAGCTCAGATACAGCTGAAAGTCAGTAACCATTCAGGTCTCACAGGAAGACTATCGGTTTGACCTGAGAGAGGATCCACTTCTTTGTTTTATTTTTAAAATAAACTCAATAGCAAAAATAAACATCAGAAACAAAACAAAAAAAACCAAAACCTCAAAGCCCACACACAATCCAATTTAAAAATGAGTAAAAGATCTAAAAAAAAAAAAAAAAGAATTCTCAAAAGAAGACATGCAAATGGCCAACAAATATATGAATGTTCACTAGTATTAATCACCAGAGAAATGCCAACTGAAGCCACAATGAGCTATCACCTTGCCCTAGTTAGAATAGCTAGTATCAAAATAAATAAAGTGTGTGTGTGTGTGTGTGTGTGTGTGTGTGTGTGTGTAGAAAGGGAACTCTTATGCACAGCTGGAGGGATGTACATTAATATATTCCTTATAAAATTCACAGGTTCCTCAAAAAGTCAAAAGTATATCTATCACATGATCCAGCATTCCATTATTAGGTATATATTTAAAGGAAATGAAGTCAATATATTGAAGAAATATTTGTACTCCCATGTTTATTGTAACACTATTCACAGTAGTCAAGAAATCAAAATAAGGTTCCATCGATGGATGAGTGGATAAAAAAATGTGGCACATATACATACATGAATAATATTCAGCCATAATACAGATGATACTTAGTTGGTTTTTTTTTTTTTGCCACAGCATGGATTAACTGGGAGGACAATTTTATGAAATAATTTAGGCACAGAAAGAAATACTGCATGATCTCAATTCACATGAAATCTAAAGAAGCTGCTCTAGTAGTGACTAGAGGCTGGGCAGGGTAGGAGTGACAGCTGAGTGGGGAAGATTCATCAAGAAGTATAAAGTCACAGTTAGGCAGGAGGAATGCATTCCAGCTTCTCCCGCATTAACAGAGAAACTACAGTTGACAACATTGCATTGAATATATTTCAAAGCAGAAAGAAGGAAGGATATTGAAGTTTCTCACCAATAATAAATGATTAATCTATAAATATGGTAAGTGCCCTGATTTAATTATTACACACTGTATTTATCAAAACATCACCCTGTATTATAAAACTGTTACTATATGTCAGCTGGAAACAAAAGGGAAAATGGAGCACATCTCTGCTTAGATCCTAAACTTTCTTTAGGTCAGAATGGATGGTTACTCTTCTACAATTAAAAGCCTATGAAAACTTCCATCATTTACATGGCTGTGAGAAGACATGCAAAAGAAGTGTAGAAATGACTGTTTAAGATTTAAAATGCTGCTTTTACTGACCACAAACATGTATGATTCTATATACTCAAGTGTATTGTAAGACCACGTGAGTTACATTTTTGGTGCTATGAAACATACAGACACATAATTCAATGAAATAGTTTGGGAATTGTATCTTAAAATATCTTAAGCTCATCCCTTACTTCTCATCTCTTCTTTTTTTCTGCCCTATCTCCCACACCCTCCAAAACCCCCCACACAAAAGTAAGATAATTCTAAATCTGAAGTTGAATTCAGAGTGCTACCAAAAATTCTCTTCCCTTTTGTCAGATTTGGCAGAGGGAATGTAGAATTGGAACTGTCAGGGAAAGAATGAATAGCCCCATAATATCCTTACAACATGAACTCATTGCCTGTGTCCCCAGCACATTGGTACTTTACAAAGCCGTGCATGCTAAATTAATTGAGGGCATAAGGACAGATGCTTCTCCAACAAATGCCAAGGAGTCCTGGGCCAGGGCCTAATGCAGAGAGTGCTTGCGCCTCTTGACCTGTTGACCTGCTATTCAGGTCAATGAACCAACATCTAATTCACTTAATAACCAGGAGCTCTGAGGTACTGCGTATTGAGAGAGAGACTAAGTATACAGGAGCCTTCATGAGGATAATATTTTTTTTTAAGAAAATGGAGAAGAGCAGATGCATGGTTGAGGTTCAGTTTGAAACAGAAGATTCCATTCCACTGACTTGTAGTCTAGACACTTGGATACCTGGCCAAACCTTTTAAGTCAGTGCCATTGGACACCGTTAGTGGTCAGTTACCACTAGACAACAATCAAATCACAGGTCTAAATGAGTGAGTTTGGGTCTTAACTGCAAACAATGGAAAGAAGCCCTGTCTAAATTTCATAGAAAAAGAATTTATTTAAATAATTCAGCTCTCAGAACACCTGCAAAGCCTGGAAAATCACAATAAAAAAGTTGCTGTCCACCAAAGAATAACTTAAGCACATAGTATTATAATAGTTAGTATTATATTGTAATAGCTAATGCTATTATAATAGCTAGTATTATATTATATTATAATCCTAAAGGATACTCCTGTCTCTAAACCCTGCCTGTGGCTTCTTCTAATATGAATTCTCTTTTCCTGCTTCTTTGCTTTGTTTGATGCACAAAGGCCTCCTATGAAACATCTGCCTAGCCATGCACCCATGCCCCAGTATCAGAGCTCAGAAAGGGAGACTAGGCTTTCCAGTCTTTCTAAATGCAAGTGGGTTCTGAAATGGTCTCCTCCAGATGCAATGGGAAACTCCTCTAATATAAGAGGGATTTTAGATGCTAGGCAGTCAAAAATCAAATGATCGCACAAATCCATCTGCAAAAAGATTCTGGCTTATTTAAAAAACAGTTTTCTCTGAAATGTACTCTGCAGGGGATTTAGATGGGGTAGAGCCTGCCAACATAGAACAACACTGAATACAGAGAGAACACATGCTCTGGGCTCCATGCTCAGGTATGGCATGCTTGATTCCTCAACCCAAGCTGAAACAGCTACTTAACCGTTTGTCAGACTATTAGTAGGTGTCAGCGCAGCTCCTCCAGAGACACCAACATGACATGCCATCAGCACTTGCTCTGGGGAAACCGCCTGACACTTTTAATGAAAGCCCTGGGGTTACTCCACAGCAGGGCAGAGACAAGGCCTCGTCCTGTTGTGGCACAGGTGGGCTCATGCTGCAGCTCCCACTCTTCTGAGCAAGCATGCTCTTAGCTGTCCCAGCTAATGAGGAACAGACTTTCCTCCAGAAACTGGAAACTTCAGTTATGTGTCTCCAAGGAACATCCTGCACCAACTCTCTGAACGTAATTCAGTCAAAGCTCATTAAAATGCTGCATTTATTAATATTACAGTATATACAGGCAGAGAGAAGAAACAAAGACATTAAGATGCTTATAGAGTAATCTATGTACACTTTTTAGTTTGATCTTTCTTATGTAAGACTTACAGGATGAATATTTTTATTGCAGACAATAATGATTTCCCATAATAAACGGAATGTCCCTATATCCCCAATGGCACTGAGAGAACAGCACTGGGCAGACTGCTGTCCAGACCTTCAAGGATCTACTTTTCCTTTCCTCTTCACACATTTTTTTCCTGTAAAATACCTCCCCGTGTCCAGATGACATGTCACCTAGAAATAATGATACCAATGGTGATTCAGTTTCACATTGGAATTTTAGCACCTTCACACGGTAGCCTTTTCCATTTTCTTTAACATCAGTTTCACATTCATTTATATTCCTTGAATAACAAATAAGAGTTTTTGATTTATAATTGATATAATGGGAAATTTTCAAAAGTTGAATGACAAGTAGTAAATGTATTTTAAGGGTCGTAGTTTTCATTTGAAAACCATTCCTGAACACAAACTCTGCTCCTACCACCACACCTTGTTCTGATATGCAAAGACCACCAAGCTATTACCTATAAGGAACTCTCCTCCTGGTCTCTGCTGTTCTGCAAGTATCATCTTTTCAGTGGAAACTTCCTTCACACTCACACTACAGCACATTGTGTTGTCCCTGTCTCTGATCTCCAATTGTGTGTTGTCTTTTTTTTTTTTTTTTCTTTTGGTACCTGGGATTGAACTCAGGGATACTCAACCACTGAGCCACATTCCCAGCCCTATTTTGTATTTTATTTAGAGACAGAGTCTCACTGAGTTGCTTAGTGCCTCACTTTTGCTGAAGCTAGCTCTGAATTTGTGATCGGGGCTCAGGAGGCTCCTGTCTCAGCCTCCTGAGCCCTTGGGATTACAGGCATTCACCACTGTACCAGCCAATTGTGTGTTTTCTTCACACCTCTCATATCCCGTATCTATAGATCTTTTTTCTATATTCAGCCTGTGTATTTTACTTAAGGATCCTGAAGCTGGAAAAACCAACATATGCTTACATGCCCTTACCATCCCTGGGAAAAGTGCCATGGCCAAGTGAAAGGGACTCCAGTGAGGAGTGCAGACCACAGGGAGCCATGCTTCTCCCATCCTTCGACACTCCCTGCAAGAAGCCATATTTCTTTATCTAGATTTCCTGTGTATCTCCCATCCCCCAAACCCATGTGCCATTTGTTCAGAAATAGAAATGAAAGTTCAGAGAAATTTAATTTGGTTGGGAAAATATTTCATAATGGAGGTGAATCTTAAGTGAGGCTTAGAAGGGGAATATTTGCCTGGTGCAGTGGCACACACCTGTAATCCCAGTGTCTTGGGAGGTGAGGCAGGAGGATTGTGAGTTCAAAGCCAGCCACAGCACAAGCAAGGCGCTAAGCAACTTGGTGAGACTCTTTCTCTAATAAAATACAAAATAGGGCTGGGGATGTGGCTCAGTGGTTCAGTACACCTGAGTTCAATCCCTGGTAACAACAACAACAACTAAAAAAGGTGAGTGTTCATTTAACAAAACTGGATATATCCTTCTTGGGCAGATTCCAAATTTATTCAGAAGATATATTTCTATACATATAAACAATTGGCCTTCTGTATCCACAGGTTCCACCAAGGGTGGATTATGTAATATGTACTTGGCTCATGATAGTTGCCTTTATAAAGGAACAGGTACAGACTTTTTTTTCCTGATCATTATTCCCTAAATAATGCAAATATCACAACCATTTACATTGTATTATGTATCATAAGTAATCCGAAGGTTATTTATAGTATGTGAGAGAATGTAAGTTTTATATAAATTCTATGTCACTTTACACAAGTGATGAGAACATCCTGGAATTTGGGTATCTAAGGGGCAGCACTAGAATTACTCTCACAGAGTTATCGAGGGACAACTATATATTAACAGGCAAGTACTGGCCTGAAGGTCATGACCAGTACTTTTCACTCAATTTCAATTCATGTTACTCATCCAGCAGCCAGGAGCCACCATACCCTGTTGACTCAAAACAAAGGGCAGGGTTTATAGAGGAAGATAATTCCTGAAGCTATGTATGGAGCATTGTAGCTCAAAAAACCTGGGAAAATAGAAAGGATGATAGCACTGCCGTTTCAGAGAAAATTTCCAAAAACCGCTTTTAGGCCCCGTTTTAACCCTTTATTTATAAACCCTCCCATCAAATATTGAAGAAAATTTTAAATGATCATTCTGAAAATTTGTATCCTCTGTCAACTGAAGCCGCACGATCCATCCTGATCCGCCTGCCGTTCACCAGTTCTTTAGCCAGGAATGTGTCTCTTTGCCCCACTTCCAACCACACCAGGCTGCCCCATCCTATCTGGCAAACAGGAACAAGGCTTATTCATGCTTCTCACTTTGCATGCAGAGCAGCTTGTCTGTGCAATGTTCTTCCAACTGTGCCTCTTCTCCAGAAATTAGAATGCCAGCTAACCTCCCAGACCTGGTGCAGACATACACTCTTCCTGGAATTTTCCTGGCAATCTACAGGGAGGTCCAGGATTCCTGTGGTGACTGGCTCAGGAATTAGAATATCTCCCATATAATCTACCTGTTCATTGCTTCAACAGATATATTAGGATCCCTGAAACATGGAGATCCCTGTGCCAGGAGCTGACAAGGACTAAAAATAATAATAATAATAATGAAGAAAATGCCAATCTTGGTTCTTGCTGGGCCTACTTTTTACATGTGCTCTGTGTTTTCAAGTAGATCACAGGTTCCTTTAAGACAATGTGGCTTCCTCAGCATCACACAGGCAAAGAGCTACTCTGTTTGTTGTAACAGATTTTCTGAACAAAGGGTAGCTGGTCCCCACTGGGAAGACGGCAAAGGACAAAGAGGACGTCATCTTGATGCAATGTTATTTCACTAAATTTCTGATGTTTTCATATTGCAACACAAATGTAGAAAAAACAAGGATTAATGACATCAGAATTTTTTACACCCACTCCCCTGCCACCACTCATGTTTCAAAACACACCAGTATCCCCTGCATTTGCTTAATATCACCATGATTTCATTCCCTGTGCAAAAGCCTTGCTGCCCATCAGTGCCAGAGAAAACTTTTAAAGTTCATATCAGATCACTTCACTCCCCTACTTAAGTTGTTTCCCAAATTCCTTTACCTGGCCCCGAGCTCCCACATGGTTCAGTGTTACCTAAGCTGATAGTTTTCTCTCCCCAAAGGTCCCTTTGCTCTCTGTTTTCGAGTCTCACTTGATTTCTTGTAGCCCCTCAGAAAACATGGCTTGGGAAATGGTATTCCCTCATTTAAAAATGCTGGACCAGCTCTTCATCCTTGACATCTCTACTAAAACATGACTTGCCAAAGCAACATCAGTTAGGTGTCTTTTAATGAATTTTAGCACCTATTCTTGACCTTAGCAGTATGATTATAATCAAATAGAGAGTCACTGGTTTAGTCACCTCATGTGAAACCCAGAGCCAATTCCAATTCTCCACCATGTTATCAGGGGCTATCATAGGAGAAATACATTTGCTGACATAAATTAAGATATTCCTAAGAACCCAACCACTAAGATCAAAGTGATACCTGTAATTTGTAAAGTGCCACAAATGAACTTAATTCATATGGTGTCATTAAATTACAACTGCTAAATCTTCTACATACTCCCAAACTTTGCCTTGACTAGAGAGTGCATTCTTTGGCAGACAGTTAAAACAGCCTGCCAAAGGTAGATTTATATAGTTTTTAATGTATTTTCAAAAGTTCTTGATTTGGGCTCAGTTATCCAGGAGGATCACATGAAAATTAAAAGCATTCAATCACTACCACTGAGCTTTCTAGAAATTCCAATTATAGTCGTCCCCTTGAAAATAGGGCATCTTTAAGAGGAGAAGTATTGCTATGGATACAGCTTCCAGAGACAGGCAATGAAAATAAACCATACAGTGGGCATGTGGTTTAAAATTCCCAGTGAACAATAACCACAGGACCACTCTTTTTCTGACACAAGTAGCCTTATATTTCAAAAAAAGAAAACAAAAACAACAAAACAAAAAACTTAATAGGCACCATTATAATTTACAGAAATAACTCAAAAGTAAGTATCATAGCATATGACTGGAACACTGTTTTTGTGTAATGTGGTTTAAATGCAGTATATTGGTCAATAGTTTCAGAGAATAGCACTTTACACACAATAAAAATCAGATGATCCAAAAAGGTACTTTATAGTAATAAGACTATTATCCACATTATGAAAATGTGAAATGAAAGCACTATATTAGGTTAGCATGAGAATTTCTCTCCAATAAAGCATTTTTGCCTTCATTTCTAGTAGGTAATAGAAGCAGAAACAAATCCAAAAAAAGGCATCTTAGTGTGATAGCTATAGATTTCTAAAAGTATCTGAAGACCTAAAAGTGATTAACAATGCTTTTATTTCTAGCTTTATCTAAAATTAGAGAAATTTATAAATAATATATCAAAAAGACAATCTGTAGGGCTGTGGCTGTGGCTCAGTGGCAGAGCACTAGTCTAGCATGAGTGAGGCACTGAGTTTGAGCCTCAGCACCCATTAAAAAATAATTAAAATAAAGGTATTATGTCCATCTACAACTGAAAATATTTTTAAAAGACAATCTATGAAATTCTCCATATACTATACTCTAATAAAATAAATTTAATAAAGAATAGGAAAAACATTTCCTAAACACATAATATATATTGGACATATTCAAGATACCCATGAATGTGTGAAGGCTTAAGAGTGGACCCCAGGTTAGTATGTGATAGAATCAAGACAGCACATGGGATTCTGCTTCTCTGTATACTTTGTATATTATATTCCCATATTGCACAGGGATTAATATGTGAGGCTACCTCAAAAAACAAAGCGCCACATCACCACCACTAATTTTCATCAGAAATGAAAAAAATCATTGAACAGAACATTATTGTACTTAAGGCAGGAGTCACAGGTACATGGAAGGACTCATGCACTTATGGAATGGAGTGTTTTGCCCTTATAGTAATGGGAACTCAAACCTGTGTGGGGGACATGCCAAGAGCTCCTCCTAATGGCACACCTAAGGAACCACTCCCTAATTTTGATGAGGGTCCTCATCTATTTTGATGGTGCACGCCACCCCCTGCATCAGGAATTCTACAGCAAAGAGTATGAAGGGAAAGAAAACAGAGCCCTCTCTTACAGCTTCTAATCTCACTAAAGGTTTGTCTGTTCACTGAGTATAGGCATTCAGTGATATGTGTTCATCATCACATCTACCACCAACTTGAGTTTGTTTAAATTGAGAAAAACTTAAAAAGCAGGCAAGGGCATTATACTGAATTCACCAGAAAGCAGCAGGGTGTTCTGGAACTAAATGTATTATTGTTCTTCTGAATCGGGTACTGGAACTTTCCCTAACATGCTTATTTATCAACTAAGGCCATCTTGTAACAACCTAGATTTCTTTCCTGAAAACATGTTGTTTTTACCATTCCTCTGATAGATATTTTGAGATTATGTTAATTTGATCATTGACTCATTTGTCAACACTGGCAACAGAGAGGGGTCCAAATAATGACATCACTACTCATAGGTCAAGAGGATCCTCATAAATTTGGAAATTTTTGTTGTTGTTGAAGGATGTTTTTTCATGGCAAGAAGTGCCAACAAATCTCAAGCATGACAAGAAAAAAAAAAAAAAGAACATGTTGATTTTTGGAGAAAAACCAGGTCCATACTATGAGTAAAGTTGATCCTTCCAGCTTTGTTCTTCCATTGCTTCCTGACAACTCCCAGCTTTTCATCATGACACACAGATTATTATAATGATAGAAACATAAAAAATAAAGATGAGAATGAATTATAGAAGGAGGGGATAATGAGGTTTATGTGATATTATTTGGTTATATTACTTAATACCATCCTACCCGATCTGCCATGGAATTCTTATCATTTCCTACTATTGGAACAACAAGTTTAAGAAACTCTCCTAAGTTTCTAACAGTTCTATACTTTGAAAGCATTCTAATGGGCAGGGGCCATCCGGGTAGCAATAACAGTGTATGGGTAGCTGGAACAAAGCTGAGGGAGACCAACAGAACCCATGTTGCCACAAGAGGATTACTTTAGAGGGAGTTTTGTTATGTAAGAATTATTTTTACAGAACAAAATCAACAAAGAGAAAACACTGTTGACAGGATGGTATACATCTGAAAACACTTTTTGATTCTAAGAATGAGAGTGAAGAGCCATCGACTAGATGTTGAATATTTTCATGTGCATTATACAAAAGGTGGCCATAATAGTCTCAGTCCTGATACAATGAATTAACCCCACAAATTACAACATTCTATCAATCATAATAAGACTCTCTTGAATGACTCTGCAAGCATGTCAAAAGAGTTTCCTTCTCTTCATTGGCTAATCTCTTTCACGTATAAGATACGTCTTCTTATCTAACTGTACAGTTATGACCAGAGAATACTTCAATTCTCTAAAGCTTTTCTATGAACCCACTGGGTATTTTATTACCTTTTTTATACTTTATGAGATTAAAAAATCTGCCCTTTTTCTCCATGGTATTAATGCAGGAATCTGATATGCCTCAGGGCAAACCAGAGTATACAGCACTAGTCTCTGTGAGGGCTTCCATTGCGGATAAGGAACCTGTTGCACTATTTTTCAGCTTTGTCCAGAATAAAATGTCTGTCTCCTTTTTAATCGTTACAACATGAGCTTCTTTTCTTGAAATAGTCCAAGTGAGATATGTTGGTCTCATTAAACCTTTAGACACAGCTATATTCACCTTGATTCTGAAAGCATGGTATATCATTTGTTTCATGAACAAAGGCTATGGTTTGGTTACTACAAAAGTAATTACATCAGATTGCACAACCTATTACTTAAAGATTTTAGGTTGTGCTGTGTGCAAAGGTTTTCTGAAGAGATATCTTTAATAAAAATATCTGACACGCTCTTCTATTAGAATAACTGTTCATGTATCCATGACTAATGTAAGCATACACCTGAGAACATTAGAATATCCTTCATCAGTTTTAAAGTGATGTGCTCCAAGACAGACAGCTTAATTCAAATTCCTGTAATTAAAAAAGCCTCTCTCTTTTTAAAAAAATAAATTTTAGAAACTCTAAAAAAAGCCAAGATATAAATTTAAATTTATTCATAATTAATAGTTTTTAACCACATAATACCATGTTTACAAAAGGATGTATAATTTTAAAAATAAATATATTTTTTATACTAGAGCCTCAAATTTCTAAATATCTTTATATCAGTTACATTTGTAAACTTAGGTTATTAATATATTTTGTGATATTTGAATACACTAATCTTTTCCTTCATATATGATAATGTTTTTATGGAAAAGAAATTCACTTTAGTACATGAATGTTATCCCAATATTCTAAAATACCAGCATAGTAACAAGTGTTCAAATTTGATTTCTTTTTATGACTATGGAATCATAACATCAATAACAACTGATGAGGAATACCTGGTTTAGTCATAGAGTCTTGCATGGCTCATTTTCTTTTTTAATTGTCACTTGCAAAGAGGTAGGTGGCTTGAAGATTAGCAACCTGTGACAACAGGTCTTGCCACCTGCATTCACTCCTCCCCTCCAGTACTTGAGGTCCTTGCACCCTACAAACAGTGACTGTGGCCTTGCTGGTGGTGACCACTGCCCCAACTACCCCCCTCAGGCTTGTACTTCATGAGAGTTTCTGAAGCTTAAGTGAAGAAAACTGGAAGAATCAGTTATTTAGCATTATGTTAAAGAAGCAATTTGTATGGATAGATAAAAAGTGGAAAGTCTGGGGAGTTTCCTTTTGTACCCTTTCTAAAATGACCATGATACTTACTTGTACTAAGGTATTCCTTTTTAATTTGCAGGTGAATACTTTGTTCCCTGATCAATCACAATATATGAACGAACACCTGGTTATAAAATAAGGCTGCCTAGAAAAGGTTGGATATAAACAGCCACTTATTTTTTTAATAATTGGCAATAATTCATTCCTGCCAATAATTTATGCCTCTTCTAATCCACAATCAAGTGATACTGTTTTTTTTTCCCTATACATCAGGGAGTTGGTAAAGATGATAATAAAAGCAATAAAGGTGGAGCACCTAATGTACCTCATTACTGCTAACCTCCAGGAGATACAAACTGAATCCATGGTGCCATCATACTGAAATCTGAATGCATTTCACTTCACACATAGAAAAATGGCATGACAACTGTGTGAAGTAGGTCCACTCTGTCATGGGAAAGCAATGTCTTAGTTGGGAACACGCTGGAGGACTCATCTACAATCTTGAGAACATGTAAGGGAAACAGAGATTTGATTCTAAAAACAAACATCAATGTGGTCGAAGGACAAGTTTAGCTAATGACAAATCATTTTGTCTCAATTCAGAATACTGATAATTTTCTCATAAATATAGCACAGAGATGGTAAAGCAGTAGGACATTTGGTCAAACCACACAGTGTCATTTCATTGTTAACTGCTGCTTTTAGACACTGCCATCCTTTGATACTCTGCTTCATCACTACAAAACTATCTGTTACATATTTTGAATATAATAAAAATAAACAAAAATAACTTTTCTCCCCCCCAAATTATTCTTACATAAAGAGGGTTTTGACTTATCTTCTAGTATTTACATTCATTCCTTTGTTTTCTTTCCTATTTACCTTAAATATTCAAAATACTCTTAGGAGATGACATATTGGCCTGAAATAACTCTCATCAATACTAGTTTGGGGGCTTGAAGGACACCTGATAATATAGAAAAAAATAAAATAGGTTGTAAAAATATTTTCCCACAGATGGATGTTATTGTAAAACAGCCTTTAAAATAAGGGAAAAAAACTTTGGATGCATTACAATTAGTTTTTGCAGATTAAAAAACTACAACTACAAAAGGAATCTTTAAAAAATACTGCTTGAAGGCATAAATAATTTCTTGGGGCTTAAGACATTTCTTGAGATAGTAACAAATGTGGATTCAAAGAGGGCTGCTCTAAACACTTAGAAATAATAACAACTTGCTCCAGGAAACTAGTGAATAACTCTAGACATGTTCTAGTAATGACAAACTGCTAACGTCAAAGACACATGTTAAACAGTCAAGTTAACTGTCAAAGGCTCACTTGAAATATTAAACATTTTCATAAAACATAAGTACAAAGAAAGGAGCATTTTCAAATTAACATGAGACTATAAACATTTGCAACTGTATTAATGACTATCAGAAGTAACCATTTTAGTATTTCATCTACAGTCCTTACAATTTATATCATCCATTTGGCCAAATAAATCCATTATATGCAATTGCTCACTGGGCACTTCTTTCAGGTGGGAAGCAGTTTATATAAAGAGACTACGGAGTATTTATTTCTACTGAATTGGTTCACTGAAGTGGGTGGAAAGAACTCCTGTTTTAAATTAAGTTTATATTTTCCATAATTTTGTAATAATATGTGCTTAAAATTAAAATTCACTTCCCCAATGTTTGAGTTTCCTTAAACACAGTCTCAGAAGTTTAGAAGTTATTCAGGTATAGTATAATTGTTTCTGTATGGAGGAATAAAAAGAGTAGACCACATTCTAAAAATACAAATGGGGGAGGGAGAGCGGGAACTACCCAATACAGTGTCAATAGATGGATGGATGTTGAACACTTTCTGTGTTCATCAATTTGCTTGGTAAATAGCATCTGTCATGTAGGCATTTAAATTGTTAGCACACAGAGGTAATTTGGCAATGAGCTTCGCTGATTAGATGCTGTTGAATCTGGATGACTCTACATGCCATAGAGCACAATTCAGCACTAGGCATACCTGCTCTAAACTTCACCTGAACCACCAAGAGAAACTTCTGAAAAGACGATATCCATGGCAAGGTGATCCTAGGGTCTGAAATCTGCTCACTGTCACAGTGAGATTCCAAACAGACATGCTAGCACACGCAGGTCAATAAACCACATTCTGTCTGCTGTGAAGGGTGCAGCACATTCAGAACATGAAGGGAAGAGGGGAAGGGCTCCAGGGCAAATAGCATGATTTGAGGTGCTGCAGCAAAGTTCAACCCCCATGTTAATTTAAGAAAGAAAGAAAGAAACCATGACATGAATAATCCAAAAATATCTCTGAATCCAAATTAATCTAATGCAATACTGAATCAAAGTATAAGTATTTGAATTTTTTTTTTTTTTTTTTTTTTTGCAAAAAACCAAAAATGGGTACCATGAGAACACAGTTGTTCAAGTCCGCATTGTTTTTCTCTGGTTGTTCTTTCTAAAACTGCACAGTGGGTGTACACTTACTTATATTTATTCCACATTTTGCTTTGCCATAATATCATTTCAAAGCATGAAATAAATGACAATAACAATGTAAAGCAATTAAAAAATGAAAGTGTTCCATACCTGAGAAATCTGCAGCTAGGAGATCTACTGCCTTCAAAACCTTCACTTGTAAAATGCCAACATCCTTTATATCTTTCAGAGAGTTCTGTAAGCACTGAGGGGAGAAAAGGAGATCACAAATGAAAATAGTTTTTCAGTATACTATTAATGCTCTGAAGGCCTATGGGGCATCTGTACATTCTATTATCTTCTCGTCTCATGAAATATTAGAAGAGTTTCAAACATACACTATGCCAGTCCACAGGACAGTTAGGCATTTACAGCAGCCAGATTAAAAAAAAAAAGTGACTGAGAATTAATTAACTACAACTCCAAAATTAACAAATTAAAAACACATACAATCTACTTTTAACATCGCCCCCTGGTGTTAGCAAAGATACCCCACTGGGAAAATGTGTGGGTAGAATGACTTCTCTTTTTTCTCTCTTTTTTTTCTCTTTAATGCAAATTTTAAATCACACTAAATGCAACATTATTCTGACCTATTTAGTATAAACTTACGGATGCAAGAATACTAAATTTGGACCAATGTAAAAATTTATTACCACTGGAAAGAGTGGGAATGAAAACAGAGTGAATTTTCTGATCCATGCCATAGCCAAGTTCTTTAGAGATTTAGTATCTTATATCAACCTATATTCACATTTTCTGTAATTTTTAGTTTGCATTATACAAAGTTGGAATATTTGGTCTGGTCATTCTTAAGCATATAAAGCAATATTGAGATGTCTAAATATATGATAGCCTGAAGAAATCATGCATGAAAAAGATAATTATATAAACCCTCTTCTCAAGCATACAGAATGCATCCAGTGAAAAAGATCCTGTTTCAAAACCTTCAGATACACATTGTTATTACCTAGCCAAAAACCTGTCATAAGCAGATCCCCAGGGATTGATATTGAGACAGTAAATTCCATTTTATTTAGGCATCTCAGGGTTGAATAGGAAAAGTTTAGTAAGAATAACAATAGGCAGACCTAATACATATAATTCTTAAGAACTTTTAAAAGTTGTTTCTCTTTGAATTTTCAACCTAAACCAAACAAAGTTAACTAGTTCTTAAGCTAAGAGGAAAACATGATACAATACACTTTTATACTGCAGAGAGAGAAATACCTTAAAGGAATATCTACTCTTACAACCTAAAAAAAAAAAAAAAAAAAAAAAATCCCACCTCTTTAACAGTACATTATTGCCTTCAAATGCTCTGGCCAGCTTGTAAGTTGAAGAAACACCTGGAATTTCTATTTTCATTATAGCTTCTTTAAACCTCAATTATTATCCCTGAAATTCTAAGGCATTATTCAAATATATCATTACTACGCTATATAATGTTACTTTTCAAATATACAGCATACGCCATAAATTTTGTAAATTGTGCAATTTATTCATTGGAAAGCTTGGGGATACTTTTAGTTTTTACCATCAAATTTTCATTTGCTTATGTAAAGTCATCAGAGAGACTACCAATAGGGTATTCTGTCCAAACTTCTTCAGAGTACATCAAGCGGGCATGCAGAATTCGTGACACAGAAATATATGTGGTTAGGCTTTGTACTCTCCAAGATAAAGATCTATTCAATTAATCAATACATGCATACAGTGAAGGATTCTGGAGGCAACAAAGTTTATGCTGAGGATGATATTGCCATTGAATAAGGATTCATCTTTGCTTTATTTTCATGCCACTTTCTTAAAAAAAAACATGCCTTCCATGTATGGAAATCAAGTGGATGTATTGATTTACAAAGAAGATGGCATAAAAACAGAATACAAAGGGGAAAAAGCGCTTTTAGAAAGTCAGCATTAAATAAATAAATAAATAAAGATAAGACAAAACAGGTATTTGATTTTAAAAATGTGGACTGGACTGTTAAGTACAGGGCAACTACTTAGGGAAGAATCACATTGATGTCATCATCCAGGTTTCAGGATTCGATGGTCCTCTGCTGCTCGTTTTAGGCTTTGTGAGACAGGAACATACCCTCTCTTGATTCTAAAATAACTTAGGAGTCCATAACCTTGCAACCAATGCCATTAAAATCCATGACATTACAAACATTAATGGTTGGTTAAAAAACAAAAGCCACTTTTGTTGAACTTCCATTAAAATTTCTATGCACATATCCAAACATGCTGAATTAAAGCCACTTCCTTGAAACAACTTGCAAAAGGCTAAAAATTTAAAATATCTTTTTGGGATTTAAAAATAACAAGGCAAACTCCAAGTCTTCTTTCACTTTCCAATAAGTATATTAATCCGTAGGTCCAGTGCCTTCTTTTAGGAGATACACAATGAAACTTGGGACCAAAATCTCTTTTGATGTAGTTTTTGATTCATAGACTTTGTTTTAATTTAAAACTAGGAGGGAGTAGGAGTGGTATAACAAGGCAGCACAACTCACATATCGTTGGGAAATCTGCTTTCTTTCGCTGGGGTCCTCAAAGGGGCAGACACACAGATCTGAGATGGAAACTCCCGCACAGGGTGTAAGTGTGATCAACATAAGGAGAGCCCCCAGGCAGCTCTCCAGCGGCAGCTCCAAGCAGTTGGCTTGCTTCAGCGGGAGTGCTGCGATATCCACTTTACACCTAGAAATTTTCAGAAGTCAGAGAAAGAAAAGTGATTAACTCAAGGCCACTGTAGAACCTCCAAAGCACCTGTCTTGCATTCCATCATCCCCAAACCTTACTTTGTCTGAGCTCAGGTTTATTGAGCAGTGAAGGTTCTAAGTGCTCCCCTGGCTTGGAACACTCACTCCCAAACCACCCCACTCTAAAAGTAAGGAGAGGAAGAGATAAAGCAAAATCCACGAGCAGGCAGCATGGGGGGCAGGGGTGGCAAATGCAAAGAGATAAGTCAGGTCTGTGTCAAATAAGGCCTGCAGAAAGACAATAAGATCAAGAATTAAGTAGAAAAAAGTTTCCAAGTTTAATGATCATAAATATAGATACGGCTTCCCTTTGTTGTGGCTTTTAGGAGTAAGGAGAATAAAAGAACATGGTTCAAATAAAAGAAGGAATAAAGAGAAATCCAAGTGGGAGAGGGTTAATAGAGAAAGCATTTTCTTCCCGATTGATGCCAACTGGCAAATTTTTATTTAAAGAAACGTGTTAAGGTGTTTTCCTAATAGGCACAGTTCCACAGGGTTTCCCCAGGTGGGTTTCTTTTGGACAAATGGAGCATGAAGTGTTGTTGATTGATCCCATCTCCCAGCACTGCCAGGAAGGGCTGTACCCATCTGCTATAAATTGCATGTTTTCCGCCTCTTAACAGCCAATGTTCTGGAGTTGTTGAAAACCTCAAACACATTTAAATACAGAAGCAAACACCAAAAGGGTGGGGGGGAGGGTGCTGAGGTGCTAAGTAATTTATTTGCTTTAACATTGAAAGCTCTGGGTTTGCCTAGACCACACCTACTATGTTTATGTATGCAGGTGGGTGAGGAAGCCCTGATTGGGGCAGGAACACACAATAATTCTTAGATTAATTTTTAACATCATTCGTATTTGTGCTTCACAATTATAGAATATGATGAATATTCCAGACTTTAGGAAAGGATAGAAGTATTGCCTCTCACAACAAGCAATAATGATGCATGCTTGCCCTGACAGCAGATAACCAGAAAGAGGTAACTAAGATATATATTATATAAAACAATGATGACTTTGAGGTACCTAGATATAATAGACAGAACCTTGCAGTTTACTATGAAAAACTGCAATCCTTTTCCCAATTAAATGGAAAGAATCAATTACATTAAAAGTCCATACCAATTATTATTATAGGATGAAAATACTTATTGATAATTGTCTATAAAATTAAATAAACATGGATAATTGTTTCCTATTTACCTAAAGTGATCCCACTTGAGAAGTGATTTTCCTTTGCATAGAGTAAATTTATCAAGTATGTCTACTGAAGGAAGATTACATATAGATCTACATATATTATTTTCTATGGTTTGTATCAAAACAATATTTTCTATAGCAAAAGGGAATCTTAAAAAAAAAAAAAACACCTAAAACTAGGGCCTGGAGTTGTAGCTCAGTGTTATTGATTGATCCCATCTCCCAGCATTTGCCTTGCATGCTTGAGGCCCTGGGTTCAATGCTTAGCATCACATAAATAAACAAACAAACAAATAAAAATAAAAAAATTGTGTCCATTTACAACTAAAAAAATTAAAAAATTAAAATCACTCCCATGAAGAGAGAGTTAATATTTCTATATCAAATGCATTTATGTAAGTAGGTAATTAAACATGTTTGGAAATAAATATTAAGTGCTTTATATCATTTTAAGACATCTATGAACACACACATTCTTAACAAATTTTTCCATATATATGCACAGGAACACATTATTTTACACTGTTATATACTTTCATTTATTAATAATACCCTTTCTTATAGAATGATAAAAGATCCAAATTTGTAAGAATTTTAATGGTCACTTTAATTAGTCCAAATTCTAACTCATTGATGGTACATGCTTTTTAATGCCATTAGTAATGGCAATGTTTGCTCTTTAAATGTTTACTGTGTGGTACTAGTTTGTTCATTTGAACAGTCAGAAGTTATTTAGAGGCAAGCACTCTGAAGGTTTGTAGTATTTGGAGGTCAAAAGTAATGCATAAATAGGCAACAGTAAATATTTTATTGGATAATTCAAAATGGTTCTGACATGTTTCTAGAGTAAACTAATAATGTTGTGATCAATGTTAGCATATTTATAGTAACTTTACAAACTCTCCTAGTGTCTGCTAAAATGCACAACTTATTAGAGAGAAGTTGATTTTAAGCAAAAGCTGACCACCCACCAGACAAAATGCAAAGTAAATTTTGAATTTCTTCTCAGAAATTATACCTTTGCACAGCCTTTTTAGTCATCTCTGTTCACTGTGAAAGCTTGGATTTACCTACTCTTTTAAAGATTATGTAATTAACTAGGAAATAACAGTTTTATGCAAAACAACCGTATCTACATTAAATACCAGAGCTCCATAAGCAGCAGGTTAATGATACTGGTACCAGTTTAATGTGTTCTACATTCTCCACTAACTACTGAGTATATACTCCAGTTTTCTTTTTGCAGTGACTTGAAAGAGCAAGTTAAATTGGTATATAGGTATCACATCAATCAAAAGGTTTAAAAGTTTTGCACATGGATTTTGATCTGTTTGGGTTCCTGCACCAACTATGTGTATTGATTCCTTAAGTCTTAAGAATTAAAGTTCCTTTTTCCTGATTTTAACAACCGGTTCCTCTATAAGGATGACTTTCTACAAAATGTCTAAACTTCTTCCACCCACCTTGCTTCCCATTTGTTCTCTCATTCAAGAAGAAAGAAGGAAATATAGAAGGAAGGAATGCATCTCATACAAAATCCTCTCCATCAGGCCTCCCATTTTTCTGTTTCAACCTCAGTCCACACTGCTCCAGCTTGCTCTACAGTTAAGAGGAGAACCACTAGAAGTTCTCAGGTGAGCCAGAGGCAGGGAGAATGATCCACATGAACACCAAACTAGGAGTGGGCAATATTAGCAACAGGTAGTAGAAAGAACCTTTAAAGAAGTTTTCCTTCAGAATTTTAAAGACTTTTAGCACAATATCCACCCAAACTTCCTAAGAGGAGGGAAGAATCAAGTGAATATAATAACTCTGTGGGTTTTTTTAAGGTTCAAAGATAAATGGACTAAAATCTAAAACATTTAAGATGTAAACATTTTGTAATACACTCAAAGATATTTTTAATATAAAAATAAATCCTGAAAGGAGAATCCAGAGACTTCTTTTCCATTTTCCATTATTGTATCACATTCTCTCAGAGTATTTACTAAATATTGTGGTTGGTCTTTTAATTTCTTCTAGTTGTTACTGAAGCCCTAAAAAATCTTTTGTTGTTTTCCAAGGCTTTCTGTCCACTATGCATCTACTTGTTATGGATGGGGCATAAGATTTTCTCACATGTAGACCTTTTTCAGTGAAGGACCAAAATTTTAATACCTTCACTTGGAAGTCCATGTGGTCTCTGATGAAATTATTCAACTCTACCCTTGAAGCAAGAAAGCAGTAATAAATATTGAAAACAAATGAAGAGAATTGTTTCCAATAAAGTTTTATTTGTAAAATCAGGTAGCTATCCGGTATTGACCCAGGAGCCATAGACTGCATAATCTTGACCTACAGAAATGTTAATAATTTAGCTGTGGTGAATGATAGCAACAGAATTATATTTTTTTTAAATCACAATGTTGCAGAAAACAGAAACAAATAAACTAAGATAATAGATATTAGTCTAAGGATAATTTTTATAAACAATTTTAACTCAACACAGACCCGGAGACCATGGCCAAATTATGCAATGATCTATTTGTCAATAAAAACTGATATAGCATTAAAACTGCTCTTCTATCTGACAAACAATGTGGAAAACATACTCAGAGCATCTCTGTAAGGAACATGATCAATGAGCATTAACCAAGTAGGCCTGTCCCATGGCTGTCTGTGTGGCATCACATTCAAGGTGAGTGCCATGCTTGGATAATAATTCCCAAGGTATAATACACTGATGCTCAAGGGACCAGAAAATTCTCATTTCAATGTCAGATCTTAGAAAATACAATTGATAGGAGCTCCTCTGTGATTACTTTTATTATGAAAATGAAAACAGCATAATCACTGATGTGTGTGTACCTGGAGAGGAGCTCCCAAGATTCATTCATGGGACATGGAATCCCACAGCTTTGTCAACTGCCTTCCTCTCCAGCTCCACTAGGTGACATTTCGAACCCATTCCACCCATTAAGTTTCTCAGGGGGATTGTGCCCTATCTTCTCTGTAGACATCTGCCCATATTGTGTGCTCTTCCTAGAAAATTCTTTCAATCTCCTTGCCAAGGTCATTCCCAGCCTTTTTAGAGGTCTCTGTTTAGATGCTGTTCTTCTAGGAAGCCTCCCCCTCATACCCTCCCCCCATGCCAAGTTGGTTTCCACAGTACTGAGATGCTCAGCCCTCACTCCATGGTACCATCACTGCTGGCTGACTTATAGTACCAAAAATTCGATGCCCATGGACAGCAGCCTTGAATCAATGAATCCTCAGCACTTTACAGCCCAAACAACATACAACATAGTCTATATATTTGAATAAGATGAAGACACAAACCAATGAATGTCACTGGTGTCAGGAAACTCATGAAGTCAAGAAATTCAAATCAGAAAATAAGTACTTTATGTTAACTAAATCTTCTGCAGTCCTTTTTTTCTTTCCATGTTAGAAAAACAAAAAGTTGAAATAAATGTATTTCCTAGGTGCCTCTCAGATTAAAAATTCCACTTCTACTCACCTGAAGGAAACAGGAACTAAATTACTTGTATTTTTTTTTTTTTCTGGAACAGGCATATGTTAGAGCTTTCCTCTCTCATCCACAGGCAGTTAATGTGCTGACTTAGCATTTGCTTTTGACCTCCCATACTTGTCTTTCTCCATTAATCCTACAGCATTTTGATGTTTTAATTCAACACATAATTTTACCATATCAGTCAGCCAAACCTGCTCAAGTTTTACTTGCCATGATAGCTTTTAACCTCATATTCATTACCATAATTCTGTTTTATATTATAGACTGGTCAGCTTTTAACTTAAATGCAAGGGGCCAAAAAAAAAAAAAGTGCTATAGTTTTAAATGCTGTAAATCTCAGAAGCTAAGGAAGCAAGAGAACAGGAAGAAAACAGTGAATGTGCGAAGCCCTGCTGTCAAAGCAAATCAACGACGTGGGGTGCAATTTGTCCAGAGAAATACTCCAGCTCAGATTTTTCACTGCCTCAAAGTCCCTAATAAACTGGTAGAATGTCAGAGCCACTTTATAAGACACCATTTGGGACCTAGGAGTGACCGTGAGGCAGGCCAGTCAAAAGAGACTTACTGATTCTCATTCTTAACCTTCCCAAACTGAATTAAATCTAGAATATTCTATAACAAGTTAAGGTCTGCAATCAGTTTGGAATGGAAACGAATCATTGAGACAAATGATTGTGATTTCTTTAAAACAACACAAAATTAAATAATCAATATTAATCTATGTTCGTATTTTTGTATTTTGTTAAATAGCTGGAGCAGGTTAAACCTAGCTTTATGTTTTTACTCTCCCTAATTGTTCCCTATCACTGTCTAAGAGCTGCTACTATCCCTTTTTTTTTTTTTTTTTTTTTTGGCTTTGACCATGAACAAACAGTGAAATCTAGAGGCAACACAGTTTCAGGGGATTGTGGATTGTGGGTCTTACTTAACCACTTTCATCTCACTTACCCCAAGCCCATAGCAGTTTCCCTGTGGCACAGCCAGTGCCCACAGGTGGGAGGAAGATGGCACAAAGAGAAGTCAGAAAGCCCCATATAACTCAGGAGAGCTTAGAGGTCACTGGTTGCTGGCAGGGCCATATTTTAGTCATCACGAAAATAGTAACCTACCAGTGATAATGGAAGTTCTCTTCACGTAACCAACCATCATCCCAGCCTTTCTATTCACAGCTACAAAACCCCAGCATTGTTCAAGCTTATCTATACAGATCCATTCTTCATTCAGTATGTGTCCCTTCCACCATGTCCTTGAAGATGTTCACTGCTCACGTCTACCCCCCACCCCCCAAAAAAAACAATCACAAAAAATTGTCTGCACTGTTTTGAATAAATGCTGAATTTTGATAGTCACATTTCATTCACTTAATTGCATAAGTTCAGTCACGAATGTTGTGGGGATCTAGAGTTGCCAGACAGAAAAATCTTAAAATTAATAATCATATCCACCATAGATGATATTAAATAGACATTGTTACTGTTGGACATGATGATCCTACAAGATGGCCAATGGCCCCATTTTACAGCTAAAGAGCCAGTCTGCACAAGCAAACTCATGACCCAAGGTCATATGGCTACTTCCTGATAAAATGTTCTTTTCCTCATGCAAACTGTCTGTGATGGGAAGCTTTAACAGTTATTAACATGAAGATGTTATCCAAAAAGAAAATATGAGAAGGTCATTAGGGGACACTTAAGGATCATTCATATTGTCAGAGAGCCTTCTGATGTCACAAGGTATTTTCACAACAGTTGGAACATAAAATAGTTGAGCCTCAGAATACATAACATAAAAGAAAATGTGTGTGGGGGGGTACCAAAATATTTAAAAAGTAACTAATAAGAAGGAGCCACAACACATCAGTGATAGGCTCAGCACAGTACCTCCTTTAAATCTGAGGGGCCATATTCTATTTTAGTATAGGTCTCTCCCCATTGGTACAGCAATACTGTGGAGCCTGCTCCCAAGAGATACTTTTGTTATCTTTTGTACTACGAAAAAAAAAAAAAAAAACTTTAAACATCCATGAAGAGGAAGGATAGAAGGACTGAAAGACCAGAAGACTGGTATATTTCCCAGTTGCAAACAGGAAATAGCTAAAATAATAAATGAATGTCCAAATGACAAAACATGAAGTGAAAGGAACATCTTAAAATTATGTTTTTGTTCCTGTGAGGCAATGCAACACTCATTTGGAAAAGCATTTCCTCTCAAGTGATGGAAACTAAAGGCAGAAGGATGTGTGAAATGCAAGGGCATTATTCCTTGTACCTACTAAAATAACACTCTGGCCATTCATCACCAGAGGGCCAAATGCCCACTTGCATTGCAGGACACAGTATTCTCAGTTTTAGTGTAACTTACCCTTGATCCATGGCTAGCACTAAAGTTTCTGGTTCTCCTACAATCTGCATTGTTAGGACCCTATTATGACACAGCAGTGACAATGCCAGAAGTACTGACATTACTGGATCTGAGTCAGTTCAGGTACCTGGTTTGAGCACAAGAGGGAGAGATAAGGTCAGACCAGTAACCTGATAGGCATCATCCATGAGATGCTGGCCCACAGGAGGTCTCCTGCTTGAGGTGGCAAGTTTGGCATGGCCTGGTTTGCTATATAAATACACAAACCTGGCTTGGGACATTGTAAACAAAGCAGAAACTATTGCCCACCAGATAAGCCAGATTGCACATGAAGACATTGCATTAAACAATGGAACCAGGGTATGGCACATAGCGAGCGAACAGCAGAGACTTCAACTGACAGAGGTCCTGGCAGTGCTGGTCCCCCGAAGCATATAGACTTGTGTATTGCATTGCAGGTATTCTATATGCTTGTATATGTGCAGATGAATGTGCATTCCACCCAATAATTGGGGAAAGTTATTGGCATCAGGTGAATGAGAGCCAGGTTTAGCTAAAAAATATCCTGCAACATGTCAGAGAGTTCCTTACAACAGGGACCTTCTGCTGAGAAACACTGGAAGAATTTTCTGTGGATATTCAACTCCCCACTCATCTATCTCAGAATAAACTCCTGAGGGAGACTGAAGCAATGACAGCAAGAAGAGCTAAAACCCTGGGCAGTGGGTACAAGTCTAAGACCTTCACAAAGTATTGTCAGACATATTTTTAGCTGAGTGACATGGCATTTCTGCCTCTAAAGTCCTTGCTACCTGAAAAAAAAAATTTTTTTTTGCATCTCTAGGCCACTGTATTTCCTTAAAATTAAAGAATTATATTAGATGAGTCACTTTCAATCTTCAGTTTTGGATAATAAAACTCTTTTCTCAACTGGAATGGCAAGGTAAACATAGGCCAATTTGAGATGCTCTGGCCACAGGGGAAGAGAAGTGAAAAGAGGACCTCCCATTGCCAAGGCATATCCTTGACCCCAAGTTCAAGGTTTGAAACAAGAGATCCATAGCAATTGAGATACTTTTAAATGTTTGTGTTCTTAAGATATGCATACAAATTTTATTTTTGTGGGATAAACAAAAGGCGATGATGACTTGATTGAAAGAACTAGGTCTTTGAAAATACAAAATCCTGACTCTGGAACTCATGGTTCTCAAGTCCAGTTCCAAGTCATGTGTGATTTTTAAAAAATATTTATTTAGTTGTAGATGAACACATAGGATCTTTATTTATTTTTATGTGGTGCTGAGGATTGAACCCAGTGCCTCACACATGCAAGGCAAGCACTTTCCCACTGAGCTACAGCCCCAGCCCCTCATTTGTGAATTTTTGCTTAACTTTCTCATCTACAAAAGGAGCTTGCTGGGCTAGTTCTGCAGATCCAAGGTGACCTGTACTTCTAGCAGCATCTCTTTTGTGCTTCCAGTACACTCTTTATTATACCCTAAGAGGAAGCTGTAAAACTTGTCGTATGTGGAGGAGTGTGTCAATGAAGTTGGGAGAGTCCAAGGTAAAGAAACGAAAAACAAAACAGAATTGGCCTTGGTGGATTTCATTATAGTCTGCTACAAAGAACATTGGAATTTAAGAGACTAAGTCCTATATAGCAAAACCCAAATAGGATATACTGGAAAGTTTTTTAAAGCAATTCTTTTATTTATTATACATTTATTTATTTTATTTATCTTTCTACTTATTTATATATTTATTTTTATGCAGTGCTGAGGATCAAACTCAGTGCATCACATATGCTAGGCAAGCGCTCTAAAACCCAAACGGGATATACTTGAAAGTTTCTCAAAAATAATTATTTTATTTATTATTTATTTTTTATTTATTTTTATGTAGTGCTGAGGGTCAAACTCAGTGCTTCACATGTGCTAGGCAAGCGCTCTACCACCGAGCTACAACCCCAGCCTCTATGCTGGAAATTATTACAAACATAGTCTCCAAAAGGTAGTTGGAACCTCATATTTCAGAGAATTCTTGACACAAACTACAGTTGGCCCTTTGGTTCCACATTTTCAGGTTCAACCAACCTTGAGAGAAAGTATGGAATACATGCAAGGACATTATGAGGGCGTTTTTATTCAATGAATAATATAGTATAACAACATTTTACTTGCCATTTATATTGTATCAGTAGTTATGTTAATATAGATATAATTTAAAATGTAGAGGAGGAAGTACATGAGTTGTACATAAATACTGCACCATTTTATACAAGGGACCTAAGACTTGGGGGTTTAGGTATCTACAGAGGGTCTTGGAACCAATGCATCGTGAATATTGAGGAACCATTGCATTTTGTTCTCTTTTATCTATGGTTTTTAAATACTGAATTTATCAATTAAAAACAGGAAATTCTTGGGGTGGCACAGAAGCTATTTCCCTCAGCCCAACCTCTCTGCACCAGCCCCATGCACGCACAAGCTCCCACAGGTTAGAAGCAGAGCAGACTCACGTGCCCAGTCGCTCTTCGTGCTTTTTGCTGTCTCTTCCCCACACTTCAATGTCCAAAATGCCCATCCTGTCAGAGAAGTAGTGAAAGTCAAACTGTTCCTGCCACTGCGGATTTGCACTCTTACACAGTGTCTAGAAAACATGCAGTTATAATATTTATTTTCTTAAAACGTCATACATTGCTATAGCAGCTACACATTTAATTTCATTTCTAAATGGCAGGAGGTTGAGACTATAGACTTGCCCCTTATTAAGTTAAACTTCCTTTTATTAAATAAAAGTGACTTCAAGGGTTCAGAAATTGGCAAAACATGGCTACTTTAACTGGTCTTAGATTCAATAATTTATCTAAGTTCAGAAGAACGACGTAAGAAACCAAAAATATCATATTCACACCCATTGGTATGTGTATATAGTGGATGTACATCAATAGACAGTGGGCAATTTTTCTCTCTTGAGAAGATAATACTAATTGGAAAATCAAATGCAAGTAACATATTAGTTGGCTTATGCATTCAGTGCTGGCTTAGGAACTACATAAATTAACTGTTTTGGGGTCTTAATTAACATTGATCAGATGCATTAAATGAAAAACCCATAACTTGTACATTGATGTCTGTTTCTCAAATCCAGTTACTGGATCCAGACAGTAAAGTGGGGATAAGACGTGGAAATTCCACTGCAGCCATACTTAAAAATTAATAAGAGTAGTTTGAAAGTTCTACAACTATGTCTGTATTCTCTAAGAATAATTTCAAACCATATATGTGTTTGGTTCATTGGCAGGTTTTTCATTTTTCTTTCATCTATGGAGATCCAATTTATGAATAAGGTGTGAATAAAAATGTTGAACACTGTGTATCAGCTCTAGGGACACAGCATCAACTACTAAATCCTAGCAATGACTATCTATGCATGAGAAAAACAGGGGCAACTCTGATCTCAGGTGTAGTCAATGTCACAAGAAGTCTTTTAACTGGGCTTTCAAATCACACTATATCAGATCACAGAATTTGGAAACCAGGAAGAAAAAGGGATGTATTAGAACCACGAATTATATATGTAGTGTTCCCCAAAGGACAAAGTGGCAGATACGGGACAAATTCTACACTTCACCTTAGTCCAAAGAGCTGTGTTCCTAGTGATGAATAAGTTCCCACAAATCCTGAGCCCGACCCTGACTGGCTAAAGGAATCTTAGTGGAGAGATGTGGTTACTTCAGATCCACTGGTTATAAAGTACAGCCTAAAACTACCAGCTTAAAATAATTATCTGTGTGTTTCTGCTATAACTCACCCTAGATTTTTCACAAACCTTATAACTTATTCTTCAACATGTGCCTATTCCTCTACTCCCTTTGTGCTGAAATTTTAAAAATGGCTAATATTGGATTTTGCACTGGAAATTGTGCAGCATAAGACAACCTCTTGCCTTCTGAAATCATTTTCCAAGTTTTCTGTTTCTTCTGTGCTCTCAATGCTGGAAAGTCCAAACTGCAAATATCCTGGGTCTATTTTCAAAAATTTCCACTGAATTTTATTCTATGTGGCTTTTGACAAGTGACATAACTTTCAAGTACCTTAGCTCTTTTGATTTATAAAACATATGAAATATTCCTGTCTGACAGTTATGTAAAACTAATTAATTTCCATGGTTTAGAGACTATGGTTTAAAATAAAATCCACACCAAATTACTAAGATTAAAAATTAAATGGAATTTGGATTTACAGAATAAGAAGATTTAAAGACAGCTAAAAATGCCATTACTTTCACTTTTAATACTGTAGTAGTCTATTTAAAAAAAAAAATCACATCAAAACCAGCAGCACTTAGATAACTATTTTTGGTATTCACACTAATAAGTGAGAAACAGCACAGAGGTATATAATTTTGAAAAAATTTCTTCAGTTATCTCTTATATTTTAATCCAGATTTCAAGTAGTATGTGATTTTATTTATATAGGATTTTGGAGACATCCAGCTATTTTTTTCCCTGAATTCTCTGAAACCATTTTTATTTTCAAAATGAAAATAAACCGTGCATTCAAAACTATGACTCAAAGCTTTCTCTAGCTCTGAGATATTCTATTAAAACAAATTACACTAAGCAATCAAAGCAATACTCATATTAATTGACTGCATCTACACCATTATTTTGTTTTCAGTAATGTTCTCTATTATAGTTAAGACAGCTAAAAATAAGTTATTTCTATTTTTGTGAAATTTATAGTAGAAAAGTAGTTTTTAGCTAATTTTTTTTTTTAATTCTGAAAGACATCATCTTTGTTGTGGCATTGATAGAACTTACCTTGCTTTTATACCTCTGATCTCCCAGTTTTAACTGAACAAACATTTCGGTCATGTTTCCTCCTGAGACGTTCTTCCCTTCCAACAAAGTTATACTTATAATTCCATTCCAGAGTTGGTTCTTTCTTAAGGACTCTGAGAGCCGCAGACTGCGTATCAAAGAGGACTAGAGCAAAAAATAAAGATGACAATATAAATGTACTGATAATTATTGGGAGTAATTCTGGCCATCTTAGGAATTCCAGCTTTCAGTGTTGGATTATGTAATCACTCCTTGCCTGAGGAGAAGTGCTATTCTTCCTTGGTTTCTCAGTCCTGCAGTCATAGTTATGTGACTTGCTTCTGCAGCTTTGGACTTATAACAGTATAGCAAAGGATGAGCATAAGCAACACTCTGATTTGGCACTGGTATACACTCCCACCCAGTTTGTTCTTTGCTAACTTTGTTCTTTGTTCTTTGGACTGTTTTAATAGTAAGAAGGGAAGAATGGCATTTGGGGGAACAGAGATATCAGAAAGAGGCTTTGCATGCCTGGGAGACATGGTATCCCTGGACATTCAAAATGACTATGGATTTATCCTTCACATTTGAATATGTCTCCATGTCCCCTTATTCTTTGGACCAATTTTGGAAATCTCTATGCCCCTGTGAGAGTAACAGTTCCAAACTCAGCTTGTAGTGGCCTAGCTGACCAAATGAGCTTTGCAGATCGAGTGGGTAGGGTGGGGTGGAAAGGAGGATACATTAAGTATCATATAGCAGCTGGACCTAGAAGGGGATACTTAACTATTAACCTATTTTTTTCTTTTACTAAATTATATTATTTATGCTTACCCATAAATACCTTGAACAGAATATAGAAAAAGGCAAACATTACTTATTATTAAATGATAAAGATGATTGCATTCTAAGTATTTTTAATTTATTTCTATTATGTAAAAATTTTAAGCAAACCCAAAGGTAAAGACAATAAGCAGCATGATAAATATCCATGTATTTACTCACAGGATTCAACATTTTGCCTACTTTAGTTCATTTCTCCCTTCATTATTTTTTTCTGGCTAAAATATATTAAAGCTAAATTCAGCATTTGTTTTTATATAATCATCATACCATGATCACCCTCAACAAAATCAATCATAAAAAAGTTTCCTCAATATCATTAAATACCTGCACATATTCATGTTTCTCTGAAGGTCTAGACAATGTCTTTCTATGATCTGTCTGAGTTAGGATCCCCGCATGATCCACGTGCTGCATTGAGTTGGCAGCGTTCATTTGTGTTCTCAGCTCCATGAGAGAAATGGCACAAGCATAGACTTTTTATTTGAAGGAGAGATAAATGGGCTAAGGAATGTAAATGGTGCTCAGCATCATAGTCAAGCAATGAATTTCTAACACTATATATTCACTCCTGTCGTCCGCTCACTATATTTTCAAGATCATTTAGACACCAATTTTCTTGGACACTAGTTAGTAACAATTTATCACAACAAATGGTATGTCAGGACAATGTTAATTATATACCAGCTTACCTCAGCCAGCCCACGTCATCCCCCCATCTCAATAAACTATGCAACACCACCATACCAGGGCTTTTGTTGATCATTCAGGGAAGATCTACTTCCAAAGCAGCAGTGGATACACGTTGCTTTTTTTCAGAAACACACACACACACACACACACACATACACTATTTAGAGGTGCTGATTCAAAATAGGGTGGGCAAATGGGTAAAGAATTAAAAGAATAAAAGTCCTCCTCTTACATCTCTTAACTCCCATTAGCAATCATGAACAGATAGAAATATACTCAACTAAAGTTTTGTGAAAGAGATAAAATTAAGTAACATTATATTTGTTAATAACAACACACCATAATATGGAGACAGGCATAGATGTGTTTACATTCACAGATGTGTATACACCTATAAAATATACTTACTAGATTTAATAGCTTGTATAGTATATAGGTCAAAAGCTTCTACCTTTAAAACAAAAAGATTTTGATTCATATTTCCTGCTGCAATTCCTTCTTTTCCTTTTGTTTTTAACCCCCCTTTCTAAAAGTTTGACTTGCCAACCAACAAGCTAAGGCATGACCCGTCCCACGGCCATGCTTCAAAGTTCCGACAGATATATTCCTCCCTAAGCACTGCAACTATTTCAAAATCCTTTTTATAAAATAGGGAGTCATGTCCACACAGGATCAAAGGGCATCCTACAGTCTGGCAATTGCCTAAGAAAAATGGCAGCACTTCCATGAAATATGCCCTAAAATAATTCTGTAGCTTGGTATGTCCTAATTTCAAATTGGATGTTTATCTTGGAAAGGCTTCTATCTAACTTGTCCATAAAACAGCTCCACTTAGCTCTATGAGCTCTGTGAAAATGGAATCCAAAGCTGGTTATTAAGGGGGCCTAGAGATAGATTCCATATGGCGGAACAGCATGGGAGGGCAAGGCTGAGGCCTATACAGGCGGGGCTTGGCTGGAGCTCCTGATCTATCCATGGACACTCGTTGCATTACACCATAACATCTGGATTATTGCTTGTAATGTCCCTGGGAAATATCCACTTTCCATCAAAGCCTTTATCTATCTCAGTCGGACTTTGAACATTTTAGTATTTAACGCAGTCGTGTTTGATCTGATGGACTTGTTCTCTGCTGTCCAAGTTTTTTTTTTTTTCTCTCCTTCTGAAAGGCTGTATAGAAGAGAAATTTTTGTGGAATTCACAGATAGAAAAGGACACAAGACCTTTATTCTACTTATTTCACCCTAAATATTTCTGCAAATGCCACTATAAGGCTATGTCCATAATAGTTTTGTTTGTGAGCCACATATTCTGTGTGTAATTTAAAGAAGTTTTTTTTTTTTTTTAAATTACTTTAACATTTCTCTTGCACCCTTGAGAGGTGTGCTGAGGCAGAAGGTATAACAGCAGAGTCTGTGGTTGGGGGCGGGGTGGGCCATTCTCGATGTGCTGTAACAGAGCCAGCTGGCAAAATCTTCTGTGTTCCGCTCTTTCTCCCCACAATAAATCGATTCATCTGCACTCACTCAGTTAGCTGAATTGCTCAGGTTTCCATATCTGTGCCCCCACCTATAAGTGAAATTTGTCATCTTAATGCAGCTGGGGATATGAAAAGAGAGGAGATGACCCATCACAGGGGAAGCCCACTCTACCTGAACTGAACTGAAACAAGCACCAGGAGATAGAGCAAAGTTTCTGGGTCCTGACCCTAATTCCTCAGCAGACATAACAGATGAAATATAGTCCATCAGGGTTTTGTTATTTTTCACCTTCCTCCCAAGAGATCGGAACCTTTTGCTATTTCTGTGTTCATTCCATTCTTGTGCACTCTTCCTCAGCCCCCATGCCATCATATCGACACCCACTCTTCTAAGAGAGAAAAAGTGATTTCCACGTAAAGCACACGGGTTGGCTATGAATAGTAGAAATAAGGCATGGTGTTCAGCTTATAAGCATACGGACTCGCATGAACATGAAACGACCTTGAAAATAGTCATTTGCCTCTGGGTTATGACAAACCATAGTCGAGGCAGAATGGGAAGAAGGAGACTGGGCCTAGAAGTATATACTATGCAGCTTTCATTCACCTCAAGTAGTAAAAGGATTCACTTCTAAGGCCTCAAAAGTTTGTGACCTGGGGATACTTCATCAAAACAGTGAACATGCTGAATTCTAAAGACATATAAAATGGGCTACAGCTTAGCAACAGATATTATTTGGGGCTATATGCTAATAGGCATAATGGGGAGATGGTGATATGGAGTCCAGTAGTCTAATTCCTTGGTGTGGCTACAAAAAAAAAAAAAAAAAAAACAGGAATGATGTAAGGACAACTCAGTACCTCCTATCTGTAACAAGTAGCAGAGAGGCTAGGAGTAAAGAAAGATCTAGAAAGAAAGGAGTAGAAACCCGTGTTGGTTCTGCAGCCATTGATATCAAGGTTACATTCATCTGTGCCAAACTCTTCAGCTGATGATGGTGACCAACAGCAAAGAGTGATTATCCAGAATACTTCCTTATATATAACAAAATTAAAAAATGGAATGCAATGAGAAAAGACAGTGTGACTAGGGTGTATCTACAAGGTGCCAAATACTGGGCCAGTATCCTCTCAGTGATCAAAGATTAACAATATCAGTGTCCCATACTGCTAACACTTCCTATATTGACTATTATTTCGTTTTCAATGAAAACACATGCACAAAAAAAAAATGAACTAAGCTTGTGAGAAAAAATGAATGGTAAAGCAGAATTCCCAGCTCTGCTGACCATTGCTTTGAAAAGCGAAGGGGAAACATGGGTCTATAAAAGCTTTCACTGAAATATTCCTTTCAAGTATTTTCAACATGTAAAACTACTGTTCCTTGTCAACAGCTTTTATAGCAAGACATGAGAAGATCCATACATCCAGGGAACAGGCTCTCAGACAAGACCTTCTCCGGCAGCTCTTTTACATCATCTGAAGAGGATCCTGTAGCCATAAATTCTAGAGCTGCACAAAAATCTTTGCATAAGGATAAAAAGAAAGCCTTTTAAATTTCCCACATGTGCATGAACACGGAAGATGAGATTTATATTTGTAGGTGAAAACTCTATCACAGTTCCAAGGACATAAATAATCTGTGTGTACAAAGACATTAGCTATAAAAGTTCCGTTTTAAATTTAATATTTTGAAATTATAAGGGACTGTCATCGCTCAAGTTTTCCACTTAAAAATTAAAAAAAGAATTAACTAAGAAAAGATTAAATAAATAGATAAGGATTATAAATATCCAATGACACTCAGAATTTAGGACCGGGGAAATATTTTTAATGCCATTTCCTACCATTAAAAACTAGAAGAAAAAAATGAAGGTCATGTGATCCAACAAGATTATCTTTTTGTTCTGACATCTGGGAAACTGAATGTTGTGTCCAAAGGCAATATGTTCATCATCTAGTATTTGATTTTTGGGTTGTCCTAATTGTGTTTACATCTCTGTTCCATTTGTCTATTCTTCTCCTTTACTTAAAGTACTACAGAAACACCTTTACTTAAAGTATTTCAGAGTCCACGACTGGCAACTCACAATCAAGCTACTGAAAGTGCAGAGCTGATATCTAAGCCGGAGTGTCTTCTTATGTTTTGCACAATAGGTACCTCCTCATTGCACCCTAATCCTAGCCCCACCCACAAGATCTAAGGACTTGCAGCCACAGCTGATGACCCACAAGGGCTACCCTTTCCTACACCTACAATTTGACTCCTACTATTCCAGCATCCCACTTAATTCTCTAAATCAAACTCCCCATTCTCAATCAAATGCTAATTATAAAGACTTTTAGGTGAAACCTGTATCTATTTTTGAAGGCAATCTCTCTATATTTCCTACATCAAAAGTGGGGCAGAATAGTAAGGAAACAGTAAAGAAGAGAGTCTATCAAGATTCTCCCATTCAGCAATATCTGGGATGATACAAAATTATAAAGTTATGGGAAAAGAATCAGTAATCAAAATTGCTCTAGGAATTACACTGAGGTTAAAAAAAGGCAATGATATTTTACGCTAATCCACTATATCAGAACTAGTAAAATTTTATACTCCTAATGAAGTAATCTTCATGCTAAATATTACTCAATATTAAAATCCTAAGAAAGAAACTTCAAGTTAAAAAATACCAAAAAGGCCAACTAGGATATTTTAACCACATTTACAATATTAATCAGAGTGCCTACAGTTTTCATTGACTCGTTTTGATAAGCCAAAAAGGTATCTCACTTTTTTCTTTTAAAACTGCATATTCCCAGAAGCAAAACAATCAACATAACTATAAAAAGCCTTCACCCATCCATAACTTACATGTCACAAATAAGATCACAAGAAGCTTTCAATTAACTTTATCCATCTATGATCTTAACTAGGTATAAATACGAGGTTTGGGCATTTATTACATTCCTGAGCCCAGTATACAGAAGTCAAAATTCTGGAAACTACCATGATTTGGAGGAAAAAAAAAAGACAACAACTCAGTTTTGAGACACAACTCTGCAGTATATATATAAATACTGCTCTCTGGATCCTCTGTTCCCTTCATATTTTTGATATCTTTATCCAAGCCGTCAACATGTTTTCTATCCCTCTTCATTCCTTTGGCCATTCTTCCATAACCTCTCCTATCCTCCCTAGACACCAATATTCCCCAAGCTCACAATTTTTCTTTCTAGCCTTTATGTTCTTCAACAAACTGCCAGTGCTCTTCCACAGACCGAAGCTCCCTAACTAAAGATGGTTATTGATGTACAGTACCAGTGTTTTAGTGCGGCAGCAGAATCAATAAACGAGAAAATACTGCTTTGTCAGGTTTCAACAAAGCATTCTGGGAAACTTTACTGCTTTGGGTGGTTACAGAAACTCTTAATACAGAGAGCGAGAGCTGGGCTCCCTTTTGTGGTGAGAAATGATGTTCTTCTACCCTCTAGTGACTATAAAGGAATAAAGCAAAAGTTGGAGGAATTTTAAAGACAGTGTTGCACTATTATTTATCATCTCTTAAGTTTATTTTTAAAAAGAACAAGAGTGTAAGGAACCAGGCAAACTGGTAGGATAACAAATCACTTTATCATACTTATTCTAAAATGTTCAAAATGCAAAACATTTTAGTAAATGCGTGTCAGAACTTAGGTTCCTTTGGATTTTTTAAAAATACAATGGATTATAATTGCTCTCCCTCTCACATACACACACATATACATCACAGAATCTCTGACCTGGAGGTGCCACCAGTTTCAAATTCCTTACTTTACAGAGAAGTAGGCAACTGAGGTACATTAGGTTATAATTTAGAGATGTCACATGTGTATTCAGATATGTGAGTATATACATGTATACAGAGAGACTGTGTAGCTTCTTCCTGCCACCTGCAAATCACCCTACCACCATTCAGAAACTGAACTGAACAAACAACTTGAAATATTGCATCATTTAATAAGAATTTTTTATTGATTATTAATCTTTTAAAAAGTAATAGAGGTGCTAAATTAAGCTATAAATACATTTTGGGTTTTGCTTATTTCTAAAATAACTTTTACACTTAGTCACCTAAGTTAAATTTTGCTAATTTGGTAACAATTAGTTATTAAATAATGCATTCCTACCTTGATACACTTATACTTTTTCTAAATTAAATATTTATAAATTTTGCTTATAAAGATACTAGGAATGTAAAAACAAACAAAAGTATTATATGAAAAAAAAACTTTAAAAGAAATTCTTACCAAAAAGTGACTTTTTCCAAAAAATATGGAGACTTATAAAATATAGCATATATTCAGTCCTTTCAATCAATTATTACATTGCCCCTATAACATCAAAGCTGGTGTCAAGCTAATGGTAAATAACTTCCTAAAGGACTAAAATGAACCATGCTACATTATAAATAATTCAAGCTTAATGAAGTGTAAACTTCTAACATGGCCAATACATATAAAATGTCATCACTCCAGACAGTGTAAGTTCAAACATCTGGATATGCCTTTATTTAATAAAATGTTAAAGGAACATTGTTCCTTTCTTATTCATTTTGGCAGTAAAAGGCAGAGAATGTGGTTACAAGTAAAGGATGGATAATATCAATTACATATACGTCTGTATCTGTCACAAGCATAAAGTTTTAGTCAAATAAACTAAACAAAAAAACAAGCGTACTTACCTTGCTGGCACTCAGGCACTTCCGATTTGACCATCGCTATGGATCATGTCCATTGAACATTGAACATGGCAAAATGAAAGAGAAACAGAATGGATAACAATGTAACCATATTATATTATATGGTGCATATTACGTGCACATGAGTGATAACCAAATTTGGAAGGTACCATGAAAGTGCATTTGAGTAAACAGTAACAAAGAAAAATCACCACGTTTATGTTGTTGTGTTACATAATTTTCTCAAAGCATTTTGTATGCAAAGGCAATGACAGATGAATACTCTTCAATCTCTAGAAGTACTTTTGTTCCTTATTTTTTTAAGAACTTAATCTTTATTTATTTGTTGTTATTTATTTGTCTTTTTTATGTGGTGCTGAGGATGGAACCCAGGGCTTCACTTGTTCTAGGCAAGTGAAACCCAAAACCTGTCCACATTTGTTCTTTAAGTTATCTTAAGACAGTATAACTTTATCTCTTAAAAAATTTCTCCTGTTTGAAATTTACAAATTTTACTACCAATGTTAATTCATGATTAGGGGTCCAAGGTTTTGATAACAGAAAACACAATTTTGTTCACTTTCATAGCTCATTCAATATGACACAACATTCAATATGACAGAAAACATCCTAAATCATTATTGTTCAATTAATAAAAATGAGTCAATATAACTGTGTAGGAGGGTAGAAAAATTTTCTTAATAGCAAAAAACTTCACCCCTGTTACCTTCTGATCTCTAACTTGTCATTTGAAAGCTGCTAAATTTCATCTACAATTAAAATTCTCTCTCAGCAAAATCCTCTCATCACTTCTGTGACCATCCAGTACTTCAAAGCTCTACTCTGGCTGGTTAACCAGCTAACTGGATATTAAAACTTGGATGAATTTGGGAGATTACAACTCAATTATGTATCTAATCGAGCAGACCCCATTTACTGATATGCTTAAGAAAAAAAATACCTTTAGTTAAATGACCTATCCACTTGGCCAATAATGTCTTCCCAATAAATGAGAATTTAAAAAAATATATTATTTAAGAGAAACCCATTTACCCTCCATTGACCAGCAACTAGAACACAATGGTACAGAACTGACTTGAAAATATTCTTTGTGAATAAGGCTTTCCTTGGTGAAACAGGATTCAACATTTAGCACACGACATGGGGTTATGATAATACAATCAGGGTACTAAAATCAGGTTTCCTGGTATTTTCTCAACATGACAATGAATATTTTCACCCAATTCAAGCACCAAAATTAATTACCATCTTATAGGTACACAGGGCTCTTTAGCCCTTTGATGGATAATATTTCATTTGATTTTTATAATGATTATAAAAGACAAAATAGATCAGGATAAAAAGGGAAGTGACTGGTACTATTTGCTGACTTACTGCTGTGCTATGAAATACCACATATTGAATGTCTCTACAGCATGGCAAGCACCCTATTTGGTAACCTCAATCATCATGACCATATGAAAGATACTCTTCTTATCCGTATTTCATACATAAGGAAACTGTAGCTCAGAAAGGTTAAATAATTCTGAGAATTTTACCAGAGCATTGGTGGTACTGGAGTTTAAACATGGGCAGTCAGATGACAGAGTCCATTATTTTAATTACAATCCTATTTTTTCAAAGGAAAAGAAAAAGCATATTTGTCTGTCTTCCAGTCTCTTCCAGCCAGAGCCTTACCTTCTGACTGTACCATGCTCACATATATTTAAATCCCTAGACACAATAGTAAATTTAAAAATATTGCATAGATGAAGGTTTTTGCCAGTGTGGTTCTAAAGCAACAAAAAACCAACTCATGGTGTCGTAAAGAAAAAACAGGTACAAGACTAGGAATTTAAACTGAAATTTCTCCAACAAAGTTTAATTTAAAATAATATTTAAGGACTGCAGGTTGTAGCTCTGTGGTAGAGAGCTTTCCAAGCATGCAAGAGGCTCTGGATTCCATCACCAGCACCGAAAGAAAGGGGGAAAAAAAAAGAAAATTTATAAATTACTTTGATCAAATAATCTAGTGCCCTCCAGTCCCAAGTGGTAGTCATGCCCACTTAAAAAACTCCATATAAGATTTCCTTTAAATATAAACTTAAACTCAATGAAAACAACAAACATTTTCTTTTGTCTATTATACCCAAAGAGCCCATGACATGCACTGTAAGTTGAATAACCACATATGGCCTCCAATAAATTATGCTTCAATTAACTGTTCCTTGATAATATTTTGATCAAGTATACAAAAATAAACCCAGTCAAAATAAATGCAAACAGGCAAGGTTTTCTCTGTTATAATATATCTATAAGAATATACAAAATAAATATATTGTACATCAACCCTTGCCAGGAAAAAAGAACAAGAATGGAAACAAGTGAGCAGAAAGTCTGAAAAATTCTTCAACACAAGGGATAGGGAAGGCCAAGTAAAAGGAGAGCCAACTATTGTGATATTCTTTGAGATGTTTCAGCAAAACAAATCTATACTGCATCTAATATTAATTGGCCTGCAATTTGAAATAAACTGAAACTGTCATGTCACTAAAATTCTAAATTTTAGCAATATTTATAAGTGTATTTTAAGAGTCAACATGACTGTTAAATATAATCAAATATACTATAGAAAAAATCACAAAAATAGTCAATACATAACTATTTTTATTGGGAAATCATCTAATTTTCAAAATACCTCTGAAGTATGTTAAAATTTTTTTAACAGATATATGTTAACAAATATACAACCATGTGGCAAATTATGGTATTTTATTACATGGTATTTTATTCTAACCTAGTATTTTATTACATGGTATTTTATTCTAACCTAGTATCCAACTCAAGCAACCTAACACCTGCAGTACCATTGACATAGAAGAAGACTGAGAGGAAGTTAGAGAACAACACTCCATCACTACGTGAGTAAAGAAAAAGTTTATTTTTAGCATTAATAACACATTTTAACATCAAAATATCAACTTTATTGATATCCTAAATGTGAATAGTGCCACATTTTTAAAAAGCAATTAATAGAGTTTTCTTCTGTTGCTGTCAAGTAAATTCTCACAAATAAGGAATTTAAATTTAAAGATCAAGAGTTCAGTTGACCCTCTGGCAATTAAAAGTTTAGTGTTCTAAAGCTGTCTTTATGAGTTTCCTAGAAAATCATTCATGATATTTTTAATTAAATAACTTACTTAAAAATTACTAGTTATGCCAAAACAAAAAGTTCTCTCCTTAAGCAACCCACTGCCTCAATTTAAGAAACATTTTTAAAGGCATTATTATTAATAAGCTTCAGATTTTTACAGTGGATTCTGCACATGTGAAATTGATATACATCTTACTCTTTTTCAAATAGGTATTTAGCTGGCTTTAATAATATCTTTCAAATAAATTATCCCAAACTCATTTTGTCCTATTTTAATTCCTGGAATTATCATGCATAATCCCTAAAAATAAAAGGACATTATGATTCTTATAAACAAATGTGCTCAAAGAAGAGTCTCAATTGATTCTATCTTGTGAAGTCTAATGTTTTGTTGATGTTATAGGCATCTTCAGTGGGTAGAACATTAATTAGAAATTTCAATGTAATAGACCAGAGAATATTAAAATTTGCATCTTTCTCAAAGCAGTACCAATAGAGCACTTAGTAGCTAAAGTTTATTAAAAAAAAGAGGAATGATGCAAATGTATACTCAATCACCTTAATAAAATGCAATCAATACTTAAATCCTGAGAACTGCTTTTCATGACAGAAAAATATCTCAGTTATCTGGGACCTAAAACATTACTACTAAATAATTGAAAGCATATTTTGTATGATAGTTATGAACATACCATATGTATCATGTAAGTTTTAATAACACTAATGCTAACCATATCCATAACTAAAATAGAGATTAATTTCTAAGTAGATTTTCTTTTCAGTATTTCAAAAGAGAAGATGTATATAACCACAGATAGGCACTTTAACTCTATGAAAATGTTTCCACTCCAAAATCATAGTAAAAATGTCAGTTATCTGCAGCCCAGCAACCAAAGGACAATCACAATGACAAGTTTAAAAAGCACAAAAGGGTCACACTTACGTGTCTCTTGAAATCACCCTGTTTTACTACTAGGCTCAAATTCAACACAATCACTCCCATGTCATCTTCTAAACTGTTTGGATCTTCCAATTTTAAAATATGCTCAGTTGTTCTACGAGCCAAAAAAGAGAAATAAATGTAGCACTTATTAACAGTAGCACTTACTGTTGTAGTTCATCAGGAGTTTAAAGTAAAAGTTTCCTTCTCCTGGAAAACTATTAGACACAATGCTAAAAAGGCCCTAAATTTAGTGAACGTAAACCAACAGGAAAAACTATTTGGAATTGTCTAATTCAACAGTTGGTTAACTTATCTCCCTCTCCTAACACCCAAATAAAATATACATGTTTGTTTTAAATTAGGTTAATGACCCTGAATATTAATGAATGAATGAGCAAAACCCCATATACATTTTAGAATACATAATATATGACTTAGTGCCTGATTAACATTTGACATCTAGAAAGCAAGTCTCAGAAAATATGTTGAGAGTTATAACACTTTAAAGCACTCTTCCTGTCATTCATATTATTTTGTTATTTGATCTAAAGAAGTACCATTTAACATCATCTTGAGTTCCTTCTAAAATTGCAGTAATGACAATTAAGATGTAAAACTACAATACCTGTTAAGTTCAAGATCACTGAGAATGATAAATGCAGAACCCATGAAATCAGATGTGGTTAAATCTCGATCATACACCTACAAAAGGCAGAGGCCAGTTAATGCACGTGAAAATTGTAATAAACCAATCAAGTTTATTAAATGATTAACAAATGCAATAGGCTAGAAATTTTGAAATCCACCTTTCAGATCTTAAAATAATCCACCCAGTATAGGTAAAGAAAAATTTAGCCAAGCCTATTCAGAGAACAAAATTATCCAGTATTGCCCATTTTGCCTACACAGGGACCAAACAACAGTAGAAAAGACTTTCAAGTCGTATTCATATGAATTAAAATGCTACGCACAATGTACCGCTCTCTTTAGTTTAAATGGCCTCTCATTAAAATTTAGTATTTTCCATGGTGAGTAGATCTGCCAATTAAATAAGAAATTTGCTAAATATTCTATAGCAATCCCATTCTGCACTCAACTCATGCAGTGTTAACCCAGATGTTAGAGCAATTGATGCTTGCACCCAGTAGCTTGAAACTCTATTAAGTATAAAGTTAGTCCTAATGAGAAAGGCTTTAGTACCTGTCGCCGTTGCACTACCAGTAATAATTCTTCCACATTCAGTAAATTTGAATACAATCAATGGAGATATTATTTTCACTCTGATTTGCTATAGAGCCTCTCTCATTGATTTGAGAGAAACATAAAGTTTCTGCTAATGGTATAAAGAATTCATTCTCTATCATTAATACCCAGCCTTGAAGATTAATAAGGGCAAGTTAACTTTTAAGAAGTCATGGAAAAACTACTGAGAAATATTTCTGCTAGAGGAGGAGATTTGAAAAGCATCTATGATTACCTTCACCCGCAGCTTTTGATCAAGGCTTTGTATTGGCAACACAACTATCTCATCCCAAATTGGGTTTAAGTTCTTATATATGACCTTGCTTTTGTACAGCGTCTTCCCATTCAGCTTAAATTTCACATATGGGTCACTTGTGCCTTTAAAAGAGAAAGAACAAGACAGAAGTTTTTAATATCCAGGTTTAAATCTAGAATCTCTATTAAAGTAAAGATGCTTCCCACAGTCCCCAGGCTCAAAGCAGTCTACAGAGCAACACCCAGAACAAACATCTCCTTACATAGAGATAGAAGGCCCCAGAAAAAAATAAAAAAATAAAAAAAATGGGGGAGTGAATGACTAATTCCCCTTTGCCTTTACAGTCAGAATACCAATGGGTTCCCTGAGCTTTTTCTGTTTGGTTTCATTGTGGATTCATCATTCCTCCCCTCCCTACCCACAAAAATTCCAGAAATCAACATCAGTGTCAGGAGTCATGGGGAGAAGCCCACCCCTCCTAGGGATAGCAGAGAGTCACTGAAAAGGGAAAAAAAAAATGTTTCAAATATTTAGCCAGATGGCTGCTTCGACAGAACCCCATACTTTGAAATATAATCATAATAAATCAATCTCCAGAACCAGTGGCTCAAAAGATGGGGCGATGGGACTCAGACTGGATGTGGGGACGTAGAGATTAAAACAACAGAGTTGCCATTCTCTGTGCATCCAGGCACCTGCACGACAGCAGAGAGCATTGTTTCCCCCCTGCCAGGGGAACTCCAGTCAGCCAGGCCCTCAGCTGGCCTCAGCCCTGACACCGCTGACCTGCTGGGTTCTTCCCAGGGGCTGTGAAATGGACACCAAAAGGGAAGAATAATGTCCCTCCAGTTACTGCGCTCAAAGCAAAATGAAGGGCAATGGCAGATCCTCTTCCATAGTTTTCAGATCAATTGAGAGGAAAGAAAAAAAAAAAACAGGCTTTAGACATAACATGTGAATTATGTGCTGTGTCCATGTGTTATATGCATAGGCACCATCGTACAGTGCCTGGGATATGCTAGTTCATTAATACCTGAGGAAAAGCAAAAAAAAAAAAAAAGGCACAAATGAATGAAAAATCAATGAGGGGATAGAGATGAAGATCATCTGAAAATACTATAAAGAAGAAATTCAAATTTGAGGCATTGTAGTTTATTCTGAAGCACAGCACTATGAACAGATATATGAATACCAACAATCTACCCCAAGTGGCTTGGACAGAGAAGATAGGTCCCCAGAAATATTTACTGAAATGAATTTCTAATATCAAAGTGAAGCAAAAATTATGTAAGAATAAAAATTATCGATTAGGTCACTCTGGCCCAAGCATTTATAGAATTTTTTTAAAAACTTTTTAAAGTTGTCGATAGACCTTTATTTTATTTACTTATATGCAGTACTGAGAATCTGACCCAGTGCCTCACAAATGCTTAAGCAAGTGCACTACCACTGAGCCCCAGCCCCAGCCTTGTTAATACCCATCATTAATTAATTGAATTATTTTTCAGGTCCTTTTGTGTTTTTATTTAGCCCCATATTAAAAATTACTTTAAAAAAATGTTTCCCAACGATTTTAGCTGAAAGTAACATCACTATAGAGGAAGAGAGGTGGGGAAAGGAGATGTCCTGGGAACAATTGCTCGAATTATGTTTTATATATATGTACAGATGTGGCCTAACAAATCCCACTACTTAAGTACAATCATAATGCACCAATGAAAGAAAGTTTTAATAGGTATACCAAGGTACAATTTGAAAAGTCAGCCTTCCAGCATAACAAGGCTACTACTAACTTTTTTTTTTTTTCCTTTTATTATGCTGGGGATGGAACCCAGGGCCTCTCAGATGCCAAGTAAATGCTCTACCACTGAGTGATTTCCCCAGCCTCCAGGATACTAACAAAAGAAATTAAGCTATAGATACATGTATATATTCAACTCTCACATTTTAAGTTTGGCAACACAGAATATGGGTAGAAGCCCAGTTCCTCTGATTTGAAACTTGGGCACACACACAACATGTTGAGCAGCAGCTCTTAGAGGGATAGTGAAAATAAATGCATTCACAGTCATTCAGTGGAATTCTCAGTAGCGAGTGAGCAACCCGCCCACCCGCCTCCCTTTAACAGTCCAAGAGAAATCCTCTGGCTAGCCAGACTTTAACAATCATTCTGATATATATATATAAAAAAAAAAGTGGTGGAAAACTATAATAAAAAGAGGCCTTTAATTAAATGAAATTGCCACTCTGGGATCAGGCCTTCATGCTTGTCAGCGTACTCTCAAAATAAACATCTCAAAACTCGGCCTCCGTGGTGTCACTTTCTCACAGGCAAGGCATACTGGGTAATCCCCAGGCATCTTGACAGCTACATAATGTTCAAACTGTTTCACGGGTGAATGGCGGCAGTTGCGTGAAAGAAAATATTAATGTCTGGAATTAATAGAAAAAAGGACCTGGGTTTACAAAGCCAAACAAGGAAGAGGGTGTCAAGTTAGTGCAGCGTTAATTGTTAGGGAAAATTTGAGAAAGGAAGGGAGCGCATGGTGATTTTCTCTCTTGGAGCCTAAGTGCCTCACTGTCAGGGAAGTGACATCTCAACTAGGCAGGTTCTGAAAAGAGGGTCGGCTGCTCAGGAATGCAACTCCCAGATTATACAAATGATGAGATGACACCTGAATGGGTGGACTTTAACCTTGTTTGCTGGGAGCTTCCTACACAATGAGGCTCTTGTGGTAGTTGGTATTGTGGGTGGAGAAGGATGGGAGTTAGCCCAGAGACAGGGTCTCCATGTAGGCGCTGCTCCCAATTCTGCCACATGAGCCTGATTGAGTCTCAAAAACTCAGAATATCAAGATGTCCAGAATCCATGGCCTGATGAGTGTCCTTCTCTTTTATAAAAACACTGGCTGCTGAGCAGAGTGGTACACACCTATAACCTCAGGGAAGGAGAGGCAGGAGGATGGTGAGTTTGAGGCCAATCTCAGCAATTTAGAAACCCCCTAGTCTCAAAATAAAATTAAAAAGGGCTGAGGATGTGGTTCAGTGCTTAAGCGCCCCTGGGTTTAATCCTTGGTACCAAAAACAAAAACAAAACAAAACAAAAAAAATCACTTTGGCTTCCATATCTATCAGTTCTGCATCTGTAGAGTCAATCAATCGTGAATGAAAAATATTTGAAAATAAAATGCATAAACTGCATCTGTACTGAACAAGTGAAAACTTTCTTTCCTTGTCATTATTCCCTAAACAATGCAGCATAACACCTCTTGACATAGCATTTATGATAGTTATTATAAGTAATCCAGAGATTATTTAAAGTACATGGGAGGATGCATATGTAAGTTATATACAAATATGATGACATTTTATATGAAAGATTTGAATTCCATGGATTCTGTTACCTGCCAGGGTCCTGGAACCAATTCCCTGTAGATGTCTAGTGATGAATGTAGATACTGAGAGAAATGATGGCTAGTCATTGGTCCTCCAAAAATGCTGCACCTATTCCTGCTCCTGACACCAGGCAAGACAGTTCTTTTCTGTGTTCAGGATACTGACATTACTACCAATGGCCATATTTTGCTTGGCACTGAGCCTGTCAGGAAGCTGACATCACATCTGAGCTTGGTTCTGTGCTAGGCATTCTGGGAGGTTTCTGAGGTACAACACTCCCACATCCTGCTGCTCTGTTCCTGATAGCAGCAGACACCCCGTAACAGAATACCAAGTCACAGAGCGACTGTCCAGGTAGAACTGAACAAGGTAGGGGTTATGCTAGTTCATGTGCAGGAAACATGATTTTCAGCTCAGATATCAGTGGAGACTGAACTAAAGGATATGAGAGTTAAAATGAATGGGTGTAAACTTGCTCGGAAGGACTGAGGTCACTCCAGTAGGAGGTACTGGCACTGAGGAGGAGGTAGGGAGGGGACCCAAAATGAATGGAGATGTTTGGTACCAAGCAAGCAGTCCATTGGATCCAGAAGTTAAGGTAGAAAAATATAATGAGAAATAAAGTTTAACAGGAAGGTTCACATCAGAGGCCCAAGGGCACTAAAAAAATAATAAAGAAGATTATCTGTTATTCAGCAAGAATTACAGGTGTTTTATTTCCTGTACTACTTTTCTATTTTTAAAAAATAAAAGTAATATGTGCACAAAACCCTGAAAGGTATGAGATGAAAATTCAGTACCCTATTACTCTTATCTGATTCTGTTTGTTTGATGTGCTCACCATAAACAGTTTTATGGGAATTTTAGGGAGGGGAAAAAAAAACACAAGAATTTGTGTTTTCACCGTAATGTACCTTGGAGTTCTTTTCATATTAGCAATTTATGTTGCTGGGATTTATGTTGTTGTTGCTGTTGTTGTTTTTTTCAATAACTTAGCATTTGGTTTTATCAATTTATTTAACTAATCACTAAAAAATGGATATTTACATCACTTCCTCTTTTTTTTACTGATACAAGCAATATTGCAGTCATCATTCTTGCATAACTATAAGTTCAAAGGTGATTATATTAAAAAGAAAGATTTAATACTGGAACTGTTGGACAAATGAAAATGTGCCATTTTGTTTCTGACACATATTATCAAATTGTTTTCTAACGTTTAGCAAATTTATATTCCCACCAGTACTATATATATTTTTTTATTTGTTTCTTATCTTGCTTACCAACTTTGGATATTATAGGTTTTTATTTCCAACCAATGGCACATGAAAAACTTGCTATCTCCATATTCCTCTATCTTTAACATTTTCAGGATCTTTCATATTTCATATTTCATATTTTAGTTAACTGTATTCGTATTTCTCCATCAGTGAAATTCTTGTTCTTATCTTTTGGCAATTTTTCAATGGGCTCATGGTTTGTCTTTGGCTTACAGGTTTGGAGGATCCCTTCACCATGGAAATCAGTTATTGAATATAAATCTTGTCAAACTTTATTTTAACTTACTATTGGCAAGGTTAAGTTCATTTTTATTTAGTCAAATATACCATTTTTAAAAAACTTGTGGCTTTGTTATTTAACATCCTGCTTAGAAGCAATTTTCCCACTACAAGATTTCAAATTAATTCATCCCTGTTACTTTCCATTTGTTCTGGTGTTGTTGATGTTGTTGTTGTTGCTGCTGCTGCTGCTGCTGCTGCTGCTGTTCTTGTTGTTTTTAACACTTAGGCTTTTGTTCCATCTAAAATTATTTTAGTATGAACAGCAACAGCGAAGGAAATTCAGGTTCACTCATGAGTAGGAGAGTAAAATGATCAGAGCCAAGCATTAGAAATATAAATCTGGCAGCAGCTCATAATTTAGAATGAAGAAGAAAGACGATAAAACAAAGAAACCTAGCAGCTGAGATACACAGTAGATTGTTGAAGACTGAGGAGGACACTGGACCTAGACCACAAGAGGTGGCCATCCAGGGTTTCACCAAGTGCCATCCAAACAACCTCATCTGCAGAGATGCTCTGCAGACTGAAAGAGGTATACCATCATAGCCATTAGCAAAAGCTGCCTGATATTTTCTTGCTTGGAACTTATACAATGTATAATAAATTTTTTTTAAAAAATGAAACTCCGCTAAGAAATCCAGTAAGACAAACAAGCAGCTTAAAACTTTTTCACTCTCTATATCAGAATATATTGTTGAAACAGAGAATGTTACATGGAGAATTGATGAATGTAATGTTAAACTCACCAAATCATAGTTTCTGGAAGAGAAGATATGAATGGTGGATCATAAACAGGATGAATGAATGAATACCCTCTGAGGTTAGATGGACATGGTAGGTGCAAATCCCCAGCCTTCCTTCCAGGAACTGTGTAACTGCGGACCATTGACTAGATTTCCTTGTACTACACTGTCTTCACCTATAAGATGGAAATCTGCGAATCTCAAAGGGTTATCTCAAGAGCTTAACAGATTTATACACTTCAATGACGGCAGGCTCCAGCCATTTGCTTAGAATGCTTTTTAGTAAGGGCTACTATTTCTAGTATCACTACTCAATTAAGTTAAAAAGGAAGAGAGTGCATAACCATTTAAGTAGTACTAATATTCACTTGCTTTATTTTAATGTCCAGAATAACACCCACTGCTAGTTTTCTCTATAATGTTCCATTATTGCCATCTCTAAAGGCATGAAATTTATATCACTTTCCTTTCCATAAGTTGGATAGAACATTTTTTATCTTATACATTTCTCACAGGCATTCAGGTGATTTGAAATTTTTTGTCAAACAATTTTAACTCCCCTATAAGGAAATAGCTGTATTGAAACTAAAAATTTCTAAGTCCTCATGAACACTGGCTACTTCCCTACCTGAAGTCCTGGGGTTACTCACTGAGAATTTCAGAGCAAAGTGGAGATAAAACCCGGTGAAAAAAACTGGGCTGCTTCATTAAGATACAGGGCAATGCAGGTCTGCCATCAGGAGGGAGTCACTAGGAACCAGAGAACTTGGGCATTTTATTCTCCTTCTGGCTTTATCATCCTTAGAGTTTTTATTACATTATGGGTGCAATGAAAAATTGGCCAGTATCAATAAAAGAAGTCATAAACAGAATGCCACATTGAATAGCCCAGGAAAACCACTGTGATATGCAAATAAAATACAAATAATACACCTCGAATTACAAGCAACTTCTCTTTGTGGTTTCTGATATAATAACTCATGGCTATTATGTCAAAAGCAAAATCAAGATGTGGTTAAAGAAAAAAGAACTAAGGAAGAATGAAAATTCCTACCACCTAAGAAAAGCTTAGTGCTGATGTTTATTTACATTTTACACACTTATACACACACACACACACACATGCACTCTTTTCACAAAAACAAATTGGTCTTCAGACAGTTTTATTTGTCTGCTTTTTTCAGTCAATAATATCAGTTTTTTTCCAAGCCCATAAATATATTTCCATGACTCAGTTTAAATATCTGCACATATATATATATATGAAAACTCACTATATAATGTAATTTCTAAACACTAGCATTTATAATTTAAACTAAAAATCCATTATTTTAAATAGAAAAGCATTATTTGTAAATAAACTACTTCTTGGCCATCAGCAAAGCTCATGTGCCAAGTGATAAAATTTAGAACTTGCAATTTCTCTGAAATAAAAGCACACTTTAGCTAGTTTAATTGCATGTATCTCTTAAAGGAGTCAATTGTTCATTAAAAAAAAATCACCATTTTAAATATGAAGTTCACATTTGGCAACATCTGGTAAATTTTTTCAATAGAGTTTAAAATTTCAGATTAAAGTAAATCAACAATTATTCACTAAGTCTTTACGGAAAATATGAATTCATCGCATAAACAGTATATGTAAATATAAATAGTGTAAACCTGACTTTGTCTTATCTTCTAGGGCTAGAGTAACAAGGGATGGTTCATTCTATTTATATGAACACATTCAGAATGTTCTGAATATACACACCTGTTTAGGATCCTTCCTCCTTGCCAGAAAAAAACCGAGCTGCTTTTACATGGGAGCCCTAAGTTCTTGCTTTCCTTGAAGTTAGCTAAATGACAGAGCCAGACTTGACTTTGAGAGAAGGGAAACGAAGGCAGTGCTGATTTTTGCACAGGGGCTGCTGCCCTCTCTCTGGCAGTTAGGCTAAGATATCCTGATGGAGTAATGTCTTCCTGCTGTATTCTTTTCTGACCTCTTCAGAAACGATAATGGACATTATGAAAACACAGAGGTCATTTTCCCTTAATTATATAAGGAGATTTTCCTATGGAGAGTAAAATCTATACTGCTTAAGTTATTGGCAGATTCCTAGCCTAACCCAAGTCCCAGCTAAATTATATCCCCTCTATATATGATATATCAAAGTGCATACATGCATTCTACTGTCAAGTATAACTAATTAAAACAAATTTAAAAATTAATAATAAAAAGAAGTCCCAGCTAGTTTTTTGTTTTGTTTTGTTTCGTTTTTCATTCAGGTTAAATGAGGGCACACACACGTTCCCAGCTAGGCCCTGTCCCATCCTTCCATAGATGGCAGCTTGATGCGTCTAGGAGTTGATTTTAATTACCAATTTCAGGATTGTTTCTTCCCCAACCTTGTACTGGACTCACCCTCTTTGCTTTGCTACTTAACACACCCCAATCGAACTATTTTGAAACTGTCTCCCAACTATGTTTGACTTCTCCCCTCTAAGAGGACTCTCAATGCAAAAAAATATCTCAGTGGTACCTTGAGCCAGAATTGTCCCTGGGGGAATCTTGAGATGCTGTAGCTCCAGGCAATTTTGAAAAAATCCACTTTACTGACAGATTTTTCCAAAGACCAACTTACAGTGGAATCAATGATCTGAAATTTTCAATTTTATCAAAACTTGCTTTGACAAGTTTACAAAAGTTTATGGAAACATATACGGAAGAAAAAGCAGATTATAAGGAAGCCCTGGGGAATTAGGCACTGAGGTTCTCCTAGGGCTTCTGGATTATCTACCTGCACCATGGCTTCCCCAAAACTTCCTCAGAACTCCCCATCACCACTGCAGACTCCCTCACCCCTTTCTGTAAGTCCCATCCCCACCCAACTTCCCTTAGTACCTTCTGTTTTTCTTTCCTTAGGCTTCTCTTTTTGGGGCTCTGCAGTCTAGGCTAGCATGTGCTCTGTTTCTTCTTCTTCTTTTTTTTGGCATAAAAAATTAAATCTTGTTGAATTGCTACTTTTGTTATGTATTCATAAAGCATCAATGATGTGAGCCAGAACTCCGTGAAAGGTATTTTTAAAAGTCCCCACCCAAAATTAAAATGTACAAGTACAATTTGTATAACTTCTTTTACAGATGAAAGAAACATGTCAATATACGGATAAATTCAGTAATTTTAGTAAATCCTCTATTTGTTGAGTATATGAAGGAACAAACTAGCTTCTGATGATCATTGAAATAGTCATTGAAATACTGGGCTTGGGCCCCATTCTTGGCCAGATGACCAGAGCACTGTGAGATGGGAAGCTTAGGTATCTCACACACACTATCCCCGTAACATCAAAACAGGAGGAAGCACAGCAACCTAGAGAAAAGTGAGAGAAGAGGAAGTGGATGGAATGCATCAGTAAAAAGTAGCTAGAAAGAGCTAGGGAGAAATAAGAAATATAAGAGGAGCAAACCAGATAACCAGGGAATCTGTGTTCCAGAAATCCATGTTGCCATAGGACACATAATTATTGATATATTAATGTTTTCCTTTCTATTAAAATACACTAAAACATCCCCTGCACAAGCTATTCTTTAAGCATAGAACTAAAAAAAGAAAAAAGGGCATAAGCCCACATGGAAAAGATGGAACAGGATTGAAGTTTGGTAAGAACACTGACAATGGGTGTCATCTCACTTCATCCCACAAAACTCATAGAGACACGCAAGATTTACACTGCTGCTTTAAAGAGGAGAAATTCATCCTTATAAAAGGAAATCCCGCCATTCACGACAAAAGGGATGAAACTGAAAAGCATTATGCTGAATGAAATAAGCCAGGCTCAGAAAGAAATACGGCATGATCTCTCCTATTCGTGGAATCTATTTCTTAGAATGTTGAATGCACCAGAGAATAGAACAGTGGTTCCAAGGAGTGGTAAAAGGAGCAAACAGGGAGAGGTAGACAAAAGAGATACAAAGTTATAGTTAGATAGGAAGAAAAAGGCTGGAGAGTTAATACATAGCACAGGGATTATAATTAATTGTGTTGTCTTGTACTCTAGAAATGTGATAAATTTTAGGTGATCTCTCTACCCAAACACAAAAAAGATAACTATATAACAGATATGAAAATTGGCTTGATTTTTAGTAATCATTTCACTAGATGTGTGTATGTATGTGCATATATGTAGATAGATAGCAAATATCCAGTTGTACCTTAAATATATATATATAACTTAGGCTGGGATTGTGACTCAGCAGTAGAGTGCTCACCTAGCACAGATGGGACCCAGGTTCGATTCTTAGCACCACATAAAAAATAAAGGCTTTGTGTTGTGTCCATCTACAAAAGAGATATATTCTTTCTCTCTCTCTCTCTTCCCCTCCCTTAAAATGTATGCATGTGTGTGTGTGTATGTGTGTGTGTGTGTGTGTGTGTGTGTGTGTGTATCAAAACATTTTTAAAAGAATGAGGGAAGTAGAACATCCCACCTAACCATTATTTAGCAGGGTGTGAATATGTGCTGAGGCTGAAATCACAACTAAGCTTTATGTAAATTATGGACACATGGGTGGGGCACAGGTGTACATAAACATGCACACACTGTGTCCAGAACACCCCATATCAACATCACAGACACTGGGTCAAAAGAAGCAAAAAGACAACTTGTAGTACAGCATGCAGCATGACATACATCTTAGGAGTAGGAACAATTAATATAAGCATACACTTAAGAAGTCCCCTTCAAGCAAATAAGAGGTGTACATTAAATTCAAATCAATGATCTTTGGTTGGGCATAAGGCATTTTATGTAAAGGAAACCAAACAAAAAAACCAAGGTTTTTTGTTTTGTTTCATTTTGGTGCTTCATAGGAATTTAGGCAGGATTCTGATGAAACAGCAGAGAAACAGACTCAATAAGGTTGTGAGTATCCAGAACATCCAAACCAACTCATGAGTTTGTAGAGCCTCAAAACAAAACCAAGCAACACAACTCTCCATAGGGCAAACCTCAGTGACAATGATACATTAAAGCCTGTTAGGAAGACCCTGCCTGCTCCTGATGTGTATCTAGTCACAAAAAAATAAACAAACTGATTTCAAAACTCAGCTCCACCCTTTTACTCCAGGACCTGGGCACTGCTGCCCATGTTACATCTTTTGAGAGTTTCTGGTTTGCCCTATGTTTCTGCTGCTCTCACACCAGCATCTCAATGAAATCATGCCATCTGGTGTCCAGAGAAGGTACTACACTGAGACACAAACTCCAATTTTCAAAATAAAGTGGTCTAATTGTGTCCTTTCAACTGTGGTTGGTGTTTGACCCCTGTACAAAGGAATGTGTCAGCCGGAATCAAAGAGAATTACAAGGTGCAAACCCCTACATTTATGGCATTTCAATATATTATAAAAGGTGCCAGTCAAATTACTAGGGAAAGAAATAAATAGGTCTAGTTTGTTTTACTTTTGCCAAATGGATACCTAAGTTCCTACACTGGACCAGAAATCAAAATAAATTTGAAACAGATGGAAGAGATAAATGAAAACTGTAACCTAGAGTCTCATGTGTATGACTCTCCGAAAAGTCCTTTTTCAGTGTGAAAACAAAGGAATACCATCTTCAGAATCAGATTGTGAGACTAAAGTGATGCTTTTTAAAAAAAAACATTATAAACAAAATAAAGGCAAATGACAAATTAGAATAATAGATATGAACATGTCTAGGCTATGGTAGAAACAGTCACGACAATAGATAGAATAAGATATGTACAGTAAAAGCAAATACCCCATAATCAAACATATTTAAGGTTCCAAATATATTAATACAAACTAAAACAAGAACAAAATCACTATTTTCCTCCATCAAAATAATAAACTTATCCTTCATCCAACATAGGTAAGAAATAGAAATTGAACAACTTTGATGCTTCTAGTGGGTAACAAAAGTAGGTCTTTCTCAGGACTAAGCGGGAAATTCTGTAATGAGAATCTTGAATAGGTCATATCATGTGGCAGAAAAACTCCAATCCACCCCAAGAGATGACTTCCAAAGAAATCAAAAGCATAAGTTGACCATGTAGATTTAGACAGTTCGCTGTGACCTTATTCCAAGTTACAGAAATTTTGAATAAACTTACTCTGAATCACTGATTAAACAAAGTATAATGTACTATTAAGCTTTGGATTTCTTCTCAAAATGAAAATCTTATAAAATAGAAAAATATGCCTAGGAAATAAAAGCCCATGATCCAGCAATATGAAAACCAGGTCCTGTTTTACTTTAGAAGGGAAAGCATCTTTAAAGAACCTGGTGAAGTGTGTGCTATTTAAAATTCTAGCATAACCTGTTGACATGGCTTCACCCATGCCAATTTTTCCCAGGTCACTATTATATTTGAAGGAAATTTGCTGCATCAAATTTAAGATGGAAAAAAATGAAACCACCAATCCACAAGAGTCAACATTCAAAAAACATACCTTCCAAAATAGTCTTTTTCATTTATTCTGTCTCTTCAATAATAGGAAGTGGCTTCAGAAAAGACCTCAACAACCATCTCCACCCTTTCAATTCCAAAAACTAAAAAAGCAAAATGCTCAATAAATTATCAAAAACTGGGAAGAAAGAGCCCATAATAAAACCTGAAAAATTCTGAAATCATTTCCCTTCTATAGGGAGTTTAAAAAAAGTAAACCAAAACAAAACCAACTAAGACAAGAATAAGAATATCCATAGCAATCACAGCTAATGTCCATCGTACATTGCCATATCACCCACTACCTCTCACCCAAACACACACAGAGGTCCCACAAAGGTACCCACTAGCTCAATCCTAGTCATCAGCTAAGCCAGTAGGCTCATGGCTCAATAGTGACCAAGGAAATGGCCATGTTCAGATGGACTGTGTTGAAAGTCCATACTTGTTACTAATTATCCAATGCTTCATAACACTTCAAATTATGGCACAAAAAGAAATTATCTTTTTTTGTGTGTGTGGGACACACAGCAAGGGACATGGAAGAGACTGCAAAGGAGCTGGCCAAATCCCAGTGGATGAAAACCTCAGTATACCCCTGAGAACACACCCTTTGAGATGTATAGGTCTCCTCGTCAGTTCACAGAATAGAGATCTCGAAATGCCCACTTGCCCTGTATTATAGCCACAAGAAGAATGTATTTTTGTCTAGATATAATACAGGAGTATATTTTCTTTATAAAGAAAAAATGTATCATCATAAAAAGGGTATGATCATAAAAATTAGTCTGCTAAATAATAAAAGCTGAACAGAAGTTAAATCAGAGGGACCTTATATTGGAACATTTTGGTAAGAGTTTGGTAAGTTACTAAGTACCTCCTATGTTGCAGAATCCTATCCTATTGGGAGAACTTTAAATCTTTTCTCTATACCATTCCTTTTGGATATGAAAATTTCTTGTCAAATCTATTATTTCGGTCACCTGCAGAGGAAGCTGTAGCTACTCTATAAACAAATGTCAACTATCTATCTGTGCTGGCAATCGAGAACGGAAGCAGTTTTATGGATATACAGATCATGAATTTTCATAACCTAAAATTCACATCAAAATGACGACCATCAACCCTCAACTCAGCTGGAGTGATTTTTATGGCCCTAATAATGTGACAGGAACTCCTTCAATCAACTTTTCTTTCCCTTTTGCAATGCTGAGAAGTGGCCACAAGAGGGCACCAGCAACATGCTAGTCTTCCAGTCCTCAGAAGGGAACTCCTGCAACTGGCTTACTCCTTGGGAAACACAGGGTGTAAATGCAGGGCTACTGTTTTCCAGTCAGTAATGCTGCAGGATTTCAGAGGATATGAGCTAACTGTCACAAAACCAAAGCTCAAGCTAGGCCTAGAACCCAGCTGCTGACATAAGCACAAACTTGCTCTGTGTCACCAAAATACTTTCCTCAGTCAAGTTTCTTGCTGTGGGAAATTGAGTCCAATTTCCCTCTGTGCATCAAGGAAATTATGAGGCAGTTGGATTTAAACTTGAATGGTCATATCATGCTTTGTGTTTTTACCAACCTCAAAATTTGAGACCAAGAGCTACTAAACAATGGCTCAGATCAAAAATTTAAAAGAGGTATGATGTGTGGTTAAAAATAATATAATCCCAGCGGCTCAGGAGGCTGAGACAGGAGGACCACAAGTCTAAAGCCAGCCTCAGCAATGGTGAGGTGCTAAGCAACCCTGTCTCTAAATGAAAAAAATACAAAACAGGGCTGAGGATGTGGCTTAGTGACCAAGTGTATCCTGAGTTTAATCCCTGGTACCAATAATAATAATAATAATTATACATCACATCTAACTTCTCATAAAAAATGGGAAGGAAATGAGGACTATAAAAAAGTTTTTTAAGGGAAAAAGGATTAAGGGAAGGGGTAAACATGACCAAAGGAGAAGCAGCAAGTTAAAAGAAGATAAGAGAGAGAAAAGAGGAGAAGAGTCAGACAGGGGAAAATAAGCAATGGCTAAGGTAGAGAGAGATGGCCATGATTTTTAATCCTACAGATTGCTAAACAGGATAAGAACAAGGCCATGCCTGGACAATTTACAGAATTTAGGAAAGTCTTGTTCTATAGTAAGCAATGTTTCCCAGCAAAATCAAAAACAAGCCAACAAAAACTATTGGTCTGCTTAATTGAATAATGAGCTCTTCAATTCAGGGTCTAGTCTAATAAACGTTGAAGGAACACAAGCCAGAAATTCAAAGGAAATCTGTGAACTAGAAAATGACCAGCAAAGAGCAATCTTCTAAATCTGGCCATACTTCTAGAATGATCTAATTAACACTCCCCAGTCACTCCTAGTGTATAGGCATGTTTAGGACAAGGACTTATTCCTTCGTCACTCGTCACTCACTCACTTCAATTCTTTTTAATGATGGGCAGGCTTTTTCTGGGTTTACACACACACACACACACACACACACACACACACACACACACACAGGACAGGGGACAGAGGACAGAGTTGATCATTCAGTACCCTGGGTAGCAACTATACAACATGACTCCTTCCCAGACACCACTGCCCAATCTGCCCAGGATTCTGAAGTCTGAGCATCCTTCTGGTTTCTCTCCAAAGAAGAAGTTACAATTTTGTAGGTTAAAAAGCTTCTTCAGGGGAAAAAAAAAAAAACACAGAAAATCTCAAAATCCCACTTTGAGAGTCTACACAATAAGCCAACAAGCCAAATGTATTTGAGCCAGAGAAGTGAGGAATTGTATTAGATACAATGATCACAGCATTTTAAACAGTGAAGCCCACTGCCCAGCCAGGCCAATGGTACCAGCAGATGGTGCTCTGTTTCCAGGACCCCAACCCCACCTGCCACCTTCCATCGGTCCAAGGGACTGGGGTTCCAAACATCACTCACAAACCCTGTAAGTACCATTTAACACTCATTCTTGAGATTTGTGAGAGCTGTCTTTTCTCAGAAAAATGCCTTGTCTCTTCCCTCTGCTGCCCAGTGAAATATCAAAATGATGACTTTTTGCTTCTCAATCTCGAGATTTTGTGCATTATTTTAGATCACATTACCACCAAGATGCTTCCTACACAGAAACTTCCATTGAAAGCACAAACTTCCAATATTGATCACTGCCTAATTAAATGCTGTACCTCCTTTATTCCAAATAATTAGTTCACTACACTAAAAAATAAAAATAAAATTTAAAAAAGTTTCATAGAGCAAGAATCTATAGTAAGCAGTGTAAGACCTTATTATTTGAGGTTAGCAAATCCATCCCACTACTTGTTGTTGTAAATAAGATTATTGGTACACAGTCATGCTTATTTATCTACTTCTTATCTACTGGTGTTTTCCAACTATGTCAAGACTGTTGAATAGTTGTCACTTATGGGCCATTGAAGTCTAAACTGTCTACTGGCTGGTCTTGTACATACAATGTTTGCCAACCATGTTCTAGACAGAGGTTACAAAAACAGTAATGCTTATGTAACAATTCAAAGAAAATGCTCTTTCATGAGAAGGGAGTGAGTCATCAAAAATGACTTTTCTCCTCCCAAACTCAAAAAAACAGAGGAGACTGCACAACTAGAATTAAAGATCCTGCAGCTGCAGTTCCTCTACCATCAAGGGTGGCAACACAGCCGAACACTTTGAGAGGACATTTGTGTTGTGACTGGAAATCAGTAGCTGATCAATTGGATCTGCTGTGTTTCTAATCAAAAATACATGATTTCATATCAGGAAAATAAGATGTCCCAAGGAAAACAAAAACAAAAACCTGTGTTCGAGAAAGAGAGGGCACAGGGACATTGACAAATTGACACAAGGGCCCAAGTTCACTGATGGGTGTGACGGGTGTGTTCCCGTGGATCACAGGAATGAGCTCTATACTGGGTGTCAGAAATGCAGGGGACTTTCATTATTATCACTAATTAATAGTAGTAAAACACATTGGTACACATTTAGGGGACATAAAAAGGTTGAAATGCTGTCATTTGTGACATGATGAACCCGGATGGACCACTATATTAAAGGAAATAAATCAGGTACAGAAAGACAAGTGTCTCATGTTCTCACTCAGCTGTGAGATCTCAAAAAGTTGATGTCCCAGGAGTTGAGAGTGGCCTAGCAGATGCTGGGAGTCACAGGGGTAAGAGCCGGGTGGGGAGGACTCAGCCAGTGGGTGCTACAGTTAGACAGGAGCAAGCGGCTCTGGTATCCTGCTGCACAGCAAGGTGACCATAGCTAATGACAACACAATTCATATCTCATGTAGCAAGAAGAAAGGATTTTTGAATGGTCTCACAACAAAGAAATGGGAAAAGTTCAGGTAATAGATATGTTAATTACCCTGACTTGATTATTACACAATATATACATCTATCAAAATATTGTATTGTACCCCATAAGTATATAAAATTATCATATGCCAATTAAAAATTTAAAACAACAGGGTATGGAGCAAGTGCACATGAAACCTGTTGTTTTGTTCATTATGTGCCATTTGCAATTATCCACTGTGCTTCATGAATATCCATTGTGTGTGCTGACTGCCCACTAAGAACTGTGCCCTAACTGTATCAGTAGGATTGATCAAGGACAGTTGAATAAACCAAAAAAGAAAAAAAAAAGGAATATTGGAAAAGCAATAAGCGGCCCATAGTAGAGATCCAGAGCTGTAAATCCCCAAAATTTCATACTTGGGGAAAATTCCAAAAATTTAAAATAGGACATGAATGGGCATGTCCCAATAAAGCTAAATATAGTCTCTCTAGAACTCTCTTTTAGTCTATGAGTAAGTGGTCACAAAATGAACTTGATGTGAGCTTTATCTGACAGAGGTACCTACTGGACACCATGCAGCCTCAACACAAGAGTCAGGATATTGATTGGAGGCAAGTTCACATTGATTGATGACCACACCCTGTTGATGTTATTTCAGGAGACAATGGTGTCTACGCTCCATCAGTGAAAACAGCATAAGATATCTGTTTATGAATGGATTTGTTTATGACAATGATGGGACCCAAGAAGAGGCACAATGCAGAAATGAGCAATTGTGATTTGCAGATAAAACTACTTACCAGAAAGTAGAGAATGGAATTGTGTGGTTATTTTGAAATGATACATCTGAGAAAATATGAGAGAAAAAAAGAAGAACATGAGAGAAATTTTAAGAAAAAAAAAAAGGGAGGGTGTGAGACATCCTTCACCTAGTCTGGACAAATGGAAACCAGGTGAGAGCAATTTATGAAAGAATCCATGGTTCAAAATATAAGCAGTAGAAAGTCATAGTCAAAAGGTTTCTAGGGCGGGGGTGGAATGGATGAGAAACTGCAGGACAGTCAATCAGGGATACGCCAAACTTAGAGGCAGCAGGTACAGGAAACAGAAATCACCTAAGCAGGGTTGGTGCAATGTTTGTAGAAAGGATAAATGGGTCACTAGGCTCCTTTCCCTTGATGTTGAGCAATGACCAGTAAAGGCCCTTGCGGGGGAGCAGGAGAGCAGGCAGGAAGCCAGAGAGGAGGCCTTAAGTGTCACTTGATAACCAGGAGGAACAGGAAGGAGGACTGGGAAGTGTTCAGTCTGAACTACTGGCTCATCTTGTCCAACTGCATGCCCCAGCCCCCTTACTGTCAGACAGGGCAGGACACAGCAAAGGAAAATAGCATCCATAAATGGGGGACCAAGGACACATGCATAACACGACGGACACAGCTCTTCAGAGAATCAGACCTGCAAAGGAAACTAAAGTCCCACAGCAAATACAACAGACTGCTCTCCCAGGGCAAGAAAGCACCCAATAGATTAGAAATGTGTCCTTGATCTTCTCAGATGGAGATGGCATTATTTCCTCTGAAACACAAAATTAAGCTGTGATAACAATGAAGACATGACAGCTCAATTAGTGAACAGAGGAGCACAAAGGTAACAACCAACCAGAAAATGGATGAGTGAAAACCAAACCAAGGGATTCCTCCCCAAAGGAAAAGGGATGGAGGAGGAAGGGGAGGTGAGAGACACAGAGGACAGAGCCAAGACCCTGCATTCAGCGCAAAGCTCTTCCAAAAGGAGTAGAGAGGCCACGGCCTGAAACAAGACCCAGACTCCTCAGAATAGGAAGATGAAGTCGTCAACCACTAAACAAAATGCATGGAAAAAAGAGACCATAAAAAAAAGTGATATTTGCATGATGAAATGCAAAACCTCTGAAGGACACAAGAGGCCATAAGATTAGGGAGAGGCAACAGATGGGGAGACAAATATTTGCATCAGACAATAAATGTAAATGCTGAAAATTATAAAGAGTTATAAGAAAAAGAAAATCTCAACTTAGCACATGGGACTTTATGTCAGTATATGTCTACAATCCTCCTAAAAGCCTAAAAGGTTTTTTTATTATTACCTTGTTTTAGTATTGTTGTTTTATAGGTGAGGAACCTAGAAACCTAAAAATCAGGTAACAAAGAATGAAGAAGCCAAAATTTGATCCCAGACAGTGTGCGTGACTCACTGTCTGTTCTTAAACCCATGAGATTTTTTTTTTTTATGTAAAGAATAACCTTCTCTGCGCACAGGGGCATACACATCATTTATATGGTCAACAAAGTAGGCCAAAAACAGGCATCATCATTAGAAGAGATAAATGAAATTTCATAGTATGGAGTATTACATTGTCTTTAAAAAGATATTTACATGGAAAAACTCCAAGATATTGTTATCAATCTTCAAAATATTGTAAGGTTAAAAAAAGAGCTTATGCTAGGATAATGTGGGCATTACAGTTCCATCTCAATTTCAATATATATATGTAGGTATGAACATAAGGAAATGTATACAGACATGCCAGGAGTTTGTACAGAATCATCTCAGATAATAACATTTAGAGAGAGTTCAGTGGAATTTCAAGGCAGAATGATGGGGTGGGGATTTAAGCGACATTTCTATCAATGTATCTATTTGATGACCTCATCCAAAAAAAAAAAAAAACACTATTCACAGCTTTCTTATAGATAGTTAAGGAATAGGGTCAAACACACGTGCTTATGAATAGTTGCTATGTGCCAAGCATAAGGGTACCATAGTTATTCATTCTAAAGTAACTTTATGTGTTAGTGCTGTTAATTTAATAATTTTAAAAAATGACAGCAGGGTTCAGGGCATTTAAAGAATTCCCTGCCTGGAGATGCTTAGGCTTCAGTTCTGGTGTGTCCTAAACCATGCCAACATGAAAAACATGACTAACAACCTTCACGTAAGGGTGGACAGAAAAAAGTTTTCAGGCTACAAAGAGCCAACAGAACCAGCCTTACCACATCGATCTCGGACAACCAGGTTGCGTCCTTCCTTCAGGTGTATGGTGAGGAGGTATGCAAAAGGGCTGGGGAGGTTACTGAGGCCATCGCCAGCCTCCTCGAGAGTCTGTAGAGACAAAGGAGGCATTTAAATCACCAAGTCTTGAACCCAACAAGAAAATTTCTACAAGAGCAAAGACATTCTTGAATTCAATAAGAAAAAAGGTCACAACCATTGTCAAGTGTTATCTCCAAGCCCCACTCACATTGATGATTTATTTCCATTGCTCTTGAGGGTTAGATCTGGATTGTCCTCCAACCCTCAGGTATTCAGAGGTGGGGGTCTGAGGACTCTGATCTCCTTGGATTAGCCCATTGATGGTCAAATGGACAACTCAAAGGCGGGTCCTAGCTGAAAGAAGTCGGCTACTAGGGGATGCCCTGGAAGGGTTTATCGCCTCCCGACCCCTTCCCCACTCCAATACCACCCACCCTCTCTGCTATCGGACTGCCAGGAGCTGAGCAGATTTTCCCCACCATGATGTTCTGTCTCACCTTGGGCTCAGAGCAATTGGAGCTGGCTGACCCTGGACTAAGTCCTCCAAACCTATAACCCCATATAAATTATTCCCCCTCTAAGTGGTTCTTGTCAGGTATTTTAGTTACAGCAATGAAAAGTTGATTAACACAACCATTTTATTAACAAATCCTTCTTATTTCCCCCAGGAGGATCTTATCGGAATTCAAAGGCAATCATGATCATTTCTTCACAGGATGAACTTCCCAATGATTACATAAGGGATCTGCCAATCTCTGAAAACCCTCAAACTCATCAATTTTCTCTGGGATTCCTTATAGTATGATAGAGTTCTGAGAGGAAAACAGCCTGCAGAAATACAGCTGCCAGCGTGGCTCCATGAACTTGTGGCCACACTTCCAACCTCAGAGATAGAATGCCTCCCAGCCTCCACCTTCACATCCATCCCCAACAGCTCTGGCACGCCTCCTCCACCTGTGGTAAGCTTTTCCGTGCCTGACACTCAGCAAATCCCTCCTAATAAGCCCTCTCGACCATCAGACAAACGTCCCTTGCTTGTACCCACATGGGACATCCACACCGTCTCTGCCCAGCAGTCTCCCAGATCTGCCACATGTTCTTTCATTCTCTGGCACCCACTCTTGGGGTCTCCTCCTCTTACTTTCCTTCTCTCACCCCCACCAAATCGCATCACTTTCCTTTCCAGAAACACATTGTCTCTTAGGGCCATAAAGTTGAAGTCAATTTTTTAATATATATTACACGAATCCAGTGAAATTATTGAGCCAATTTAAATGTTTGCCTCTCTTCAAAGAGGACAGATGAAAATATGTATCATTCATTTATTAGACAATTAATTGATTCTGTGGCCAAAGCCGCCCTTGACAAGTCTTCTTTAGAAAATTTCAAAGGACTTCAAAATGGCTTTGTCTCCTTTACCATTTCTCTCAATTTCATAGCTTCTGTGTATTTTTAGAAGACTCTATTCCAGTATGACCAATCAATAGATACTGAATTAATTTCTTCCAGCTAAAATTGGCAAGGCCGGTTTGTGAAGGTGGGTAGAGCTTTTATATTCTTTAGAAGTTAAAGAGACAAAGAAATATGAACATTTGATGAGAAACACTTATAATGTTTACTTCAGTGTTTGTTTTTAAGGAACGTCACTCACAGATTGTTCATCAAAATGTTGAGACGTCAAAGACGCATTCAGATCACCATTGCCACGTAACTTCTGCAAAGAAGAAGAAAAGCCTTCATTTAAAAACCAAATGAATGATTGTCCATGATGATATCTGTTCTCAGGTCTTCCCCTTTGGAAATCTGATATTTGCATATCCAGTTTCAGGTGTGTGGGCTGCTGTCCTGTTAGTGTGGGCAGAAGAGGTGAACTGAAAGGCATTAGTTTGTCCACAGCTTTTGCCATCAAAGTCATTGACTGGAATATTGGGACAACCAGTTCTATTCTCCTGCTGGACCATGGGTTGCCCTAGTTCATCGCATGCTTAGCAAGCAAATACCACTGAGCAAGTGAAAACAGAAGGGTGGGCCGTCAGGGCTTGATCCCTCCCAGGAGAAGCCTGGCTGGCCTCCCAACTCCAAGGGAGGTAAACAACTTGAGATTCAGAGAACTGAGCATGTCAATAATGTAGGAAGCATTTCAAGATGTGAACGACCTTCCTCAAACCAGATCTCCATGGGCCCGGCAACTATATAGTCAGTCACCGACCCAAAACTAGGAAATGCAAATTCTGCCCAAATGAGCTCACAGTGAGAGATATATCTTTTCTAATACAAACATACCTCCCCCACGCTGGATGTGATTCCACGAGGCATTAAAACTTGCACAATTCGTTAGTTAGTAGGGGAACAGCAGAGACCTTAGTTGTGTCAGGTCTTAAGTGCACAAACAAGGGTGTGCACAGAAGAGCTTTCACGCTCTGTGAGGACAGCTGACTGTAATAAAAGGCAGGATGGAGAGGACAGGGAGGAGCAGATCCCACCCACCCCCCAAGCCATGGGAGCACATTCCTGTTTTTCTGGTACATCAGCCAGAGCCGATTTCTTGTGTGGAAAAAAAAGATGGGATTTCCCCCCTCCAAAAATGGTTAGATAACTCCAAGGTTTAGAGGCCACTTTGGAGACAGGAAAGAGGTTTGCAGAGATTGATTAGATGACCATGAATTATTGGGGATGGGACCCAGGACCCAAGGCACTGAGGAAATGTCATTTGTTATTCCATCCATAGTGACCACTAGGAACATCTTGGGCACAATTAGAGATCCTGGATGGTAGGATGCCTTCCAAGACATACATGCGGCAATAAAAACCCCAGTTCCAGACGGGAAATCAGTTCTATTCTCCTGCTATAGATCTTTCAGGCCCCAACAGTGATGGTGAGGAGTTTGCTTCCACAAAAAAAGGAGCCCTGGGCTCAACCTCCCAGCAAACAAGAAAGGGGGCAGCAGGTACTTTGCTAAACTACCTGTCCTTTGTGTTCTTGGTATCTCCCTTATGTGCTATCTCTAAAAATTAGACACCTAGGTGAGTCCGCAGGCCAGTCCAAAAGTTGCTTTATGATAGAAATCAATTATCTTACTCAACTTTCACAACGTTAAAAGATCTCTTCATATATCTTTAATACTGTACACTATCAAATCCCATGAATTCAACTTCTTCCTGATTACTATGTCAATAACTATGACTTCACATGCAGAGCCAAGAGTCACCAGTGTTATCTGATGCTCTGCAGCCTGAAAATCCCCCACTATTGTTCTCAAGTGGGTTAAATGAAGTAAGTTCCATTTGGCCAATCCTGTTTCAAGACAAAAATTTTTTTAAACTACCATGTCTAGGTTCAGAATTTCTGTTTAAAATATCTGTTATTAGCCACAGATCATGTTGGCCTGGTATCTTCTACTTGCCATGGGAAAAGAGGCCAGATGGATGCCTAAATTTGGTCCCCCTACAGATTTATACACAATATATATTCTCCCAGGTTGGCCTCACTGTACTTAATGATGACGTTAATTAAATGACAAAACAACCACCATCATTTACATGCTATCAGAAATGAACACAGAGCTCTTATTCAAAATGTGGTAAGTCTTCCACTTATAATAGCAGGGAAATTCAATGTGAGGAATGGCATTAATTCAACATTATGGCTGGTTTTACTCACAGAAAAGTCACAGAACTTAAAGTTATGATTCCCACAGCCACTGTAACTGTCATACACCATATATACACACCGAGGCAGGAAAGTGATTACCATAAAGAACAGGAAAATGTTCCATATGCACGAGAGGACGACTTATAGCCACTGGGGGACACATAACTTTGAATATTCCCCTACACTCTTGCATAGAGTCTCTGGTATTATTCACTGAGTAGAAGTGGTATTATTTTCACCTTATTTTGTAAACCTAATAACTACATCAATATCTTTGTTTTCACTAAAAAGAGCACAATTAATATTTATGTCAACAGAACTCACTAGTTTATTAATCATTTGAAGAAAATTTTTGCTCTTAATAAGCATAATTGACATGTTACCTGTGTGAGAGTGCTGAGATTTTTAATACATGGACAAATCTAACTAATGCCTGCACAAGTAGGATACAAAACAGTTCTGTTACCCCAAACACCCCTCTCTTCCATACCACTACAGACAGAACTTCCTCCAATTCCTAACCCCTGGCAACTCCTAATCGGCTCTCATCACATCTTTAATTTTTTTTCCAGAATATCACATCAATGGGATCATACAGTATGTAAATGTTTGAGATGGGCATCTTTCACTTAGCATTGTGACTTTTAAATTTTCAAGTTTCTCATTTAATTGCTAAGTAGTATTCTATCATATGGATATATTACAGATTGTTTATCCTTTAAGAATCAGTTATCACAATTTTAAACCTATTGTGCTTAAGTATGTAATCGGGAAAATAAATAATTTTGAATATTGAAGCTAATAAATTTCCACATGATGAGCTTCATAATTACACACAAGCATTCAGAAATACAGCTTTAACATACTGGGATGAACACTAGTATGAGGGTGTCATCTCTCACATGAGTCTTACCACTGAATTATAGCTAAACACATTTTGGTGTTGGTTTTCAATGACTGAGTTTGTAGTGGTGTCTCCATTCTACCTTACAAACTTGAAATTTATAGGAAGGTAGCACATATTTTGCATTCTCTTTATAGGAGGATCCTCAGCTACAAGAATGCAAATCTATTACAATTCAGCAGAATATAGGAAGACACAAAAATAAACTCATCAATTATTTAAAAAAGAAAATCTCATCTAGTTATGGGAAGATTTTGAGAGCAAGACACTGATGTGAATAAACAATATTTTCCTTTTGTATAAACCGCTTGTGATCTTATACAAATACCACCTCCCCTGTGTCTGTCGGAAAGATCTTTTCATAAACTACACACAGGAAGCCAAATCACAAACTATGTTAGCAATTACTGGCTATTTAAACTTTAGTGGAAGACAACACACACCCACATCCAGAAGAGCTACCTAAGAGTAAAATGTTTGCTAAGAAGATCAATTATTTTGTTTCTGGAAGCTACTCTATTTTAGTTTAGCAAAGGACATATTTATTTCATTCTGTAACTCACTCCAGGCTTTTGAGAATATGCATATTTAAGACTACAGGAATCACAAACATAAATATCTATAGGACAAACAGTAATAAAATAAGCAAAAAGGTTTGGTTGGCTAGACTGACCATTATCAGCTTCAGGACACAGTGAAAGGATAAAAGATAAGCCAAATGGCAATTAGAGGTCAAAATCAGAATATCTATTCCAAAATTAAATAAATAAACAGAAACAATCAGGCCTACCAAATAGCTGTATTTATTCATATTCAGCCTTTGCACCTTTTAGGAGGCTATTGAACATACAATCATGGTTTATATATTTAATTTGTTCTCATCTCCAAAATTGTTAAAAGTGGTAATCCTGGAATATATCTAACAAACTTAACATAATTGTGTGCGCGCGTGTGTGTGTGTGTGTGTGTGTGTGCATGTGCACGCGCTCCCATCTACCCTGTTTAACCACAGGTCATGCCATCTTACCCACACTGCATTTCATAAATTGCAGCCTGTGAGGCACATCCAACCTACCACTTGTTTTGACAAATAGTCTAATTGAAAACCAGCTCCGCCTGCTCATCTCTCTACCATCCACGACTGACTTCATGCTACATCACCAGAATTAATTAGTGGTAACCAAGGACCTTAGTGGCCCCCAAAAGCCAAATGCAATTAATATCAGGGTCTTTACAGAAAAAGTTTGCAAGTACTGGTACAATGCTTTAAAACCATTCTTTACTCATCACTAATATTTCTCCACTGACTTTCCATAAATGTTTGCATACTAATTAGCAAGAGAAATTTTAAAAGAATAATAATTCCCTTTATATTTGCTTAGGACTTCCTAATTCACACATTCTCACTCTTGTTATCTTCATATAAGAAGTCCACCAGTTGTCATTTGTAAACTGGCAAGTTTACAAATAAAGGAGCCAGAGGTAGAAGAAAAATAAATGGTCGCCAGCAGGGAGTAGGAAGGTGAGGGCTTCAGAAATACACCCAGGACTCCACTCGATTCACTCTACCACAACTGTGCCTTGAGCATCCAGAAACAGCCCACCCTGTCTGATGTGCTACTGCACAACAGTAAAGAAGTCCTAGAATCATGAAGACCTAGTTCCAAATCCCACTTCTGCTACTACTTAGCTCTCAGTTCTGGGGGAAAAAAATGTACTTAAAATTCAAGAAACATAGACATCTCCCAAAGTGGCAAAACAAGATGCTTACTTTATAGGTTACTGAAAGAAAAATTAATTCCTTCACTGGATATTTGAATGGAATTGTATGAATGGATATTCGAGTGGATTCTCTGGGCCAGACACTGGGCTAGGTAGGCTCTTTGTATAGAAAATAGACCAAGCAAAGGTGGTCCCACAAGATAGTACCTACATAGTAAGTAGTGGAGCTCCTTCCACACAACCTCACAGGAAGTGGTATTAGACTGGAGTTGTTTTGTCATTTTATCACTATCATTATTGTTGCTGTTATTATAACAGCAGATGTGTTTGGGAAGTAATAAAAAAACTCTCTGAAGAAAGTGATTTGATTTGATCATTACACATTGTACACATGTATCAAATTATCATGCTGTATGCCATAAACATGCACAATTAATAAGAAAAAATATTAAAGTCCATGAAATTGTCCAGCAACCCAAGTCCCCTCATTCCCACCAACATTCGCAGCTTATGACAGTTAGAGGGCTGGCTGATGGAGCCTCAGGTCATGCCGTCTTGCCCACACACAACCCCATCAGCCTGGGCAGTCTTCCTCCAGTGCTCCCTTCTGGGGCAGAGCTTCTATAGATTGCTATTCCCAGTGTCTCCAGCAGGCACTGCCAATAAGCTGCTGCCTCATTCTGCCTGCCTGTGAGCTGTGCAGCATTGACAGGAGGTGCCTTTGCATCCTGCCCACTCAGTGACCCAGGTGATTGCTCTAGTCTACTAGTTGCTAGGCAGATGGGAAAGCACCATGTGAAATGACCTCTGTTAACTTCCCTGATATCTCCCAGCATTGCCCCTCACACCCTCCTCTCCAGCCACAGTACTTCTTTATACTTCTTGAAACACACCAAGCCCACTCCGGCCACCCAGGTCCTTTCCACTGGCTGTCCTCTCTTTCTGAAATGTTTTTTCTCTAGATAGGTACCTGACTATCTTCCTCACTTCCCCTATGGCTTGGTGTCAAGGTTATCTTCTCTGAAGAGGTCTTTCTTCACCCCTCTTTTCAAAACGGTGACAGCAAAACCCCAGCTCTCCCTAGAACTTTCTGTGCTTTATTTATCTTCATAATATTTAGCACTTTCTGATCACATCTGTAGCCTGCCACTCTTCAGAAGAGGCACTCTCGGCGGGAGAGGAAATGCTGCCAGAGTTGTCAACTGCGACTGCTGTGTCCCTAGTGCTGTCCCTAGCATCAGCATGTGGTCAGCGTCCAGTCCAACAGATAGGGAAGGAAGGAGGGCACAAGAAAGGGGAGGCCATGTTCATGAAGGGTCCTGGGACGTGCCTGCATATCTGCCTCACTGACACCATGATATTTGGGTATGATTTGGAGATCAAACAGAAATAGTTCAGAACACGTAAATGAGGGGTAGTGAGACTGACGCACTTGCGTCGCTTTGCAAGCTGGAGACCATTTCCTCTCTTCAGTGGTTTGATACTTCGCTTCTCTGTGGTCACTAAACTGAAGCTCTGTGGTTGCCAAGCAGGGTTTCTGGAAACATCTCAATGGGAGTAACTCGAAACCACTAACTCACCCACATGAGCTAGCACCAAAGCTAGTTATTTACAATTCCAACCACCAGATGAGATGTCAGGGAAGGACCTCCTCCGTGGAGGACTTGCAAGATGACAGGGAGAGGGAAATGATCTTTCCATTCCTGATCATTTGGTTTTGACCAAGACAGTAAGCTCCTCTGACCACTATAATTATCACTGTGTTTAATGGGCCACGGTAGATGCTGAAAAAAGAACATCTTCCTTTTATGATTGACTTGTGTGGCTCTCCAGTTCTCAGTCCTCTGAAGTTACAGTGGGTTACTGCTGTCTAGGAAAGGAAGAAAGAAGGAAAAAAAATCAAGATAAAAAGAAGAAAATAAGCTCTTTTCCCTCTCAGGTCTCCTTAACTTTAGCTTCTTTACTCTTCTCCTGACACTGGAAACTCCTCAAGAAATCGTTCTGTGTACCCAGGGACTCCGTGTGGCACCTATGCCCCAAACCAAATGAATTTCTTATGACCCTCAAAGCACCTACCATTGGCTTTGGCTTTGGCTTTGGCTTGAAAACCAACTGCGGAAACAACACAAATTACCATATATTCATATACATAGAGAGTGTTTGCAGAAAGGCTGAGAGGTGGAAAAAAATAAGAAGGCATCATTTCTACCTCTTGGGAGCTCTCAGATAATAAAAAAAAATAAAAAAATAAAAAAAACAAAACTTCCAAACAACGATTTTATACATGTGTATGTGTATGTGTGTGTGTATGTGTGTGTGTGTTTGACTACACATGGGAGTGGAGAGGGGTGTTTGACAGTATTCTAAAGTGTTCTTACTTCCTCCTCAGCCTCAAGTCTCAGATGATCTCACTGATCATCCTCTGAGAATGAAATTGTAAAACCACCATCTCAGTAAAGGCTGTGATAGCAAAATACCACGGACTGGGAGCTTCAATAACAGAATTCTTTTTTTCTCAGACTTCTGGAGTCTAGAAGTCCAAGATCAAGGTCCTGTCCCACTGGGTTCCTGTCCAAGGCCACTTCCTGGCTTGTAGATGACCAGCTTCCCTGTAATGTCCTCACATGATGGGGAAAGAAATCTCGGAGGTATCTTCAATAAATAAATCCTCATCCCCTTTGGAAATAAATACATCACTTCTATTGGATCAGGGTCCCAAACTTATGATCTCATTTAACCTAAATCACCTCTTAAAGGCCATATCTCCACTACAGTTGCATGGTGGAGATGGGGGCTAGAACTGCAACATGTGAATTGTAGATGGCTCAATTCAGTCCATAGCAACCATTCTTCGTCCATCAAAGCCCAGATGTAAAAAGTCACATAAAGGAGATAATGTAAATACCAGTTCACCCTCATAAGGCGCCAGCATGACAAAAAGTGATAATATATAATCAATGAAACTGTGTGTCAATCAGAAAAAGAGGGACCATGCAAAGAAGCCTGGGTAAAAGTTTAGATGTGCTCAGTGGGAAGAGAGAGCCTCTGCCACAGAACTTTGAGAGTCTGAACTCTGTTAGCTATCTGGGTCACCTGTAAAGCATAAGGAAGGTGACGCTGAGGTGGGGTGTGAGGATGTCCCATTCTCATCATCAGCTCAATCCTCATTGTGAGACAAATTGCACTAAATGCCATTCACAGAACCCATCCACCCTCCTTGCACAGATTCACTTGCACCAGCCTCCTGACTCTAAAGTGACTTCTCATAAAGACTGGCACTGGGGAAACATGTCCAGGCCCTGAGACAACCAATTAATAAAGTTGACTTTGGTTACAATTTGACTTCCAAAGGACCTTCACAGCAATAAAGAAGGAGCTGTTTACATCAAAAGGAACCTTAGTGGCTACCCAGTATTTCATTCTCATTGCAAATTACTTGTGAGAGCTAGTGGTAGAGTGGTGTCATGACCGATTGGTTAGTATGAGTCAGTCCTCAAAGCAGCTGTCCACTAGACAGTTGACCCAGGTCTTAGAGCAGAGTGATCTTCTCAAAGTCAGTGATGCCCTTACCCAACATCACCCTTGCCCAGCACCAATTCACTTCCTCTCCATGTGGTCAGCCCTTCCTCTCTCTACCACTTTCTACACAAAGACTGAGGCTAGTGTTGAGTGACAGGAAAAGCAGCATGCTGTGAAAACGAAAGCAGGTGAGGCTACTGTTTGCAGAGTTGGGCAAAGCACCAGAGAAAAGGAAGAGGTTACCTTGGCCTGGGAGGATGGAAGGGATTTCTGTAAGGGAAGATGAAGGGTGAAAAGGAGGAAAGAGCAGATGAGAGATGGATAAACGAAGGCTCTATAAAGTGTGAAAAGAGAGGAAAGAAGAACACTCCCCCTGTTCACAGGACTTGGGATTGAACAAAACATTGTGACAACAAAGTTGCTGAGAAACGATTGTCTGTATCTGGGGGAACCCTTCAGAGAAGTGTCAATTGTTTTAACAGAAAATTATCTCAAGGTTTCTGGGGGATATACAGACAATAAAAATCTGGGGATCAAGAGGGAGGTCTGGCAGGGTCCTCTTCAGCCACCATATCATTTCTCCTAAGTCTGCTTTCTCCATTTAATGGCTGGTTTGAACCCCTGCACTGGCAACTTGAGGCTGCACCTCTCTTGTACACCCCGATATCCCATCTCCCTTTTACTGCATCTCCACTTTCCTACTTGGTCTCCTCATTCCATTCCCCCATAACTATAAACCAATATTTCACTTCTTGTGCCGACACTGGCAGGACTGGAGAATAACTGTGGAATTCAGACATGACTGATAATCGAGGTCCTATCCCATCAATGTAGGTTCAACCTGGCACCAAACCAGCACTGGCACAAAACAAGTGCGACAACTCTCTAATGGGTCCCTCAGACCACAGATGTCCTTTGCCTCATCCCCTCTGGAAAGCTGCAAACAAAATAAGTTACACCAAGGATATTTGGCAAGCCTCCGAGTGTCCTTGCTGTATACCAGACTGGTCACATGCCAACCCCTTCCTTCCTCCTTCTTTCTTCCCCCATTCCATTAAAGTTGTAGAAAGCCTTAGGCTATTCATGAGAAACAGATGTGCAGATCCAAGATACAGACTAACTGACTTCAAGACTCTCAGATGGCATGCATTCAGCAGGACTTCTGTATTTTAAAAAGCAGGAAAAAAATAATATTTTAGATTAGCATCAAGCTTGGGGTACGGCAGCTACACCTGCCTAAACTTCTTTGTAAGTTCACTTACCATCATAATAAAGGAGATTTCATTTCTAAATGAAAATTTATATATTAACAAAAGGTTGATTCAATTAAATCCTAGAGAAAATTCATGGGAAAAACACTAACAAAAATTCTATTCATGTGAGGATACATATTGCCATGATTAGTGTTTACATTAAACAAGTGCTGGTTGAGCTCAGACTGCCTGTTAGGTATGAAGCTAAACCTTGGATACAGAAGGCAAATTAGAGGATTCTCTCCTGGCCATGCCAGTTCTCCGCACTAACCCATCCTAGTAGAGAAGATAATTAGGGGTGTAGTGCTTCTCTACCAGTTGATAAACTCTGGATCCTCAGGTAGTGGGAGAGGCCCACACAGTATAAACAGCAGTGGAGAGAGAAGCGGGGGAGGAGGGGAGGATGAACAGAGCTGTACACTTGACTGCAAGTAATCCTAGGGGTGATTAGCTGCAGCTCAGTTCCTCCATCCTCTGCAGAAAAAAAAAAATGAAACCAACAGATAAATGACACTTGAATGATGAGAACCTCAATCTTAGGTAAGATAATTGATATTAGTCTCTATCTCTTATCTCCTATAACTGTAGAAGGGAAGTAAAAGATTCTTTTTTAAGAATGATACTTTTTTTTAAAAAAAAATGGCCAAATTAAAACATAAAAATCAAATGATCCAGAATAAACTATTCTTGAAGGACTCTTCTTATTTCAGGGTTTCTGTATTTAGCCTGTGAGCAAACAGCCAACACCCACTAACCATCCTTCCTCTGTCCCTTCCAGAAAGCTTCCTAAGAAGTCTCTTTACCAGATAGGACAGAATGCTCACCATGGCCAAAAGCACCCAGCCACACGTCAGGTCAGTGTTGGTCACATTTCCTTGCTTGGCTAATGTGCTATCCCTCTGCCAGCCTGGACACTGCCTCAACATGATATGTGTCCATCCCCCACACATTGATTCCCCTCCACTCTACTAAGCTGCTAGGGGATCAGACTTAGAAGCTTTGCAAGAATAGCTCTAATATCTGATTGCCTCATGCTGTGTGGTGCAAGGCTGTCTCCCCAAAGCTCATAGCTTGAGCACAGTCACCTTCTTACCCATGTCCACTCCCAAGCTCTCCATTTATAGCACCTAGTCTAGAGCAGCATTCAAATACCTACACATATTCAAACAAAGGGGAAAACAGTTCCACAGTGCTCAGTTTGATTGCAGTTAATTTAAAAATTCTAACTGGAAACTTAAGCATATCAAAGCCAAGAAGTCCACTTATTTTTGCTTATTGGGTAATAAGTAAAAAGATAATGAAGATTAATTTCAGTATAGAGTTAAACATGTTACCTCACCATACTGAAATAATTTAGTAATTCGAAAACTTTGAATTTTGTTTAGTGGAAACACATAATTTAAATTTTAATACAAGAGTAAGTTTTACAAAAAAGATTTCATAAATGTTAATGTTCAAGAAAATACAGTTAAGTAATTTACTGAGTAGTGGTACCCTAACATAGTAACGTATCCAAAAGAATACAGCCACACAATCTTCTGAGCCTTCATGATTCAATTACCCACCCCCCAGAAAGACCTAAATAAATTTAATAATCAACAGGCTTTTATTTGAATAATAAACCCCAAATCCCAGTTAACTAATTTTTTCTATTCAATTCTAATAGTAACCTGGAATAGAGAAACAGTTAACTTTCTTACTTTGACACTGAAACATACTTTACTGCCATTACTGCAGGAATTTAAAAAAATAAAAACTTCTGATTACATTCATTATTCAAATCATGTTTTGGTAACTGGATGGTGATATAACTTAAAATTAAATCCATCATAGAAATACTAGCTTTGTCTCATAATTACACTTAACTGACTAACCTTGTTGAAATACTAAAGCTGAATCACTTATTTCTTAATTTATTTTTAGAGAATGCAAGCAAAGCTGCTCAGAGGTGTATATACACATACTTACATATCCTCACACATAGAAGGAAGACCCAACCCTGTCAAAGTCAAAGGGAGACACACATTCATAAATTCCTTAGGCACACTAATGTACATGATTTGTCTATTAAAAAAGAGACAGACTAACTGACAGAGACATTTATACAAAAAGTTAAATGGAAGTTACAGTCCTCATTTCTTTGCCAGGGACTGGAAAAATAAAAACTCATTCAATAGAGCATTTAATGTCTTAAAATGTCTTAGAGAGGCTTTTTGTAACAGTTTTTAAATACTTAGAGGTCAACTCGAAACTAATGGGAACCCTGGGTGCAATCGATATTACATTAATTTGAATTCTTGTAAATGACATTCTCCTTATCCAAGCTAACCACAAAAAAATGACCCCTGACCAAATTTTCCAAGGGCACAGAGTACATTTTAAAAAGGAAAAGAAGGAAATGAAACTGGAAAGTGCAAGCCCTGGTCTCACCTCAGGCTCTTCTTGTGCATCCACTCTAAGAGCAGGTTTCTGGAACTCAAAGATGCCCTGGCTGGAGGCCCGATGGTCCTCAGCAGGAGAGGAGTAAACCTCCTCTGAGTCTGTTTCCACCGCATGGAGATGGCTTGCTTCTTCCTGGCTCCAGTCCAGTTCTTCTTCAGACTGTTTCAAAGAGCTGCTACTACTTTTGGGAATGATCCCTGCAGTGGACAGGCTGCTGGGAACCGAGGTGTAGGACGACTGGGGACCTGAGTAGGGTCGACCCTCTGGAACCAAGTCCTCAGCCTCTAGGAGGTCAGGAACAGAGAGACTGAGCCTGCGGTCCAAATGGTGGCTTGCCCTTAAGTCTAAGGGCTTGTTTGCATTCTTCTTTACCTTCTTCTTGCTCAAATTGATTAGCAATGGCCTGGTCCGCTGTTTTAATGAGCCCCAGACAGATGGTTTATCCAGATCCATGGTTGCATGAAGAACAAAAGAATTCACTCTTCAAAAGAGTGTGCCTCTATTGAAAACAACTTCGGTGACTCCTATAAAACAGAACATAAAGAGAAAACATGAGCCTTCTCGGTGGGTTCAGGGCACATCAAGTGGGAAACGGCTCAGAAATCCCATGCTATCTTCTGAATGATCAAGATTCAAACATTCAATCATAACTTCTACAAATGCCAGGAAAAGCATTTTTCTTCTAATATTCTTTTTATTAGCATGTTATAGTTGTACATTGGAAATAGAAAGAACTTTTAAAAATAACTTTTTAAGATTTTTATCAGAGCCATGATAGAAAAGTTGGAAGCAGTGAATGAGAAAGTCAAGTTGATCCAAAAGAAAGCTTCCTAGGAAGACCACTGTTTATTCCCTTTCCTGAAAAAGCAAAGCTAAATACTAGAATAGTGCCAGGGGCAGTTCATCAGCATGATTAGGGGCAGGGGACTCCTTTTAAGTCAGGGTCAGCCAACAGCTTCCCTAATGGGCCACTTATTAAATATTTTTACACTTTGTGGACAGGTACTATGTGCTGCAACTTCTCACCTCTGCACTTGTGACCTCCAAGATGACATAAACATCACCTACATGAAAGAACAGGGCTGTGCTCTAATAAAACTTCATTGGTAAAAACAGGTAGCAGACTAGCAGTCTGGTCACCAGTGGTCATTTTAAACATGCCATCTTCCTCTCTAGAGTCAAGTATATGTTTTGAAGGACAAAATTGGATTTTTGCTCACACCAAATTGGATTCTGCCTAGCATCTTTAAATTATATAACAAAAAAAAAAATGAGCGACTAGAGAGAAAAACATTTGTAAAAAAAAAAATGGGAGTTCTGTCTTCATCCATAACTGGCAAAACTTTTACACTGGAACCCTCACAAGAACAAGCCTCAGAGACTCAGTCTGAGGACATGAGGGGGGAGAAAAGTGATTCTCACCAACAATTGGATGTGAACAATAAAAAGGCTTCACAAATAAATATGCCATCACAAAGGGTGGTAAATGCTGCTATCCAAAATATGGCTTCAGAGATGACAGGTCAAATTTAGCAGAGATCAAATCAAAATCAAATTTGGAAAAATAACCCTTATTTTATGTGCCAAATGGCTCATCATAAATTGTTTCAATGTGAAAAGATCTGGCCAGGCCACTGGGACCTGCCCTATAATGACTTTGCCACATTTGGCTGAGAAAGAGAAGTCAGGAGCCTCCACAAAACAGATTTTTCTAAGATCAAGAACTCCATGTTTTTTGTTCGCCTATCCAACTGATTTCAGGAGAAGATATTGAATCATTGAAAAGAAAAGTCCACACATCAGGGTTCCTATGGCCTGGTGAAAGTCAGGACATTATTCTCTACAAGGACCGTCAGTACAAGATGAACTCAGTTCCTTCAGTGAGAACCATGCAATGCTGGAATCAAGGTATTGGGCTCTAGAGACCAATTCCAGGTTAGAATTCTTCTCTGCTTTGTTACATTCTACTGAGATGTTTGAGAGCAAGTAACCGCACTAAGGCCAAGTTTTATCACCTATAGCTTGAGAATTAGATTACCTAGTTTACAGATAGAACTATAAGCATAAATCATAGTATCTGCTGAATTAACATGTTCAGTCAAGGAAAGCTATTTTTATCATTATTGCTATTGTCATTATGCCTACTTTCGATAACTTAGTCAAGTTACGTAAGAGCTCTATATCTCATTATTGTTCCTACTTCATAGATTAACTTAATACTAAGTATTTCTGGGACTGTGGTAAGAACTGAATGAATTCGTTCAGCTAAGAACAGTGCCTATCATGAATAGTGTTTAATACAATTTTATTAACTACTCCATAGTGCATTATTCTGACTTTAAATATTCAAAATATTTTATAATCTTTTGCTGACATTGAAAAATTTATTCTAAACAGAAACTTGTATTTCACATTAGCAAAACACAAATACATTATCCAAGTCATGTACTGTACCTTGCAGATATGCTACGGTGCATGGTTCCTATGTTTACTTATAAATATTTTCCTTCAATTAGCATGCAATAGAGGTGGGAGATATAGCACACTACCTAACACAGGAGAGGACTTTGAGAAAGGAAAAAGCCAAGCCAACAGATATATCTGGTACATTCACCATGTGACAGGCACCATAAAGGTCCCAGGACACCCATCACAGCCTTGAGAAAAATATCCTAGGAATGAGAAACGAAAGAATACAAATAAAAGCTCTGAGCAAAAGAATTTATACCAATTCCAAGCTAATTTCAACCAGATAGTTTTTGACCAAAAGAAACATTATTCTGATCGACTAAAAATTGAAGGCAGAGGAAAAAACAACAATTTAAGTAACTAAAAGGTTGTAATGAAAGCAATGTATTAGAAATATAAAAAGGAGAGGGTAGCCAGTCACAGGTGGCAAGAACAATGGGACTAGGATTGCTTATAACACATGTGCTATGAAGTCTCTGACCACAAAGACAACAGCACATGGGTGGGATGAACAGAGTACACTTCAGGTGGACAAGGAGCAGTAGATGGCAACTTTGACGAGTGTAGCAATGCTCAAGACTCACTCATGTGACAGAATATGATGAAACACTGTGATGTGTAAAACAGTCAAGTAGAGGATTATGGATTTCAGACATGTAATGAGAGTGAGAGTCAAAGACACAGGCAGGCACATAGATATCCCCCAGATTCAAATCCCACATGATTTCACAGAGATTGTCCCTGCACCTCCTGGCACAGTCTTATCAAGAATGTGTTTTCAAAATGCTTATTCCTGACCTCCACCAAATAAAGTGAGCCCAAGTCCCAAGAATTTCCCTGCTGAATACTGCACAGACTCAAGGTTACCTATCCAACTTCCAGAGATGCTTACATTCCCCTTCAGAGGAAATGAGGGAAAACTGATTATTTTATGGGAAGGCTGAGAAGAAATAACCTCTCATACAATGGAGAGGTTTTGAATCTCCAAGAAACAACAACAACAACAACAAATAATAATGTGATGGAAAACAGAAAAGGTTGAAATGAACAAAAAGCATCTCTGAAGAATGCGCTCTCTGTGTGAAAACATTGATTTTCCATGTAAATGGTCCCAGTGAAATACATAGTCTCCATCTCTTTTGGGGGATCAGGGGGAATTGGTAGAAATGGATACAATATTGGAACATTGCAACATTTTCAAGAGCTAGTTCAGGTAGAAGCAGGGATGTGCTTAGGATCACTGGATGCTGGAGACAACAGTTTCATCATCTTAATTTAATAAATATATATTAAATATATTTTTTATTTTTAAAATCACCTCAAAGGAAAATAGGCATTTCTTCCCTTTCATGTATACTTTTGTAACTTTAGCACACATAGAGATTTGTTTTATAACCATCACAATAAGAAGGATCTTCCCCTTAGAGTTATACCCACCTCAGAACCCCCCATCCAATAATAATTGATCTCTTCCTCATCATTATAATTCAATCTTTTTGAAAATGTTTTATAAATAGAATAATAAAAAAAACAGTTTTTTTGCTCAACATAAGACCTTTGAGAATCACACAAGTTGTTGCAGGAGTCAGTCATTAATGAATATTCTTCACTGCTGAGAGTATTCCATGGTCTGAGTGTATCAGAATTTATCTATTACACCTTAATGGACATATGAGTGGTTTCCAGTTTTGAGCTCCTAAAAATAAAACAGCTGTAGAGTTCAGATGTGTAATTTTCACTTTTCTAAGGGGTGTGATAATGGGAACCTTTTTATGTATTTATTTGCTATTTTTATGTGTAGTTTAGCAAACTACAAGACTTTTACCCAATTTTTTAAATTGGGCTGCTCGCTTTCTTTTTACTGATATATTTTGGGTACAAGGCCTTCCTTGAACACATAACTTGTAAATATTTACCATTTTATAGATTGACTTTCTTTTATTTTAATGATGTCTTATGATACAATTTTGGTTTTTAATTTTCAGTTTTCAAGCTTGATGAAGGTTAGCAGATACTATTTTTTATTTTATGGAAAATACTTTCTGGGTCAGTCATGTCTCCAAACTTATTGTTTAACTCCAGTTAACAAAAGTTTCTCTCATTTTCAACTAATAATTTTATAGTTGTACCTTTTACATTGAGATTTATGATCTATTTTGTGGGAGTTTCTACATAAGGTTTATGGTTTCATCAAAGTTCCTCTTTAACATATGGATGGCAATTTTTTTCTAATATCGTTGCTTCATTTTTCCACTGAATTAATCTGCATTATCCTGAACATCAAATGCCACATTCATGTGGGCGTGTTCTTTGGGTCTATTCTGTTCTAGGAATCCATGTGGCTATCAGTTTTTCAGTGCTACCTTGTTTTGATTACTGTGACATGCTAGTCTTAAAATCAGGAAGTGCAACTCTTCTAAATTCATTATCTCCCTACCTTACTTATCTACTCTAGTTCTTCTGTTCTTCTGTATAAATTTTAGAATAATTTCATCTATATATGCCAAAGAAAATCCTGCTAGATTTCTATCGCATTGTATTAACCTACAGATGAGTTTGGGAAGTACTGACATGTTTACTAGGTTAAGTCTTCCAATATAAGTATATTGTATTGCTATATATTTAGATCTCCTTTGGTTTTTTCATCAGTATATTCTGGAGTGAGCTTACATATCCAGTATGTTTTATTAGACTTACAAGTATTTCATTTTTGTTGAAATGAGAGCATATATTTTTCATTATTATTTTCAATTGTACAATGCTAATGTAGAGAAATAAAATTGAATTCTGTGTGCTGACCTTGAATTCTTTTTTAAAAAATATTTTGTTGTTGTAGATATATGCAATATCTTTTTTATTTATTTATTTTCATGTGGGGCTGAGGATGGAACTCAGTGCCTCACACATGCTAGATAAATACCCTACCACTGAGCTACAACCCCAGCCCATGACCTTGAATTTTTTTTAACTTGCTAAATATACTTAGTTTTATAATTTTTATTAGATTCCTTTGGCTATTCTATCTTGAAAAAATCATGTTTTCTGTAAATGGGGATATTTTTATTTTTTTCCATTTTATATGATAAACCTTCATTTTTTTGCCTTATTAAACTGCTTAAAGACTTCCTGTAAATGAGAGTGAAAGTTCTTATAATTTCTCTGATCTTGAAGAGAATGCATTCAACCTTCCATTATTAATTAAGATGTTAGCCTTTTATCAATTTATTGACTTCTTCCCCCAAGAAAAAAGTTTTGCTTTAATTATTTCACTATTTTCAACATCATACATGTTTGCTTATGACTTTATGACTTCCTTCCTTCTGTTTGACATTGGCTTCATTTTCTCTTTTGACTTTAAGGTGGTAGCTAAATTCAAAAGGTGAAAAACTATAGCCCAGCAAATAAGATCCACAAAAACCACCTGTTTTTGCACATAAAGTTTTAATGAATATAGCCACACCCATCAGCTTACACATTGGCCATAGCTTCTTTTGTACTTCAATGGCACAGTTTAACACTTATTATATGCCTCAAAGCTTAAATATATACCATATGAACGTTTACCAAGAAAGTTTGTCAACCATTGGTTTCGAATGATTGATCTGAGCCCTTTATTCATTTTGAAAATAAAGTTTAAAACTACATATTAGCTGCATTCCATAAATTGTGCTATATGGTATTTTCATCTAGATCAAAAACTTGTCTAATTTACTTGAAACTTCCTCTTTGAGCCATGTATTACCTGTAAGGATATAATATTTCCACTTTCATTTTTAAGTTTTTCCTTTTCTTGGTTTAGCTCATTTTTATTCCTTCTTGCATGTTTGTGTCTCCAATATTATATAGAGCAACTTAGATATAGTACAAGGTACTTTTAAAATTGATTTTAAAAACATGACAGTGGAATGCATTACAATTCTTACTACACATATATACCACAATTTTTCATATCTCTGTTTGTATATAAAGTATGTTGACACCCAATTTGTGTCTTCATACATGTACTTTGGAATATGATGTCTATAACATTCATCATCCTTGTTAATCCCCTGCTCCCTTCCTTACCCTCCCACCCCTCTTCCCTATCTACAATTTATCTATTCCTCCCATGTTCCCCATCCCTACCCCATTATGAGTCTGCTTATATCAGAGAAAATATTTGACATTAGTTTTTCTGGGATTGGCTAACTTCACTTAGTATTATCTTCTCCAATGCCATCCGTTTACCTGCAAATGCTATGATTTTATTCTCTTTTATTGCTGAGGAAAATTCCATTGTGTATATATGCCACTTTTTATTCATTCATCCACTGAAGGGCATCTAGGTTAGCTCCACAATTTCGCTATTGTGAATTGTGCTGCAATAAACATTGATGTGGCTGTGTCCCTGTAGTGTGCTATTTTTAAGTCCATTGGGTATAGACGGAGGAGATGTATAGCTGGGTCAGAAACTCTGTGTCTAATAGAAGAAAAAGTAGGCCCTAATCTTCATCATGTGGGATTAGGTCTCACCTTCCTTAATAAGAGTACTAAAGCGCAAGAATTAAAACCAAGAATCAATAAATGGGATGGAATCAAACTAAAAAGTTCCTTCTCAGCAAAAAGAAACAATCTGTGAGGTGAACAAAAAGCTTACATCCTGGGAGCAAATCTTTACCCCTCACACATCAGATACAGCACTCATCTATAAGGTATATAAAGAACTCAAAAAGCTAAGGACCAAAAAACAAATAACCCAATCAACAAATGGGCCAAGGACCCGAACAGACACTTCCCAGAAGACAATATACAATCAATCAACAAGTATATGAAAAAAATGTTCATTATCTCTAGAAATTAGAGAAATGCAAATCAAAACTACTCTAAGATATCATCTTACTCTAGTCAGAATGGCAGCTATTATGAAGAAAAACAACAATAAATGTTGTTGAGGATGTGGGGGGAAAAGGTATACTCATATATTGCTGGTGGGACTACAAATTGGTGCAGCCAATATTGAAAGCAGCATAGAGATTCCTTGGAAATCTGGGAATGGAAGCAACATTTTTAAGTTTTTCTTGAACCTTCCTTTTTGAACTAGGTTTTAGTCAAAAATAAAGTGTTAATTTCCAAATATTTGGAGATTTCTCAGATATATTTTCACTAATTTCTAGCTTAACATCAGAAAACACATTTTACATATGATTTCTATTATTTCAAGTTTGTTAAGGTTTGATTTGTGACCCAGACTGTGGCCTATCTTGTGACTGCTCCTTATGACCTACAATTACTGTTGGGTAAAGTTCCATAAATTTCCATTTCATCTAGTCGCTAGATGCTTCTGTTCTACTACATCCTTGAGGATTTTTGACTACTACTTCTACTACTGGGAGAAGAGAGTTAATATTTTTTAACTACAACTACATATTTGTCTATTTCTCGCTTTATTTATATAGTTTTTTCTCTGTATTTTGAGGCTCTGTGGTTAGTTGTGTATACATTGAGAACAATTATGTGTCTTGCTGAACTGACCCTTTGGCCAATGTGCATTACCTGTCTTTCTTCCTCAAAATTTTCTATGTTTTGAAGTTTGTCTTGTATTATTTTAATATACCCATTCCAGTCATCTTTTAATTTGTATCTCTGTGGTATTTTTCCACCTTTTGCTTTTGAGCTACCCATACCATTACCTATATCTTACAGAAAGTATACAGACGAATTACATAAAATGACCTAACTATCTCTACCTTTTAGTTGGTTTCTTTAGACCATTTATATTTAATATTACAATTGATTTATTTGTTTGGGGGCCTGTTTTACTCTTTGCTACCCATTTATTCCTTTGTTTTCCATTCTTCTGTTTCTCCTTTTCCTACATTCTTGGGGGTTATCTGAACTTTTTCTTATTGTTCCATTTTGTCAATTGTAATTTTGACTGTACTTCTTTGCACACATTTTTAGGGGTTGCTGTATGGGTTACAACAGGCATCGTTAGCTTTTCACACCCTACTGAGAATATTTTGATACTTTAATTGGAATAAATAAGACCACTTGCATTTGTTTTCTATTGCTATCATAAAAATTAATGAGAAACTTAATGGCGTAACAAGATAAATTATCCTTCCGTTCTAGAGGTCAGAAGTCAAAACAGTTCTCAGTGGGCTAAAAATCAAGGTGCTGTGAAGGATGCGTTCCTTCCTGGAGGCTCTGAGGAGAGTTCAGTTCCTAGATATTCCATTCCTAGGCAGAATTCCATTCCTAGGCAGAATTCCATTCCTAGGCAGAATTCCATTCCTAGGCAGAATTCCATTCCTGGCTGTGATGAGCAAGGTCCACATTGTTGCTGAATGTCAGCCAAGGGCAGTTTTCAGCTTTCAGAGGCTGCCCACATTCCTTGACTCATGGCCCATCCCTCCATCCACAGAGCCAGAAACAGCAGCTGAAGTCCTTCTCGGTGGCACATCACTCTGACCAATTAGCTACCTTTTCCTTTTTGAGACTCCTGCTGTTTGATTGGGCCCACCAGAAAACTATATAGACTACCTCCCTATCTCAAAGTTTATAGTTTGAATTGCATGTACAAGTCTTTTTTGGCATGAAATACAATTTCAGAGGATCCTGGGTTTAGGATGTGGGGATGGGTATAAGGGTGGGCAGAGAGATTGTTGTATCTACCATAATACCATGAAGCTCTCCAATCTGATTAATAAATTGTCATATATTAATCTATATACATTGAAAATTTTCATAGACAACGTTTGCCTGTTTATTTCAGCCATGAACTATACTGACTATAATTTAAAAGAATTATTGTATTTATCATTTGTTCCATTCTAGATACTCTACATTTTCTTCTTGCACCATTTTTCATCTAAGAAATCTCGTTAATTGATTATTTTGTAGTAGTTCTGCTAGCTCCAAATTCTTTAATTTTTTTCCTTATGTGAGAAAACCTGTTTCACCTTGCACCCTTGAATAGTATTTTAGCTGAACATTTGAACTTTTGCTTTAGAACTTTAAAAATGGGGTGCCATTTCCTTTTAGTCTCCATGATTTCTGACATGATATCTCAGTCATCTGAATCTGCTGTCCCTAGGATTCATGATTATTCACTCAAAACATTTATATAATAGTTCCTTTTACATAGTATTTTTATAATCATGTGTTGATTACCTTCTTTCATATAATTCAAAATTTTTGTCATTGTTCATATGTCAATAAGGATTGTACCTAGGGCATTTTCAATGTTTTCTTATGAACCTGTGGTTTATTTAAATTTATGGAGAATGTTGATATCATTGCCTTAGGAGGCATTTGATCTGGTTAGCCTCTAGACATAAATTACAATCTAGTTTCGGTGGGCTCTGATTATTGTGTCAGTCTGCTTTTTATAAGCTATGCAGACCCATTTGGATCTTCTTTATACTGCACAGCATAGAGATAAGTCTGGGACTCCAGTGGAATTCTATTTCAGTTAGCTTTTTTCACTATTGTGACAAAAAGACCTGACAAGAACAATTTTAGAAGAGAAAAAGTTTATGTGGGGGCTCACAGTTTTGGAAGTCTCAGTCCAGCAAAAGCAGTTAACAATGTAAAACTGCAGGGGCCAAAGCAATGGAACAAGGGAATATCTTAAAGTGGCAGTTCTAAACCACAAATTTGTTTTGTTCTTCTTTTAAAATTTCTAGATCTTTTGGCAATGATTATAGAAGTGGGTTGTTTCTGGGAAGAAAAAAAAATGGTAGACTTATATCCTGTTCAGTGGTATTTTAATTCTGGTATTCCTTAATCCACTTGTGATATTAACTTTATTCCATCTTATCCAGAACCAGGGCTATTTTAATATGTTTTGCAAATGTGTTCTGACCATAATTTCCAAATGCATGTAAGCAGTACAGAACCATGTGTATTGAATTGCAAACATATAACATAAAAACCTGTGCTCAGAAAAAATAAGGTTCTTAAAGATGTACATAAAGCTAACACACTGTTGGAATATCTCTTTTGTCCATAAAATTGCTATTCCTTCAATATACAGTGTGTTCTCCAGAGTAAAAGAAAACTTAAAAAAAAAATAAATCAAAGATTAGGTTTGAAGAAAAGCATGGGGAGAAAAATCCAATTATTTGAATATTTTAATATATTTAGGTTTCCTTAATTAAAAGCATACTTAAAAAGAAATGTGTTATCTGTTCCATTTTATATTAAGACACAAGTTCACAGGTTATTGTTCTGAACACCGAGAGGGCTACATATTATAATGTAAACTGTTATAACTCAGCAGGATAAGGATGGTTGACAACAATTAAGTGAATATTTCAAAACAGTTAGCAATGTGGATTTTGATGTCCCCAACAGAAAGAAGTTATAAATGTCTAAAGCTACAGATATGCCAATTACCTAATCTGATCATTACACGTTGTACACAGGTATGGAAATGTCACACTGTACTCTGTATGTATGAATACTCTGTGTCAGTTAAAAGTCTTAAAATTTTAAAAATACAAACATAGCCCAGCCCAGTGGCACAGTCCTGTAATCCCAGCGGCTCGGGAGGCTGAGACAGGAGGATCACAAGTTCAAAGCCAGCCTCAGCAAAAGCGAGGTGCTAAGCAACTCAGAGACTCTGTCTCTAAATAAAATACAAAATAGGGCTGGGAATATGGCTCAGTGGTTGAGTGCTCCTGGGTTCAATTCCTGTTACCCCCCCCAAAAAAAAAGAAAAATACAAGCAAAAATGTAGCCCACACTCCATCAAGCATCAGGACCAGAAGCACCATCTAAATAAGAAGCCTATGTACTACCCTACCCGATAAACTTCAGCTTTCACTTAATGAACAAAACAGCGTTCAGCCTTCTCCAAACCACTAATGGTAGGATAAGGACTTTACAGGAAACATCCCCAAGTCAAGGAGCCTAATGGAAGTTTCATTTATTATGGTTTTAAACCAGACACCCTCCCCAGCTGGCTGCTAGCAATTGCCTAAATGGAAAAAGAACAATGAGCCTTTTAAACACCAGCCACAAAGTGTCTGATTGAACCTGGACCAGGATGCTATCTGAATAAGAACCATCAGGAAGGAAAGAGTGTCTCAAAATGACAAAAGCCAAGTTTTGAAGAGCATATCACAGTTGTTCAGTAACACTGATGCAAACTGTGCTTCTCCAAGTTCTTCTTAAGTGTAAACTGAAACAGCAATTGCTTTCACAATCTAAATATCAGTTCAAATGAAAGAGCAGCGAGCAATGTTTTCTACCATTTTTCTTTTAAATCAAGTCATCTCCATCTAGAATTCTGGCAGGACAGAAAAATCCAACTAAATATATAATTTGGGAAGTTTATCTCATGAGAAGGGGAGGAAGAGAGAGGATTGTACTGTGAATACCTGGTGCTCATAGTTTCTGTCAACTTTCAAATTAGCCAGTATAAGAGTATGGGTACTAAACCTCTGAGATGAAAAATGCAAATTTCTTCAGCACCTGTGGTTCACTTGGTGTCTAGAGAAATCAAATCACTTTGAAAAGCTAAGTAGCAACCTGCAACCACACCAAGGATCACAGACTTGCCATTCCGCTTTCTCTTATTTTATGGTCAAAAATTCCTTGTTAAAATCCAATAAGATTGTATTAACATTAAATACTAAACCAGAGGGTTTAGATACCATATTCCCTGCTCTGAGGTCTGATCTTACCTGATTTTTCTTGTTCTAAGTAATTTTAAAGCCTTTTAGTTTACACATAACCCTGCTATTTTCCATATGACTCTCTTTATTATGATTTCAGACCCTTGGACCTGTACTCAAAGACTCTCAGCTTTGGTATTTCCCCATGAACTTCTGATGCCATCATTTTATACTTAGTTTTCTTTTGTTCTTTTTTTTTCTTTTTTAACTATACAAACATATGGTAGTTTTTATAACACACAGATACTGGTGATATAACCCATGAAATAAAAACAAATCCTTGGTACATCTCTGATGATTCTTTCATCAAGCCTTGCTAGAAGTAACTTTATCTTAAAATCATATTTATTACACCCATGTATTTTATTGAATATTTAGGGATATATACACATAGAACAAATTCTCATGATTATACACATTTTTTATAAAAGTTATAAGTGGTATATTACTACATCCTCTTCAATCAATATTACTGGCAGGAAATTTTATCCACAATGATAAATATAGTTTTATTAAAGCCATTTTAAAAGATGCATAGTATTTCATTGTGGGAAGATCTATAATTTATTGATTAATGTTCCTTCAGATGATACTTAAGATGCTTACCTTATTTTACCACTATGGAGACTTAAAGAAGTTTCATAGACTCTTCTGATGCACATTCCAGTTTCTCCCATAGTTTTTAAGTCAAAGATAGATGTCTGATTAGAAGAGATTGAAAATGTGTGAAGGATGTTTGGTTGTCAGAAGGGACATGGTAAAGGAGATAATTCACACATTGTATGTGGACATTAGGACTTGAAAGATATCCCCCTGGATAGATTTGTCTTGCCCAGTTTACCAATAAGGGCCCATTGAGAAACACTAAATGTCAGATAAATTCTTGGTTTGTAGCTTATGCATATCTTAAACTTGACTAGCAAGGTATTGCCAAACTGCTCTACAAAGAATATTTATTAATTTGAATACCTGACATCAGCCAACGAGTCCCCATTGTGCAACATCCTGGCCTGCACCTCATGTTGTAAGACTTTATATCTGCTAACCAAGAATTGTAGAAAGAAACCCAAAATCATATTTATTTTAAAATTATTCCAAGAATCACATTTTTAAAAACATTGGTGAGTTGAATTTAACAATATCTTTCATGTACTTTAGGTGTGGAAAGTGTAGGATTTTAAAATCCTCAAGGCTACAGGTTTCTTAGGAAGGTTCTAAAGATTTATTTTATATAACCATTTACTCTACTTGTTTATAGTTTATATACTCTATTGTTTATAGTTCCAGATAAGGATTCTATTTCATTTTTTATTCATATGGATAATCAAATTTCAAAGAACCTATTATTACAAAGGCTTACACCACCCCCAAAGATTTGCAATGTCATCTCTATCAGGTGCAAAATTTCCATATATGAAGTCTATACCTGGTTTCCTATATCTGTGTCATAACATAATAGTTACTGCTATAGATTTAAACTAACTCTTGGTATCTAGGAAGGTAAGCCACCTATCTTGTTATTCCTTCAAATTGTTTTTTATTTCTTTGTATTTCATGTAAATTTTAGAATTCATTTGTTTAACATTCCTACTACTAAAGAAAATTCTGATTGGCAATGCCTTTACACATTGATCTGATAACATGATTCATGATTTTGTAAACATGATTCATGATTTTGTGTCACCTTAGCAATGAAAATGGTTACTTTCTGTACATCTTTTTTTCTTTTTTAAAAATTTTTACCCAGGAGTGCCCTACAAATGCACCACATCCCCAGCCCTTTTTTTATTTTATTTTTTTTTTGAGACAGGATCTTGCTAAGTTGTTTAAAGCCTCACTAAGTTGTTGAGGCTGCCTTTGAACTTACAGTCCCCCTGAGCCACTGAGATTACAGGTGTGTGCCACCACACCTGGCTTATACATTTTTTAAATAATAGACTATTTTTAGATCTAGATTTAGATTTACAGAGAAATTATACAGAAAGTACAGAGGAGAAATTAACTATTTAATTCCTCTTTCTCCTAATCCTCAACAGTTTACCCTGTTATTTACATTTTTTGGATCAGTATGGTACATTTGTTCCATCTGGAGAACCAATACTGGCCCATTATTAACTAAGGCCCATGGTTTAGGTGAGGATTATCTCATTGCATTGTACACTTCTATGAATCTTGACAAATGTATAAGTCATGTATAAGCTACTAAGTAATATCAAAGTAGTTTCATTGCCTTAAAAAAATTCCCTCTGTTCCATCTATTCTTCCTTCTCTCCTTTCCCATTGAGCTCACAGAAGCCACTGATATTTTTATATTCTCTGTAGCTTTGCTTTTCTAAAACACCATAGTGTTGGAAACCCCACACTGTGTAACCTTTTCAGGCTAACTTCTTTCACTTAGCAATGTGCATTTAAGTTCACTCTTCTTTTTCCATAGCTTGATAGGACATTTCTTTCATTACTGGAAAATATTGCACTGTATGCACCATAGTTTATCCTGTAGCCTACTGAAGGGCACCTTGGTTACTTCTAATTTTTTGGCAATAGAAATAAAACTGCTACAAACATCTATGTGCAGATTTTTTATTCATTTAGCAAACACCAAGGAGGGTTGTCTCTGGATTATATGATATCAAAGTAGTCTTCATTATTTTAAAATTTCCATAAGAGGCATCTTGCCCATATTTTGCTCAATCAGTGCCCAGCCATCTTAGATTTGTAGTTAATACTTACATTTTATCTTGATTTACTAGTATATAGGAAAGTAGGTTTTTATGTGTAGATTTTAATTCCAATCATTTCATTGAAATCATTCTAACACTAAAAATTTCTTTTATAATCACTTACAGTTCAATGTAGATGACCAAATTACTTTCAAATGATAGTTCTGTTTCACCTTTTCTAAGCTACCTATTGTTTTTTTTTTTCCTTTCTGCATGATTGAGGCTTCCAAATCAACACATAACAGTACTTATAATGGTAAGCATCCTTGTAATATTCTTTGAAACATTTTAAGGATATGAACTTTTCTTATTTTACTAACAGTTTATAAGATGATTAAGTATTGAATTTTTTAAACATTTTCCTTTATTAGTTGATCATATTTTCTTATTTCATCTATGAATGTAGTATATTACATTGATATTCCAACGTTAAACTGTATCTGAGATAAATTAAAATAATTATTTTATTTGTATTACATTTTAAATACCATTACCAAAATTCAGATTGAAAATATTTTACTTAGAATTTATCCATACATGTTTACATGTAATATTGACTTGCAATCTTTTGTTGATCTTTTTGATTTGAGAGTCAAGATTATAAGATTTTCAAGGGAAAATTTAAAAGTGAAATTTTGGAAGTGATTGCTAGAATTCACCTAAACGCATGGCTGTGCATGAATTGTTGGGGACAACAGTGATTTAGCTGTTAAATTCCATTGCTGATTTTAAGTTATTGTTTTATGTATCTTGGAAATTTTATGGGAGAGTGTAGAATTTTATCGAGGTTTTCAAACAGAGTCCAAAATATTTACAGTATTGCTATTTCATTCTTTGCCCTATATAATGTGTCCCTATTATTATTTTTCATATTATTTTGGGATATAATAAAAAGAATAGATAAAACCAAAACTGTTCCTTTAATGATGCTCACAAAACTGACAAAACTATGTCAAAACTGACAAAACTGTGACAAAACTTGCCAAAACAATGATATTTCTCTACTGATTTTTAAATCAATTTTATCAATATCTATCTTTATGTTTCTTGCAAGTTAATTTAAAAATATGTTTCTTGCAATTTAATTTAAAAATATGTTTTTTAAAGATAAAGGACCCATAATAGGCAAGACATCTTAGATAAAAATAAATTAAGTCTGAATCTTCAATGACTCAATATTATCATAGAACTTCAGTAAAGAAGGTATTGCTTCATTGGTCCCAGTACGCCCAATTAGATAATGTAATAAAAAGGAAGCACAGTCAGTGGGGAAAATACAAGAATATGGGGCAAATAATATGGAGCTTCAAATTTTCTCACTATTGAAAGTTTTAATGTATTATCAAATGTATTTTTATTTAATGAAATAAAAATACATTTGATAATAGCTTCAAAACTTTATCTATTATGGGCATATAAGAATACAATTTACCTTTTCATATTGACCTTATACTCACTTGTCATGCTGAGCACCATCAGTCTTTCTAAAAACATATTTGTTAACTATTTTCAGGTTTTGCATTCATAAAATCTCACAGTCTATGATTAATGAGTTTCCTTTTGTGCTAAAACTTATGACTCGTTTTTTTTTTTTTTCATTGTTAAATACAGTGTTGATGGGCATCCTTCTATTGCAGTCTGTCTCGCAAGGAAAAGTTTTTAACTTATGTTATATGATGTTTTCTCTAAGCTTCTTTTTTGGTGGGTTTTTTTTATTGTTGGTTGTTCAAAACATTACATAGTTCTTGATATATCATATTTCATACTTTGATTCAAGTGGGTTATGAACTCCCATTTTTACCCCGTATACAGATTGCAGAATCACATCAGTAACACTTCCATTGTTTTACATATTGCCATACTAGTGTCTGTTGTATTCTGCTGCCTTTCCTATCCTCTACTATACCCCCTTCCCTCCCCTCCCCTAATAAATTCTCATAAGGCTAAGGAAATTTCTGTTTCCAGTTTGATAAGAGTTTCTATTGTACAAGGAACTCACTAGATAAATGCGTCTTCTGAAAACTTCAAAGTGAACATATATTTTTCTCTTTCTCTATTAATGTGAGAAATTGTAGTGATTTGCAAGTATGTGTTCACCCTTGCACTGCTGAAATAAACCTTACTAAGGTAATATTTTACATATTTCTGGATTCTATTTGCTAATGTTTCTTAGGATTTTTTTTACCCCTATATTCATAAGAGGATAATTATAACTTTCTCTTTGTAATATCCTATCATACTTTGTTAGAAATCAGAGAGGAACTTCATCTACCTCTATCATTTTCTTAGTATTTGCATAAAATTGTGTTTTTCTAATGTTTAAAAGAATGTACCAATGAAGTTCTCAGTGAATTTCTGTGTGAAATTTTTAAATAATTCAATATATTTAATAAATATCAATCCTTTCAAGTATCTCTTTCTTCTTTGACAATTTTGTCAATTTTTGTTGTGGAGGATCCATGTCAAGGTATTGAATTGTTTGAGATAAAAGGTATTCATAAAATCCTAATTTTCAGTTAGTAAAATTAACCCTTTTATTACTTGTATTAGCAAATGCTGTGTCTCCAAATTAACTGAATAATTTTACATGTTTATTTATTTTTTCCTAAATTTAAATTTTTCTTTGTTGATTTATTGACTTTTTGATTCTTTCTATGCTCTTTAGATTTATTTGCTATTTTTTCTAAACTCTTGCAAAGAAAAATTAATATTGACTTTCAGATTACATTTTTCTTGTTTATCCATTTAAAATTGTAAATTTCCCTGGAAACCCTGAGATACTTGCATCCCACAAATTTTGGTGTGTTGTATTTTCATTATCTCTTACTTATATTTCCTAATTTCCAATTTAAACTCTTCTGTGACATACATTTTTAGAGACAGTGGTTAATTTTTATACAGAGATTGACTGTCTTTGATTATTGACTTATCTAGCTTTATTCTTGAGAATCAAGTTAGAAAGCAAATCTATATTTTCAGTCCTCTGAAATTGATGGCTCCTCTAATGGCTTAGGCTATGATTAACTCTGTAGTTGCTGGAATCCGTACATGTACACGCCATTATGTTGAAGCTGGTTGCTGTGTTGTTTAGATCAGTGTTCAGATTCTTTCCTCTTCCTGTTCTAGCAGTAAGAAGACTGGCCTTGAGAAATAGTAATGGTAATAAATGGATGGCAATGAATAGAGGGGATGAGAAAGTGTGTTCAGGATGGAGTCCAACCCAATTAGAACTAGTATCATTCACTGAGAAGTTCATATTTTGAATGGATAACCTGAGCGCAGCCTTGATTTCTTTGTTTCAAAAGTCCAGTTGTGAAAGCCAGGTTGGCAGTTGGACACCTGACCGTGAAGCCAGGTTGGCAGTTGGACACCTGACCGTGAAGCAAAGAGGTCAGACTGGAGAGACTTGTTGAGAAAATTGGCATTCAGATGACAACTCAAGGCATGGCAACAGAGAACATTTCCAAGAAAGATATAAGATGAAAACATGGAACTACTTTTAAGGAACATTTAAGGGCCAGTTAGAGCAGAATAAACTCACAAAAGAAACTAGAAAGAATAACCAAAGAAAGTGGGGAGAGGTGTGATATCATCTTATGACAAATAGAACCCAAGACAGAGAAACCAAAGGAAGGGTAGGTATTTGGAAAGGAAGTGGTCAGCAGCACCAAATGCTGCTTGCAGACCAAGTCACAAAAAATATTGAAAATCCCCATTTGATGGAATGGAGGTAGTTTGTAATCCTGGTATGAGTGTCTTGTTGGCAAGCTGGGGGCAAAGCATCTGACAGGAGTAGGTTGAGAGGAGAGTGTAGGAGGAGGAAATGGAGACTACCAATTAGATCACCTTCACAACTGGTCTGAAGGGGAATAGAGATGTAGGTCACTAGGGGGGATTTGATCATGTTCAGAGGAAGACAGTCATATTAAAAGCACAGAGTGTCTTCATTGCAGTGATCTGTCACTCCTGACTGCTCCCATCATTTGCCAACACACACATACCCAGAAGTGCATACACTCTCTTGATCTTCTTATCAAAGTAGTTATTATCTGACACCCAGCTATAGATCCAAGTTTTCAAAAATCAAATACTGTCAACAACTGCAAAGTCTCACCAAGTGTAAATGAAGGTAATTCACTTCTTCACACAACTGAGTTTATTGGCCCCATGTTAAACCACAGACAAATGTCTCCATTAGAAAACAAGTCAAACTTAAAGGTCCTGCCTAATATTATTATCACATTTAAAAGTTTCCCTTCTCTAGAAATTACCTGCAGAAACAAAACACACCTAAAGTATTTTCAGGGCTTCCGTGGCAGATGAGACACTAATTTCTACTATCAAATGTTATTCAATCTGGATAAGGAACTATTTTAAAATATTAAATGTATTGAAAGATTAACTGAAAATCAACATTAATTTAGAATATGTAATGACATACATTCTTAAACCATTTCTGATGTTAAGCAGAACATATTTAATAAACTGTGTATATTTTTGAGCCACCAAATCAACAAAATTTTCAAATATCAAAGTGAAGTCTTTTAAATAAATGATTGTAGCTACCAAAAAGAAAAAACTTATATGAAAATATCTGTATTTTAAATAAATATCTCACACACTTTATCTTTTACTTGCTTCTAAATCATTGAGTCAATAGTTTCTTTCATAACATAACCTTTCAAAACATGTACCCAACACACACCTATATCAACAGAAGCATCACACACCTATTGTTTACATAGAGAGCAATCCTCCCAGCATACAGGAAAACTCAGTAATTCCAACATCATATAGACAATTTTACTGATAAAGTCTAGAGATTGGCAACACATTTCAAAACATATTCAAAGATACCCTGAAGATAGTCTCTATAAAAATTAACATATCAAGTTTTTTTTCAATTAAGATGAATCAAGAATCACAGTGTTAAATAAATATCAAGAAATATAATTTTTGGACAGCCTGATCTATGCTATCTCTTGAAAGATTTCTCAAAATTGTTCAGATGGGAAGGCTCTGGTAAATCATTAGTTCCCTCATCTACATTAAGAACTATTTAACTAGAAGAAAAAGAATCTTTTTATATACACATTCTCTCTCTCTTCCTCTCTCCCCCCTCCCAACACACAGCATATGTACATAACCAAGCATAACTAAATAATTTTTATTTCTTTTCCAATTTTATTATTTGTTGAATAATTCATTTATTCAATAGATATCAGTGGCATCTAAGTAACCAGGGGATATGCCAGCCTTTGGGGATATATCAGTGAACAAAAGAGAGTACTTGATTTCATGCAACTTATGTTCTCCTTGGAAGAGACAGACAATAAGCTAATGCATATTTAATATGTTGGCTGATGGTAAGAGAAAGAGCAACATCAACGGGAAGGGCGGCTGTGCACAGCCAGGCTGCCTTTTCTATACCATGCATAAGGGAAGCTCACCTTGGAAAAGGGCACAGGGTAAAGACAGATGAAGGATAGAAGTCTCTCACACCTTAGGTCCACAGGGCAGAGTGGGAAGCTCACTTGGGAAGACTAAGAAATAACAAGAAGGTTAGTGAGGTCGGGGCAGAAGCACACAGGGCAGAGTGGGAAGCTCACTTGGGAAGACTAAGAAATAACAAGAAGGTTAGTGAGGTCGGGGCAGAAGCAGAGAGGGGAATCAGTCAGAGATGAATTCAAAGGGGCAGGATGTGTATCAGTCAGGTCTATGTAGTCACTGTGAGGGTCTTGGCTTTTACTTGGAATGGGCTGTAAAGACCCTGGGGGTTTAAAAATCTATGCCAAACAGTCTTTACTGGTTCCTGCTATGTGTCTAGTCCTGTGTTCATTGCTTTACACATATCATTAATCTTCTCAATGATTTTATGCAACATGTATTTTACTACAACTTTACAGATGAGGACAACGCAATGGGTTCAAGTTACCAGTGTCAGACATTGGACCCAGGGCTACGTAACTCAGTATTGCTCAATCGGGCATTCCTGGCATTTGGGCTGGGGATTTTTTTTGTGTGTGTGTGTGTGTGTGTGTGTGTGTGTCATAGGAGACTGTCTTATACATTATAGGATGGCAGTGACCACCCACAGCTCACACCTTTTATGTGTCAGCAATGTCTCTGGCATCATGACAATCAAAGACATCACCCACGTTTCCAAAAGTCCCCTACAGGAACACTCCTTCCACTGGCTAGAACCACCAGCGCTGTCCCTGTCCACACCTAGAACTTTGTTCTGCCTCCAAGACTTCATTCTGCTATCAGAAAGGAGGCAACTGGAATGATCTTCATAAGGTTGATGGGTGACCTGAACAGTTTAAAATTGGACTATTTTACCCACATTTTTAGACTTTTATGATAGGCACTCTCCCTTGAACTATGATAAGACAGTACTAGTGTTAAATATCAGAGTTGGAACATAATTTTCTATCCCAGAGAATACACAATATTCTTTAAGTAGAGACTTGAGCTCTGAGAATCCTTGGGGTAATAAAACAATTGCCTGAGGACTTTGTAATATAATAGGCTCTATGGAAAATACTTAGAGATAAGAAGATTTGGCTCAGATCCTTGGGTATATTAAAATGTTTCTGGAGGGGAAAACCCCACGTGAAATACTAGAAAACAGTCTGCAGCAACACATAATCATATATAATCAAAAATGCTATTATCGCCACATGAGAAAGCTTACATGAAAAATGCCCCAAATACTGAGATCAGTCTTCAATAAACCTTTATAAGGTAATCATTGAAAGCATGTGACACAAGATAAGTAAAATGGTAAAGATAAATCCATTATTATCTATCTATATGATCAGTTATGCTCACAATTGAATTTAAAGACCTAAACACCAGAACTTGAAAATATGCCCAATTTTTCATAAGGCAATTATTTAAAAAGATGACTAAATGATAAAAAAGTTTGTAGGGGAAAACTTTTATTATTATTTGTTGAAATCATCAATTATGTTTACAATTGAATTGAAAAGAGCTTGGAAATCTGCAGCAGTAGGGGACATTTCTTTTTTTAAAATTTTTTATTTGTTTTAATTAGTTATACATGACAGTAGAATGCATTTATGCACTTTGATATATCATACATAGATGGAATATAATTTCATTTTTTCCGAGCATACATATTGGAGAATCATATTGGTCATGTAGTCATGTATATACATATAGAAATAATGTCTGTTTTATTCTACTATCTTTCCTTTCCCCACATCCCATTCCCCTTCCCTCCCATCACTTCCCTCTATCTAATCTAAGGTAATGCAATTATTCCCTAAGTAGGGGATATTTCAATGGGAACTTTAGAAATAGCACATGAAGCTACCCTAAGAAAACCAATGTTGTCAAATCACTTAAAATCCCTTATATTAATAACTTAAGCATTGTTAAGTTTTGCATCAATCCATCTTTGATTCAGAATTGGAAATCTGACAATTCTGCTTCTCTTAGGTTCTAAAAACCTATCAACAATATATTATACACAGAAGAATAAAAATGAGAATCACTTTTATTAAAAATGATTTTCTCAGGGCTGATTTTATTCAGTTATCCCCTTAAAATAAAATCAACAAATATGAAAGTGTCATCTGAGTACCTACTGGTTTTCATGAGAGAAGCACAAAACCTGTCCACAAGAAGTTTACAATCTAATGGCAAGAATTCAGTGGAAAACATACATTGATAATTGTATTTTTAAATGCAAAAAATAAATAAAATACAAGAATAATTCAGTGGACAACTGGTAGTATTTAATTTATATAACTCATATACCAAAATACAAGTTCTGACACTATTCAAAAAGGTATTTGACATATAAACTATCCACAAGGTGTCATTCTGACTGGAGTGAGATGAAATCTTAGAGTGGTTTTGATTTGCATTTCTCTAATTGCTAGTGATGATTAATATTTTTTCATATATCTGTTGGTTGATTGTACATCATCTTCTGAGAACTGTCTCTTCATGTCCTTGGCCCATTTATTGATTGAGTTATTTGTTTTTTTGGTGTTTAGCTTTTTGAGTTATTTATATACCCTAGAGATTAGTGCTGTATGCATACAAATAACAACAAGTGTTGGTGAGGATGTGGGGGAAAATGTACACTCATACACTGCAGGTGGAACTGCAAATTGGTGCAGCCAATATGGAAAGCAGTATGGAGATTTCTTGAAAAATTGGGAATGGAACCACCATTTGATGCAGCTATCCCTCTCCTCGGTCTATACCCAAAGGATTTAAAAACAGCATACTCCAGGGACACAGCCACATCAATGTTTATAGCGGTACAATTCACAATAGCTAAACTGTGGAACCAACCTAGATGTCCTTCGATATGTGAATGGATAAAAAAATGTATCATATATACACAATGGAATATTACTCAGCATTAAGAGAGAATACAATCATGGCATTTGCAAGTAAATGGATGGAGTTAGAGAAGATAATGCTAAGTGAAGTTAGCCAATCCCAAAAAACCAAATGCTGAATGTTTTCTCTGATACAAAGAGGCTAATTCATAGTGGAGTTGGGAAGGGGAGCATGGGAGGAATAGAAGAACTCTAGATAGGGCAGAGGGGTTGGAGGGGAAGGGGGGCATGGGGTTATTAATGATGGTGGAATGTGATGCTCATTATTATCCAAAGTACATGTATAAAGTACATAAATTGGTGTGAATATACTGTGTATGCAACCAGAGATATGAAAAATAGTGCTCTATGTGTAATAAGAATTGTAATGCATTCCACTGACATATATAAATAATAATAAAAAACTATCCACAAGGAGTCAGTAAATGGATGAAACAAAGAGAGGGGACTTTCTGGAAAAAAAAAGAATAATATAGATTTAGAAAGAAAACAAAATTAAAGTAAGTCTAAATCAAGATCTTTACCATTACCCTTGAAACTAAATGACCTTCTGTAATGACCAAGAAGCAACAACAAAAGACAAACTGACAGTACAGAGTGCTGATGTGGATGCAGAGCATCTGAATTCTCATATTGCTCATAGGATCGCAAATTGGTACCAACACTTTGGAGAACTGTGCAGCAGTTTCTTTCACAATTAATACACACTTAACAGATGATCCAGTAATCCCACTTACCAGTATTTATTCAAGAGAAATGAACATAGATGTCAACATCAAGACTTTCACATGAATGCTTAGGAAACCTTACTCAAATTGTCTAACACTTAAAAGAATTACCTAGTAAATGGATTCTTAGAAATATGGCCCATCCCTAAAATGGAATACTAATCAGCAATATAGAGCAATGTACTTCTCATACACAAAACACAGGACTATGAAAGCATTATGCTAAGTGAAAGAAGCCATATATGAATGGGTATGTTTAGTATGATGCCATTTTTACCACATCTGGAAGATGGTAAACTATATGGACAGAAATACAACCAGTGGTTGTAATCAACTATAAAAAGGAAACAGGAACTTTGGTGGGAGTGATAGAAACCTTCTAAGTTATGGTTTGTAGTGGGGGCTATATCAATTCAAATCTTTTGAACTCAGATAACTGTATATGTAAAAAGGAGGGGAATTCACTATATGCACATTTTACAATAAACCTGATGACCCCCAATTCAAAAAAAAAAAAAAACCCAAACCAACTGAATTTCAGACAAGTAACAAGCAGTTCTTTCAAATGATTTCTAGGTGGAAATGATGCAATCACCTGAGTACTTCTGGTCTTGTCAGTCATACCAGTATGGACACATCACCTGCCACAACCACCATTAAATATGTTACAACATATGCTTCAAACATAAGCAACTCCTTTGCACAAAATTTCAAAATGTTTTACATTGTTCTGAATAAGATATTGCATTTACTTAATTTTTTTTCTGACTATACTTTCACTTCTTCCCTCTAAAAGGGAGGACAAGTAAATTGGTTCTGACTCAAATGCCAAATGCCAAGCATGTTAATAAACATTTCCTGTTGACTCTGTGCTTCTTTCGGACCTTCCCTGTTTCTCTTGCTATGCTTACCCTGCCCTTCTGCAGGAAACGGTCTCCCATGTTGGCTGGCAATACCTCCATGTGGGCAGGAAGAAAACACCACAACTTCAAGGTATGTGTATTTTTAAACTGAGTTACACTTATTGATAAACTTAATATGCAAACCAGTTCACTCATTTGGCAACAGTCACAGAGGCAAGAATTTGTGCCAAGAACTATTCAAAATGCTGAGAATACAACAGCAAGCAAGACAGAGTGAGTTCCTGAACTCTGGAAGAATATATCCTAGAGGAGGAGACAGACAAGACATCAAACAAACCAAAAAAGATACTCAAAAATTCACACAGGGAAAGGTGCTAATAAAGAAACCTGCTGCCAGCAAAGGGGGAAGAATGTGGTCCCCTCACCGTTTAGGTAGCAGTGATTCAGAAGCTACTCAGAGCTTCATGGTGCACAGAGGTATTCACAGGCCACACACTCTCAGGATCATCCTGTGTGCCATGGATCTAGAGACTATGGGGCATGTGTGTGCATGTACTCCTAGCACATCTGGCTTCAGATATTTAAAGATGATATTTAGTTTTACAAAAAATATTCTTAAAAAGAAAATGCAGAATGAACATAATATTCATGAGAAGCATAAGTATCCCCAGCATGGTAATTATACTCCTAGTATGAGATTTTACTGAAATAATTAAGTGATTAAAATTGTTGAATTGCATGTTCAATCACATTGCTCTTACTACAAATGAGTGAATAAATTAAGTGAGCAAAAGTTTTCTTATATTTTATAACTTTAAGAATGCTGTATCTAATTTCACCTTCATCTCCCTTGGCCATTTTAAGTGCACCAATAAATAATAAGTACTTAGTAAATTTACTGAGTTACTCACTGCCTCTATGGTTTACATTTAAAACAGTCATCCTTTTTCTTTTCTTTCACTTCTCAGTATGGAACCCAGAGCTTCACACAAGCGAGGGAAATGCTTTACCACTGAGTCACACCCTCAGTCACCCCCAGTTTGTTTGAGACAGGATCTAAGTCACTCGGACTGGACTCAAAATTGTGATCCTCCTGCATCAGCCTCCAGAGTAGCTAGAATGACAGGTGTGCACCACCACACATGGTTTCCTTGTTTTAAGCATCTCTCAATGCAAATCATAGTGTATATATGATAAGTTTTGAACTATGCTATGCAATTTACAGGTAAATAAATGCACACATGGAACATGTGGTGTAAAATATTTATTAATAGAGGTCTTTATTAGTGAAGCCTTTACATGGAGACCTTGACTTTAAGACCCTACCCACTATGTCCAAGTCCATGTAGTCCCCTACACAGACTCAGTCCCTTTATCAGCCTCACTGTGCCTTCACCATATGTATAAAATCCACAAAGTATTTTTGGCAATAAAGTTGCATGAAAGCAGTCCATGATAAAATTGAAGGAAAGGGCACACACTATTCTTGTAGGAATAAGTATTTTGGCAATCACATTATCAGAAGACAGAGTTCTAATGTTGCTTTGTCTTGAGCTTCTCATGCTCTCATTTCTTTCACCCAAATTTTTCTCTTTAACTTTTTTGATTTTCTTTTGTTGGCAGTGCATAATCCAATCCTTAAGGAAAAGGAAAAAGAAAAGCACTGATACTAAGTGAATCAATACTTAAAGTTGAGGACTTACTAAATGACAATCCCTGTCTTAAATAACTTAAATACAGCAGAGAACGTGGAAGAACATCAATCATCAACACTACAGCATAAACAGGCTCATTTTGATAAAAAGTGTGCATAAAGAGGGTGAGGAGCCTGCCCCAGGGCACACAGACCATAAGTGATAGATCCAGGATTTGAACCCAGTCCACCCAAAACCACAGCCTGCTTTTTTAATCATGCTGTAAAACCTCCCAAATCAGGGCATGTGATCCGGTGGGTAAGCCAACTGCAGGGCCCTAGGGAGTAGGCAAAAGCAACTCACTTTGGCAAGCAGAAGTGGAGCCTATGACTCAGAACAGGTGAGAAACTTCTATGACGTCCCAAGTGTTAGCACCAAATAAAAGAAGCAACAGGGAGAGAATCAGCCTTCCAGGGAAATTACTCTCACAGATTAAGCTCTTGATAAGAAATGGTTTGAGAGTTCAACTGACAATTCAAGGCATTGAAAACTTGAAATAACTTCAGCCTAGCCAATGTGGACCCTAATTATTCAAGAATCCCTTACTTGTGAACCATCTCCTAAAATGTATTCACAACCATAATCAGCACTTCCATGAACCTTCTCAGACACATGTGTGGGGAAGTACTGGTCACCTGGCACTGGTGTGTTCCCATATAAGACCAAGGAGGGTCGCATTCTGCCTTCTGGCTTCAGCTCTCATGCTGTAAAGAGGCATCTTTTCTGCAGTTTTTTTAGTCCCATTTCTCCTTACTTATGTCTTTTTTTTTTTTTTTTTGGTGACTTCACTGTTTAAAATGGTCCCCAAGCATAGTGTTGAAGTACTGTCTAGAGTTCTTGAGAAAGTTTTGACCTGCCTTACAGAAAAAGTATGTGCACCCTTTAACCTTTGTTTAGGCATGAGAGACACATATAATTCATATATATTATATATGTGTATTCTATATATAATATGCACATAAGTCATATTTATACATATAAGTATTATATATTACATATTGTATTATAGTAATACATACTTTAGATGTATTATGTATAAATACCTATATTATATAAACATTTTATTTTACATATAAAAACATTTACATAAACTATACATGCAAAGCCATATATAGATAGATAGAGCCCCTTCCACTTTATCTCTGCTTCCTACTGCCCATGAGGTGAACACTTGTTCTCTACCACATTCCCACTGCCATGATGTATTATATACAACCAGAGATATGTGTATATATGTGTGTGTATATATATATGTATATATGTCTATATATAATATATTTAAAATGTCTTTAAACAAAACCACTTATAAAACAAGGTTATGTGTTAATAGATGCATTAAACTTCTGTGACCTGAGTTTCACATGAACTGAAGTGTACATTTCTGCTAGGACAATGGTTTAGTCACTCATTCTGTGTTGTTGTCTTTTCAGAACATAACTGTCAGGACGTCTGGGACCAAATAAATGTAATCTGATGAACACTGTCCCATCAGTATTCCCTCAAAGCTAAGTGTATCATGTGTCCTTCCTTGTTTAATTAACAGGCTTATTGACATAAAAGATTATCATGAGTCTATTTTCCTCAATAAAGAAAAATAAGAGATCTTCTCCAGAGGGAGCTACGTGTACAAGTCTATTTGTTCTACAACTAAAAGAAGAACACAAACCTTTAAAACATGCTTTCAGAAGCTTTCCACTTTCAAAAGCAATGGATATTCTGAATGTATTTAAACATAAACCCTGCAGCTATGACTTTCATAAATCTTGAATCGCTATTAGATTTGTTTGCACAATTAAACTTAAAAATAACAGTGAACTCTAGATAGGGCAGAGGGGTGGGAGGGGTAGAGAGGGGGCATGCGGTTAGAAATGATGGTAGAATGTGATGGACATTATTATCCAAAGTACACGTATGAAGATACGAATTGGTGAATATACTTTGTATAAAACCAGAGATATGAAAAATTGTGCTTTATATGTGTAATATGAATTGTAATGCAGTCTGCTGTCATATAAACAAAAACATTAATAACAAAAAATAACAGTGAGTTTCACAAACTATTGATCTTAATAAATAAAGTTAAGTCAATGTGTCCAGCAACATCTTAGTTATCTACCAAAATAAATGAATAGCCAAGATAAATTTCTAAAAGACTAGGAAACACATGATTCACAAACTAAAATTGTAATCTTCAATTATTTTTAAATGGAGTCCAGTTAGCAAACATTGTACATATTTAAAGTATCCTAAAATAACACTTAATCATAATTGTACAGACTATCATAAAGTTTCACGTAATACTGAAATATTTCATCTGACATCAACTAAAAGCCCTTTAAATATAGTTCATTGTTTGTCTTTCAAAACAACTTAAATTACTCTATATAAAACAAGAGTAGATTATATTGCTACAATTAAATGTGTAAAGATAACAAGTAGAGGGGAATAAAATAAAACATTTCAGTTTCCAAAAGCACTTAAATGTTTGTCTAAATAATTTTTTTAAATATTTATTTTTAAGTTTTTAGGTGGACACAATATCTTTATTTTACATTTATGTGGTGCTGAAGATCGAACCCAGTGCCTCGTGAGTGCTAGGTGAGCTCTCTACCACTGAGCCACAACTCCAGCCCTGTCTAAATAAATTAATTCATATGTACAAGAAGTCATAATGTTTTTCAAAAGTCCTAAGTAAGTATAATATAGTCTCTTAATCTATAAATTCAACCTCATATAGACCACACAGGCATAAGTGAGATTTTCCATCCAGTATTATGTATAATAAGAAATAATACTACATTCATCACTGACTTTAAACTATGACATGGATTCATTTGTAACAGACATAAATACTAGGTAATCATGGATTTTGATAGCCTAGTACATGGTTAGAAAATTTTTCTTTTACTAGAATGATCTAACCAATAGTATTGGTGCCTATTAATAGAGACTGTATTTGTAATATCAAAATCATCAACTTTTTATGGCTAGATTTCGAAGTTCAGATTGTAGTACAAATATCTCATAGTGTGTGTGTGGGGGGGGGGTAATCAGCAACATTTATTGAGCTATTCCTGGCATATGCTGAGCTATACGATGTTGTAGTTTGGACACTCAGTGTCCCCTAAAGGCCCATGTGTTGAAGGGTTGGTCCCCAGCACAGTGCTGTCAGGAAATAGTGAAACCATTGGCAGGTTGAGTTTAGTGAAAGGAAGTTGGGTTTACTGGGAATGCTCCTGAAGCCCCTTCCACTTTATCTCTGCTTCTCACTGCCCATGAGGTGAACACTTGTCCCCTACCACATGTTCCCACTGCCATGATGTACAAACTCCCCACAGGCCCAAAACAACAGGGCCAATCATTGACTAAAGCTTCAGGCACTGAGAGCCAAAATAAACCTTTTCCTCCTTATAAGGTATCTATCTAAGGTGCTTTGTCACAGTGATGGAAAGCTGACTAACATGGCAAAAACTTAATTCATATTCATAAAAATTATGTAGGAATTAGGAGTAATCATGAAAACCCTACTTCATAGATTAAAAAACTAAAAAAAAAAAATTATGTAATTTGCCCCAGCCACCAGCTAGTTTTGGTGGCAGTTATTATTAAAATCCACAACTGCCTTATAATGATTCCATGTGCTTTCTACTCCACGAGGCTGCTTTATCTAGATAATTAGGTTAACATTTTGCAATTACAAGGAAAGAAAGGTATATTAAGGGTATCCAAGAGTTTACTCTGAATATCTGATCCCCTTTATCAAATGTTACTGGGTCTCTCCAAAGTAGCAAAGCAGTCACCTTCAGTGACTCCTGAAGAAGCGAAGTCTACAAAAGTTCAAAATCCCTAATGTGAAGGCCCATTTGCTATCTGGATCTACTAGACGGCTAGGACCTGTATTCCTAGACATTCTGTCTGTGTCCAGAGATGAGAGAAAGTGAAAGGGCAGGAGGTTTGGAAATGTCACTCTGGAAATCATGCCAACCTCCCAAGGAGCAAAGCACCCTGTGATCAAGAAATGCTCCCCAAAGCTGAGAAGCAGGAGTACGGAGTGGGTAGGTTTCAGGGAGGGAGACTAGAGGCTGGAGGAGGAATGACAGATGGCAGAGACTTCTGGTGTTGAACACAGCACACTGAGGCTGGGCGCTTGGTTGGGGAGAATGTTTGCATACATCTATTATCCCAAAGGTTAGATGTTTCAGTGACCAGAATTCCCAAGAAGAGCAAGTCAATTTTCTGTAAATAGACAAAACAGATGAGGAGGGAGACATTGGACTCTCAGAAAGGGAGTACAGTAATAGAGGCAGGGTTGTTCATGTGTGCCTAAGAATAAAGCCAATGATCCCCTGGTGAACAACCAATGAGGAGAAAGAGGTTCATGCAATTAAGAGAAGGGTGACTGGAGGTCAGAGGATCCTCACCCAAGGTGTAAAAAATGGAAAGGGTGATTCCATGGTCATGAGGGAATATTACAGTGCATAGGAGTTATACCTACAACAATCTACCATTCCTGTTCAATCATAGTCAAGAATAAAGGACAATACTGGTACAGGTAACCAAGTTAGGTACTCAACTTTTCTACAGTACAGATCTGAATAAACTATGCTAATCAGCTTTCTATTATTCTAACAAAATACCTGAGGTAAGCAAGTTATAAGGAGAAAAAGGTTTTCTTTGGCTCACAGTTTCAGAGGTTTTTGCCCATGATCACTTGGTCCTGTTGCTTTGGGCCTGTGACAGCACACCACATCACGGTGGGACCAGGTGGTGGAGAAGACTTTTTCAACTCATGGTAGTCAGGAAGCAAAGACAGGCAGGAAGTGGCCAAGGTCTCAGTATTCCCTTCAAGGTCATGCCCCCAATGATTTAACTTCCTTTCACTAGGCCGCACCTCCTAGGGTTCTATTGCCTCCCCAGAGAACCACAGGCTGGGGACTAAGCCTTCAACACATGTACTTCTAGGTACATTCTAGATCAAACTACAGCAGAAGCCTTTATGAGTGACCCCGTCCCTTGATGACCAGTGTCCTTTACCAAAAGATTTTACATCCCAAACAACAGGACAAGAGGCTTCAAAGTAGGAATGATAGTGTGCATATCAGCTTTCCCTTATATGAAAATCACAGGCCCAGTTTGCTTTTAGAATCCAGAATTTCAGATTTGGGGAGGGGTGCATCGTATCTTAAATAATACCCTAAATTGTTTCAGTTGCAGTATGCCATCATCAAACGTATCAAAATTCAATCTGAATAGGATTTATGGACCATAAATAGCTTAAGAAGTATTCAGATCAGAGTCTGCTTCCAAATAAGTAGGAAAAACAAAAGCAAAATTTTCCATTTTCAGAAGTTTTCAAATTTGGAATTTGGGGAGAAGAGATTTATGAATCAGGCATGACAGCTGCAGGAATAAAACAGCAGCAGAAATAAATGCTGAACGTCAGCTTCCGCTTCCTGACCACCAGCTGGCACCAGGACCATGGTCTCTTTAAAGAGGAAGGGTTTAGAATACAATGACTTTCCTTCAGGAACTTTAGCAAGTGGTTCTCCTCTCAGCGTCCCCCAAGCAGAGTTCTGGCAGCTGGTACATTTAGAAGTCCTACAAACCCATCACATGCAGGAGACCAGATTGTTAAAGGGGGACCCCAGAGTAGACTGTGTATACCTAAGAAGGTCCAGAATAACCGTGGGGGGTGGCAAGAAAATATGGGAACTTCCACTCAGACTGAATCTAATGTGTCTTTTTAATTTCTATTTTTGTCTATGTTTAATAATATATGCATTATCATTACCACAGTACACGTACATAATTTATAAGTAAATATGCAAACTTATGTCTCAAAAAGTATCTGCTGAGAGGGTAAATGAGCAAAGAATATGCAGAGAACATTTTTAGAGCACCTGAACAATTCAATCTTTTGGTCTGCTGAAAAACTCAGAACAAAAATAAACAAAAAGCTGTAATAACAAGAATTTGGTTTTCTCCTTTAGGCAGTGACTATTTTCAGAACTATGTCTCTTTTCTTCCAGTAAGAAGGATCAGGTAATGAACATAATGCAAAACAGATGAGCTTAAATAGACAAGGTGCTCATTAAAAAAAAATAGAACTGCAATTTAAATAGAGTTTGGTATATAAGACTGTCACCTTTGCTAAGGGGTGTTCCTCTTGAGAGATTCATTAAGCAGTAATTTCAACGAGTGATCATTTGCTTCAAGTTTACTCTAACATTTGCAAATAACATTGTGTATGACTTTCTTTTGCTTCCTCTGGCCCATTTGTATGTTTTGCATTTTCAAAAGTAGATGCAGATGTCTTTCTGTAGACTCAGGTGACAGGGCAGAGGTAGGGAGGAGAAAAGATATGTATCTCTTGAGAGAGGATTCACTCATCATTGGAGCAAAACCGTCAACTAACAAAATTAAGATAAATCCATTTACCATAATGTGAGGGTAGAGAAATCTGGAGATAGAGCCATTTTACAGAGAAGGAAGTGTCTTAGCCGAGTTTTGTTTCTATAACAATGTTTTGGAGACTGGCTCATTTGTAAAGAATAGAAGTTTATTTGGCTCGTGGTTCTGGAGGCTGAAGTCCAAGAATAGAGTGGAGCAGTATTTCGACATGGCCGAGGACGTCACATAAACAGAGCAAAGGCTCTAGCTCTGGCTTTTCCTCCTTTTCTTAATAACCCACAAGTGACTTCTTGTGGGCCCCACTCTCATGACCTCATCGATTTATGATCAGTTCCCAGGGGCCTCCAAATATCATCAACATATGGTTTGGGCAATAAGTTTCCAACACATGAAATTTAGGGGCAAAATTCAAACCATAGCAAGGGGGTACTCTGTGAGCAGGCATCCGAGTGAGGAAAAAGAAAAACAGTAGCTATTTGAAGAAGAGGATTCCAGACAGAGGGACAAGTCCATGCAAAGGTCCAAAGCCAAAACCACAGTCCCTGAAAGAAATGACAGAGAAGTGGCAGGAGCTGTCAAAGGCTTGGGATTTTATTTCATGTGAGCCAGGAAGACCCGGGTGGAGAACAGCGTGTATAGCTGAGCTTTATGAGGGGACTGATCAGAGTTTTCACCTGTTTTTAAGGCATCTCAGTGGCTGCGGGGGAAAAACGTTTCACAAAGGGACAGAATCACTGGAGGGAGACCAACCAAGAAGCCAATGTCCAAGGTTCTTTGATTTGCAATTTGCACCTTTGGTTTTAGCTTTCTGGTTTCGACATGGCTGGAAATGCGATTTTGACACTGATGGAAATTTGAAGCCACAGACCACATCTCAAATTATCCATTTCCTGGGGCATCTACTCAGGAAGTAAAAACGTGGGAAAGTTGCACTTCCTTTCAAAATGGTCCTTTACTTCTCTGAGACTGACCTTCTCAGAACAGACAACAATCTGAGGTTTCCCACCCTGATATTCACTAGTGACATGATAACAGACTCCCAGTCTAAGTAATGTCAAGTTACTTTTTGTGAGTATTTACTAGGACTTCCATTTCTATCTGAAAGGGGCCCCATGTTGTGTAGGGGAAGAGCACATAAAGTTAAATATATTATTAATAAAAGTTCTCCATTCAACAGAGGTGTATGAAGGAGTGAGAAAAAGTCTATAATTTTTCCTACCATATATGCCAAAAAGAACTATTCTGGGCCCTGGAAAATGGGGTGAGAGAAACAAATGCCTTCCTAAGGTATTTCAGAAAATAGAAGTCATCCCTCCTAATAATCAGAATGGGATGGACAAATCCAAGGTCAACACAAAGCATTTTCACCAAGGTCAACCCATAGTTGCCCAAAACTGTAATAACCACCTTCATTCTTGACAACCTCCTGGGTTCACTTCTTTCCTAAGCAAAGATCACTGGGATACCCAGGGTCAAGATGTTGCCCAGTGCAGAGCTAATCCTGTCTCCCCTTGGTTCATCCTTAGAACCCTCCAGCCTAAGCCCAGATCCTCCACCTCTACACCCTGTTTTGTACCCTTTTATCAAGCCCTCTAAGATTCCTCCAGGAGTCCAGCCTCCCTTTGTGGGACTAAAAGCAGGTATATGGAGGTCTGTATCTAATGTATCACTACCCAGAGAAAACAAGCACAAATAAAATTATTAAAATACTTATAATAAAGTGATAAAGTGTTGTGACAAAAGGTATTGGTTAAAAATTATTCATCTATATTTAAGTTGTTGCTGATACCAAAAAATTTCAGTTGTACAGAAAAATGAGAAAACACACCCTAGATTTAATACTAGAAACAGTATCAAATCTTTTGATCCTCTTTCTATACTGACTCCAGAGTACTAGGCTAACCAAATCAGAAACTTAGTAAATTTCCCTAAAGATATTACTGCCCTCATTAAATTGATGATCTCACTAGGAAAATCAGGATGCAAATTATAAGATCAAAGTGCTGAAGACTATTTTTCAATTATTGTTTTTATCCACTGAACTATATTTTTACAAAAAAGGAAGACTATGCCTTATGTTTGAATAAGAGACTTTTAAAACATTCTGTATTTATAAAACCTTGCTTTGTGAAGCCCTATATCATATTTATTTACCTTCTCCATGACTCTCTTTCATATAAGTGTTAGGTAAAATATGTCTGGGAACTTCAATCTTTAGAATAATACAATGTGTCTTTTAAATGATGAGTTGAAATTTTTCTCTAGTTAAGTCATTAGTTTTTCTCAATAAATGGCCATCAATCATTTAAGGTTGTTGTCAATGACAAATTAATTATTAATTCTCATTAGGACAAGTATACAGTGCTAATGAATTAAAAACCTGCTTCTACAACTCACTATCAGCATATAAAATCTGTGGATTCTTAACCTTTGGAGAGCCGAGTTGTGTTGATTTCAATTTCATTTCAAAATATAAAAAACTAGTCCAAGAAAACAAACATTGGCCACATTAGAGATTCCCAAATGAAGAAGATAATTTAGGGATAATAGAGTGACCCTTTGTTTTGTGGTGACCATGTGCAAGCATTATTCTGAACACTTTTTGTCTATGATTTTTCTGAATCTTCATTTACATAATAGAGCTGAGTAACATTATCCTGGTTTTACACAGAAAGATGACTAGGATTAGAAATTAGCCACCTGTCAGCTAAGGAATGGCAGTGCCAGGATTAGACCCAGGTTCCTTCTAATGGCACTTGTGCTGGTATCTACTAGACTGTGCTATTATCCCCAAGAGGGTATTATCTCTCTTCTGGACATGATTCAAAGGAATAATTAAATTCCCCAAAAAGAGTCATTCAACATTATAATTATTGGTTCATCAGAATGGGAAACGACACAGAAAATTACAAAAGCTAATTCAAAAGTGTTGAGATTTAAATACACTATAAATTACGTAGCAATAATAATATGCAATTAGGAAGTGACTACAAGAATATCTGAATGCCAGCAGCTCAGGAGGCTGAAGCAGGAGGATTGCAAGTTTGAGGCCTGACTCAGCAGTTTAGCAAGGCCGTAAGCAATTTAGTGAGATGCTGTCCAAAATAAAATATCAAAACAGCTGAAAATGTTGCTTAGTGGTTAAGTTCAATCCCTAGTACCAAAAAAAAAAAGGAAGAATATGTAAATGCTATGAAGAAAAATTTGGGGGTCATCAAATACTATCAAAACATGTCACCCACTGTTGTCCCATCCTTTTAGTACATGCATGTGCAACTTTAACTTGTACAGTTGGAAATTTGAGTCAACAAAGGTGAAAATAAACAGTGTGCTCTGGATCATAAAGAGCCAAGTTAAAAGCAGGTATTGGTTTCCCCCCATCACTGAGCTATAACATCATTATACTTTTTTAAACTGAGAAAAAAATTTGTTCTGAGTTTAGTGGATATTTGTTATAATAGCATTAGTTCTATAATATTCAAAGGAAGCTATTATATTGCTTATGTTTTCTAAGAAAAAAAAATGAAGCTGGAGTACAATGTTGATGAAGCTATGTTTTTTTAACCTTCCAGTTAGCCCAAGGAATAAAATATATTCCAATCATTTTCTGTAAGCACTCAGTTTAGTAGGAGAGATGAGTATAAAAGTAATGGCAAGAGCATGCTGAAATCTATAGGGATGTTAAAAATAGGATGCTTGAGCACACAGTAGATGTATCAATCCAATGTATCAATCCAATGTAAGTAAACTGTAATTAAGAATGAAGGGGACTGATTGAGAAGGTGAGCTGTGTCCATTCAGCCCCTATATCCATGGGTTTTACATTCATGGGTTCAACCAACCACTGATTGGAACATGGGAGATTAATCCCAAAAAATTGCATTTGTATGAATAGACATTTTTATTATCATTATTTCTTGAATATACGGTATCTAAAAATCTATTTACATAGCATTTACAATGTATTTATAAGTAATTATAAGTTATTTAGAAGTGATTTAAAGAATATGGAAGGATGTTTGAGGGTGTATGTAAATTCTACACCATTTTATATAAGGGAATTTATCATCCTTAGATATTTGTATTCACTAGGGTCTTGGAACTAGTCCTTCCCAGATACTGAGGGAATAACTAATTTGTTAGTTTTTTTGTGTGTTGGAGAGGCATAATTGAGCAAAAACATATGTTTAAGGTTTCTGAATGGACAGTGGGGGATATGGTGAAATCACCCATTAATACAGAGAAACAAGAGCAAGAGTCACTGACAGGTGATAAGGTACAATTCATGTTGACTATGTTCCTTTGGATACACTGACAAATTATCAAAACTGAAACAGACTATAGTCCAATAGGATATTCAAGGTTGGAGTTTAGGAACAGGTTTTTTTGTTGTTGTTGCTGTTGTTTTTTAATTTGTTATATACAATTGCAAAATGCATTATGATTCATATTACACATATAGAGCACAATTTTCCATTTATCTAGTTGTACACAAAGTAGAGTCACACCATTTGTGTCTTCATACATTTACTTAAGGTAATGTCCATCTCATTCCACCATCTTTCCTGCCCCCGTGCCCCCTCCCTTCCTCTCCCTCCCCTTTGCCCTATCTAGATTTCATCTAATCCTCCCATGCCTCCCGCCTCAATCACATTGTGGATCAGCACATGAATGATGTGAATATACTTGGAATACAACCAGAGATATGAAAAATCGTGCTCTATGTGTATAATATGAATTGTAATTCTTTCTGCTGTCATATATAGCAAATTAGAATGAAAAACAATGGAATATTTCTAAGCAATAAAAGAGAATAAAATCATGGCTTTTTCAGGTAAATGAATGGAGTTGGAGAATATAATGCTAAGTGAAGTTAGCCAATCTCAAAAAAAAAAAAAAAAAACCCCAAAAAAATACTGAATGTTTTCTCTGATTTAAGGAATAGGGTTTTGATGGAAGGTTGGGAAAGTTTTGCTCTTAAACAAGTGGATAAAGTGAAAAGGAAGTAGGATTAGTGACCACATCACTGGGAGTCACTAATTTTTAGTGACCACATAGGAAAAAAAAAAAAAAGAGAACTCTTAACCAAAACAGAGGGCATCTGGCCAGGGAGGGACAGGAGGGCCTGATAAGAAGTGGAGCAAGATCAAGGAAGCCCAGAAAAGAAGAGGTCCCCAGGAGGGAGGGAGCAGTATTTCAAAACACCGCAGAAGTCAGCTGAGGAAGACGGAGGCGCACCATCAGATTCGGCAGTAGAGGCCTTGGGGACACAGAAGCCTTCTGTGAGCTGGGAAGGCAGGGAAGTAGGTTGTAACAAGAAACAGCCTTTCAAGAAGCTTGTAGAGGAGACACTCAGTAATCCTGGGCCAGTGAATACACAGTGAATAACAGTATTTGGTTCAAATAGGTTTATTAAAAAAAATATTTACTTACAAACTGTACTAGAATTATTATTAATCAGACTGCCACAGCCTTTGACCTCCTAGCTACACAAAAGACCCAGATGCAAGTGGCTAACTATCAAAACAGCTTGGCATTAGATTATCTACTGGATGTGGAAAGAAAAATATGTAGAAAGTTCAACAGCTCAGATTGTTGCATCCAAATGGGTGACAATAGACATGCAGTTAAGGATATAGCCAACAATACAAGAGAACTAACACAGGTGCTAGTGCATACCTAGAAGGGCATTAAAGTTTGGGTCCCAAATATGCTTTTCGGAGATGGTTTTCAACTTTTGGTAGATTTAAAAGCTTAACTGGTATAGTGCGTATTCTACAGTTAACCTGTTTATTGTCCCAGGTTTGGCTCCACTGTGCATTAAAACTATTGGGTCCATTATAGAAGTTGCTGTTGAAAGGATGACAACAACTAAGATTTTGGCATTATATGAGGCTTTAAGCCAAGATAATGGTAATGATGCTCTTACATTTAAAGGATTAAATTATGGGGAGCATCATTAAAAGGGGGAATTGAAGTGGCATCCCCTTACTCCACAGAAAAATCTTAACAGGGCTGCTCCAGAAATCTTCACCAGGGCTGATTTTAGGACTGTCAGCAAAAGAGTCTCTGCAAAAGAGTTCAATGTAGATAAACTTTATTTTCATTCCCCCCTACCACCCTTTTACTTGGCCACTGGCCAGGAAGATACCAGCACTCCAGGTGCTGGACACCCCCTTTACTAGTTTTTCACAGACATATCCAGTATAGTAGTTTGTAGAAATGTGTGAATAAAGCCTCTGGCCTTGAGCTGGGGCTTCACAGAGATGTCTATATTTTTAAGATAAGTTACCATCTGGGCTCCATGGTTACAACTGGCAGGGGGAGGAAAGAAAGGGAGAAGAAACTCCGTCCTTCTCAGGTGTTGTCCTTGAACGGTTAACTTACATAAAACAGTGATAGAAAAAGCTGCTTTTATGTGAACTTCTGCAGAATATGAACTTCTGAGCCCTTTCCCTTATCTGCTGAGTATAAAACACTGAAACTACCTGAACTCAGGGTTCAGGGGATTAATTAATTATAGCAAAAGCTGTGCCCTCTGAACCTGGCTGCAGCCAAATAAAACTGTTTCCTGCCAAAAAAAAAAAAAAAAAAATTTATAAGGGATACATGAAATCAAACTATTTTATAAGTTTTAAATGCATAAGATTCAGATTTTAATAGCAAATTCCCCCCAAATCTCTCAATTGCCTTTCTCCTCCTGCATTACAATTTTCTTGTCCTACTCTCATGGTTTAGATATGAAGTGTCCCCCAAAAGCTCATGTGTGAGAAAATGCAAGAAAGCTTAGAGGTTTAATGATTGGTTAATCAGAGCTTTAACTTAATTAGTGTGTTAATCCCCTGATAGGGAGTAACCCAGAGGTAACTGGAGGCACATAGGGTGGCTGGAGGAGGTGGGTCATTGTGGTGTGTCTTGGGGGCATATATCTTGTTTCTGGTGAACAGATCAGTCTCTCTGATCTGAGCAGATTTCCTCCACGACATTCTTGTGCCATGATGTTCGGCCTCATCTTGATCCCAGAGCAATGGAGTTGACTGTCTACGGGCTGAGACCTTTGAAACTCTGCTCACCAAATTACATTTTCCTCCTCTAAAATTGTTCTTGTTGGGTCTTTTGGTCACAGCAGTGAAAAAGCTGACTAAAACACCTACCTAGGTCTGAAGACACTGAGTTATAATTTTAGGTTAAAAACTTTAGAATTAGAAAAGATGTAAGCTATGGAGGCTGAACAACAACAAAAACACACACACACACACATTAAAACACCACCACCACCACCACACCAAGAGAACTATTTCCAGAAACAAGAAATGTATAGACCAGAGAAATGAATGGAAAATTTGTAGTTTATTTTTCTCCTCTCTGTGGTGCAGGGCTCAGCACTGGGCAGGGGCCCTAATTAAAGTCTGTTAAACAGAATTGAAGGTCAAATGGCTAATTCGAGATGGAGACATGGCTAGAATCCAGACCTTTTGGCTCTCTAGGTAATTTCCATTCAACTATAATTCAAAAAGTTACATATTGCATATACAATGAATGTCTTTGAAAAGAAGCTATACTCGCCATCATTAATCTTTAGAAAAATGCAAGTCAAAACCAAAGTGAGAAAGACTACTTCACACCTATCAGGATGGCTACAAAAATAAAGAAAAAAAAAAACAGAAAATAACAAGTGAGGCCAAAATCTAGAGATATTACAACCCTTAGACACTTGGTGAAAGAGGAATACCTACAATGGAAAACAGTACAACAGTTCCTCAAAAAATGAAATGTAGAATTATCATGAGCTAGACCAATTCTGCTTCTGGGCTTATTGTGCAAAAAAAACTAAAAGCAATGACTTAAAAAAAAAAATACTTGTGCACCCAAGTGTTCCTCAAGAGGCAAAAAGTAAGAATAAACACCTGCCCCCCAAACACATTGATAAACAAAACGTATCATGCACATGCAATTGGATATTATTCAGCATTAATAAGAGAATTCTGACACATGCTAGAACTTCGATAAGCCTTGAAGACATTGTGTTAAATGATATTAGCCAAAACAAAACCTAAAAACATGACTTTAATTCTGTTTATGTGAGGTATCTGGAGTCATGAAATATTAAAAGAGTAGAAAGGATGTTTTCCAGGAGCAGAGAAAAGAGAGAAGGGGGAGAAGCTGTTTCATGGAAACCAAGTTTCAGTTTTCCAAGTTGAACAGAGTGCTAGACGGTGGTGGTGATTGCGCAACATGACGGTCCATACACTGAAAATGGTTCAATTTATGTTGAGTATATTTTATTGTTTTAGTCGTAAAAATTGATTTGTAAGCCAAATTGGGACAAATATATAGCTATCTTTTAAGAGGGTGTATTTGGTAAAATTATAATACTTCTGGTTTCCAGAGCAGGGTCAAAAGCTCAGGCAAGACCTTGGGCACTACCCTAGCTGTGCATAGGGCAGCCCTGCAGTAATGCAGTCCAACATGTCTACCACTCTGACTTCAAGAGATGCTCTTGGCTCAAATATGTACATGAGATTACTACATTTCTATTCACTGACAATCAAACAGGGGTTATCCAAAGGCCACTATTTTCTAATCTCCTGTAATCACACTTCTTATTTGAGAGTACAGATTTCAATGGATTTCTTTCATATTTGCTTAAACTTGATGAAGACATCTTCTGCTGCTTCCTCTATAAACACTCAACACCAGTTCACATGGAATAGCACAATGGAGACACCTTTATTCCCTCCAAATGGATTCTTTTTATACTAAAATTGTTGGGCTCTGCTGTTGATTTTGCTTACTTCCATTATGCTAAATTTTATATAAATAACCATAAAGATCAAGATGTATGATTTCAGACCACTTTTCTCCTAATGTTATTTGTTCTCTGAGCGATTTCACCCTGCAGAGCCCATGTCACTTCACCTAACTGGGAGACAAAGACCCTTGCTGAGCTAATACTCAATGTCTCCATGGTAATGTATAAATTCACTTAGCTAAATTTTGTTTTCTAGGTAATTCCATGGTGTTGGTTCTTTTGGGAGCCAGGTGCTTTGCCTCAATGTGCTTTTAGATCGAGTATATTAAAGAAAATCCACACAAAAATACATGGTTCATAGGCTTTTGTACCAACTCCCAATACATGCTCTCCACATAAAATTTCAAATTACTCCATGATCACAGGTGAAGCGTAGAGTGTTTTGCCCAGTTTTCACAAGGTGCCAACTGAGTTAATAGAAACTATAAATATACCACAAGCTTAAGAGATTCTGTACAGAGTGCACATTAAGAGATGTACTTTGAGATACACACAGACCAGAACAGAAATACAAATCATAAATCATCATTAATGCAGCCATTAAAAATTAATTCTGATGCTATGTGGTTACCTGAAAAATTATTTGTGATGTCATCTTAAATGGGAAACAAACTACAAAGTCACACCTAAATTATGTTTATGACCAAAAAATGATGCAAATGTAGGGACTAAACTGAAAAGAAACATGAAAAAACTGCTAATGCTTAATTTTTTTCAAATCAGAGTATACATTCCTTTTTCACATTTATTTTTGTTACTTTTAGTATTTATATAATTTTGTTTGTGTAATAAGTACATATAAAAATAAAAGTGATGCTTGCAGCAATATTGGGGATGGGAGGGTGTCCTGTGGATTCTTTCTCCCAACAGAAAGAAATACATCCAATCAAACACAATCTTGGATGACAACTAGATTTCTCATGGTCAACTCAGATCAACTCATAGCAGCTATCTGAGGAGTTATTATTACAAAATATTCTGAAGCTGAATGGTAAATACAATGGCATCGAGATGAACATCTGCCCTTGGCTTTAGAAAGTGGAGCAATGGGGCTCTGGGCCAGGAATTTGTCACCTCTGTCTCAGCACCAGTATCAGAAACATACTGTGGAAGAACCAAGAATAGCCTACAGCTTTTATCAAAACAATCAACTCAAGAGATGTAGGTGACTCAAAATATGACATGATTAATTTTTGCACAAACCCCAATAGAAAAAATATAGCATCTTAAAATGTAATATTCTAAAGGACACAATTTTCATAAAAGATTGTAGCCACATCACATAGCACAAGCATGTGATAAGAAATCAGGACAGATATCTGTGTACTCTGTTTTATTATTAAGTTCCTATAATTCCTACATGTTTACAATAAAATCTCGTCATGTTTTTTTGTCTCTGTACAGAAGATTCCAGAGAGAATAGCCAAGGTAAACATCTATCTGCACAACTCAAGTGCTTAAATAGTACCTAAGCTTAATATTTAATTTAGTAATTTTCCACTTCTATATAAAGCTTTAAATCTTTCTTACCATACCCTAACATTCGGAAGTAACCAAATGATACTGTTTTGTAGTCAGAGTTAATCAACAAGACATGTGAAAACTACTCAGGCCACCGTGGCAGGTTTTGTACCACAGGGTGACTTTGCACTGACGGACCATGAAGGACTCCATCCAGACACTTGCACGTTTGCAAAGTCTCACTGCCTACTTAGATTCATTTTCCATAAATATATAAGAAAGCCAAACTTCATTAATAATAGAAAATGACTGGAAGGGAATACAGAGTTGAAAAGATGCAGAATGGAAGTAGAGGAAGCTCTAATTTCTAGCAGGTGTCTTGAGATAAGTGTGCAGGATCTTGACAGCTCAAGACAGAACAGTGTGGCATTTACAGAGAGCTTAAAGCATCAAGTGAGATAACATATTTCAGGCAGAAAGGGAAAGTTCTAGCAAGTCAAGCCACTGTTCTGGACTTATCTATCCAGCCAGTGTCACTGGAAAGGAAGCTAAGAAGCAGCTCACGCTAGATGCAAAGTTCACTTGACTTGCGCTGGACACAGGGAAAAGCTCAATTGACCCATGGTAATGACCTTGCCTGGCAGAGCCCATCATGTTCAGAATACCCAGTCCCACCTGGTCTAAGGAAATGTGTATATGAAGCAGAAAGCTGTAGCCCCAGTAAAAGGAGAAAATGCATGTAAGCATTTGGAGTGACAGCCTATGGATTTCGTATGTTGGTTCAGGACTATTACTTATATGTTCCCACATGTCAATCACCAGCTCTTTCAGGGCCAATCAAGCTTTACCTCTTAGACAGCCCTATCCTAACATTAACCATGACCCTCTAGTATGATGCAGCACCTCTGTACCATAATCTCATCATGCCAATCATGGCCCTAATGATTCAAAGTTATCTTTTTATTTTATTTATTTTATCACTTAATCCAGCCACATTCCAATACTGTAAGTAACCTCAAGGTAAGGGACTATATTTACCTACTCCATGTAAATACCAGCCACAAAGCAGCTATATTTCATTGAAGAATGAATTAAAAAGGGAATTATATCTACAACTGTTATGGCAATATTCACCAGAAATCTGAACCTGCATGGAGACCAGAGTATTCCATCAAGTATTCCATCAAAGGTATAACAACTCTTAAGCCTTTTAGAGACATCCGCTGTAGAACACATTTATTGCACTATGATATGGGATATAGGTAGCTTCATACAGGAGCTATAGAGCATAAAATCAGTAATAACCATCAGTCATGGCACAGCGTCATTAGAGGCCCAGGAGTCACTATGGTAAAGAGTAACCATGGTGAGAACGGAGCCTGTTTTTTCCTACCTGTAAATCCCCATCTGGTTTTTCCAAATCATTTATTAATGGAACAACTGACACCTCTTACCACCTTTATAAAAATCAGACAACAAATTGACAATGATACCCTTGACCTCTACAACAGGGTGAAGCCCACATAATTGAGAACTATTTTTCCAAAAGATTGTAGAACTTTCAGAACTGAAGTTTCCTAGAATTAAGAGTGATGGCAGGAGTCTGTGAGCATACCCCTTTTTTCTTCTTTCCGTTAACATTTGGTTTTCAATGAGCAGAGATTCTTGGGCAATGAGCAGAGATTCTTGGGGATCCTGGAGACAGCTGGTGTCCCCCAACATGTCAAACCCAAGAAAAGGCAACCTGAACTCCAAGAAGGAATTATGAGAAACTGGCTGAACTACATTTACTCCCCTCTGAACAGATTCAAATGTCTGAATCAAATGAGAAAAATCGGTTCAAACAAATTAAAATGAATTGGGTATGCATACATGAACAAACACACATACCCCAAGCCCCTCCTTGCCTATAAGGAAAAAAAATAAATTTAAAAACTCTAAAATATGAATTAATATTCCTTTTACTTACGTGATACATGGTTTATTTGAAGAATGTATTTCTATGCTTGTCACTGATGTATTTTAAAATGATATTTGCCAAAATCATGTGACTTTTGACTTTAAAAAAAAGACTATCAAAGACTGCAGTCAACCATCAGTACAGTATTTCTAAAGCATTCTATTATAACATCCTCTCTCAAATGAAAAGGTAATGACAACCGTTATTGATATTAAAACCATTTATCTTTTAAAAAGGTTATATCGATTTCCCCCACTGCTCCGATTCCATCAATGCCAGTGTCAGCTCCATGAAGAGGTTTAAATTGATAATTCCCAAATGAACTTTCCCAGTTTTCTATCACCTCTCGCTATGAGCATTTTTTGAACCCAACTCAGAGGATCATCTAAGAAAAGGCTTGGAATGACTAGAAACATCCAAAAGAATCTTCCCATTGAGCTAAAATACTGCAAATAGGTTTTAAATATGAAGCAAATATAAGGTCTTATTAAGGTCAGGCAACATGTCCCATCCCATCATACTTCATTAAACCCAAAATGATTCTCCCCACCTTTAGTATTCCAAAATAGCACACAAGAGCAGCACCTGCAGCCACCACTCACATGGAGCAAATTATGTAACAGACACCAGGTACTAAGTGTTTTAGGGACCTTGTCATGAAATCCTTGTAACCCTATTAGAAGCCTCATTTCACTGATCAATAAACAGAAACACAAAAAGCTTACGTAATTTGCCTAGAGTCAAACAGTCAATACTTAAAAGAGCCAAGATTTTTAGTGTAGTATCCTAGCTCTGCATACTTGATCTTTATGCAACCTTGGTCTTGTTTCATCACCTAATTTCCCATGAAGTAACATGTGTGTGTGTGTATGTGTGTGTGTGTGTGTGTGTGGTGCTGGGGATTGAACTCAGGGCTTTTTGCATGCAAGGCAAACACATGAAGTGACTTTTACATAGAACGTTTTTCTAGTAAATGACTAGCAAAGGACTCTTCAACCAAGTTTCAGGAGGCTATGTAATATAGAAGAACAGACAGACACAGTGAAGATCTCTCCCAGCCACTCCTACAAACCTCTGGCAGTCAATTTCCTCCGTCCTTCCATCAGGTCACATTTTCCCTCCTCCCCATGGTCTAAGCTGATCTTACCTGCTTGTAAAATCCTCTCTGCTACCAAGAGAGTGCCACAAATAAGTCTTACATGAAGTTAATCTTGATTTTCCAGGGAGACAAGCTTTTGAAATGAGAAACCTTTTCTATTTTCTCTAAACATCTATTTTCTAAACAGGATATCATGGTCAATTTATTCTTTTTTGGCAATTGAAAATGTAGGCATGTGGATCCAGTGAAGTCATTGATTAGGTTTCACCTTCCAAAGTCAGTCTTCAAAGTGGCACTTGTCAATACAGACTGAGGGAACATTTTCCACTTTGCCCCACGAGTGGCCCAGCTTTCATCAAATTATACTACAATTATGAAGAAAATACTAAATCCAGCAATATTGATAGGATGCCTGTGTGTGTCTGATATCAACTTTCTGAATTCTAACTTAGGTAAAATTGAAAAAGCAACTTAGAAACAAAAGAACCTAAAGCATTTTTGTTTCGCATTTTATTAAGAAGGGGAAGTTCTATAATCTCATCTCTTAAAAATAACAGCCTTAAATTGGAAAAATGAACTGAATTTAAATTCAGCATCGTCTAAGATGCACCTTTAGTTTCCTTTTTAAAATACAATAATTTAGTACCACCACTCCTTGCTTGCTTTCCTTATTCTGGTCTGAAAGTAATAAAGGACAAAACATCAGTGCATGGGGCTAGATGGGAAAAGCTGCCAGAACATTTTGGACACTTCTGTAGGTTTCTTTATTACTAAATGACCAAGCTCTCTCTGTTCCTTGTAAAGTACCTATCATGTGCAAGGTACTCTTCATAAATTACTACTTCAGCGCACCCTAATTGAAGTACTTTTATCTCCTAGGAAAACTAGGTTTCATGAACAGAGAAGGCCTGCAGTTAATGTATGTCAGAGTAGATATTTGAGTGGGGTTTGTCTGAATCTAAAATCAAATCTCTTCCTGTAGTAGAGGTTTCTTAAGCAGTTCTGCCCCAGGCCTACCTCAGAGAAGGCACTGGGGAAGGCTTGCTGTACTGAGAGGAAACTTGGGAAATTTTGTCTCTGTAAGCATTTTAAATTACATAGACAGTAGTGTGAGTTCACCTGATTTCAGAGAAACAGATTAAATCTGACAGTAAATGCCAAAGGCTTGTTCAAAATCTTAAAATGTTAAACAAATTCAAAGTATTTTTACCATTGTCATATCCCAAACAAGCTTTTTAAATGACATTTCAAAGACAACAAAAAAGGCCTATTATCTCACCATCCGATTAGCTATGGTAATGTTTTTTAAAAGATATGCCTTATGAAATGGTTATTGTGCACAGAAGCAAGCGATGAAAAATGACTCAACCCTGACAGACCTTCTCCCTAAAGTGACTACTAGTAAGTTTCTCATGATTATTTTCAGAAAAAAAAATATATATACGTATATATATACACATGCATTCATATGCCAGCAATTTGTGCACATAAAGAGCATTTTGTTCCGTACTATTTCATACTATGCTTCAAAATGTAATTTAAATGCAATGGTAACACCAAAACATTGTAAGTTCTAAGTCAGTGAATGCTCATTCAAAGCCACGGGCAAGAAAGGCTTGGTAGGCAGGGTCTGGTTTTCTTACTGAGTAGATTTGGGTTGTCACAGCAAACCACAGAAATTACTATAAAGTATCAAGAATAAGATATTCACAATTGCTAAGCAAAATTTATGTTTAAAAAGACCTCAACCAATACCCAGCTATCATTCATAATGCATCTTAAAATGACTGGCTTCTTATTGGAAAGAATAAAAACAGCAACATAGGTGTTCTCAAAGGCACAAGAGGCTATGCATGGGACATGAGGGTGCTAGGGAGCTTTAGTCACATCCTCTCCTTTCCCTCCAACACTCTTGTCAGCTTTGGCATCAGCTGTCATGTCCTAAGAAGTCACAGGTACTTATGCCCAAAGGAAAGAAAGCTACCTAGCAGGTATATCAGAAGCCTCCTGGGGACAAGCGGAGTGTTCAGAAAAGAAGCTTCGGCATCTGCAAGATCATAACAACCAGAAAATCAACCAATCTCTTACTGTGGGTTCTGAAAGGATTGCATTTGATAAATACATCCTGATGCTGATAAATATATAAATACAAAAAAAAGCACCTAGGTCTAATCAATAGCACCATAAAAACTTTATCTTGGTTTTGAAATGCCAACATCTGTTTATATTTAAAAGTTTATCTCACTTAAGAATATAAAAACACAGTAAGGCCTGGTCTCACGTGAACATTCAGGAATTAAATGTGGTGTTGAGATGTAAGCAACTGCTTCCTTCCTTTGACAAATGGATTTTAACAATCACACATTACAGCATCACTTGGGTCAGATGAAGGAGCCCTTTCCTGAAAATCCAGGTTCACAGACTCACAATCTTTTCACAGGAAATTGCTCTAAAGTGATAGATATATCTAAAGCCACACTGATCCTTACTACAATAGGGTAAACAGGATTCCAGGGGTTCCTGGATGTGTCTTTTAAGCATGCTCTCTGATGCTTTAAAGGGTCTCACCTCTGTGTTGTACCTGATAATGAGTAGATTAGTCACTTCCAAACCCAGAAGAGAAAGGAATTCCTGAAATCTAAGTTGGAATGGGTCTTGGAGACCCAAGGTCATCTGAGAAGCGAAACAGTGAAATGATTGAAATGTAACTGACTTGAAAAGAAGTAATGGGAAAAGCTAAAAAAGACATAGACTTGCACTCCAACCAACTGGGTGACTTTGTACAAGTTAGTGGTTTCTCCCAGTGTCAGTTTCTCATCAGTAAAATAGGAATGGCTCCTACCTAGTAGGGTTCCTAAGGGGTTGAGTGTGACTAAGAGAATGTTGCCACTGAGTAGAGGCCCGGAAACATCAAGTGGTTGGTACAAAAAATGAAATAATACAGCAGCTGAGTCTGTGTATCCTATAATGTGAGTGTTATTTGAATAAGATGTGTCCCCCCAAAGATCCTGTGTTAATCAGGAGTGTTCAGAGGTGAAATGATTGGATCGTGGGAGCTGTAACCTTATCAGTCCACACTAGTTTGAATGGACTGACTGGGTATAACTGTAGGCAAGTAGAGCTTGCTGGATGAGGCAGGTCACTGGGTGTGGGTTTAGGAAGGGTATAACTTCCCTGTTTCCCTTCCCCTTTCTGTCTCTGATTCCTGGCTGGCAGAGCTGAGTGGTTTTCCCTCCTCTATGCCCTTCTGCATGATGTTCTGCCTCACCTTGGGCTCAGAGTTAGCCAACCATGGATTGAACCTGTGAAACTGTGAGCCAAAATAAATGTTTCCTAAACTATTCTTGTCAGATATTTTGGTCACCATGACAAAAAGCTGACACACACAAAAAATAAGTTCTTTCATGAAATAAAAAAAAAACTGTCAATTAAAAGGTACACATTGACTACTGAACATAAAATCTAAGCAAAAGCTATTACTTTAGTACCTTGGGTTTATTGTGAGAAAACTAGAAACAGACAAAAGGCTAAAGCTGGAGAGAATGTAAAGTGGCCAAATCCCAATCTCTTATTGGTGACTAGGGCCACATCTACCTTTTTTTTTTTTAACATTAAAAAAGTCTCATATTTAAAGACAATTCATCGTGTAACTTCTCAGCCCTGCCATGTCTTCTAGTTCAAATATTAACAAAGAAAACTTCCTTCCCAAGAACCTTTGTGGTAAAGCTCTGTGCCAGCTCACAGAGGCTTAGAGAAACAAAAGAAATGTCAGTGAAAGGCTACCTGCTGAGACAGGCCCAAAACACTGGAGGAAACTTTTGCCAAGGATTCCTACAGAATTCAAAACACTCAATCATGTAGGAAGAAATTGGATGACATGCAGACCAAAGAGAAGATAGAGGAGAAAGGGGAGGTTGCCTTGTAGAAGAAGCAAAGTCTTGAGGGAGGCAGAGTTAGTTCGTTCCAGGGTGTGTTCTGGAAACCGACAACAGACACTATAGTGAAAAACCACAGACGCATTTGTAAGCAGAGAGCTAGGGATACATTTGTCCAACAGATGCTGTCACCAACTGACTTTGTAAGGTATTGAAACAGCCTGGGAACCAAGAGGAGGATAGAGGTGTCACTAAAAGAACAATTGATCCCAAAGTTCATTTCCAGAATATAAATCTAGGAAGCTAAACTTATTTATATAGATAGATATGTGTCATTGACATTAGGCAAAACTATTCTGGCAATAAGGTAGGTTATTGGGGTTGCAGTAATATGTTCTGTTCTTAGTCTGAGTTGACTAAGCCAAGGTTAAAAACATTAAAAATGACCTCTCATTCATCACCACCAAAAAGAAATATTACATAATAATTTTGTTTGTTTTTGGTGTTAATCTGGCTTAAGCAGGGTATTTTCACTTTTGTTGTTCTTTTGCATTGTCACCTCTGTTGCATCTTGGCTCTGAAGAAACTCTTCACAGCACTTCTCAAAAATACGGTCCCAGATACACAGATCCATCAAGCAGTTTGGTTTTCCTTTTCTAAGTGGTTCACCGACCTCTCATGAATATTCCCATTCATTAGTTAGCTCTTCATTAGCAAAGCTTTAATAGACTGCTTTAGCTTTCAGTTCCTCAAAAGCACCCATCCATCCATTTCTAGAGACAATCTGTGTACTCTGTAAACCTTCTCCATGTTCATGCTCCTGCTCAGCAGTTTCTCACACACTATCTCTCCCAGCTAGCCCCAGCTTCTGCTTCCTGGAGGTTGCCCTGGAGCACCTGCTCCCACACCACCTGGCCATCACCCTTAACCACAACACCTTTATTGCAATTATTGGTCAAATGTCTGACATCCCCCACCAAGCTGTTTGCTCTGAGGGTATGGAGATTGATTTTATTCACAACCGCACCTCCAGCACATAGTATGTCTAGTGCATGACCAATGAATCATTTTGGGATAAAAGAATAAATTTTTATCTCAGCTACTTTTAAAAACATGTTCTGAAGAAGCCTTCTACTTTGAGCACCTAAGAAAACCAAATATCCTATTTTTAAAAAAAAGTAATCTCCTGACTTGTGTATCAGCAACAACTATAAGAACACTGGGCAATTTGTATGACACACAAAATGATATGGTTAGTTTATAAGACATGATCTACATAAATAAAATGTGTTTATTATAATAAAAATAATAAATTAAGAATACGAAACATTTTACTCTCTAAAAAATTCTGAAAACCAGTTATCATCAACACCCCTTTGTTCACTGGGTTCTTGTTTGCTTTTCCATGTTGTGAACCTCCTTCCACTAGTCAGACCTCAGGCTCTCAGACAAGTGAAAGGCCAAAAGTGTGGAAAATTCATCTCTGTCTGCTAAAATATGAGGAGTAAACCTTCACCTTTGATATCAAAGGAGGAGGAATGCATTTTTCCTAGCCAGAATGAGAAAGGTCCAAATTTCCTGTGCAACCTGCTTCTCTTATATTCTCCATCATGTAATTGTTGATGTTATAAAATCAGTTAAGTGATTCAGTTGTAATATTCTATCAGTTGGCATTTAGTTTAATCAGTTGATAATTATTTAGTTATTATAGCCAATCGTTAATAATTAGTCAATTATTCAATACCACCTGAAGACCAATTCTTTCAAATTTCTGCAATGCCAGCCTCCTTCCTGGACTTCAGAACCTTACTGATCCAATTGTTCAACCACCACGAGGTCATACAGACATTTCAAACTGATAGTGGTCCATGAAAGTCGTCATTCTCTGCACACAGACCTCCCCTGTTTATTGGCACAAACCTGATTCACAGAGCCAATACTTCCCTCCTTCTCATCACCTGGTCACCCTTGCAATTTCCTGGAATTCTCTTAATTCCTTCAACACCTCTGCTTCCCTACTGCCTTAAGCCAATCCAAATAACATCACTCCTAAAAGACAATAGCTTAACTCCTTTCTCACGGAAAGTGTCTCTAATTCTGTTCCTTGTAACAAATACTGCACGGCAAGTACTTCTCTGCTATTCCAGAAGGATGTTGTCTGTCCTGAACATACCCGTACCTGCTTCTGATGCCTAACATAACACTCAGCACAACTAGCAGGCAATCAGTCACCGCGCAAAGGAAAGAATGTGTGAATGATACAACTGGTGCTCAGATTCTGCTGTTCACCATGAACTCCAGTTATTCATCTCTGTAGGAAAAGTGAAGACAGTACTCTGAAGTTCACACCCAAGGGCAAATCAACACTTACAGGCTCCCACATTTACATTAATCCATATTCAGTCTTACTTATGCTGCCTGACACTGTGGAGTTAGACTGTGATAAAATGTATAGAATTTGTTTTCAGGAAAAATATATACTGAAAATGCAAGGCCCAGCACTTCTCGATGCCTGCCCACATATAAGGGATAAACACAACATCACATGGAATTGCTCTGTGGCCAGGAAAAGAGGATAGCTTTTAGAGGGAGTTAATATCCAGACTAAATCTCAGCATCCTAAACAAGGCCATCTTCCACAATCATCCATGTGGCACTTCACTGGGGCACTCAAATGAGCCTATGATAATGAGGTGATAGGAGAGACACTCCCATGGTTTTCATGTGTATGAAGTTATGTCCATTTACTCATGAAATTTTTAAAGTTTGCATTAGAGTCGAATAACAACATTTCTTCTTTCAAATCTGAGAATTTGTTCCTAAAGAAAAGCTCATGAAAACTAAGTGTTCAGGAAATGACTAGGATTGTTCAAAAAGGCGTCTCAAGCCTGCCTTCCAGACCTCTTGCCCAATGCCAACATCCAACTTGAGCATGAAGCAGGACCAGATAGAAAGTTCTGGAACCAGACTTCCTGTGCTTAAATCCTGACTGAGTCACTTTCCAACTGTGTGACCATGGTAAATTCTCTTTGCTGCTCTCTGCCTCAGTTGTCTCACATCTAAATAAAAATGTCAAGAGCCCTGCCTCATCTTGGTATTGTGCTGATGATTAAGAGTTAATATTTTCAGAGCATGGGTGCTCAATACACGTTAGTGAGAGAAATACAGATTACTTTTTTTAAAAAAAGGAGAAAATTTCCTTTATCTGAAATTCTTGGGACCAGAGTATTTTGAATTTTTTTCAGATTTTAGCATATTTGTACATTTAATGAGATCTCTTAGTGATAAGACTCAAGTCTAAACACAAAACTCTTAATTTTTTCATATGCACATACCCTTAAGGTAAGTTTACATGACATTTTAAATAATTTAGTGCATGAAACAGTTTCATGGCATCTTACTTATGGCATCAAGGCAGCACTCAGAAAGTTTCAGATTTTGGAGGATTTTGGAATTATGATTTTCAGATTATGGATGCTTAACCTGTATGACTATAATAATATAATATCATTTTTACTTCCTGCCTTCAATCTTCCCAAGGGATTCCATGCCCAACCAGTTCTCTTAAACTTTAGAAGCAATGGTTCTCAGTCTTTATCATGTATCAGCATCATCCAGTGGCCAGTGGCTTCTTAAAATAGACTTCTGTTCTTCTGTGCTCCAGAATGGGGCCTGAGAACATCTTTTTTTCTTTTTCTTTTTTAGTAGCAGATATTGAATTCAGGGGAACTTTAACACTGAGCCACATCCCCAGCCATTTTTTTTTTTTTAAGTTTATTTCAAGACAGAGTCTTACTGATTTGCTTAGAGCCTTGATAAACTGCTGAGGCTGTTTGCGCTCGCCATCCTCCTGTTTCAGCCTCCTGAGCCACTGGGATTATAGGTATGCGACATGGTACCTGGCTAGAACATGCATGTTTAACAAATTAATCTCAGGTATATAGATGCTGCTTCTCTGGAGGAACAGCGAGAAATTTAACACTACTACTAGAGGACAACAGGCAGCTACAAACCCACAGGGCTTTCTATGGCCTTTTGCCCACCTTAGAATGCCCTTCCTGGACTCCATCTCAGTAAGTACACCAATATCTCCAAAAGGATTGAGCATGAAAAGCCAAACAACAGCTCCCATGGTCACTTTGTGCAGAATCTTAAAACAATGCAATGCACTGTGGTCAATGAAATCAGTTCCACCAGACTAGAAGTCCCTAACAATTAGGACTTTACTTAGTACTTGAGACACAGAAGATCCTCAATAAATAGTGACTGAAAGAAATTCTGGAGAGCCAATGGCCAAACACATCCCTGTGAACCAATAACCTGGAAGGTCTTAGAGATCAGATCCCAGTTGTTCACTGGACAGGAGTGCCCAGAGTTCCTGGGGAGCCCGTGATCTCGGCTACCCCACCCAGGAGTCTCTTCTCTGCTCCAAGGTCCAGGAGTCCGTTGCCTCCAACCACAACTTTCCCTCTCTTTGAAAGTAACAGAGCTTCAGCTTTAGGCTTTTCATCAGCATAGGCCCCCACGGGAACAACAAGCTGCTGGAAGATGCTCAGTATTATCAGGAGAGGAGAAGCCAGACTGCAATCAGGAAGCATTTCTGTGTAAACATTTCTGGTGAATTGCCCAATCAGATCTTGGTTGGCAAAGTCATGTATTTCTCACAAGATTTTTTAAAATCTCTTTTTTTCTCCTTTTAAATTAATACATACCTTTATACCCAATTTTTATTAAATTTTTAAAGAGGGCCACCAAATTGCTTACCTACCAGGAGTCACAAAGCTTGCATCAGCAGCTTCACACACTTCTACATATTCTGCTCCTTGATCTTTTGGATTTTCTAGAAATTTCTTGAAATTTTCACCCATCTTGACCCTCTTTCTTCCCTTATACCAGAACCAAGCCAAGAACTCTTTTATAAACACCTCCTATAGAATACTTTAAGTGTCTTATTGATTTCTCTGCCAAAGAAACATACACACACACACACACACACACACACACACACATCCATGCCAAGAATGATCCAGGTAAGATATTCTACCTGATCCTCTCCACACAGGCAACAGTTAACCACTGACATCTCAAAATATATAAATATTGTTTTTGAAAGTCAGATCACTTTTTTTAATTTTTAATATTTATTTTTTTCAGTTTTCAGGGGACACAACATCTTTCTTTGTATGTAGTGCTGAGGATCAAACTCGAGCCACATGCATGCCAGGCGAGCGCGCTACCACTTGAGCCACATCCCCAGCCCAAAATATTTAAATATTAAACTCTGATTTTTTGAGTGTAATCACAAACCATTATGAGACAGTTTCAAGAAAGCAAGTGTCCTCTATGTCAGGAAATATTATAAATTCTTAGTGATAGTAAAACTCTCATACTATACAGTGTAATAATTTTAATTTAAGAATCACTTCTGAAATTTACTTGCACTTTAAGATATCAGTTGTTATGAATCATTTACCCCAAAAACAAATCAGTAACTTTAGGATGTTTTGCTAAATCTGCCATTGCTGTACCTTATATTGCTTAAGATAACTTTGAGGAAAAATAAATATAGTCTTTAAAAATAAATATTAGAATCAAAATTTTAAAATTAATTAATTAAATATTAGATATGTTGATCAATATAGGTTTACGCACAGTCTGTTCTAGGTAACAACAGTAGTTTCTAGTCACTTTACAGGCATGGAAAGAAAACAACCTAAAATATGTGCATGTGAATACAATAAAAATCAACTCTTCATTCAATTTGTAACAGCAGTTTTACTAATTGACCCCACTTGGATATATTAGCACTTTAAAAATGTTAAGAAAGACATGACAAACTAAAAATTTTCAGTTTGAAAACAAACTGAGAAAAATAGCTATTTATCTACTTGTCTCAGGTAGGTCATAGTAACTGCACAAGTACAAAGAAAACAATGCTCATTTTATTTATGACAAACTAAACCCCAGGAGGTGAATTTTATGAATTTAAATTTGAATTCCAATTTCCAGTAAATCTGTCAGATTTATACTATCTCCCGTCACAGCTGCATGGAATATCAAATTAAAATAGCACTCAGATATATTCACATTCAATTCCTGGGTCAGTTACCTTGTACAAATTATTGAATTGCTCCCTTCCTCAGTTTTTCATCTGCACAGGGAAGTAATATCTATTTGTATATTTTAAACCATAAGACAAACTGTTTAGCATGGCACATGATTGATTTTATTTTTCAGTACTGGGGTGGTACCCAGGGTCTCAAACATGTTAGTTCAGTGATTTACCATTGAGCTACACTTTCAGACCCATAGTTGATTTCAATAATTCATAATTCCTGTTGCTGTGGATGAGTGATCAAGCTAATAACCCATACAGTCAAAGAACTACATTTTCCCTGCACTTAGATACTGTTTACCAGCATATAATGAGATGCTGGATGGGAGGCAAAGCATAACATGCCATTAATCTTATTCTGAACACCCACCTGTAAGGAATAAATGCCCTAAATTACCCCTTTGTGTCAACACCTGTACTACTAAACAGCACAGCAGAGGTTTGCTCTTAACAGACATACAACCAATATTTGTTCAATTCAAATGTTGCTGATTCAAGTTAAAACATGAATGCACAATCCTTAAAATCCCTCAATAAATGGTGACTGAATTCTGCATGTCACTGAAACCAGTGTTCTAAGGTCCCAAGGTTCACCAAGCAGCTCTTTGACATCTATAAATGCCCAGCCAAGCACACTTGAGCATACTCATATAACCATCCAGAGGAGGCTGAAACCCTCAGACATCGCACAAAAGTTCAATCAGACCAAAGGAAACCCGTTCTACGGAAATTCAATCATTTTAAAGCCATCAGCGGCACTACCTAACAAATGAGCAGTGCACTGAAGTACTGACTGAAGAAATAAACGACTTTAAAGGAACATCGCCATCATCGTTTTCTTCTTCCTTGTAATATGATTAAGACTGCAAATTTTGCTCTTAACCTAGGGTTTTCTGCTCCCCTTTAACTGGATAAACGTCAACACAAGGAACCAAAGTTGATTCTCTGCAGTTCCAGAAAGCGAGCGCATCAAAACCTTCCAGGGAGGGAATGACCTCTACAGAGATTCCAGGCCACGGCAGAGAAGTGACTAATACCTTTGCGCCTGGGGAAGACCCAATGTCTGGCCTTTAAAATGCAAAGAAATCCTGAAGCAGGCTGCCCTCCTCTCACGGGCTCTTTTGCACTCCAAGCTTTGCATTTCTGTCGTCCACAGGACACTCCTGAACCAGTAGCTACAAGGGAGGGCAATAGCTCCGCTACATTCCCATCCTGGACCCTCAAGGTCTATTAACTCCCTGCTTGGGTTGAGATCTGACGCCCACCCCTAGGAGAGAGCAGGCGGCGAACCTGCTGTGCTGCCAGGTGAGCCCCGCACCACACTCACCTGTCCTACGCTGCGTCCCAGGGGCTGCAGAGCAGGGTAGTCACGCGCCCCTTACCTGCGCGGGATCTGCCGTGGCTGTGGCACTGTTTGCCGCTCCCGAGCTTAGGGAGCAGCCCTTACGCAGCGAGGGCAGGGCGTTGCGGAGCGCCGCGGGACTTCCTCGGCACCCCCTTGCGAGCCCCGCCTTAAAGGGGAGGAGGCGGCCGCGCGTCACCTTTGAGAAGCCTCTGAGCCTAGCGCGGGCGCAGCTGCGAGCTGCTTTGCCAGGTGTTACGTGAAGGCGCCGGGGCTCGGTGCTGGGCACTGGCTGGGCGTAGAAACAGTGATTACTTGCAAATCATTCGTCTGGGTTGATCTACAGGAAGAGAAAGGTGTGTCCAAAAAGTCCGAAAGGACAAATGTGACCTGCAAACGTCTAAAAACCTGTCTTCGCTGGTACTTTCAGCAGGTCCCTAAAAGATCAGCGGACAGAAAATCGGTTCTCTCTTTAACGCCCTCACTCTAGAAAGAGGTGTTTCCAAGCTTGGCGGCCTTGTTAAACCCGTGCCACGTTTGAGCGATCGAGGTTGGAAGTCAGTCACCCAAATCTACAGAGATATGCTTTCTGAATCTTAGTTCCTCATGTATAAAAATAAGGCTGCCTTGTGGGCCCAGCGAGTTGGGTATTCCCAGAGGCCCCCAAAGACTCTTGTCAAATATTTATGGGCCACTAAGGTGGCCCATAAATATTTGCCTTTTGTTACTCTTGCACTTCCCTTTCTTCCTTCCTTATTCCTTTCTTTTTATTGCAGTTTGCACCCTTTGGTGCTTGGTCAGTTCCTTTTCCTATATATTCATGAGCCCGAATTTACTGAGCCCTGATTCTATGCTGTGTCAGGTGTTGGGTGGCTTTGGAGGAGACATGCAGGTTAGATGCCTGCTTTGAGGGCTCAGTCCCAAGAAACAGTAGTTTTGAACTTAACCAGAGATATGAAAAATTGTGCTCTGTAAGTGTAATATGAATTGTAATGCATTCTCCTGTCATATAAATTAAAAAAATAATTTAAAAAGAAAAAGAAACTAGATACAAGAGAAACAGGCTGGTGTGACATAAAACCAGGCATCTTATAGATTGTTCTGGGAATGGGGAGGTCTGTAAAGTGAGAGGAGTTTAATTGGTGTAACTGATGATTAAGAGCTTAGGTTCTGGAATCAGAAAGGCGTCAAATCAAATCCTTGCTGGGCAACTAATCATGTAAATAGGAGAGTTCACTTAACTACCCTGAACTCCAATTTTCCCTTTAATCAATTATGATTGAAATATATTCACATATATTCAGAGAAATAATGAAGTCAGTGTGCTGGCCCACAGTAACCATTTAATAAAGTTTAGCTAAATGATAACACATACTAATATAGAGGATAGGGAATGGGTTTAAATTTGAGAAAACAGGATGTAGGAAGAAATAGTAGAAAAAGAAGTGTATTACAATAAAAATTCCCACTTACAGCTGTCATTGAGGAAGACAACTTTGCACCAGTCTCTGAGCTTGGCATGAAACAATCTTATTTAATTTTTATGAACCTGTGAGACAGTTGATAATATCTCTGCTTTAAGGTGAAGAACTAGCCTCAGAACCATGAAATAATCTGCCAGAAGGTAGGAATCAAGTTCCCAGCCAAGTCAGAGCAAGCTGAGGCCCATGGCAAATCTACGCTTTTTTCAATGTGTTAAAGGTTACATTCCCTCCCAGTGAAGAGAGATAATTAGAGAACATAGAGTCTAAAAAGAAGAAGAAAAAGAACAATGCAGGAGAAGAAGCAACCATACCTTTAAAGCTGAGTAATAATATAAATGAATTAAAATAGTAAGCCATCCCACACTAAAAGCTTTTTCCCTCTGACTCCTGCTCTGGTGAAGTTCCTGTTCTGTGGTTCCGGCAGCCCAACCACAAGTAAAAAATGACTACCAGCATTTTGCAATCATTAAATGTTATAGAAAGTGAAACAGATATCTATGGTGATACTCTCCCCACCACACGCAAGGTCATCTGTCCAGCTTCCTTGGGTTTTCGGGTCTCTTTTGTCTTTTAATTAGCCCAATATGTTACACGCCTCCTTTAGCAGTGTGTTTCACGTAGGGAATAATAATGTCACATTTACTAGTTGAAGTTTGCTGCATAACCACAGCAGCAATTAGAACAGCAGCTGGGCTCATGTATATGGCTGATCAATTTTTAATATGCTATTGTCCTATTGAATTTTTTTTTAATTTAAACAGGTTTTGATCCAAGTCTTACACAATGAGCACTTGTCAATGATGTCAGTTGTTACTTTTTAAAAAAATAATAATAAATACTTCCTGAATTTACAATAGGCAACCTTCTCCCTCTGGCCTTCATAATTCACCTAATTCACAATGTAGTTGGCCTCTCAAGAAACAGCACTGTTGTCATTGTGATGACTGAGGTGGAGATTTCCTATTTCCTGACAAAATTGCTTTTAAATCTTAGTGCATATTTGGTTGCATGGCTATTTAATAACAGTGCCTGTCTTTTTAAATTTTCAATAGCAGATGTCTTCTGCATTCCCCATGTACTCTTTTGCATCACATCCTTTGCAGCACCAGAGATGTGATACATTCTGTGTGCATTCAGAAGCAGTGCAGTGGAAGTATCTTAGCAATGTTGTTGTTCCTGTTTTAGCTTTGAATGAGCCAGAGCAGTTTAAATGGGGCAAGCTACAATTGCTACAGTCACCCAGAATCTGTGATGATGGGAATGGAGCCGTCTTTTCTAACAGAAAGAATACCCTGGGTATACATACATACAAGCTAGAATTCTGACTCTTCTTTGCTCAGAGGGAACCACAAAGGACCACCTTGCATCATTCTACCAGAGTTGACCATGCAGGCAATTCTGCCTAGCTCCAAGTGGAAAATGAAGGGCTTTTCTTGAGAGAACAAGTCCCTTCAATTTCCAAGAGAAAGCTGTCTAAACTCTGCTACCAATGCCAGCTGTGATACAAATTCTTGGCACTTAGCATCCGTCATATTTTTCTTCATTGGTGCTTCTCAGCATTTCTGAGCCAATAAAAACAAAAGAAGAAAAACAATTTAGACATAAACATGTAGATCTAGATCTAACAGGAGGCGAAACAAATGTGATGGTTAAGGCAAAATTTATTCTGTTGACCAAGTAGCAGATGTTTAGTGTGTGCTATAAGGAAGTTTATGCACTTCATTACATGGTATAGAGAAAAGGGGCATTCCTTTTATGGATGGTGCAAATGGTCTTTGTTATCATATTGACTCAGGTTCTTTTATTTTTCTATTGTATAATCATCATGTCATCTCCTTTTTATAGTGGCAGGTGTGAAGACCAAATTTAGTGGCTCACTTCTGACCTGACTCTGTCACTTATTAGCTATGTGTTTTTCCTGCAGTCTTCACTCTCCTGAACAAAAATGGGGCCCTAACTAAAAATGCATTTTGTTTTCTAATTACTCAGGAAAAAAAGCCTTATTATAAAATCTTTTTTTATGGAAACAAACACCAGCATTTAATTACTTTAATGATATTTCTATGTAGCAAGTTTTTTTAAATACCTAGACATGTATTTAACACAAGCTGATTGGCTAAAAAAAATGCTTGCAGATAGTAAGTTGTTCTACATTCAAGTTTTATGGATATTAACCTTTTACTGGATGAAATTTTTTTATGGCCAAGATGAACATCTGGTACTGGTTGCTTTGAAAAAGTGAAGATTATAAGAAACATGAAAGCTGTATCTTAAAAGAATTAGTCTCACATGCATCAGATGGGTAAAGCATAATGAAATTGACTTTTTGGAGTGATATTTGCCTTGCTCAAGACTACTCCTTTAGCATCAGCTGTTTTCTATTTGATGTCCTAAATTCCATCTATTTGATTCCTAAATTCCCCCACCCTGCCAATACCTTATCCAGGAGAGAGATTCCTATTATACAAAATTACTGTGGGCTCAATTGTTTTACTGAATAATATCTAATGTGTCACCATTGGCAACAGTGATGGGCATATGAAGAATCATCCTTGAGAGATAGATTGTTGAATCTGCTTTTGGACTGTTGGTTAGGGTCTATTTCTTAAAATTGCAGTGTGTGTTTTAAAATGATCTGAAGTTGAAGTTGTCACTTAAGAACAGAAATCTTAGGCTTTCTCATGGTAGCTGGTTTGTTTGCATCCTCTGGGTTTTGCAAATATCAGAAGTGAACTTGTTTTCTCTCTAATTGGGCTGCTAGAATGCTGAGTGGCCCACTCCTGACATATTTTCAAAATTTTTTAATTTGTACATTGTATATTGGAGTTATCTCCGTCTACTTTTATTCCCCTAAGTCTGAGATAAAAATAGAGAAATTTTCAAGACTGTGTAATAATCAAGTCTCCAAGCAATAAGCAGCACATTGATTGATATTGTCTTTCACATAACTAACATATGCTAGCAGCTACAACCAGACCACAAATGAGGATGCCAATGAAGGCCAGGCTCATAAAATAAATGCTTGACTGTGATCACATATAAAAAAAACAAAGACTATCACAAACAATAGAAGGCACACCCACCCAAAGACATTCAAATTCACATACAGTGAAACCTGGGCCGGTGGCCAGAAGCCAGGTGACTAGTGTGTGTCCTCTCAAAATCAATGCATCAAGCTCTATGATCAACACTATGGATATAAAACATGGTGGCTGCTGCCCTCCAAGGAACCATTTGGCTCAGAGGAAAGACATGTAAATAAATAAGGACCTAGAGTGTCAGAGGAAAGTAGGTCTGCTGGGGTCACCCACAGAATCTGACAAGAGTCAAGTGCAGGAGTCCAGATATCAAATAAGGGGAATTATAAGAATCGTGATTCCAGGAAGCCCCAAGGTCTAAGGGAAAGGGTCCTGATGGGTGAAACCCAGCTTATACCCCTAGGATGTGCATAGGCTCAATTGGCAGGCGAAGATCAATTCAGGGAATGAAGCTAGGCCTGGTAATATTTCCACAATTGTTTATTCAATCAGAAATTTAAAATGCAAACACATAGGGAGAAATAATAACTATGCTTATGCCTGAGGACATTACCAAATTTTGGACTTGACATCTCTAGTCTCTTTTTGTGACTGTGTGGGACATATAATTTGAAGAAGTTCTAATTCATCCAGGCTTCAATTACAGACTGTAATGAAGACCTACAAAGAAAGTACAGAATCACTAATTAATGATTGAAAGTAGTCAGAAAATAGATGGAGCCTCATTAAGGACCTAATAATAATATTTTCAAGCTCACTTGGTGTACAATTACCTGACACACTTATCTTTAAGTATAACTCTACAATGAGTATTGTTGCTACTTTCTGAGAAAATCTGGGTCCCCAAATAAAGACTGAAAGAGCTAAGAAATCTGACCTGAAAACTAAATTATTTTTTTTAAATTTCCAGCAATCTTTTCTTTTACCCTCTTGTGAAGCATCATCTAAATGTAAAAAAAAAAAATTATACACTCCCTTAAAAGACATAATTCTTTCAAAAAGCATATTTACTTAAAGTTATGGTTCATCAATTTTAAGTGAAGAAAAAATAAGGAAAACCCCTATTCAATCAAGTAGCTGCTTTAAAGGGAAGAGGACTTCCTGGCAGATTTGCTGTCAGAGATCTATAGCTGTCATTTTTAAATTTTCACAATGACCTTTGCACCTACCCTGCTGCAGCATGTGACCTGACTCCTTATCCGTCATGGGTTATGGTGAAATTTAAGCTGTACTTGCTGAACTTGCATAATTGTTCCACCTGAGTACCTTTCATTTGAAAAGCCCAGCCTTATATTTCAAACTGCATATACTTCACCCATGCACATTCACTGGTAAAATATGCTCAGGAAAACCACAAAATAAGAGAGCTACATGCTCATACAGAAGAAACCATGCTGTGTTTTTGTTAAGTTTTGTGTCTGGAACGACTGGGCTCTGAAAAGACTTATCTTTCCAGCAATGAAAAATAATCCTTTCTCTTGAGAACCAAGCAGATCCTAATGTCATCATGTGATTTCAGTAATATTTTAGCATATTACTGAATCATGACTTTGTTAGAGTATCTTCTGAGAGTTAGAAGTGGAGTCCCGGACCAGAATTTCAAATGTTTCTGGTGACATCATCCTGTGGGTCACTCCTGGTTTTTTTGTAGTTGGGAAGTACCTGTTGTAGCAAGGTGTGCTCCAGGGGGTCTTGTGTCCTCTGCGAGCTGGAAACTTCCACAGTAACCGAATATGACACGTGGCAGGAAAATGAAGGGCAGAATTAGCAGCCCTATGAAAAGTGTGACTGCAAGTCAGAAGGGTGGAAATTAAAAATGAGAAAGCCAGTGATCAATGAACGGTGGGGGGAACCAAGCTGGAACTTAAATTGGCAAGGAGAACTACTATAGGTCATCAAAACCAGGAGATCAGAAGGCTAGCATAAATAAGATAGCAACAAAGTTAAAGGGAATGGCCTGATTATGTCAGGAGTGAGGATAATGAATCCAATATAAATCAGAGTTCATACTCTGTTGCCACAATGTCAGTCAGACAAGAAAATGGATTTTTCTTCTTTGGACTCACACCTCCCTCAAGGTGTGGCAGTCACTGCAGCTTTTTGCAGTGAAGCAATACTCTGCTTAATGAAGGGATATGTAGGCTACCATTGTACTCTACCTGACTGCATTATCCTCTAAGAATATGGAAACTCATTAGCTCATCTCTATAAATGCAACTCAGGTAGAGGCATATGCCCATTGTTCCTAAAAAGAGTATAATATTAAAAATAACTATTTTACAGTTATTATTACAAGATATTTTTGCAAGAATATGCAAGAATTGATGTTTTGTTTTAATATCAAGATCCACCTGACATAAGCTCCCGAGAAAATTAGTTATCTCTGCAAAAAAAGTCTTTTATTTCCTTGACTAAATTTTTATTCTTGTTTTCTTACACTGTCTTCCATTTTTATTTCCTATACATAGCCTTTGACTTCCCACCTCTCCTCCCATTTCACTCTTACTTTTTCTAGAAAGAAATATGGACAGAAACATATCCAGAATCTATTTTTTCCAATGCCTGTAAAAATGCTGTCTTCTTCTCAAAGAATTCCCTCATTCCTCAACCAAAAGCTATCAGTAATCCCCAGAGTAATATAGATTCCAACCTGAAAATATTTCACTCAAGAACAACTGCTTCTACCTTTATGAAATAGTTCAATACCAGTCTTAACTTTTAAACATGTGTTTGTTTATAAGTATGCCTAGAATACATACTCAGTGCTAGACAGTGTATAGAACATAAGTTTTTAAAATATTATACCTATGTGAAATGTAAAAATTATCTATTTTGGTATACCAAATAACCCTAAAACTCAGCCGTTGAAGGCAGTGAGCATTTGTTATCAAAGAGTTTTTGTGAAACAGGAATTCTGGGGTGGCCTAGTGGGTATCTCTGACTCAGGAGCTCTCCCAGATGGTAGTGAAGTCATCTGCCAGAGCAGTGGTGATCTCAGTGGTCACCTGGACCCCGCAAATCTGCTACAAAACTCACACATAAGTGGTGGTAGGATTCGGTTCCTTGCTACATGTATGTCATATTTTATGAAACTTTTTTCATCAGATGCAAACTTTCTGAAAGTTGTAAACTCACAGATGCAAGAAGTTGATGATATTTTCCTGCAGTGTCCTATCTACTGTTAATAAATGTTACATTCTTTTCAAATATTGTAGTTTTCATGTTGTGGTAACCAATAATGAGAGAGAGAGAGAGAGAGAGAGAGAGAGAGAGAGAGAGAGAGAGGCAAAAGCATGGGAAAAAGAGAAAACATAAGAGAAACCTGAAGATAGAAGTTGCCATCATTTTACATCCTAATTTTGGCAATGACACCCCATCCCGTAATCTATTCACAAGATAAAACTCAATAAACTCATTGAATATGCAAGGGAAGTAACTGCACAAGGACTTGGAAACCAGGAGGATGGGATAACCAGAGTTGATGGAGAGGCTGTCCTTCCCACCTAACAAGCACAACAAGGATATGATAAATGTCTGATCAATCAATTATCTGCTTAAATCTTGTTGAACTTTTGAATCTGTGAATTTTTAATTTTCATAAAGTTTGGATCTGATGAAAAATGTCCTGATCATTATTTCTTCAAATATTTTCTCATGCCCTCCTTGCTTTTCCTTTTTGAATGTCAGTTACAGATATGTCAGGTCCCTGAATATTGTCTGAATGTTCACAAGTGCTCTGTTTGTTATTTCCCCTCAAGCTTCTTTTCTCTGGGTGTTTCTTTCATTTTGGATTATTTCTATTTCTTTTTTTTTTTTCAGTTCTTGGGATTGAACCCAGGGCTTTGCACATGCCACGCGAGTGCCCTACCATTGAGCTATACCCCCAACCCTGGAGAGTTTCAATTTCTACTGTTCAGGTTGATTAATGTTTTCTCCTGCAATGTCTTCTCTGCTATTAATACAATACAATGTAACTTTCATCTCAGACATTTTAGTTTTATTTTTAGACACTCTTTCAGTCTTTTTACACTTCCATTTATCTCCTCATTCTAATGATTTCTTCTACTTTGTTGAGAGTAGAGAGTAATTGATACTACAATTTTACTTTCCTTGTATACTAATCAAATCATTTCCTTTCTAGATTTCATTCAATTGAGTGCTTTTTCTACTTGTTATGGTTCTTTTTTCTTGCTTCTCTACATAAACATAAATGTTAATTAAATATCAAACAGTGTGAATTTTGTGTAATTGGGTGTTGAATTTTTTTAAACATATTCCTTTACATAGTTTGGGTACCATGGTAGAATGAATCAGACATAATTTTACTATGTTCATATATGAATATATAGTCAGTGTAACTCCACATCATGTATAGCTGCAAAAATGGAAAGTTACATTCCATGTACTTAGGCTATATCAAAATACATTCTACTGTCATATATAACTATAAAGAATAAATAATTTTTTTAAAAAAGAAAAAGTTTGGATACCTTGAGGCTTGGTTTTAAGGTGCATTGAGTGGGTACAAAGTGGTTTTTCCTCTGGGATGATAACCCCTAAAGAGCCTATTCCATGTCTTAAGTCTTTTCTTACTCTCTTATGGGGCTGGCCTATTCCTAGTGATGTCTGAACTTTAGGAATTGTTAGACCAGCTTTCCTCTAGTGATTTCTGTTGATACATGAACTAATTAGCATTCAACTAAACATTAAAAATAAATTTTTTCAACTACCTTTCTGTATACATACCAATCTCTTTCTTTCTCATCACTCTATATAATGTAGATTTTTCCATTTTCTATTCCCCACCACAAATTATGGCTATCTTGGTCTCCCTAGTCTTTTCTCAACTAAAAGAAGCCAAGGGATTTGTTTGGGGTCCCCATTTCTGAGCCACAGCCTGCAAACTCTCCAGACAGTGAATTGGGGCAAACTTAGGTTCATCTTATTTATTTCTTTTCTCAGGGCTCACAGCACTGCATTGTCTGTTTTCTGATGCCTAAAAATGCCACTGTTTCAGATATGTGGCTGTCATTGTTAAATGTGGGACAGCAAATCCAGTCTCCTTCATTTCATCATGGCTAGAAGCTGAAGTCTAATCCAATACACATTAGACCCAATCTCTCTATGGAGACCTGGATGACGCTTGCTGTAAATGAGAGAAGAGCCTTGCCTAAAATTGTTTCAAATCTCAGAAAAAAAAATGCACTAGGATTAAAGATTTCTAAATTCATCATGTAATTCTTTACAAAATTATAGTGTCATTTTTCAGGTAATCAATTTCTAAAACAAATTTCAGTTGATTCAAAGTTCTTCATGTTTTCATCCAAGAACTTAAATGACTGTATTACTATTATTATTTTCAATTTGGTTACATCAAATATCCTGCTGACAGCTCACATAAAAGAGTCCAGCCTCCAAATCCTATAACACCATCTATTCTCAGTCAGGGGTTTGATGGTCATGACATCATCAGTATTCATTCATTGAGTTGATCCACTTTCAACTAAGAGCAGAAAAGGGGCTCTATTAGACCATCTTATGGGAAATAGTTTACTTCCAAGACTATATTACACAATGACAGGAAATAGTTTACTTCCACTAAAGTAAGTCTGTATGGATCTAGCACTTCAATTTTACAAATCTTTGCCTCAGTACTAAAAGGTATCTTTTCACAAAATGGAATACTAGTTAAGACTTTAAATGGGTCTCATCATTCTCATTTCAGCTAATCTTTTGACTATCACCAGGAAATTTTCCAGATCCTAATTATAGCAAACAAAATTTCTGGGTCAGGATACTGCTTCTTATTCTCTTTGAAATATACCAAGAATGTGCTTATTTTTTTTCATTAAGAAATTTAGACAGGGTCTCACTACATTTTACATTTATGTAACCTAAAGTAATTTGGAAATTTATGTAACCTAAAGTAATTTGGAAATGAAGCTACCACATTAAATCAGTGAGCAGTTTTGCCTTCTGAACTAACTGGAAAACAATCAAAGATAAGACCCATTAAGCCAAAGCATCCTTATGCATCTTTCATTTGTAAGCAAAAGAAAGGTGCAACATCATCAAAGGAGTTCTATAAATGTGGCAGGGTCTTTGTTCCTGTCCTTAGATGAGTAATTGCAGAACACCCACACTGTCTTTGATAACAGTGCTCTTGACCATGCTCCATCCCAAGTCCAGCTCAGTGTCTCCTATTTGTACACTGGGACCTCACCTCTTCTAGAGCCATGGATAGCATAACAAAATCAATCATAAAAATTGCCCCTTCAAGTTATCTCTATTTCCTATTTATACATATATTTTCATGTTATTCAAACTTTGCTTGATCATTTCTTTCTGCTTTCCTGAGGTATTCTATAGTCAGAGCAACAAAATTTCAAACTTGAGTCTCTAGAATCTCATACTAGGTTTTCATTGCTTTTTCACATGCTCAGGGGAGGTCAAAAAATCATACTGAGAACAAAAGCTATAACAAGTAAATAAAGTTAAAGAAGAAACCTGATATAGCAAATGAGCTCAAGTGTAGCCACTTATTAACTGGGAAACTTGAGCAAATTAATTTCATTTATATGTAAGCTGAAACCACCACCCACTTTTCAGGTCTAATGTGATAGTCATCCATATTTTGAATGTACCTCAGTCCATGCAGATTTGCAATGAATTTAAATGGTGGATGTGGTAGTGATGCCAATGAAGATGATAAAGCTCATGTATGTAAGCAGTTTTTTTCTCTTTAACTTGATTGGGCTTTCCCCTCAACATTTCATTATGGAAAATCACAAGTATACAACCAACTTGTAAGACTTACCTTGTATCCCCACAACCTGGTTTCTAGTATACATTTTATCATATGCCAATCAAACTATCTACCTCTTTATCCCATCAACTAGTCTTTAACTTATATTTCATTTAATTAAAATTTAATTTAAAAATTGACACATTTTAAAGTAAACTTTAGACATTGTTAAATCCACACATTTGCCATTATCTAGTGTTTGATATTTTTGATAGTGATGTTATGTAATTCATATGTACAAATCATACTTGTAAATGCACTGTTTTGAATAATGAATACAACTATGATAGCAAGATAATAGGACATTATCTTCCCAATACAAAATTACTTGTTAATCTTTCTTATTCAATATCTACCTATACACTCACACACACACACACACACACACACACACACACACACACACACACAAATCAAAAAGGGACACATCCACTGCCTACCTCAGTTCCAACATATTTTTTCTTCACAGATTAGCTTTGCCCATTGTAGAAATTTAAATAAATAAAATTGCACATTTGTACTCTTTATGTAAGGTTGAGTTGTTTTCACTCCTGCTAATGTTTTTGAGGTTAATCCACTTTGCTATGTTTGTGGGATGTGTAATTATATCACAGTTGGTTTATTTGTTCTTTTGACAGATACCTGGTAGTTTCTACTTTGGGGCTATTATGAGTTAAGTTGATAAAATCATTTTTGGACAAGCAATTTTGTGGTCATATAGATTCCTTTATGAGGTTTTTGAGGTTATAATGGTTGATTATCTTCCTCTTTGATTTTTATTCTGCAAATACCTACTATAATGTTGAACAGAGAATATTATCATACCTCGAATATACACACTCTTACTCACACACACACACAAACACACACACACACACACACACACACACACAGCAAGTTCACTAAAAGAACACATGCAAAAACAGTGATCTGTTTCTTGGCTCCCTTATTGAGGGCTAAGAAGAGTACAGATGTCAAAGGTTTGGGATTATTCCCCCATATTTTGGGGGGTTGGGGTGCCAGGGATTGAACTCAAGGGCTCTTGAACACTGAGCCACATCCCCAGCCCTATTTTGTATTATATTTAGAGACAAGGTCTCACTTAGTTGCTTAGCACCTTGCTTTTGTTGAGACTGGCTTTGAACTCCTGATCCTCCTGCCTCAGCCTCCCAAGCCTCTGGGATTACAGGTATGTACCACTACACCCAGCTCCCCCATAATTTTATAGAAGAAAAATATACAGACCTATTCCTGAAATCAATTGAGACCATAGTTACATTTTTTCATCTACTTGGTTGAAATTGATGCTTTTGTATCATTGCTTAGTTAATGGGTTTTGCAAAAATAGTTGGCCAAAGTTTCAAGAGTGCCATGAGTTTAGGAAATTTAAAGTGTGGGTGCACTGTACAACATTTTAAAGACCTCAGGTCCAGAGTGCTGATCTCAGGAGCATTGATAATGGCAGCTGTGTTCCCATCCCTCTACATTGCCATATGCTTTTCACTCCATGCCTAAAAGGGCTGTGATGGGCTGTTTGAAGTAGAATATTGTTTTGTTGCTTTCCATTTGGGACTTGGAGCCAGTGCCTCCAAGCTGTGCTAAGGCAGATGGGACACTTGAATTCCAGTACCTCCTTTGCCATGCATCACTGTGCCACTATGGGAGGACCCTCCATGACCTCTAGTGCCTTTGGTATTCCAGTGGTAAAATGAGCAAATGGGACCCAGTGACCAGGAGAGTGCAATGGCAGTTAGTGAAGGCAAATTTAGAATATCATTTCAACTGAAATCAAATAACAAATGGTCTTCCCTTTTGAATTTCCTTAGGATTGTTGAGTCATTATGACTTCAGTTTATTTTTCCAGTCATTGTAGGGATTATTTATTTGAGTGTTCTTGACTCAGCATTTCATAAAAATGATCCTCAGTCCCAAGGTCATGCAGCCAAAATATTCTGAGATTGACCCTGCCTGAATTGGTCTGAACATAAAATCTGAACATAAAATGTCTTTAACATTTATATAGCCTATGGTGATATCACCAGCTCCGTGATATCTGGGGAGAATTGGCAGATGCAGAAGATACTGGTGCTAATGAAAACCACCTCCACTTAGGGCCTCCTAGCATCCTATAATAATGGCAAAGATTGCTATGAGCTGTTTAGCCACAAAGGAGCTGCATTTCCTCCTAAGTGAGACAACAGCAATGCTGCTGTGTTTTCTGAGCCCTAATGGAGAAGGCTGAAACTCTCTCAGAGAAGAAGTGCTGACTTTGCACTGGAAATCTCTCCCTGTTCTATAGCTCTGGTAAGATCTTTTGTAGGTAGCCAGTGTCTTTTTTTTTTTTTTTTTTGTAATTTGTCTCAGATTGCAAGATTTCTTTCTATGAACAGTCCATTTGTTTAAAACCCAGTGCCAATTATATCTGATGAACATTTACTGTGCATCAGTTATAGGCATAGGCAATGCAAAGATGAATATAATAGTATGTATATCTTATTAAAGAATAATTTTCCAAAAAAAAGTAAGATATGGCTATCATATAGATGTCAACTGATTGTCTCATTTTGATGAGGGAGACCTTTAAAACGTACAGACCAGTTCAAAGAGGGGAGCCAAAAGAACACACAAATTTATATGGAATCATTAAATATTGAAATGAATTAGCAAGTGGGATGGAAAATCTACCTTTTCTAATGGTGGGGCAAGAGTTATTTCTACACTGGACTGAATTAAATCTATAGACAAAAAATAGTTTGCATTATATTTGCCTACCTAAAAGTGACCAAGATAGTTTAAAAGCTATGAAAAGCTGGGCTCAGGTTATCTGTGCTGGTGTACTATAAACCGTGTAGTTTCCCATGGAAACCAAAAATTTTCTCTATACCTTAATTTTTAAAATTGTATCATTTTTGCCTATGTTCCGCACAGAAATAAACATTCCAGAATCTAACAATTTGCCTTGGAAGATTAGTAGTATCTAATTTATTATTAAGAACATAACTTATAGAAATGTGTCACACTGTTCAGTTACCCTGCTGGAGAGTTCAACCGCTGGGAATTATTTATATGTTAAGCTATTGATTCCAAAGACTCTTTTCCACCCACATGTTACTGCCTCACCCCCCCAAAAAAAATCAAGGTGCAAGGAGACAGATGTGTAAATAGTAATTATATGTTGTGTGTTAGAATGAATAAAGGTTTGCGCAATAGCACCACAGGAAAAAAATAATCAGTACAATCTCCTTATTTGTACAGCTCTTCACATCACATGGACATGGGGTTTCTTTTTTTATTGAAACATTTTTTTAAATAGTTTAATTACCCGTTTTTTAAGATTTTTTGAAATTAGTTATACATGACAGCAGAATGTATTTTCACACATTGTATACAAAAGGAGCACAACTTCTCATTCCTCTGTCTGTACATGGTGCAGAGTCACACCAGTAGTGTAATCATACATGCATATAGGGTAATAATGTCCATATCATTCCACCACTCTTCCCACCCCCACACCCCCTTGCCTCTCCTCACTCCATTCTGCCCAATCAATCCAAAGCTCCTTCATTCTTCCCCACACCCTCATTTTGGATTAGCATCCGCTTATTAAAGAAAATATTCAGCCTTTAGGTTTTTTTTTTTTTAGTTTCATTGATTTCTTTAAAAAAATACATGACATCAAGATGCATTATAATTCTTATTACACATATAGAGTACAATTTTTTATATCTTTGTATATAGAGTATGTTCATGTCAATTTATACCTTTATACATGTACTTTGTTATTTTGGTTTTTTTCTGCATTATAATTCTTATTATACATATATACCACAATTTTTCGTATCTCTGTTTGTATATAAAGTATGGTGAGACCCAAATTGAGTCTTCATACATGTACTTTGGATAATGATGTTCATCACATTCCACTATCCTTGCTAATCCCCTGCCCCCTCCATTTCCCTCCCATCCCTTTTCCCTATCTAGAATTCATCTATTCTTCCCATGCTCCCCCTCCCTACTCCACTATGAGTCAACCTCCTTATATCAGAAAAAACATTTGGCATTTGGCTTTTTGGGATTGGCTGACTTCACTTAGCATTATCTTCTCCAATGCCATCCATTTACCTGCAAATGCCATGATTTTATTCTCTTTTAATGCTGAGTAAAATTCCATTTTGTATATATGCCACATTTTTTTATCCATTCATCCACTGAAGGACATCTAGGTTGGCTCAACAGTCTAGCTATTGTGAATTGTGCTGCTATAAACATTGATGTGGCTGTGTCCCTGTAGTATGCTATTTTTAAGTCCTTTGGGTATAGTCCAAGAAGAGGGATAGCTGGGTCAAATGGTTGTTCCATTTCCAGATTTCCAAGGAATCTCCATACTGCTTTCCATATTGGCTGTACCAATTTGCAGTCCCACCAGCAATGTATGAGTATATCTATTCCCCACATCCTCACCAACACTTATTGTTGTTTGTCTTCAAAGCACCTCTTAACAAATACAAAAAGGTACAGATACTACCATGCATTTTATCAGATCATAATGGAATTAAATTGGAAATCAATGACAAAATAAAAAATAAAAATTTCTCCATCACCTGGGGACTAAAAATATGCTACTGAATGAACAATGGGTTACAGAAGACATCAAGGAGGAGATTAAAAAATTCTTATAGGTATATGAGAACATAGACACAGTATATTGAAATCTCTGGGATATTATGAAAGCAGTACTAAGAGGAAAATTCATTGCATGGAGTTCATTCCTTAAAGAAGAAAAATTCAACAAATAAATGACCTCACGCTACATCCCAAAGCGCTAGAAAAAGAAGAACAAATCAGCAGCAAAAGCAGAAGAAGGCAAGAAATAAAGAAATAATTAAAATTAGAGCTGAAATAAATTAATTTGAAACAAAAGAAACAATTGAAAAAAATGACAAAACAAAAAGTTGGTTCCTTGAAAAAATAAAATTGACAGATCCTTAGCCATGCTAATGAAGAGAAGGAGAGAGAGAACTCAAATTACTAACATATGTGATGAAAAAGGTAATTTCACAACAGACACTACAGAAATACAGAGGGTAATTAGAAATTATTTTGAAATATTATACTCCAATAAAATAGAAGACATTGAAGGCATCAACGAATTTCTTAAGTCATATAATTTGCCCAGTTGAGTCAGAAAGACATACACAATTTAAACAGACCAATAGAAGAAGCCATCAGAATCTTACCAACCAAGAAAAGCCCAGGATCAGATGGATACACAGCTTAGCATCATATTCTCCAGCTCCATCCATTTACCTGCAAATGCCAAATTTTAATTCTTTTTTTTAAGGTGAAGTAATATTCCATTGTGCATCTGTACCACATTTTCCTTATCCATTCATCTGTAGAAGGGCATCTACGTTGGTTCCATAGTTTAGCTATTGTGAATTTAGCTAAATTTATATGTGGCTACATCACCGTAGTATGCTGATTTTTACGTCATTTGTGTATAAACTGAGGAGTGAGATAGCTGAGTCAAATGGTGGTTCCATTCCAAGTTTTCTGAGGAATGTTCGTACTGCTTTCCATAGTGGTTGTACCAAATTGCAGTGCCACCAACAATGAATGAATGTACCTTTTTCCCCACATCCTCACCAGCATTTGTTATTGCTTCTTTTCTTGATAATTGCCATTCTGATTGGAGTAAGATGAATCTCAGAATAGTTTTGATTTGCATTTCTCTAATTGCTAGAGATGGTGAACATTTTTTCATATATTTGTTGATTGATTGTATTTCTTCTGTGAAGTATCTGTTCAGTTCCTTAGCCTATTTATTGATTGGGTTATGGGTGTGTGTGTGTGTGTGTGTGTGTGTGTGTTTTATGTTTTTATAAAATTCATTCTTTATATGTCCTGGAGATTAGTGCTCTAACTGAAGTCTTGTGGTAAAGATTTTCTCCCATTCTGTAGGTTCTTCATGTTATTTATTGTTTCCTTTGCTAAGAAGAACCTTTTTAGTTTGAATCCACACCATTTTTGGTTTTTGATTTTACCTCTTGCACTTTAGGATCTTGTTAAGGAAGTCAGGTCCTAATCCAACATGATGAAGATTTAGACCTACTTTTTCTCCTATTAGGTGCAGGGTCTCTGTTATAGTGCCTAAGTCTTTGATCCACTTTGAGTTAATTTTTTTTGTGTGTGTGCTGTGTGAAAGATAAGGGTTTAATCTCATTCTGTTTCATATAGATTTCCCAGCACCATTTGCTGAATAGGCTATGTTTTTGGAGCCTTTGTTCAGTATGAGATAATAGTATTTATGTAATTTTTTGTCTCTATATCTCCTATTCTGTACCATTGGACTACATGTATATTTTGATGTCAATACCATGCCATTTTTATTACTATTGCTCTGTAGTATAGTTTAAGGTCTGGTATATGATGCCTCCTGCTTCACCCTTTTTGCTAAGGATTGCTTTACCTATTCTGAGTCTCTTATTTTTTCAAATGATTTTTTTTTTAGTCTCCTGAGGAGAGTGCACTCTTCCTAAAGGTACTGCGATACCAGGTCAATGTGTGGAGTGGATGGAGCAAGCTCCTATTCCATTTCCCTGCTCCAAAAATCCATTTAATATATTGTCCTCAGAGAACATATCAGATATTAAACTGATAAGAACAGATACTACACTTGATTTTAGCCAAAAGGCCAAAAAGTGATTCCAAATGAATTTTATAATTGCTTTTTCTAGTTCTGTGAAGAATCTAACTTACCAACTTTGGGAAGGATTTTGGTGGGGAAAGAGAACCATGCAATTCAAAGTATAGAGGAAATGATTTAAGAACATCATCTGCTTAGATAACTTTTTTTTTCATTTATTCAGGCATCATCTTTGTGAGCTATAAAAGTTTATTTTTTTGACTTTGAAGTTTCAACAAAATACAAACATTCTTTTTGGATTAACCTTTTAAATATAATTTTGAAGAGAATGTTTAAAAGTTTTAGAATAATTTATATTATTGTGGAAAGTGCAAAGATGTACACATAGTTCATCCAGATTCCCTCATTGTCAATATCTTATAATGCCATAATATATTTGTCACAATTAAAAAAACACTGGTGTTTACTATTTACTAAATGCCAGACTTTATTTGGATTTTGCCAGTTTTTCCACTGATGTATTCGGTGAGTTCCAGGATCCTGTACTTAATTGTCATTTTCTCCATGGTCTCTTATGGTTGAGGTCAGCTTCTCTCTTTGCTTTTTGTTCATGCCCTTGACCATTTTGAGGAGTTCTGTCTGGAGGTCCTGTAGAATGTCTCTAAACATTGTGTTGGTCTGTCATTTTTTTTTCCATACGTTTACTCTGGAAAAGTCTAATATTACATTGGAAAAATCTTGCAGGTTAAGTGTCTTTAATGTCATATCACATTGGGAGCTTTATGATGTCCACATGATACCACTGAAGATGTCCACCTTCATCACACTGTAATTTCTGAGAATGTTTAAGAATAACTCTAGAACTTGTTGGAGCATTTCATCACCAGAAAGGGGATGTGAAGTTTAAAGGGGGGCATTGTCGGATGTTCTGTCCTCTGATGTTCCCCCTCTTCCATGAGTCAGTAACCTGACTTTCTCTAGGGTCAATGTCCTTCTCCAAATAGGAAAGGACAAGAAAAAACGCCAGTCATGTTAAATGGTGTTTGGTTTGTGCCTGCACAGCCAGAGCAGGAGGAACACATTGGCTTCCAATAACTTACAAAGAAGCTCTGCTGGGTCATGTCTCGCCCTCCCACAGCAAGCCCTTTGAAGTAAGAGAACATTTCCCTGGGAGAAAGATACATGGCCCCATTGTAATTGTGTCAAACACCTAGATAAATCTTGAAATTAAGGAGCCACAGCTGGGGATGGGCAGAGACTCCCTCACTCCCAACCTTTCAGACTCATCTAAGTGTTCCTAGGCTGGTTTTGCAGAAGTCGCTTGCCCTCTTTTCCAGGATAAAGAGGGCCACTCCTGAAACCCTCTCTGAGTCCAGTCATAAAGATATTTTCTAAAACATACACAATGTGCTGAAAATAATCTCCTTTTTTTTCAGGTTTATTTTTCTTTTCGTGCATACAGCCTGTACATAAGCAATTTTTAAAAAATTATTTCATATTTTAAGGTGGAGAAAAAGTCTCTGTATGCATTGATCTTACCTAATAAACCAGAACTCTTAGGTGAACTTGGGAAGGGATAAAGAACAAAGGGAAATGATGACTTTTTTATTTGTTTATGTTCTGTGTAGTTTAAAATGAGCCATGCCAACTTCCTTTTAGGAGTACATCAGAATACTGACTGTCCCATGTTAAAGGTATATGATTGAGTAAATAATACAAGTTTGACATTGGGTTGGCTATCTCCTACATCAACCTCTGAACCTCAGGGGAAGGAGAGGCCCATGGATATACAAACAACAAAGACTAACTTCTGGAAATTACAACTTCTCTCAAGACACAGTTCCATGTGGACTTTTCTACATTTTTGGTTTTAAATGGAGACGAGGAGGATTTGCACAAATTGAACATGTGACACAATCCTAAAAACTAAATTTAATTTTGCGAGGCTTTTAGCTGGATGAATTCTGTTTCAATTAGAGAGACTAATTTAGAAGAATTTTCAAAGCACCCTTTTACAGAACATTGAAAATGTTAAAGTCAATGTCATCGTGTTCAAGTTTATTAAAGAGAGAGGCTGCAAGTTAAACACATTGTTTTTGGAAATGGATCCTCTTCTAGTATTTGCCATAACTCTAGCTTTAAAAATATTGATAAATGATTAATTTGCAGTTAAGTACATATTTTGAGGTGTACAATTGAATGTGATTGACATATTTATGTATCAATGAAACCATTATCACCAGAGTTAAGACAGAGCATATCTATCACTCCCAAAATTGCCCATGTGCTCCTTGGTTATGCTTTCCTCATTTCCCATTTGCATTTTCTAAAAATATATAAATTAATTCATATATACTGTAGTCTTTTAAAAATCTGGCTTCTTGTAGTCAGGTAAGGAGGCATACGCCTGTAATCCCAGAGGCATGGGAGGGAGAGGTAGGAGGATTTTGAGTTCAAAGCCAGCTTCAGCCAAAGTGAGCCACTAAGCAAATCAGAGAGATCCTGTCTCTAAATAAAATACAAATTAGGGCTGTGGATGTGGCTCAGTTGTCAAGTGCCCCTGAGCTCAATCCCTGGTACAAAAAAAAAAAAAAAGAATCTGGCTTTCTTCACTCAGCACAGTTATTTTGGGATTTGTTCACACTGTAGTGTATATCAATAGTTCATTCAGGGTTATTGCTAAGTAGCTTCATTTGTGTGGATATATCATACTTTTTCATGCATTCACCTGTTGATTTACATTTCAGTTCCTTCCAATATATGGCAATTACAAATGGCCCTTAATATTTGTGTACAAGTCTTTAAATGGACATATCCTTTTTTTCCCTTAGTTAAATAACTAGGAGGAGACTGGCTGGATTACATGGTACATGTATATTTAATTTTGAAAATAACTACCCAGATATTTTCCAAAGTGTCTGTGCCATTTTATATTCCCTATAGTAATATATGATAATCCCAGTTTCTCCACCTAACATTGTATACACCAATCTTTTTAAAATTTCAATTTCTGATTGATCTTTGCTGGATATAAATAAAATTGATTTTCGTGCACTTATTTAGCATTCCACAACCTTGCTAAACTCACTTACTAATTGTAGTACTTAAATTTTATAGAGTGAATTAAATTTTCCACATTGGCAGTTATGTCTTCCACAGATTAAAAAAAAAAAAGTTTTCCTTTTTCCTTTAAAAATGGGTTCGTTTTTTTCAAGCACTGGGGAATGTAGTTCATAAAGTGACTCTGGGTTCAATCCCCAGTACTACATGCAAAGCAGGGATTCCATTTTACTTTTCTTTTGGTCTTTTGACTCTGAAAAGAACCTAAAGCTCAATGATGAATAATAATGCTGAGCACAGATATCACATTATTTTATTTTATTCGAAGTACTGACAATCTGGATTTAAATCCAGTGGCACTGTACTACTAAGCGACAATTCCTGCCCATTTTTATTTTTTATTTTGAGATGTGGGTCTCACTCAAACTGGAGTTCCAAACTGAACTCCAGTTTTCTAACCTCCTGCCTCAGCCTTCCAAGCAGCAGAGATTACCGGTATGCACCACCATGCCTGGCAACCACCTGATTTTAACACTTAATTTATGCTATGGAGATTGAGAGGATAGGATTGCTTTCAAGATATAAGAATGCATCAGTGAACCAAGAAAATAAAGTCACAGGCATATTTGCTTTTTCTCCCATCTTAGAGGAATAGTATCTAATCTTTTATCACTAACTATCATGTCAACTATAGAGTAGTAGGATGAAGGAGTCCCTATTCCAACTTTGCTGAAATTTTCTTGACTCAAGAATGAAGTTGAACTATTGTCCAATTCTTTTTCTCACCTAAAACCTTTTTTTGCTTTTTAAAAATTTGTAACATGGCTTGCCACATGCATTGGTTTTTAAATGTCAGACCAGATCAATCTTGCATATCTGATAAACTCCACTTGATACAGCATTTTGCCCATTTTTATGTGTAGTTGGATTCAATTTGCTAAAATTTTGTTGAGAAATTTTACATCACTTTATGAGTTCTCTGTTTCCATTGTCTGGCTTTAATATCAGGGTAATGCTGTACTCCTAAGTTGAGTATTCAGTATATTAGTTTTCTGTGGTTTTCAAAACAAACAACCACAAGCACAGTGCTTCAAACTAGCACCAATTTATTAGTTTAGAATTCAGAGTATCAGAAAACCATCACAGTGTGGTGAACTAATCAGCTCAGCATACCACAAGACTACGAAGGTGGGAAGGTGGTGTTGGCTAGACTGGGACCTTGTGTGGAGATTTGGGAAAATCTATTTCTCAGTTTCTTCTTCCAGAGAGGATTCAGTCCTCAGTAGTTGTAGAATAGAGATCCCTGTTTCCTTGTTAGCTGCCAGCCCAGGGCCGCTCTCTGTCCTAGAGTCTCCCCACATACTTTTCTATATACCAAACTCACCTTTAAGCTCTCCAACAGAATATCTAGTCCTACATACAGTTTAAGTTTTGTGATTTTTTTCTCTCTGTCAACTGACAGAGAAAACTCATTCCAAAGGGTACATCTGATAAGGTTTGGTCCACCCAGACAATTTTCCTATCTTTGAGTCAGCTGATTTGGAAACTTAATTACATTCTTTCATAGTAACACCAAGATTAGTGTTTGCTTGAAAACCTGGGAGAGGATGTGAATACAATTCATTAGTAGAACTGTTTAGGCTTTCAGTTTTTTTTTTTTTAAGGGAAAGTTGCTTACTAAAAAACTCAATTTCTTTAGTGTATTCAGAATCATGCAAGATACATATTGCTTCTTGTATGAGGATTATTAGTTTATATCTTTCAAGGAATTTGTCTAATGAATTTGCATTGTAGAATTTACTGCCACAGTTACTTATAAAAACCCCTTCATAGTCCCAGTATATATTCTGTCCATTGAATTTTATCAGTGAGTAATTTGGACTTTCTTCCCTCTTTCCGGGATCAGTCTGCCTAGTTTGTCAAAATTATATATTGATAATCTCCAGTAACTAGTTCTTAGTTTCCTTTATTTTCTTTAATATTTTCCATGTCTTTTATCTATTTTCATTCAGATCTTTGTTATTCACTTTTCCTACTTAATTTGGGTTAAATTTCCTCTTAAAAGGAAATATAGGTCATTGACTTCAGACATTGGTTCTGCCTCAAAAGAATTATTTAATATTGTAAAGGTCATCCAGTATCTATTCATAACATTCAACAAATCTTAATGTATTGTATTTTTATTTTCCTTTTCCATTCTAGCTATCTTCTATTTTCCTTTTGAATTATTTGTGGACATGTGACCTACATAGATGTTTGTTATTTAATTTCTGAATTTCAGTTATTTTTAAGAGATATTTCTGTTTTTTAATTCTAATTTATTTCTAATTTTAATTCTAATTTAATTTTAAATTTATAGAGAACATGCTTCACATAATTTGAATTACCATTTTTTTAAAATTTTTTATTTGTTGTGGCATGCTTTCTGGCCAAGTTTATGGTCCATACTTGTAAATGGTGCATATATCATTGAAAAAGAATGTGTATTCTTAAGTTAAGTCTATTGATAAATTAGTTCAACTTCCCTAAACCCTGCTGACTCTGTGTCTATTCATTCCATCAGTTGTTGAGAGCAGGATATAAAATCTCTAACCATGTCTGTGAATTTGTGTTTTCTTAACTTTCTGAAGACTTTGCTTCATGAACTTTAAAGGTGTGTTATTTGGTACACACACATTTTAAATTATTTTGTCCTCTTGACTAATTGGCATTCTTATCATCATAAAATTATCCACCCTAAGGCTACTCCTGTACTTTTACTTATTTTTAAATTGATTTTTAGAGAATTTTTAGGTTCACAGAAAAATCTGCAAGAAGGAACAGCAGATTGCCCATGGGTCCTGCCCCAGGGACCATGCCCCACCACATCCACAGCCTCCCCCAATAAAAACAGCTCATCCCAGTGGTGTATTTATTACAGAGGGACCTGCCTTGACACAACATTCTCAGCAAAGTCCAAGCTTTACAGTACGTCCACTCTGTGTAGTACATACTATGGATTAATGCATAATGACCATTATAGTATCATAGAGTATATTTTCATGGTCCGAAATATCCTCTCTGGTCTACCTGTTCATCTTTCCCTCTCCTCTAACTCCTGGAGACCACCAATTTTGTTGCTGTTGTTTTTTGCTGACTCCACAGTTTTGCATTTTCCAGAATGTCATATAGTTAGAATAATACAATTTTAATAAGGTTGGCTTTTTTTTTCATTGAGTTCTATGCCCTTAAGTTTCTTCCATATCTTTTCATGGCTATATAGCTCATTTTCTTGGAGCTTTGAATAATATACCATTATCTAGATATTCATTCGTCTACTGTATTAGTCCACTTTTATTAGTATAACAAAGTGCCTGAGACAGGCTAACTTTGTAGAGAAAAGAAGTTTATTTAGCATATAGTTTTGAAGATTCAAAGTCAGGGTGCTGTCATCAGTTTAGCTCTGATGAGGACAACATCAGCTCTATCACAACACGGCAGAGCACATGTGGGAAGAGATCACTTTTCCAAACAAAAATCCAGAGAGGATGAAATCTCGGGATCTCTTCTGAAAGCATACCCTAAGTATCTCATGGTATGTTCTACCTATTAAAAGTTACATCAAATTTCACACTCTCACACTGGGGACCAAGCTCCCCACACATGATTCTTTGAAGAACAAGCGACACTTAAGCCATAGCACCTACTGAAAGACATCTGATTGATTCAAATTTTGGGTCATTATTAATAAAGCTGCTATGAACATATTTGTGGTTTTTGTGTCAACATAAATTTTTAACTTCCTTTGGGTAAATATCAAGTGATTGAGGAATTGTTTGTGCTATGGTTTGGATCTGTAATGGTTCCCAAAAGCTCATATGTTGAAGGCTTTGGTCCCTAGTGTAGCAATTGTCCTGAGGTGGTGGGACTTTGGGGAAGTAATTGGATCATGAGTGCTGATTGGATTAAGGATCTCACAACCCAATCATTTCTCCTCTGAATCGCTTGCATTGTCTCACACGTGAGCTTTTGGGGAACATCTCACAACCAAACCATAGCACCTCCCACTGTCTATAAATGAAAGTTCCTCCTGCTCCACATCCTTCCCAGCAAGTGGTATTGTCAGTGTCCTTAATTTAGGCCATTCTAATAGGTTTGTAATGGTATCTCATTGTTTAAATTCATTTTTTCCTGATAACATACTATACACAGAATATTTTCATAGCTTTGTTAACTATCTTCATGTTTCTAACAACAAAATGAGGTATTATGAATTTTGGCTCATTTTTAAAATCAGGTTATTTATTTATTGTTGAATTTTGAGTACTATTTATATGTTTTGGATTACAGTTTCTCATCAGATATGCTTTTGCAAATGTTTACTCCTAGTTGATGGCTTATCTTTTTAGTCCCTTGACAGTGTCTTTTGCAGAAAAGATTTTTTTAATTATTATTTTAATGAAATTCAGTTTATCACTTCTATCTCTCTTTGGTGTCCTATCTAAAAAATCATCACTGAACTCAAGGCCATCTAGATTTTCACCTATGTTGCCATCTATGAATTTTCTAATTTTGCATTTATGTTTAGTTTTTAAGCCACTTGGAGTTATTTTTATTTGAGGTACAAGGTCTGTGTCTAGATTTTATTTTTTATATTTGCATGTGGGTGTACAGTTTTTCCAGTGCTATTTTGTAAAAAATTTTTTTCTTTGCTCCATTGTATTAATTTTGCTCCTTTGCCAAAGATGTGAACCTATTTCTGGGCTCTCCTGTTCAGATGACCTATTCCTCTATTCTTTCACAGCAGCAGTCTGTCCTGATTACAGTAGCTTTAAAGTAAGTCTTGAAGTGGCTGGTGTCAGGCCTCCAGTTTTGTTCTTCTCCTTCAATATTGTGCTGACTGTTCTGTGTCTTTGCCCATTATTTTATTTCTGTCTTTTTTTTTTTGGTTTTATAATATTCATCTCAACCATCATGTAGGTGGTCTAATTTTTTTAATCCACCCTGACACTTTTACTTTTAACTGAGATATTTGAGCCATTTACATTGACTGTGACAACTGATATTATAATTTTTGAATCTATAATTTTTTAATTCATTTTCTATTTGTCCTATCTTTTCTTTTTTTTACTTCTCCTCCTTTTCTGCTTTCTTTCGAATGAGTTAAATGTATTTTTATGATTCCATTTCATCACCTTGTTGTTATATTAACTGTACTATATGTTTTATTATTTCAGTCATTCTCTTACAATTTGTCTTAAACTTATTACAATCTACCTTCAAGTGATACTGTACCATTTTATATGTGGTTAAAAATAACTTATAATGATATACTTCATTTTTATGCTATTTTTCTATATTTTACATAATAAAGAACTTATCAAAGGTAAAAGAAAGAAGGAAGGAAGAAGGGATCTAGAAAAAGAAAAGGAGACAGAGGGAAAAAATAGAATAATAATTCCTTACTTGCAATTTCAAAATCCAAGAAATTCTGCAAACCTGATTTCCATGACATCATTTACAGCAACACTATATGTAATCTTAGTTGGTAGCAAACTAAACTAACATGAGTTTGTAATCTGCATTTATCCCTCTTAGTATTATTATTAATTTTTTCTACAAAAATTTCGGTCAAAAAGTCAACAGAATAGAACTGAAACAGCCACTCTTGAAAGGCCTCCTTGCCAGGTTGGTTCCTCACTAGACTCTGGAACCTTGGATAGTGGGAAGGTTGCTACCATTCCCCAACTTATAGTGGTGGTTCACTGTGCCCACGCTATTCATGCAAACCCCTGGTTTATGTTAATAACCTGCTTTTCTCCTGAGATTCTTGAGTTTCGGCAAGTGCTGAGCAGAAGTACGCGTATACTTCTGAGTACCAAGAGTCTCATGAGCTTCTCTGGCAGTCGACATTTCACTGTGTTGTAGCAATTTGTGGCCAGAGATGTTAAGTGCATCCTGTGAATCCACTGAGGAATACTCCTGGAACCTTATGCCTGGTTTCGTCTGGACTTCTCCCCATGAGCATTTTTCCTTTGCTGGTTTTGTGTCTTTATGTTGTAAAAAGTCATATCCAGGAATATAAGTGTATGATAAACCAGACCTGGAAGCAGTCTTGGGGACCCTGGACACAGAAATGAGCATGAGTGATGACAGGGTGTTACTCCAGAGCTTGCTGGGATTGTGATGTAGCATATGCTATATGCACCATATAACTTCTTAAAAATCCCCCACATGTGAACTTTAAAATACATGTTACCTGTACTTTTCAATGAATGATTTTGGAAGTATGCCCCAAACCATAACATAAAATAAGTAGTTTGCAGATATAAGTAGTGAAGATTTTCTTTAACTACAGATCTTTTCCAGAAAGGAGAAATGGACTTTATGACAGAATGATGATGATGATAGTGATGATGATAATGATGATGAAGATGATGATGATTGTTATGTTTTAGATGTGAGGTATCTCCCCAAAACTCATGTGTGGTTTAATCCACTAATATGGATTAACTGGGTGATAACTTTAAGCAGGTAGGCTATGGCTAGAGGAATTATATCACTGGGGCCTTGCCTTTGTTGCTTACATTTCATCCCTGATGAGTGGAATACCCCAGCTTTCCTGGTAGCCTTGTTCTGAACTACTTTCCTCCACCACACCCTTCTGCCCTGATGCTCTGCCTCATCTCAGACACAGAGCAATGCAGTCGGCTGTCAGTGGACTGAGACCTCTGAAACTGTGAGCCCCAAACAAACTTTTCTTCCTCTGATTATCTCTCTCAGGACTTTTGGTCACAGTGACAAAAAAAAGCTGACTAAAACAATGATGATGGTCATGATGAAGATGATGCTAGTGATTATAATTATTATGGTTAACATGTCCTAAGTCTTCACACCAAGTACTAGATAATATTTACAAATTTCACAACAACTCAGTTAAGCAAATATTATGTTGATTCCTGTTATTGTTGAAAAAACCCCTGAGATTTTCAAAGGTTATACAACTGGACCAACATCAAAAAGTTTGCAAGGTTGGAGACCATGTTTAAACCTAAGTTCACCTGGCTAGATGCCTGGAGCCCTAATTGCAATGTGTCAAGAAGTGACTGCTGTACAGTTAACCCTTTTCTCTAGTTTCTTTCTTGAGCTGGGTCTCCATCACTCATGGGTTCACATCTAGAATTTTCACTAGTCTCAGGCTGATTCACAGAATTACATGCAGACTATTTGCTTCCTTCAGTCAATGCTGCTGTTTGACAGCAGCCAAAGTGCTTCTGTGTCTCCTCTCTGAACATTTGTTACTTTACCATTTAGTCATTACCATGTGCTGATTTTCTTCCATGCTAGTGTTCTTGTATTAAGTACTGAGTGCAGATGAAGATAAACTTTGCCAATCCACATTACAATAAAACAAACCAAGTCATACAGAGAGGAAAAAACTAATGCGTTTTTATGAAAGGTAGAACTCAGGTCTCAGACAAGGTTAGGACTGCACAGACTCAAAAAGTGAGTCTGATCTAGGATTTTGCTAGTTTGTAGCCTAAACATAATGTCACAATTTTCAAACTAACTAAAAAGGTTGGGCTTAGAACATGATTTATAGGTTATAGAAAAATATACCAGGGACATATAGGGGAAAGCTCACAGAAGAAAGAACATTAAACCAACAGTCAAGGGATGTAAGTTCCATCATGTTAGTTTTTATTCTTTAAGTCATGACATTGGACATGCCATTTAGTTTCACTGAATTTCAGATATCATTAAAAGAAAAAATAGGGTTGTTCAAAATTATTCCCCAAATCCTGTGCTAGTCAGTTTTGTATCACTATAACAAATAACCTGAAGTAATAAACTTACAAAGATAAAAGTTTGTTTTGGCTCCCAGCTTTGGTGGTTCCAGTTCATAATGTTGCTTTGGGATTGTGGTGAGGCAGCCCATCATGGTGGAAGTATGTGGTGAAGCATATCATGGCTGGAAAGCAAAGAGAATGGGGGAGGAATGGACAAGAATCCTTCAGCCTCCTTCAGGCTCACTCTGAATGACCTAAGACCTCCCACTAAGTCCTGCCTTTCAAAGGTTCCACCACCTCCCAGTAGCACTGCCCTAGAGACCAAGCCTTCCACATTGCTTGTGGGAGACATTCAGCATCAAAATATAGCAAGTCCTCTTCAACACAAAAATTCTCAGATCATCCAGAATAAATTTTCTGGGTCAAAGTATATGTCACAAAAGGCATTAGAAGAACAAAAGTTTTCAGAAAAGGACTATTTTGTGAGTTAAATGTTCTCATTAAAATATTATTTCAGGATGAAGTCAATATCTGTAATGAGCGTCCTCAGGACTTCCCTGTCCCCATGTTTGAGGCTTCTGTTACCAATCTCTGTGAAGTTTCAGAGGTTCAGAGAGACCAGTGTCAGAGGCCCAGTGTTCTCGAGTTCAGCAGGACCTACCTGAATTAACCTGACTTCATTTTTCTTCTTTTATCAATAAATTATTTTGCCCTTACTATAGATGTTTAGGGCAATATTTCAATATCTACTACCATTTAATTATTTTTTCATAGCTGCATTATGGATTATTTAAAAATACACAGAAGGCGATAAACACTAGTTAAGGAATCACTGCACATCAAAAAAAAAAAAAAAGAGGAGAACTTTTATATTAACAACATTGTGTACTAACTCTGTGACCTTGGCTACTGTCTAACCTCCCTCAGTGACTCTGTGCTTACATGTGACATCAAAGTAGAGTGGCCAGTTCTGCCTTTGGCTGAATTCCTGAGAAGAATGAAGTGTTATGCTACCTGGGACTCACTGAATGAGTCCCAAGAGGCTCAGTGTAACTGTCTCTGAGAAAGTGCTACTTGGACAGACCTGTGAGGACAGAAATGATCACCAAATTCACATTTTTCCCCCCAGTAGGTTTTATGTTTTAGTTTGGACTCTGAGCTAGAATAATTGACCAAATAATGATTTTAGAAGCTATTAATAATAATGATATTATGATAGTCAATTAACTGTATTGAATGCTTCTGATGTATAGCCCGGTATTTAGCATTTTGACTACATTAATTCATTTAACCTATCATAGTGGCCTAGCCGGGACTACTAGTGTCTGCACTGAACAGGTAAAAAAAAAAAAAAAAAAAAAAAACAGATCAAAAAAGTTGAACCTACACAGGATTACAGTAGTAGGATAAAGAGCTATGTTTTGAACTAAAGTGTCTGATTCTAGAGTCCATTTTTGTAGACAAAGCAGGCAGTCAACGTCATAGGTCTTGGTTGGAAATATATAGGTTAAAGAACTAAGTTGATCATTGACAAATTCTAATTCTCCAAATTATCCTAATAGTAGGAGGCTACATCCCAGGGCATTGAACTTAGACGAAGAGAACTTTAGATAAGATAAAATAGTAATGATCCTATAGGTATTTCTAGCTAAGGGTTAGCATTACTTTCTTATTAAGGACTAAGTGGATTTTTAGAACTTTACCACATAGAACCATTTTATGGCTGCCGATCATGCAATAAAATATGTATGGTTTACAGGTCTGGATGTGGGTTGGATTATCCTTGATGACTTCTTCAGCTCTTTTTGCACAGTTCCTTTGTAAGATTTCCATGAAGCAAAACATATATCTGAGATTGGCAACCTTTATTCATAAAGGAGTAGATAGTAAATATGTTCTGCTTTTTAGGATATATAGTCTCTTCCAACTCTGCCAGCTTAGCCTGAAACCATAGTCAATATGTAAATAAATGGGTATATCTGTGTTTCAGAAAAATTTTAATGACAAAAATAGTCAGCAGGCTATTTAACACCCCCTACTCCCCATCTGTACAGGGACATCTATATTCATTAGGTCAACCACCTCATCACATTTTGCTGGGAGCTTTCCCAGGTTTGGCCCTGAAAGTCCTAAATCCCATAAACCCTTATTCCAGAGCAAACTGAAAAGGTTGTTTGCCTTAAACTATTAAGAGGGTTTTATTAGCTATTTACAAAGGTTCTGAAATAGAACACTTTGAGTATGTTAAAATTGCTTTGGCTAAACTTATACTTGTGAGCAGAAAGTCATAAATGATAAGTGCAAACTCTAAACCCTCAAGTATTACATACATACAAGGGAAGAAAACAGGACCACAATTTTTCTTTCCTACATCTTTTTCTATATAGGGACTGACTTCCCACTTCCTCCCACATTTGAACCCACCTCTAGAGAAAGCTGCATACTGAGTGTTAGCAAGGTACCTGGATATCTTAAGACATGAAAGGCCAGTTAAAACAGAATTGTCATTCTTGGACTAATTGTTTCATGTTAGCACAAGCCTGAAGTCTGCTCAATTTTGGTAGATAAACAAAAAAGAGAGTCTTTAGGGACTCAGGTAATTCAGATGAAAAGCAACCTCAAACACAACACTAATTGACTGTTTCCTTGACAGCTTCTACCAGCTCCTTTGTGGAGTAAAGTGTTAGAAATTACCAAAGCCTTCAGCACCAATGATTTTTCTACTGTCAGAAGCCCTTAAATACCAGGGCTACAAAGAATATGCAGAAACTCATGGTATTTAGAATAAGAAAACTGGGTCAGATATGGTGGCCCATGCCTGTAATTCCAGCGACTTGGGAGGCTGAGGCAAGAGGATTGCAAGTTTTAGGGCAGCATGAACAACTTAGTAAGACCCTGTCTCAAATAAATACAAAAAGGGATGGAAGTGTGACTCAGAGGTAGAAGATCCCTGGGTTAAATCCTTGTACCATATGCGCACGCACGCGCACACACACACACACACACACACACACACACACACAAATAAATAAATAAATAGAGTAATAAAACTGGCACATACTATTACTACTGATGTGGCCTTGGACAAATTTTCTAACCATTTGGCCTAAGTAGCCTTATCTTCCCAAGAGTAATAACACAAGCACTGCACAGAACCATTATGATAATGGAAAGAGATATTCTTTGTAGATTTGCCCAATGTCCAGAACACATGCTTACACAAATGCTTTTGTGATTATGCCACATCTTTTTATGGGACTGTGTAACAGGGAAACCTAACCCTGTCTTGGTGAGTCAAGGAAGGCATCCCAGTGATGGTTGCTTTCCTAAGGAAATGATTATAATTTACTTAAGTAGACGAAAGAGGAAGAGAGAAACCAAATGAGCTTGGAAGACCAGAAAGATGTGGTGATGAAAGAACGAGACCAAAGAAAGAGAACAAAAAAGTTCACAGACCTGAAAGACATCCATGACCTAGAAGGGAAGGGATCATGGGAGAGTGGGGAGAACTGTAGTTGAAGAAGTAAGCCTGGCCCAGTTCCATGCAGGGAAGATGAGAAAATATCTAATTTAAAAGCAGATAAAAAGTCAAGCATGAAATTGATATTTGCTGTTTCTCATTGAGCTAATTTCTCGACTTCTTATGTCAAATGACTGCTCCTGATTTCCTTCAGGGGGACCACTCTTAGACCCCTGTTGATACACTCCTGTGCATAACTCCATTCCTGGGCTCTCTACTCTCTTCCATTGGTCTATATGTCTGTCTCTATGCCAGTTCTGTTATTTTTGGATTACTGAAGCTTTGTAATGTAATTAGAGGTCAGAGAATGTATATCTTTAACTTTCTTTTTCTTGCTCAACATTACTTTGACTGGAGAGTTCAAAGCCAGCCTTAGCAACAGTGAGGTGCTAAGCAACTCAGTGAGACAAAGACCCTATCTCTAAGTAAAATACAAAATAGGGCTGGAGATGTGGCTCAGTGGCCATTCATTGGCTGAGTGCCCCTGAGTTCAATCCCAGGTACCTAATAAAGATTGGTCATGGATCCAGAACTGGTCATATGTCTGTGAGTCTTAAAGAACATTAAGTGCGGGGAAATCCAAGATGGCGGGCCACAGGGAGGCAGCATTCTCTGTTACTCTGTAACCTGGGACTCAAGTAGTGAATATAATGCTTCTCTGCAAGTGATATTCCTGCTCCCAAGCAGGAATAATAGTCACAGTGCCCATCTGGTGCCCCAGGCCTCAGTGTCAATTAGGTCTCCCAACTACTTGCCCATACAGGACTACCAATACTGAGCAAAACCATCGGCATCTGCACAGATATTTTGGCTACCCAACCAAGCAGAAATCATAGATGCCACTCCCACGTAGGACAAGGGACAGCTTCTCCCATGCAGGAACTCCAGCCGCGCCATTCCCATGTGGACCCCCATCTATCAATGTGGCGCTCCCCCAGTTGCCGCCATCTTGGGACTCTGTAGCAGTGGAGATAGTCCCCTACATGCAGTAGCCTGCCTGCACCTGCAACTTCACACAGGTTCTGAAGTCAGCCAACAGCCACACGCTGCATGCCTAAGGCTCCTTTCTGATTTCATCCTCCAAAGACATCAAGGAGGAGATTAAAAATTTCTTAGAAGTAAGTGAGATCCCAGATACAACATATGAAAATCTCTAGGACACTATGAAGACAGTACTAAGAGGAAAGTTCATTGCATGGATTTCATTCCTTAAAAGAAGAAAAGTCAACAAACGAATGACTTAACATTACATCTCAAGGCCCTACAAAAAAAAGAGAATAAATCAGCACCAAAACTAGGAGAAGACAGGAAATAATTGAAATCAGAGCTGAAATCAATGAAATTGAAACAAAAGAAACAATTGCAAGAATTGACAAAAGAAAGAGTTGGTTCTTTGAAAAAATAAATAAAATTGATAAACCTTTAGCCATGCTAATGAAGAGAAGGAGAGAGAAAACTCAAATCACTAATATACATGATGAAAAAGGAAATATCACAATAAACACTACAGAAATATAGAAGACAATTTCAAATTATTTTGATAACCTGTACTCCAGTAAAATAGAAAATATTGAGGGCATTGACAAATTTCTAGAGTCATATAATTTGCCCAAATTGAATCAGGATGATATACACAATTTAAACAGATAAATTTCAAATAATGAAAAACAAGATGCCATCAAAACTCTACCAACCAAGAAAAGCCCAGGACCAGATGGATACATAGCCTAGTTCTACAAGACCTTTAAAGAAGAACTACTACCAATACTCTTCAATTTATTTCAGGAAATAGAATGGGGGGGCACTTCCAAACTCATTCTATAAGGCCAATATCACCTTGATTCCAAAACCAAGCAAAGACATATTAACAAAAGAAAACTTCAGACCAATATCTCTAATGAACATAGATGCAAAAAATTCTCAATAAAACTCTGGCAAATCAAATACAAAAAACATATCAAAAAGATCGTGCACCATGATCAAGTGGGATTTATCCCAGGCATGCAAGGCTGGCTCGACGTATGGAAATCAATAAATGTAATTCATCACATCAATAGACTTAAAGGTAAGAATCTTATAATCATCTCAATGGATTCAGAAAAAGCATTTGACAGAAACAGCACCCTTTCATGTTCAAAACACTAGAAAAAATAGGGATAACAGGAACATATCTGATCATCATAAAGTCTATCTATTCTAAGCCCCAGGCCAAAATCATTCTTAATAGATAAAAGTTGAAAGCATTCTCTCTAAAAACTGGAAGAAGACAGAGATGCCCTCTTTTGTCACTTCTATTTAACATAGTTCTTGAAACACTGGCCAGAGCAATTAGACAGACAAAAGATATCAAGGGATACACATAGGAAAAGAAGAACACACATTGGCACCATTTGTTGATGACATGATTCTATACCTAGAAGAAACAAAAAGTTCCACAAGAAAACTTCTAGAACTACTAAATGAATTCAGCAAAGTAGCAGGATATAAAATTAACACCTATAAATCAAATGCATTTCTGTGTATCAGTGACAAATCCTCTGAAAGGGAAATGAGAAAAACTATCCCACTTACAATAGCCTCAAAAAAAAAAAATACTTGGGAATCAACGAAAGAAGTGAAAGATCTATACAATGAAAATTACAGAAATCTAAAGAAAAAAATCAAAGAAGACCTTAGAAGATGGAAAGATCTACCTTGCTCTTGGATAAGCAGATTTAATATTATCAAAATGACCATACTTCCAAAAGCACTATACAGATTTAATGCAATTCCAATTAAAATCCCAATGATATTCCTCATAGCAATAGAAAGAGCAATCATGAAATTCATCTGGAAAAATAAGTGTCCCACAATAGCTAAAGCAATCCTTAGCAAGAAGAGTGAAGCAGGTGACATCACTATATCAGAACTTAAACTATACTACAGAGCAATAGTAACAAAAACAGCATGGCATTGGCACCAAAACAGACTAGTAGACCAATGGTACAGAATAGAGAACATAAAGACTAATGCACAAAATTACAATTATCGTATATTACACAAATATGCCAAAAAACATGCATTGGAGAAAAGATAGCGTATTCAACAAATGGTGCTGGGAAAATTGGAAATCCATATACAACAAAATTAAACCCCTATCTCTCATCATGCACAAAAAGTCAACTTAAAATGGATCAAGGACTTAAGAACAAAACGAGAGACTCTGTGTCTAATAGAAGAAAAAGTAGACCCTAATATCCATCATGTGGGATTAGGACCCAACTTCCTTAATAAGACTTCTTTGGCACAAGAATTAAAATCAAGAATCAATAATTGGAATGGATTCAAACTAAAAAGTTTCTTCTCAGCAAAAGAAACAATCTGTGAGGTGAATGGAGAGCCTACATCTTGGGAGCAAATCTTTACCCCTCACACATCAGATAGAGCATTAATCTCTAGGGTATATAAAGAACTCAAAAAGCTAAGCACCAAAAAAAAAAAAAAAACCACCACCAACAACAACAAATAACTCAATCAATAAATGAGCCTAGGGCCTGAACAGACACTTTTCAGAAGATGATGTGTACAATCAATCAACAAATATATGAAAAATGTTTATCGTCACTAGCAATTAGAAAAATGCAAATCAAAACTACTGTAAGATTTCTTCTCACTCCAGTCAGAACGACAGCTATTATGAAGACAAACAACAATAAGTGTTGGCAGGAATGTGGGGGAAAAGGTACACTCATACACTCCTGGTGGGGCTGCAAATTGGAGCAGCCAATATGGAAAGAAGTATGGAGATTTCTTGAGAAATTGGGAATGTAACCACCATTTGACTCAGCTATCTCTCTCCTCTGTCTATACCTAAAGGACTTAAAAACAGCAACCTACAGGGATACAGCCATATCAATGTTTATAGCAGCACAGTTCACAATAGCTAAACCATAGAACCAACATAAATGCCTTTCAGTCGATGAATGGATAAAAAAAAATGTGGCACATATATACAAGGAATATTACTCAGCAATAAAAGAGAATAAAATCATGGCACTTGCAAGAAAATAGATGGAGTTAGAGAAGATAATGCTAAGTGAAGTTAGCCAATCCCCCAAATCCAAATGGATCAAAGACATAAGAATAAATCCAGAGACCTTGAATCTAATAGAAGAAAAAGTAGAAGTAGAAAAAGTAGAAAAAAAGAGAAGAAAAATGTTTTCTCTGATATAAGGAGGCTGATTCATAGTTGGATAGAGAAGGGTAGTGTGGGAGGAATAGACAATCTCTAGATAGGGCAAAAGGGAGGGAGGGGAAAAGGAGGGGGCAAGGGGGTAAAAAAGATGTTGGAATGAAAGGGATATCAATATCCTAAGTATCTGTATAAAGGTAGAAATGGTGTGAATATACTTTGTATACAATCAGAGATATTAAAAATTGTGCTATACATGTGTAATGTGAACTTTAATGCATTCTGTTGTCATATATAACAAATTAGAATAAGAAATTTTAAAAAGGTTGCTTTCAATATTTGGGGTCCTTTATGGTTTCATACAAATTTTAGGATTTTTTTTCTTTTCTTATCTGTGAAAAATGCAATTGGAACTTTGACAGAGAATGCATCAAATATTAGATCACTATAGATTGTATGTATATTTTAACAATATTTAAATTTTTTTAGATATTGATGGACCTTTATTTTATTCATTTATTTATATGTGGTGCTGAGAATCAAACCCAGTGCCTGACACATGGTAGGCAGCTCTGCCACTGAGCCACAACCCCAGCCACATACATTTTTTTTTTTTTTGCAAATTCAAATACACATGGTGCTTTATTATTATACCTGCTTCCAGTTTTCTTTTAATTCTGTTGCTTTAAAATCAGTCAGTTTCATTGAGGACAAACAGCATTATAATTCATGCCTGAAGGAAGCTTATCTAACACAATCAGTTTCTTTTGGGGGCACACCACAGATCTTTTGCACTTAGAGAATAGTAGAAAACACTTCAGCACTGTGAACAACAAAATGATGAACAAAAGTCATTTGAAAAACATGGCCCTAAATAGACCACAGAAGAAGAATTGTTCAAAGAATTAGAGCTAAAACAGGGCAGAATTTGATTCTGCTCCTCCTCAGGTGGTGCATGATTAGGGAGTGAAATTTTTCACCGATCTGTTCTTTTCTATGAATAATTGTGAAATCCCTATAAGTATTTCTCTTAAGGTTACAAATACATTTTTGCAAATAGGTAAAATTGCAACTGTGAAGTCTATGAATAATGAGAATTAGATGCATATTGTTTTTGTTTCACTTATTTTCAAACTATCAGATCTTTATGTGTGAAATGTGCATTTTTGTAGATGTCATAACATTGGGTCTTTTTTATTCCTTTCTGGTAATCTTTTTTTTTTTTTTTAAATTTTTGTCCATTACCATTATGGAAGGGTTCTTATACACTCTTTTATCATTCCTCTGGGTTCATCTTCTCTTTCATGTTCCTCTATTCTACCTCTTCTGAATTATTTTAGATTAATAATTATCATTTACAATTCCAGTACAAGTTTTTGTATTGTACTTTTGACTGTATCTCATACTTTTTAAAGGTTTGTTCCTATGATAACAATGTGCCTCCTATTTTTCTTAGTCTATTTAAACTTAACATTACACCACTTCTAAAATACAGAAATATTGCAATTTCATAAAACATTTATCCTCTTCTGTTACTCTTTTCAAACCAAACAAGTTCCACCATTGTTGCACAAAAGCAGCCATAAGTAGTTTAGGAAGGAAAAGGCATGGCATGCTTTCTTATAAAAAAGATCTATAAAAATAGCCCCTAATCTGCCCATATTTGCTTTATACCATACACTATCATTTTATTATGTACTTCTTTCACAGATTGCATAAATCCTGCAAGATAATGTTTTAATATTTTTATTCAAAACATAATATGTATCTTTAAAGGACATTGTCTTTTATATGTATCTATTTATGTGTATCTGTCATTTCTGGAACAATTTATTCTTTCCAGACTGCCTAGGGTTTTACTGGAATCATTTTTCTTCAGATTGAACAGTTTACCTTAAAATTTTTGTAATGTAAAATTTCTGATAAAAATCATTTAGTATTTTGTTTTTCTTCTTGTTTTTGTCTAATTAAAATGTCTTTATTTTACTTTCATATCTGAAGAATAATTTTGCACAGCAGAGAACTTTGAACAGGTTATGTTTTTTAGAAATTATTTTCTTAATTTTTGTTTTAATTAGTTATACATGACAGTAGAATGCATTTAAGCACTTTGATATACATAGATGGGATATAATTTCTTATTTTTCTGGTTGTACATGTCATAAAATCACATAAGTTATGCAGTCATATCTGTATATAAGGTAATAATGTCTGTTTCGTTCTATTATCCTTCCTACCCCTATATATCCCCTCTACCTTTACTCCCCTCTACCTAATCTAAGGTATCTCTATCTTCCCTAGTGCCCCTTTTCTTGTGATTTAGCATCTGCATATAAGCCAGCCCCATACATTTTAACAATATTAATTCTTAATTGTGCCTAGTGAGAGGAACAGAAAAAATACATCTATTCCTATGGTGGAATTTCACTGAAAGTGAAAATGCCGGTTTTCCCTTAAAGACAGACTCTGGGGGGGGGGGGGGAAAGTTGAAAGTAGACATTGAGTCTTTTATTCAACTTTCCTGTAATCGTTTGAAAGAAAGATACTCAGATCTTTCAAAAATCACGGCTTACAGCCATATCTAAAACCAATTCTTGGGAACTCAGAATACCACTGTTTATGGTGGTCAGAATGGAGTCTTACAAGGGTCAAGTCACAAATGGAGTTTTGATCCACAAGTGCCTGTCACAGTGCCAGTAGATCAAAAATCTATTCTCACCCAGTATCTACCTGTTGGGAATATTATGGTTATATATATTCTCTATCCTGGAAAAGTATCTTGTCTAGATTTTCACGTAAGAGCTATGAAAATAAGAGGCAAGTAGAAGGCCCTAAAGCTGGCCTAACTACCAAAATGGTAATGTAAAATAATTATAATTTCTGTGAAGAAAATACTGAAACTTGTCCTACCATAAAAATTATTGAAAGATATACAGGTATTATGATTTCTATTTTGCTTTTATTTAGTTCTCCAATTTCTCCAGAGTCAACTGGTTTTGGATTGTCTTGGAAAATGAAAGTGAATTAATGAAATTTACAGGTATCAATTTCAACTACATGTAATTTGGGTGTGATCTCTTTGCAATTATCTCTTTCAAGGAGCTAATCTATACAATTCTTCCTATTGATCCACTGGAGTATGGCTTATTTCACCTTCCAGTATGTTATAATCATTGTACCTCAAAATTATATTAACCATTTGGCTCTTTGCCACAACTTAGTCTACAAAGACATGACTGTCTTACCTATCCATAAAATAGAAAGCTGGTCAAATACAATGGTGGTAGTAACTTCCAGACTCTGAAAGAAGGATGTATTTTGACTTTACTAAAACTCATATATGGCATGGAGTGAAAGATAAACTCTGTGAAAACATAATAGTCTGTCAGTTCATGGTAAAAGACATTTTCTCCAAAAGTAAAGGACAATCATTCCACACTAAATGGTGTACTATTAAAAATATAAACTATAGGTGGATTGATATCTAAAGCTAATAACTGAGTAAACAAAAAATTTCTGCAATGGCTTAAAAAATATATCCATATGCTAAATCAGTGAATCTCTGCATGTGACCCAATTTGGGAAAAGGTCCTCTTTAGATATATTTCAAAGCCTTGATAGTGCTTATTCTAGATTGAGGCTAAACCCTAAAGTCAGTTTCATGTGCTCTTGTAAGATAAGGAGAAGTTACACAGAGAAACAAAAGTAAAGTGAAGTAAAGTGAAGTTACACAGAGAAACAAAAGTAAAGGGGAAATAAAGTGAAGCAGATGGGCATGATTTGTCTATGTGCCGATTGATGATAAGGATTGCCAGCCGCTGCCAGAGCTGGAAGGGATCCTCCAGTAGGAGCCCACCCTTCTGAAATCTTGATTTCTAGATGCTTGGCCTCCAGAGTTGTGAGAGAATATTATATATACATGCCAAGTTTGAGGGCATTTGTTGGAGCAGTCCCAGTGAAGTGAATGCAGCTTCTTAATGTGAGTGGATCCCACAACAAAAGAAACAAGGTCCAGATGGCAGCTCAAAAAGATCCAATGAATGTATACAAATTTTGGGGAGTGGATCATGATAACACACGAGACGGTGACAAACACCAATAGGAGATTCCCAGTCCACTGGAATGTTAAATTTATGTACTCTATGGCAAAAAAGTTATTCTCCTTCATAGAAAAGAACTTTGGGGTTTCTATATTGATTAAAACTGGCCTCTTGATAGTGGAGAATCAGGTAACTACAGGTCCTGAGTCACCCATTAGGAGTTATAAACTTTGTATCTTTTGAATCTGGAAGAACATCATCATGAGGAAGTGGTAAATAAATATTAGGCCTAAACAGGCCCTGGAAGCACAGATAGGCAACACATGACTCAAATTTCTTGCATGTCTGTTCTTGCTATACCATATCAGGCCAGATTCCCATATATATATGCCAAAGAGCAAGTGACTTCTACAAATCCTAATCCAACCCATCCTGAAGTGGCTGGCGAAAGCATGCATCGCATGCATACTCTCAAGACACTTGGGGAGGGCTGGGGATGTGGCTCAAGCGATAGCGCACCTGGGTTTGATCCTTAGCACCACATACAAACAAAGATGTTGTGTCCGCTGAAAACTAAAAAAAAAAAATAAAGAAATATTAAAATTCTCTCTCTCTCTCCCCCCCCCCCTTTTTTTTTAAAAGACACTGGGGGAAAGCAGCCTGTGACATCATTCTTGTAACCTAGATTAAAGTAAAGGTGCCAGCATAATTCAGAAAGAAATTTAACCAAAAGCCCTTCCCAACAAAATGCATAGCATCAGAGATTGTTAGTGGAAAATGTGATGAGAGAAGCAGATCAAAAGGAAGACAGCAAGAGTAGAGAACCTTGAGAAGAAAGCTGAGGGAGAAAGAGGGAAGAGTACTTTCTGGAGTTCAGTTAGCTAGTTCTGGGTAACTGATCTGGGGAAAGCCTCAGCATTTTCCTGGTGGAATTTTTGGAATAGGAGGGGACATGAATAGGAAGTTTCCAGAAGTTCTTCTGAACTTCCAGTATATGTTCAGGATCTAAAAGATAAACTGAAATCGGAGGACAATCCAGTTTTACTGTGGTATATGATACTGGTACTCCATCCAAATGTCTATGGAACCCCTTAATTCTATTTTGGGGGGACCCAGAGCTCTAAGAAGCTTTTGCTCTCTTTTGCAGCTCTTTTTTCCAGTGGACTGTTTATGTGAGGATCTGGAGATTTCTTTCTCTTAAGCTAGATTGGATTTAAAAGTTTGAAATTCCTGTGCCTCTTGCCTTGCATCAGCATCTCACTCTCAAGAGCTCACTTGTGGGATAAATTAGAACAATTCCATGTAAAATTTTTCCTGAAATCATGCCCTTTCGATGCTTCCCATTCACTCACAGATTTCCCTTGAGATTCCTTCATTCATGAATCAATTGTACAATGTGACCTGTCTTAGTGTCTGATTTGGGGGCAATTGACCTAAGACACATTATCATTCTCATCGTCTAATGCCTTCTAAACAGAGAGGTTTTGCTGAAATAAAAACATCCAGATCACTTAATTCAGGTCATGATGATAAACCAACAAACATCTGACCTTCTCGTCAAGTACAATGGGGCTACTTTGGAGATAACAATTACCCTCTGCCCCAGTGCAGCAGAAACATTTTATAATTGATTTTCTATTGATATTTTCAAGCAATGCTTTCTGACTAGTAAATACAAAATTTATGCAATTCTGATAGATGAAAATATTGAAAACATAAATGCAGGTAATTCACATATTTATTAACTAATAATTTTGTTGGATCTTTTTAATTGGTTGGTGTGTTAGGATTGTAGGACTTCCATACCAAAGCAGGCCAGGCCAGGTAGCTTAAATCACAGACATTTATTTTCTTATAACATTCAAGGCTGAAGAACCAATAACAAGGTTATCAGTGGGCCTGGCTTCTCCTAAGGCTTCTCTCTTTGCCTTGGAGATGGCTGCATTCTTGCTGTATCCTCACATGGTATTTCCTCTGAATGTGTGTACAAACTTGTGTTTGTGTGTTCAAATATCCTCTTTGTATGAAGACACCAGTGAGATTGGACTAGGGCCTGAGGGTCTCCTTTTAATTTATCCATCACTTTAAAGCACTAATTAAGGTCACAATCTGTATTACTGATTGTCAGATCTTCAGCACATGAATTTTAGGGTAAAAAAAAAACAGCAAGTAACAGTTGCAGATGGAATAAGAATTTAAGGTCGGAGATATTTCTTGGTCTAGTTTGTGTGGAAAATGGTTTAATCAGTGAGAAGCAAATATTGCATACCATTTAAACAGTTAAATACTATTGTGGCATTTTGACTTGGTCTTAAGCCATCTTTCATTTAAAAAGATTTATTTTGATAATAAAACAGTTGGATCCACACATCTAGAATTGAATTACCTGGTAGGGTTTAAGTAACTGTTGAAAAAGTTATATATTATAAGCCTACATGGATAAATTAGGAATTACTTGGCTGAGGAGAATCAAAATCTTATTGTTTTGTGAAGGGCATTGCTTTGTAATTATACAGTAGGATTAATTTATCATCAAGTAATCTCATTTTAATTATTGTCCAATATAGCACTGAAATATTTTTAAACAGTAATAAGAAATTTGTGAAAGACAGTTGAAAAACTTTTGCAAGTCTATGTCTGTAGAACCACCAAGGCTGAAATATTCATATGTGATGAAATATTCATATGTGATGTTTTTAGGATCAAACCACTGATCCAATACCATGACTGCTGAAGTATAAGCACAAGGTAAGGTAGACACTGAGTGAGCCATGGAAGTGGTAAGCCACCATTATTATCCACAGCCATGGTACTTGCTGCAGAGAAAATAAGTAGACTTATTTATTACCTGAATTTCCTTCCTCATTGCATATAAGTATTTCAACTAGTTTCCTCATTTTTTTGTCTTTTTCCACCAAGACTGCTCTGGCATTTTCTGTCTTTGTAATAATTCTGTGGTTTTCAATACATCAGAATGGGATTGCTACAGAATTAAAAACAGAAATAGATTCCAGTCAGAGGTTTTGGGGCTGGAGTTTGAGCAAAGTAGGTAAGTTTTATTGGCTTCACATGGAGAATAGAGTATTTTCAGTTGTGCAAAGGTAAGCTGGTTTAGGTTAGGAAAAGCCTTTGGCATTTTGTGTTTTGTTTTATTTTTGAAGTGCAGTTATGGGAAATAATGGGGTGGGCTACTTTCTTATTTGGGCTACTGGTAACCTTAAGATCCTGATCTCTGTCACGCTGTCAGGTGGGATGTTACATATACTCAGGCTGTCTCCCAAAGGGAGGTCAGGCTCTCTTGCAAGTCACGGCTGTGAGGAATGGGACATCTCATGGGGGTTTGTCAACATGACACTGCCAAAATTTGACTTGACAACAGCCATGACACAAAGAAACCAGTATCATCAGTTGATGAGGCAGTTGTCTGTCAGGCACCTCTAACCAACAGCTCCCTGCCAGCACTTCTCCTGGCTTCTGCTATCGGGCATTCTTCTGGTTTATTCTACTTCCTTGGCCGGTTATTCCTCTGTTATCTTCACTTCCTCTTCTTTCCTGTTTGCATCCCTCTCTGAGTCTCTTCTTCATAATTCATTAAAACTGCATAACATCCTAAGGCACCTGTCCCCAGTCTGAAACTGTTCCCAGACTTAAACTGACTGTAGCAATTGCCCTAAGGCCAGCTTTTCTTCCCTTTTTTAAAAGCTCTCTGACTGAAATATGACATGAAATTTTTCATTTTTACTATTTTCAATCATACCATTTATTAATGTCAGCTGTATTCATATGTCTATACATGAATCTCTAGAAACTTTGTGCAAATCTGAAACTCCACAGGCACTGATCAAAAACTCCAACTCCCATGTACCCTCCCATGAATTTGCTGCTTTTGATTTTTGTCTTCATCTTTGATTTTCCCCAATATTATTATAATGTGTCCAGAAATGAATTTCTTTTGCTATTTATTCTATTCATTTATCCTAGGATTCACTGACCTTCTTACATTTGTGTATGGAGTTTTTCGTCAATTCCAGAAGATTCTCAGCCATTTTCTCTTCACCTATTGTCTCTGTCCTTTCTCATTTTCTTTATATCTGGAGCATAGATCAAGAATATATTACCCAAAAAACCAAATGCCAAATGTTTTTTTTTTATATAAGGAGGCTAATACATAGTGGGATAGGGAGAGGGAGCATGGGAGGAATAGACGAACTCTAGATAGGGCAGAGGGGTTGGAGGGGAAGGGAGGGGGCATGGGTTATTACTGATGGTGGAATGTGATGGACATTATTATTCAAAGTACAGGTATGAAGACACGAATTGTGAATATACTGTGTATACAACCATAGTTATGAAAAATTGTGCTCTATATGTATAATAAGAATTGTAATGCATTCTGCTGTCATATATAAATAAAAACTAAATTTTAAAAAAAGAATATATTAGACATTTACACATGACATTTGTACTTGTCATATTTCTTCAGAGAGAACTAGTAAGATAGATGGGTAGGTAGATATAGATATATGAGAGAGGAACTGGCTTACATGTTTGTGGAGATATTCCACAATAGGCTATCTTCAAGCTGCAGAACTGGTAGAGTATCTCAGTCTAAGAACCAAGAACCCAAGAATGCAAGAATCTAGGAAGCCACTATGGCTCTCAGTCTAACACCAAAGGCCTCAGAGCCCTAAGGGGTTTTGGTGAAAGTCCCAGAGTCCAAGGCTGAAAAACCTGGAATTCAGATGTCCAAGGGGAAGAGAAAAAAGACATCCTGCCTAGAAGAGAGAGAATTTGCCCTGTCATGACAGTCAATCTTGGTTGTCAAATGAGGGATGTCTAGAAAATTGGCAAAGCATACCTCTGACTGTGTTTCTGAGCGTGTTTCCAGAGATGATTGTTGGCATGGGGGTCAGTGAACTAAGAGGGGAAAGACCTGCCCTGAATGTAAACTGGGGACTCAGATGGAATAAAAATAACAGAAAACTAAGGAGGATCATTTGTGTACAGTTGACCTTCCTTCAATGGGTGAGTTTGGCTGCTGCTGTTGTCCTTGGATATCAGACTCCAGATTCTTTAGCCATTGAACACAAATGTCCACCAGCGACCTTCCAGGGAAATTCCAGGCCTTGAGCCCTGAACTACAGCCGCGTCATTGGTACCTCTTGCTTTGAGGCTTCCTTGCCCTGACCAACTTGTGTTTCCCCCAGTTCTCTAGCATCCAGAAGGCCTTTGTGGTACTGTCTAGCCTCTGATGGGTGGAGTCAATAAAATGAATCCCTTCTTGTAATTATATATACATCCTATTTGTTCTATTCCTTTGGAGAACGCTGACTAATGCCCTCTTCTTCCAACTTTTTCTTCTGGCCAGGCCTCCAACCTTTTTAATGTTGTTTCCCTACATTGAGGAAGGACCTTCCCTACTCAGTCTGTCAAATCACATTCCAATCTGCACCATCACGCGCACACCCAGAATCCGTGCTTTGCCAGGCTTCTAAGTACCCCTCCATCCAGTCAAGCTGACCTTTAAAACTAAACATCACAAGGCTTTATGTCTTTTCTCACCCTTCTATATTTTTTCTTATTTTTATTTGTTTTTTAAATCCCATTTTTATATGTTAAAATTACTATAAAACTCACCTGTATCAAACTGATTGTTGAAAATATTAAATTTTAAAGCAGTTTTTTTTTTGCAATATAATTTACATGCCATAATGTCTACCCATTTTAAATATACAATTCAATAAATTTTACCATACACTTATAATTATACAACCATCACCATAATCTAGACTAATACCGTCATCCTAGAAAAAGACCCTTCCAGCCCTTTGACTTTTTCATCCTTCTTGCCCCATTAGACTGTTAAAGGAAAAGTTTGAGTTTTCCTAGGTTGACAGATACCTATAAGCCAAAAGTTTCTTCAAAGTTCATGTGTCTATCTGCATGAGGATTTTCTGTTTAATATTGGTCTAGTAATTCTTTTTTGGTGGTGGGAGTAATGGGGGTTGAACTCAGGGCCACTCAACCACTGAGCCACATCCCTAGCCCTATTTTGTATTTATTTTTTAAGACATGGTCTCACTGAGTTGCTTAGTGCCTCAATTTTGCTAAGGCTGGCTTTGCACTTGAGATCCTCCTGCCTCAGTCTCCTGAGCTGCTGGGATTACACGTATGAACCGTTGCACCCGTGTAGTCTGGTAGCCCTTCACTGTCCCAATAAACATCTTTGTGTATTAAAGAAGACTTAAATTATGTTCTTTGGATTTTCCATCAGTTGGCAGCTGGAGTGTACATTTTAACAACCAAATTCACAAGCCAGATAGAAGGAGTCCCTCTCTGGTTTTGTCTCATTTTGCTTCCCTGCTTGAACTTAAGATGAAAGATCACCTTTGTGCCTGAAGGAGCATCACTGAGCAGGCTGGGGATCAGAGAGCACCCAATGGCTGGCTGTGCGCTTGGTTACTCAAGTAACCTGTGTATCTGTGTATTCCACTGCATCTGTGTGCATCCCCTTGATGGACAATGGCTTACATAAGTAGGCTGGATCATGTACTTATGGCCCACAGAAGTCTCAACTGGCATAATTGCTGAAGACATGATTGATGGTCATCATCCAAAGAGAAAGGTGTACCATTTTGGAAACTAAAGCTAATGTTCGCTGCTTTTGATAGGCCAATTCTTCCAACCCTGCAAATCTTTAGTCTACTTACAAAATCAATAGCATTCACATCAGCGCTCAAGCCCAACTAAGAACTTATTCATAATAGAGACACACAGTACAAAGATCTTTCTACTAGAGAATATCCTTGAGAGAAAATATGTGTTTGTGTGTAAACTCCCCCAAACCACCACACATACTCTCACACAATGTACAATTGAACTCACAGAGGTCTTCCTTGGCCACCTCCTACACTATTTCTCTGAATAATATAATCATAATCTCTAAACTTAGCTTCTTTATTGATTTATTTATTGTACATATGGTTCTTCTTGACAGCAAGCAAGCAGGGCCTCATCTTAATTATGATAGTCATTTTCTGTCTTTTTCACTGTTGTGCCTCCCAGAGCTTAAAAAACAGTGCTTGGTACAACTTTAGTGATACACAAGAGGACAATGGGAATATTACTCTGTAACAGTCAGCTTTCTGTTACAGTAATATAATGCCTTAGGCAATTGTCTCATAAAGAGAAAAGGTTTGTTATGCTTCACAGTTTTGGAGGTTCCAGTTCATGATCAAGTGGACCCATTGCCTGGGTCAGTGTCAAGGCAGCTCATCATGGTAGATGTGCATAATAGAGCAAAACTACTCACCTCATGAACAGAGAAGCCAAGAAAGACAAGAAGGGGCTAGGATCCCAAAATTCCCTTTGAGGTCATGTCCACAATGAACCAAAGATTTCTTAACCATCACCTTAAATATTTAACACTCTGTGATGAGAATACTTGAAATTCACTTTCCTAGTAATATTTAAATGAGCAGTACTAAATTACCAGCTACGTTCACTATGTTGTGCAATCGATCTTAAAAAAAAAAAAAAAGAACAAATGTATTCCTCTTATCTGGCTGAGGCTTTATGTCTTTTAACTGTTACATTCACATTTTCCCTATGCCTTAGCCTTTGGTAACTACCATTCTATCCTCTTCTTTGAGTTTGTTTTAGATTCTATATAGGGGAACATGCAGTGCCCATCTTTGCGGGATTTTCTTATTTCATTATTTTACTTAGCATAATGTTCTTCAATTTCATCCATGTTGTTGCAAATAACTTCTTCCTTAAGGAGTTTTAAAAGCTTTCCAAGTGATTCTAATGTGAAGAAGTAAAAAATAACCTCCCTAGGGAATATCAGTTCTGGTACATTGTAGAAAACAGGCAGTTAATTATCATTCAATTAATATCAATTGGCTACCTACTACAGCTCCAGCTCTATGCTGGGAATATAACTGTAAGTAAGACAGAGGAGAGAAGATTTTCACATTGATAGCTATCATTTTAACTGGCTGACATATCAAGAAATGTAAGCACAGAGAACTGCCAGGGACCATGGTCATGCCTGAGGAGAACAATGAAGTTCAGGTAGAAAAAAAGTTTCACTAAAGAACTTGAACTTCATTTGCATGATGCTTTGTGGGCAGAAGAACAGGTGGAAGAATATTTCAGGCAGAGGGAGCATATAAGCTAAGGCCTGGGGGTTCACAGGTGATCACGGGGGGCTGGAGCCTCGTGTGGTAGGAGAGGTAGTCTAGAATCATGCTTAGAAGGTCCTTTGGGAGGCATTGAGGGGTTTAGGAGGAAAGTAATGCAAATAGACTTATCACCAGATATTATCAAGCAATAAAACCTACATGAGAAATATTCTTTACATATATTGAAAGAAAGAATAACCAAGACAACAGCTACCTAGCCTTCAGCCAATCCCTCAATATTTGATTTTAAAGTATGAGGAAAAACACTAATGCATCTGCCCATTTCAGAACATGAAAATGTTTGGGAGGAAAATAGTTAATAAGGAAAAAGAAGACATCAGAAGGATGGAAGAACTCGCCACAGAAATGACCCTTGGGTTTGAACCACCTTTGAAAGGGCAAATAAAAATTATAGCTGTGAAAAAAGTTGCCCCACCTGCGCCTGATCCTCTGAAGACTTTTTCTTTAAGGCCAAAGGCCATATCCAGTGGCCTGCACTGCCATCTGCAGGCAGGAATTGGGAAACAGCGATAGTAGACTTCTGGGTTTTGTTCTCGGCTTTGGAGAAAGCAAAAGGAAGCCAGATCATGTCTTGCTTATCAACATTTTGCCTGCACGCTGGGCCTTTATGTTACTTTCTTGTGGTTTACATTTAAGCTGAGACATTAAATTGCCATTTTCTGTGGATCTTAAAGGGTGCTCCTCTTCCAGGCAACACACATACTTTTTTTTTTTTTTATATCTGAAATGAGAATGTCTTGAAATTGATTGACAATTCAACGGCTGAATTTATTTTCCTTGTTTATCCACAAAGAACATCTTACATTTAACGTCATTTTAGACTTGGCCATATTTATTTTGCATTTATAATAAGTGTGCCCTGATAGAAAAGCATGATTTTCCTGGGTATGAAAAAAATCAAATGTTACTTTCAATCTATAATAATCCCTTCTACTGGAATTTTGGCTCTCGATTACTTTCCAGCTATTTGAGTCTTGATTTCTTCATCTGGAATAATACTTATGAGATTTCTCAAGAGTTAAGTAAAATTATGCATAAAGTCCTTGAGCAGGTCCTACCTGGTAGATGAAAGGACTCAATAAATGATTGCTATCATCTTTTCCAAATTAAAGTCTCAAAAAAAAAAAAAAAAAAAGAGAGCTGCTCCTGTTACCACCTGACTTAAAAATGCCCAGACAAAAACACCATTCCTTTTCAGAATGTGCAATTGAATCCCAAATGCAATTGGTGCAGTTTAATCCTTGGAATTTATGAAAGCTACTGCTGAGCAGCTTGTTGATAACAAAAGGCACGAGGGTTCAGCTGGAGTCTATGGGGGCATTTATTTTAAGTGCACCTATTTGGATGTTTAAAGTCTTAAGCAGAACCTGGCTTATCTTTGCCCACTATAATTCAAAACCTCTTGTCACCAAACTGTGTTGTTTTTCCTGTGCCCTTAAAACTACCCAGCCTGGTTTCTGCCTTATTCTGATAAACCTGGAAGTGCACGGCTCAGCCTTTTAAGTAATACTGCTTTTCTGGTATTTAAGGCAGCTGAACATAAATGAAATGGAAAGTGACAATGATGACAGGTAATGCTATCGCTGCCTGCTGGATGCTGTTTGTAGCTCTCCCTAGCAATCACAGGATAAAATAAAGCCCATGTTGAAGGGCAGTTTCTCTAATTGCTGCCACAGGATATCAGCAGCCTGGGCTTGACGCCTCTGTGAGCTCTGCAGGGGGGCAACTCTAAGGAGCATGGGGACTGGGATGGAGCCTATAAAGATGTCTTGAAGCAGGCTTTCATGTTTGCCAAGTGGATGCCCCTTGAACTCCCTAATATCTCTTTTTGCTTAAATGATATGAAATTGTACAGTTCAAGTTCTTAGCACAAGTCCCAAGGAGAGAGAAGCCACCACAGAAAGGGAGGAAAATCAAAGCTGTTCCTGGCGTCTGCCACATACTTTCTCCGTAGCATCGCTGCCTTTCTGGGACTTACATTGGAACAAGAAGCTGCAAGAAGACAGATGGAGACTTCAAATGCTTGTCTTCCCAGGCTCTGGCCCTTGAGGCCAACTTCCCCTATTCCTGGGAATCATTAAGTTTTATATCTCTTAAGTACAGAGTGTGTTCATTTTATATATTGGGGTTTCAGATATTGTTAGAGTGTGACACAGTCAGGATTTGAATCCACGTTGATGTGACATCAGTGCTTGTGATTTTTTTTTTTTCCTATGAAATGGTCCTGGCACACCATGTTGTTCTATCCCAAGCGGAAATGACACAAGAATCCATATCTACTCACTCCCGTAGACCTTGTGGCAGATAGGGTAAATGTTTATACTGCTTGTGTATAAAGTATGCAGACATATGATAATGTTTTATGTCTCAGAACAGCCTGGTGAGATAAATCATTGGGCATATTTATAAATAAGAAAGCACTGGGCCCGTTAAGTGTGAAACCAGAGATTCAAAGAAGGGAATGAACAGATCCAAGGTTACACAGCACACATAAATGTAAATATGTGTGTGTGTGTGTGTGTGTGTATTTCAACACTTCAAATGCTTATGAATTAACTCCTTGAGGGGTACTCTTATGAGAGAGATTTTTTTTTAAATACTAGAATTGAACCTAGGGTTCCTTAACCACTGAGATACATTCCTATCCCTTTTTAAAAACATGTTTTTTAAAACTCTGAGACAGGGTCTTACTGAGTTTCTTAGGTCCCCACTAAGTTGCTGAGGTTGGTTTTGAATTTGTGATCCTTCTGCCTCAGCCTCTCAATATTATAGGCATGAGATGTTCCTGGCAAGAGGTACTCTTTTTTTTTTATTGGTTGTTCAAAACATTACAAAGCTCTTGACATATCATGTTTCATACATTAGATTCAAGTTGGTTATGAACTCCCATTTTTACCCCAAATACAGATTGCAGAATCACATCTGTTACACATCCACACTCTTAATTGTCATCTAAGACCTAGATTTCTTCCCCTGATGACTACACCCAGTTTAAATGAGGAATAGTAGATTGTATCCATTCAAAGTATAGCACATGATGATTGGATATACATATACATAGTGAAATTATTACTACAATCAATGTAATAACTAAGCCCATTACTATACATAATTACAACTTTGTGTGTATGTGTGTATGGGTGTGTGTGTGTGTGTGTGTGTGTGTGTGTGTGTGTGTGTGGTCAGAACACTTTACATCAACTATCCTTTATTGAGTTTCAGATAAACAATATGGATTTATTAAGTATAGTCACCAAGCTGTACATCAGTTCTCCAGAATTTATTCCTCTTATACCTAAACTTTGCTTCTTCTGAACAATATTTTTTTTCCTGTTTCCTTCACCTCCAGACCCTGCAACCACCATTTTTTCTGTTTCTGTGAGTTCAGTGTTTTTAGATGCCACATATGAGGGGGATCTTGCAGTATGTCTTTCTGTGCCTGGCTTCTTTCATTCAGCATAATGTCTTCCAGGGTTATCCATGTTGTCACCAATGGCAGGATTTCTTTCCTTTTTATGGCTGAATAGTGTATATGTATTCCATATTTTTCTGATCATCATGATCTTCTTCTGTTTGAAATGCATGTATTAAGTAATAAAAATTAAATTACCCTAAGTAACCCCTCACTATCCCACAGAGTCTCACATACCTACTTCTGTGGAGCTAGATGGAAACAGCAGGAGAAGTGCACAGTATTGGAGGCGGGGCAGAAAGGAGGCAGAGCAGGAAGAGAACTGGGACTGCATTCCAGCTCAACTTTCCTGTGAGATCATCCCCTTGATGATTTCTCTGTGCGCATCACTCTCCGTGCCTCTTCCTGCTTGTGGACAATATGAGAAAAGGGTCCAGGATTGAGAGACTGTCATGAAGATAAAGCAAGATACTGTTTGGGCCAGGCCAAAGCTCTTTTTTTTTTTTTTAAATAACTGAATTTATCATTTCTATTGTACAGAAAAGGAAATAGAACCACAGAGTGAGAGCTCAGTAGACTTCACACAACCCAACTGATTGGCTATAAAGTCAATTTGAGAACCTGAACATGGGTGGTTTCCTTTCCCCCTGTTCTAGACTTGTTCAAAATGCTCCATCCTATGCTCTTCTGCAAACTTTCTGATTTGTAATGAAGTTTTCTGAGTTGACCCATCCACCAAAATGGCACAGGGTAACAAACACTGTTCATGTTCCCAGATACAGTACTCAGTGGAGCGAATCCACTGGCTTTGGAGTTGCCTTTCTTGAGTAGGATAAGTGTGAATTATATCTCTGACCTCCCATTCCAGCTTCCACATCTCTAGCAAAGCCTACAGTCCAGTAATCCAGCCAAAATATTAAAGCGAGTCCTTGAATCCAAATGGACCTCTTCCCCATACATTTCAGATGCCAAACTGACCAGGCCTCTGCTCACATCCACAGTCATTCCAACTGGCCTTTAATGAACAGAAATGTGTTGAGGCAATAGATTTGTTTGTTTGAGAAATGGAGTAACCTCCTTATAAACAGGGGTTTCATTTAAGGACATTCCTTGGATATGTGAAACTACGGATGGTTCCAAACCCTGTATATGTTATATTTTTTCCTGTAGATATATTCCTATGACAATTTCTAATTTATAAATTAGGTACAATGAGAGCTTTATGAAAATATTACTAATAACAGAGAAATTTTAATAATGTACTATCATAAATTATTTGAAAGTTACAAATCCTTTGTTTCTGGAACATTCCATTTAATATTTTGACTGCAGGTAACAGTGAAAATGTAGGTAAAAGGTATCCCTAGTGCTGAGGATGTAGCTTAATGGTAGAGCACTTGCCAGCATGTTGTGAAACCTGGGTTTAATCCCTAGTACTGCAAAAAATTAAAAAATTAAAAATAAAAAGATACTACTATATTCATCCTTTATTTGATTTAATTTGGATAAATGTTCTCATATGAGCTAATATTAAGGCTCAAGATAATCAAATCCTTTGTTGAAAAAGAAAGTTCCTTATCTATAAATACTGTAATATAGCCAGGTAATGATTTCTGTTGACAATGCATACAAATCTGTTTTGTGTATCTCCGTTTAATATCATAACATCACTTATAATTCTCTGCATGTTTTTATAATTACAAAAATAATTAAAGCACTCCATAAACTTTGATATAGCAAACCTCAAGGGTCTTATTGGCTCTGTTGTTTCTCTGTCATGATAGTTAAAGAATAGAAAAGCAAGAAAAGGTATTTAACACAGAGACGTGCATGCGTGTGACGCACACACACACACACACACACACACACACACACACACACACAGGCAGAAAGCAGTCAGGTGCATCATAAAGCTTGTTATGTTATCTGTATGATTTATTGAAGAAAAACAAACCCAACTCAAATATGTTTGCCCTGGGGCTTCCTTTTTTATGGATTGTATGAGTTCTCAGAAATGAGCCTTGGAGATTTCTGCAACAAAGATGAAAAAATACCAGATGCTGGGAAGAAGGTAGGCTGCTGAGGTATGGGAAGCCTGAGCAATGTGGGCTTAGGAATGGAGTTTGTGCACCTGACACCCAGATGCTAAGAAGTTGCTGAGTGGACCAGCGGGTTCACTGAGGTGGGGCGCTCAAGAGAAGAGGGGTTTACTCAGGATCCTCAATTGGTGATGGTGGTGGGGGTACTTTTCTGCTTCTCCTCTATTAGCCATGGGGAGAATGGAATCATTTCCCATCACTCACAGAGCCCTGGCCACTTGCAGACTCCAGAGATGGTACCTGAGTGACAGAATGCTTACCCAGAAAACTAATAAACCATCGAAAGAGCACAGATGCCACAGTAAGGATGAAGAAGAATATAAACAATCGAAGTGCAAAATAACTTTCATAATAAAGACTGTTACAGTTTGGCTATGAAGTGTCCCCTGAAAGCTCATGTGTGAGAAAAATGTAGGAATGTTCACAGGTGAAATGATTCAATTTTAAGAGCTATCACACAATCAGTAGGTTAATTCATTGTATAGATTAATAATTCAAAAAGAGTATTGTATTAGGTAGTAACTGGGGCATGCTAGAGGAAATAGGTCAATGGGGGTGTAACCTTAGGGTTTATATTTGGTCCCTGGTGCCTTGTTTCTTCTGCCACATGTTCCCACCTTGGTGTTCTGCCTCAATTTTGTCCCAGAGCAATGAAGTCAGCTGACCATGGACTGATGCCTGTAAAATAGTGAGCCAAAATAAACTCTTCCTATTCTAAGTTGTTCTTGTTAGGCATTTTCATCACAGCGACAGAAAGCTAACTAACACAAAGATTTAACCATTTATAGAGAGATTAAAGACTTAAAAACTCAGAAGATTTTCTTGGAATTTAAACTTTGGATCCTCAAAATAAAGACCCTCAGTTGCCCAGGCTGTTTCTAATGCCTTAAGAGTGGCCCCAGCAGTGTGTCCTCAGGGTCTCCCATTTTGGAATTTGTTGAAGTTATTTTAACCACCAGTAGCTCTAACTGAAAGGAAAGCGAGGAACCAGGAGATGGGTGAGCCAGAAATGAAAGACAGAGACAGAAATACACACCAGAGTTTATTTGTCAAAGCTGACAAATAAAGGCACATCTCTCAATAGACGAGGCAAAACAGGCTAGGGGTTCGGGACTTTTAGAGCCCCGCAGGCAGTTAGGGGAGTGGTGAGCCTTTCTCAGAAAGGCCCTAGGGCAGGAAAGTGAAATTTTTCTTAAAATGGCTGTCACTTAAGATGGCCTACTAAGCAAACACAAAATAACCACTGTCTTTTCTTCGAAGAGTTAGCATTCCTGATTTTTTTAAAACTGAGAGAATACCCAAGGTTTGGAACTTTAGGTCCTAACTCCAGCAAAGTCCCTGGTTAAACCTACTTTCCATTCTTCTGTACTACCTACATCTGTCTTACCAGATGGTACGAGAAATAACACAGGAGCTTATGGGGTCTCACAGAGGGGAGATTGAATAAGAATGCTTTTAATTTGAATTCAGTGGTGTACATCAGTGACTTGTGTCACTTTGTATTTGCTGAAGCACTTGGTGACCATCCTCACGGAGGAACTGCCTCCAGGGTGTTAGTGCAGCCCACGTTGCTAACCTATCTCTGTCTCAGGAAGATACAGGACCATACTTGAAACATGCTCTGATCATGTCCTACTGAAGCCAGAATTAGACAGGCAGTCGGTATAGATAGGTAAATCAAATCAGGTCAGATCAAGGAGGCCAATTTTGAGTAAGTCAGGCAAGTTGGAGCCTGTCTCCTGAGGGATTGAAATGTTAATTACTTTAGAGCCCTTTCTCCACCCTTCTCAAGAACCTGACCCTGCTCCAACCTGTGGCCAAGGTAATCTTTCCCAGGAATTGCCCCTCCCTACAGGGAGCTGATAGGTTGTTGATGCTCCAACAAGTTCTTCCTCCTTCAGCCTACCTGTTTCCCAGTTTTGGCCATCCTACTGAAATTCCTAGACCTAATCACCTATGCAGAAAGGAGAAAGATAAGGGGAAAAGGGCAGGAGAACAAAGGAAGCCTAGGAGAAATATAAAGGGCAGAACACTTCACTTCTGGGGAAACCAGGATACCAGCTATGGCCCTCTTCTCCCTCCCAGGAGAAATCTGTTACCCCTTTTAAAATAAAACCTGGTTTATATGCTTGCCTCAGTGTGCTTCTCTAACGTTATACTTCCACAAGTGAGGGAGCAGGACTCCGATAATTGGCGGTATCATTACTGTGTACAACACCAAAGCAAAGAACAGTAGAGGAAAAACAAGGTTTGGAATGTGTAGAGCCAGAAGTTGCTTTGTGGAAAAGTCTTCCCATGGTCAAGTACACACTGTTGATAACGGAAGATGGAATTCTCATTGGTACGGAGTCAAAAGGGAAGCTCTCCCCTTCAAGAGTGGACTTGAGATGTAGTTAACATTGCCAGTTACCTTGATGAGTCCTTGAAAACATCAGAGAAGTGCGCTGAAGGCAAGCATAGAGTAAAAAGTAAGAAGCTTTATTTAAAGGATAGTAAAACAGACCTCTCCCAGGAGGAAAATAGGGACCCAAAGACAGAATCCATGGGTTGAGGAAGTCCTGTCCCTTTTGTGCATTCTTCTCCCTTATCTGGTTTATTGCCCCCCATCCTGTACATGTGATCAGGAGATGCTGCTGGAGAGGCCAAAAGGTGGGAAACAGGTGGGCTGGAGGGGCCAAGTGCAGGAAGAGGATCCAGGGCAAATTAATTCTCAGCTTCCTGTCTGTTCCAGAGTTGCTTCATGAACAACTCTTTAAGAGGGACAAAGCTCTGGGAACATTGACATTTCAGACTCCCAGAGAGCAGTCTCCAACCTTCCAGACACAAACTGGTCAGTTTTCTTCAATCTGCCCCAATTTATCTTTCTACACTGATCGCCTGTCTTTAATTCTGGCTTCACAGTGCACCATATGTTTTTCTCTGTTGCTAAAAATTGAGTGAAATGGGGTTTTTCAAAATTTCCTGTTTCAAAGACACTTCGTGCAATAATTCTACAAGTGGTTTCAAGAACCCAGCTCTCAATAATAAAATAAATCTGGGTTATTTCTGCTAGAGGAAAGACTAACATATCTCTTTATTCTCTCTGTGGAAAATAGTGTAAAGTTGCAGTTACATGAAGAGATGAACAAAGAATGTGAAGTTAAGAAATGTGGAAAGATAAAAGCTCTTTAGATAAAGGTCAGGTAGTCATCAATAAAAACGCAATGCCATCTTTCTGGATTTGGAGGATGTTCAGGGAATTTGGCAACATATTAAAATACATGTATTCTCTCATGATTTCTTTCTCACGCTGTAAACAAATATTCACATTTGTACCCAACTTTGTATTTCTGTTTGCAGTTTTCTTAAGAAATATTTTAATATGTAGAATTAAATGAAATTTATTCCCCAAATCTGGATCTTGCCCTGAAGAAAATAGGTTTAATATTCCAAAACTATATAGGAATCCACATTATCTTGAGTAATATGACATCCTAACACATTGAAATAAACACAGGCAAATTTATAAATGCTAAATAAAATTTGTGTGTGTGTGTGTGTGTGTGTGTGCGCGCGCGCGCGTGCACGCTAAAAGATTATTTTATTGAAGCCAATAAAGAAAAGATTTGGAAAAAATATATGTGTGGAACCCATATATGAGAGGAAATATTAATATCTAAAGTGAATAAAGGTATCTCAAGATTGATGGGAAGAGGGATGCACAAACCCTTAGGGGAAATGTGGAAAAGGACAGAAGAAGCAGTGTTTCTTTCAAGTCCCTGTGTTAAGCCATAGGGAAATTTCACCAAATAAAATAGTAGCACTACCACACAGGTCCCACTTTGATAATAACAAATTAGAGGACAAGAGCAGAAGAACCAAAAGAACCCATCATGTGGAAATATGAAATATACTTCTAAATAAGTCATGGGTCAAAGAATTCATCATGGAAACTAAGCACTATAATGGAAATGCCACATATCCAATGCTGTGAATTGCACCTAAAGCTAGAGTCTGAAATGTTTCTATAAAAATCAAAGGATAGAATCAAGGAGCTAAGTGTTCACAATAAGACTTTTTCCTTTCTTAAAGAAAGGTATGGTCTCCAAAGCAGATAGGAGATAAAAAAAATAGGAGCAAACATTTTTTAAAAATACAAAATACATGAAAAAGTGATTGCTTAATTTATAACTTATTAATAAAATAGAAAATTCTGTTGTTATTGAGAAGGCAAAGAAACAAAAGATATGAAGAAACAATATAAGGAACTAAAGAGGGGCCACAATTAGGGATAAAGAAGAGATATGTATCAGGATTTGGATATGTGTTGTCTCCAAAATTTTATGTGTGAGGCAATGCAAGAATGTTCTGAATAGAAATAATTAGGCTAGAGAGGTATGAACTGATCAGTGCATTAATCCCCTGATATGGATTAACTGGGTGGTGACTGTAGGTAGGTAGTGCATGGCTAGAGGAGGTGAGTCACAGAGACCTGTCTTTGGGGTTTGCATTTTGCCACCGATGGGCAGATATCTCTCCCTGCTTTCTGATTGCCATTTCCTGAGCTTCTTTCCTCCACTGCATCCTTTCTCCATGATGCTCGGCCTCACCTTGGACTTAGAGCTATGGGATGAGCAGTCTATGGACTGAGACCTCTGAGACTGTGAGCTCCAAACAAAATTTTCCCACTCTAATTGTTCTTATCAGGTCTTTTGGTCACAGTGATGAAAAGAAACTAACAAAAACAATATAAAAACAGAAAATGAGAGATTTCTAGAAATTATTGATTTTGAGTTGAATATATCCAATTTTCAGTTATATATAAGTAACATACCAAATTTGTGATTCTAGAAGAAACAGAGCCAGAATTGACTTTTAACCATTAAAATTTTAAATCAGTAAACAAAATTCTATTCTCTAAATTACCTGTATATTAGATGTTTAAGGTACAAATTCTTTCAGACATGAAAAACTGCAGTCTTCCTTTTTTTATACATAATATTTCAAAGAAAAAAAAGAAAGAAGGAATGCTCCCTAATTCTTTTTCTGAGTTTGATAATAATATTGACACTAAAACTTAAAAATATCCACATGAATAATCTAGTATGCAATCTTGCTAATGAATATAAACATAGAATTCCTGAATAAATGTTAGCAAATAGAAGACCACTTTATTATTCTTAATACCATTATGGTCAAGGTGGATTTATTATGAGAATTCATGGATGATTTAACATGTGAAATTAAAAACCTTAATTCTATTCACCACATAAATGCATTAAAATATAAGACCTATCTATATATACCTAAATGCGTATAAAACAAGCATTTGCATTTGATAAAATCCAACATCCACTCAAGATTCACACATGTCTGCACATGTACACAAGACATCTAAGGCAACTATCTTACTGATGAATGTAACTCAACCTTACACAAGTCTTATACCTTGGGAGACCAAACTTGCATGTTACTGAGTCACACTCCTTGGCTGGGTGCTGAGACACTCAGTCACAGAAATGTGGCAGAGCTTTCCCCACCCTTCTTGGGTTCAAGGTATGGTGTCTCCTGCATGGGTGTGTCTTGTTACAGCCCCATGGGTGGAACTATGCTCACCTGTTCCTTTGTAATATAACCTCTTGCCCTGTTTATGATAGAATCTTCCATGAAAGTGACTTGTGTGTGTCCCCTTCTCTTACTGTGCCCTTGGGTGTGGTCTACCCAGGTGTCAGTCAACCTGCTGACAGTGGACATCATGAAGATAGACTCAGCCCCTTGAAACCTGACCCCTTGCCTCATTTGAATAGCTTCTCATTAAAAGAGGTCAGCATGTTTCTCTCTCTCTCTCTCTCTCTCTCTCTCTCTCTCTCTCTCTCTCTCTCTCTCTCTCTCTCTCTTCCTGTGACCCTTAAGGTCAGAGGAGCCATCACATCGACCACAAAGAAAAAGGTATTTGTGTCTCTTGTGTGGTTATTTTGCGCAGCCCAATTAGCTCAGTTCAACTGGAGTGACCCCAGCCTTTTAGTCAGAACAGAAACCCAGCATTACACTGTATAGTGAAATGGAAAACCATTCCTTTCCAAGTTAGATACAATGCAAAGATGTCTGCTGAGTCAGCACAATATCAAAAACGTAGAAATTAAAAATGATGTACTAGATTTACAGAGAGGAAAAAAACTTTATTGAATCATATGAAGAATTAAACAGTCATTGCATGAAGATATCAATTATTATCAAATTAAAATATATGAATTCCATGGAATTCATGAAATTCATATCTTGTTAGTAATGTATTTATAGAATTTGATACGCTCATTCTAATATTTATGTGAAAAGTATAAAGCAAAAAAGAAAAGGCAAGATAATTTTGAATTAGAACAAGGCTGAAGAACTCACCCTAAGCCAAGTGCAGTACTGCGTTACTGTAATCACAGTGACACAGGACACTGATACAGGAGGATTCCATGTTCGAACCAGTCTCAACAACTTGGCAAGGCCCTAAGCAATTTAGTGAGACCCTATCTCAAAATAAAAAATAAAAAGGGGTGGGGAATGTGGCTTAGTAGTAAAATACCTCTGGGTTCAATCCTCAGTATAAAAAACACAAAAACAAACAACAAACAAAAACAAACAAAAGAAGATGCAAACCTCACCCTACAGATATTAATATTTATTATAATCTAGTACTAATTAAGAGAGTATCCATGTGTGGTAGACACAAAGCAAGTCCAAGAAAGATGATGTGTCTAACACTATTTTTATAAACCATAAAACTTACAAAATCAATATAATATGTACTTATAGAAACAAATGTGCAATGAAAGTATAAAATATTGATGAGAATACTACCTCAGATTTTAGGTTGGTAATTTCTTTTAATAAGATAAACACCTAGAGTCACAGGGATCGGGGTGGGGTGGGGGTGGAGGCTACAGCTCTAATTGTAATTTTGTAAAAATTTGTATAATTCTTATAAAACAAGAAAAAATAAATAAAGTGTAAGGTAAAGATTCCAAATTGTCTTGGCTTATAGTATTAGAAGATGTTAAGTGCAATGGGAAAAAAATTAGAGAGGACATGAGGGAAAAGAGAGGAGAAGAGAGGGAGAGAGAGAGAGAGAGAGAGAGAGAGAGAGAGAGAGAGAGAGAGAGAGAGAGAATGAAATTTGAGGCGACTGCAATTAAAAACTAGGATCAGAAAATTCAAATCAACAAATATACTTTGGCTAGGCAAACACTTTTAGAAAAAAAAATGGGCATGCATTTGAACAACCCCTTACTTTATGGTCTAACATGATATTTCCACCACTTAGTGCATTTGAATGGCATCTCTGGTGTCTGCTAATAGTGGAGATGCCCTCTCCATTGCAACAGAAATTAATGTGTTCACTGGTACAGTGTCTGGTCATTGCTTCAAGAGTGCACACATCAGAATCATTAAAAGAATTTGCAAAGAGCCAAGCATGTGGCACACATCTGTAATCTCAGCGGCTTTGGAGGCTGAGGCAGGCAGATCACAAGTTCAAAGCCAACCTCAATAACTAAGGGAAGGCCCTAGGTAACTTAGTAAGACCCTGCCTAAAAATAAAAAATTAAAAAGTGCTAGGGAAGTGGCTCAGTTCAGTGGTTGAGCATCCCTAGATTAGATTTAATCTTCAGTATGTATATGTGATAATATACATATATATTATCTCCAGTAAAGAAAGACTCAGTGATTAAATTCCTGCTTCTTTATCTGTCTGGATATGTCCTTGCTAGGGTATATCTTCTTGGATCAACATAATTAGGGGAAGTGTCTCAGGGCAATAACCTAAGCACATAGGAGACCACCCAAGGCTTCATGCCTTACCTAAAGAACTTCAGGGAAAGACTTTGGGAAAAGGCTAAAAATGCAAGATATCAAGATATTGCAACCCAAATCGCAAATTCAGGTTTATTTAACTGGGGAAAACTTGAGAAAATTTCTCAAAAAAAAAAATAGAACAAGGGCAACTGTTCTTCCCTAATAGAACATACCTTAGGATAGCAGTGCATTGCTTATTTCAAACAGCTATAAGAGAGGATTGTGAATGTTCTCATTTCCAAGAAATGATACATCTTTAAGGTGATGGATATGCTATCCATCCTGATTTGATCATTACACAGTTTTATACATGAATCAAAGCATCACATTCAAACCTGCAACATGCTCAACTATCACGTGTCCATCAAAATCCCAATAAAACAGAATTCTAAAGAGTAATAGGAAAAGAAAAATGTGATCAACCTGTCACAATTGCTTTCTATAGCCAGCCTTCCTCCTAACTCAAACAGTACACATACAAAATAGTACACAAAGCTTAGAGAAATGTCTGACACTAAAAAAATCATCTTATCAATCAAGATCTTGTTGATAATTCCAAGAATAAATGTTAAAATGAAGTAAAATAATCTTTCAAAAGCAAAATGTGAATACAAATGGGTAGATTAAATTTTTGTACTTGAAATAAAACAGATTACTTTTGAAATGGGCTTCCTTGTGATTCAATGTTTTGTATCCACAGCAAACTTTTTAGAACATATAAAAATAAAAATGCCCCAAAATTCTATGGTACTTAGTGACAATGATCAGAACTTAATTACAGACTTTCATCTCCAGTTTTTCAATTACTAGCCAAGTAATTAATTATGTCACCAAAGTTCACCTAAATAACAATGTCTTATCATAGTTGTTTCATCAACTATAACTGCTAGTAGGAATGGTTATTTAGGATTAATTATCTCCTTTGATCTCTACAGTGATCATGCAATATAAATGAACAGGTGACCTTCTGAAAGGAGGATTATTTGTCTTACCTGGAAGGCAAATTCATAGACTCTTCATCTATTTAACAACAACAACAACAATAAAAAATGCTGGGATCAGAGCCCTACTCTGCCAGTGTCTCACTGTAGAGTTGTGTGAGCAGAAGTCAGAGATCTGTTTGACCTCCTGAGGTCATTGCTTCCAACAGCAGAGCTGTAGACTGTTAGATTGTCATGTGACCTGGTTGAATCTGCAACAAAATGGGGGTAGGAAGCTAATAATCTTTCTTAAAAACTGTCCTCTATTCAAGATTACTCATATTAACTTAAATCATAGATAGTTGAGTGTTTTCATTTGAGTTCACATTCATTCTTGATACAATTTGAATTTTCAGTTTATTTTAATCCTCTAATTCTTATTTTAAAAATCTATTTCACCATTAAAATTAGAAATTGAAGGAAGAATGACTTTCAAATTTCATTTTACTTTCTGTTCTCTTCTCAAGATACTAGACTGAACTTCAACTCTGAGTCATCTAAATTTTGCAGAAAGCACCAAAAAAAATTTAGTAAGATGAAAGTTCAAATAACACGCCAAAAAATCAAATCCTTTCACTGTGTCGATCAGAGTTCAAAAAGTTTTGATTTATAGCTATTGACAGGTGTGGTTTTCCACTCTGTGTACTTAGAGGGCATGCTTGAAATTCACAACTTAGCAGAAAAAATAAAAGATCTGTGGGGAAATGGTAAGGAATTTGTCACTGCTCAAATCTAGTGCTCAGCCTTGGGCTGACTTTAATATTAATCTTCATAGAGCCATGTTTCTAGTAGGACAGAGAATAAGAGAAATACACCTAGGATTTATTGAGCATGTGGTACAAAATCCATTTTTGTAGGGCTATTTTTCTTCTGCAATAAATGATTAGGAAAAGAAAAAAAGAAAAGCTTAAAATTGGTGTCAAGCTCTTTATTCCATCCACTTGGGATTCGATAGAAGATAAATATATCTGTTTATAATGTATCATTTCCAATGAAGTTGAAAAGATGGAGAGGAGAAAAGTATTGAGCAGGCAGGGGCATGTGGGGATTCAATTGAAGTCCTTACAGTGGGGTTTGCCAAGTAGCACTATCAAATGTATTTTTATTGGCTGAATTGGATACACAGCCAAGTACAGCCTTAACCAATTACATGAGGAAATAAGTGTTGCAAAATGAGAATGTATTTCTCCTTCTTGCCTAAGATTTACAGATAAATTCATTTTTCTCATCTGGCAACAAAACATACAATACCCTATAACATGGATCATGGTCAAATTTGGCAGCTTGTATTAAATTACAATTGTTCAATGAAACCAGTGGGTTTATATCCCTGTTCCCACATTAGTGGAAGAAAATCCATAGGTATTCACAGCACCTGCTGTTTTTTAAAGACCAGGGCTTCAATATAGCTTCTCAAAATTGTCCATTATTCTACCAAGCACAAGTTGAATCAAAAGGTGCAATTTAGGATAAGAAGTCAACCACATTCTGTTTTCTACCTCTTTGCTTATTGTCCCCAGGATGCTACCCCCAAGTTGTTAGTTGGAGGGTTTACTGCTTATGTCTGTATTTGGCACATTTTCAACGACTGCCTGTATCAGATAAAAACTGTCCATTCAGTCTTGGTGAACTTCTGAACAGGAGTATACAAGAGAAGAGGAAATTAATACAGTGGGAAATACCCGGGGAAGATTCTTTACAGTGCTCGGTCTTATGTGTATATTTTGGTAATGTTCATCACCCACATGAAAAATTCCATTTCGTGATGCACCAACAAACCAGATACATTAAATCATAAACGACATGTGAACCAGTTGCCCAGAGTGGTTCTGCCATCTCCATGAGGACATCTCCTTTCACCATGAACTTCTATATAAGAGTATTCTTTGATTACTTACATAATTGGGTTTACTTTTAATTTCTATACATCTTCCCTGTAGAAAATCTATAGCAGAGTCCTTTGCATCTGTTAAGAATCCAGGCTGTAAGTAGATGATGGCTACATATTTTTTCCCTACCACGTCCCAATGTTTTCATGTTCCCACTTGATTTACTAGAAGACTTTCCTTAAGAGAAAGATGTTATATATTTCATCATCACTCTGCAAAACAAGTTTGTTGAAAGATGAGTGACAAATTTAGAAAATAGTTGCTAGCTGAGTTCTGTATTAAGTCATCTATCTATTGATGACTGTTACATAGTTATTTATTCCAAAGCTTCCAGGTTAAGTCAGACCGGACTGGATGACATCAAGTCAAATATCAACAACTTCACACACTACATCCTGCACTACTAAGCAGAGCATTTCCTCAGATCTGTTTAGTACATTGACATCCCTAGGAACTATGTCTTATGGCATGGCATGTAGCATTGTTTAACGGACTTTATGGCAAACAACCAGCACCTCCTTTGGGGGTTCTTCTCCCTGCCAAGGAGAGTGTAAGCCACCTGAGAAATAAAGTCTAGAATAATTAGTAAAGAACAAAAGACAAAGTCAGAAAGATAGTTTCAAAAGGGGAGCTCCTGATAGGCCTAGCCCACACAGAAGCTGGAGCTGAACTGAAAAATGGCTCAAGTGGTTTATTTAAAGGGATACATCAAAGGCAGGGGTAAGGTTTCAACGGTAGAGTCTTGCTTCCTGCTGTCTTGGATTTAGCAAGTTGATTGGCATCTTGGCAGGTCACACCCATCTCAGGTGCTGTGTGGGAGCTTTGGCAAAGCTGAGAGGGAAGTTCACCTGCATCAGGTGGTCTATCCCTGTGGGGGGTGCCATGGGAAGTTCCCAGTGTCAGGCCTGTCCCCTCATTGGCTGCAATGTGTAACACAGTCCACACACAGCCCATGATAGCTCTCAACAGTACTCTACTATTTAAATCAAACACTATCAACAAATTGTAGGATCTAATATATTCATCAAAGTTACAGTGTCCAGGAGTGCTAATGTTCAACAGAGTCTAAAATACTGGCACCTCTTATTTTTTAAAGTGTGAAATTTCTTTTTAACATAGTTTGCATGATTTAAGCTTGTGTGTTTTAAGAAGCATATTACCTTCATGATGATATGGTTTTCCTATTTTTGAGGTGAAAAAAGTATCTCATATAATTCCTATATGCCAATAAAACTTCAGAAACAATGGAACACCCCATTCCACCTAAACTGTAGTAAATATAGTTAAAAGTATCAGTCTAGGAATTGATAGTCAAAGGAATAAGACAGAAGTTAAGTCTTAAGACTTCTTAAGAAGTCTTTTTAAAATTTCTTTTCTTATTTATGTATGACAGCAGAATGCATTACAATTCTTATTACATACATAGAGCACAATTTTTCATATCTCTGGTTACATACATAGTATATTCACATCAATTCGTGTCTTAATACCTGTACTTTGGATAATAATGATCATCACATTTCACCATCATTAATTACCCCATGCCCTGTCCCTTCCCCTCCAACCAGTCTGCCCTGTCTAGAGTGTTCTTCTATTCCTCCCATGCTCCCTCTCCCTATCCCACTGTAAATCAGCCTCCTTACATCAAAGAAAACATTCGGCATTTGATTTTGGGGGATTGGCTAACTTCACTTAGCATTATCTTCTCTAACTCCATCCATTTACCTGCAAATGCCATGATTTTATTCTCTTTTATTGCTGAGTAATTTTGCATTGTGTATATATGCCACATTTTTTTATCCATTCATCTATTGAAGGGCATCTAGGTTGGTTTCATAGTTTAGCTATTGTGAATTGTGCTGCTATAATCATTGATGTGGCTGTGTCCCTGTAGTATGCTATTTTTAAGTCCTTTGGGTATAGACCAAGGAGAGGGACAGATGGGTCAAATGGTGGTTCCATTCCCAATTTTCCAAGAAATCTCCATACTGCTTTCCATATTGGCTGCATCAATTTGCAGTCCCACCAGCAGTGTATGAGTGTACATTTTCTCCCACATCCTTGCCAACACTTATTGTTGTTTATATGCATAACAGCTGCCATTCTGACTGGAGTGAGTTGAAATCTTAGAGTGGTTTTGATTTGCATTAATCTAATTGCTAGTGATGATGAACATTTTTTTCATGTGTTTGTTGATTGATTGTATGTCATCTAATGAGAAGTGTCTATTCAGGTCCTTGGCCCATTTATTGATTGGGTTATTTGGTTTCTGGTGTTTAGCTTTTTGAGTTTTTTATATACCCTAGTGATTAGTGCTCTATCTGATGTGTGAGGGCTAAAGATTTGCTCCCAAGATGTAGGCTCTCTATTTAACTAACAGAATTTTTCTTTTATTGAGAAGAAACTTTTAGTTTGAGTCCATCCCATTTATTGATACTTGATTTTAATTCTGTACCAAAGGAGTCTTATTAAAGAAGTTGGGGCCTAATCCCACATGATAGAGATTAGGGCCTACTTTTTCTTCTATTAGATGCAGGGTCTCTGGTTGTATTCCTAAGTTCTTGATCCATTTTGAGTTGAGTTTTGTGCATGGTGAGAGATAGGGGTTTAATTTCATTTTGTTGCATATGGATTTCCAGTTTTCCCAGCACCATTTGTTGAAGAGGATATCTTTTCTCCAATACATGTTTTTGTCAACTTTGTCTAATATAAGATAATTGTAATTTTGTGGGTTAGTCTCTGTGTCCTCTATTCTGTACCATTGGTCTACCAGTCTGTTTTGATGCCAATACCAGGCTGTTTTTGTTACTGTTGCTCTGTAGTATAGTTTAAGGTCTAGTATAGTGATGCCACCTGCTTCACTCTTCCTGCTAAGGATTGCTTTAGCTATTCTGGGTCTCTTATTTTTCCAAATATATTTCATAATTGCTTTTTCTATTTCTATGAGGAATGTCATTGGGATTTTAATTGAAATTGCATTAAATCTATAAAGTGCTTTTGGAAATATGGTCATTTTGATAATATTAATTCTGCCTATCCAAAAGCAAGGTAGATATTTCCAATTTTAAGGTCTTCTTTGATTTCTTTCTTTAGAGTTTTGTTATTTTCATTATATAGATCTTTCACCTCTTTCATTAAGTTGATTCTCAAGTATTTTTTTTGAGGCTATTGTAAATGGGGTAGTTTTCCTCATTTCCCTTTCAGAGGATTTTTCAGTGATATACAGAAATGCCTTTGATTTATGGTGTTGATTTTATATCCTGCTACTTTGCTGAATTCATTTACTAGTTCTACAAGTTTTCTGGTGGAACATTTTGGGTCTTCTGGTATAGAATCATGTCATTAGCAAATAGTGCCAATTTGAGTTCTCCATTTCCTATGTGTATCCCTTAAATTTCTTTTGTCTGTCTAATTGCTCTGGTCCATGTTTCAAAAACTATGTTAAAAGAGGGTATCCCTATCTTGTTCCAGTTTTTAGAGGGAATGCCTTCAATTTTTCTCCACTAAGAATGATTTTGGCCTGTTGCTTAGCATACATAGCCTTTATGATGTTGAGATATGTTCTTGTTATCTCTAATTTTTTTAGTGTTTTGAACATAAATGGGTACTATATTTTTTTTTAAGAGAGAGTGAGAGAGGAGAGAGGAGAGAGAGAGAGAATTTTTAATATTTATTTTTTAGTTGGCGGACACAACATCTTTGTTGGTATGTGGTGCTGAGGATCGAACCCGGGCCGCACGCATGCCAGGCGAACTCGCTACCGCTTGAGCCACATTTCCAGCCCTAAATGGGTACTATATTTTGACAAATGGTTTTTCTGCATCTATTGAGATGATCATATGATTCTTATCTTTGATTCTATTGATGTGATGAATTAAATTTATTGATTTCCATATATTGAACCAATCTTGCTTCCCTGGGATGAATCCATTTGATCATGGTGCACAATCTTTTTGATAGGTTTTTGTATTCGATTTGCCAGAATTTTATTGAGATGTAGTTTTAAGTCATTTGTTTGTTGACTTTTTCTTCTTTTAAGGGATGAAATCCCTGCAATGAACTTTCTTCTTAAAACTGCTTTCATAATGTCCCAGAGATTTTGATATGTTGTATCTGTGTTCTCATTCACCTCTAAAAACATTTAAATCTACTCCTTGATGTCTTTGGTAACCCATTGTTCATTCAGTTGCATATTATTTATTCTCCAGGTGTTAGAGTGGATTTTTTATTTCTTATTTTATCATTAATTTCTAATTTCATTCCATTATGATCTGATAGAATGCAGGGTAGTATCTCTACTTTTTTATTATTGAGACATAATTTGTATTCTCAGACATTTTTGTTTATTTTGATATTTAACGTGACTTGGTTTCTCTTCTGATTAGATTTTCCTTCAGTGTAATTCCTCTCTCTGCTAATTTTCATCATTGTTTTTTGTTTCCTCTTCTTGGAATATTTTGCTGAGGATGTTCTTTAGTGCAACTTTCTAGTTGTAAATTCTTTTAACTTTTGTTTTTCATGGTAGATTTTTATTTCATCATCAAATCTAAGACTTAGTTTTGCTGGGTATAAGATTCTTGATTGGCATCCATTTTCTGTCAGAGCTTGATATATGTTGTTCCATGATCCCCTGGCTTTGTGGGTCTGGGTTGAAAAATCTGCTGAGATATGAATTAGCCCCTATATGTGATCTGATTCCTCTCTCTTGCAGCTTTTAAGATTCTATCCTTATTCTGTATGCTAGGCATTTTCATTATAATGTGTCTTGGTGTAGATCTGTTGTAATTTTGTACATTTGGTGTCCTGTTAGCCTCTTGTATTTGGTTTTCCAATTTGTTCTTCATGCTTGGGAAATTTTCTAATGTTATCTCATTGAAGAGATTGTGCATTCCTTTGGTTTGAAACCCTGTGCCTTCCTCTATCCCAATAACTTTTAGATTTGGTCTTTTGATGCTGTCCCATAATTCTTAGATGTTCTGCTCATGGTTTCTAACTTTCTTCACTGTGTGATCAACTTTATTTTCCAGATTGTAATCTTTGTCTTCATTAACTGATGTTCTTTCTTCCAAATGGTCTAGTTTGTTGGTTATTTTTTCTATTGAGTTTTTTATTTGATTTATTGTATCCTTCATTTCAAGATTTCTGTTTTTTTTTTTCAGGGTCTTTATCTCTCTCTTGAAGTAATCTTGCTATCTATATTTTCTCTCTTATCTCATTGTTGGAGTGATCAATTTTTGCTTATATTTGCTCATTTAATTCACAGATCATTTTAATTATGAACTTTCTGAATTCCTTCTCTGACATTTCATCAACTTCGCTGTCCAAAGGTTCTGTTATTAAGTGTCCTGCTTTGTTTGAGCACTTTCTTCCCTTGTTTTTTATGTTGTCTATGTGTCTTCCTTTCTTGCAGTGTGGATCTGAGATACTACAGTTTCTTATCTATATTCTTGTAGTACCTGTGCAGATTGTCTGTACCTCACCTTGATGTTGAGCTTCCAGACCCTGCTGGTGTCCCTCAATGGATGCTACTGCATCCTGGATCTGGGACCTGTGTAAGTTGTAGTGGGTGGATCTGGGCTGCTGGGTTTGACCTTTGGTGGTAGTCTGTTGATAGGAAGGGGCAGTCCTGTGCCAAAGGCTAGGCTCTGGTGGTCTCTGCCCTGCTGGGGGAGGGGTGAACCAGGCCTACTGAGATTTTGGAACCTGTGTGGGCTGGTGTGGTGGTCTGGGCTAGATCTCGTCTCCCACAGTAGTTCACTGGTCAGAAGGGTGGTCCTGCACAAGGGTCTAGGCTTTGGCAAGTTTCTGCTCCACCGGGGCTTAAGGAGTCTTAAAAGTAAAAAGGTGGGATAAACAAGATCTATTAATGCTAGTAACAATAGTATTCCTCATTTAAAGTTAGGGTGATGACTTGGATTACATCTTATGTCATATTATAAATGATCTCCCAACAACAGATTGTGATTTGAGTTTAATTGGGGATTATTAAATCTCTTCTCCTTTCTCCTGAAAGGATTCATAGCAGTGGAGTAGGAAAAAGAAAAAATCTCTCTTGGCTCTTTCTGCTGGCACTTCCCACAGCAGGCCAGTTCTTATTCCCAGTTCTTTAGGTTCTGGGGAAAGATATTCTTGAAATATTTTCTGAGCTGAGAGATCTACACAAAACCTATGGGGTGTCTGGTTGGACCTTCAGAGTCCTTCCTTCCTTCTGCTCTTCATGCTGTGCTCCTCCCTACCTGTTTCTTCCATATTTCCCAACACTCCCAAGACTGATAGGAGAGACACTTTGGACTGGCTTAGGGCATGAGCATCCTTCTCTGGTCACAGTTGGTCTTTTACCTAAAAACAACTGAAGGGCAATCTAGAAAGTTCTTCTGTGAATATATTCTTTATCCAAATGACTATGTATAATTATAAATCAATGTAGGGTATTTTAGTCAGCACTTTGTCCCACCTTCTCCAGCCACACCATACCTGCCTACAGTTACATGTACTGATTAGGTTAAGGCTTTGCAACCCAATCATTTCACCTCTAAATATTCTTGTATTGTCACACAAATGAGAATTGGGGGGACACCTCATATCTAAAGCATAACATTCTACCCATGGTCCTCTAACGTTCATGCTCATCTTTCAATGAAAAATAAACTTAGTGCATTTCCAAGAATTCCCATAGTATCAACAATTAAAGGATTGACCAAAAAGTCCAGTTTCCTCTGACATGCATGAAAAACTCTCACCATGAGTCCCTCTACTAATCAAAAGCAAGTTATCTACCTCCAATATATACATGCACAAGAGTAAACATTTCCATTTCAAAAGGAAGAAATAGGGACATAGCAAGAATGGATGCGACCAAAGCAAGACCAAAACCCACCTGGGCAAACAAGTCCTTTAATGCCATGTCCAGCATCAGGAGCACATGGCATTGTAATATTCTTTCCAATGGGCTTATGTAGCTCCACTCTAATGGCTTTGCTGGTTGTAGCCCATGTGGCCACTCTCTTGGTTTGCTTCTGCTCTACTCCTGAAGATTTCCTCAGGAGGTGTCCCACATTACTGGCATGTCTTAATCTTGGGGGTCTTCACTGCAGCTTTGGCTTACTTCTTCATGAAGTCCCTCTCAAGGTCAGCCCATAGGGACTACAACCCTGTTGCACTTTGCCTGGTCTACCAGGACTTCCTTTCATGTCTTAGTGGAACCCTCCATGATCCCTAACTCCAGCACCCTGTATTCCTGCAGAAACAGCATCATATGATTGCTACCAAAGTCTGCCACCATCTTGAGCAGTATCCAGCCTGCAGGGAACACAGCTGCAGCATATTCTAGTGCCTGGGTAGCTGACCATGGTTAAACAACTTCATAGGCCCCCTTATACAAATAGGGTGTCCCACTGCTCTCTGCTCAAAGGAATGTTTACTTTTACACCTTTGAGTCTGAGATGGTTGTGGTCTTGGCAATTTCTGAGGTGTCTTCAAGCCATTTTTCCTTTTGTTTCTGAATAAAGTACTCAGCAGCATCACTTTCATGGTTACATTCTTTTTAACTACCACAACTTTTTTAGCTCTAGTTTTACTCACAGTTTTCTGGTTAAACTTGAAATTTTCAAGATTTCTGCCTTGCTTTCTGCTCCTGATTATCATACTAAACTTGACTAAAAGCCACCTTCAATAACATGCCACCCACTGAAGTCTGTGCTGCCTTTAACTTTCTTCTGCCAGATTAGTTGATTTATCACCTTTAAATTCAACCTCATAGAAAGTCTCAGGACATGTGAAAAATGTAGACAGCTTCTTATCCAGATAACAGAAAGTATCTACTCCCACTTCCAATAAAGTCCTCCTTCTTCTTTGAAACCTCATGATCCCAGTCTATACTGTCCACAGTTCTATCAGCATTATGATCTTCTGATCTCCCACCAGAAACATCCTTAAAGCTCCACTTAAATCTATAAAAATTTTCCAGATTGTGTCACTAAATTTTCCAAATCCCTCCCACAAATTCCAAAAAGCTCCAAAAGGATCAGAAGCTGAGTCACAGCAATGGCCAGGTTAGTAACAGCATTGGCGCCCCTTCTCTCTACCAATTTCTCTTTTAGTCAGATTTTTTTTTTGTTGTTGTTGCTATGACCAAAAGATCTGACAAGAAAGATTAGAGAAGTAAAAGTTTGCTGTGAGTCTTTCAAGAGTCTTTAGGATTTTACTCTAACCTCATATTTTTTACAATATCACATGATACTATTTTATTCTTACTCTGACTTCTTAAAATTTTTGAGTAACTAAATAGGAACAGGTCCAACTCTTTCTAAGTCAAGTAATAAGCCAAATACCTGGCAGTAGAGATTATATATAGCTTTAAAAGTTAAGAAGAGAAGATGATTTTACATTTCTTATACTAAGTATATTAATGAAACACACACACACACATATGTGTGTGTGTGTGTGTGTGTGTGTGTGTGTGTTTTCTTATTTAAATCTTCTGTGGGAAATGACAAAGTAGGATTTCAAGCATTCTCTAATATGGGATTCACCAAATTGTAAGATAACACACAAGGAGCATAACAGATTTCTAGTTTTACAACAGATGGATCAGCCTGAGTAGGACTAAACCTCCCACTGACAACTATGTATGAAACAACTGTCGGAACTCATTGAAGAAAAATCAACAGAGGTGGGATGGTACAACTGTGAACCCCGAGGAGAGAGAAGCACACAGGAAGCTCACATTTACCTTAGCTTTTCCCATGAAGACTGTGATTCAGCTTTGTATTTCAGTGACAAAAATACTTGACAAGAACAACTTAGAGGAGTAAAGATTTATTTTGGCCCACAGTTTCAGAGGATTCAGTCCATGATTGGCTGGCTGCCAAAGCAAAAATATTATGGTTGAAGAAACATACTAGCTCACAACAACCAGGAATGGGGGGGGGGGGAGGAGAGGGAGAGAAAGAGAGAGAGAGAGAGAGATGAAGAACTGGGGACAGATATAGTCCATCCAAGGCCATGTCCCTAATGACTAGCCACTGCCCACCTGCCTCTGATCACTACCCAGTAGTCTCTTCAAGTTATTAATGCATAAAATGAATTAATCTACTGATGAAGTCATAGCTTTCATAATCCAATCTTTTTACTTCTAAATATTGCTGCAATTCCTAACACATGAACTTTAGGGGGAATATTCCAAATCCAAACCATAATATTCTTCCCCTGGTCTTCAAAAGCTTATGCCCATCTCACAACGAAATACACATTGAGAGGGGCTGGGGATGTGGCTCAAGCAGTAGCGCGCTCGCCTGGCATGCCTGCGGCCAGGGTTCAATCCTCAGCACCACACACAAACAAAGATGTTGTGCCCGCCGAAAACTAAAAAATAAAGATTAAAAAAATTCTCTCTCTCTCTCTCTCTCTCTCTCTCTCTCTCTCTCTCTCTCTCTCTTTAAAAAAAAAGAAAAAGAAAAGAAATACACATTGAGTGCACCTCTGAGATCCCCATAACCTTCACATTTCAAGCATTGCTCAAAAGTCCAATTCTAAACTCACCTGAAAGAATTAAGGCAAACCTTCCTCTGTAAAGATCAAAAGTAAGTTACATATACCCAATGTAAAATGGACAAAGTAAATATTGCATTTCAAAATGGAAGAAAAGAAGCATAAGAAAGAGGGATTGAGACCAAGGCAAGACCAAAACTCAGCTGGGAAAACAAGTCCCATTGCTTCACATTTGGCATCTGGAGAAAATGGTGGTGAGACATGGGCCCCAAAGGTCTTTGTCAGCCTTGACAGTTGCAGCCCACAAAGACATTTCCCAATGTTCTGTTGAGGAAACCAAAGGCCAAGCAGAGAGATTTTAGTTGTTGTTGTTGTTGTCTGTTTTTGGTTTTACTGTAGTAAAGATATAGAAGTTAGAATTCCAAAATCCTGGAGGATAGGGGCATATAGAGCGTTAACCATTCTATCAAGCAATTGGCTGAATTTGACCTAAATATGGAAGACTAAGAGTTCAAAAGTGCAACAATTGGAAGTGGCGGCATTTTGGGGATGCAAATCAAGTCAAGATGGCGCCTGGCAGTTTCCCAGGAGGAGTAGTTTGTAAAGCAACGCCAGTGAGCCATTAAGATGATGAGGATTCCTTATTGGCTGACTGCTGTATCTAGATTATGTTAATTGAGTCAAGCTGTGTGTAATTAGTTAGGTATATATACCTCTGCTATCCTGCAGTGAAGTGGTTCTGCTACCTTAGGAGCCCGCTACTTTGAATTCTCGCTCAGTTCCTGCTGAGTTCACTCGAAATAAAGTAGTTCCTGCTTCAACCTTCAAGTTGCTTGTCATCTCTCCATTATTTGCCCAGCCGAAGAGCAGCAGAATAGCACAGATTTCAGCAGCTGTGTGTTGCCAGAAAGACTGTGCTGGGGTTTAATCCTCAATACGTCAGAGGGGCTTTGGAATAAAGTGTAGAGGTCCATGATCCTGAAAGGGTCATGAGATGGGAATAAATGCCACAGAATCATGAAAAGCACCAGCTCTTAGAAGACAGGGCTTAGGAGTAATCACAGACCCAAACTATGCCAACCCCAAGCACTAAAATCCAACACCAACAAGATTATAGGGATCTGCAGTCCCTGTTTCCTTCCTAGGAGAAAACCATACTCTTTTCAGAGGAGGATGGCATCATCCATAATCCCCATGTTGTGCCATCTATAAAGTCATGTATTCAAAAAGATTAGTATGAGAATTGAAACACCACACAGACAAATTTAAAAAAAATGTTTCTTAGTAAGTCATAGAAGAGCCCTATAGGAGATCCAGATAATTGAGTTAAAATTGTTATGATTAAATGGGAAAAAAGATGAGAAATTTCATCAGAGGACAGGAATTTGTAAATTGAAACTTTAGAACTGAAAAAATACACTATCTATTCTCTCATGGGTTTAAGAGAAGATTATATCCAGCAGAACAGATGAATAGTGAACTGAAAGACAGGTCAGCACAAAACATCCAACCAAAAGACAGGAAGAACAAATGAAAAATAAAGAGAAAAAAAATAAAAGAAAAATATAACAGCCCAGTCAAAGTAGAAAGGGAGCATCAAATAGAAACAAGACTTAAATTTTAAAAAAATCAGAAAATTTTCATCACCAGAAGAATTGCAATGCAGGAAACCTCAAAGCACATTTTTCAGGTAAAAGAAAAAAATTGTAAGAAAATTGTCAATCTACAAAATGAAGTACATCAGAATACCAAAATCCTAAATGTATTAAACAAAAGAGTTAAATTTGTGGAAAGGTAACACACTGCTTAAAACATTGTAGTATGAAAGTTTAAAACATATGTAGATCTACATTTTATAAATAACAAAAAGCTAAGAGGGAGAAATGTAAGTGTGCTCTAAATTTCTTACACTAATATGTGAAAACATATAACAACATTCAGAGTGAAACTGAATGAATAAAAATGTATGCTATAACCCATAAACAACCACTTAGATAACAAAGCAATATGTTTGGGGATAATAAGCCAAGAAAGGAAACAAAACTGAATCATAAAATTTCCATTAATCCAAACAAAGCAGACAAAATGAAAAGGGGAAGCAATAATCAATAAGACAGTTAGAAAACAAATAGCAAGATGATAGATTTAAGCCTCCCATTAATTATCATAGTACATGTAAAAGGTTTGTAAACTTCAATTATAGGTCAGATGTTAGATTGGATTTTTAATTTTTTAAAATTTGTTTTAATTAGTTATACATGACAGTAGAATGCATTTATGCACTTTGATGTATCATACATACATGGGGTATAATTTCTCTTTTTACTGATTGTACATGTTGTAGAATCACATTGGTCATGCAGTTATATATATATATATATATATATATATATATATATATATACACACACACACACACCTATAATAATAATAATAATAATAATAATAATGTCTGTTTCATTCACTATGCTTCCTATCCCCACATGCCCTGCCCTGCCCTTCCTTCACTCCCTTCTACTTAATTTAAGGTACCTCTATTCTTCTCTAGTGCCCTCCCCCTACATTGTGAATTAGCACCTGCATATAGAGATAGCATTCAGCTGTTGGTTTTGGGAGATTGGCTTATTTTGCTTAGCATAATATTCTCTAACTCCATCCATTTACTCACAAATGCCAAAATTACATTCTTCTTTAAAGCTGAGTGATATTCCATTATATATACATATATATAATGTATATATAATGTGTATATATATATATATATATATCACATTTTCTGTATCCTTTTATCTATTAAAGGACACCTAGATTGGTTCCATAGTTTAGTTATTATAAATTGAGCTGCTAAACCTTGATATGGCTGCATCACTGTAGTATGCTGATTTAAGTTCTTTGGGTATAAACTGAGGAGTGGGATAGCTGTGTCAAATGATGGTTCCATTCCAAGTTTTCTCAGGAATCTCCACACTGCTTTCCATAGTAGTTGTACCAATTTTCAGTCCCACCAGCAATGTATGAGTGAGTCTTTTACTCCACATCCACATTTATTGTTGCCTATAATTTGATGATTGCCATTCTGACTGGAGTGAGATGAAATCTTAGTGTAGTTTTTATTTGCCTTTCTCTAATTGCTAGAGAGAGTTGAAAATTTTTTCACATATTTGTTGATAAAATGTATTTCTTCTTTGAAGTGTCTGTTCAGTTCCTTAGCACATTTATTGATTGGGCTATTTATTTATTTATTTGGTGTTAATTGTTCTGAGTTCTTTATATATCCTAAAGATTAATACTTTACCTGAGGTTCATGTGGTAAAGATTTTCTCCCAATCTTTAGGCTCTCTCTTCACATTAATGATTGTTTCCTTTGCTAAGAAGAAGCTTTTTAGTTTGAATAAATCCCATTTATTGATTTTTGATTTTACTTTTTGCACTTTAGGGGTCTTGGGAAGGAAATCAGATCCTAGGCTGACATGGCGAGGATTTGGGCCTACTTTTTCTTTCATTAGGAGCAGGGTCTCTGTTCTAATGCCTAAGTCTTTGATCCATTTTGAGTTGTTTTTTTTTTGTTGTTTTTTCTTTTTTGTGAAGGTTGAGAGATAGAGGTTTAATTTCATTTTGCTACATATAGATTTTCAGTTTTCTGGCACCATTTGTTGAATAGGCTATCTTTTCTCCAGTGAATGCTTTTGGCACCTTTGTCTAATATGAAATAATTGTATTTGTGTGGGTTTGTCTCTGTGTCTTCTATTCTGTACCATTTGTCTACATGTCTGTTTTGGTGCCAATGCCATCTGGTTTTGTTACTATAGCTCTATGGTATGGTTTAAGGTCTGGTATTGTGATGCCTCCTTCTTCATTTTTCTTGCTAAGGCTTTCTTTGGCTATTCTGGGTCTCTTACTTTCCCAAATAATTTTTATGATTGCCTTTCTATTTCTATGAAGAATGTCATTGGAATTTTAATAGGAATTGCATTAAATCTGTATAATGATTTTGGTAGTATGGCCATTTTGACAATATTAATCTGCCTATCCAAGAACAAGGTAGATCTTTCCATCTTCTACGATTTTCTTTAGTTTCTTTCTTCAGTGTTCTGTAGTTTTCACTGTAGAGATCTTTCACCTCTTTTGTTAGATTGATTTCTCTAAATGGAGAAAAATTGAAAGCATTCCTGCTAAAAACTTAAACAAGACAAGATGTCCTCTTTCACCACATCTATTCAACATCATCCTTGAAACTCTTGCTAGAGCAATCAGACAGAAGAAAGAAATTAAAAGGATATAAATAGGTAAAGAAGAATTCAAACTATCACAATTTGCTGATGACATGATTCTATATCTAGAAGATTCAAAAAATTCCACCATAAAACTTTTAGAAATAATAAATGAATTCAGAAAGTAGCAGGATATAAATCAACAGCCATAAATTACACACATTCCTATATATCAGTGATGAAATCCACTGAAAGAGAAATTAGGAAAACTACTCCATTCAAAATAGCCTAAAAAATTGATTTTTAAAAAGTCAACATTCAAGTATATGTTACATATAAGAAACACACTTCATAAAAACACAAATATGAAGGTTGGGAATGTGACTCAGTGGTAGAATGCTTGCCAAGGATGCACAAATCCCTGGGTGCAATCCCTAGCACCATTGGAAAAAGAAAAGAAAAATTAAAACAAGATAATTCAGGTGCAGGAATGGCTATATTATAAGAAAAACTAGATTTCTGGCTAAAGCTTTTATGAGGAATAAAGAAAGTAATTTTGTTATAATAAGAAGTCAATCCATCAAGGCAATAAAATAACCCTAAATGTTTTTGTATTTAACAATAGAATTTTAAAATACACAAATTGAAAACTGATAGAATGGGAAGAAAAAAACAGACAATTTCACAAATAGTCAAGTAGGCAGATAACTTGTTCTTTCTCCCAAAACCCTCCCCTCAGTAATTGATGGGACAGGTAGACAGAAAATCGGTAAGGATATAGAAGATGAATAATACTGCCAACCAGCCTAATCTGTTTGACCCAATTTGTGAAACATTCAACCAAAAACAGCTGTTTCTCATTCTTTTCAAGTGCACATGAACTTTTAACCAAGACATATCAGATTCTGGGCCATAAAACGAGTCTTGATTTATTTGAAATCACTCAAGATATACAAAACATATTATTTGATCACAATGGAATCTCATTAGAAATCCATAACAGATAAATATCTGAAAAGTCTCATGTATTTGGAAACTCAACCATATATTTCTGTATGAACTATTGAAAAGAAGGGAAATTAATAGAAGCATATTTTCAACTGAATGAAAATAAAAATGCACTTTCTGGTTTTAGCTCTGACATACACACAGTTTGGAAGAGAGAACCTTCTTCCTTATAACAAAAAAGGCAGATATTGGAATTCATAGACATGAAATTAAAAGAACAATGGTTAATAAGTTAAAGGCTTTGATGGGAAAATGAGACAGTATGTGAGAACAGATGAGTAATGTAGGCAGAGAGATATCAACTCCAAGAATCAAAAGTTCCTAGAAATAAGAATTTGTTGCAGAAATGAAGAATATCTTTAAAGATCTTGCCAGGAGTATGGACACAGCTGAAGAAAGTTTTCATACTTTTTAAGATAGATTAAAAGAAGCCTCCAAAATAGAAATGAAAATAAATAAAGAAGGAAAAAATGAAAGAAGGAAGGAAGGAGGAAAGGAAGAAGGAAAAAGAAAAAAGATCAAAGAACTATGGGGAAATATACAAAGGTAAAACATACACATAATTAGAATGATGGGGAGAAAAACAGAAAAGAGAGCAGAAGAAATATCCGAGTAACAATAATAACTTTTCAAAATAAATGACATGCCAATTCAGATTCAGGAAGCTTAAAGAATATCAACTAGGATGAGAACTGAAACAACCCAGCTAAAAATGCATACTACCTGTAGAAAACCAAAGAAAAGAGCAAATTTTTGGAAGAGGTTAGAGGGAAAAACATACCTTACCAAGACAGGAACAAATATAAGAATTATAGATATCTTACTTTTAAGTAAGGCGAATAGAAAGATAAAGGAGTAAAATAGTTTGTTGAAAGAAAACAGTGCCAATCTATAAATTTACTTCCAGAAAAGTTGTCTTTCAAAATATAAATGGAAATACAGACTTTCTTCAACAAAGGAAACTGAGAGAAAGGATTGTCAGTGGACTGGATCTGTAAGAGACATTCAGAAGGAAGCATCCCCCAAAGAAATGCAAATATAGAAGGAAAAAAGTTCTTCCAAATGTTTGTTATTGGTTAGAAACTCCAATCTCAGATCTTTCCAAAAGGGAGAGCGTTAGAGAGAAGTAAAACATGTAAATAAAATAAAATCTTTAATCTTTCACATACTCATTTAATACAGCAGTGGAAGTGAAAAGTAACAATGTATTAGGTGATTTGTAGCAAATGAAGAGATGAATGATATTTCTGTCTTATAGAAGGATTAGGGATACTTGTTCATAAGTATTTGGAAACATGAAACAATATTACAGTGATTTGAAGGAGGACTTAGAATAACTTAAATGTTTATTTCAAACTCTATAATGTAACAAACATTTCAAAGGAATTATATTGATAATTATGCTAAATTTTAATGGTCTGAATACAATAGATAAAAGACATAAATTGTCAGCATGAATAAAAAACAAGATCCAACTATGCTTGGTCTACTATAAATCCACTTTAAATATAAATACACAGGTAAATTAAAATTAAAGGATGGGCCAGGGTTGTGGCTCAGTGGTAGAGCACTTGCCTAGCCTGTACGAGGCACTGCGTTCGACTCTTAGCACCATATAAAAATAAAATAAAGATATTGTGTCCACCTAAAACTAAAAAAAATATATTTTTTAAAAAAATTAAAGGGTTGGAGAAAGATGTACCATGCTAATATTATTCAAAAGAGAACTGATATAGTTATATTAATCTCAGAGACAGCAGAGTATAGAATAAGGAAATTTATCATTGAATTAAGAGGGGACACCTATTAAGGTAAAACTTTCTCCAAAGGGACATAATCATCCTAAAAGTGTCTGCCTCTAACAACAGAACATCGAACAGAGGCAAAATTTGATGAAACTAAGCAGAGGGACTAGGGCTGTAGTTCAGTGGTAGGGTGCATGCTCAGTGTATGCAGACATTGAGTTCAATCCTTTGCCTTAAAAAAAAAATAAAATAAGACACAGAAAAATTCTTTGCTATGGTTGTAGACATCAACATTCCTCTTATAGTATTCACTAGATAAAGCAAGCAGAAAATCATTATATTTACAGTTGAAATGAAAAGCCCTATCCATCAATTTGATCTTAATTGAGATTTATAGAGTACTCATCCAACAACATTATAATATACATTCTTCTTAAAACACATGAAACATTCACCAAGATAGACCATGTTATGGATTATAAAACACACCTGAAATTTAAAAGAATATAACACAAATTGTTCTTAGATTACAATGATATCAACTATAAATCATAATACAGAGTTGATTGATAATCTTTAAGTAAATAACACATTTCTATATAACATATGGGCCAAAGAATAAGTTAAAAAAAATCCTGGAAATAAGGTACCTCACAAGGTACAAAGCAAATATAAAGAAGTAAATTGCTTTCCAATATATTAGAAATAAATAGAGTTTGAAATTTTAAGGACCCAAAATAAAACCTTTAGGTATGAATCTAAGCAATGTAAACAGGATCTTATCTTCATTTGGAATGCTAGATAACTCTGATGACAGAAATCAGGGACTATCTAAACAAGTGGCACAATATTCTATTTCCATGCATTATGCTTTATATATTTTGGGTCTCTGTTGTAAGATATATATGTATTTATAATTCTTTTATATTCCTGATGAGATGACATTTCTGTCAGTATATGATTACTTTATTGTTTCTTGTATTGATTTTGACATAGTCTATTTTATTTGAGACTAGCATAAATTTTGTGTTTGATTTTTTTTTTCTTTCTAATGTTCCTTTTGATTTTCTATCCTGTAATAGTTCAGGGCTTTTTTTTTTTTTTTTTTTTTTTTTTTTTTTTTTTTTTACTGTTAGACTGTGCATTACAATTCTCATTTTAAATTTATAGCTACTAGTGTGAATTAATACCAAGCTAACTTTATATAGCACATAAAAATTCTACTCCTATACAACTCTATCACCTTCCCTCCCTTTATACTGGTAGATTAAAAAATCATATGGTTATATTATTGTGTGTACACTAACATCCATTTATGATTGGTTGTTCATGAGTATGCCTTTTAAGTCATATAGGAATACAAACAGGAGTTATATGTCAGCAAAAATAATACTGAGGTTTATATTCCCCTATGTGGTTACTTTTGCCCCTGTCTCTTTGTTTTTTCATATGGCTTCAAGTTACTGCCTGGTATCCTTCCATTTTGGTATAAAGGACTCCTTTTAGCATTTCTTACAGGGCAGATCTACAAATGATAAATTCCTTCAGTTTGGGTTTACCTGTGAATTTCTTGGTTTTACTTCATTTTAAAGAGATTTTTGTTCTGAATATAGTATTATTTTTTATGAGTTTTCCCCCCTTATCTATTTAAATATTATTATACTGTCTTCTAACCTTCAAAGTTTCTGATAGGAAACGAGCTATTAATTGTACAAGAATCACATACCTATGATGAAACTCCTTTGCTGCTTTAAAGATTCTTGTTCTTTGACTTTTGATAACCTGATAATGATGTGTTGCAGTGTGGAGCTCTGCTTACCCTCTTTAGAGGTTATTAAGATTCCTGAATGTATAGAGTTCACATCTTTCATCAAATCTGGGAATGTGTTGCCATTATTTTTTTGAATATTCTCTCTCCCTATTTCTCTTTCTTCTTTCCCAGGACTCCTATAATGTATGTGTTGATACACTCATGGTGACCTGCAGTTCCACAAAAGTTAGAATTTTCACTTCTCTTCATTGTTTTTATTTCTGATGCTTAAACTGGTTCGTTTCAATTTTACTGTCTTCAATTTCACTCATTCTCTCTTTTGTGTGCTTAAATCTGCTATTTAACGCTTATTGAATTTTTGTTTCAGTTTTTGTATTTTTGAGCTTCAGTATTTCTATTTGGTACTTTTGAACGATTTCTGTCTCTCCACTGACAGTTTATATTTGGTGAGGTTTCTTTTGTTTCTACCCATGGTTTCTTTAGCTCTTTGAACATGTTTAGGACAATTTTTTTTTTATTTAAAGTCTTCAGCAAGCACAATATCCGAAATTCCTTGGGAACAGTTTTTAGTAATATTTCTCCCTTGTAAATGGGTCATATTTCATTGCTTTGCATGCCTTCTACTATTTTGTTGAAATCTGAATATTTTTAACATTAAAATATGGTAACTCTAAGAATCAGATTTTCCTCCTTCTCTAGATTTTATTTTGATGTCTGTTATGGATTACAGTTGCTTGTTGGGTGGCTTTTCTGAACTCTGATTTGTAAACTAGAGTCTTTGTCATATGTGGTCACTGAAGTATGTGAGTTGTTACCTTGGTGTTGAACTAGTGATTTCACAGAAATTTCCTTTTAAACCTGGAGCCAAAAAATTAAAAATTAAAAAAACCAAAATAATATTCTCCTGCCCTTTGCACATTAGCTCTTTGTTAGGACATTGTTTCACAATGGTTCACCAGGCCCCCTTTAATACTCTATCTTACTCTGTATTTTCTGCTTGCATGAAGTATATAGTTCAGCTATAGTTGAAAGCTTAAAGTTTTCTCAGGTCTTTTTTTGAGCATGTATCCAGCCCTGGCATGCATACAGTTTTATAGATATTTAATTATATTCCTAATTATCAGCCAAATCACTAAAGTCCTGAAAATTTGACAATTACTTGAGTTGACTTTCTATCAACTGGTATGAGCTAACTTAAGGACACCACTGATTTATCGTTCCCAGGGGTAAGAAAGTATGGAAAGTGAGAAAAGAAAGAAACCAAGAAACGTAACTTTGAGGCAAGGTTCATTTAAAACTGATGAATAAATATTTATAGCAGCATTCTTCATGATTGTTCACACCTGGAAATAATCCAAATGTCTTTCAGCAGGTAAATGGATAAACTGTAGTACATGCACAGAATTGAATACTAGTCAGTAATAAAAACAAATGAAGTATGCCATGTGCGTGTGTGAATATATCACAATGCACTCCAATTTAATATGCAACTATAATGTGCTAGTTAGAGAATAAGTTAATAACTAAATAAAAGGAAGACCAATAGTACAGAGGAAGGGTATCAGGGAAAGGGAGGTAGAAAGACAGGGACGGGGAATTTACTGGGGATAAAAATGGAGAAAACCACATCATATGCATTTATGAGTATGTCAAAGTGATCCCCACTATTCTGTATAACTACAATGTACTAAAAGTAGAAAATTTAAAAAAGAAAAGTTTTTCACTTCACATTAAAGTTGTCAGATATTACAAAGTATCCTTTATATTCATAACTACTTAAAATTTTTAAAGATATTAGAATTATACTAAAAATGAACTATTAATTCATAGAACAATATGAATTAACCCCAAGCACACTGTGCTAAATTAGGAATTCTCACTGACCAGGTAGGAATGATGTAGGGATGTCTCCACATTGCGGACTCTTTTGACACATCTCTGGCCTCTAGCCACTAGGTGGCAGTAACACTCTTCCCTCCCAAGTTAAGACAAATGAAACTCTCTCTGGGCTTAATCAAAGGTCTCTGATTAAGGACCACTGTGCTAAGTGAAAGAACCTAGTCTCAGAGGGTTACATCTTGTATCGTTCCATTTACAAGACATCCATCCAGGAAAAGTAAAAACAAAAATATAAGAACAGCAGTTTGGTTAGTATTGTAAGGGGGTTGGGATTAGGAGGAAAATCTGAATACATAGGGTCAGAACAAGTGAATTCTTTTGAGTATTGGAACTATTTTATATCATCTCTCATAGGTGCACACTGATACATACTGCTTTGCATCTGTAAGAATACACAAAATTCCATGTAAAAACATACAATACAGTGTGCAATTTTTTTATCTTATTTTACCTATTTATTTTTTTAATTTTTATTTGTTCTTTTTAACTATGCATGACAGTCGAATCTATTTTGATATATTTATACGAGTATGGACTATATCTTAATCTACTTAGGATCTCTGTCTTGTGAATGTACACAATAATGAGATTCACTGCGGTATATTCATATATGTACATAGGAAAGTTGTCAATGTGCAATTTTAAAAATTGAAGAAATAAAAGCAAACAAAACAAAAACAGGTTGCTTATTTTTGTTTTGTTTGCTGAAAAATATAGGCATGGTGTAAATGGAAAAGAATCCATTAATTTGTCAATCAGCAGGTAATCTTATCAGCAGAGTTCTCCAGAGGTTGATGAGGGTGGCATGGTTGAGTCAATACTATAGGATATGTAGTGAATTCAGGTGAAGGAGAGTGATGGCAGGAGGGTCTGGCCTTTTAGGAATGTCCATATTGTCCTAGATTCTTTCTTTATTTGAAGGTTGTAGAGGATAAGTAGAAACATAGGCAGCACCTCAATGCAGCTGAACATGGGAAGGGGGTGCAGGTGCATGCCCTCATGCTAAGGAGAGAGCAGGCCCAATATGGGTCCTAGGTAAGTCAATGGGGACATTCCCATAGTAAAGACATCCAGAAGAGTTTGTCCTGTGCCCACAGTGCAGTGGTCCCTGTTCTCTTCCAAGCTCTGATATGTACTCTAAGTCAAGGCTATTAGGGGTATTTTTCAGAGGTGCATCCTGGGTGGTCTTCTTAGGTCCCATACCTCACATTTCAGGAGTCTTCCCATTGAGCAATCTGGTGTATTTGGATGCCCTGTTTCCTAAGTGATGCAACTTGTTACTAAAGATCTTTTGACCTATTTTCTGGACAGTAGTCACGTTCTATATGTTTATAATGAATGCCAAAACATGGTGGCTTGTACCCAAGAATTTGATTTGAGTCAAACTTTTCCGAGATCATGAAGTGTGTGCATATCTGATCTCCTGTGGGTGGTCAATGGTCTCTGGATTAGTTTCTTTTCTAGGTTCACTATGTTCTATGTTCCATTCCTTTTTTAGGAGATCACCTGGAGACACAGGGTACAGAAGACATACAGATTGGCACATGGAGGAAGGATATGAAAAACACAGATTATATATTCAAGGGAGAGAAATTTCAAAGGTCAACTAGACCTTCCATCAAAGGGTTAGAAGTCAAAAGATTAGTCTGAGAAATGGAACAAGCCAAGTGTGAGGAGCAGTGGTCCTCTGGGACTCGTTCTTGATTAATTTTGTAGGTAAAATTCCCATTCAAGGATTAGAATTTTACATAGTGCCAGCCTTTATTTATCCTGGAGAATCCTGGAGAAAGAAAATCATTCAGAGATTCAAGTACAGTACAAATGGAACAGCTTGGAGTACAGATTGTGCACTGAATAATTAAATGACGAAATACATCATGTTTATATGGGATGACACTCCCGGAAAGGTATGATTAGTTGTGCAATACTCCAGTGCCTCTCAGTAGCTGGATTTCAAGAATGTAGGATTAGTCAGAGCAGGAAATATGAGAAGGAAAGTGGAGAGAAACAGAGAGAGAGAATCAGAGAGAGAAAGAGAGAGAGAGGACATTTACATAACAGAGTGACCATACTGTTCATTATGAAAATGAAACATTTTTTGAGAGAAAAAAGGGACATTATAATAACCGCCCAAGAACAAAATTTAAAACAGGCTTGCCCTGGGCAAACAATAATTGCGTATTTCCCCCAAGAATTGGCAAAGTTCCCTGGGCTGAGTTTGGCACAGAAGATATTCCTTTTGATACTTATAACCTCTGAGAAGCAGCAGAAGGCTCCTGAGAAGCGCTGATGGACAGGGCTGGAATCCTCAGCTCTAGCCCTTCCCATACTGCGCTGCGCACATCGGAGCCAGAGTGACCTTTTTCTCTCCTCATTTCTTGGAGGTGTGGTTTGCCGTTCTGCCATCATCCCCTCACCACTTACAAGTAGTATAATTCAGTAAGGCTGCTCAAGGTTTGACCCCAGAGTATGTGTTATTTTTGGTTCCATATTTTTAAATGGTGCATTATAGTTGTGCATAATAGTGGGATTTGGTGTTATACATATTTGTCCATGCACATAACAATATAATGTGGCCACTAAAAATAAGTGTTCTTAATGGTCCTTTCTAGGCCCAGCCACAAAAGGATCCTCATCACCAATCCTGGGATGCTTGGCCTCTTAATAAAATTTTGGTGGTATTTTGTCTTTTATTTCCTTTCTTGATTTATAACTAGCAATATGTTTGCTGTTAATGACTTAAACATTAAACTGCTGTTTTGGCTGAGGATATTTTCCAGTTTGTGATGACCAGAGCTTTCTTTATTTACAACATCAACCAAAATGTTGTTTTGATTTAATGTGACCCTTGCTCACATCATTATACCAAATAACATGTCCACTGACTGGAATATCATAGGGCCTGCCTCGTTGAAAGTTGCTGATCATCTGGTATGCTACTGGGCTCAGTCTGCTTGAGCTTCAAGGTGCCTGCTTATCTGCATGTGAGAGGCATAGAAATTTCATACAAAGTACTGAACAATTTAGGTCAGTGGCTCAAATTATGTCACTTGAGGATGACTTGAAATCACCTGGGGCAGGAGAAATTATTAAGCCACAAATTGCTGATTCCTCTCCCCAGAGCTCCTCATTCACTGTCAGAGGAGGGATTTAAGACTTTGCATTTTTACTAATTCAACAGTTGATACTGATGCTGCTGTTCTGGGGACTGCACTTTGGAACTACTGTCTGAAAATTAATGATTCAATAGTGATGTAACTTACCCAACGTGGTCACTGCAGTTTCTTTCTTCGTTTGAAATGTTGGCAGGCATCATTATGTTTGGAGATGGCAAACTGAATGGCAAATTAAGGTTACTATTTAGCATAATATTAATTTGGTGGTGGCATCAATATTCTTCAAAGTCAGGTGATTTCTGTCATGGTTATTTCATGAGTGAAATAAAAAGCTGGATGGACAAATTCAAATCAGTGCAAATATTTTGGGGGAATTATTCTGTTAGGCATTACAGTATGAACCTAAACAGACGCAGGGCCTTGTGGACAGTGTGAAGACCATGCCTGAGGATTCTGGCTGAAAGTCACACTAGTGAAATCCTCACACAGTGGGTGGGATTCACACCACCTCTGGGAGGAAGTAAGAGAGGGTTAATTATCATAAATTTCAGAACATTTGGCAATGGGTCAGTATGATATAGTAATAAGGCGACCAGATTAACCTACTTTATCCCATTGTTCCAGATGTTGGATACCTATAAAAACTTAAATATTGCATATAATACATACTGTAATTATAGTAATAATATAATTATATAAAAATATAGTTATACATGACAATATAATGAACAAATATTGATTCATATAGAGGGCTTATATACGTGTTAATTCTTAACTATTTTAATGCCCCCATGTCAATTTCACGGAGCTATTTGCAGAATTGAAAGCTTGAGACTTAATGGGTTAAAATATAGAAAGTAAAATTCTCATCAAGTGTATAATCCTCTGTTTGGAGAAAGAATACTTTGACAAAAAAGGGCAGCCAGCACAGATAAGGAAGTTCGGCAACACCTAATTTCCAACCCTGCCCCTAAAAATCTCTGAGGGTCCTAAAGGAGGACCATTTGAGAAGCACAAATTTGACACCAGTGATTATTTTTGTTCATATAACTAATACTTTCCATCTCTACCCTTGATTCATTCAGCTATCTGATCATACCAATATCTGAGTATTCCTGTGTATTATTTATTATAAATCAATAATTTGCCACTCCATTCACCTTTTAAAATGTAGTAAAATTGATTATCATGAGAAAACCCCCTTCAAGGACTATATGTTCTGGAAATTGAGAATTGAGTTACTGAGCCTGTGAGGCTGAGCATCAGATTCTAGAATATGCTGATGTAGCTGAGTGTGGCGGGGCAGGAGGTGGACTTGGAGACAGCTTGGCAGCTGGCCTGCAGACTGATAATGTCCCAACCTTCCTTATGCTTCTGTGAAAATGAAACCCTGCTCACAAATAGAAAGAAGAGACAGACACAAACAGTGATAAGTATCGTAATGGATGTTTACAAGTAACTGATACAGGTGCTCAACAGAAAAGAAGATTCCATTGTTTAGGAGCACCTGCAGAGACTGCAGGCAGAAGGTGGGATTGAGCAGAACAGGAGGCTACTACTGTCTCCTACAGGCTAAGATGGAGTGGAAATGTTCCAGACAGTTGGAGCAGGAGAGCTCTGGCAGAGCCTCCTTTTTCTCTGCAAGGACAAATGGCTGTTGGGTAGATGGCATACTATGTTCTAGAGAAGCTCTTGGCTTGAGGGTCACAGTTTTATCACAAATGATGTCACTGGGTTTTTGAATGCCTGTGTCTTTTCTCAAAGTGAATGGTTTGGAGTGAAGCAGGGAAGGAAAATCTCCGAAGAAACTAAAATTTACAGTATTCAGCTGATTCCTTAAGAAAATTTCAGTCATAACCCAGAAAAAAATATATAAGAAGGAAGATTTTACTAAGTAACAGAGACAGATATGAATTCCTTATTTCCAATTAAAGGAGTCCAATTATTTTGACAGGCCTAAGGAGGTTTCTTTCAATTTAAAGAAAGGACTGAGCCATTTACCAAAGTTCTGGCTTAAAAATTAATAGACTTTGGAACCTCAGCTTGAACCTGCTCTGAGAGCAAAACTTGAGGTGTAGGACTTGAAGGAGGAAAAACTCACACTGGCTGAATTTCTCAAATATTAAGATTTCCAAATATTAAAGAATTTTCAGAATATTTCCATTGAGGTCTTCAATCATTGTTAAAGGGAAATAGAATAGACCAATGGCTGAGACCCAGCCCTCTTGAGTCTAGTTACATGAATTTAAAATCTTACTGAACCATTTGCTAGCTGGTTACACTTAGGGAATTTTCTTGACTAGGAGCCTTGATTTCTTCCCTCTTTGAAATGGGATCATAATAGTACCTACCTCCAAGTGTTATTGGATTAATGAGGGTAATCTATACCTGGCATAATTATTATCTGAGAGAGAGGGAAAATGTCATGTGGTGATGGTGACTACTTGTGTGGTTTTGAGCCAGTTACAGGTACAGAGCTGTGGGGAGGCAAGAAAGCATGTGTTTCCACTCTTGCACTTCATAAGTGATAAAATTAAACCCCAAATAATGGAGAGTCTTACTAGCTGGGACCAACTCTATAGTACTGGGTGGTGTTCTTTCAATTCCTCAATACCTGTTTTGTCAAGAGTCTACTCTTCTAGAAAAATTCCAGAGCCTCTGAATACAACTGGGCCTATCATTCCTGTGCAAACAAATTCTCTAAAATGCTGTGATCCTTGGCATGCTCCTTTCAGAGTCTTTCAGTTGCTACCTCCAAAGTTTCGCCTCTCACCCCTACCACACCGAGCATGCAATTTGCTTCTGGTATCTATTACAGAAAGATAAAATAGCTCATGCCAAGGGCCCCTTAACTTTACTCCTTTTCTGAAAGCCATTCCGCATTGACTGCCTTCCTCACCTCTTCTCTTCTGGTTCCCCTTGCTCTCCTCAGCTTTTCTCCTTCTTTCCATCTTCTCAAAAGACAGTCCAAAGCAGAGGTGAAGATCTACAAACTAAATATTGGCTGTGGGATTTAAGTGATATGGAAACATTAGTAAAATATGCAATTTCCTTCATCTTATTTATTCTGGCACTGACAACAGTTCTTGCTAAACCCTTGTGACTCCACTTCGAAGTCTCACAAACATTTCCTCCTCTTAATTAACCACTGGAAGGCATTTGACTCTGTGGACCACCCTGGGTTCTCCAAAGCTTATTTGCCTCCTGTCTCTTCTATGTTGCATCTTACTTCTTCAGCTCCAGGAGAAGGATCTCCAGCTCATTTGCCTACACTTTCATACCCATCCTTACATATCCATATTCCTCCAGGCCCTCCCACATTGCTTGTCTTTGCATTGTACATAATATCCATACACGACATTACCACCTCCACCTAAATTGATTCCTACACTTAAATCTCCAGTTCAGCACTCTTTTTTTTTTTTTTTTATTGTTGGTCGTTCAAAACCTTACACAGTTCTTAATACATCATATTTCACAGTTTGATTCAAGCGGGTTATGAACTCCCAACTTTACCCCGTATACAGATTGCTGTATCACATCAGTTACCCTTCCATTGATTCACATATTGCCTTTCTAGTGTCTGATGTATTCTGCTGTCAGTCCTATTTTCTACTATCCCCCCTCCCCTCCCCTCCCCTCCCCTTTTCTCTCTACCCCTTCTACTGTAAATCATTTCTTCCATTTGTATGATCTTGTCTTACCCCTCCATTACATATTTCTTGATATATCATATTTCACATTTTGATTCAAGTGGGTTATGCACTCCCATATTGCCCCTTATACAGATTGCAGATTCACATCAGTTTCACTTCCATTGCTTTACATATTGCCATCCTAGTGTCTGTTGTATTCTGCTGCCTTTCCTATCCTCTACTATCCCCCCTCCCCTCCCCTCCCCTCCCCTCTTCTCTCTCTACCCCCACTACTGCAATTCATTCCTCCCCCTTGTATTATTTTTCCCTTTCCCCTCACTTCCTCTTGTATGTAATTTTGTATAAACCTGAGGGTCTCGTTCCATTTCCATGCTATTTCCCTTCTCTCTCCCTTTCCCTCCCACCTCTCAACCCTGTTTAATGATGGTCTTCTTCTTGTGCTCTTCTTCCCTAGTCTGTTCTTAATTACTCTCCTTATATCAAAGAAGACATTTGGCATTTGTTTTTTAGGGCTTGGCTAGCTTCACTGAGCATAATCTGCTCTAATGCCATCCATTTCCCTCCAAATTCTATGATTTTGTCATTTCTTAATGCAGAGTAATACTCCATTGTGTATAAATGCCACATTTTTTTTATCCATTCGTCTATTGAAGGGCATCTAGGTTGGTTCCACAGTCTTCCTATTGTGAATTGTGCTGCTATGAACATCGATGTAGCAGTGTCCCTGTAGCATGCTCTTTTTAGGTCTTTAGGGAATAGACCCAGAAGGGGGATAGCTGGGTCAAATGGTGGTTCCATTCCCAGCTTTCCAAGAAATCTCCATACTGCTTTCCAAATTGGCTGCACCAATTTGCAGTCCCACCAACAATGTACAAGTGTACCCTTTTCCCCACATCCTCGCCAGCACTTATTGTTGTTTGACTTCGTGATGGCTGCCAATCTTACTGGAGTGAGATGGTATCTTAGGGTGGTTTTGATTTGCATTTCTCTGACTGCTAGAGATGGTGAGCATTTTTTCATGTACTTGTTGATTGATTGTATGTCCTCCTCTGAGAAGTGTCTGTTCAAGTCCTTGGCCCATTTGTTGATGGGATTATTTGTTATCTTATTGTCTAATTTTCTGAGTTCTTTATATACTCTGGATATTAGGGCTCTATCTGAAGTGTGAGGAGTAAAGATTTGTTCCCATGATGTAGGCTCCCTATTTACCTCTCTTATTGTTTCTTTTGCTGAGAAAAAACTTTTTAGTTTGAGTAAGTCCCATTTGTTGATTCTAGATGTTAACTCTTGTGCTATGGGTGTCCTATTGAGGAATTTGGAGCCCGACCCCACAGCATGTAGGTCGTAGCCAACTTTCTCTTCTATCAGATGCCGTGTCTCTGATTTGATATCAAGCTCCTTGATCCATTTTGAGTTAACTTTTGTGCATGGCGAGAGAAAGGGATTCAATTTCATTTTGTTGCATATGGATTTCCAATTTTCCCAGCACCATTTGTTGAAGATGCTATCCTTCCTCCATTGCATGCTTTTAGCCCCTTTATCAAATATAAGAAAGTTGTAGTTTTGTGGGTTGGTTTCTGTGTCCTCTATTCTGTACCATTGGTCCACCCGCCTGTTTTGGTACCAGTACCATGCTGTTTTTGTTACTATTGCTCTGTAGTATAGTTTGAAATCTGGAATCGTTATACCACCTGATTCACCTTTCCTGCTTAGTATTGTTTTTGCAATTCTGGGTCTTTTATTCTTCCATATGAATTTCATGATTGCTTTCTCCATTTCTATAAGAGATGCCGTTGGGATTTTGATTGGCATTGCATTAAACCTATAGAGAACTTTTGGTAGTATCGCCATTTTGATGATGTTAGTTCTGCCTATCCATGAACAGGGTATATTTTTCCATCTTCTAAGGTCTTCTTCAATTTCTCTCTTTAGGGTTCTGTAGTTTTCATTGTATAAGTCTTTCACCTCTTTTGTTAGGTTGATTCTCAAGTATTTTATTCTTTTTGAGGATATTATGAACGGGGTGGTTGTCCTCGTGTCCATTTCAGAGGATTTGTCGCTGATATACAGGAATGCCTTTGATTTATGCGTGTTGATTTTATAACCTGCCACTTTGCTGAATTCATTTATTAGCTCTAACAGTTTCTTTGTAGACCATATTGGGTCTGCTAGGTATAGAATCATGTCATCTGCAAATAGTGATAACTTAAGTTCTTCTTTTCCTATTTTTATGCCTTTAATTTCTTTCGTCTGTCTAATTGCTCTGGCCAGTGTTTCGAGAACTATGTTGAACAGGAGTGGTGAGAGAGGGCATCCCTGTCTTGTTCCAGATTTTAGAGGGAATGCCTTCAATTTTTCTCCATTCAGAATGATGCTAGCCTGAGGCTTAGCATAAATTGCTTTTACAATGTTGAGGTATGTTCCTGTTATCCCTAGTTTTTCGAGAGTTTTGAACATAAACGGATGCTGTACTTTGTCGAATGCTTTTTCTGCATCTATCGAGATGATCATATGGTTCTTATTTTTAAGTCTATTGATGTGGTGAATAACATTTATTGATTTCCGTATATTGAACCACCCTTGCATACCAGGGATGAATCCTACTTGATCATGGTGCACAATTTTTTTGATATGTTTTTGTATCCGATTTGCCAGAATTTTATTGAGGATTTTTGCATCTAGGTTCATTAGAGATATTGGTCTGTAGTTTTCTTTCTTTGAAGTGTCTTTGTCTGGTTTCGGAATCAGGGTGATGTTGGCCTCGTAGAATGAATTTGGAAGTTCTCCCTCTTTTTCTATTTCCTGGAATAGCTTGAAAAGTATTGGTATTAGTTCCTCTTTAAAGGTTTTGTAAAACTCTGCTGTAAACCCATCAGGTCCTGGGCTTTTCTTAGATGGTAATCTTTTGATGGTTTCTTCTATTTCCTCAATTGATATTGGTCTGTTTAGGTTGTCTATATCCTCCTGACTCAATCTGGGCAGATTATATGACTTAAGAAATTTATCGATGCCTTCACTATCTTCTATTTTATTGGAGTATAAGGATTCGAAATAATTTCTGATTATCTTCTGTATTTCTGAAGTGTCTGTCGTGATCTTGCCTTTTTCATTCCTTATGCTAGTAATTTGAGTTCTCTCTCTTCTTCTCTTCACTAGCATGGCTAAGGGTCTGTCAATTTTATTTATCTTTTCGAAGAACCAACTTTTCGTTTTGTCAATTTTTTCAATTGTTTCTTTTGTTTCGATTTCATTAATTTCAGCTCTGATTTTAATTATTTCTTGCCTTCTACTTCTTTTGCTGTTGTTTTGCTCTTCTTTTTCTAGAATTTTGAGATGAAGTATGAGATCATTTATTTGTTGGTTTTTTCTTTCTTTAAGGAATGAACTCCAAGCAATGAATTTTCCTCTTAGAACTGCTTTCAATGTGTCCCATAGATTCCGATATGTTGTGTCTGTGTTTTCATTATACTCTAAGAATTTTTTAATTTCCTCCTTGATGTCTTCTAAAACCCATTGATCATTCAGTAACCTATTGTTCATTCTCCAAGTGATGCATGATTTTTCCTTGCTTCTTTTATGGTTGATTTTTAGTTTCATTCCATTATGATCAGATAAGATGCATGGTATTATCTCCGCTCCTTTATATTGTCTAAGAGTTGCCCTGTGACATAATATATGATCTATTTTTGAGAAGGATCCATGTGCTGCTGAGAAAAAAGTGTAGCTGCTTGATGTTGGGTGGTATATTCTATATATGTCAATTAAGTCTAGGTTGTTAATTGTGTTATTGAGTTCTATAGTTTCCTTATTCAACTTTTGTTTGGAAGATCTGTCCAGTGGTGAGAGAGGTGTGTTGAAGTCTCCCATGATTATTGTATGGTGGTCTATTAGACTCTTGAACTTGAGAAGAGTTTGCTTGATGAACGCAGCAGCACCGTTGTTTGGGGCATATATATTTATGATTGTTATGTCTTGTTGGTGTATGGTTCCCTTGAGCAGTATGTAGTGTCCTTCTTTATCCCTTTTGATTAACTTTGGTTTGAAATCTATTTTATTTGATATGAGTATGGACACTCCTGCTTGTTTCCGCAGTCCATATGAGTGATATGATTTTTCCCAACCTTTCACCTTCAGTCTATGTATATCCTTTCCTATCAAATGCGTCTCCTGAAGGCAGCATATTGTTGGATCTTGTTTTGTGATCCATTCAACTAGCCTGTGTCTCTTAATTGGTGAGTTTAAGCCATTAACATTTAGAGTTATTATTGAGATATGGTTTGTTCTTCCAGCCATATTTGTTTATTAATGCTGTTAAACCTGATTTGTTTTTCTCTTTGATTTTTCCCCCCCTTTACTGTCCTACCTCCCACTGTTGGTTTTCATTGTTGTTTTCCATTTCCTCTTCCTGTAGTGTTTTGCCAAGGATTTTTTGAAGAGATGGTTTTCTAGCTGCAAATTCTTTTAACTTTTGTTTATCATGGAATGTTTTAATTTCATCTTCCATCCTGAAGCTTAATTTTGCTGGATACACGATTCTTGGTTGGAACCCATTTTCTTTTAGCGTTTGAAATATGTTATTCCAGGATCTTCTAGCTTTTAGAGTCTGTGTTGAGAGATCAGCTGTTATCCTGATTGGTTTACCCCTAAATGTAATCTGCTTCCTTTCTCTTGTAGCTTTTAAAATTCTCTCCTTATTCTGTATGTTGGACATCTTCATTATAATGTGTCTAGGTGTGGATCTCTTATGATTTTGCACATTCGGCGTCCTGTAGGCTTCTAGGATTTGGGGTTCTGTCTCATTCTTCAAGTCTGGGAAGTTTTCTCGTATTATTTCACTGAATAAGTTGTCTATTCCTTTGGTTTGGAGCTCTGTGCCTTCCTGTATCCCAATGACTCTTAAGTTTGGTCTTTTGATATTATCCCATATTTCTTGGATGTTCTGCTCATGGTTTCTTAGCAGACTTGCTGAGCTGTCTATGCTCTTTTCAAGTTGAAATACTCTGTCTTCATTGTCTGATGTTCTATCTTCTAAGTGATCCACTCTGCTGGTAGTTTTCTCAATTGAGTTTTTAAGTTGGTTTATTGCTTCCTGCATTTCTAGGATTTGTATTTGTTTGTTTTTTATTTCCTCTATCTCCCTGTGAAATTGATCTTTTACTTCCTGGATTTGTTTATGAAGTTCCTTGTCAATGTGATCTTTCATTGTCTGATTTTGCTGTCTCATGTCTTCCTTGAGACTCCAGATCATCTGAAGCATGTATATCCTGACCTCTCTGTCTGACATTCCATCTGTTGCAGCTATTACCTCTTCTAGAGTTGAGTTGACCTGCATTGCCTGTGGTCCTTTCTTTCCTTGTCTTTTCATACTGCTGGCGTTTCTTTCTGCTTGGTGAAGCTGTTGTGTTTTTGAGATTTTCCCTCTATTTATTTATATTGCTCTTGTATAGTTGAAAAGTCTCCCTTGCAGGACAGATGGTGGCTGTGATCCTCCACCAATTGGTGCGATCTGTCTACCACGCTGGCGGGCCCTAGGTCTGCTCTGCTGGCCGGTCGAAGGTCCGCCTACCCAGCAGGCGCGAGGGGCACCTCTGTCTCTCTGTAGGTTGCTGGGCCTAACCTCCCGATGGGTCCCTGGTATGCCTACCTTGCAGGCACTGGGGGTGGCGCTGGCTCCGGCCGCAACAAGCCGCTGGGCCTGATCTGCCGCTGGTCGCAGTCCCGCCTACCTTGCAGGCACTGGGGGAGGGGACGGGCCTGCCCCACAGAAGGCCGCTGGTGGGTCGCAGGACCCTGTTCCCTGCAGGCGCGTGTGTCAGCTCTGTCTCTTCGCAGATTGCTGGGCCTGACCTGCCTGTGGGTCTCCGGTTCTCCTACTTTGCAGGCACTGGGGGTGGGGCCGGCTCCGGTCCGCAACCAGCCGCTGGGCCTGATCTGCTGCTGGTCGCAGTCCCGCCTACCTTGCAGGCACTGGGGGAGGGGACTGTCCTGCCCCTCAGCAGGCCACTAAGCCTGATCTGCTAGAGGTGACAGTCCCGCCTACCTTGCAGGCTCTGGGGGTGGGGACGGGCCTGCCCCACAGAAGGCCGCTGGTGGGTCGCAGGACCCTGTTCCCTGCAGACGCGTGTGTCAGCTCTGTCTGTCCGCCGATTGCTGGGCCTGGCCTGCCCGTAGGTCGCCGGTTCTCCTACCTTGCAGGCACTGGGGGTGGGGCCGGCTCTGGCCCCAACCAGCCACTGGGCCTGCTCTGCCGGTGGTCACAGTCCCTCCTACCTTGCAGGCACTGGGGGAGGGGACAGGCCTGCCCCACAGAAGGCCGCTGGTGGGTCGCAGGACCCTGTTCCCTGCAGGCGCGTGTGTCAGCTCTGTCTCTTCGCAGATTGCTGGGCCTGACCTGCCTGTGGGTCGCCGGTTCCAGTTCAGCACTCTTGCAAGTTTGGATTAACCACTAGATAGTCCGATATTGCTGCTGAGACAGTGCAATGGGAGTGTCTCAAAATCCCATTTTCATATAAACTCAGACCATCTCTCCTTCTCCTTGTTTTCTTCTTTGGAGAACAACACCTCCAAATTTCCCAGGTATTCAGTTCAGAGCAAAAGGAAACCTGAGAACTATCTTAGTTTCTTCCTCCTGCTTAATGGTCCATGTTCAATCATGTCCGTGCCTGCTTGTTCTATTGGGAAGGTCTTCATCTCCAAGCCTCCTTTCCAGTTCCACTCTCAGGTCTTCAGCATCTGAAGCTTGAGCTCTCAGGATAATATTCTCGCCTATGCTCTTTGTTCTGCTGCACCCTCCTCTAATCCACCTTCACACTCTTCCCAGGGACTCTTTCCAAGCACAAGCTGAATCCTGTTTCTCCCCACACAAGTGCCTGTGACTTCCTGTAGTTCACCAATATGATGAAACATCCATTCTTTGGCAAGGTCTGCAGGCCTTTTGATGTGGTTACCTGCCCCCTTGAGCTGTTTCCATTTTCACTGGCTACAAATGTTGTAATGCAAGAAAAATGTATGGTTTCTCAGGGATAATGAGCTCCTGCTTTCCTATGTACTTTTGTGCATTTGTTTTCTTAGGATGATATTTGCCCTCCATTCCCACAGGCCTGCCTGGCAAATGCCTGGATATTTATACATTTTCCTGGAAAGCTGTTCTATTCTCACTGGAGAAACCTTGCAGGACTTGTTCTTCTTTGTATCATTTTTTTTGGGGGGGGGTAGGTGGTTACTAGGGATTGAACCCAGGAGTGTTCTACCACTGAGCTGCATCCCCACCCCTTTTCACTTTATTTTGTGACAGGGTCTCACTAAGTTGCTGACCCTCCTGTCTCAGCCCCTAGGTCACTGGGATAACAGGCTTATGCCCCTGCTCCCAGCTGTACTCTGGATATTTGACATAACCTCTGGCTTCTCACTCGTTATAGTTGAATGCATGTAGCTCCTCATGTGAGAGTTTACATCCTGGAACAGAGAGGGCTCTTTCTTTGAAAGCAAACATCTCTAATACACTGAACTTAAACACTCAGGAACTTTTGAACAAATGACTATATGAAATATGGTGACACTGGCTGAAATCTCCATGTGGGTTCATGAACCAGGGTGTTCATGGAGTCACCAGAGGAGCACTTTAAAATATAGATTTTCTGAATCAGAATTTCTCAATGAGAAAACCAATAAACTGATTTTAAACTATCCTCTAGCTGACTATTACGCAGCCAGCAGAAAAACTTTGGGCATCAGTAACCCAAAGCTTTTCAGATGCAGAATGTTCCTGGTGTTCTCTCACATTCTTGAAGATAGCTGATTTTTAACTTCCTTGGGTAAAATTCTGCATTTGTTTTTTCACCAAGATTGTATGAATTCATAGACATAAAATGGAAATGTTCAAAGGACCACAGATAATTAGCCATTGTTAGCAGTCACGTGTCCACAATTTGGTGGATATTTCATTTAAGTTCTGGTCATTTAAATTCTGGGCCTCTGCACCTTAGTATCATGGCATGCAGTTCTCAGAATGGCCCAGAAGATGGCAACAAGACCTCATGAAATTATGTTGGGGCAGCCCCATGCACTTGGCCACACGGTGGCAGCATAGCACAGAGTTATGAGGTAACACAAAAGTGGAATCCGTGCTTAGATTCTTTCCATTTGAGAAGCTTCCTATATTTAGTTCATTTAAAATCAAACTTTATCTTCTCAGGCTTCTAAAGGTGACTATTTAAGAGACTGCCTCTACTGTGTAATTTGAATCATTTTAGGTAAAATGTACCTTCTGACCAGTCAGTACATCCAACGTGGGGAAAAAAAAAAGTTCTTTTTTTCCCCCATAGTTTGGCTTTCATAAAATGAAAAATCTCCATAGATATGTAGGATGAATAATGCATCTTCATCAATCACAGTGACTTAAGGTGAACACTCCTGCAGGCTTTGAAAGGTTTCCTGAAGTTTTTAAGGATTTCTAAGGCACAGGGGGTGGCAAAATCCATTTCCCCAGAGTGATGCCTCATGTAGGGGATCTAGGACTCAGTACTTAGAACCTTTTGTAAAACCCACCAGCAGGGCTCCCAAGAACTGTTTCCTGGCAAGACTATGGGCTCAACCTTAGAATCTTCAGGTTTTTAAAACTTGCATAATTTTTATGAAGACTTCCAATTTTCCAAAAGTGGCAAGTAATTAAAAATAATTTACAGCAGTACAAACAAAACACAACTGTAAGCAAAACTCGACTTTTACCAGATAGCAGCTCCTGTATTCTCAGAAGAGTTCCAAAGGGCTGGAGTCAGGCTGGGAGGGGTCAGAGGAAGATGACCAGAGACCCAGAAAGCAACATTTTGCTATGGATTTTCTTTCACAAAAATTATGTTGAAATAATCTCCAGAACACTGGTAACAGGACAATGCAGATATTTATCAACATACTATATTCTCAGGAGAGTTCCCAAGGAGCATTTGAATTGTCAAATAGGATTCAAACAACTTTGTTTTCCTTGGCTTTACTTGCCGAGAAATCATGTTTCTATTGTGCCATTGAAATATTGTCAGAAATAATAATAATAGCCATAATATTTCTATGAGAGTCATGTAATTTTCTCTGCATTGGAAATTTGTCATTTTTCCTGATTATGAAAGTAACACATGTCCTTTGGGAACAGGAAGGGGGGGGAACCTCAAAAGCTATAATAACACTTTATAATCCTAAAAAGTAATAAATGTCCATTCACAATCCCACCCTGCCCCCCAGCATGGTAACAACATTTGTAAACTACTTCTATGCACATCTAAACACATCAGTGTAAAGTTAATATGGAAATTCAAGTATTTATAGCTTTTTTTTAAAAAAAGTCGAATACTGGTTTGTAATCTACTTTTTCATTCAATAATATAATGATATCATCGATGAGTTGATTGCTATATTGATTGGTTTCTTTGTGGTCATCATAATCTACCAACAGAGCAAATTTGCATTCTAATTGTAGCCTTTCCAGTATACCAGTGCTGCCAGCTGACAACTGAATTTTGTTCTTGTTTTTATATGTGTGGTTTTTCACAATTAAGCTTAAGGCTGGCTTTGGGTTAATATGTCTAATATTTTTAACATGTTGGGGAAGTATTCACTTATATCTATTGAAATTAAATGATTAATTTTCTTTTAAATCATGGATGGGTATTAACACATTAAAATGCCATCTTGACATCTGATGAAATATTTATGACCTTTTTTAACTTTTAATGTGGTGAATTATTTCAATAAATTTCCTATTAATGATGTAGTCTTGTAGCTTGGCACAGACTTGACTTCCCTGTAACATATTTTTCTTATTCTATTCAATTCTCTTATACAGCATATGATATCAACCTGCACTTTAATTTTCTTGTTTTTATGCAGATGTTCTAAGATTTGGTTTTATTGTTATTCTGGCCTCACAACAATTACTTGGATGGGTTCCCCCCTTTTTTGTTGAATATTTAAAATAGCATCAACATAATTTTTTCATACTGTGAAAAGAATTTATATAACAAGGTCTGGTGCTTTTTTAAATGGAGCTCTTGATGACTTTCTAAATTAAAAAACAAAAATCCTATAGAAATAAGGCTCAACTTTTTGCACATATTGTCATCACTTGAAGACTTCTTTTAATGTTTAACATATATCAGAAGACAGAATATCAGAGTATATGTGCTTGCATTAGCTTAGTTTAACACTGGTTTTGGTTTTCAGCCAGTCTCTTCCTACTTCCACAATTCTAGTATGAAACAAGGATTGAGAAATGCTACTTAGATATCTTATCTCTTATTGAGTCAATTTTAATAAATGTAGACTTGGGTTTAAAAATGCATCCACATCATTTGTGTTTAGTTGCATTTTCTTTTTTCTTTTTCTTTTTTATGCAAAAAATATAAGTATGAATATATGCCTGCATACTGTATTTGTGCACTAGATTTTCTTTTCCAATTTAGATTTGCCAGTGATTGATCTGCTTCTAAAGATGGAAATAACTCTGGAATCGATTAAACAATTTCCTTAAAAAAGAAAATTTCTAGTTTATTACTTACTCTGAATCCTTATTAAATTTTTCCTTGTGCTTTTCTTATGTTTAGTTTTTGTCTTTTTCTTATTGAGTTGGATATTTAGTTCACCTGCTTTTTTACTTTCTTATTTAGCAATATAAATTTGTTTCTCCATACAGTTACAGTCATTTTCTGGTGTTGTATTTTTATCTTCTTGATATTTTGAATTTTGGGGTTAAATATCATTTTTAATAACCTAACTTTTTTAAGTTTTAAAATTGATATTTCATAATATTTTCTTGGGTTTTTAAATTTTTACTATAGTTTTATATACTTATTTGTTCTGTAGTTGTACTTTATATAATTTCTGATTGCCTAATATGGTCAATTGTTGTAAATTTCTCATCAATATATAGAAAAAAGACATAGCCTCTACTTGCTGTGCATTACTTTAGTATGTATTTTATAGCCATTTTTTTCTGTTTATCTCTCCCTTTATTTGAGCTCTGTAGACTTTGCCTCAGGTATTGTGATATTTGTATATAACTTGGTGCATAAAAATTCATGTTCCACATACCTGTATCATATATTATGTTCTTTGTTATTATAAAAATATTTTATTGCTCACTTTTTCTTATCTGATAATGAAGTTGAGAGTCTTTCCTTCTTTCTTTTTTAATTTATATTTTAAGGCTTTACTTGAAATGGCTGTTTATTATTATGTTTTCAACATTTCTCATTCATTTTAATGACTCTTGTATTTAATTTTTCAAGTTTTAATTATAGATACAACATGAAGAATTTTTATTAAGTTCTCATCACACTTTTATTTAGCAATTTAACAGAAATTGTTAATCTGAATAAAAAGGGATGCTGGATGGTTCATATATTAATTCATAATATTGCGTCATGAGGTTTGAGGTTGATCAGCTAATAAAAAAAAAAAATGTTCCAAACTTCACTTTAGAGTTAACTCTATTGCCCATGCAGCTTTCCTTCCCACTCCCACCCTGTCCCTGGAAGGACGTATCTGTTGTGATTACCTAAATCAAAAGCCAGGACCAAAGTTGCAGGAGGAAGAGGGTGTGAGCATTTGCATGGTTCAGAGCTGGGGAAGTTTTTACTGCCCACCAGGACTCACAAGAGCGAATTCTCCAATGTAAAAAGCAGCTCAGATTCCAGAAAGCAAACCATGAAAGGCACGTTGCTGTTCTTCTAATAGCTACCATTATAGTTTAAACATAATATAGCTAATCCTCTACTTCTTGCTTTATTGCCTGCCGTCCATATTCACTGATCCTCTGCTATGAAATATGAAGAAATTAGCACACATATATTTCCTCTTACGTCTCTTCACCTCATTCTCTTTCCAGTGTCTATGAAATATTATTTTACATTGGCAGCAATTAAAGCATTGTTATTCTGTTCCATGATTACAGTTCACTTAAATTTTGCAATAAGTGGGAAGAGTACTAATTTTATAATTAAGCTATAATAATAAGTCAAGGATGCATATTGTAACCACCACTTTTACTCAAATAAAAATGAAAATAAGGTAGTAGAAGGGAGAATGGCATAATAAAAATAAATTAAAAGAAAGTAAGAAAGGAGGAAACAAGGGCTAAAAAATAAGCCAGCTTTTAGAAAGGATTATTATGAATTAATTAGGAAAAAAGCAGAGGAATTGCCAAAAAAAAATGTGCAAACAAGTTGCATAGGCATTTCTCAAAGAGAATATCCATGTTTAAGGATCCTCAATCCCATAATAGAATAAAAAAGAAAAAAAACTACCAAAAAAACCCTACTACTGCAAATGTGCCTGGATGGTTAAAATGAAAAACATTGTCAGTGCCACATATTTGCAAAGATGTGGAACAATGTGAACTCCTATTCCCTTCTGTTAGAAATAGAAATCAGCACCTCTACAGTTGAGCATATGCACATCATATAACCTAGCATTTCTATTCTTATGTGTAATCCCTATAGAAATGCATGCATGTGTGCAACCACAGACTGTCCAAGAAGTTCATAGCATCAACATTCATAGTAACTCCAAACTGGCAATAACTCAAATATCCATCAACAGGAGAATAATTAAATTTTGTTATATACTATGCATGCTACACATTAGTGAAAATAAGTTAACTACATCCAACTGCAAGAAGTTGGATGAATCCCACAAATCTGGGCACAAAATATGCATACTGTGGGATTTTCTAATAATAAAATTCAAAAACCAGTAAAAGTAATCTATAGATGTTAGGACACTGGGACCACCTTGGAGGCTAATCAACACGGGGGTGCACTGTTTGCATTTCTCTGTAATTGAGCTATATCTCAATAATGTGTTTACTTGAAATAATTTTTTGTGAATTTTATTTAGGAAATAAAAGCAATGAGATACACTAAGAGTATAAGTCACCTACATAAATGTTGATAACTATTCTCATGATATAATGAATCTATATGACTTTTGTAATCATCACCATTACTTCCAAAGATCAGCAAAGCAAATATAAGGTAATCATGATGAAGGATAGCAGCAGAATTTGGAATCATCAGATTACATAGAGAAGAAGTATATGTGGGCTCTGGAGCCTGTCTGCTGGACTGAAAGGTCATCCTGGTTGTTTGTTTCTTAGGCAAATTCTTTAGGTTATTTAAATTACTTAGGTTATAGTGCCTCAGTTTCCTTACCTATAATATATGGATAAAAATAGGTCCTGCCATATAAAAGAAACTTTTAAGGATTATGTAAGTCTTTATTCTCATTAGATTAATAGTTCTTTAAAATTTGTAACAAAAGGAGGGAAACATTAATGTATTTGTTGTCAAATGAGAAAAATTATGACACATACCAAGAAGTGTAAGTATTGTGGTAATGTAAGGGTCAACATGAAGATTAAAAAACTTTAAATGCATGATTTTTTTTCTGAAAATATAAAGATAATTAACATTATAAAAAAACCAACCATAAACAGAGCAATAAAAATTGAACAATGTTTTAAAATGTTGTCAAAATTGTATCTGTAATGAAGTTTTCCAACCAACTGCTTCTCCCCATGACCCCTATCTTCATCTTGCATAATATTTTCTTATTTTTAAATTTCTTTTCCATTTGTTTACCTACTTTGCTCACAAATATTCAAAGTTGGGCCATATTTCCCCTTTCATTAAGAAGAACGTTGGTAATCAGAAAAATGAAATAATTTCTTGACTATCACACAGCTGAGAAGTCTCTGAATATGGACTTTAATCTCTTGACATATTGCCTTCAATAGAATAATGCCAATCTGGACTTAAATTGTTACAAGAAATTAAATTTATCTTCTAACTATTGTGTTCAGAAAGGAAGCAAAATGCACATACCATCTTAGAAAAGTTCCGGTAAAATTTTGTAAGTATTTAACACTTACATTATTTGAGGTAAGTCAGGACAATCTGTTTATAAGAAAACTGTTTTTAACCTTACCCACTGCATTTCAGAAAGTAGGGCTGAATGATCAGCTTAAATGCTGACGTTTTATAAATTATTCTTGAGCTGACTTAAATGAGACTAAAACTGTAATTCACCAGGCCTATCGTTTCATGCTTGGAGAGTAAGGAAAATTTAATAATTCTCAGTTATTTTAGGCCATTAAAGAATATTAAGCTTTTCAGATATAGTACCAATCATCTCAGACCTGGCAGAAAATGTAGGCAGGAAGATATTTGCTTGATTTTGCTCTTTTGATTTTCATGTGAGGACACTTTGTCTTATGTCTCTTTCTCTTATTCTCAGTTTTCTGTTTTGCCTAAATCCAGCAAGCATTTCTGCATCTACAGAGCCAAGCAAGTCCCAACTATGTTTACATTCTTTTCTGCATATTTCTTTGCCCAGCAGCACCTCAGCCCTGAAGTGCGTTCAAGAGTAAACACCATTCTTTATATAGACTAGAAGAAGAGGTAACTCAAGCAAACCTCACGTGATACTAAGCCTTTGAAAGCTAATATTTAGCAACCTCTTGTGTTCTTCAACTTCAAAATATTTGTCTCTAGAAATAATGTGAGAACGAGTTTGTCAAGGGGAAGTCAAAGTGGACAAAACCCAATCCTCAAATGTTTTGCTATCTAGGTGTTTAAGTAGGGGCTGTGACCACACAGATCAAAGGCAGCAGTCACATCACCTGTGGTTCTGCAAACAACAAAGTCTGTCACCCAAGATTCAGACACCACATCTCAGTCACACTTGGCAGAAGGAGGGAGGAGATCTTGGGGTTTTTAGTTGGTGGAGTTATAAAAATTGGAGGGGGAGGGACTAAAATTATGTCGCATCAAAACAAGAGCTCTTGTTGCCAAATTGAAAGCTATTGTCCATTTCTGGTTTTCAAATTCAATGTTTTTAAAAGTGAAAATAAACTTGCATGATAATAAAAATAAAGTCTTGCTATTGGATTTGTTTTTAAGGAAGTGAAGTGTTGAATGTTGATGGTTTAGGTTAAGCGAAGCATAGATTTTACACTTAGATCAAATTTGAAATAACTTAAGAAATAGACCTCAAAATAAGTCCGATAGAGCTCAATCATTGAAACAAATTGATAACTTATAAAAGGATTATTAAAGTCTGTTTAAAGGATTCACAAATTCCCCATTCCAACCAGATATAGCCAGGTATATCTGGAAATTACTATTTCTTTGCTTTGCAGGGCTAACAGAACTCAAACTCATTTTTATTATTCCTGACAGTGAACAAATATTAGTAATGTCTTTGAGAAGTGAGTTAAAAATAATCTTTAAAAGTTTAATAGAAGTTTGAAGATTAAAAGATCCATTGTTGAAGATTAAAAACAAATTTCACTTAAATATAGTTATTCATAGTACCACAAGAGAGAATCCATTAATTTGTTCTTTGTAACCCAAGGTCTTAACAATGGTGTTGGTATTACAAAACACATGAGACTGGGTAATTTATACAGTAAAGAGGTTTGTTTTGTCTTACCATTTTGGAGACTGTGAGTCAAAGATTGGGTGGCCACATCTGGTGAAGACATCACACTGTATCTCAAGATGTTAGATGGGATCATATAGCATGAGCACATCACAAGAACTGGTGTAGAGGGGACAAACACATAAGGTGGCCTGGTAAAAATTACACCTACTGAAGCAAAAAAAAAGAATCTAGTCTTGAGATATGGACTTGTAATCACCTCCCACTGGGCTCCACCTCTTCAGGGTTCCACCGTGTCTCAATAGTCTTACACTCATGACCAACCTACCAACACATGAACCTTTGAGGGACAAACAATAGCCAACCATTCAATAGTTCACGTATTTCATTCATTTTAACCATTTTTCACTGTGCACCTACTATGCATTAGTTTCAGGGCATGCAGTTTGAATAAAGCAGATTAAATCTCTTTGCTCATGGAATGGAGAGTCTAGATGGAGAGACATAAATGATCAATGAGTCCCAAGACAGAGTTAAATACTATGAAGAGAGAAGGAAGGAGTCCACAAAGAGTACCAACCCATCCTGGAGAGTCAGAGACATGATATAGTAGTGGATGATTCAGGATATGGATTGTTTTCTTTCCTTCCTTAGAAGGCTGACAGCAACTTCACCAGTAAGTAAGTTTTGTGTTAGAAAATTCTTCCTCTGGGCTGGGGATGTGGCTCAAGCGGTAGCGCACTTGCCTGGCATGCGTGCGGCCTGGGTTCGATCCTCAGCACCACATACAAACAAAGATGTTGTGTCTGCCGAGAACTAAAATATAAATATTTTTTAAAAATCTCTCTCTTTCCCTCTCTCTCTCTCACTCTCTCTTTATATTTTTAAAAAATGCTTCCTCTTATAGCGTAGTTGACACTGATAACACTGCAGCCCTGCTTTGCAAAAAGAAGTATTTTCATATCTGGAGGAGAAGAGATGGCACAAAAGAGAGATACATCAGGTTCCCAAATGCCTGGGGTTAGAGGATACCACTATTTGGATATGGTGTGGATGTTACCCCAGGGTCCATGTGGTTGGAGATTTGGTCCTCAGGGTACTGATACAGGAGGTTGCTGTGGAACCTTTAAGAAGCAGAGCCTGGTGGAAGGTCCTTGGGTCACTGGGGGCTGTTAAGGGTCGGATATGAGGCATCTTCCAAAAGCTCAGGTGTGAGACAACACAAGAATGTTCAGAGATGAAATGATAAGTTTATAAGAGGTGTAGCCTATTCGGTGGATTAATCCATTGATATGGGCTAACTGGGTGGTAACTGTAGGCAGGTAGGGTGTGGCTGGAGGATTGGGTCACTGGGATTTGTATTTTGTCCCTGGTGAGTGGCACTCTCTCTCTATAACCCCATTCCCTGGTGCTGAGCTGCTTCCCTCTGTCATACCCTTCTGCATGATGTTTGGCTTCAATTCTGGCCTAAAGCTACGGAGCAAGTCAACTGTGGACATGATCTCTGAAGCTTTGGGCAAAAATAAACTTTTCCTCCTTTATGACGTCCTTGTCAGGCCATTTGGTCATAGTGATACAAAGCTGACTACAAGAGGGACCCTGCTCTCAAGAAGGGTTAGGTATTTCTCATAAAGCCTTTGCAATCTCCTGAGAGGGTTGTTTTAAGAGGAGCAAGCCTGGCTCTCCTCTCTCTCTGCTCCCTGTGCTGCTATATGATCTTTCCCCCTCAGCCATCAGATTTTCAGCAGAACCTACTCTGTGCTATTTGAACCAAAACCATTGGCTAAATAAACCTCTGTTCTTTATGAAGTTTGCTGCTGCCTCAGATATTTTGTTGTAGTAACAAAAAGGTGCCTAACAGAGAGGGATCTATCATCCCTCATAAGTTTCTACCAAGGGCTGAAAATTAGCTCTGATTCTTGGTATCCATGTCCAAATGGGCTTAGAGCATTTAATCTATTGAGCATAGTACATCCAGCAGCTGGGAGAGAGGAAGCATTGATTTTAGAGATAAAGAGAAGATTGTTCCAGATCCTACAGAGAGGAGGTTATCAAGAATTTGCAGATGCCAGGCGTGGTGCTACAGGTCTATAATTCTAGGGACATGGGAGGCTGAGGCAGGAGGATTGCATGTGTTCAAAGCCGGCCTCAGCAACCTATCAAGTCCCTAAGCAATTTAGCAAGACATAAAAAGTGTTGGGGAAGTGGCTCAGTGGTGATGTGCCCTTGAGTTCAATCACTGGTTCAAAAAAAAAAAAAAAAGGATATAGATTCCTACTGTAACAGACAACCCCACAGGGATTTGGTGGATTCCCCAGTCTAGCCCAGGAAAAACCAGTCACCATTGGTCATTTGAGAGTCTTTGGTGATCTTAGGACAGTTTCCAAGGAAGGGTCAAAAGAAAGGACTGAGAGAAGCTGTCAATTTTGTTCTATTTTAGTCATGTTTTTGCTTATGCTTCATTGAGCACAAGTTTATATCTTTAAAAAAGCTTGAAAACCTCAGATCTAGTTCTCAAGGCAGGTATCTCATCTCGGTTATCTAGTAGCTATGAATCCCTAGGAATTTAAACCTTGGTGTGCTTAGTATTTTCTTGTGAGAATTCATACAATAATGCCTAATTTATCAGGTTGTTGTGAGAACTGAATGAACAAACGTCTATCAAGTACTTACCAAATGGCAGGGTGGCCACTGTATGTGGTTTTGTACCCTGGGTTTTGCACAACACTGGCTAACATCCATTGGATAGGGCCTGATGAATTATGAAGCTCAAAATATGTATGTACACATATGTCATCTCTGGCAGGCAATAGTAAGAAAGTGGTCACTGGCAACCACTGTGATGACACTGTGATGAAATCTTGTTATAAACAGTAAATATAGTAAAAAAAAAACAAACCAAAAAACCGGAAAAGACCGGGGCCTTTTGAGGGGTGGGCATAAAGATAGCCAGGGCACAACGGAGCCATATGACTGCTGAACTAGAGCTGTATAATAAAATCCAAGTGTCACTGCCTGGTGCTTCTGAGCCCAGACCAAGAACTGGGTGGAACAGAGCTGTTCTGGTGTTCCCAAATATTGAGAGGCCTCAGTACCCACCTCTAGGGAACACTCTGGATTATCTTATTCTTGAGTGAAAACAAGGGGATTAATGATCCCCACGGAGCTTTCAAATACTATTAGACAAGGGTTTTATGGAGTTAGGAATTTGGGACAGTGGAGTTGCAGACTTTGTGGAAGAAATCTGGACGTAGAAGGTGACCCTCGAGAGCCCAGTGTCAGCACGTTAGCATGGTCATCCAGAGCAGAGGTATCTGAGAGCCATTACCATCCTGAGTACTTTGTGGTTGACACTGGCAAGTTACCAAGGAAACACAGTAGAGGATGCATTAGATCTTTGCCTAATGACCCTGGCTTCTTTTGCAGGAATCAGCAGGATGTTTCTTGCAAAGTTCCTATTTCAACAAATCATTTCATTCCAAGAACAAGTTCACAATGAGAGTGAGAAGCAAAGATTAAAAGGAAAATTTCAGACAAGATAAACTCACAGGCTGTTTTACATGTCTTTGAATTAAGGAAAATGCATTTCCAATTAGTCTGATTTGGTAGGAAAAGAAATGAGATATATGTGTAGTCTCCATCACAGATGGCTTTTAATTCTAGTATCAGCTTCCACTTCACCGGGCTTTCTCTCTCTCCTCTCTCTCTTTCTCTCTCTCTCTCTCTCTCATACACACACACGCACACACACACAAATAGAAATGAAACATCACTCTTGCTAAGGTACATCTCTCTCTCTCTCTCTCTCTCTCTCTCTCTCTCTCTCTCTCTGTGTGTGTGTGTGTGTGTGTTTAAAATGCCAACCATAATGATCATTTGGAAGAAAGTGTGACCTTCTGAGATTATTAGCCTTTGAAAAGCTAAATCTTAACAAAACTGTCTCTAGCAACAAAAATAATAAAATAGTTATCTTAAATTTATTATCACAAAATAATCTTAGATTTGATCCCATTTGACCACTTTACTTAAAGTCAGGAAAGATGAGATGCAGAAAGGAGAAGAGATTTCCATTAAAGTTAGGAAGTAAGGATTCTTGGGAGATGATACTTCTTGGATCTCCTGCATTTCTGTACTTCTTGTGAGGAACAACGTTGCTTCATTTTTTATATAATTACAAGCAAACAAACTTAAGAAGAAAGAAATGTATTTCTCCTTCCAGAGCACAGTACAGACTTGCTAAGTCTCCTCCACCAAAGAACTAGGCTTCCTCAGCTCCAGAAACTTCTGTGTAAAACAAGTCACCTTGTGTGCATGCAGCCATCTGATCCCATCTACCCTTCCCTGTGGGTCTTATGGTTTGGATCTTGAATGTTCCCAAAGGCCAAGGGGTTAAAATCTTGGTCTCCAGTTGATGGCCCTATTGGGAGGTGGTCCTACCTTTAGGAGGTGGAGCTTAGTGAAAGGCAGTTAGGTACCTAGAGGGTATGGCGTCAAAAATGACATTGGGACCTGAGATTTTTCCTGTATCTTTGCTTCCCAACTGCATGAGGTGAGCAGATTTGCTCCATCATATACTCCAACGTCAATGCTCTTTCTTTCCCCTGATCTAAAGACAATGGAGCCAACCAATCATGGACTGAATCTTCTGACACTGTAAGCCCAAATAAACCTTTCCTCCTTTAAGTTGTTTATCTCAAGTACCTTGTTATAGTAATTGATAGTTGACTAAGAGTGGATAAGGGAAAATGATAAAAGTATGTAAATGATCATATTGCTTGCTGCACTGTGAGCAATAAAAGTTTTAGTCTCTGACCCGGAAATCTTATGCTTTCTGTCAGCAGCCATGAAACTCTGGCAGTCTGTGTTGTTAACTTGCAAGTAGGATACAATCTCAGACCCTAACCAATTGTTGAGAAAGAGGGCCTTAAGTAGGAATTCTGATTCATAATCAGTCATTGTGATATTCTTCATTTGACAAGTAGTTTATAAAATGGTGCTTTCCTCCAAATAAATGAGCAAAACACACATGTGCATGTGCACACCTACACACACAAACACAGCCAAGTTTAGACCCTGAATAAGACACAGATTACATAATTATGTAGAGCAATGATGTTATTTCCTAATGCTTTTGGTTGCAAACTAAGTGATAAAAGGATCCATCCCAAGGAGCAGGTAATATTTCTAGGATTTTCTGCTTGATGTTAAAAATCAGGAGTTTTACACATCTTTCATACCCACAGCACTGCCATACTGAACTTCACTTCTGTGAAGTGGGTCTGTGGTTTATTTCTCCTTTTCCTCACCCTCCACCAAAACCTTATTTTCATGTGTCTTTAAATCCAATTGTTGTAAAGTCATTCTTTGCTCATAATAATATATTTCTTTCCCCATACTTTCACCTAGCAATGCTCATTCTAGGTTTTTCCAAGTTTTCATTGTTGACCCTGAAGCAATTGCTGCCCCATTGCAACAGTGAGTGAGAAGTCTTCCCCTCTTCCGATTCTCCTGAGCACGTCTGTCATAAATCCTGTCGACTTCATTTGTCTTTTATCCTCTCTGACTTGCTGCTTGGTATTCAGAGCAGCAGAATGGATGCCTTTTCATTCCACTGCCTTTGTCTGCTTGGCTCAAATAGGGACATACACTTTTATCAACATGACTCACGGCTTGCCTCCACTCTGTCATTTCTCCCATGGGCAGGGAGATTTAACTTAGCAGATCTGACTCTTGAGAGAACAAGGAAATCAGAGCTGCCAGGTTGAGAAAAACAAGAGCTCTTAAGGTGATTGCAAGGATATTCTAGAAATAAGGAAGGAAGATGGGATTGTGAACAGACAACTGTACTCTTTGGCATTCAAGAAGCATCTCAGTGAGGAAGCATGCCCAAACCCAGGCTGAGAAACACTTGGGCCACATTTTCAAGAACAGGCAATAATTCAGGCTCATGTACCTAAAAGCAAAATCATGTTAATGATCATTACTTTTGTAATCTTTTCTAACCTTTCAAATTCATTTTCTAGCAAGAATACTTTTTTTATTTTTCAGTCTCTCTGGGGTCCCTTAAAGGGATCCATGAACATTTAACAAACAAAGAAAATAGAATTGCAGATGATGTTAGGGCACTGCCACAGATGCCTCAAATGTATCTTTTACATAAGCCAGGAATGTTCTGTGAAAAAAAAAAAAAAGATACTTTTAAAATGTGGTAGTAATTTTATTCATTTTATATATGACTTTTCTCCCCAAGAGGATTATACAGTCTTTTTGGCAAGGAGAGTGTGATACATTTATTTTAAAACCCCCTTACTATTTCCTTTTGAAAAAGGTACGGTCAATAGATGTATTTAGCCTGGGAAACACTGCAGAATGCAGTTCATGGTCTTCCAGGGATCCCCTAACAAAGTCCACCGAGGGACATTTTGCTTGCTCCTGAATGGCCTCTCCGTCTTCTTTTTTATCTGAATGATGGAATGTTCCTGGGGAAAGCAGCTTTCCCAGGGCTTCTATGCAGCAGTGACTCTTGGAGCAGCAGCTTTTCCTGTTGAGATGGAATCCCCTGAGTTAACACTATGTTGCCATCTCCTTGGCTGCCCATAACTTGCAGCCATAATCCATAGGGCCTTGGTTCTATGAGTACAACTGTTCTGTTGCCCATTATAATACTGTCGCTTTAGAGTCATTTCTCCTTACAGGCATTGATGCTTACCTAGCAGCCCCAGGAACCTTCTCCCCACGACTGTCCTGACCAATGAGAATATGATAGAACGTTAAAGGAAGCTCCCACTATCCACTTTCCTATCCTCCATCATCAGTACACACACACACACACACACACACACACACACACACACAGAAAGATAGACTATGCTACTGAATTATTGAACTCCAGGCACTTCTGAGGATGAGACTGAGGTCATTCAGGACCCTGGCAGATTGGCAGATAGACTGAGCTAGTGATATGTGGCCTTTCTCCCTCATGCCTTGTGATTTAAACCTTTTACGCATGACTTTATGGAATCATCTGTTGGAAATGAATGCAAACTGTTATGATTTAATTTATCCTTTCTTTCCTGATGATAAAAGGCTTGGGGATTAAGCTATGTCTCACACGATTCCAAGGGACACAGCTTCATCTCTAGAAGTTTCTTGAAAGAAAAGTGGATTGTGTTATAGTTCTCTACTTTGGAGCACTCGAGCTGCATCACCAGCAGCTCAAAAAAAAAAAAAAAGTGCTGAAGGAATGAGCAAGCTCCAAGACATTAATCCCTGAGGCAGGGTCTGCCATTTCAGCCTTATAAGCTCATGATTATATACCTAGGGCATCCAGGGGCCCAAGAGAATAGCAAACACATTTTATAATGAAGAAATCCTCGGTTGGCCTAACCCAACCTCTGCTGCTGCCTTGTAACCCTGTTTCTCCTGTTCCACACCTACCAGCAATAATGAGTGGGTGGCTTGCCTTCTCCCAGAGGTCACTGAGCTTATGAAATGAGACTTTTCCTCTCTGCACAATTCTAGTTTTTCCAGTTTGCTAGAATGGGTGAGTTCCATGCTTGGTACCTAGCATTTGGATTCATACAGTGGATACTGACAACACATCTGGTGTCAGGCAAGGGAGTTTACCACCCAAAGAAAGTCTATGCTGTGGTTTTAGTTATTCACAAGCAAAGATTATGGGATGCCACAAGAAAATCCCAGGGCTGTTCCATAAAGAGATCCCTTGGATAAATTATTCACAATTAGTCCTCCACAGTCTATACATAAGGCATCCCTGTGAAGTGCTTTCCCCTCTGCTTCAATCCCACTTGCACGCATGCCTGCTAATGGAAATCAATAATGCAATTAGTTTGAGTAAGGGAACCTCCCCTCTAGTTCTGCCTACAATCGTAGCACTATTTTTTATTAGTTAGCTTTTCTTTTGATTCCTCCTTTCTCAAAAAACCCATTCCTTTGTAATGATGATTAAAGAGGTCTACTCAGGCTGGTCTTCTACCTCTCCAATGGCCATGTGTTAAATTGAACTATCTTTCTTCCTTCTTGTAGTTCATCCTTTACGATCAAGTTCAATTATAACCCTTACATCCTTTCATTTTCTCCAGTTCACAATATTTTGCTCAAATATCTGTTGCCCTAATTTCCTGTGGTAATATGCTTTTAACATAATCTTAGAAATTCTCCCTCAATTAGAACCCAACCTAAGATTCCCTCCTTTTCTACATATGTGTTCTGATTCTTCCATAGATTTGTTTCTTTGTTTCGAAACCTATAGCACAACTTTATGTTTTTTATTTGTTATTTTTAGACATATATGACAGTAGAGTATATTCTGAGATATTGTACATATATAGAATGTATCTTATTCTAATTAGAATTCCATTCGTGTGGTTGTACACAATGTGGAGTTACACTGGTCCTGTACTCATATATGAACATAGGAAATCTATGACCAATTCATTCTACTGCCTTCCCTATTCCTATCCCCCATCCCTTCTCTTTATTCCCCTTTGTCTTATCCAATGAACTTCTGGTCTTCCCTTCCCTACCCTCCCTTGTTGTGTTTTTTTATGGTTAAATTTCCTCCATTAGATTCAGCTATTCTTGGACCTCATAGAATTGTATCAATCATCAAGTTAATTGGAATTTTTATTTCTCCCAAATCATGTGGTTGATAAGTTTATTTAATGTGAAATGAATTTCCTCACATTTGTCATGGATATTAATGCTGATCAGAACTAAGTTTGGGGTAGATTTGCAGCTGCTTGGCATTACAAGTAGATGCCTACAAGGTGAGCTAAAGAAATATGCTAATCATGGTAGTGAAGCATATAGGAGGGTGGGACTTCTGAGTAGGTAACTAGAAAGATGAAAGCAACTCTCTATTATTTCATAGGAGGTTGACATGAGAAGCTATTCAAGCTTAGCAGATGTTTTAGTTAGCTTTTTCATCACTGTGACCAAAAGTCCACACAGAACAATGTAGAAGCGGAAAAGTTTATTTTGGGCTCACAGTTTCAGAGTTCTAAAAATCACGCATACTAGGCATGTCACTGGTCTCAATCTACTCCTAAACCTGGCTCTAAACCTTGTGCAGTGGCACAGGCCTGCCAGGGAAAAATTCTGGATTCAAGCATAAAACCATATCATAGAGTACCTGTTTACCAGTGAGGTACTCAAACATATTCTCAATGAAAGAATTTGAAGTGAAATGAAGAGACATTGTCTCTGACTATCACCATCAGGGAGCAAACTGACAAGGTCCATCAGAGCACCATGCAGACTTATCCATCCCAGAAAGACTCCAACTGCAAGGAGGACAGCAAGGATCCTGACTATGCCAGCTACAAAGGACAGAAGTCCCAACTCTTCTGCCCATTGCAACTTGGTTTCGAAATGACTAAGTAAACACACAGAAGCAAACATTGGAGAGAATAAAATTTTACTTACTTGGAAAAGAGATAGAACAGCATCAGTTTCAATAGTATGTGTCAGGCCCAGGTGGCCACAGGATTGATGACACCCTCTCAAACTTCCACTTCAACTCCTCTTTTCTGCCACAGAAGAAAAGCCCCAATGCATACACTGTGTTACAAGAAAATGGAAAACCAGAGGAGTGTCTGAGGGCATCAGCGTACACACTTAAGCAGAACCAAGGAATGTTCAGAGTCTGAAACATGGAAAGCTATTACCATACCTGGTCGGGAAGTGGTCAAGGCTCAAGGTCCATTCTTATGTGGCCACAAGACTATGTGTATGAGACTGCTTTTTCTTGCAGATAACAACAGGTTTATTTTGTCATTCCACTTTTTTATTTCACCTTCTGTGATGCACACATGCCCTCTTGCCCACATGTACACATATGCACACACAAAGTACACACAAGACACCTGGACTCTCAAACTGTAGGCTTTCCAGCACTGCTATTGCAACTTTTTGATGTTTAGTTAGTTTTTTTGTTTATTTAGTTTGCAGTTTACTTAGTTTATAGGTTAGTTTGTTGGTGTACAAAATGCAGTGTAGTGTGCTCATTCCTCATAGTCTCCTCTGGCCGGACCTGAGGAACTTTTGAACCCTAGATTCAAGGTAGGAGGCAGTAGCCTCCTTCTCTAGTATACACACTTGCCTTCTACTTCCCCACTGATGGATAACAAGCCCTCAGGAGGGTGCTGCTTCAGAACCAGGGGACCCTGTGACCTGGAGGAGCCCTCCTTCCATGCTTGCTCACCATTCCTACCCCCCCTGTGACCTATTCACCTTTTTTTCCCTTTGCTCCACATCTAGTAGGAATATTTCCCAGAGAGTTAAACTTCAAATTCTAAGCTACAGTGCAAAAATGGCACTCCACGTCCACTCTACAAAATTTCCTTCTGCTTGTGAATTTTTCACCCCTCCACTCCCTTTGATTTGCCCTTCTTTTACTTACCTGAATCAATTTGTCTTCTCACACATTTCCCAGTGGCTGTTGTAAGCAGCAAAAATGTTCTACACATGTGTATACATATTTTGTCCTATTTGAGGTGTTTATGAGAATAGCATGTAGATAGGCATTCTCAGAAGTTGCATTGGGCTGTTTCTGTTCTGATTGGAGTGCTTCATTGACCTGAGTACCATGTTAGACTGTTTGATTTTGTGTTAAGCACCATATTAGGAAAGGGACTTTTAGTGTATCACGGCAATGGGGAAATGCCCTGGCCCCTTCTGGGGATGGCTACTGGAGTATTTATTAACATGCTGCATTCTAGGGTGCCAGCTGTTGCCAGAATGGGGAGTGTGTTCTCAGTACTTTGTCAGCTATCAGGCTGAAAACCCTCAAATTCCATGTGGGATGATTAAATAGGAGCCTTGCACATTATAAAATATGTTCAATGGAGTGCTATCGTGGAGCTCAAAGTTAAGGCAGAAACAAACACAAGGCAGGAATCCTGCCTTGTCAATAGGACCTTAGATGTGTTCCAGGATAAAAATAATGAGAAACAAGGATTTTAATCGAGTAATTCAGAAGAAACGAAACAGCCCTGGGTCAAACATTCTCAGTCTTTGATTATGCTCCTTGTAGGGTCCCAAAGCAACACTGGACAGAAAGGAAGCCAATGGTCAAGACCAGTAACCTCCAAACAGGTCTTACTAAACAGAGATAGAAATGTCTCCCTCAGATTCCTAGTGTGAAAGTCTTTAGAAACACTCCTACTGGATGCAGGTCAATTAACTTTATCAATGTCTTCTTAGTTATACTTATAAGAAATGGATAGACTTGACATTTGCTGTTATGTCCTACTAGTGGTTCTGGTTCTGATCATTGTCTTTGTTGGATGTTTAGTAGAAATGGATGAAATATAAATATTATGCAATTGACTCTCAAAACCCATAAATTTAGCTCACAACAAAAGAGTGGAATGTAATAACAGAAGATAATTTGGCTGGGAATCTAAATATTAGAATCACTTGTGCAGAGGAAGCAAGATGGTGGTGGTATCCAATGCCTAGTCTGTGATAAATAATGATTAAAGTGTTGCCTTTAATCATTATGAGACACAGCAACAGATTTAGGGCTACTTCATGTTTTGAACATTCCATAAATGTTGTGTTACAATACACAGATATAGCAGAAACAAACAGATGTCACTGTGGAACTTTTCAGAACTTATCATTTGCTTAGTTTCTGTAGATCAAACTGCTTTGCCACAGTACATCAATAAGCGTTTTTTAATGTTGCAGAGTGATCTGATGGTCATATTTGAAATAATTTTTTTCATCTTACAAATTCAGATACTGTGACTAAAGATCTTCAGTTATATATTAACTCATTTGTATAGCTAAAATTTTAAGATTTATATACTGTTTTATCTCAATTTTCAGAAATATAAATTGATTAAAATTATGGTAGGTCTTTTTCTTTGGTTAATTTACATGATTTATTTATATTCAACAAACATGAGATACATATTCTTTAAATGTCATTTAGCTTTTTACTATATTTATAGTCCATTTTCTTAACTATATATGCCCCCATATTGCTCTCTTTTAATTACCCTGCCTGTCTGTGTCTTTTATATCTATATTTTAGAAATACCATTAATAGAGTCCAGCAAATTTTAAGAGTTTCAGTCAAGTGCCAGCTGGAAATCAATAGCACACTCAAAGTGGCGTTTTTCAAAGACCTTAATAAAGAGACTGTGAAGATATGGACAAGATATATGGAAACCATAGAAGATGGTGGCATCCTAGGGCAGGTGCCAGCTAGAAGTCATTACCCATTTATGCTTGAAGTGGCAGAAGGGGTAGTTTAGTCAGCTTTTTTTTGCTGCTGTGACTAAGGGACCTGACCAGCACAATTATATAGGAGGAAGTGCTTATTTGAGAGCTCATAGTTTCCATAGGTCCTAGTTCATAGAAAGCTGGCTCCATTCCTCAAGGCTCAAGGTGAGGTTGAACATCATGGTGGAGAGGGTGGCAGAGAACATTATGGTGATCAGTTGATCACGAAGCAGAGACTCCACTAACTAGTTACAATACACACCGGAAGCCATGCCCCAATTCCTACCTCCTCCAGCCACACCCTATAACTTCAGTTACTACAACTCAGTTAATCCTTATAGGGAAATTAAATCACTGATTGGTTTAAGACTCTTACAACCCAATAATTTCTCCTCTGAACTTTCTTGCATTGTCATCATACATGTGAGCTTTTAGGGGACACTCCACATCCAATCCATGACAGGGGGTGTGTAGTCAGGGAATGTGGATGGAAGAAAAGCAATCAAGGGAAAGTTGCATGGTGATTGTGATAACAAGCCTAGACAACTCTTGAGTCAAGTGAATAAATGTTCAGTTTCATTCTCCATGCCCCCACAGTGTTCCTGATTAGCAAATTCAGTGGTAAGGTAGAGTTGACACTGTCCATAGAAGTCAGCATCTTAGCTCATATCACAGGCAGAAGTAGGACAAAGAGTTGTTTAGAAACATAGAAATGAAACTATCCAGAACATCTTGTAAGTAATATTTCTATTATGTGAGCATGAACTTTTTGCTGTGAAATACTTCTGTAAGCATTGCATGAGACTTCTCTAAGGGCTGATAGTTCCTCTTCCCTCCTGATCAGTGTTCCTTATCTGGGTAGGTTCATCAGAACCCCCATGGTGAGCCTGTCCAAGCATCCACCAGGACCTATTCAATCACAGACTCTGGTTTGGGTCCTGGGCCTGTAGAGCTTGGTATGTTAGGGCAGTGCTGACCAATTTTCAATTAAGTATTATTGAATGAGTACCTAACATATATTCTAGGTTAATTCTGTTCTTCACAGAGTCCACTTATGGACACAATAATTTGGACATTGGTCCTTCCTCATTTTTTACCCATCTCTTCTCTTTTTCCAAGGAGAAAAAAATGATAAAATGAAAGGAGATGTTTCTAGACATACCATATTTTGATACTTGAAGGGCATTATTTTAAAAAAAATTATATATCTTGTTAGATTTACTGTAAAATATTACTGAAGACATTGTTTAGTATTTATCTCTCTAAATAATCCATGTAAGAAATACCTGTCTATCATAATCCAGGAATAAGTTTTTCTTAAACTTCCAGTTCATTTTTGTCCCACAGATTCATGGATCATAATAATTATTGCATGTTTTTTAAAATTTTGTTTGTTTTCTAATGAAAATTCTTAGTACTAAATTTTGAGCCACTTGCTTATGCCTATTTACTTGTTTCCTAAACACCTTTATAATATTTACTCCACTGAAATGTAATTGATTTTTATTTTTAGCTGTTATATTGTGTATATGTTTGAAATATATCTTAAATTCAACTAAATAGATTTATTCTGGTCATTTAAAAATTTTTTTTAAATGCAATGATAAATGAAGGGGGCAGTCATCTTCTGTTTTCCTTTCTAGGGTTGGTTTGCATACACTAAACCTGACCTAGACTGTATGGTATACACTGTCAGTTTTGCAGTCCATTTCTGATCAAAAGCTTGTAATGTGGCACATGATTATATTTTGAAATCTGAAAAATGGTGGCACACTACAGAAATAATGTTACTTTGGGTAAAATGAATTAAGTTTTTCTGTTTGGATTTTCTTGTTTATATTCTACTGAGCTCCAGTAATCAGATTCTCAATGTGTCTAATTAGGATCAACCTAGTACCTTTCTATCAGTTATCACATTTGATCACTATAATACTCTGAAGTAGGCAGAGTAGTTCATCGCTGCGATGATACAGATTTTGATACTGAAATGCCTACTTGGCATACTTGAGAATGTTAATTTCTTATATTCCTAAAACAGACATTTCTTTTTATTCTACAAATTCCTAAACAGTTTTAATGACAAAGAACAAAATCACCTGTTTTTATGATGCAATATTTTCCTTCTGATCATACACAATTTTTTTGGAAATGTTTTAACATAATGAATTATGAAAGGAAAGACCAAGGTCCTCTTGGCTATGCAGAGGTGCATTAACCAAAGACTTTTTGAGGTGGGCAGAAAACCAAGCTAAAATTTTTTGTACAAACTCTTGCTGCATGAGGCAAGTCATTGTAGGAGATGTTTGATATATAAAACCTTATGCACTCTAATTTTAATTAATGTTTCTAATTCAAATGAAGAATATTTTTTGAGGGGAACTCACTCTAACTTCAATCCTAGGAATAAAATTTTAACCAGAAAAAGAAAAGCAGAATGTTTTAAAAATCTATGCAACTTAACTATTGATCCAGTAGTCTTGGGGCTAATATATGGAACATTAGTAGAAGAATAGGCAACAATTTTCAGTGAGTTAATTTCTTTGTGGGAAAATTGCTCATGGTAATTTTAGCAGAAGATCTCCTTCATGCTTTCCTTCTGTCTCCCTGTGCCAGACAATTCCAAGTCAGAACATGGCATGGCCAAAGTTACTAAATGAATTCTTGATTATGGATAGGGTTCATTATATTCATAAAATCATTTGACTGGTACTGCAGGCTCATTTGTAGTGACACTGAATTTTGATCACTATTATCTCAACAAGACTGACGGATTCATCTTCTGAGTGGAAGAAGAGAAGATGAATCAAATTAGAAGCACAATAACATATCAGCTATTCAGATTAAGATGGGGAAGCAAGGCAGAATTAGTAAAAATGTCAATTATAAGTGTTTTGAAAAAGCCTTTTTTTTTAACAAGAGAATAGAATTTATTTGTCCCTTTAACCTAAAGGAGACTCAGCTAAATATGTTTTAAGAAACTGTTGAAAAAAAATAGAATCACTACTATTTTTAGACTAGAAACAGATGCTCTTAAAATATTTGGAAACAGTTTGAATGCTTGAAGGGTTTAGGTATTTTCCATTTTTGCATTATTCATCTGCTTATCTTTTTTATTTAAAAAAGTAGTCTAACTTCATTGTTTAAAGCAGCACAATTCACAACAGCCAAATTATGGAATCACCCCAGATAACCATAAATAGATAAACGGACTGAGAAAATGTGACACACACACACACACACACACACACACACACACACAATCGAAGTTTTACTCTGTCATAAAGAACAAAATAAAGACATTTGCCAGCAAAGAAATGGAAATGGAGAACATCATGCTAAGTAAAATAACCCAAACTCAGAAAATCAAGGGTCAAATGTTTTCTCTCATATGTGGAAGCTAAAGCAAAATAAAGGAAAGAAAGGGTGGGTGGGCAGGGATCAAATATTATAAATGTATAGGGAAGATAAGTGGAGTAGAAGAAGGAGGATGAGAGGAAGGCAGAAAGGAAAGGGGGAAGATGTGGAATAAATTTAACAAAATCATTTTGCATGTATCATATGAGTGTTTCAAAAGGAATATGGCATTTATGTAGATGTAGAAAGTACCCATCAAAAATAAATAAAGGAATGAGAGGAAGATCAATAGGGTTGAGAAGGGAAAAAAGAGGGTAATATGAGGGGAAGAAAAAAGGTGGGGAAGGGGGTTGAATCAAATTCCTTTCATGTTTGCTCTTGTCAAAATGAACCCAACTACTATCTGTAATTTTAATACTAAAAAAAAAAACCACACAGAAGTAGTCTAAAAGAATATTGAGTTTAGAGCTGTAGTGACCAAAGATTGATCCATAGCCAGTTGCATCAATTTCACTTAGCTGCTTGCTAGAAATGTTGACTTTGAGCTTCACACTCAATTAAAGAATCATATTCTTCCTCCTTCCCTCTCTCTCTCTTCTCCTCACCCCACTCTCTCCACTTTCTGTTCTTCAATGGCTGATTATTTCTTCAGTAATCTCAAAGAAGCAGGAAAGACTCTCTAATAAATTTTATTTCGACTATTGTGCTTTTCAATTCTAGAATTTTTCACAATATTTATTGACTGCTATTCTCTATTTGGTGCTTTCCTTTTGGTTCTTTAAAATTTCAAATCACTAATTTGAAACATTTGTCTGGTAATCTAACATCCAGGTGCCCTCAGTGATTATTTCTATTGCTAGAGCAGTTTGCTGTCTTTTTGTATGTCTTATCATTTCTGTTGAAAACTGGACATTATAGTTAATCATTTGTAGCAACTCTGGGTTTTTATCTCTCCCCATCTTTCCCTCTGCTCTGACTCCTAACTTTCTTGGGCAGGTTGTGATTGCCTGAACTCATTTAACGGAGTCTGTGTTTTTTCTGCAGTGTGTGGTCTCTAAAGTCTCACCTCAATACATTTTTTTTCCAATTCTAGCTTTTATTTTTAATACTGGCTTTGAGGAGTTTTCTTTGGATCAGTAGTGCTTAGTGGGCAATCCATGACTGGTTGGAAGTTGTCCTTCGACACCTGGAGCCAGTGAATCTTCCACCCTCTGCCACTGGATTTGTGTGTGGCTTGGTGAGTTATCTATTGCTGTGGAAGAACACCACCACAAACCTAGCAGCTTACAGTGACACACACTGAATGGCTCTCAGTTTCTGTGGATCAGGAATCTGGGCATGACTTCACTCTGTCTTCTGCTTCAGGGCCTCATGAAGTTGCAATCAATGTGCCTCTTGGGCTGTGGTCTTACCTCAAGGCTCAGCTGGAGAAAGATAAATATACTTCCAAGCTGACATGAGAACTGGCAAAATTCAGTTCCTTCTGAGTCATTGGACAGGCTAGTTAGTTGCTGACTATAAGCTGGAGGTTGCCCCTAATTACTTGCTACATGGCCTCTTTATAGGGTAGTACACAGAAGCTTGCTTCATCAAAGCCAGAAAGAAGGGGAGTCTCCTAGAAAGACAGACATTAAGATATCATGTAACATGATCAAGGAAGTGGTGTTCTGTCACCTTTGTAACATTCTCTCTCTCTCTATCTCCCCTCTCTGCACCCCCTCTTTCTGTCTCTTTTTGAGATGGGGTCTCACTATGTTGCCAGGCTGGCCTTGAGCTCCTAAGCTCAAGTGATTCTCCGTCTCATCCTTCCAAGGAGCGGGGATGATTTGCCTGTATACCATGCCTGGCTTTCTCTTTGTTAGAAGTAATTCACTGGAATGTGGTTTTACCTACATTCAAGAAAAAGAATAATACAAGAATGTAAATACTGGAAGGTAGGGAAAATTAGGGACAACTTGGGGAATGATTTCTAACTTTGGGGAGTTGGCAAGTGTGCTGTGGTTTATACTTTCTACCTTTTCAAGGGTTTATGTCCAGCTATGAGTGTGAGACTCACCAGAGCTTTCCCTGGTTTCTCCTAAGGGTGCAGCCTTGTGTGTTTGCATAGCTTCCCAGGTGTCCAGGTAGAAGCAGGCTGTCAATCAGCGTGAGTGTCCCCGTTACAGTGGTGGCTGGCATATTGTTCTTTTGGTTGCCTGCTCATTATGGACCTCAGGCTTCTGTTATCCTTCCCTGGCTGTTAGCCACTCCTTATCTTTATTATTTTCAACAACAGGAATTCCCAATATCTGCTCCAAATACTACAAGTTCTCCTTCTGCAGAGAGCAGAGCTTTCAGTGATTATGATCTTTCTTCTGCTTCACAAATGGTGAGTAAGGCTTCAGAAAATGCAAAGTCCCTAGCAAAACTGCTACAGACTTCCACTCTTCTTATGGATACACGCTTTCCCTGATAAGCGCTTCTTAAATTGTTGTAGGTCCTTTGGTCAATTTTTAGAGTCTTTATATAGTAATTTTAAAAACCCTGCTATTATTATTATTATTAATTTTAAAGGAATTTGTCTAGTTCCTCATCTAGGCATTTTAAAAGTCCTGTCTTCCAGACTTACAGAATCAGAAACTGAATTATTTTTAGCAAGCTCATATGAGATGTATGCACAATAAGTTTGAGAAGCAGAGGTTTAGGTTATTTTCAGAAATTCTAGTTTAGGAGAATTCCAGATGTAATGGTATTAACTATTCTCCATTTGGGCATGTTAGTACCATCCATATTGGGGTTGAGAGAAATTAAAGGCACAGATACTTGTTTCTGGAGTGTTCAATAAGAAAGAGTAATTATTTTGTTCATGTATTTGAAAAAATACTATGTTTATAATACCTATTCCAATTCATGAAAACAATAATATATAGTTATAAGTAATAAGTGGACTGGAGAGTAGTATAATCCTGTCACTCATAGTCCTGACATAGAATTTTAAAAATTAAAACCATGGCTCTATATTTTATATGTATATATCTGCAATAAGAAGTAACTTAACCACTAAATATTTATGCAATATTTAGAACATTCTATTTACTCTGTCTTCAGAACTCATCTTGAATCTGACCAAGATTCAAGAGGAAGTATTGTGTAGCCAACAAAATTCCTTGAAATTGAATCCTCTTTATACCTCAAGTTACTTCTTTACACTTCAGCGTTTTCATTATGTAGTGACACAAGAGTGTTTATTTACAGGTATGTTATGAGTATTAAATGAGTTAATAGTAAAAGATTGGAAACAAGGTCTGACCCTTAGAAATACTTTGTGTTTGCTTCTATTACTCTCTGATGTTACAGTCCTTGTATGAGCTGCTTTTCCTCATTTTCTGTATTATTGTAACTGCATATTGTCTCCTGGCTTTCTGCTTCTTGCTTCCTCGGGGTCTATGCTCCATCCTGCTGCAGTAGTGACCAGTTAGAAAGAAGCTCCTAAATCTTTTCACTTTCTTGTGTCTGTGGAGTGTAAGGCCTACTGGCACTGACATCAGCAAGCTGATGGTACACACCTCTTACCAGCTCCACCTCCAATGACTTCATGCTGGTATATTGAACTTGGCCTTGGTGGGAGAGTACACACCATGGCAGTTGGCAAAAGCTACAACTGGCGTTTTTTCCCCAGGAAAGCCAGACTTTAAACATTTAGCTGCATGCTTCTGCCCGTTTGATACCTCCAGGACATCTCATACAAGTTCACATATAATCTAAAAGCCACCAAGGCTCCGAAAGATTTGGTCCCTGGTCACTTCTCCAACTTTGATCCTGTCTCTCTTTCCCTTGCTCAGCTGGCTCTAGACAAATTTCTCTTGTTCTTCCTCAAGCACAGTTCATCCTATGGAAGGCTCTTCTTCATTCTTAGGTAGGTCTTTCTTTCTTTCTTTCTTTCTTTCTTTCTTTCTTTCTTTCTTTCTTTCTTTCTTTCTTTCTTTCTTTCTTTCTTTCTTTCTGGTTTCTGCTCAAATGCAACTCCTTTGAAAAGTTTTCTTTATCAATTTGAATTTTTTTAAAAAAATTATCAACACATACAAATGGAACATATTTGTAAGGTACCATGTGATGTCTCCATATACATATCTATTAAGGAAGGTTCTAATCAGGGTAAGCATATATATATCCTCAAAAATTTATTTATTTGTGATGAAAATATTCCATATCCTTTCTTCTAACTTTTTTGAAGTATATAGTACATTATCATCTATAGTTATGCTACATGCAAGAGAATACCAGAGCCCATTTCTCCTAACTGTAACTTAGTACCATTGACCAAACTTACCATTTTATCTCAAAGAGTGACCTCTTGTCACCTTCTACTTAACAACTTCTTATTTTTCTATAAAGTATTTTTCTGTACAACTTCTTGATCTTATGTTACATATTGAAATATGTATGTACTCACTGCCCGTTAGGATAAAAGGATCATGATATCACGCAATTTATCTGTTCTGTTCAGTAATGACAATCCAGGAAAGTCCATGTTTCTGTCACATAAATGGTATCAAATAAGTAATTTTTGAATGAATTAATCAATTAGCATTTCAGAATAAATGTACAATTGTGTGTGACCCTCCAAAAAATGTTTGGAAATATTTCCCTTTCTCATACTAATAATACTAATAAATTTATAATGTTTGTATGAATAATAGTCATGTGCAGGGCACAGTTATAAGGGATATGTTGGTATAAACTCATTTTCTATTAACAACAATGGATAAACAAAAAAGTTGAGTGACTTTCCCAAGGATAGGGGGCTAGGTGGTAGAAGAATGAAGCTACAGATTCCAAGCCTGTGTCTTCAAATATTTCACTATATAACTTCATAATTCTGTTAAATACACTAACCACTGTTAGTTTGCATTGCTTCTATTACTAGCGAATATACATAATTTTCATGAATGTACTGACTTATTGTATGTTTTAACATAAGATACAACTTTGAGTTACTCGATTGCTATGTTTTTCAATGTAAGTTGGGGTTTTAATATGATGGGAACTTCAATGTCATATCACTATTTTTAGTGCTTTTAAAAATGTATTAATAAAATAGTCACCCAATCAGGTCTTTGTATACATTCACCTTTCTTTTCTTTGGCAATATGCATTGAGTTTTGGTATCAAAGTTATTCTGGTTTTGGGGGGAGATTTCTCCCTCCATATGCTGGAGGAATTTACATTGAACAAGATTTTTTTAAAATTATCAGTGGTGTTTAGGATTTCTTATCTCTTGTATTAATTCTAGTAATTTGTATTTCCATAAGAAATTATTTTCCATTAAAACTTTTAAATACAGTACTGTACATTTTTTTTTTTCAGTTCCCTTATTATCTTTGATTTTGAGCTCCGGAAAGTCTATGTACAAGAACCAAGAAGAGGGTGATCTTATGGAGTAACAGTAGGAAGATATTCTCAGACTTATATTGAAGCTCTGCTTCACAGCATTTCATTTGAATGTGAAGGAGCATCATTGTGTCAAACTTTAATATTCTAGAAGCGTACACCAAGCAGGTGTTCATGTGCTTAGTCTCCTTTCAATGATACAGCCTACCCTATAACTTTTATTCAAGATCTGGAAAGGAATTCAATCCTGGTCATGGGATGTGAGCCATTATTTTTATGCCCCCACAGTCTGTACTACATACTATAAATTTTGTTTTCACTTAGGTACAAATTGTGCCATATATAAATTCTTTCCTGAATAAAGGAAGGCCTATCTGACGAGCATAGATTAGCTCTTTGTTCTGTTGAACATTTTTTTAAAAGGCTCTTTTTTTACAGAGCAAACACAGCATCTGAAAGACTCCTTTCCACCATTATTTATATGCAAATAAATATCTATAATTATTCCTGAAAGACAGAAGTAAAGAATGTTAATGATCATGGGGTATCAAATGCAGGAAGTTTGGATGAACTGTGCTTCACTCAGACTGAATCAAAAGGACCAAGTGATGCTATGAACCAGCCTAAATGAAGTGCCAGATGCAGTGAAGTGAGTTGACACAATTTGTTTGAAGTAGAATAGAAAACCATATATCTGATCAGGGGTTAGTATCCAAAATATACGAGGAACTCAATTACACAGCACAAAGAAAGTAAAATTCAATTCTAGAAGTGAGCTAATAATCTGAATAGACATTTCTCAAAATAAGATTCATAAATGACTAACAGATATATGAAAATGTGCTCAACATCACTAATTATCAGGGAAATACAAAACAAACACAGAAGGATGATACCTCTTATCATTTAGAATAACTCTTATCAAAAAGACCAAAGATAACAAACATGGGGTAAGGCTGTGGGATATAAAGAAAAACCCTTATATATTGTTGGTGGGAAAGCAAATTAGTTCAGTTGTTACAGAAAACAATATTGGGGTTCCTCACAAAATTAAAAATAGAACTGTCATATGATCCAGAAATCCCACTTCTGGGTGTATAACCAAATTAAATGAAGTCAGTATGTGAGAGAGATCTGCATTTCACATTCACTGCATCACTATTCTCAGTAACCAAACATGAAATCAACCTAAGTGTCCATCAATGGATAACTGGATAGATAAATTATTATAAATTAATGTAAACACTATTATAGAATGTGAATATTATTCAACATTTACAAAGGAAGAAAATTCTGTCCTTTGTAGCAACATGGATAGAAGTGGGAGACATTAGCCAGACATAGAAAGGCAAATACTGCATGACCTCACTTACATGTAGACTCTGATGAAGAAAAAGTGGTTGAGAGGTGACACCAGCGAGCCATTAAGATGATGATGATTAAGTTAAGCTGTGTATAATTGCTGTGACTGGATGACGCTGGATTGAAACAGGCTGTCTATTCAGTTGTATATGGACCCCTGCTCCTGTTGAGTTCGCGGGGATTCCTGGAGAGTTCCCATTGGTTGGTGAGGTTCCGGTGGAGGGAGTTCCGGTTGGTGTGTGGTGTTCCTGGAAGGGCGGAATGGGTGGTGTTGGCGGGAGTTCGGGCAATAAAGGAGTTCCTGTTTGAACCTAGAAGTGCCTCGTGGTGGCTCGGTTATTTTGTGCCCAGCCAGACTGCGGCATATGATTATATTGTGGCTTTGTTTATCTGCTTTATACTGAATGGACTCACCTAAAGATGACTGAGTTCAGAGTTGTTCTCTCAGCTTTATCAAAAGTCAGAATCACCTACAACAGTGTCTCTGCAGTGGATGATGTTTGGATAAATTACATCACAGCAAGAGAATGAAGTACTTCCATGGAAAATAGTATAAGAGATGATGTAATAATTTGAAAATATGCACACAATGTATACCACCAGGTGAAGGAGCGTTCGACAACATCATATTCTTGTTTCAGAGACCATCAACTATTAAAGAAAAAGGAGAACTAGCAAGATAAACAGCAGCATGTTCCATCTATTGGGATGTGAAGTGAGTTATGAGTTTATTTTTTTGGTTTGTATTTACGTGTTTTCTAAATTTCTGTTATAAGAAGAGTTGAAATAAAGTTTGTATTTAAGTGTTTTCTAAATTTCTGTTATGAGTAAAGACTAGAGCCCATCCTTTATAGATGCACAAGAAAATAAACTGGTTGTTTTATTCTTGGCATTCCTAACCCCTACAATATCTCAGCAAGGAGGTATTACTATCTTCATTTTATAGACCGGAGAAAGAGACCCAGAGCCGCTTTGGGTCTTCTCTCTGAACATGTGTGTGAAGAACACAGGGCTTCCAACTCTGCTCTCTCCTTTCTGCTTCCTTGCTCAGCACTTACTCACCCAGCAACTATTTACATACTTGCTACTCTATGTGCTCAAGAGAGGGAGGGACATGTGGGTGATGTAGAGAGAAATCAGACATCAGCCTAGACCTTCAGAGGTTCACAATCAATGGCACAACACTGGACTAGTAGTTTAAAATACAACTGTATGTTGCCAAGTGTTAGATTATAGGCCAAATGAGTTGAGTACAAGGGAAGTGCCCTGAAATGAGTCATGAAGTTGGAATCAGGTGGTTTCGTTTATTAGAATTGTGCCTAAAATGAAGGAAAACAAGGGAATCTCCCATTTCAGGGTCACTGTGGTGCAATGCAGAGACAAGAGGGTAGCTATGCATCCCCTGTGGGGATAATGCTTCATCTCATTACATATTTAAATATTTTCATGAAACAATAGTTTGATATTGTCAGTGTTCGTAGAGTTGTGTTTTGTCATTTTATTGCAATCTTTGCCATTGCAAGGAAGAAGAATTGTTTTGAACCTAGTCCAATCCCACAAAATTAATGGGTAGATAAAAATGATCCCTGAAGTGAACTTGTAAATTCTTTCTTTTGGAAGTAAAAAAAAAAATGTTTTCATTATAAAATTAGTAAAAATCAGGAATTAAGAGAATTTATTTTAAACCATCAAAAATATTTGTTGTACTCAAAACATAAACTTAATCCTTTAAAAATGTATGAGCTGTAATATAGTCTCTTTCTCAGACTTAATTAAAAATACAGTGATATTCCTTTTTGATAATGCTGCAATTTACATTTCTGCACAATTATTACTCCTTTCTAATCTTTATTTGTCTGGTCATGCTAATAAAATGAGTCCCTGAAATGTCTGCTTAATTTTCCATAGTTCATTTTCTAGAAATGCTTGACAAATGCCTACTGACTTTTTGCCTTTCAGCAAAACCAATCTTGAAGAAAAGAGATCTTACTGTGAATGGAGCTGATAAGGGCCTTCTGTATTCAATCATTTCACCTTAATGCCCTATGTATGTCAAGATTAAAAGATGTTAATAAATTCGATGATTGTTGAGTATGCTTCTGGTTGGTGTGAAAAATAACACTGTTGAGGAAATGCTAATATTCAATCAATCAGTATTGATTAAGGCCTCAGACGTGCTAAGCTTTTAGCTTAAAGTGTAACTTGGTTGTGAAACTGGAGAAAAATTCAGTTTATTTAAAGAGTATAATAGTTTATTATTGTTTCAGTATAATATATTCTAGAAAACTGGCACAATCACACTGTAAGGTGTGTTTTTGTGTTTTAAAAATTCATGACATATGGGCTGGGGATGTGGCTCAAGCGGTAGTGCACTCACCTGGCATGCGCGGCGGTGCTGGGTTTGATCCTCAGCACCGTTGTGTCTGCTGAAAACTAAAAAAAAAAAAAAAGTTAAAAAAATTCTCTCTTTAAAAAAAAAATTCATGACATAGTTTCTTATTTTTATCATTCCCTGTGGTTTCTAGAAAATGTGAAGGTGAGCTTTTGCTGCAGTCCTTAGTGTGTTTAACTGAGGTATGGTTCTTATGATAGAAAATGACCATTTTTCTTAATTTAGGGTTTCATAGTATATAAACAGCTCCTGAACTAAGATCTTTCAAAAATATTATGTTTGACAGAAGATAAAAAAAACATACTTCGGAAATACAGATGTTCCTCAATTTATGTCCTAATAAACCCACAGAGAGTTAAAGATCTTGAAAATGCCTTTAATGCACCTAAGCTCTTGAACATCACCCCTTAAGTACACTGTACACTGCAGGTTATCCGTTGTTTTGCTTTGTGATTGACTGGATGACTGAGAGCTGCAACTACTGCTTTCCAACATGACCCTAATCCTAACCTAGGAATAGGCCAAAATTTAAAATTTGAAGTATGACTTCTACAGAATGCATATTGCTTTCACATCATCATAAAGTACAAAAGCCTAAGTCAAGCCAGTAGATGTCTAGGGCTGGGTGTCCTATTAAAGGGACAGGGTATGTATACTTAAAATGCATAATTCTACAGCAATGATAGCCATTATGAGGAAGAAAAGCATGCTACTAATGGCTGCAGGTGCTGGGGTCATACCCTGCTTTAAGTCCTACTCGGCCACTACTGGCTATGTACTTTGGGGAAAATCCTTAATGTCTCTAAGACTTGGTTTTCTCTGCAGTGAATGGAGGCTACAATACTATCTCACTGTGATTGCAAAGTGCATATGATGTGCCCATGTATAATGCTCACTGCCTAGAGTCACGAACATTGCCAATAGTCTTGATAAAAATTGGTAAGCCTTGTTTTATCAGGAAAACTGTGTAGTACTTCCACAACTATATCTTATTTTATCATGCCTCTGTTCCTTACTAGTTGTACAGTTTGGGGGCCTGTCACTTCACCTCATGATCCTTAACTATTTTATTGGAAAGATTCAGATACCTAAAATTTAAGTAGGATACCTTGGTATCTGGGTTTACCTGCAAGTTCCTGTCAAATCTAGGTGAAAAGTGACTTTGTGGAAAAGGAGACAATTTATCCAGAGGCTGGGGACTGAGGCAGACATGGACCTGTGCTTCTTTGATCCTGCATGCTGTAAAGAATCTGGTTGCCGGACAGCTGAGGGCTTCTTCTTCCCTTGGGTGGCCCTTTAATGAATCTTCAAAAGGAGAGGTGTCTCAGATACCTTCATCCAGTGAGAGAGGGAAGGGATGGGAGAGGCTGGCCTTTTCTATTTCCACTCTACACTGAACCTCTCTAATGGCAATGTGTGGAGATGGTTCAGGGCTGGTGGAGACATCAGGTTTGCATGGAGCTCTGACAACATCCCCTGCCTATTCTCACTTTTACCTTTTAATTTTTATTCATAGGTATCATTCCTCAGCAAACCTTTCTCACACCAAACTCTGATTCTGTGTCTGTGTCTGGAGAACCCCACCTGAGATAGGAGCCCAGGCTCAACAAATCAACAACATCCTATTACCAGCAGCTCTGGGAAGGGTGACTAGGATAGACACTGCCTGCGTGTCAGATGAGGCAGAGAAGCTCAAGCCAGACCCAATTGGATTAGATCAGTCTTGACTTGGACAACACTGTAGAGGAATCAAGGTGTGAAGATTGGCGTTGGAAGGTTTGAAAGGGTTACCCATTGTGGGTCCTCATAAAGATATGGCTAATATATCACTGCCCTATATACTCCAGAACACTGTTCAATTGTAAATAATGTTTTGATTTGTAACAATTAATTGTTCTGTACCCTAGAGGGTCAAGGAAACTTCCTAAAAAGATTTTAGGTGGATCGGGCACTCATTACAATCTTCCTTCAATTAGCAAGATTGGTGGTGCTCTCTATTTTCTCAAATCTCATGAGCAAAAATTGGTCAAGCTGCAGACTCCAACCTTGGCCCACTGCCAAACTTGAAGCCTTTAGGGGGTATTTCAACATCTGGTAAGATTGCTCATAGCCCTGTAATGAGCACCTTGTGCCAGAACTAGGACACACCTGTGCAGGCAATGTTTTGGAGAGAGGAGGGTAGGCTGCAAACCCAATGCTACCACTTAGAATGGACACCTAACAGTTAACGCAACAGCAATAAAATTCAGAAAATATGGAACGAACATAGGACCTTCAGGGTGTGTGAAGTTCAAGGTTTTTCTCTGGGCTGTCAGCTCCAGATTCTTTACTTAAGGAAAAGCGTGTTTACATTGAGTGTTTCAATGACCTCTGTTTATGCAACAGTAGACAAGAATGTAGAATTGCCAGGATTTCCCCCCTATAATTCCACCTCTCTGCCTACGATCTTTATGAGGAATTTCGTTGTTGAAAGATGAAGAGATAACATATTAATTGTAGAGGAAGAATAGGGCAGACCCCTGCCTTTCTCCTTCAGCATATGCTGCAATGGCATTTGGTAAAAGGCCTCCATGAAAAATCTGCACTGTCATCGTCATTGTTTTTTTTTTCCCCTTAGGATAGAGGCATTCTTTTAAGCTACGTTAACTACCTTGGATTCACTGTGTCTGTAAGAATAAATATGTCCGTACCTCTTTTCTTTTACCTTTCCCCTTTTCAGCTAGAAGCTCTTTATGTATGTGAATGACCTTTATAGATCCTCTCAGTTTAAATGTGTAGCAAGACAAATTAGCTATAAAGGTGGGCCTCATGGGCTGTGCTGTGTTTTCCACTATAAAGACACACTTTTGATACTTTCCATGAAGCACTTAAAACATACAGAAATGTAAAAGTCACAGGGACTTAGAATTTTGTATTTTTAATCTTGGAAGGTGTGAAAAACCTAATGAAAATGCTAAAGCCTGTTATGCTTCCAGAGTAAGAACACAAAAGTTGTGAAAGTAAGGAAACTGTCCTTACTTATATTTGGGGGTATTAAATTTAGAAGTATAACTATCTTTAACTATATATTTCTCTATGGTAGTATAGATTTTTGTTGGGAGCTGGCGACCGCACCCTGAAAATGGCGCTGGTTTCCTGCTTCTGCTTCTTTAGCAGTTAGAGTTGTTAAGGCTGTGGGGCTGGGCTCTGGCCTGCTTCCGCTGCGCTGTACCTATTAGACTTTTCCACGTGGTGCTAGTTCATTGGCGGGGGCTGGGTACTTAAGCCAGGGCAGACCGACCGCTCGTGCTCTTTCCTGTTTTCTTATCATGCTTCAAGGGTCCTGAATAAACTGCTGAAAGAAGAATCCTGTGTTGTGTTTCCCTTGCTGGTGAGGGGTCGCGACAGATTTTCTCATTGAACTTATTTCTCATTAGATTTCATGTATGTTACTCTAAGGGTGTTAGTCATATTCTGAGAATCAAAGCTGAACTTTAGAATATATCCTAGGCATATTAGTTTGATAGCATATTAATATGAATTCTGTCCTTTTCTCTTCAGGGTGAACTAGATATATAAAATATTTGAGCCACTTTTGCTAATCAGGTTTATTCTTTAACTGTCACAATGAATCAAAAGATTCATTTTTGACACACTTTTATAATTTTTATCAATTTCTAATACATAGTTTACTCTCTCTCTGTCTGCAGGGGACAAGGTCTAGGATTTCCACAAAGACTAAAATCTGCAGTTGTTCAAGACTTGTATAAAATTGGGCAGCATTTGCCTATAACCTATGCACATCTTCCTGCATACTTGGAATCTTCTCTAGATGGCACGTAATAACTAATTCAATGTCAGTGCTATGAAATAGTTGTGATACTATACCATTTAGGGAGTAATGCAAGAAAAAACTATGTATACATACAGTACAGATGCAATTTTTTCTGAATATTTTGATCTGAGGATTGAATCCATGGATGGAGAATATGTAGATAGAAGTAAGAAACAGGGATCCAGTTGTAATACCACCAGTGGGTTCTGTCAGCTGCCCTTAGCACAGAAGCTGAGTCTGTCTCCTTATGTTCAGACTGAGGTGCTAAATTCTGTACTATAAAAAAAAAAAATCTCTTGTTTTAACCTTTGATAAGTCTTCTCTCTGTGTTTATTTCTTAATTTTGTACTTTTACAAGCAGATTAAGAATTTTATATGAAACAGAAACCAGAAGTATCTAAAGTAAACCAGAAAAGGAATTCAGGGCTAAATTATCCTAAGACCCTGACAACAAGGGCCAAGTGCATTTCTGGGTGGATCCCATAGGAGAGTCTAACACTTGCTCAACTGGAAGAGTAACTGTCACAGCCCCAGATCCTGATAGATTGTGCATGTTCCACAATCCTTTTCATTTCTCTGTGCTTTGCATCCAAGAGATTGGGAGCAGAATGAATTTTCTGACACAGAATGAATCTCTTTTCCTGATCGGCATTTTACTTGCCTTTGCTTTGTACTCACAAGCAGAGATGTGCTGGGATTAGCTAGGCCATTTGGGAAAGAAGGTCTGCCAGACGCTCACCATATGATTCAGATATTGTTACTGCTAAAGACGGACCTTTTTTTTAATCTTCAGTAAGTTTGACAGTTGAATCCAAACACATCTTCATTGATTGTAGTGTTTGTTATATTCCCAGATACTTTAAGAGCCCCAGTGATTACTGTTTGGTGAAGAAAGAGTCCTTTTTTCTTCCGTAAGTTCCCGTAGGCCAATGTTGATCTTCCCTGAGGAGTTTATATATTTGCAGAGCTTGAGTGATGTTGTATGCTCAACTTGTTCTTTGTCTGCTCAAACTTGAAGATAAATGCTAGCAAAGCAGTCAGTAGAAGCTACAAAGAATTGTTTTTTTTTTTTTTTTTTTTTTTGGTTTGGTTTTCTAAGTGAACTATGCAATATTGCCTAAAGACCAAAATTCATTCTATTTCACTAACAAAAATACTTTTATGTTTGTAACCTAGGGATTATATTGGTCTGCTATCACATATAATTTGACATTTGTATGAGGTCATGCTTTGGCCTCATACATTATGAAAGTAGCAAGCACATCAATGATGGCCACTTACCAACTGTGGAACATCTGAGCGGACTGACCTCTCAGGTTCCCAACTCTTCATCTGTCCTCAAAATATGGCTGTGAGAACCAAATGAAGGAATGTGTGTGAATTGCAGCACAGCACAAAATCTGGCAAATAACACATTCAACAAATTAAACGATAATTTATTCGTCATGGAGAAATATCCATGTTTCCATTGTCTGAATCATACTAACCACTTTAAATAACATTTTATAATCTAACTTAAGAATACTTGTAAGTGGGAAAGAAAAGTTTGACAAAATATATTGCTTTGGAAACTTTCCTCTTTATTCTGGGAAATGCACACATTTATGACCAACTGATGAGCGAAGCGGGTATAAGTCATTGGAAATGTCTTTTTCTCCATTTTTGGTAAAGAATGCACGGTTCTGGGCTGAGGGCGTAGTTTTCTGGTAGAGCACGGCTTGCCTAGCATGCATGAGGTTCTGGGTTCAAATCCTAGCACCACAAAATTAAAAAGAAAATAATATAAGATTCTGACATAAGAAAAGTTTTCAACTGTCTTCTTCCATTTTTGTAAGCACTCATTAATCCTTGTAATATGCTGTGTACCTGTTTATTATCAATTTGATCATGGCTTACAACATTTACTGTGAGCTGAAAAAATCATAATCTTTAAATACAGTTACAAGGGTAAGAACCCCTTTCTATGAATGCTTCTGGGAAAATTCTTACCTAGTAAATAGAGATATTAGCTGAAAAAAAAATCATAGTATACTCTCAAAACTAACATGTATCAAGTGTTACCAGGTTTGCTAGATTTTTAGTTGATCTAAAATATAAATCGCATATACTCACCTTCATGGAGCTGCAAAAGTTTAGAAAAGCTGAATTAAAATTTCATGGATAAACTTTTTCAGGTGTACAAATTCTTAGCTAATTATAAAAGTTTAAAGGATTATAAGATAACCACTTCTCCAAAAACATTTCTAGAACAGTCTGTCAAATGTCACTAAATGATTTTGGGTTCAACATGGACAGAGTTTACTTGTTGGGTTCAGTTGCTCATCAGCTAAGGATCAAAGAAACTAAAGGGCTGGATCTCAGGTGAGGTTAGGGTATGACAAGAACAGCTTTTATGGGGTATTTTAAAAGAGATACTATGAAAATAAGGGCATTTTTGTGAGACTAAGTAATGCTAGTCCCTGACAGAAATTGAGAACTTAGGGTACTATGTGGCTACTGCCCCAAGTGTGCCGGTAAAGGCAAAACAACCAGCTCTCACAGTGGGGAGAGGGGTGATCTTATGGTGTCTACCTGTTTCTGATGTATAAATAATTTATCATGGCTAATTTCAATTTATTGGTGTGAAATGAATGAACACATGTTGAATGGAGATACCAAGAACTGGCTCTTGAAAGCTGGTGTATACGAGGTCCAACACACAATTGGCTCTGTCAGACCATCTATGCCTTACTTTTCATTGGCTTATTATAAGCCAGAAAGTCTTGCTGTGCATATTTAATTACTTCTTTTAAAACTCATTGTTTTTTTATTATTAAGAAAGTACAGGATAAATGTGTTTGAAGTAGATAAGAAAAAAACTATATTAAAGATAGTACATGGTATAACTTTGATAGTACATTGTATAGTCTATGTGAACCATACCCTGGATTTGTGTAGGGTAGAACCTGCTTGGCAAAACATGGTGGCCCTACTTACTATAGCTCCTGCTTAACCTCACCACTGCCCACGTGTCTACACCTAACAATTCATGACACATTTATATTCTACTCTGTGCTAGGTGGTTACTCCAGCCTCTTCTCCTCTTCTATAATCTAAATGTGACCTGCGTCTTCTGAGTTCTCCGCACAGGCTGAGTGAGCAGTACTCAAGGGGAAATCAAGAGAAAGGGGTGTTCTGACAGCTGAGTTCTGAAGCAGTGTGCAGAAGTGTTTTAGGATACAGTCTGGGAGGGGAAGGTGGAGGAGTCCTGGGGTTACTCACAGTCCTGTCACCAGCCCAGGAGCACTTAGGCACAGTGTCCATTATCTGAGGGAGGAAAAAGAATAAATCAGAACTTCTACATGCAGCTAAATTACTCTTAAAAGACCTTGCTACTCAGTTGGCTTCCTCAGCTGAGTCATGGCTTCCTGAGCAGCCAGGGGCCTAATGAAGACTCTGTGGGTGGCTCGGTATGGGGCAAAAACAAAGTACTAATCCCAGATCCTTGGAATGAACCTTTCAAAAAGAACAAGTCTGGTTGATTAATGGTGTTATTTTGACCTTTCTTGGTCCAAACTCACTTTGAGCACACAGGGAAACACTCTAGGAAGGGTGCTCAGGGCTTGCACACCCAGGAAGGGCTTCAGAGGGTAGAATGTCATCTGCCCAACCATCCAAGGCACACCTAGGGGGAAGCTTCATCTGGCAGGTCAGGATTCAGGGGCCTGGCAGTATGCAGGGCCAGTCCTTAGAGTAGTCTGTGTTTGTGTGTACAACCGTAGTGAGCCCTCACTCTCCTCTCCCACATACACACTACACACCCTCATCATTTTTTTCCAAGGATAGGAAACCAGAAATATATAAAAATGGAGGTGTTAGCACAACAGCATGGATAACAAGTTCTTTGCTGCCCCCAAATGACAAATAATGCAGTCATAATTTTACTAGGAGATTATGGATTCTTCAAAGAGACGGTCAGACTATAAAGATTTGTAGAATATGTGCATAACATATATTAGTAAAGAAACTACCAGTTAGTAGCAGGTAACAGAACTACTTCAAAGCAGCCTAAGAGAAAGGTGAAGGAATAGAAGGTCAGGAATAAAGCAAGGTCATTGTAAGGTCATAAGGCCATTTCATGAAGCCAAAGAACAGAGAGACTGCCTGCAACTTTGTTCTTTTTTATCCACACTCCCAGGTTAAGCCCTGCTAGCTGCAGATAATACCTTGGAACATAGGTCCACAGCACAAGAAAAGAGTGGCCAAGAGCTATACATTTTCTAGTCTACTTTATCTATCCCTGTCTATAGAAATACCAAAGAAAGAAACCTGAGTTCCAGCTTGGATCAGCTGTGACCCCTGATCAACAATTGTAACAATGACACAATGGCACAAAAGGGAAGAATTCTGACTTACCCAACTCAGGCCTCTTGAGCCTGAAAACATGAATAATATTTTGCCCCCTGCTGCAATCCCATTTTTGCCTAAATAAAATTGATCAGAAAATTCAGGGATTTAGAGTCAGGCAAATCTGAATAACAGACCTTACTTTCTTGTTTCTTAATCCTGTAACTCTAGACAAATCATTCAGTCTCTCCCAAATTCAGTTTTCTTATCTGTAAAATTGTACTAAAAATATTAGCATGCAACCTTGTTAATCTGAAAGGACACCAGGTAGGGCTTTTTCTGATGCCCCAAAAGTGAGGTCAAAAAGATATGTATTGAAATTCAGAGTCTCTGGCCTAGTGGTCTTCAATGTGATTCCTGGGGTCATTAGCATCACCCTCTTCTGTGAACTTTCTAGAAATGCAAATTCTGAGATTCCATCTCAGACTTACTGCATCAGAAACTCTGAGGGTGAGGGCCTGTGATCTGTGTTCCAACAAACCTTCCAGAGGAAACATGCTATATTTTTTGAGAATTTCTGCTCTTTGGTTCTAGAGAGAGCCATCAAAGAGCCTGTAAAAGTTGACCACAACAAACTCCTGATGGAGGCCAATTGGGTCTTTTACCCCAGCTCCCATCCTCCATGACAATAGTCTAGAAATGAAGACTGGAGAAACCAATACAGGAGGGAATCTCTAAATTTCAAAATGTTTGGGATATTGGGAATCCAGCATGGTTTTTATGGGAAGAAGCAGGGCCTCTCTGTCCCAACACAAATGAAAATTAAAGATTTGAGGGCATTTGAAAGAATAAAGAATTGGGGATCCTCTGGCAAGGAGCTTTGTATAGCTACAGAAAATTGCTGACCCACCCACTGTTGGGGAATTTCTCCTCTCTCAGAGCTTTTAGACTCTGAAGAGAAAGGAGAAGCAAAGAGAAATAGCAGCCCATGTCTTCTCCTCATGGAAGGTGAGACAAACTGGACACCAGATGGGCTGGGAAGGGATGGAGTGGGGATAGGAGACTGTAGCCTTAAATAGGGTGGGACTGAGTCTTACAGGCTGCAATGACACTGGTCCAATACCCAAAGGTAAATGGAAGCTATGTGGGGTACCCTGCACTGCAGCATTGCAGAGAGAAGCAAGAGAGGAGATTTGGTGGTAATCACTTGGCGGGGAAAGCATTTGAAATGCTCTTTGGAAAAACGCATAAACAGTGGATGCTTCATAAATACATGCTACTAATTGAGTGAAAGTGGGCTGGACTATCAAGCAGCTTAAAAAATTAAAGTTGGGGGAGAATGTGTCACATTAAATTTCTATGGCAACCTTATAAGGATGTTATAATTCCTATGTTGCAGGAAAGGAAAGAGGCCCAGAGGAGCTAAGTTGCCAAAAGCCACACAATGAGTGGAGGAACCACACCAGGGCTGCCATGAGCCTCTCCCTGCTAAGGAAGCCATGTTGTAACCAGTGCTTCTTCATGGAAGCTATTTTAATTATATGCTAATCCCTAAATCAGGGATATTACTCACTTCTTTCTGGGAAGGAATCCCTGAGCATTCTCAATTGCAGATCCAGCATAGAGAGACTATCCTTTTGTGATTCATTGGTTCTCATGATCCTGGCCCACAGAACCACGGTGCTGGTTTCAGGACCAGAAGTCTGCTTTTTGGAGTTTGTATGATTTACATGGCCTTAAAATTTGAAACAAAAATAAAGTTCAAGGATTAAGTTTTGCTCCTCAGGCAGAGCTCTGGGAAATGCCTCTGAGAGGGCTTTGTAAGTAGTGAAAGGCCAACCTGTGTGGGGTTTTGAATGGAGCCACCTGCACCTGCTTGAGATGGCTACCACAGTGGAGGGCGATGGGGTTGGAGTTGAACTCACCTGCACACTCCAGCCCTGCAAGCAAAATCAAGATTGTTCATAGCTTCTATCTCTGTTTATGAGCATGAATCATAGATTTCCAAATAACAAGCATGAGCTATTTCTTTTTTAAAACACCCACCACATAACCCAGTGTCTTCCAACTTCCCTTCTCAGCTGCCTATCAAGCCAGATTCCAACTAGCCCATGAGAAAAGGGGTGAGATGGGGAACTATTAAGTCAGTCCCCGAGGGGTTCAACACTTGCAGCAATTTGTAGTGAAATTACCAGCTGAATGTGGTTTAGAACCTGGCCCCAGCCCTCCCTGAAGGGTGTGGTGTCAGAGCCTAACAATTTGCTGTGGGTGAAAGCTTTGCAGTTGATTACTAAGGAACAGGAAAACCAAAGGAACAGCAGAATGTACCCGAAAGGCTTACAGCTGCAAGAAGCTATGGTCAGGGTCACTCTAGCTCCTTTTTCAACTTCTAGAAAAACATTGCTAATTCCAATAAACTTTAAGAAGGACAGGCTGATTGGCTTACAAAGGAGGCCCCAACAGTTTCTTGTTTGGGATAGAGGAGGCCCATCCTCTCTCATAAGTCGGTTTACACTCCTAGATTAGCTGTCTAGGAGTCAGCTCTCCATCTATGCCTCTCTGAGTCTGGAAAGCTTCTGTCACCCAAGAACTGTGTGGCTTAATAGGAAGGTTGTTCTGTCCTGTCTGGAGTGGTGGAACGTAGGCTGAAGGCTTTTTATAAAGCTCAGGGCCCCTCTTTACCTTTGCTTTGCTCAAAATATGAATTGAGGCTCACACTTCTTACATTTAATTGTTTACATTCACTGTTGACACAGTGCTATCTTAGCTATGATCTCATTTCATATTTACAACAAACCTGGGTGCAGTGCTTTTAAGCCTCATCAATCAAAAGATTATGGAAAACATCAAAGTGTTCAGACCAGCACAGTGGCCAATGACATAAATATCAATATGATGTTTTGCTTTGTCTGATGTTTAGCAATATACCCTAAATTACATTTCAAATTATATCTCTTAAGGATTTGCAGGCTGAAAAGGAAAAAAAAAACTATGCAAAAAGTATTTTTTCTTAGCTATCAGTGTTCCTGTCTCTAAAGAAGGTTCATGTGGCTTGTCATGTTTTCCTCATTTCCTGAGCTGCCAGGAAGACCAGAGCAACCATTGGTGGGCAGCTTTTGCATCTTTATACTTAGCATACCATCATTTCTCCTTTTTTAATGTTTTTCCCTTCCTTTTAATCTGCTTATGTATAAAGACCTGAGATTCTTTGGTAACTAAGGTTGGCTATAGATAAATAATTTAGAAACTAAATAAACAAAAATGTTAGTGGCAGAGCTGGCACCAAAAGCAGACCTCCTAATTCCCCAGCAACACAGTTTCACAGCCCCATGCTGCCCGTCCTGGTTCTTGAGGGGGACTTGGACCACTGTGGCCTCTTTAGTCACCAGCCTGGACAAAGGGGAATTCGGGTCTTGTCACAGTAGAATGCTCTAGAAGTTGCTGGTCATATGCCATTGATATTTCTCTCTTAGGAGCAATCTTAAGTGGGGGTGGGGGACATTAATTACAATAAATTTACAAATGTATTTGGAAAGAAAGGTAGGGCATTTCTTCTTCAGTTAGATAGAAGCTGGTTTTCATCACCTCTGGCAACCTGTCCCTTTGGGAGGCAAATCCTTGTTCTTATGAAGACTTGAGCAGGGAATCACAAAAGGAGCTTTGGGCTGGAGGCCCCTCCTAGTTTGATTTGTGGTCACATGAAACTCCAAACCCAGTGTTACATAGCCATTTTTAAAATTTTAATTTGATCCGTGTGATATTACTTCAAGTCACCTGGAGCCAAGGGGCATCAGCAGAGTTGACTTTCTGGTCTGTGGTCACCTGGGTGAGGACAACAGATACATTCGTCAGTTGTCTGATGAACATCTCCATATTCCTTAGCACCTTCCATGAGAAGAGACTGTGTGCGGGATTGTTTGCACAGGTGGGGGTGTGTGTGAGGGAGCATGTGTGTATGTGACTATGTCTGAGTGCATGAGGATAAGTGAGTGCAGCGGAGTCATTTTCCCATTGTGCTTCCCACCTGCAGCTCTGCAGCAGGACAGGCTTGTGCAATAGCCAGTAGCCAGGTCCCCGCCATCTTCTCTAACTGCCCCAGCTTGTTCTGGACTTCACACATGGGATTCTGGATCTGGAGTCATCGTAGGGAGGAGCAGGGATCAATGATACCACATCTATTGTTCCAGAGACAGAAGAAGAGTCCCTGAGCGGGTCTTGTTCCTCTTGTTTTCTGAGAGCACAAAACAAATCAAGGATGGAAGTGGGGCCACACCCAGCATGCTCAGTGCACACTCAGAAGGTGATTTATTCTGGCTTTCTCAGAAGCCTGTTTTCTCAGGATGTCTTATTCTCTCTTCATGCTAATTCCCTCCGTCCCATCCTTCAGATGCCATCTAGCCCATGACTGGACTATTTATGCTGTGTTATGACTGGTCTCCTCTTCCACTGCACCTATATAAATCACTGCCCTTTATTCAACCTTATAATTGCTGTATGTATGTTACTGCTCTGTTCAGATATTAAATTATTCCCCAATTAGAAAATAAAACCCAACACATTTAATTTGCAGTTCAAATTCATTACAATCTAATTTCCACCTTCCTTTTTTACATTCTTCCCCCTCTATTAATAGTCTACTAATTGTACAAATAATGTACTCTGTTCAGTCTTTCCTTCAATGAACACATACTGTGGATGGTCCAGTTCTCAGCCAGCATGCTAGAAACCACAATAAAAACATGATGCTTACTAAGCATGTACTATTTACCAGGTATGTATGTTCCTTGTAAGTACTCTGCACAAAACAACTAATGTAAAACCTCCTGGATGTACAAATTCAGGGATGCTATATAGATGAAAATATGATTGCATCTTTTGGCTTCTGTAGCACCTCAACTCTACATATAATCTTCACAACAATGGTGAAAGAGGAGTGGTTATATTTACCCACTGTATATTTGAAAAAACAAGAACCAATTATAGAATAAATTTCAATGTGAGCATTGAAACCTGGTAGTCAGTATTCAGAATGATTATACCTAATTTATTTTTACCATCTATCCAAATATGTATTATCTCATCAACTACTTAAAGCAATACTATGAGGCAGTTACAGGTATCATCATTTTGTTGGTAAAAAAAAAAAAGTGCAAGGCTCAGGAAAGTTAAGTGACTTGCTAGACATAATAGGTCATAAGTTTCTATTAGGATTTGAATCCAGGTTATGTCAATATCTAAAGCCAAAATAGGATTTTTCTAATTTTAATTATTGCTTACTGTGGCAATTACACTGGGTTGGGACTCCAGAGGACAGAGGTCATGACCTGTCACTGTCCAGCATTGATGTTGGATAAGTCCCTTTTCTCTGGCACTTAAGTTCCTTACTAGCAACATAAAAGGATATGACTACAAACAGTACATCTTAATCTTGAATGCACATTAGAATAAGCCAGGAAATTTTAAGATGTAGCCAGGATTCAGAATTCTGAGTATTTTATATTCTGAGGATTTTCTTCTATTATTTCTTCTACTTCAGTTTTTTTTTTTCTTTTAATTTAAAATCAATGTATGACCTTCTACCTGCAGGATGTTCCTGAAGACCATATGAGTCAGGGTAAGCTAGGGTGTGCCACAATGACGAATGACCTTGAAATTATCCCAAGTTTTTATTTTGTTTTGTTTTTGTTTATTTTAATTTCCTGCCTATATGTTCTCAGCTTCTGTTCTACTTCCCATTACTTTCCCTCCTGGGTCAAGTTTGATACAATAAAGTCTATCTGAAAAATTGCCAACAGATGGGAAAATAGATGGCAAACAAGGTTCATGGCCCTTAAAGCTTTTTCTACTTCAAAGTGAAAATCATTACTTCAGTCACCTCTCATTAGCCAAGCAGGTCATATGACCACAGCTGGGGTCACTGGGATTGGTAAGTATAATCTATTCTCAGGCAGGGGAAATAATGTTTTTGAGCAATAATAGAGTCACAGGCAGCTATATCTCTTCAAACCCACCTCACTACCTGTTTAAAGACCTTTCTGAACCTAACTGGTCTCTCATTCTACTTTGAATCTCTAGAGTGCCTGGTTGAACCTTTCTTTCATTATAGTAGTTTGTGTGCTGTTTTTAGTCCTTATACAAAATAATACACCTTCTAATGCAAGGGCTGTGTTTACCCATTTTTTAGTTCTTTTGCAGTGAAAGGATTTACAGAGACAGTGAACTTAAATAAATACTTTTCAAATCAAATTGACCATTATAAAAAGGGATCTATTTTGACATTTATTAGCCTGAATGGGAGTCTTATTGATGAGTCTGTACCACAGAATTTATTTCTATTCTATGAATATTTATTGAATACTTACAATAGCAGAGAGGGAGTTGGCATAATCATGAAGCAATCTTTAACTTTGGAATCGTATGAACTGGAGATCAATTCCTGACTCAGTCATGTACCAGTTCTGCTTTTTTTGTGAACAAGTTAAACTCTCTGAGCCACAGTTTTCTTACCAATAAAACAAAGATTTTTTAAACGAGTTCATGGAAGTTCTTGTAATGATTAAAAGAGGTAATATATATACCAAAATGATAAACTACTATTTGAGTTGTTGATTTCTTGTGTACTAATACTTACCATTTCTTTAATGTTCAATAATCATTCTCTCAAGACATGGAAAAGGACTGCTGCATCTGGTCTCTCCTGTGACTCAAGATAGGCTAACCTTACTCTTTTTCTGTATGCTCTCCAGGAAGATGCATGATCATACACTTTTCTGCTTTTAATTTTTTCTTTTATGTGCAACTACTATCCTTCATCAAGGCAGGTCTTGTATCTTCTTTTCCTTTGTAGCTGTATCAACTCATTTAAAATCTAGACTGGAGTCAATGTGATATCATTGAATGAGTGTGACTTTTGGGGTCTGAGTATCTTTAGCTCAATTCTCTTTAGGAGTCTATGTGGAATTTACCAAGTTCACTAACTCTAAGTATAGTTTTTCATTCATTAAAAGTTATAATAGACATATGCCTTGCAGAATTTGTGAATTGATTAAAACACACCCTTAACCTAGTACATGCCATGTGATCTGGTACTTAATAAGCATTAGTCACTAACTTCCCATCATTGTACTTGGATCAAGGGGAAATCTTGCTAATTCTATTAGGGTTTTCCCTGGGTGAATGCTTGGGACAAGTATGCCATTACTGCAGAATAAGGTAGAGGATATACTAGCAAATGTGTCTTCCAATCAGGTCTGTGTCAAACCAGATTCTTTCTGGGTCAGCTCTGAAACTGATTTCTATAAGTTTTATTCCCAAGTCTTTACTTATGAACATCTCCAAACCACAATCCAGGGATATAAAGAGAGAAAATTTGTCCTTCAATTTCCCTTTTCCTTAAAAGGAAATTTCTATGCTCTTCCTGTTTCTGTCTTGGTGACTTTCAAACAGCAGTACAGCATGTTCATAGGATTTCATGGTTCCACCACATATAAAAGTGACATTGACTACAAGTATGCAATTTCTGTTACTGAAGCCACCTGCAGCATGTAATTACTAAATAGCCTCAAGATGTTAAAATGTCCTCTCCCACCCACGTAATTCTGATGCAGGTGAGAATCATTCTGTTAGCCAATTTCATTTTACTATATGGAATGCCTGAGATAATTAACATATAAGAATAAATATCCTTGGTCCTGGAGGTTCTAGTACAAGATTAGGTGTTGCTTTGGGCCTCATGTTTAATGGCAATGGTGGGAATGGGTGGTTCAGAAAACTGCTCAACTTAAACCATGAACATAAAGACAAAGAGGACAGTTTGGGGTCCTTAAATCTTCTTCAAGGGTACATTCCTAATGGCCTAAGAACCTCCCATAAGGGCTCACCTGCTTATGGTCCACAGCACCTCTCCTAGTTTCACCCTAGAGCCAAGTTTTTAACAAGTGGGCCTTTGGGAAATATTCAACATCAAACTATAGCAACCGTATTTTCAGAAAACTTGCTCCAATTTGAAAGAAAACCAGCACCATTTTTCTAATTACTTGGCTTATTTCTCATTGCGTGGTTTATTTCTAATTACTTGGCTTCCCATTGACTACCATGAGATCCCATTTTTCTTTCTCATTTTTTCCTGTACGAGTCATAAGAATTTTTGTGGATTAGTAAAAATACCCAAATAATAGATTTATTACTTCCAGAGTCTAAATTCCTAGGATCTAAATCTTTTTAATAAAATGTCCAGCTCCATGCTAGTTTTAATCTTTTTACCCCTCCTTCTCTACATCTCTGCCATCTGACCATCAAGCCCCAGCCCACCATATATATAGACAAGATGACAGGAAATAGGCACAGGATGCAAAGGAAATCTCCAGTTGGTCTCATCTTTAGCCAAATGTAATTCTCATCCAGTCAGGTCAGAGCCTCAAATCTATTTCAGGAAAGAGGGTTTCTGTTCACAGTTTTCCTTCCCATAATCTAAACAATACTGCTTCCTGTCCACCTTACTAAGGTCATTTTCTATCCACATCACTTGTGCCATTTTCTAAGACATCTACACTGACCTTTCTTCTGCATATTGTATATCTAAAGAGGTTTTAGTTTAGTTTTTTTTTTTAAAAAAAAAAAAACCTCCCCATGCATCAAGGAATTATTATTCTTTAAATTAGAGGTGATGTAGGGCAATGGAAGGTCTTGTGCTTTGAAGGCAGATGATCTGATGGCTGTCAGGAATGTACCCATGGAGTGGGTCAGCCTAGGAGAATTCTAGCTTTGTTGTGCAGTAGACACACCGTCTTACACGTTACTCGATCTTTTCTGATCTCAATTTCATCATCCATAAAATGAAGATAAGGGTAGGACTGTAAATTTTATTCAGCTTTTTTTGCTGCTGTGATTAAAGGCCTGACAAGAACAATTTTAGAAAAGAAAAAAGTTTATTTGGGGGCTCACAGTTTCAAAGGTCTCAGTCCATAGACAGCCAACTCTATTTCTTATGGCTTGATATGAGGCTGAATTTCATGGCAGAAGAGTGTGGTGGAGGAGAGCAGCTCACATGATGATCAGAAAACAGATCAGAGATACTCCACTAACCAGATACAAAACATATCCTCCAATGGCACGCCCCTAGGGACCCACGTCCTCTAGCCACATGCTACAAGACCTCAGTTACTACTTGGTTAATCCCAGCAGGGGTTTAATTCACTGATTGGGTTAAAACTCTCATAAACCCAATCATTTTTCCTCTAAGCCTTCTTGCATTATGTCACACCTGAGCTTTTGGGGAACACTTCACATCAAAACCATAACAATACTGATACATGTAAACATCACTCAGTATAACTATATTTGAAGTAAGATTAGAATTCACTTAGAATTAGATTTGAATTCATTTTTTTGCTTGAACTTTAACCTCAAGAAGTTTAGATTCCTCATCCATAAAATAAACAAAATTTTCTACCTCATGAAGCATGGTAGGGAGTGAGTATAAATACAAACATTTCCTGGCACATACTGACATGCTTAGTAAAAGTAAGTCATTGTCCTCAACTCCACTCCCAAAGCCCTCAGAAGCTCTAATTGTGTTAATTCCCTCTGCTGCCTCAAACACCTAGAATGACTTTTATAGAAAATGGAATTCAGCACAAGGAGTGGGATTGCTGAGTCTTCACCTAAGAAGCTAACTCGGGAGGTCTCAGGAAAGCGTTGCATACCCTTGAGTTGCATAATAGGAAAGCTTTTCTTTTAAATTAATAACAATGCCTACAACATATTTCAGGGAAATAACCCTCAAATGCCTCTCTGCACTCTTAATTGCCCACCAAGATTGCAAATGAGTATGGTACCTGGGCTGCTTCCACCGCCTGCCATTATTTTAGGCTAAGTTCATTGGCTGTGGTTTCAGTCTTCCTCAATAAGGCATATATGCTGAAATCTATTGGCTCTCTCTGCAAGGGATCCCTGAGCTGAGCTTAAACCTCAGTCCCTTGCACAACCTGCCCTGAGCCTCCCATCTCAGAGCAATCACTCAAGTCTTTTTTGTGAGTTTCACATTTATCATATCTATAGTGATTTTCTCACAGTTGCTATTAATTTTGCATCAGCCAAAAAGCTCAACAAGTCCAAATGAGCCAGAGGTATATGTTCCCCCCTTTATTTTCTTTAAATCTTTTTCTAAGAACAGCAACAAAAACAGGAAGCCCTGGAGCCTTCATCCCCACTTATTTTACTGCCTGGATATAATTTAAGGGGATGTGCTAAAAATGTCAAAAGTGAACAGGTTGGAAATAGTGTTTCAATTCGCCAGGCATGAGACAAACTCTCCAGAAAACAAATCTTTAAAATATTAGGAATTGACCACATCACTTTAAAACCTCAAATGAAAAGTGACCACTCTTATTCTTGCCTTCTGGGTACAATATTGCCCACTGAAGTGCAGTGGGAAGAAATCCTAACTTTCTGCATCTACAGCCTAGGACATAAGCCCCAAAGGCAGAGGCATCCCTACTTCCTGCTTGTGTCATTTCAGGGGAAGATGCCCCTACCCCCTCAAGCTGTGCTCTTCCAAGAGGTCAGGGCTCACTAGGAAGACTCAGTTACTTTCCACTGATAATCCCCTACATTAAGCCAGAAAATGTTTTTCCTCTGCCTTTGACAAGGAAGGCTAAATGTTTTGCAAAACTGATACTCCAGCAACTTCTCAGTGTTTCATCTCATGCTGCCACCTCCTGTTGCTCTTGAAGTCTCAACTGGATCCCAGATTGCCATTCCTTTTCACTTCCTGTTCTGGGCCTTTGAGCAGCACTCATTACCTACCAGCTGTGACCAGCTGCTGCATTCCACACTGGAGGGGGCGTCCTGCACCTGGTGTGTGAGCTCATTCCCCTTCTGCCATAGAACATGGTGCATTAAGCCTTCTGGGTCTCTGTTTTGAAAGCAGCTCTATAAATGTCAAGTATTATTAACTATCCAAGTGAGAGGTGGGAAAACTGAAGGACTCGGGAAGACTAAAGTTTGAGTAAAAACTTTTTTTTTTTTTTTAAGAAAGCTTTTTCCTTTTATTTTTTTTTCTCCAATTCTTTCCTTTTCCATCTGCCACTTTAAATTGAATTTCCAGAGCAGCAACCAACATATTTAAGTGGCCATCTCCATATATATACAGGTTGACCCAAATCTGGAAATACTATCCATTTTAAGAGAAAACCAAGATTATTATCATTACTCATATTCACAATAGTTTTCACAAGTAAGATAGAAATACAAGCAGATGTGGTTTATTATCCCTAAAAAATTTTCAGTCTAATAAAATTAAAGATAATATGTTCAATACGCATAGTGCTTATTGTTTGATAAAATTAAAAGCAATATGTGAAACACACAGTTTCAATGTGACCAGGAATGTGTTCTGTTTCCTTGGATGTGCCAAAGTATAGTGGCTGTTGGATATCCCAGTTTGATAGATATTGAAACTGTTTTTACAACAACATTTTAACTCTCGGCTTGCTTTTAATCTCACAATATATCCTCTCATTTGTAGGTCAAGTGATCTTCCTTAGATACAGTCTTATTGGGTCTTTTCTTTATTGTTTTTGTAAGAATTCTTAAGAGGAAATCAAAGAAAGTACAAGAGCAACCTATTCAAGTATAAGAAAATCTTCCTAGAATTCATTCTTTTAATACTAAAATTTTCTTCTTTTTAAAGTCAATTGTTATCTATTGTTGTTTTGAATATCACAGAAAGATTAAAATATATTTATAACATGTTTTTATTTATATAAATATATGCATTTATTTATATATTCAGATAAAAATGCATATCCCAAGGTAAACATTTTTCAAGAAACTACTTATAGAACAACTTATTCTTAAATAAGAATTTCAACTTTTAAGAGAGTTTTGTCAATGTGCTTACCTTTAATGTTCTATTGTCATTCGTTAATTTATAACATATTGGGCTTAGAAGAATTTCCTGGTATGTTGCTTTCCTTAGGATGTATTCAATAAGCCACACTTGAGGCTATATTAGCAAGTGAAGCCTTACAAAGGGAAAAATGTCACATGGGCATTAGATTATGAAGGTTATTTAGCTGAGTATTATGACTCATCAGGGCTTTTTCCTCTAACTGATCTGTTAACCTTTGCAGAGGATCTTTTTGGATTCTACATCTGCTGGATTAGTATTGGCAGGATCAGGCTTCTCTGAGAGGGAACACTTCCTAGTAAGCTAGGGTTATTTGTTTTGTACTAATTTATGAACATCTTTTCAAAACTTATTTCAGCAAATACTATTTTCTGAGGTAGTTTCTAGATGTGATTCACAGTTGAACAAGGACTTATATTTCATAGGTTTATCATCTTGCATTAACTTGTATTAATATTGTATTGTATTAATTGTAATATTATACTACTTTTCTATTGTCACATACTCAGTGCCAGATACTGTTAAATATGTGTGCGTTAAGCATAAGAAAGAATGGCTTGCCATTGAGGGGAGAAACACACATGTCAAAAACATATAAAAGACAGATTGTGACTGCTCTAGCATAGAGAAAGGACTGTTTTGTGCTCACACAGAGCTCTAAAAGACTAAAACAATCAAGAACCATCTTGCTTCCAGAAGATACCTCACGATAGTCTTAACCAGCTAAAATAAAGTTTTTTTATGTTGACAAAATGTAATTATAGGACTATGTGACCATAGTGCAATGGCTTCTCCCAGAGCTGTAGAAGAGACCAATAGGAGAAAATGAAGCATAAATTTTTGTTTGTTTCTTCTCTGAGAATGGAACTTTGTTTTGCTGTTCAGATCAACTACCACAATTATTTTCAACCCTTAGACAGTTTATTACCTATGGAATATTCTATTTTATTTCTATCATCAGCCTGACTTGCAGGGAATGTCAGAGTTGCATGGATGAGTTTTCCTAGTTGTGTTTACACCATTGAAGTCAATATTGAAAGAATATCATGGAAATCCAGAAAGGAGTTTGGGTGAGTGGAAATCTAAAGTCACTCTTTGTGTGAACCTCAAATGCTGTTTTAGGCATTATTGTTCAGGCAGCTTCTTTTCCTCCAGAATCCATTCTCCTGATTTTCCTCTCAAAGTAGAAGCCTCCATGGACACACTACATGGCACTTCCATTTGGATGCTTGGGTCTCTGGTGGCAGTACCATGTTCACAGCCTCCCTTGCAGCTAAGAGTATAATCAAGGTTCTCATCAACAGAAAATGAACAGAAGTGATGTGTGTAATTAGGTGCATTTCCTTTAAAGAAAGAACTTATGTTTCACTTGTTCCCTTTCTCCCTTCCCTGTGGTGAAGAAACAGAGAAAGGAGGAGTAATCACTGTGGATTCTGCTCTGTGAGCCACATGTTGAGTATAAAAGCCACCCCATAACCCTAACGGCTCACCTCTGGGTCCTTAGGTGGAATGAAATAGAAGAATAAGCTTCTATTTTGTTAAATCCACTGAATTTTGAAGTCTCTTTGATACAGCTACTTAGATAGGCATTTAACAAACTAAAATGACAAGTTGAAGAACCAAATCCCTTCAAGAAGAAGCTTTTACTTTCACATTGATGGGGTCATTGCCTACAAATTTGCTGGAAAATGACCCCAAACCCAGGCCGGAATGGTGTATAAATTTCCCCTGTGTTTCTGAGCTCACCTCAGTCCTTTGTGGCCCTTATTCACAGACAGTAACCCTCCTTTTCCAGTATTCTTTTGATGTGAAGAGAAGGTGGAGTGATCCTTTCACCACTGTTGTGTGCTCTTTGAAGATGAGTGATTGTGTGCTTTGTCTGTGACATTCTCCTGGTGGACACTTTTGCTCTCTTTCCCTGCTCACCTGGTTTGTCTGCTTGGCTCATTTCAAACCTTGTGCTGGGAAGAAACCTGTCAGCGTGTGTGGGTGACAAGAGTGAGGTGAGAACTGGATGTATGGTCTGAGGTTACAGGAAATGGTTGTTTATGTAGCACCATTGGTACTTGGGGGAAATTCAAATTTTCTGACTCAATATTCCCTTGAGAAAAAGATTTCAGAAAACACAGGTGTGCGGTCTACTGAGCTGGTGGTTTCCTTTACAGTTTATTTCTGTAGAAATAAACTTTGACATTCTATCCCAGGGGCTGTAAAGTTTTGCCTCCCAAAGAGACCCCCAGGGTGATGTGTATTTTAGAAACCCCAAATGTAAATTTGTTTTTAAGCAAGATTCACCTTTGGTGACATCAACCCAAGTTAACCTTCCTAGTGATTCCTGGGTTTTTCTCTGGCTCTCTCTTTTTTTAAAATTTATTTTAAAAAAATTTAAAACATTTTTATTTTTACATGCTGATTGCTCCTGAATCATGCTTAAGCCTCCTTCTCTTAAATATAGACTGGCACCATGGGTGTAAATATTATCTAGATTCCAATGCCATCCAAATTTCTACTCCTGATTTCCCCTGAGAATCCCAGAACTGTATATTCTAAGTGCTTAAATGGCTTTCTAATAGAGATCTAAAAGTTAGCATGCATGACAAAACATAAAGACAAACAGTATCCTGCCTGTTTTCAAAACCTGTTCTGTATCCCTTAGGTTAATAATAAAGGAAGTCTGAGGCAAGGTAATGATTTTAAAACCTCCAAACAAATGACTCAAGCACAATAGAAGTGCATTTCTCACTCATTTAGATTTAAAAACAGGTATTTCAGATCAGCAAGTTATCTTACACATGGTGTTTGAGGACCTGTGTTCCATTCTATTGATATACTAACCTGAGGATTATATTTCTGAAATCACCATGCCTATGTATATTAAGCAGACAAAAGAAAAGTTTGAAGGATTTTGCATGGGAAGTTTCTGTGAATAGCCTTAGAAATGACACACATCAATTTTAAATGCTTTCCAGGTATAAATTGCACACCAAACTAAAAAAGAGTATAGGGACAACGGGAAAACTGTTTTAGCAAACAAATACCTGGTCTCTAACAGATTTCACTGTTTTGTTCAGCAAATATCTGTTTTCTCCTTTCCTCTCAAACAAAGTACAGAATCTATAACTTCACACATTTTGATCAGGTCTGGAGGGATCCGCCCACCACAGTTCAAGTCACATTGGAGAGTTCACAATCTTTTCATTTTCTATGAACATTTTGGCCTTTGATTGTAAACAGCCAAGTTTTACCTGAGCTTCACTCTTTAAATACTTTAAGAAAGGCAGCCAATATTAACCACCTGTTAGGGTTGTAAAAGGATCCAAACTCTCTACCATGGATTAAAAGCTTCTGTGTAAACTGGCTACATCTACATTTCCTACCTCCACTGATAGGACTGTTGTCTTATATACTATGCCACATTTATTTGGGGCCACTTTCTATTTCTTGAACATGCCCAGCACCTTTGTGTTAGTTGCTCTCTTGCCTGTAATGATCTTCCTTTTTATTATCACTTTTAATGCAAATCTAAACCTTCTTTATAATTAGCATATGGAGGGTTAAATGTAACTTCTTCCAATAGCTTTTCCTGACTTCATTCACCCTCTTTTAATTTCTTGCATAGTAAATGCAGAAAATTAGACATTAGATAAAATATTCCCTGCTTTCTAATACTCTCTCCCCTAGTAGAAAGTAAGATAAAAATTTGTTTAGTTTTATTCCACAAATGTTTTGTCTATAGATAAGAACACTACATGGGCCATTCAAATAAATAATATATTTATATATTATTCAAATAAATAATAAATATTTATTCAAATAAATATTTATAGAGCAAATGAGTTAATTTGTCTTCTTTTTCTTATTATTACTATTAAGGAGTTTATTTTAATTAGGCACATATGACAGCAGAATGCATTTTTATTTATTGTACACAAGTGAAGCACAATTTTTCATTCACTGTGATTGTACACAATGTAATATGGCATCATATGTGCAGTCATACATGTACCTGGGTAATGATGTCCATCTCAAGAATAGCCAGTACTGAATTTTATGCCAACCCCTAGAGTAAACTTTTACTCACCTCCCCCCAAAATGTGTAGTTTAATGTTTACTATAATTTTATGTTACTATTTCATTTTAATTTTTATCATTATCACTTGCTCATTGAGAAAACTGAAAAATACATGCCACCTGATATCCAACTGCAGAACCATTTTGCCTCCTCTTAAACTTATAATAAAACTTTACAGTTTAGTTATATCTAATGAAAAGCCTTCTGTTATTTCTTCAAAGGAGGATTCTGACATAGAAAGTATTTCTCAAGAAACCAATAAAATATCTGGGTATGGTAATGCATGCCTGCAATCCCAGAGACTCAGGAGGCTGACTCAGGAAGATCACAAGTTCAAGGCCAGCCTCATCAACTTAGTGAGGCCCTAAGTAACTTAGCAAGACCCTGTCTCAAAATAAAAACTAAAAGGGTTGGAGATGTGACTCGGTGGTTATGCACCACTGAGTTTAATCCCTGGTAATAAAAATTAAAGATCAATAAAATAACATAATCAACTAGAGTTTCAGTTATATGCTATGGGGAACAGACTACTGGTTGGTGCTCAATATTCATATTTTTTTTTCTGAACAAGCAGGCACCAACTGAAACTTTATCTTCCAGCTTCCTTTGAAGCTTAGTATGGCCATATCCTTATTTTCTAGCCAATGATATGTGAAGCAAGGGAATGTGAGTCATTTTTCCTTTTCTACTTCCCACTGATGGGGCTGCAGGTGCAACGGGAGAATTTGGGGCAGCTGTCTTAGACCATGCTTCATATGGCATTGGTAGAGCAATAAGAGGGAAAAGGTGGAGCACCCAGTTCTAGGGATTCATCGTGTTAGTCTAAAATTGTTGATCCTCAACACCAGTAGGGTGAAGGAAAAATTAATAATTACATTGTTATTCTACTCTCTGATAAAATAGTTGAATCTCTAGGCTTCTATGGATAATAATTATAGTGTTAAAATAGTATTAACTTATAAAATATTGAATAGTGTGCACAATGACTCCATTTCAAATGTGAATATCTTACACATTCTGCAGGAGGGACTCTCAACTTAGAGGGGAACATGCTTCATGATTTGAACCACATGGGACTGACTCTAAAGCAGAGGCCAGAGTATTGTACTGAAATCTGCACTGGACACAAGACAACGAATAAATGAAGGTACTGGTTATTGGGTGTCTTTCAGGGTTTGAAGTTTTAAAGTTTTGGGTCACTAATGATTTCATAACGATGAGTGCAAGTCCTTACCATTTATTGAATATATACAGTGGCAAAGGGGTCTGTGAGGACTGCTTTACAGCTTTCACCTTATTTAGCTTTTCTAACATCTCATTTGTGATGTGGAGAAACTGAGTTTAACAACATTGGAGTTGCTAGAAGATGCTTTCAATCAGCAGCAAAATTGCCCTTGTCTACTCCTAAGATCTCAGGCTTTGTAACAAATCCTGGTGCTCTTGTATAGTCAGACTGCTTTCACACCAACATTCCATGAAGCTTTTAAAATCTCTATTTTGCTTTTTTTTCTCAAATACAATGTAAGAATTTTACCTCATGCTAGGAAAGATGAAAGTGTGAGATGGGCTGCCTTCAACCAACTCCCAAATCTTCATGCTACACAGTCATTAAGCCATGGTGCCTTTTACTAGTGATTGATTCAGAATAGCTGGATTCTTAGAGAGATAAAGGTTCTAATCCTATAGAATGTGAAAATTATGGTAACTAACAAAGGAATAAGGAATATTTTGTTAACACTTTCTTACATACGAGGAAAGAAAGGAACAGAGGAGCCTAAGAAATTTTCTCAAGTCTACACAGGCAGTACTAGCCAAAGCCCTATTCACATCAAAGTTAGTATGCTCTGATTTTGAAGAAACCAAATTTTCTGGTATAAATTGTGGGGACAAGTGCATGGAGTACTGCATGCATGGCATATGTTAATGGCGTCTGAGTGGCAGGCCACTCCCCTTGTGCTAGGCTTATAAGCTACAGACCTCTTACCCAGTAGGCACAGCCCTGGGCGTGAGGCCATGTGTTGCACTTACTCCAAGGCTTGCTCCTCAATTGGTCACTATAAGGACAGTTAGCAAGAGAGTGTATTGGTGGCTGCCTATAATCTGCCTAGCTACTGCCTGAGTATATATACATGGAAACTGCACAATAAAATCAGACCTGCTTCCTGCTTGGTCTCTGGAGGTCTTGAATAGTGACTCCACAGCCACATTCTTCTCTACCGTGTTCCATGGACCTCCTCTCTGGAAGACAGAGCACCCAAGCAATCCATGTTTTGAGTAGTTTCCTCCCACATTCACTCAGGGGATTTCCATGAAAATAGCTTGATTATGCTAATTCAAGGTAGGCTGAGGCTTGATAAGTGCTTTCACATTGTGTTTTGATATTTTGGACGGCTTGCTCTTTGGATACTTCCTTTTAGATTCTAACTGCCAGGCTGAAGACCTAGCCTTGTCAAGAGACCAGATGGAGAAAAACTCCATGACGCCCCCATGGGACAGCCTGCAATAACTTGCTCTGTGACTGAGCCATCCAGGAAGTGACTCTTCTGTTCAATCAAACCATCCTGTCTGAGGTCATGAAGAGTCCTAATTTAAGTCTTTAAATTTCCAGATAGTAAATTATTTTTTTCTATGCTTACATATCTAAGTTTGGGGCGGTTTGTTTCCCAGTAATAGATAACTGTTTATGATTTTTCTTTCTATATATTGGAATGCACTGGGTCAGAATTAGGATGGTCAAAGTTTCCATCTATAAACATCATATTCATCAGGGTTCCCCAGAGAGACAAACCAAGTAGAATATATGCAAAAGATAGATAGATAGATAGATAGATAGATAGATAGATAGATAGATAGATAGAAAGATAGATAGATGAAAGGGACATAACAACAGAATTGGCTCATGCACTCATGGAGATTGAGAAGTCTCGTGTTAGGCTGTCTACAATATTGTAATGTGGGATGCCAGTAGCTGGCTTTGTCCAAGTCCAAAAGCATCAGAACTAGAGAGCTGATGGTATGATTCTCAGTCTGAGGCTGGAGGCCTGAGAACCTAGGATGTGTGTGTGTGTGTGTGTGTGTGTGTGTGTGTGTGTGTGTGTGTAGTAGGGAAACTGGGAAACTGGTCTAAGTCCTGGAGTCCGAAGGCCAGACAGCCTGATGTTCTAATGTCTAATGGCAAGAGAAGAACATGTCTTAGCTTCAGGAGAGAAAAATCTCTTTCTCTCCTTCTTGTTCTCTCTGGGAACCTATTTGTTGGATGTTGCCGGTCTGCACTGAAGGCAAAGCTTTCCCACTTAGTCCACGGACTTGCATGACAATCTCTACTGAAAACATCCTCATAGCCACAGTCAGAAGTAATGATTTACCAGTATTCTAGGCATTCCTCGGTGTAGTCAAAGAATGACTAGAATTAATCATACCAGATACTATCAACACCTTATCTTTATAAGTCCAGGAAAACATTAGGCTTAGTCAAAATCTTGCTTTCTGTGTATTGTTTTATAGGAAAATAATGTAACTCACTGACAATCAAACATGTTTCTTATCAGTCTTTCCATCCCACTGCTAGGAAAAATGGACCAGAACAGAAGAAAGCAGATGGGTCTAGAGTTCAATCCTTCCCTAATTCTGTGACTTTGGCTACATGTCTTAACCTGTCTGCTCATCTTTTTTCACATGTCTAAACCACAAAAGAAGATCACTCTTAGGTTGCAGAAGAAATCATATATATATATATATATATGTGTGTGTGTGTGTGTGTGTGTGTGTGTGTGTGTGTGTGTGTGTGTGCTGATTTCTATGTACTGGTTCCAGCATGATCTGTCCTATACAAGGTGACAAGGTGGCTGGTATTGTCATTTTTTTTTTATTTTGGAATACCAGGGATTGAACTCAGGGGTACTCGACCAGCCCCATTTTTATATTTTATTTAGAGAAGGTCTTGCTGAGTTGCTTATCACCTCACTTTTGCTGACTCTGGCTTTGAACTAACAATCCTCCTGCCTCATCCTCTGAGCCACCAGGATTACAGGTGTACTCCACCATGCCCGGCTGGTATTGTCAATTCTGAATATTAATTAATATGTATATAGTTTACCACATACTCCTCTAGAATCCATGAACAGGCTACAATCTAAGATTTGTACCTTAGTAGCAGGTTTATCTATATAAAGAGCAGCTCTTTGTGATCCAGGCTTCTAAATTCCATCCACTGACAACAAAGGCAAGTGACACACAAAGTGTAGAAGCCTACCTTTGGCTTCCCCATTCCACACCATGACCCTTGGCACTTCAGAGCAGGGGAACAAGATGGACAAATTGATGACATATCTTAAAAAGCATTCCTCCCTCAATTATTCCTGCACTGTCAATTCCATTTGGGCATAATTGGGCTCTCCCTGTATTCAAATTACATCCTCCCTGCCATGCAGCTGATGGACGGAAACTTTGGCCTTGGAAAAGCTTGAAATCAGTGAAGTGGACAAAGACATCATTAGACACCAGTTCAGCTTATGTGGAAGTGACACTTGACACCTCAGAATGGAGGTGGAAATCATTAATGATGATGAGGGGCAAGTTTGTAATTCGCTATGCAAAGAACACCCTTTCTTTTTAAACTGTTCATATTTAGAGCACTGTCCTGTCTTTACCAGTGAAGGATAGGAAGGAGATGGAACAAAGAAGTAAAAACCAATCAGAATACACCTCTCAGCAGGAAACAGGGTAATGATTGACGTGTGACAGCACTCACAGGTCCACTCCCCCTCTGTGATACAAACTTGCATCCTGCAAAGGAAGTCCTACTTAAGAGGCTCCCAGGTCCGAGAAAAATGAAATAAGAAATCTGAATGATACTTTCTGTGAAGAGGAAATTTTAGTTCAATTTCTATGGCAGGCAAGAAGAAAGCAGGAAATAAAACATCAGATGTTGAAACATTGATGACAGCCCCAGGTGGGAAAAAAAATGCAGTACACCTGGAGAGCTTATTCCAAGACCATTAGCTGACCTGTCTGCTTCTTCCTCTTGTCCCCCTCACCACTCTGTCACAGGTTTGAATCAAGGGGTCTCTGCCTTCGCTGTTACATGTGGGAGCGCTTCGTTTGTTTGCAATAGTATTCATTGTTCTTTGCTAGAGTTTAAGTGACCTCGAGATCTTACTGAATCCCCTCTGTTCTGAAATTGGGAGAGAGGATTTGGGTGCTGGAGTGAACAAGGTGCATTGTTACTGTTTACCCAACTGGCAAGGGACGGTAGTTCTGCTTTTGCAGAATACTATGAAATGCCCACGATATATTTAAAATGAGAAATTAAAGGAATTCCTTCTAGGTACTAAAGTGCTGTAAGTTCAGAGAGGGTGAATTTGGCATTATGTAAAACGTCCTTGAAGAAAGAAGTTACGTGCAAGTTTGTTGAGCTACTATCTCCTTCAACTTGAAAGACAGAAGCTTACAAAATATAATTCTGTTTAAAGCATAGAATTCTCAGAGATTGAAAGCCTTCACAATTTATATTTAATCAATATTTCACTTTACTATATTTGAAAGTATATTGAACTTAATTTAATACACCTTTATTGGCACTAGGATCAGCTCAAGGAGCATAACTCAATATAATGCAAACCTGAGACAAGAGGTATGCTCTGCAACCCAAATTTCTTCCAGCCTCATGTGTAAGTCTGGAAGAGGAATGTTAATACTCAACAGAATTGCAATTCTACTGGCATTCTCTAGACTTCATCTGGTGTGGAAATCCCTCCAGTCATCTGTTGTTGGAAATTTCAGGAGGTGATTCATCTATGTTCATGAACAAGTCTGCAGCCATGCTGCTGGGGCATGGCATTCTCTTGCCCACCACATCTCCTGCTCTAGCAGACTCCAGTATCCTTCCTAATGCTACCTTTGTAGGCAGCATCAATTCCTAGCATACCTCAGGATGTTAGTGTGCCCCATGCCCTATATGGCCAAATGGAAGAGCAATAGAAAAATGTCTCTCTTGGCATTTAGAGAGGGCTCTTAGCAGGACAGTTATGTCTTAATATTTCCAAGGGATTAATAAAAAAAGTATTATCAGTTTTCATTTTTTGTACTGTCTTATCACTATCTTCTCTCATTCCAGGATTTAATATAGATCCTTAAAATGAAGACGAATACATATAAGATTGTCAGAAACCGAACTATGTTCATGCTACTAATTTCCTTCAACAACCAAACCTCAGCTCTAGAGCTGATCCTTTCCTGCCTGGTTCCTTCTTTCCTTTTAATGTTTTCTTTGATGTTTCTCTAAACCAGATTTTACATGAATGTGGTCCTGGAAGATTCTCTGACCCAACTTTCCAATGTGCTTAGACATGTATGTATTGGCCAGACAAGTCTTTGTTCATGCAAATAAAGATTTCAGTAATGTGAACCTTAGTGGAATCCTGAGTAGAATCCAGTGTAGCTATACTCAATCCACGGCTGTGGCAGAGCTCAGTGGCAGAGTGCTTGCATAGGGTACAGAAGGCTTTGACGTTCAGCACTTCAAAAACAAACAAAGAAACACTCATTCTAATCATTCACTCCTGTATGACTCTTACTACATATGGCCTTATTTTTTAAGGCTGTTCCACATTTATCCTACCTTACATTCATCCTACATGGATTTATGGAGCTACCTGGTTGCGCTGTGCAGTCTTACATGTGCGCACTTGCACATACACACAGTCTTAACTCTATGTATTTGGGTGGTGGGGACTGAGGATTGACTCAGAGGCACTTGACTACCAAGCCACATCCCCAGCCCTATTTTGTATTTTATTTAGAGACAGAGTCTCACTGAATTGCTTAGTGCCTCACTTCTGCTGAGGCTGGCTTTGAACCTGTGATCCTCCTGCCTAAGCCTCCAAAGCCACTGGGTTTACAGGCATGCACCATCGTATGTAGCTCATACAGTGATTCTTGATCACATGACTTCTTCTCCTTTCTCTATCTAACAAACCTTTGCATATTCTTCAAGAGTCTCCTGAAATGTTTCTTGCTCTCACATTTTGAAACATTCTCATCATTGCTTCCATAATACTTCATCCACCTATACAGAGGTGCAGAAATATTGCTGAGCCCATTACAGGCTAAGGGTATTTTTGCTAGTCTATACCTTTCTTTAAATTCTGAGCTACTCAAAGGTAGCTCATTGTCTTATTTCCTGTGACTGGCACAGAATTTAACATGAATCAACACTCCATAGTTGTTGAATGGAAGGCAAGAAATATTCATGTTTTACACCAAGCAAAACAATGAATACATCACCTGGAATCATTGAGTCTGTGTGTTACAAGAGAAGGTCCATCTCTCTGGGAGCTTTATGAATGGACATGCATGTGGAATGTGTGTTCAGACCACTGATTTCGACTAATTTAGAAGCCAGTGTCCAGAATCAGAGACTTTATTCTAAATACTATCAAGAACAGCAAGGAGAGCCAAGGAAAAAGGTGAAACATAGTTACTGCATTTCTAAGTCTTGTGCTCTTTGAGGGTTTCTGAAGACTGCAAATCCCTCTTAGAAACTTTGTATACATAAACTCAGAAGAGAAGCAGATCTGGTTATGTTGAAATAATCACAAGAACTTCATCACAACCTCTTGGAAGAAAGACCACAACTGGTGAACAAACAAATCAAACTCAACCACAAAAATGATAAGTCAAAACAAAACAAGACAAAAACCAATAACTAAGCTCTAACTGCATTTTCACAGCAACTAAGTTTCCACTGAAGCTGCACACACAGCATTATCCATTGGTATCCATGGGGTTCAGTTCCAGGACTCCGTTGCAGATACCAAAATCTGTGGGTACTCAAGCCCCTTGCTGTCAGCCCTTCCTACCCACAGTGCTGTGATCCAGGGCTGACTTTAACAAATTGAAATGGTTCCTGAGAGTCTCCTCTTCTAACAATGGTGGTCTGAGCTCCTGAGAAACTCATTTCTCTAAGATTTAATCCAGAAGAGATGGATTTATTTTCTAAACCTATTGTTCCCAACACGTTAGCCATCTGAGCCCTTAACAAATATATTTTCAGATTTCTGCACAAGCCCTCATCTTCAAATGGTGCCATTTATATTCTTCAAATCACAGATGATGTAATTTTGCTCAAGTTATTAGGAGGATTATTCGCATCATGTGCTTTAAGGGGAGAAAAAACCCCAAAACAGAAAGCAGGTGCTCATTTTATTGATGAAATTCTTGAATTTGAATGAGACGGATCATTTAATATATGTAGAAATTGTATCTGTTAATCATAAAACACATGGATTCTCATGTAGCACGTGTCTTTTTGTATATATGTAAAGAAATAGTTGCTTTATTTTTAACTTTTTATGGTAGAAAATGTGAAACGCAACAGAGTAGATACAGTAATAAGATAAATTTGCATATAACCCTCAGCCATGCAACAGTTATGAACTCCTGACCAATCTCCTTTCACCTCCATGCTTGCTCTTTTTCTCCTTCACATCCACATCATTTTCAAGCAAACCTAAGAAAATACAATTTTATTCAAACATTTTAGTATAAATAAATGACTATTATGAGATGAAACTCATATTTTTCAGTTCATTAGATTTTTAAAAATTCTATTTAAGCAATTGAAATGAAAAAGTATCAATTATAAAGATTACATGACATTATTATATTATAACAAAGAGAGTGATAACTCCCAAGATTTTTACATGTCAGAGCTGAAACTAAAAGTAGATGTATTTTTAAAACATATTTTGGTGTGCTTGGTCAATTTATTTTGCAGAGCTCCTGAAACTTATACATTCCTAACATCTATGAATGAAACTTCCTCACCAATAACTGCTATTTTTATTTTTGAACAAACTGATGGGTGAAGTATGTTTTCTTCATAGTGATTGTCTAATTATGATTCCAAATCTTTCTTCAGTGAGTCAGCTTAACTGAATTGCTCTTGCATAAATTTCCTGTTTAAAGCATTTCACCACTTTTGTATTGGTTCCCCTCCTTTTTCTTATTTGTAGATTTTATGTATTTTAGATGTTAGTGTTTTTCTGTTGCATTTTTTTTTGTAACCATCTCTACCTCTTCTTTCTCCTTTTCTTCTTCTGAGTTTGTCTGAGAGTTTCTTATTCATTAGACAGATACACAGAGATGTTCAAGTTTTAGTGAGTTTCCCTCTGGGCTGGACTTTTCTTTAAATATTTCTTTTAGTTGTAGATGGACACTATACCTTTATTTAATATGGTGCCGGGTATCAAACCCAGTACCTCGTGCATGCAAGGCAAGTGCTCTACTACTGAGTCACAAGTTCGGCCATGGTTTGGCCATTCTAAGTCTTGGTTCAAAAAGCTTTTTGTGACCTATATTTTCTTATATTTTACTCTAATACCTTTTATTTATTTAAAAAAATACTTAGACCTTAATATATGTAGCATGGCTTTCATTTTTTTAATGAGCTGCTGATCATTTTTAAAATGTGGTACCTAACCATATTTTGATCCACTGGTTCCTGGGTGCTATCACCAGCCAATCACAATACTTTCATCACACACCAAGGTCACATGAGTGGTTTTGGTTTGACTTGAACTTCCTATCATGATTCATTGACCTCTTTAATTTCCTATGCTAATACTAAACATTTTAATGATTCTAAATTTAAGCAAAATGGCGGACACACCTGTAACAGCAAGGGCTCAGGAGGCTGAGGAAGGAGGATCAGGAGTTGAAAGCCCGCCCTTCAGCAAAGGCAGGGTGCTAAGCAATTCATTGAGACCCTGTCTCTAAGTAAAATACAAAATAGGGAGGGGGATGTAGCTCACTGATTGAGTACACCTGAGTTCCATCCCTGGTAGCTTATATATATATATATATATATATATATATATATATATATATATATATATATATATATATATATATATATATATGAACAATTGATCCTACCTTATATTAATCTGCTTTCCCCTTATTTTGTTCTTTTCTAAGACTCATCTTCACTATTCTTGAGGTTATATACTTCCATGTAAATTTTAAAATTAGATTCTCTGATTTTACCCAAATATCTTTCAGGATGTTTTTATAATTGGAATATTATTAATATTATAAATTTATTTGGGAACATTCAACACCTTAAAATATTAACATTTTCCACACTTGGATATGTTATATATTTTAATTTGTCCACTTAGGTCTCAAAACATTCTGCTGTGCAGGTCTTGTATCTTTTTTGGGATTTTTTATTCTTGTTTAAAAGCACAGTTATTCATAATAGTGGGGTTCACTTTGATATAATCACCCATGCATGGAATATAGTTTGTTCCATTCCACTCCCCAGTACTTCCTCTTTCCCTTGACTCCTCTCTACCCTTGTGCCCTCTCCTCTATAATCCAGGTCTTCCATTTATTTATTTACTTACTTATTCATTTTTTTGGTACCAGGGATTGAACCCAGGGGTGCTTAATCACTGAGCAACATCCCAGCCCATTTTTTTTAAAATTTTGTAACAAGGTCTTGCTAAATTGCTCAGGGTCTTGATGAATTGCTGAGGCTGGATTTGAAATTGTAATCCTCCTGCCTCAGCCTCCTAAACTGCTAGGATTAAAAGTATACACCACTTCACCGGATTATTTATTTATTTTTTAATTTGTGCTTTATAGATATACATAAAGGTGAAGTAAATTCACAGTGATATATTCATATATGTACATAGCATATTTGGTCAATTTCATTCAACAGTTCTTTCCTTTTCCTGTCTCTTCCCTCCCTCTCTATTCCTCTCCTCTACTCCACTCATCTCCCTTCTATTTTCATAGAGCACTTTCTTTTTTCCCTAACTTTGCTCTATCTTTCATGTATGAAAGAAAATATTCAACCATTGACTTTTTTAAAAATTTTTTTTTTGAGAGAGTGAGAGAGGGCAGAGAGAGAGAGAGAGAATTTTTAATATTTATTTTTTAGTTCTCGGCGGACACAACATCTTTGTTTGTATGTGGTGCTGAGGATTGGAGCACGCTACTGCTTGAGCCACATCCCCAGCCCCAACCATTGACTTTCTGAGGCTGGCTTATTTCACCTAGCATGATGTTCTCCATTTCCATCCATTTATTAGTAAATGTCATAATTTTATTCTTCTTTATGACTGAGTAAAATTCCTTTGTATATAGATGCACCACATTTTATTTATTCATTCTTCTGGAAAGAATGATTTTAATTGATTTTTTTGAAGATTTATTTTTTTAAACATTTATTTATTTATTTATCTTTATGTGTGCCAAGGATTGAACCCAGTGCTTCATAAATGCTAGGCAAGTGCTCTACCACTGAGCCAGCCTTCCAATTAATTTTTTTAAACATTAGAATAAATAAAATCAAATTGGTTGAGGCATGCAATATGGATTGCAGTATATCTATCAATTCAATATGAAAAGCAATATCTATAAGATTAAAATTGACATTTGAGCTATTTATAATAATACATGCTGATTTGGGGAGTCTTAATTCCTGATTTGGAATGATTTCATCAGCATGTGGGACCTTGAGAAGGGGCCCACCAATCCTCGAGTTTCTCTGGGTGTGGAAGTAGTGATCACACCACTTCAACTCATACCATTCTAGAAGGCCACCTCCAATATTTGGTGTGTCCCGGTGTCTACCAGTTTTCTGTTGGGGAGGAGACAATCCCTCATCATCTGTGACTTAGTAGTGAGGTTGTTCCCTATTAAGGGTGAAGTCTTATGTTCCTTCCTGAATAAAAGCTCTGTGTATGCCCCACGGCTATCAAATCCAGTGGAGAGTATGGGGTGTGGTGGTCTAAGATGAAGGTATTGTAGTCTGTTTGATTTGGGTCTGGGTGTCCTGTGGGGCAGTATATTCCTCGGGAGTGTACACCTTACAGGGCTTGTGTCTGGGCACCCTGTGAGGTGGCTGTTGTCTATGGGACACTCCTCTGTAAGTCCCTTTGTGGGGTATACTGCCTTTCTTTATGCACAAGGTTCTCCACTGGATGCTTGATGTCATCCCCAGGAAATGCCTTCAGAGAGTCTGTGCCTTTGAGTAAGACTTGAGTTAACTGACAACTCAGTGACTTGCAGCTGTGGACACTCCTAGATGTGCTCTCTCACAGGAGCTACTTCCCCGGTTACTATGATTTTCTCACCAGCCAGCACTTGTTAGTCAGTCCAGAAGCCTGAGTTCTGCATGCTTGGAAGATGCTTCATCTGCTCGCTATTTCTGTTGGGTGTGGGTGAACAAGGTGCATAGACCTTGGGGACTGTCTGCAGCTGTGCTGCCTCTGAATGCAGGCTCTCTGTGGGTGGTCCATGGCACAGAAGCCTCCACCCTAGCTGATGTAGATCACCCAGATACCATTCCTGTGACTTGGGTAGAGTCTCATTTGGCCTGCCTTCGTCTGGTCTCCTATGACTGGCAATTGTGAATCACTGAGGGCCTGTTCCCCTCTACTGGGGCTTCTTTGTAGTAGTACTTACTTAAGCACTTGGTGGCTGTTTGCAACTGTGGGGCCTGAGAGTGCAGCCTCTCTGTGGGCGGTCTGTGCTCAGAAACCTCCACCCTGGTTGCTGCAGATCACTGGAGTTATACCTTCACTGTGATGGGGTAGGTTTGTCTGTTGGTCTGTTTTTGCCTGAGCTCCTGCAGGAGGCTGTGGGGAGCACTTGGTTGGGATTAGCACTCTCTGGGAGTGATGCACTCTCAGGTCAGCTTCTCCCCACTCCCCTTGTTCATGGAGGGGGAGGGGATTTCTGTAGAGTTCAGCTAGCAGCAATCCCTATACAAGTTTATTCTAAATGGATTATTACTGAGACAACTCATTTCAGAAGCATTCCCTGTGATTTGATTCATTATTATCTGTAGGTGGGGAAAGTTGTGTTGATTTATCGTATTGGAGGGAGGCTGGCTACCTGTGGACTCCATAGAATGGCTGCCCGTCCTGGCACAGCTTTCAGCCCACAATTTGGGCCAAACTGTGTGACCTCCTTCACTATCTTTGCTGCTCCTGTCCCTTTTTGGTCTGCTTTTATTTCCCTGTTGTTAAGAAGGTAAGCTTATGGGCTTTTCCTCTCCCTCTTTCTTTGTTACCATTCCCCCCAAACAACCTGGTCAGTGTCTAGGATCTGTCTTATTTTCTGCTCTGGTACCACATTCCAAGTTTCTCCCAGCCTCAAACTGCCCAGTATTGAGTTTTAGAAGATTCACTCTGTCACCCACCTCTCTGGTCTTACACTGCTTCATATCTGGGCTGTAGAGGAATTGAGGACGGCCGCCATGATCTTCTCCACCATCTTCACTTCTCTGTTTACTCTTAATAACTGTTTTGATCACTTATTGAAATTAGTTGTTTGTCTTCCCCAATATTTTTCCAACCGATTACTCTTGAGGTATAGGAAACATTACTGTATGGTCCCACTTCTGCTTTTTTATTTAGCACACTAGCAGAACTTCCTCATTCAATTAGTTTGGCCATAGATATTATGTTTGGATAAGAGTTTGTCTGGGAATGATGCCAGTTTCATCTTTTTCTCACCAGCCTTCGTGATTATCTTTCCTTCTTTAAACTGATTTCATTGTCTTGGTCCTCAAATGTGATTTTGAACAGTGAAGTGATCCCCAGTTTGTATCTGATTCACATGGGGAGACTTCTGAAATTTTATCATATATCTACAACTTTATATTACTATTATGGCTAGGTTTGTAAATGTTTTGGTATTTCCTCAAATAAAAAGGATTTTAGAGTTTGTATTGGTGTACAATTATGTATACACACACAAAGAAAACCATTAGAACTCCGTGACAGACACTTTGCTAAGCATCCTTAGTGTGAATTATTTAATTTTATGCTTACACACACACACAAAAAAAATCTATGGAATAAGCACTATTTTACCTACTTTACAACATAGGATACAAATGTGTGACTTGTGTAAGATATCTAGTAAGTCGGATTGCAAGCATTTGAATCTAAGATGTCTGAATACCAACTTTCTGTTGTCAACCAATTCTCCTCCTAAATTTACTATATTTCCACTGATTTTAGGTTAAATTTGTTAATCATGTTGACCTTAATATTTTGCATTCTTACTCTGTTTTTGCCTGCCTTAGCATTTTATGAGAAAAGAGCATTATTGTCAGGATGATTGTGTATCTGTCATGGAAGTCATTTTTTCCTCAATATTATTCTACACCATCTCATGGTGTAACATTCAGAAATACTATGTTTCAGTAGAGAAGTACATGTTTTTACTAAGTAAAATCCCTCAGAAAGGGGATCGTTGACCTAGATGAGGATAGAATAATGGGAGGTGATGTTGTTGAAAGCGCATTAGCTTTTACTCTGAGGGAATTTTGAACAATGGAGTAACAAGGTCTGACTTGGACTTTGGAAGGATTTGCTCTTGCTGCTTGGTGGAGATAATACCGTGTCAGCCGGGGAGGGAGGCCGTAAGACCAGTCAAAAAGGTACTACAGCCATCCAGGTATAATGATGCTGGCCTGAACCAGATGTAAGAACTGGAGATAATGAGAAATAACCACATTGAAGGAAAACCCAACAGGATTTTCTGATTAATTCTTATACCTTTTTCCAATTTGGTATTTGCCTAATAAATTTTCACTTTCTTATATTCAATCCTTCTGTGAAATCATGTTTTAAGAGTGTCTTTTTAAGTAGTATATAGCTATATTTCCCTCCTCTTTTCCTCCCTTATCCCCCCCTCTTTCTCTCTCTTTCTTCACTAGGTATTGAACCCAGAGGTGATTTTACCCCTGAGCCACATGCTCAGCCCTTCTCATTTATTCATTTTTTTAAAAAATTTTGAGACAGGGAGTCATTAAGTTTCTCTGTAACAAGTGCTGGCTGGATTAAGCTGGATTTCTAAAACTTCTAACTATTTATTCTCTATCTTTTAATATTTAAGTTTAATACATTTATATTTACTTCTTAGGCATCTTAATTATATACACATATTATCTATATTATATGACAGTTAATTTTATAAGTCAACTTGACTGAGTTTTGGCACGTCTAGATAGATAACTGGTAAAACATCATTTCCGGGTCTGTCAGTGGAAGTGTTTCAGAAGAAATTGCCATTTGAGTGAGTAGATTGAGAAAAGAAGGTCTATCTTTACCAGTGTCAGTGGATGCATCCATTCTGCAGAAAGCCCAGATAAAGTAAAAAGGCAGAGGAAGATTAGATTCTTTCTTTTTGTGAGATGGGACATCCCTTTTCTCGTGCCCTCGGACATCTGAGCTCCTAGCTGTTGACCCTCAGACTCTGGCACTTCTGCCAGGAGGTTTCATTGCTCTCAGGTCTTTAGGCTTAGTCTGGGATTATGCCATTGGTTTCAATTGGTTTTTAAGTTTTGGGACTTGAACTCAATTTATACCACTGACCTCTCTGGTTCTCCAGAACTCTTGCAAACAGAAGATCATGGGACTTCTTGGTCTCCACAGTCATGTGAGCTTATTCCCATAATAAATCCTCTCTAGGGTGTGTCTTCACATATGTATCCTAATGACTTTAATTCTCTGGAGAACCCTAACTAATGAATACTATGTGTAATATATACATAATATGTAATATTTATATACACATCTATACTTAAATACATATAGAATCTCTTTTGATTTGTTTAAATCAAATTGCTTTGTGTTTTCTATTGACCAGGATTTTTCCTTACTATTCCTTTTCTTCTTTTCTGCTGCTAGATGGACCAATGTTTTGTTAATGTGTATATTAAATTGATTATTGTTTCTTTCTAGGTCATACTTATCCTAAGCTTACTTCTTGTTGTTTCACCAACTCAGTTATCCTAGAGTTTATAACTTTCTTGGTAATTTTTCCTCTTGATTATCCTTCTATTGACCTATCACTGATACTTCCCCCAAACCCTCAGACTGATTTATAAAAGCCCTTTTAGCAAAATGAAATCATCAAGTATTTCTTGAGTTCTGTTGGGCATTTTCCTGCTTACCTGTGAGGTATGTTCCTCATTTCTTTTTTTTTCTTTTTTTGTGGGGGAGGGGGGGGTGGTAACTGGGTAATGAACTTAAGGCTACTCGACTACTGAGCCACGTCCCTAACTCTATTTTTGTGTTTTATAAGAGACAGGGTCTCACTGAGTTGCTTAGTGCCTCCGTAAATTGCTGAGGCTGGCTTTGAACTCTTGATCCTCCTGCCTTCACCTCCTGAGCCGCTGTGATTACAGGGATACACAACCTTTCCTGGCAGTGTTCTTCATTTCTTTCATGGTATCTTCCTCAGACTCCTTGGATTCCCTTGTTGTTGGATCTACTGGCTCTTTGATCCTGTCATTTGCCATTTCCTGAAACACATCTTTAGCAGATCACTGAGACCTGGCATGCCTAAAGTATCTTTATTTTATACTCAAATGCTAAAATTTGCTTGATACTAAAATTTTATGTTGTAAATCACATTTCCTTAGAATTTCTAAGGCCTTGTTCCACTGTCCTCTGCTTTTAAGAATTACTCTTGAGAAATTCCATACTATTCTTATCTCAGCTATTGTATACGATGGACTATGTGTCGGGGCAAGTGTGTGTATGTTGTCCACACTTCAGTTCTAGGAAATTTTCTTTTGTAATTTTTTTATTAATTTCTACCTTTCCATTTTATATGTTCACTCTTTCTGGAATTAATGTCAGATATTAGATATTCTAAAATAATAATCTAATCCCCCCATTCCTCTCCTATTGTAAAGTCTTTGCATTTTCCTTAGATTTCTTATGAGTCTTCTTGACTTTTTCTTCAAACCTCTATTAAACCTCTATTAAATAAAAATTATAAATTTTTATTTCCGTATGTTTTTAATTAATGCTAAAAATTCCAAAAAATAATTTTCTTGATTCATGGAAGAAGTATCTTCTCTCTGGTTATATAAGTATGTATGTATTTTTTTAAAAATTTCATGCTATTTATTAGTTTGTTTCTTCTGATATTTTTAATTTTTCTTTTGGCCTTTTAATTGCAAGAATTTCCACAAATTCCAGATGATCTACTCTTTATTTCTAAATAAATGTACACCAAAGTGTTGAGTGTAAGCTGTGTGCATGGTAGAATTTGTCAACTGGTAAACTTTATTAGAAGGAAATTGGGCAGTAATCAAGAAGTTATTTGGGGCAATGCCTGAATGCTAATATCTGTATCTTTTATCTTGTACCATTCTATGTAACAAAATTAGAATCCATGAGCAACTTCCTTTAGGGATTTTGAGCTTTGCAGCACTCTAGGAACTAAGTAGCAGAGGAGGGAAGTACACATTGTTCAATATGTACTTGTTAACTCAATCCTCCTTTGGATGCTTTGAATGACACTACACCCCTGTTCGTGTCTCTGACATCCTGAGCTTGAAAAGCTTTATCCTTGAGAAAGAATAATCTTTTTCATCAACTATGAAAAATGAAAGTGAGGAAAGGAAGAAGGGAAACTCTAAATCTAGTGCTTTCTTATGCAGGGTCTCATTCCTTTTATGTTCAGATCCATTCCACTTGCTCTGATTCCTGATCTGTCAGCATTATCTGCCATGAATCAGTTTGCCTCTTTTTGAAAGGCCTTTATAGCACATAAGTTTCCTCTGTCCTTTGTTCCTCCCTCCCTCCCTCCCTTTTCCTCCTCCTCCTCCTCCTCCTCCTCCTCCTCCTCCTTCTTCTTTTGTACTGGGGATTAAACCCAGGGCCCTACACCACTGAACTACATTCCCTGCACTTTTTATTTGCTAAGGCTGGCCTTGACCTTGCATCCTCCTTCCTCAGCCTTCCAAGTTGCTGAAATTACAGGTGTATGCCACTGTACCCAGCACACTCAGAGTTGTTTTTTTAAAAAATTTGTGCTTATCTTGTCATTGTTTTTCTTGTCCTTTTCACTTATTTTCTACATAGAATAGAAGGAATCAAATACTTATATTTACCATATTTAAATGGAAATCTATGTGATACATTCTCAAATGAGAATTTATTTTTTTTACCCTGTTCTTTTTTTGAATCTTCTCAGATATGTTATATGCAATTTATTTCTATGTCTCTGAACATCTTTAATATGCTTATTTCTATGTGATTTTCATATTGCTATGTAAAATAAACCTCCCTTCTATTTAGCCCAACTGACCTTCCTCACAATACAGTGTCTCTGTACTTTGCTTACTGACTTTTGCCTGTTGACTCCCAAAACAATCTAAAATGTGCACTGCTTTTTTACAAGCAAATGTTTTGGAAGTATAAAGGCAAAGAGAAAACTTTCACTTCGCTCTCTGAAGGTTTGCTGGAATAAATTGGGAGTAGATTACTAGGAGAAAAGATACAGATTTAATGTGCATCAGGGAGAATCACAGAAGTATAATTACCCAATAACCCAATTAGGCTTACATACCCTTCTACTTGGGGAGAAGAAGTGGAATATGACAACTTCAAGGGTTATTAAATGATTGTTAGGGAAATGTATGTCCCTAAAGATAGAAAGTAGCTTAAAAATGGTTCTCTTTGGAATGTGAATGAGCCTAAGGGTTAAGCATTATCTTCTGACCAAATACTTCTGTGCAGGTGTGGTCACAGTCCTTAGTCTTCTGCAATAGATAATGAGATTTCAGGGAGGGAATGGCAGGTGTTTTTGATTGGTCCATTTTTGAGCCCCCAAAAGAGAATATCATGTCCTTTTCTGTACCTGTAAAGTAAGAGAACCAAGAGACAGAGTGCAGGGGAGGTGGACAGTGATGGTTTTCTGAACCACATCAGGGGATTAGTTTCAAGCTTGCCTGTTTTTGGTCCTTCTTCATTTTTAAACCAGATTTTTTTTTATTAGCCTCTTAACTAATAATTTTCTCCACGTTGTTGGAATTCCAGTTGCCTGGAGTCCACCTAACCAAAGTAGGTGTCCTAACTGTAGGGCACATGATGGTTTGAAAAGTAGAGATTCTGTAGAGTGAACAACTGTCCAGATTCCAAACTTGCTCAGCCCCCTGCACTTACCTCCAGCACAGGATCTGTGGCTTTAATCCCCACCATATGGACAAGAGTGATAGAAGACACATGTGTAAACTCATTGTCTTGTTAAAACACTGGGCTTAGATTCCAACTTTTAGCTATAGGTCTGAGCTTCTGTGTTCTGTGCTTTCAAATACTAGTGTATTTTGTTGTGTCTGTGTGTGTATGCGCACGTGCGCGCACGCACTCGCAAGCACATGTGTACTTATGTGGAAGGGCACATACAAATGCAATTTTGTGCTTTGACACATTTCACACCAGGTGACTACTAAGCTTAAACTGCTCAGGTTTTGTAAGTGGGAGGAAGAAAGGATTTCTATTTGGAGGTCAAAGTGATCACACCAGTGCAACCTGAGCACAAGAGAAAGCAGACGCGTCCATCACTTAGAGAGGCTTACAGAAGTTTCCCTAACAAAACATCTTTCATACTCATGCCATGAAATCCCACTCAGACTGAGTTTCTGCTGTGTTTAAAGGCAGCTGTTTTTAATCTTCTGTTGCTCCCTAGCTAGACTTGAGGGAGTTTGTGTAAATCCTGAAATTGTATGCAAAACTATGTGGATAAGGGATTTGTTTTAGGTGAAATAATCCATAGTGTTTATCTTCTGCTAGTGTACAAATAATCCTCGTGATGAAATATGCTTGGGCCTATTTGTCATTGGCATTCTTTGGTTTTTCAAACATTTACTCAAGAGCGCTAGCAGGTTCCCAGCAACAGGAACAGGACCTGCCATCTCTTTATCCCCATTCTAACACAGTACCTGGCACTTCCTAAGTGGATTACAAGTATTTGTGAAGTGAATTCATGTGAGAAAAGGCAAGCAGAGGACTAGAGAAAAGTATTTCTTCAAAAAGAGAATGTTTGAGAGAGCATCCTAGAGAGGAACTTGGTGATTTTGAAATTCCAAATACAAATCCAACAATCTTTACAACATATTACTGGCCTGAACCAAATTAAATAAAAAGCAATAGGTGATAACTTTTTATATTTCTAGCTGAAAAACGTCTTAAAATATTACTAAACATAAACAATGACAAAATTGCCATGGTTTTATTTAACAGAGGCAATGGATAACCTGTGTGCACTTGAACATCAAATAAAGAGAAGTCAAGCATATTCCACACATGGGCCTTCTCTATTAACCCATTTTAAAATGATGAAGAGGGGCTGGGGATGTGGCTCAAGCGGTAGCGCGCTCGCCTGGCATGCATGCGGCCCGGGTTCGATCCTCAGCACCACATACCAACAAAGATGTTGTGTCCGCCGAGAACTAAAAAATAAACATTAAAAAAAAAATAAAAATAAAGTTAAAATGATGAAGAAAAATAGTTGATCATAACTTTCAGATCAACTTCCCACCAGGCCTCCAGGGAGCCTCTAAATTTATCCCATCTCCATTATGCTTAGTGGAAAGACACATGACTTCTTTGTCTTTCAAAATAAGAACCAGGCTCCTTGGACAGATGATGCAAGAAAGCAATTATGTGCACACCAATTGCTTCCACAGCTTGGAAGAGAAGTCACTAGAAGGCAGACAAGCTGCAATGTTTTCACAGAGCCTCTCAATCTGGACTGTATTTGATTGCACAAGCCTTTCCCCCATTTCCAGTCAATTTTATAGTTAGGAGAGAAGGGACAACTAAACAGGTAAGCTGCCAACTGGGGCAGGTTGAAGCAGAGTTTTTGAGGAGCTGCAGAGTTGCAACTTCAGCATAATTTCCTCCCTGCCAATCTAGCAGAAGCACAGTAAAAATAGATGAAGTGGCATGCTCAGTGCTAAGTGCATTCTGTCCCTGATGCCTCTGCAAATATTTCTACCAGGTTTTCAGAGCAGCATCTGCTGCCAATCATAGTGGCTCACTGGATGAGGGGGACTCTAAGAGGGAAAATAAATCAAATGCTAATTCTCCTAGCTGGAGGGAGGTGAAGGAAGTAATGTATGATAGGGAGGGTTAAGGAAACATGTTAATAAATAAGAAAATTCCCTAAAGAGTGGAATATAGCTATTGAAAAACTTCCAGACTAGCTTACCTGTACAGATTTCCAAGTGTTTCTTCCCCAGCAGGATATTTTACTCATTGATTGGCATCCTTATTTTCAATTGTAAATTAATAAAACATAATTTTGTCTTTGAAATGAAGTCAGCGTTCAGAGAAAGAAACTCCAAAACTGCTTGAGACTCTCTGGAGCTCTGGAAACATACCCAGAACTCCTCAGGAAAGTACAAGTCATTGTTCCTGTCTTGAGCCTCTGTAAAAGATCTCATGTCCCTCCAGAATTGTAAATTATCTTTCCAGTAAGGGTTGTAGTGGTACAGTGCAAGTCCAGGATGAAGGGCTGGCCACAGAGACATATTGAAATAGTTTACACTCCTTCCTGGAGCACAATCTCTGGTTTTGATGGGTTCTTTCACCTTCCCTTCTGGGTTCCTGAGTCTGTGCTTCCAGTATATGACTGTTGGCCTGAACATCCTCCTTCCAGCTCTACCCCAGCTCTCTAGACCTGGACCAGTTTGGGCCAGTACCAAGTTCACTCCATTAGGGATCTGACTTTCTAGAGACATAATGTTATTTACATTCCTGTGGTTAAAATCTTGAACTCTATTTGGCTATTCATCTCTCAATTAATCACTTACTGGACCTGGGATCTGGGGAAACCACTAGGGGTCTATGAACTTCATTTCTCATCTGTAAAATGGAAGTTATGATAATTGGGTTTTTGAAAGTTATTTTGACAATTAAGTGCTCTAACATGTGAAGTAAGGTGTATTGTTTTAATGTCTGGGCAATATTCAACAAACAGTACTTGTGTTAGTCAACTGTTCCCTACCATGCCCAAATACCTGAGAACAACTTAAAAACAAAATGTATATTTGGGGCTCATGGTTTCCGAGGTCTCTGTCTATGATTGGCTGACTCCATTGTTATGGTCCTGAGATGAAGCAAAACATCATGGTGGAAGGGTGTGGTGGAGGAAAGCTTTTCAGCTCATGGCAGCCAGGAAGGAGAGAGAGAGAGAGAGAGAGAGAGAGAGAGAGAGAGAGAGAGAGAGAGGGGTATGTGGGGGAACCAGTGACAAGATATAGTCAAAGACCACACCCCCAGTGACCTACTTTATACAACTGTGTCCCAGTTGCCTACAGTTACCACACAGTATTATAGCCCATTCAAATTATTAATCCATCAAATGGATTAACTCACTGATGAGGTTACAGGTCTCATAAAGTAACCATTTTACTTGTGAACATTCCTGTTTGCCTAACATATGATCTCCTTAGTGGACATTTTTAGATCTAAACTATCACAGTACTATTAGTTACTACTGCTTCTTTTAAAACACTATTTAACTCAAACATATAGTTTCTTAATGATAGGCCCTTATGAATCATCAAGGAAAATGGGGGCTAGGAAAAATTTTCTGTCAATGGGTTAATGCTATCTATTTATCTGTGGATGTGTGATTTGAACACATGAGAAGATAATGGGTAAGATTTGAAATTAGGAATGTCTCAGAGTTCCTAATGTGTATTAGTGTCATAATAATATTGGCAACACTACATACATGAACCATGGATGTATATTTATAAGATTTACAATCTAATGACTTTAGTCATTGAATCCCTATATTAATTGTATTATTCAACTAATATTTAATAAGAACCGTCAAGTGTCAGGTCCTGGTTTAGATATTGAAGCCATGAGACAAAATATCCCACAATCTTTGTATTTTAAAAAATTTGTGGTTTTACCACGAAGGTAAAACAATTGCAATACGAGTCTAAAATTGGATTAACTTATTAATACTGGTTTAAAAACATGCTTCTATGCAGAATGACCCTCCCCAGTGGCCCCCACAACTCATCCTTGAGGAGATATTTTGTTAAGTGAGTCAGCTTTCCTAAAATGATATTAACTTCATCTCTCTCTCCCTTTCTCCTAATACCATTGCAGTAGTGGCACAAAACATCTGTCAGGAATGTCACCAAAGATCACTGAAGCTCATACAATAATCCTGGAAGACTTATTGGAAAAGAATAGTTTAAAAAGCACACAGCCTATGACTTTAAACAGCATTATAAAGCCATTCTTGACTTGAAGCTGACCAATGGAGAATGAAGAATGTGGACTACATCATTGTGGTTATTCACTGGCTCACTTTTTAATAGTAATTCTTGGTCTGATTTCATTAGCTAACACTAGAGAGTTATGGTAAATAAAAAAATCCTAGAGAAACTGTTATTAGATTAAAAGATAAACTGATGTTGCATCTTGGACTCTTCTTTTTTGCTATAGTTTTATTACTGCATCCATCTTTAAGAAACAAAGGCTTCCTTGATCACATATCACCCTCCAGTCACTTGGACTATTTCTGTTTCTCCTCAGAAGAAGAGAAGCTCACTATAAAGCATCTTTCCACATGGACTCTACATAGTTATCCCAATCAAGCCTTCATCCTCTTAATCATGCCTTTTAGTCCCCCTGCTAAATAAAAAGACATAATATTAATTATTGGTTAAATCATTAATGCTAAGGCCAACAATATTGTCTTCCCTGAAAACCAATAGACTTGGCTGGGGATGTGGCTCAAGTGGCATGCACGGGGTGCTGGGTTCGATCCTCAGCACCACATAAAAATAAAATAAAGATGTTGTGTCCACTGAAAACTAAAAAAATAAATATTGAAAAATTCTTTTTCTCCTTCTCTTTAAAAAACAAACAAACAAACAAACAAACAAACAAAAAACCCCAATAGACTCATTCCTGTTTCCACCTTACTTTGCCTCCAGTGGCTAACCACATAGTCACTTGCCCTCTTGCTCCTGAAACAGTCTCTCCTATTCATTTGTGATCCAGGTGATGGTGCTCTCTCTTTTCCTTCCCATATTGATCCCCTTTCCTGGTGTCTACATTACTATGTGACATCAAATACTGATTCCTAAGGACTCAGTCCTTGATCTCTTCTGTTGTTATTTTTTATTCTAGGTGATCTCATCTATTCCCATGGATTTAAGTGGTTTATTTAAGTGGCTAAAAAACTATAGAATTTTCATATGATCCAGCACTATCACTACTACATATGTATCAAAAGGAAGGAAATCAGTATGTCAAAGAGACATCTGCACTCCCATGTTTGTTGCAACACTATTCAAAATAGCCAAGAGTGGAATCAACCTGATAAATCAATAGGTAAATGTGAAGAAAGTCATATATATATATATATATATATATATATGTGTGTGTGTGTGTGTGTGTGTGTGTGTGTGTGTGTGTGTGTGAATGTGTGTGTGTGTGAGTGTGTATATATATATGTATATATGTGTATATATATATATCTGTTATATAATACATATGTATAAATAAATATATAATATATAAGTATATATTAGTATGATCTATAATATACAAGTGATATATATACCTATATATGAAGAATATATATGTATAAGAAAGGAATCTATCTCACACACAATCTCACACACACAGATATATGTATGTATATATATATATATATATATATACATACACTCACACACACAGATACACACACACATACATATATGTATTCAAACATAAAAAATCTCTTTTAATTTTTGAACACATTAATGAACCTGGAGGGCATTACGTTAAGTGAAATAAGACAGGTACAAAAAGACAAATACTACATGATATTTTTTATATGTGGGAGCTTAAAAAGTTGATCCCATAGAAGTAGAGAGACGCTGTTTGTTACCAGAGCCCAGGAAGGATAGAGAGGAGGAGGAAAGGAAAGTGTTGCTTGATAAGCACAAAAATATATTTAGATATGAAGATTAAGCTTTGGTGTTCTGCATCACAGTAGAGAACTCTTTAGTTAAAAACAATGTATTATATATTTCAAAATAACTAAAAGAGAAGAATTTGAATATCTCTAGCACAAAGAAAAGGCTAAATGTTGAGGTGATGGATATGCTCATCACTCTGATTTGATCATTGTACATTGTATCAATGTGTTTAAACATCACACCATACCCCAGGGACATGTACTATTTTTATGTCAATTAAAAATAAGTATTTTAAAAATAAATAAGAAGAAGGTACAAAATAATAGAAATAGAAGTAAAAGGAAGGTACAAAAAATCATAGCCACAATTAGAGCTGCTACAGACAATTAATAAATAAGAAAATATTATGAAAAAATCTAAGCATATACCTGCAGCTCAGAAATCTTTGCACTTTAGATGTGGATCTCACTGCTTCACTCATACAGTTCACAGTTAAATATCTCTCAGGTGTTTCAAACTTACTTAATTACTTAAGCATATTTCTTTCTTTCCCCTTTATCAGAAAATTAACATATATTTCCCATGACAATAAATGACTGCACTCTTTAACATATTACCTAAGCCAGAAACTCAGTGGTTATTCCTGATTGTATCCTCTCTCCCCATTGATGGCTAGCTTATCAGGAACATCTTCTACCTTCAGGACACAAGGCACCTCTGTCTACAATTTGTATTCTGGTGTCACCACGTAGTATGGATTTGTCAGCTCCGGCTGGAATTCTTCAACCGGCCTCATGATCCATTCTCACATGTTTCCCCACAAAACAGAAATGATCTTCTTTTAAGTGAACTGAATCACATTGTTTTACTCTTTAACACTCTTAACGGGTTCCTTTCCTTCTTGAATATCATACAAATTATTTTCTATTGCCTACAGCTCTCTAAAGATGCATCTTCAGCCTTATCTTGACTCTGGTCTTTCAGTTTCTTGGGCTGACCTAGTGCTGTCTCTACCTTTGGCTCTCACAGAAGTCCCACGTATGCCTGACATGTCCTCCTCTGACTTTTTGTCTTTTACATGTGTATTTGTGTTTCCCTTTTCAAAGAGGCACCCCTTCATCACCCACCTAAAGACTAAAACATTATTTCTTATTCCACTCATTATTTTATGTCTCCATAATAGTTCTTCTTAACAAGCAATGGAAACTTTCCATCTGAGAAAATCCTTTCTTCCATTCTTAGAAATTGTCTCATATTGCTTCTTTGGTGATTATTTCCTTGCCTCCAAATTTCTGGTCTTTCTGAAATTGTTAGATATTATATTCTCTAAATCCTTCCTACATCTCACTTAACTTTTGTCATGTTAACATTTAGTTCTTTGGGTTTTTTTTTATTTTGACTGAATTTGTCACTTTATACTTTAATTGAACAATTGATATCTAGAAATTTCTATTATATTATTTTTAATTTTTTTTCTAATTATATATTTTATTGGTTATTTTTAGTTATATGACAGTAGAATCTATTCTGATATAATTATACAAGCATGGAATGTATCTTGTTCTATTTAGGATCCCATTCCTGTGGATGTACACAATGGTAGAATTATTCCTTAATAGATTAATAGTTTTTCATGTTCTTACTCCTACTTTTATAATTCCCTATTCTTATTTTAATGGATTAGTCTCTTAAACATTCTTTGGATGCTGATTAGATTTTTGCTGATGTTAGTTTTTTTCTAGGGCCTATTTATTTTATGTTTTATTTACCTACAACTATATTTTGCAAAATCTTGGTTGTTCTCAAAAGCTTTGTGACTTGTAGCTGACTAAGTATAATTATAAATAATAAATTGGCTTGATTAGTATGCTGGATAGTGTCTTTCCTCCATCATCTGGACCTGTTTCCCCTTTCTTGAATAGAATAAATAACTGTGGGTTTTGTAGAATTCAAACTCACCTGTCACAGAGGCAAACTTCCCTGTTTTGTGTGTGAACAGAGAGTAGGCTGGTTCAAGAGCAAGCAAGTAGCAAAGGTCCTAAAGATTAACTCTCAGATGGGAACACTCAATGTACCTGCCCCCTGAGTGTCCAGATCTCATTTTAATTATATCTGGATTCCCTTTGAAGGACTTCAGAATCCCTCTTTGAGGTCTTCAGTTCCTCTCCTTTCTTCTCTCACATCTCAGCATCTATACTAATAGTCCTCTTTAAGATGATATTTGTATTTGTTTTGATTTCATATAGCAAGCCAATGTTCCATATTGTCAACAAAGAAGAGTGCCCTTACTCATCTGACCTTGAAATAGCCCTTCAGCCTTAAGCCTCAATGATTGCCACCAGCCCACATCTGCTGTGCGTTTCTTGACCTCAGTTTGTGTCCCTCAGACCTTCCCTGAGAACAGTGACTCTTCTCTCTGTAACAGCCTTTGCCTGTTTACTTAGAGCTGTGGATTCCACTACTTTGGTTTTCTTTCCATTCAACTGGCTTTACTTTATGTTGTTAAGAATTAACTCAAAATGGTACTCACTTAAGTTTTTAGACAAATATTTATTTTATATTTTAAAGCAACTTTGACATAATTTGTGTGTGCAATTAGGAAGACTGGGAAGTAACACATTAATTTAATTATGTCATCAGTTTTTGAAAGTCCCTGTTTCATAGCTTTATCTTCTTCAAGCTTTTGGTTTTTGTTTGTTTGCTCTGAGGATCTAAGGCTATCTTACCATATTTAACACATCCTTGTTAATCACTGTAACTTGTCATGGCATAGTGTGAGATATAAGTAGATTAGGTGAAATATATAGGAGAAGTGCCACCAGAATCAGATATGAATGCTTTGTGGATGAAAGGATCAGTGTGACCAGCTGAGGCCATGGATATGCACAGAGGAGTCAGTATAATAGAGGATACAGCTTGAGCTCATTCACAAAGAAGGCTTGTTGTAAAAAAAGAAGATCCAATGCAGAGGGGACAGGGTGCATCAAGGCATAAGATGTAAAAGGACAACACATGAGGGAAGCCATGAGTAATTTTATATGCCTTGCTGGGAAGGAGTATGTAGGAAATGAGGCAGAGTGCAAAATCAGGAGCCAGATCCTGAAAGGCTTTGTCTATTTTGCTAAGCAGTTTGGAATTTACCCTAAAGGAAGTGGTAACTCCTTGAAAGATTTGAAACACCGGCATAACGTGATGAATAAAGCCTAAAATTTAGTAAGTTCACGGGATGTGCCAGGCAGTATTTTGCATGGATTAAGGTATTTACTCCTTGTGACAATCTGCTGAGGCACATGCCTTAATAATATTCATTTTCCTGTGAAAAAGCATATGTTCCTTGAGGGCAGGTTCTTTTTCTCTTCCTGGTTGGGGCCTGCGACTCTAGCACTGGGGCCTGGAAGGATGAGTGTATATTGAATAAATAAGTGTGGCACAGTGGTTATATTCCCAGGGAAGAGCAGAGCAGAATTGGAAGAGGGTCAACCTAACTCAGAGTGAACCCATTTAAATATTTTCATTGTTTCTATGTTAAAAAGAACAAACCATAATTCAAATTATAAAAAGAAAAGATTGGAATCTAATTCATGAGAACCAAAAAGAGAACTGAACGCATTACAGTGAGGTTCAAAGTAGAATCACTGAATATTAACTTGAGTATTAATTTGGGTGTTCATCTGAGAAAGAGGACTGTGAAAAAGTAAATATTACATATTTACATGTTTATTGTTGCTTTTGATTTCTGTATAACTTTTTCTACTAAAATTTGTTCTGCAGGCAGTTGAAGATTATTTTTCTTCTTTGTTTATTGTTTATTGTTATATATGTTCAGCACCTCAAAGAGTTTCATGCTTATGATAGCTGATTAATAAATATATGTTGAATGAATAAATGGTTACATAGCTTTGAAGATACTTCATATTTGATCTCCCCCTGGGTGATTCTTGACCCATATTAGCAAGTTAATGACAATAGAGAAAATTTGTTTTTTACCTTCATGTTCTGAATTTTATTTACCTAGCAACCTTTAATTCTTAGAATCGACATTTTTCTTAGAATTGTTGGATTAGAATTGGATCTCCTTTGAGGAAACTCACCTACAGGAAGTTTCTATCCAGTGTTTTCTTACAGCATGGCGTGGTTTTATATCTTGCAAAATATGTGCATGGCGCTCACTATCAATAATAACAAAGACACAGTCTTAGACACTGACATAATCCAAGTTAAACAGGCAAAGTTTGGCCTGCTTGGGTTTACTCAAGTGGGCAACACAGGCAGGCTGCATTGAGTTTGCAGTGATTCAGTTTTCAAGAATACCCAATGTAATGTGGAATAAGAAGTGGACATCTAGAATCCTCACAGAAGTCTGGCACAATGGATGAAGGAATATGTACCTGTGATGCTCCTAAACCTGTTTACTTCATGCCCTTCCCTGCCTTTCCCCTGCTCTGTCTTGAATCATGGGTGGCTGGGATGACGTTGTACCTGAGGACTGCAACTCCCAGGTACCCCTGTCATCTAGCTTCCAGACCAGTGCAGCCAGTGGGAGGAACTGACAAGAGGAAGGATGGGATGCCAGGGCGTTCTCTTCCCTCCTTTACTGGCTTGGATGGAACTTCAGGCACAGTGATGGCCCCTCCATAGCTCCTCTTCCTGTTATACAAGATCATTGTGGGAACCAGTTCTTGAGGATAAACTCAGTGTCAGGGATGCTGAACTACCACATGCTTCCATTGTCCCGCCTGCCTCAGGATGGGGTGACCTCCCAATGCTGCTAATTCTGAAGTTTCATCATTGCTCCCTATTTGGCATCTGAGCTTCTTCATTACATCTGTAACCAATTTCCTCCATTAAATTCCCTCTACTTTGAGAACATACGATTGTTTTAAATTTCCTAGTCATAATCTACATGATAAGGTCAACAACTACAAGGAATAGAAAGATTACTGTTGGGATCATCTTTCTAAACTACAAAAGGAGTGACTTGATTGCAAGATGAACTTTCAGTTTTGAAATTCAAAGGTCCTAAAGTGTGATCCTCAGGTCATCTTCAGAATTCTCCTGAAAAGTTGACTTAAGGTGCTTATTTTTCCATTAATTTTTAACCTGCTAACTCAGAATCTCTGAGTAATGTGGCTGGGAAACCTATTTCAACCAACTCTTTATGACATTCTTACAAAAAAAAAAAGTTTAAAATCAAGTGGTCTACCATCTTTGATCTTGGAAATGTTTTGGGGGGACATGACACAATGTTTTTATTAAGGCGTTCAGATGAGTGTTTTATGTAATCTGTTTCAAGAGCTACCATCTGTCAAATCAAGGAATTTAGATGAATTTGGCTAATTTTTTAGATGTTGCTGTTTTTTAAATAACCCAGAAGTAAACTAAATCCTAAGCAAGAGTAAATATGTTACATATGCCACTAAAGAATTTCATAATCCATGAAATAGTGAATATATTAAATATAAAACTACTTACAGACAAAAATTCCATGCCTTTCTTGCTAGGTCAATGATTTCCAAATACGATTTTATTAGACCTTGAGGAAAATGAACTTGTGTAAGGGGTAGCAAGTACTTTCAATACATTTCCCCATTAAAAATAATCTTAAGGTATTCCTTAAAATATGTGTTGTATAGCACTTTCACAAGAAACTAAATGGAAAGAATGTTTCAATGATAAAATATAATAATAACCTTTTATTTGACTAGGTTCCCCTAAGAAGCAAGCTTGAGGTAAGCACTTGGGTACATTGATGATGATGATGACGACGATGATAATGATGACAATAAAGTAAACTCAAGAGAAAGAGGAGTTAATTTAGAAAAGGAAAAGCCAATCCAAAAGTGTTCTCTCAAAGAATTTAATGAGACAAATTTTAAAAATGTACTTCAATTTCATCCTCTATTTAGAAGAGGGAGCTCAGTCCTTGTCCTTCATTGGTCAAATGATCACACAATGGTACATGGACTTCTCACTCTTCCTGGTGAGTTTATCAGTTAGAATGACTGAATGGGTCTTATCAACCACTCTATGTAGTGCTTGAAAAATTGGCACAAAAATGAGGAGAAACTGAGACAAACTGCTGGTAAGTATTGCCTGCCTCCGCTAGTTGCTGTATTAATGGCTGTTGTACAAAGGTGGGCAAAAAAATGAAGTGCAGCCCCAAGGGGTTCTGATATACTCTTTAAAATCTTTAATAATTATCAGAAATGACTTACCAGGCAAATGAGTTTGGGTTTTTTCAAGTGCATGGATTATAAATATTTTATCTCCAGAGATGGCTTTTGTATTTTTAGTCTGGATTCTGTTTACACCTCATCTCTTTTCCTCCTGGCCTGATAGGAAACATTTGTCCCTTTGTAGTTAACAGGCAAAACTTGGAAAGCACCCATGAAATAAAAGCAGGTTAAAATAAATCTCCCATGACATAACATTAACCATCACAGCTATGCCTTAGAATTGTTTATTTGGTAACTAGAAAGAATTTTGTTGGACATTGAGCAGATGATGGAGTTGCCACCAAAAGATCTTCTAAGCACAAGTTGCTTTTAAATCATTCTGGTGATAATGTAAGCTATGGTGTTTTGGATCATTTGAAAAAGTATGAGATATGTCCCCTCTTGCTTTCTTAGCATAAGCACAATGAGTCATTTTTTTTCCTTCTCTGCATGGTCTCAAGTCTTCCAGATCCTTCTTTAACCTAGCTCCCCCCTGGCACTTTTCATAAATCATCACGATACTATTTTCTTGTTTTCTATTGCTTTATTTTTTAATAAGAAAGGAAGGAAAAAAAATATTTTCTAATTTTTGTATTTCTTCTGTTTTTATTTATCTACTTATCTATTTTTATTGACCTATTTTTAACCATGATTTCTTTAAAAAACTATCTAAGCTGCCAATGTTGGTTTATTAACTGTGTTTTGATATTGGTGAGACCATAGACCCTGGACTTTGTCAGTCCTAGGTCTGTATCCTTGTTCTATCACTGGATGATTCTGAGGGGCTCCTCTGTTCCCTTGTGTAAAGTGAGGATAATAATATGTTTCCTATAGGATTACTGTGAAATCTAAATAAGGAAATAGATGAAAAAGTACTTAGCATAGTGTTTGAAACATATTAAAGATGTGATAAGTGATAATCACCATCCTGATTCATGTTGTCCACAATTTGCGTTTTCCACCTGCATCCTTAGATATTATCTATGAGTTTAAAAATAAAATTAAAAACAGGATTACTGGTAACATAAGAACTTGAAATCAGTTTTGTCTGACAGATCTAAGTAGATGCTCTTTGACCCATGCTGCAATAAACTAGGTGTGTGGAGACTTGCAAATAGAAACAAGTCTGAGCAAGTGTTTCTTAACAACAAATCTGGGCAGCACAATGATTCTTAAAAAGAATCCTTAAAGTAAGACTTCTAGACATGATACACTTGAGAAATGGAAATGGAGAACTGGCCTACCTGAGAAGAACCCTTGAAACCTGAACTGTTTTTTACAAAATTTCTCAACATCAGGAACAGCAATAGGTTTTGTTTCTGCACCTGCAAACATGTAAAAAGAATGCAAGCTTTGCATGTGCTCAATGAAGAAATGATTATTGGAGGCATCTCATGCTCTTCAATTTCTTCCAAAGTGTAGTCAGTACCTCATAGTATAATACTGCAATCAAGTTGATAGTTCACAGAGATACCATAAAGATGAAAAGAATAAAAAAAATTGGGTCTTGGAGTGTAACTCAGTGGTAGAGTGCTTGCTCAGCATGCATGAGGCCCCAGGTTTTATAGTAATGTAATCAATGTCCTTTGACTCTATTTAGAGAGCATAAAGAAGAAGAAGAAAAAGAAACAAAATAGAAAAGGCTCAGCTTGAAAATTGGAAAAGAGAAGTCTGGGAGCCAGAATTTCATAGGATTTCTCTAAAATCCTTAAAAACAAAGCCACTGGATGGGTGCACACAGGATGTGGCACTACAATGGTATTTTCTGGCAATTAGCAGGGTTAACCTGATCTCTATAGGTACCCAATAGCATCATGAATTTCTTATGAGATGTCTTTTGACATTGTCCTTCAAGACTTACTTGCTGGTAGAGTTATGGTTAAGTCTGAAGTCTGATTATGCTAAGGTAAGAAAAAAGTTCTGGATATAATTTATAATAGTTTAGATAACAGTCTTACCTGAACACAGGCACTGTATAATATTAAAATAAAAATACAGGTGCATGTATTCATCTGTTTCATCTGCTTGGAATCCTCATCTGCAGACCTACTCAAGGCAGAATCCACTTTATCTTTCACATCCAGCCAGGAAACATTTCCAATCCAGCCTCCCCACAGCCAAATTACCTCCCCTGTATAGCCTGCAGAGCTCCCACCCCTTGACCTGATTTCCAACTCATTGTTTCCTGAATTTCTCTGTAGCAATTTCACCATCTGATATGACCTTACTATTTATTTATTTATTGCTGTGCATTGCATGTCTTTTTTCATAAAAATGTAAATTCTATGAAAGCAAAGTCTTTTAGAGTTTTATCCTCCATATTCAGAATGGGGACTGCTGCCTAGTAGATGATTAATCATAACTGTTTTCAGATAAATGAATGAGTAAATAATGAATTCATATTTGACCTTGATCTGGAGTTACATATTTCTATTATAAAACTTGACACCAGAAAATTGGTTTAAGCAAAACATCCTCTCTCATCTTCAGTTATTGTTATGGGTTTCGGAAATATCTTTGTATATTATTTATACATTTATGTGTTTTTTATAGTTTTTATGTCTTCACTCCTCACTAGGCATTTTCCTCAAAGTAATTGATGTCAATTCTGAGACTATGAGCCAGATGATATTCTTTTTCTTAAAAGGTATCTGCACATTTCAAGTATTTTTATTCTTAAATGAAAAAAAATTCTTTATGTATTACACATATACCAAGGGGTTACATTTGAAAACCAGTGCTTTGAGTAAAAGTGCAACACATCTGATGGAATTTCAGAAGTCAGTAAAACTCAGGAATTGTTTGGGTGGAGACAAGTTGTTTTCTTGTTGCCCCAATTATTTTGTTCTGTGTCTTACTGACTCAGATGATTTGGAAAAAAGGAAGTTAACTAGAAACCTCCTCTCTCTCTGCCCCTCACCCCCTTTCTATTGGTGTGAGTCTTTCTTTCCCTCTGTCTCCCTGTTTACCAATGTGCATAACGTGCATATAACAAACCCTGTCTTCCCGAATCAGAGTGACCCCTTGTACCATAAGGATGCGATTCCTTCAACACTAACGGGACTGCCCAGGTTCTGAATAAAAACTTCCCCCATGAGTAAGCAGCCATTCATTTATTCATTCATTCAATAATAATGAGCAATTGCTGGGTGTGAGACCATGCTCAGAAACAATCAAGCAACAACATTTGGTCTTCCTCCTTAGAAATATACAATTTATCTTTCAAAGTTCATGAAGTTTGATTCTCTGACCATGGGCCAACCCTCATTACTGGACTCCCCAGTTTTTCTTCATGACTTGCTGCTCCAGAGACTGCTTTTGCCTTTGTGATTCTGTTCCACCTTCTACTGACAGCCTGCTTATTGCTAACGAGGAATCTACCTGATCCTGGATCCTGCACTCTTCACTTCTCCACTTGTTCTTATTTAACCTTTCTGCATAAGTTGGTTCTTTGGTGATCATTATGAGAAAATGGACCTCACTGATTTGGCCACTTAACCCGTTTGAGCATTCTAATGCATTCTATAAACCTAAATAATTTCCTAAGCTTGCACTATCCAAAATGATAGTGACTTTTGAGCATTGGAAATGTGACTTGTCTTCATTATTATTGTAGAGTAAAATGCATACTGGATTGTCAAAACTGTGTATAAAAATGAATTAAAAATATATCATGAAGTTTTCATTGAGTACATATAAAATAACATTTTGTATGTACTAAAGAAAAAATATTATTGAAATTCATTCACCTTTCTAATGTGTCTAGAAGTAAATTATAAATTACACATGTGGCCCACATTGTATTTCCAATGGACAGCACTGGCCATTGTAATCATAGAGATATCAACTCAACCCCTCAACTTTGAACTGCAAAGTTGAGTATATGGTATCTTAAGGTCTGTAAGACTAGTATATACCATCCTTTATTATTTCTGGAATTTATTCCTAGCACTGAGGCTTCATGAAATTATGTCCATTAAGAATGGTATGTAGCTCTGTGGCAGAGGACTCTCAGGCTGCTCTATAAGGTCAGTGCAATGGTCTACCATTGAGGCTTGCTTACAAAAGCACATTGTCTAAGTCAGACTTGGGCTTTCTATGTGCTTTGTATTTGTAGTAGCAATTATGGTTTCCAGGGTCAGATGCTTTTAGGCAGTTAATAACCAGTTTGACTAAAGGTCCATCAGCTTCCTAGCCACTCATTAAATCTTAAGAAATCTCTTACCCCAAGGTCAATACTGCTTAGCTCAGTCATACTTTATGACTAAGGGAAAGAACACTTTCCCCTTCATTGTCAATAGTATTGATTGGCAGTTCTTTGGGTGGTCCTGGTCATTTTTATTTGCCCCCTTTGTTTTCAACTGCCAAGAGAATGACATCATCTTTCCTTTTACAATATGGAATTATGGCAATGCTGAAAGCTGAGTACAAGGAGGTTCACTGTCGGACACTGGACCTCACCTCTTCATTATTATTGTAGAGTGACTCACAGGGGAAACAAAATTCAGACAAGCAAGGAGGCCTATGCCATAAACCCCACAAGTCACCAGCCTGATAAACTGCCATCTTTACCACCAGTCACAATGCTCCCATTAGTCTCAAACAGAAGAGTAGGTATGACTAATTCTTCCCTTTACCACCAAAAATAAATCACAGCAGTGAGCTGGAATGAGACACAGACTTTTCCAGGATCAAGAGTTGAGTTGGAGGCTGAGACATAGGAAACATTTTGAAAAGGATCCAGGTGGCCCTGAGCAGAGTATTGCTGAACAAACTCCCCAGACCAGAACCTTCAATGAAAACTATGTTATTAGAAGTAGCTGCTGGTACCTGCAGGATATTATGGCATGTAATATTATAGATGATATCTTCCTAGACATTAAATATTAATTATCTTCATCAAAAGTTCACTCATTAATCCATTTTCATAAGCCTTTGTCCTTCAAGGACTTTTATAAATTGTTCATTTTTAGGGATCATTATGATCCCCAAAGGCATTTATCAAATATTCACAGCAGCTATGTACAAATATTTTGCTTGCTTGCATCTGATTCACTGAAGTTCAACTGCATGACCCAACATAAGCAATGCCCAGGACGTAAGAGGTAGCAGAAAGAACTAGGGTGCTTGGTCAAGAAAGATGTAAGATTGAACTATAGATACCATTTTGAGCTTCAGATTTCTCTTCTAAAAAGTGGGAACATCAACATGTATGTTGCAGTATAAGCTATTTTATGAAGGATATATTGTAGTGCTGATGATGGGAAAAATTTTTCATAGTGACCGAAGTTAATCCGCAGTGGAATAATATGATCAAAGCTTTGTATTGCTTTTGATCAGAAGTGATAAGTTAATGTGGTCAATATAATAGAAAGCATCACATCCTGATGTTTTAGAAATGGTGTATAATTTATTGTGAATTCAGATTGAAAAGTTCATTACTAGAATTATGAAGTTTGAATTATTGCAAATCTTGATGATCTCTTACTTCGTGCTTTATCTTCACAATGTATAGCTCATTCCTTTGGGACAGACAGCTGTCCTTTGGACAGACTGAAGAAGAGAGATGCAAAGGACACATTCTTGAATTTAAATCCTGGTTCTATAAGTTAAATATTATATTACCTAAGGTAAACGGTTTCCTGTCTCTGTATCTCAGATTCCTCACCTATAAAACACAGTAACAGTGCAAGAATGATTTGTACCCCCATGTTCATAGTATCATTATTCATAATAGCCAAAAGATGGAAGCAACTCATATGTCTATGGAAAGATGAATAGATAAATAAAATGTGGCATATGTGTACCATAAACTATTATTCAGTCTTTGAAAGAAAATTCTGACATGCTACAACACAGATAAAATATAGAGACATTATGCTAGGTTCAATAAGCCAGTCAAAAAACAACAATTATTGTATGATTCCATTTGTACGAGGTAGATAGAGTACTCAAACTCACAGAAACAAAAAAGTAGAGAGGTAGTTGCCATAATTTCTTTACTTTTTTGTTGTTGTTATATGGATAAAATGGGATAATGTCTTATGATTTAGTCTAGTGCTGAACACATACGTGTGAGCCAAAACAAACAACAAACAAAAAACTAAAAAAAAAATGTGTAATTTTTAAATAAAACAAACAACCAAAAAACACCAAAACCCAGCAATGGACTTTAATTCACAACTGTCAGCTCTAACTCACTTAGCCTCTTTGATAAAGCTAAGAACAGGCTTGGGACTACCTATACCTGGAATAAAATCAGTTGGGGACAAACAGTGGTGAGGTCCTTTGCAAGACAAGACACTCAATCTGAGTCAAGGTGAGTTTATGACTCATAGTCCAAGACAGATGCAAACAGCCAGCAGGAGGCGACAAAGAAAGGAGGCACAGTGTTTTAGGGCATGCCTGGGAAGGAGGGCGACAAGAAAGCCCTATGGATGGTGTCCCAATATGGCGGGAGGTCGCTGGGTGTGCCTCCAGCCAGCCTAAAGATGGGTCCTCTGGACATAGCCCCTGACACCCAACCAGGCAGTAATTTTCCCTCATTATAAATGCCTTTCACGGGCTTTTGCTCACTTGGATGTGTCTCTTCCCTGAAGCTAACAAGCTTGGCAAACTTGCTCTTCTTAATAAAACATTGGGCCACTAGGAAGATTTTTTTTTTTAAGTAAAATATTTCCTAAACATTAAGATGGTTCAGTACCTGTCAGATTTGCATGGCTATCACTCATGAGGACATGCCCAAGCCCAGCTGGGGCTACCTAAGGTCAGGCAGCAGCAGCTTTTTTCTCATAGGGCTGGGTCAATTTGCTCTTTCAGCTCTCTTGCACTATCCCTGCAAATCTGGCCACACTTCCTCCTACTGATCTAAAATATTCCAGTTTTTAATTAGTTCCAGGCCTGTCGATGTGACTGCCCCATCTGCACAATGCATTTGTGCCAATTCAAAGTCTGAAGCCGATGAACTAATATAGCCAACTGAAGACCTGTTGAAGGAGGCAAATGGAGCCATGCTGCTGCTGGAAAATTTGCCTGGAGTGCCTGCCAGCACCAGGGCCCTTTCCAAGCCATGCCCGAACCACAGGCCTATTATGGAAGGATTGCTGAATTCCACATTCTGCCCCTGTCTCTGCAGAAACCAAAGGGCGATTAGTTCATGAGATGCAAACTCCCCACAATCTTGGGGATGTGTTCTGCAATCAAAAATATCATTGGCCCAGCACATGTTAGCAGAAGTCATGGCCAAAATTCAGCAAGGGCCAGCAGAAAAGAAAAACACTAATACAGGTACAGTTCCTTCTCAATAGACAGCATCATTTGCCCTTAAAATACAGAGCCAAGCCCTTTGAGACTGCAGCTCAGTTTTACTCTTGCTTCCCTATTAGATAGTGTAGAGATTTTTTTAAATCCAAAATTATATTTAGCATTATATTATATTTCCCTCTTAACTATAAAGAGGAGAAAATAATATCTTTGTAACATAGACAGAGGGAATTTATACTTATATGCATCTATCTCTGTGATTTGAATTTGAATTTGAAATAATGCATCTAAATCCAGTGTGCTCCTTTATTTTGCACTTCAACATAATACAAAGGCTTAACTCATAATCCCCAAAATAAAATACTCATCTGGAAAAATTCTCATATTAACAGGGATTGTGTTTGTGTTTGGTAAAATTCAATTTAGGTTTTACTAGACTAGAGGCAATTGCTAATTTTTCTCATTTTAAGTGCTATCTAAAACATACCTTTAATGAATTAATTCCCTTAGTTGGTCCATGTATTGAGTACCTACTGTGTATCAGGCTAAATCTACAATGAAATACACAGACAAAACTCCTTCATGAAACATTTTCATGTTAATATTTACCTCCCACCTATTTTCTTTCAAAAATACAAAAAATGAATGCATCTCAAATATGCTCAGTTATCAAGTAATTACTGTTAGCTAATTGTCATATGATCCTGATATCTCTTTGCTTTTAAATCATATTCGTAAACTTTGTGGCTGACCTTGACCTTGATGGTTCCTGTAGTGGCATTCCCATCCCACAGGGGAAACTGCATTCACCCTATTTCCATGCCATCTACACCTCAGTGACCAATCCCACAGGACTCTTGGGGCTCATAATAGCTGGGTCACACTTCTCATTCAGGAAGTATATACTTTCTCAGGCTGGCATACATACAGATTTTGGTTGAGATGGTAGGAAAAGTGCAGTCATTTTACTGAACTGATTAAAATGGGCAGTCATAAGATGGCTTGTTGCAAATTCTTCTTGGGGGAAAAATGAACAAAAACTCCTTGTGCTGCAGTGACATGAGAGAGTCAGCATCAGAATCTTATTTCAAGTTTGGCAGTTCTCCTGTTCTCCTCTGTGGGCTCTTCAGCATCTTGCTAGATTGCTCCTGAGCAATGCCTGGGTGTTAGAACCCATATGCCATATTGCACCCTCAGTATTCCTCACAGAAACCCTCTTCTCCACACCATGCCACAGCATTTTGTTTCCTAGTGTTAGACCTGACCCCTTCTCTCCTGAGTAGCTTCTCCCATCCTCTGTATGTGTGGTTACAGAAGAAGAGTCACATCACAGGACTGTGTTCATCAAAAAGAATCAGGTAGGAGGCCAGAAATGTTTTTATGGGATTAACCTGCTCCAAGGAGGTAAGGAAAGCAAAAAGGAAATTGGAAAAGGGGATGATTTGCCTCACCTAGTCAGAATTAGCCAGACTTACCTTTGACCTGTGGTGTTGACCAGCCCCGTCAGTTCAAACTAAACACATTTCACAATGGCAGTCAGCCAAAAACATAAATTCTGCCAAAAACTAAACACTGCAGAAGGTCTGCCTAGTTTCAAAACATTTATGCCAACTCCACAATACACACGGTGTTGTGAGTGTGATCTTGCAGAACCACTACAGGGGCAGTGTACAGAAAGGGGGTCAGCTCTTAAAGCTGCCCTGATTTGGGAAAGAGCCTCAGGATTTTTATCTCCTATGAAGTAATAAAAACTAGATGTGATGGGAATGGTGAAGAAAAAAAATTAATTTGATGATATGCCCATTTTCCTTCAAGAAAGGAAGTTTCCAGATTGATCCAGGAGCAGGGAGAATAAATGGATTGTAAAAAGAGTACAGGGAATTTTTCAGGGTCACTCCTTTCAGATAGTTGAGGTAATAAGTAAGGGCAGAGTATAAGGTTGCAAGAAGACTTAGCTTCAGAACACGAGGACTGGTTTTTAATTTTATTGTCTATTTTAAAATAGACGAGACCTAAGAATATCTCATAATGGCAACAGACTTGTGGATTCCACAACCCAAGCTAGAAATGGCATGGTGACATTTGGGAACCACATGGATATACCCCATGACTTGGGAATGTGATGATACATAAATAAAAAGGGCATACATTGTCTAAGAATAAATACACGTGCATATTTTACTGCCTTTGTTTAACAAATAGTTTTGAGGGATTTCTATGTCCTGGTTTCTGAGAAAAAAACAAAACCAAACCAATGAACGTGTCTCTCCAAGCTCTTAAAGTTTTGTGGGAGGTTTAGTCAAGCAAGTAGCCACTATGAAGGGCAGGTTGAGCTCTAGAAGAGGGACAAGCACAGGGCCCTGCTGGGGTGTACAGGGTGGCATCTTATTCCATCTTGGTGGGAGGTGCCAAATAAATCAAAAGACTTTCCAGAAATATCTGGAGAAGCATGGGAGTCAATGCAATGAAAAGATAAAAAAGAAACTCTACTAATCACAGGAAACAGCACCTACAAAGAAAAAGTATAGGAGGCCTGTTGGTTAAGAAGACATCTGAACAGCACATGGAGGTGAGGGATCTAGCCAACCACATGGCTTTCTGGGAGACCATTTCAAGGAGAAAATTCCTGAGAATGGTATTTGCCTCATGTGTTCAAGGAAAAATAAAGAAGGCAGTGGGGTCAAAGTCCATGTGTCCATGTCCGCTGCCCAGTCTATTTTGATCAGCAGTCCCCACTGGGCCATGTTTTGCTCCATTAGTTCTTTGAAGAGCTGCCCAGCAGATCTTTCCACCCTGATCTCTATATGGTACTGGAACTAATTACTGTTGGATTCCTCTTCAATTTCAGCTCAGAATTTTACTTTTCTTGCTCATAACAGTGAAAGGCCCTGAGCCAAAGTTTTCTTGATGAAGCATCATTATGCATCACAATTGCTACCATGTATCCCTCACTCTCAAAGGAGGGTAAATTAGCAGCCTTCGTTTATAATTCTACTCCAGTGAAGGAAACTTCACTGCTATGAGGGCTTTAACACCTTTTTGAACTTGAGTGGTCCAGAGGAGTCTGTTTTATTTCTCCAACCACCTCAATAGAATATTGTGGAAATAGGTGCTCTTTAGTAAATAGAAAGGCTATCAAGTCTCTTAAAATCATAATCTGCATCTACTAAGACCTCATGACCTGCTCCATAAATTCTCCATTTCAGCATCTTTCCAAGAGGCTCATGACATTGAGGTCCTAGCAGGAAAATTTGTGGGTAACATTATGTAAGCTATGACAGCTTAATTCAATGTTCAAAATTTAAACAGGATCTGGGTCAGAGGGTATTGGGTAACATGAAAAGCTTGGGAGCTCTGGGTGGTGGCAGTTATCAGCTTATAGACTCACGCTCTCTGTTTCCCTATTAAAATTTTTATTAACACCAACAAGAGGGCCAGAAATGGCCACCAGACCTGACACAATTGGCTGTGAGCTATGGCTCTATGGGAGGACACTCTCTAATTTCTGCCAAGATGACATGGCAGGATGGCCTAACCCGAAAGGTTGCTATCCTGGTCTGACAATTACAAATTACCTAAACTCATTAGATCTTTTTTGAAAAAATGATATATAAAAACACATTTTCATCTTTCAAAATATCAATAATTCTGTATGGAAAAATATAAGATTGATTCCACTCATCTGCACACTAAATTCGTGTTCCTTAGGAAGAAACATAGTAAACTCTTCAGAATTTTCTCTGGAATGTGAATAAAACGTTAATATTTTCACATTTAGATGTTATCTGTCATTTTCTGTTTAAAAAGATGCATCTTTAAGTGCCCTTAAATCTACCTTACCACCAGACATATCTCCTTTTTTCTCCTTCACTGCTAGATTCTCAAAAGAAGAATGTTTTAATTATGCTATTATGATTATATATACTATTCAATGTTCCTGAATGAAGTCCTGCAGTGTGCTTTGATTATGCTTCCTTTCTTGTATGAAATTTTGCTTTTCTGCAGTCTTATTTTCTGTTTACATAGTTTACAATATATCTGTTACAAGCTCTTCTAACAAACACTCTGTCAGGTGTGTGAAACACTTCCTCAAGAAGTCAGAAACACCAGGCCATCTACAAGTCCCTTCTTGCATATGCTTCTTTCAGAATCTACCTCCTTTATCTCCAATATGGCTCTCTAGAAATGCAGCTGCTTGGTTATCTATCACCCTGTAACAGCACTAAACTCAGTGATTTAAAGCAACAACCATTTTTTTTCATCTCTTGTGATTCTATGAGTTGCTCAGTTGGGCAATTCTGACTAGGATATCAAGACTCTGGAACTTCCTCTTTCTCATGCAGTCTCTTGTGTCTCTAAGTGGTTGGCTTGGGTTTTCTATTAGAACAGCAGGCTGAGTCACTGGACTTTTTATATGGTATTTGGTTTTCTCCAGCATCAAAAGTCAAAGATACAAGGACTTCTTAATTTCTGTGTCAGAAATTTCCAAATATAATTTCTGTTCAGTCTATGGCCAAAGGAATCATGAGGCCAGTTCAGACCTAAGAGGAAAAACAAAACTCACCTCTCAACAAAATCATGGCAAGTTCACATTGCAAAAGAAAAGTATGTAGGATGGGAAATAATCTTTGGCCATGTTTTGTTTGGAAACATGATTTTCTATAGCTGTGTATTTTTTAATTCCTAAAACCTCTCTTGCCCAGCATAGTGATAAGTTTCTTTTACCATAATCTTGAACACTCTGTCCAATATAGTAGACATCAGCTACATGTGGCTATTTAAATTTAAATTAGAGCTAAGTGAAATTAAAGACTTGGTCATAAACATGTCAAGTTTTCAGTAACTACTTGTGGCAATTGGCTGCTATACTGGAAACTGCAGGTGCATAGTATTTCCATTATCACAGAAACTTCCTTTGCATGGGCTTATCTAGAAGATTTCTTCACCTAGTTCTCCTGTGATAAACTCACTATCTCCTTCGCCCCTCATCTTTGACTTGTTTGGGTTACTCTTTTACTTTAGTGGAACATAAAGTATGTTCCCAAGAAATGGCACATGATTACATATTTTCCTGAAAGGTGATATGTCTGAATATGTCCTTATTTTATTCTAATATTTGATTAATTTTTTAACACACTATAATTTTGGGGTAAACACTTTCCTCCAGGATTTTGAAAATATGCTCTATGCTTTTCAAGATTATAGTACTGCTTTTCTATATTAATAGACCTTTACTTTCCCATACTTTATCTATGACTCCTTCTGCCCCAAATATAAATATGTTCACAGTTAGATAGAAATCATCATTGCTCTGTAATTTTATAAAGACATGTCCTGAAAAACATTTGTAATGTTTAATGTTTTAATGCTCAGCAGGCCCTTTCCATCTGGACAGTGGTGTTCTTTAGTTCTAAAATCTGTTCTATATTATTTATTCAATAATTTCATTTTCAACCATTTTCATTAAGAGATCCTTTATTTATCAATAAACCTTTTCCTTGGTGTAGTAGATCTCTCTAGAAAGGTGTTAAAATAAATAAGCACAAGAACGTTGGTCTGAGGCTGTCTCACATTTTGTGCTCCTTTATAAAGAATTATAGCCTATACAAAGTACAGGTATGAAGACTTGAATTGGGTGTCAAGATACTTTATATACAAACAGAAATACAAAAATTATGGTATATATGTGTATTAATAATTGTAATGCAAAAAACCTAACAAAGTACATGTATAAAGATATAAATTGGTATGAACACACTTTATATACAGAGATATGAAAAATTGTGCCCTATATGTGTAATAAGAATTGTAAGGCTTTCCACTGCTGTCCTGTAGTTAAAAAATAAAAAATAAGTAAAATAAAAATAAAAAAGAAAAAATATTTAAATTAAAAAAAAATACACAGAAACCTAACTTAGGAGACGTAAGTGTCCCTAACCTAGGATATTTTGACTTCACACTTGTGCAAAAGTTATACACATTCCTTGGAAACCATTCAACAAATTTTGAATTTTGATCTTTTCCCAGGCTAGGTATATGCAGAATGATACTCTCTCATGGTGCTAGGCATTCAGCAGTGAGCTGCAGCTCAAAAAGCACACAATCACCCAGAAAACAACTGATACTCAGCCACTGTGTTGCTAACTGTGATCTTCACTAGGTTAGGTATTAATTGCACTTTCAAGTGATGATATTTTTCCTTTGGAATTCTGAGGAGCATCTGTACACTTTTTGTAACAGACAGCCAAGAGCCAGCCAATCACAAACTGTCAAGTTTTAACCAACCACAGGCTGTCAACAGATCAGACCATGTTCAAATAAGGCAGATGCCTAGTTGTAACTAGTTAAGCAATTTCTATACTTCACTTGTGCTTTCCTTCAGTACACTAACTAGGCACATTGTATAGCAGGCTGTCTGTACCTCTTCTGCTTTTGTGTGCTGCCCGAGTCATGAATTGTTCTGTGCTAAAAGATGTTGAATGTTAGTTCTCTAAAGATTTTGAATTTAAAGTGTAGTCCTCAGACTTGACTTTTTTTTCCAATATAGCTGGGTCTGCTGGTATGTAGGAGACCAAAGGGCAAAAGGGTAGGAGTTAGATCAGCAGCCAAACTTTCACTAATCCTCCCTTTTCTCTCCTGAAACCCTAAACATACCTCCCCTTTACTCCCCCATTTGTCCTGCCATCGGTCAGCTTCACATGTTCTTGATACATCTAGGCCTGGAGCCTCTCTGGTTATACCTCTTCAAAAAATAAAGTCATATCTTATGCAAGTAATATATGTCCAACCCCACGGGTTGTGGAGGGAAGCAGAACTCTCTCTATACATCTTCCCATCATTTCCCCTGTATCAGACCAACCCCACCTCTTCCTTTGGAGGCACCTAGTACCTCAAATTCAGAATATCTCCATGGTTTTATGGCACAAACATGCTTTCTTCATTTTGGCAACCCTCTTAAATACACTGAGGCTAGGTTACCTGTGCTTTGCTCAGTCAGCTGCCAAATATCCAAAACCTAGCCATTGGCCCTTGATGGGTTTTCCAGAGCAGTGTAGATAGTCAAGGTTTTCTCCTTTTTTCACCACAATTTTACTCTATGTTGACATCCACATGTAGGCCAAAGTTTCCAGATATGTAGAGCAGTTTGAATGGGAAGAAAGTAGGATTAATCTTTGGGTGCAAAGTAAGAAAGAGGTTAGGGCTGAAAGAATAGATCTTATAAGGCTCCTTTTCAGGTGTGGCTGATTTTTATACACCCTTCTGCATAAGGATAATAATAGAATGAAATGTTAAAAAAGTGCATGAAGCAATCAATGTAAGAGGGTTAGGTCATAGTAATTCACAATTCAGATTCTGTAGACCAGCAGAAAATATTGGATAAATACCTGCTAGTCAGATCAAAACTTAAAGTGAATATCTCTCGATATGCCCTTCATTTAAGTAGGGTACTCACTATACTAACCAAAGATCATGGATCCACTTCAAGAATGAACCATGTGGAGATCAATGTGATTCTCTAGAATATGTGAGTATGCACATGCATACATTCATAGACATATGTCTGATTCTCATTCACATACACTGTTCCACTGTTTAACAGATATGGCCAATTTCTCTATCCACTTATAAAAATTGCAAAATTCTATCAAAACTAAATATCCCACCAATGAAATATCATGGCTAATTTTACAAATGAATACAAATGAAAAACTATTAAATAAAATGTGAGTGTGTCATGCTCAGCAAATAAAAAAAAATCCTATGGGCAATAATAATTTAGTCCATAAATTCAAATACTTTTTACATGTGTTTATCTCTAATAATTTATAAATATATAAAATACTATGCCAAATAAAAATAAACATTTAGAACAATTCTCAAGTGTCCCTGTCTTTTCAAAAGTACAGTTTATAATTATTCTAACATGATTAGAAAGCACAATCCTTGAGATGTAAATAAGCAACAAAGATTCTATGCAAAATTGAGTTTGAGTAATACTATTTAAAGCATATTAAAAAACACATCAAAAGATTAAAAACTATTTCTGATTTTCTGAGCTTATCTAGAGGCTTTTATATGCTAATATGCATGTGAATTTCCACAGGCTACACATGCACAGTTCCACCATTATCCTCTTCTTCTCCCCAAAGCATGCTTTTGAGACTCATTCTCTCGTGACCATGATTTTCATTCTGAATTCTATAATATGAATTTACCTTTGTTCTGAAAAATTCCACCAAGGCCATGTGCCATGAATAGTCAAGGGGTTATGAATATTTTAAAAGATGACGATAATTTAACAATTTTTTTGAACGACTTACTTGTTCTCTTGGAAAATTAAGAGAATCAGCTAAAATTTATGTACATTATGGAAACACCCTCTTTTCCTAATCCTCAAAATAACAAAATAATACTTAAACACAACTTCAGCGAAAACTGGAAACAATAATAAAAAGACTATAACTTTGCCAAGAGACTTAGAATAGGAACTGGAGGAATAACCCAAGAGTATACTCCTGGATAGGCATGGTACACAGATGTTAATCTCCAAATTAATTTTAGGTTTAATTTAATGAAAATCAGAATGCCATTTATGTGAGGGTAAGCCTGGAAAAGAAAAGACTTGATACTATGTCTCTAAAGTACACCTGAAAAAATAAAAACTAGAGAATGACCCTCCCCACAAAAAAATCATGAAAATGATAAGGAAAATAGAAATGCCAGTCAGGTATAAAATTATCTTGTAAAGCTGCTCTATTAAAACTGGGAACAACTAACTTATGGAATTTAACAAACTATAACTAATAACTAATAAATGAGCAACCATAAAGCAAAATGATATTAAATTTATAGTGTAAAATTAGGCTATTTCAATATGTACATTTGTAAACATTACTTTAACATACAATAAACATACTATCACAAATAATTTTGAGAAGAGGCAAGACCATCTCATAGACTCCACTGGGGCAACTGATTTACTCTTGAAAACAATTGAGATATCATCCTTCCTTACTATCTCAACTAGAATCCACCAGACAGACTGAACAGTTTGATGGGAAAAGTGAAACTATATGAGAAATGAAAGAACATGTGCATGAAGGTGCACCTGATCTTGGTGGGCGGGGGCATTTCTATCCATCACATCAAAGAAGGAGACATCAGAATGATCAATGGGCTTGAGAATCTGTAGGAAAAAAACTTCCACACACAAACTGGCTTCTTAAGGTTAAAGGATTGAAAAATGGAAGGTGCTAATGAAAATCAGTGATACAATAATGTCTGAGTAAACTTGTGACTAACTGACATAAGTGGAAATATAAATAATCAATATGAAAACAAAAGCCCAACTCAGTAAGTATCAAAGAAATGCAGATTTAAAAATAGCAGTGATATGTCATGTTCATTAACAAATTATAGACTTACAATTAATGGTGCAATGATAAATACATGCCAAACACTGCTGTTCAGAGTACAAATGATGTGGCTTCTGCAGACTGTAATTTAGTAATATGTATCAGGAATGATCAAAACATTCACTTTTTGATCTGATACTTTGCCTGTTAGGAACAGTACCATAAAAAGCAATCAAAAATGTAAAAATTTATGCTTGAAAATATTTATCACAATTTTTTAGTAAATAATTTTTGGCACTTAAAATTTCCTAAAATGATATTTTCTACATTATTAGGTGAATACATCATATTCTATTGTAAAAATTGGGTTAGTAGTATGAATGAATGAATGTATTCCAACCTCAGTTTTATGCTGTTCCTAGAGAGAACCTGGGGAGTCTACTTGGTGCCGAGGTTCTGATATGGGCTTGTCACTAGCATAGAAGCTAAGAAAGTGGTGGGTAAGGAGAGGTTCATGCCACCTGCTTTCAAGAGGGAAAATCAGGATGACTACAAAGCACTATAGAATAAACACAAGCATATAAACTCAGTGCACACATTATAAAAGCCTGTGGTAGATTAGCTATATCACTTTTCTGAGATAATGACCAAACCATAGAAGGCAGACATTTTCATCTAGCTAGATGAAAAACTGGAGATGAATCAGCTTACAATGGGTCTTCTGTCATGGTTTTGTGAGTTCTGCTAACAGGATAGTAAGAGCTGATCATCTCAAAAACACAGCTGTTCATCACTAGTTACATAATTTTCTTACTTTTCCATAGTCAAATATTTTATAGATGTTGGTGATAGTTTCTGGTTGGTTATATTTTACTCTCTAAAAACCATTATTTCTGAAGCCAATATGTGCTATTATTGCTTATGAAAATGTTGATGTTTTTGGAAGAATTGAGTTATGGTGGTGATGGTAAAAATATCTCCTTTAAATAAAAAGCAATTCAAACCACACAGTTGGGAACAATTAGGTAATTAGACACATTAACTGGAAAAGGGAGTTGAGACACAGCACTTTTCTTGGAATGATAGGTATTTTTAATTTGTCTAGTGAGCTGAGACATGATTCTCTTTCAGTAACCAAATTATAGAACATACCTGAAACCTGATGGATCATTGACATTATTTTTTTTTATTCAGCTTCCTTTCTTATATCCATCTATTCTGCATTCAAATTGATTTTTTTTATCTGGGACAAGTTTTATCTGAATAAACCAAAGATCAAGTTATCATTTCTGGATTATTTCTGTAGTTATATTTGCATGTCTGTTTATAGTGGCCCTAATCTGACTAACTCTGAGTTTGTTCACAGAGCTTATCACACTCTGCTTCCAGAAAGAGATTTAGGTAGTTTAGAAGACTAAACAAAACCATACAGTTTAATACCTACAAAAGAAATGTGGACATCTTGAGGGAGTAGGACAGAATGCCTTACTTTATTTTCAGGTTTGTTTGCCAAGCTACCAGTAAGGCCGTGTCTGTGACAATTACGTGTCCAGTGCAAAGGCCTGAGTCTCTTCATTCAATCAGAACAGGAAGCATCTCATCTCTAACAAATGAAAGTTTAGAATGTTGCCAAGTCCCACAGCTCAAGCAGCTGGAGACCCTTTGATTAATCTGCACCACTCCCATCCTCTGTGGAACAGCTGAGCTTCCATATGCCTAAGGCAGCCGACCAAGGGCACTCTACCATCCTTGGCACTGTGCCTACTGGCAGACCCAGAGAGATCTTAGAGCTCCTTTGTTCACGTACTTGGTTTAAAGTTGCTGGGTGGGATTGTGCATCCAAGGAAATATCTCTGTGACTCTGAAACTTCAAAGCTACACCAATGGTATCACAATATCAATGTCCATCCTTTTATATCATTTAATATTCTCCACATAAAAAAGGAGGCCACAAATCACAATTTTTTTTTATAGAGTAGTTATCATTCTCTAGGTCCTAAGAAATTTATTCCCACTATTTTTTCCCATGGCTCTTTGATAATGGTGTTCAGAACTTTGAATAATTTATACCACACACCTATAACATTCATTCATGGCAATGTTCATAGCTTAGTTTAAATGGTAATGGGTTAAATCTAATATCATTTGCATTTTTATTTAAAAATAATTATTGATCAGGATGTACTTAGGTGTTAGAGCACTTGCCTCACATACATGAGACTCTAGGTTCAATCCCCAATACCTAAAAAATTTTAAAAAAATAAAATAAATAAAATGATTGTCACCAATGGTTGTGAGAAAAATGTCTTTCCATTTGATTGGTGCTATCTAAATTTTCATCAGTTTGAGGTTCTAGAATTGAGCAAAAATACTGCACAATTTCATCTGTGTACATTTCCCCCCTTAAGCCTATTGTTAGGGTTGAGATATGATATGTCTCCCCCAAAACTCATGTGTGAGATAATGCAGGAATTTTCAGAGTGAAATAATTGAATTATTAGTGCCTTAACCTAATGTGTGGATAAATTTATTGATGTATATTAACTGGGCAATTAGTGTATGCAGGTAGGGTGTACTGTAGGAAGTCAGTCACTGGGGGTGTGACTGAGGGGTTCATGTTTTGTCCTTGGGGAGTGGAGCTCTCCGCTTACTGTTGGTCATATCCTGAGCTACTCTCCTCCATGATGCCCTTCCATCATGGTGTTCTGCCTTTCCTAAGGCCCAGAGATATGGAATCAGCTGACCATGGACTGAAACTCTGAAACCATGAGCCAAAATGAACATTATCCTTCTGGGTTGTTGTCAGGTTTTTTGGTCACAGTGACAAAAAAGCTGACTAAAACATCTGGTTTACACTTTTATGTCTATCAAGGTGCCTAAACTGGATCTCTTACAAATGTTCCATGACCCTGGTCACTGTTACTCTTTCTCTATTTCCTTTTCTGGCTTTGCAAATGACTAATCACTAGGCCAAGAACCCAGTGCCTAAAAGAATACTTTTCTATTCTTATGTGGTGTTGAGCATCGAACCCAGTGCTTTCACACATGCTAGGCAAGCTCTCGACTACTGAGCTACACCCCCAGCTCCAAGAACATTATTCTTAAGTATTACGGTTTGAGTGTATCTCACAGTAGGCTAATGGCATTTAAACAACAATAGCAATTCTCGTCAAATCTGTGGGCTATATCCAGACGTTAGCATTGAGGGTGACAGCATGTGCTTCTGAAGCCCATCGGGGATATCTCCTTGTTGCCTGTGAATGGCTCATTGCACTTCTCCTAGGATCAGAAAAAAACTGGGTTAGCCCTCATTGGAGTTAAACATGTTACATTCCTGGTTAATTTATATTTCCTAGATTTATTAGGTACTGTACTGTAATACCTGATCTTAGCATATAAACTCCCTAAATTCTCTAGCAGAACTGCAGCATGTCTTAAATTTGAGTTTTAAAATGGAAATTAATTCATGGTGCCAGGACACACTCTTAGAGGTCAAAGTTGACAGGACGGGAGAGGCCTGCCCCGTCCAATAGACTTTCCAGCTGGGTGTAGATTCCACCCCAGCAAGCCAAAGTCAGCAGAATTGGGAGTCATAAACAGGAGTCCTGGAACAGTCCCCTCAACCGTAGGCAACTGAAATCTGGCAGGCAGAGTCTGACAAGCCATTCAAATAGTTCCCCAAACACATCTGTGCAAGTAAAGAAGGATCTAGCAGAGCCAGTCAAAACCAATAGGAGAGTTTAGATGGGATAGGCTGGAAACTGCCCTATTGGTGCAAACTTACCCAACAGCATGTGTTAAACGCCCAGAATGAACCAAGCACTATGCCAGGTAGTGTGCAAGAGGGGAGAAGTGAGCCTCCGACTCTGCCCATAGAAATCTAATTAGTTTGCGGGTCAAGGGGAAACTAGAGCCAACATGTGGGCTGGGAGTTCTCTATGACCCTGACTGCCTCTAACTCTTTATTTCCTTATCAATATTATGAACATTATAGGCTTAATTTGGTCAGAATGTCTAAATTAATATTTACCAACCTGCAGGCCCTTCTCATGTTTAATAATTATTGGAAATGCTCAAAACATAAAGAAAAAAGATTGCTAAAATTTAAACCTTTGGGATTAAAATAGATCAATATGAAGAAATAAGTTGTGGACTGCAATAACAACAAGAACCAATAGACCAAAATGGCCCCTTGGTGAAGAAAAGCAGTGGCAGAGGACCTTTAATGTCTTCCAGGCTAATACGTTAGAGGACCCTGTTACAGAGAGAAGTAGACTTTAATGGTGTGCCGGAGCGCTGAATTTTCAAGAATGTTGTGAGCTGGTTTTTAAATGCGGTCATCATTAAACATTAAAATATGATAACAGTTAAGTAAATTTAACAGTAATACATAGAATTTCACCAAAATAGAGGAAAGATCAGTAGGCAAAGGACATTGAGGAGGAAGTAGAAGGGACAGGAAAAAGGAAAAACAGTGGAATGAATGTGACCAAACTTTCATATGTGTGGGCATGGATGTGGCAGGGTAGGTCCCAATATCAGGTGTATCCACTAGACACTAATTTAAAACCTTAAATAAATAAAGAAAGAAACTTTGAACATATTGAAGAGGGATTGGTGGAGTGGAGAAAGGGGAGTGAGGGCAGGGTCAGGAAGTGCTGGGGACTAAATCTCAACAGGTTGGGTTCGATGCTTATGTGCCTGTGTCAAGGTGTATCCTAGTGTTGTATTATAACTAAAATAAAAATTTAAAAATGATGTCAGTGGGAGGAAAAAGTATGTTAGTGATTCCCAGGAGCTGGAGGAAGGGAGGATGGGAAATGATTACAAATGGGTACAGGGTTTCTTTCTGGTAAAAACAATATGACATTACAGACTGATGATGGCTGTTCAACTTTGTAAATATACTGAAAATCAGTGAATTGTATGCTTCAAAAGGGCAAATGTATGGTAAGAAAATTATATTTCAGTTAGAAACAAAAAGGGGAGGAAGGAAGATGGCGGGCCAGAAAGAGGCAGCATCCTGTGTTGCTTCGTGATCCATATCTCAACCTGGTTGGAATACTGCTTCTATGAGAGAGTTAGAAGACCCCTATACAGCTGCTATCCCCAGAAATCACCAGTGCTGTGACTCCTCACAGGGCTCTGGACCTCAGCGTTGGAGCAGGACCTAAAGCCTGAAGTTCTATCCAACTCAGGGCTCCGAGCACCTTAGCAGAATCACCTCTCAACACATCTGCAGATCACCAAGACTTCCCTCTGCTCTAATGAAAGTCATTCAGCTACTACCTATCCACAGGGAGCCTCACCAGGCTCCCCCACCTCACCAGGCTCCCCCTACCTCACCAGGGTCCCCCCAGCTCACCAGGAACCCCCCACCTCACCAGACATCCTGGTGCTGAAGGCAGACTGCCTCCATCTTGGTTCAACATTCTCACCATGGGGGCAGCTCCCAGTTTGGATCTCCAGCAGCCAGGTACCGGGTTCCCAACCTTCCACCCTCCCCAGAAACAGTAACCCAACACAGTAGCTGCCCAACACAGGTGTGCAGTGAGACCAGGGAGCCCCCCATGGGAGTCCCGGTGTGAGAGTTTCCTCAACTGGGAACTGCTAAGGAAGAGGGAGACGGGGCTAAAGTTTGCAGCCTAACAGAGGGACCAGGAACTGGGAAATCTCCAGGCAATAGAGGGAGATAGTACTAGGTGCTCAAGTCATACGAAAAGAGACTCATGATGTGCAGTCTCCCTGCAGGGATGGGCGAGTGCCATTCCCTGATGCCCTGCACCAGGACCAGTCTTCGCACCCTGGCTACCTCCACCATCCTGAGGGCAGAGACACCAGCTTACAACAGACAACCCCACCTATTGGATGAGAAGAACAATAGGAAGAATACGGATCTCTAAAACTAGCAACAACCTGGTTTCTTCCTTCGAGTTTTATTTATTTATTTATTTATTTTCTCTTCTACCCCTCCATCCTCCGGGCCCTCACATTCCCAACATATGTGAAGCCAAGAACTTTGCATGAAATAGGATATTGAGGACTGAGTCATCTGAATAATTTAATATAGAGGTATTGTATATGCCCTTTTGTTTTCCTTTTTCTTCTTTCATTTTTCTTTCCCCCTCCAAATTTTACTGTTTTAACATCTGTATTTTTCTAAATACTCATGTGCATTTGTTTTATTTACTCTACTGTCTTTGCAAGTACTTGCCTACACTAAATTACTTCCTGTCTATTCTCTTGCTACTAACCCTCTTCACTACATTTCTCCTTCATACTTCCTAAGATATATTAACTCTATATCCTCACATCCTACCTACTCAGCATATCATCCTACACCCTAAACCCAGTTCATTGTCCATTGTCAGAAACTGTAAACTCTTTTACAAAACTACTGATTGTATTTTAGATAATAATTGAATCCAACTTTTCTGTACATTAAGACTAAACTGTACACGTCTTAATAACAATAAATTATTCATAGGTAGCATATCGTTGATATTGGAATCTGTTAACATTGTCCTTCCCCACAAAGGAGAGGTCTTAGAACCCTAAAATAGCACTACAAACCTATGGGGTAAAAACAATAACAATCCAGACTCACAGAACTGGAAAAGAAGACACACGAGCAACATGAAAAGAAGAAAGTGCCCCAATCAAAAGAAGACACCGCATCGTTAGATTCATTGGCAGACAAAGCAGAAGAAATTACAGAAAAGGAGTTCAGGATGTACATGGTTAAAATGATCTGTGAACTCAAGGAAGATATAAGAGCAAATACAGGCAGTGAAAGATCAGTTCAATCAGGAGCTACATAAACAAATACAGGAAGCAAAAAATCATCTCAACAGGGAGGTAGAGTTTCTAAAAAAACAAACAGAAATCCTTGAAATGAAAGAAACAATAAACCAAATTAAAAGCTCAAATGAAAGCATCACCACAGAGTAGATCACTTGGAATATAGGACATCAGACAATGAAGACAAATATATAATCTTGAAAACAACATAGACCACACAGTGATAATGATAAGAAATCAAGAGCAGAACATTCAAGAAATATGGGATAGCATAAAAAGACCAAATTTAAGAGTTATTGGGATAGAGGAAGAAAGAGAGGTCCAAACCAAAAGAATGAACAATCTATTCAATGAAATAATATCAGAAAACTTTCCAAACATGAAGAATGAATTGGAAATCCAAATTCAAGAAGCCTACAAGACGCTGAATGATCCACACCAAAGCACATTATAATGAAAATGACCAACATACAGAACAAGGAAAAACTTTTAAAAGCCGTGAGAGAAAGGAATCAGATTACATATGGGGGAAAACCAATTAAGATAATGGCAGATTTTTCGACACAGACCCTGAAAGCTAGAAGGTCCTGGAACAACATATATCAAGCTCTGAAAGAAAATGGGTGCCAACCGAGAATCTTGTATTCAGCAAAATTAAGCTTTAGATTTGAAGATGAAATAAAAATCTTCCATGATAAACAAAAGTTAAGAGAATTTATAGCTAGAAAGCCAGAACTACAAAACATCCTTGGAAAAATACTCCAGGAATAGGAAATGAAAAACAACAATAAAAATCAGCAGAGGGAGGTAGTACCCTAAAGAAAAACTAATCAAAGAAGAAAATCAAGTCAAGTTAAATAGCAAAAATAAACAAATATGACTGGGAATAGAAACCGTGTCTCAATAATAACCCTGAAAGTCAATGGCTTAAACTCATAATATATCAAAAGACATAGGCTAGGGATTTAAAAAAAAAAAAGACCAAACAATATGCTGCTTCCCAGAGACTCATCTGATAGGAAAAGACATACACAGACTTAAGGTGAAAGGTTGGGAAAAATCATACCACTCACTGGGACTGCAGAAGCAAGCAGGGTTTCCACCCTTGTATCAAATAAAGTAGACTTCAAGAAAAAGTTAATCTAAAGGGATAAAGATGGATATTACATACTGCTCAAGGGAACCATACTAACAAGACATAACAATCATAAATACAGATGTCCCAAACAATGGTGCAGCTATCTTCACTAAACAAATTCTTCTCAAGTTCAAGAGTCAAATTGACCACATCACAATAATCTTGGGTGACTTTAACATACTTCTCTCACCACTGGATAAATCTTCCAAACAAAAGTCAAGTAAAGAAATTATAGAACCCAATAATACAATCAATAACTTAGACTTAACTGACATATTTACAATATTCCAATCTTCAATGAGAGAATACACTTTCTTCTCAGCAATAAATGGATTCTTCTCTAAAATAGACCATATAATATTCCACAAAGCAACTCTTATCAAATACAAAACAGTAGAGATACTACCATGCACTTTATCAGATCATAATGGAATAAAATTGGAAGTCAATGACAAAATAAAAAATAAAAATTACTCCAACACCTGGAGACTAACCAGTATGCTACTGAATGAACAACGGTTCACAGAAGACATCAAGGAGGAGATTAAAAAGTTCTTAGAGGTAAATGAGAACATAGACACAACCTATTGAAATCTATGGGACATGATGAAAGCAGTTCTAAGAGGAAAAATCATTTCATGTAGTTTATTTCTTAAAAGAAGAAAAACTCAATAAATAAATGACCTCACATTACATTCCAGAGCCTTAGAAAAAGAAGAACAAATCAAGAGAAAAAGTAGTAGAAGGCAAGAAATAATTAAAATTAGAGCTGAAATCAATGAAATTGAAACAAAAGAAACAATTGAAAAAATTGGCGAAACAAAAAGTTGATTCTTTGGAAAAAATAGATGAAATTGACAGACCCTTAGCTATGCTAATAAAAAGAAGAAAAAATCAAATTACTAGCCTGTGGTGAGCCGTGTCAGCGGACCGTGGTCACCATTACAAGATGGCACTGATAAGCGCCGTGGCCTGTGATAAACAACTCCTTGTTTTGGGAGAGTTGGCACGTAGCTGTAAAACACCCTATGAGAAAGATCCACGTGGCAGTTGTGCATTGGGGCTTGATGTGCTTTATCAAGGCTGGGGTGCTCGGGTGTAGAAGTAGAAGTAGAAGTAGGAGTAGTGGTAGTAGTAGTAGTAGTAGTAGTAGTAGTAGGAGAAGCTTCCAGAGACACATAATTAAAGGCCTGAATAAACTGCTGAAAGAAGAATCCTGTGTCATGTCCTCCTTGCTGGCAAGGGGTCGCGGCACTAGCCTATGTGATGAAAAAGGTAATATCACAACAGATACTACAGAAATACAGGATAATTAGAAATTATTTTGAAAAATTATACTCCAATAAAATAGAAGATATTGAAGGCATTGACAAATTTCTTAAGTCATACAATTTGCCCAGATTAAATCAGGAAGATATACATAGTTTAAACAGACAATATCAAATGATGAAATAGAAGACACCATCAGAAGCCTACCAACCAAGAAAAGACCAGAACCAAGAGGATACAAAGCAGAGTTCTACAAGACCTTTAAAGAAAAACTAATATCAATACTCTTCAATTTATTTCAGGAAATAAAAGACGGAGCACTTCCAACCTCATTCTATGAGGCCAATATCACCCTGATTCCAAAACCAAGCAAAGACACATCAAAGAAAGAAAACTTTAGACCAATATCTCTAATGAACATAGATGCAAAAATTCTCAATAAAATTCTGGCAAATGCAATACAAAAACATATCAAAAAGTTTATGCACCATGATCAAATGGGATTCATCCCAGTGATGCAAGTTTGGTTCAACATACAGAAATCAATAAATGTAGTTAATCACATCAATAGATTCAAATATAAGAATCATATGATTATCTCAATAGATGTAGAAAAAGCATTTGAAAAAATATAGCATCCTTTCATGTTCAAAACATTAGAAAAATTAGGGATAACAGGAACATATCTCAACATCATAAAGGCTATCTATGCTAAGCCCCAGGCCAACATCATTCTAAATGGAAAAAAACTGAAGGCATTCCCTCTAAAAACTGGAACGAGACAGGGATGCCATCTTTCACCCCTTCTAAATAACATAGTTCTTGAAACACTGTCCAGAGCAATTAGACAGATGAAAGAAATTAAAAGGATACATATAGGAAAATGAAAACTTTAATTAGCACTATTTGCTGATGATATGATTCTATACCTAGAAGATCCAAAAAACTTCACCAGAAAACTTCTAGAACTAGTAAATGAATTCAGCGAAGTAGCAGGATATAAAATCAACACCCATAAATCAAAGGCATTTCTGTGTATTAGTGACAAATCCTCTGAGAGGGAAGTGAGAAAAACTACCCCATTTACAATAACCTTAAAAAAAAAAAAACTTGGGAATCAACTTATTGAAAGAGGTGAAAGATCTATACATAAAAACTACAGAATCTTAAAGAAAGAAATCAAAGAAGACCTTAGAATATGGAAAGATCTACCTCACTCTTAGATAGGAAGAATTAATATTATCAAAATGATCATACTACCAAAAGCTCTATACAGTTGATACAATTCTGATTAAAATCCCAATGGCATTCCTCATAGAAATAGAAAAAGCAATTATGAAATTTATCTGGAAAAATAAGAGACCCAGAATAGCTAAAGCAATCCTTTAGTAGGAAGAGTGAAGCAGGTGGCATCACTATACCAGAACTTAAACTATACTATAGAGCAATAGTAACAAAAACAGCATGGCACCAAAACAGAATGGTAGACCAATGGTACAGAAGAGATGACACAGAGACTAACCCACAAAATTACAATGATCTTATATTAGACAAAGGCACCAAAAACATGCATTGGAGAAAAGATAGCTTCTTCAACAAATGGTGCTGGGAAAACTAGAAATCCATATGTAACAAAATGAGATTAAACCCCTATCTCTCACCATGCACAAAACTCAACTCAAAGTGGATCAATGACCTAGGAATTAAACCACAGACTCTCCATCTAATAGAAGAAAAAGTAGGCCCTAATCTTCATCATGTGGCATTAGGCCCCAACTTCCTTAATAAGACTCCTATAGCACAATAATTAAAACCAGGAATCAATAAATGGGATGGACTCAAACTAAAAAGCTTCTTCTAAGCAAAAGAAACAATCTGTGAGGTGAATAAAGAGCCTACATCTTAGGAGCAAATTTTTACCCCTCACACATCAGATAGAGCACTAATCTCTAAGGTATATAAAGAACTCAAAAAGCTAAGCACCAAGAAACAAATAACCCAATCAAGAAATGGGCCAAGGACCTGAACAGATACTTCTAAGAAGATGATGTACAATCAATCAACAAATATATGAAAAAATGTTCATCATCTCTAGCAATTAGAAAAATGCAAATCAAAACAACTCAAGATATCATCTCACTCCAGTCAGAATGGCAGCTGTTATGAAGACAAATAACAATAAGTGTTGGTTAGGATGTGGGGAAAAAGGCACACTCATACATTGCTGGTGGGTCTGCAAATTAGTGCAGCCAATATGGAAAGCAGTATAGAAATCCCTTGGAAAACTGGGAATAGAACCACCATTTGATCCAGCTATCCCTCTCCTTGGTCTATACCCAAAGGACTTAAAATCTGCATATTACAGGGACACAGCCATATCAATGTTTATAGCAACACAATTCACATTAGCTAAACTGTGGAATCAACCTAGATGTCCTTCAGTAGATTAATGGATTTTAAAAATGCGTTATATATATATATATATATACACACACACACATACACACACACAGTGGAATATTACTCAGCAATAAAGGGGAATAAAATCATGGCATTTGCAGGTAAATGGATGGGGTTGGAGAATATAATGCTAAGTTAAATTAGCCAATCCCCAAAAAACAAATGCTGAATGTTTTCTCAGATATAAGGAGTCTGACTCATAGTGGGGTAGGGAGGGGGAGCATGGGAGGAACAGATGAACTCTAGATAGAGAAGAGGGGTGAGAGGGGAAGGGAGGTTGCAGGGGGTTAGCAATGATGGTGGAATGTGATGGATATCACTATCCAAAGTACATATATGGAGACATAAATTGGTGTGAACATACTTTATATACAAAGATATGAAAAATTGTGCTCTATATATGTAATAAGAATTGTAATGCATTCCACTGTCATGTATTTAAAAAATAAAATCAATTGGAAAAAAAGGGTACCAGCCAAAAACAAATTAATAAATATTCAAAACTCATTCTCATCCTACTGTATCTGTGTCTTGGAGGGTGTTCATGTTGTTTCATCTGTAACTCACTCTACAGTGGTGAGCTATGTTCACCCGCCCTCTTATCTCTACTTCCAGTGACATCAGGTCAGTGACCTAAAATCAGCCAGGGTGATACTACATACACAATGAAAACTAGCAAATCTAAACACACAAGCTTGGTTTACTGTTTGTCAATTGGCTAGACCTGAAAAAAATAAGTATGGAGGAAATATTTTTAATGCAAATTAAAATTAAAATATATCAAGTCTGTACCTATTACCTTGAGAATTATAAAAAACAACAGGGAAATTTTCCATCAGGTATTAGGCAACTATTTTCTGATTCATCAAAAGAATGAGCAAGTAGAATTTTGACACTATATTTTATTATTTCACTTCTGTTAATTGAAGTGAAAGAAAACATCAACAATTATGTTGAAACTATGCTTGTTCAGCAATTGTATTTTTAGATACAAAAGTTCAGAGCTAATAAAAACATTCTGTGAAAAACAATTGGCAATATGAAATTTAAAGTAAAGAATACTGTGTTTTTAAGGATCATCATTTTTCACCATATATCTTTTGCATGGGTAAAATTCATAATAAACTTATGTATATGCATGTAGACCTGCATTTTCCCCAGAGACTTGTTTAATAAATATTTATTAGCATGTCATTTCATTTTCTTTCTTTTTTTTCAACCAAGAGATTTAATTGGGGAGCTGCCCAAAGGGGAAGAAAAGGAGAGTCAGAGAGCAGAGAGAGGAGAGGAGGAGGGCAGAAAAAAAGAGAAAGAGAGCAGAGAGAGGAGAGAAAAAAGAGGATCATTTCATTTTTCCCAGTGGAAAATGGTGGAGTCTTGCTAGGAAACTGAATGGCAAGACTAAAGAGAAAAAAAACTAAAGCCATAGTTGACTGTGCCTTAAGACCAGGCAGCAGTTGGTTCAATAAGCCCCGTTCAGGGTCTCTGTGTGCCTGATGGCAATAGTATGATACACGTTGGTGAATGTTACAGCCAGTGGGATGTTAGAAGGAATGCAGCATTTTTTTAAATGCTGGATATGATTTTATTAGTAGGCTTAGAAATAAGAGTCAGAAGTATTTGTAGCTTATAAATTCGTAGCTATTCTATATGTGACAGAGGTGAGGAGAGGGAGCGTTTCTCTCTCTTTACCACAACACAGTCACTCACATTCACTTTCTGGGAATGAACTGAAATGATAAAGCACTGTTGCTGAAAAGCCAACCATGGAGGGAATATGAGAGGTCCTGACCAGCACTCCCTCTCTAGGATGAGAGTCCAGAACTCTGAAGATGAAAGCATTATGTCCCAGACCCCATCCTGATAATTCTTACAGGTGGTTTATTCACTCACAGCCTCAATATCTCTCCAAGATGATCCCAGGTGCTAGCTTGCAGGGCCTCCTTCCCTGAGGATGCTATTCACCTAGAGTCCTCTATCTGCCCTAACTCTGAGGTGTTTTGAGTCAAGGAGAGGTTATCAGCTCGACTGTCTTCCACTCTCAGTAACCTGTGTGAAAATAGCCATTCCACAAGTGTTAAAAATGGGAAAATGTGTCTCTCAAACTCTGACTCAGGCAAGGATCTATATTAAACGATATGCACAGTTTATACAGTTTATACTACCTCCTACCTACACACACACACACACACACACTTGGTCAATGCTCCATCACTATAACAATCACTTGGGATAAATAAAGAGGAAGACATTTGTTTTAGTTCACAGTTTTGGAGGTTGCAGTTCATGATTGATTGGCTTCATTGCTTTGGGGCCTGTGCTGAAGCAGCACATCATGACAGGAGTGAATAGCAGAGCAAAACCTGTCTATCTCATGACCAGGAAGGAAAAGAGAGAGAAACTGACCAGAATCCTATAATACCTTTGAAATCACATCCCACGTAACCCAAATGCCTCCCACTAGGCCTGGACTCTTAAAATTTCTAACACCTCCTAATAAAGTCAACCTGGGTCCAAGTCTTTAACACACGGGCCTTTGAGAGACATTCCAAGATCCAAACAATAGCACTCTCATATACATAGAAGTCTACAGAAACATGGAAACAAGATTTCCTTGTTTAAACTAACATGATCCAAATCCAACACCCTATCTCATTATGCAGGTGTACTACACAGTGCACTTAGGTACGAATGAGCTTTATTGGCCTACTGTTTTACAGTGGCACTGCCAACCTTGCATCCATTTTGGACTCATGCTATTGATATTTATAAAAATGTTTGAAATAGCAGGGACCCGTGGCTTGGGGGATACAGGAGGATCACGAATTCAAAGCTAGCCTCAGCAAGGGTGAGGCGTTAAACAACTCAATGAGACCCTGTCTCTAAATAAAATACAAAATAGAGCTGGGGATGCGGCTCAGTCATTGAATGCCCTTGATTTCAATCTCCAGTTAGCCCCTGACCAAAAATATTTGAAGCAAATTGGAGAATATCTTTGAAGAAAATCTCTATCTACCTATCAGTGGCTTTGCCTATAGAGCAAATTGATTGAAGTATAATTCCTAGGGGTTCAGGCAGGTGTATGTTCACATCAGTTGATTCACTTAGTGGTTGAAGGTGACTATAAGAGATTTGGCTGTGGATGAGTGGGTCTGCATGCAGAATAGTTTGGAGGGTAGCAGACAGCAGAGGAAGGATGGAGAGCATGGTATGGTTTGTTTTCTGTCATTCAAATATGCAGTACCTGGAATCTCCATCCATCATTCAGCACTAAGGGTTCATCGTGTGTATTCTGCATGCTATGCGTCATTCTAGGCCCTTGAGAGTCATCAAAGAATTACTCTTGAGAAGTTTATTCTTAAATGAGGTGTTTTATATGTGTATATTATGTAAATCATAAGACAGAAGAAGACAAGCAGAGGGGGAAAATTTGTAAAATTGTATTTGAAAAGTCAAAATTCTGAAGTAATCTATGTCCCCTTTCAATTTTAGGTTTTAAGGCAATTATAACATTTTTTTATGTTTTTGCTATGGTAGTCTGTGTATCTATGGTCTTTTAGTGGAGAATTCTGAGGTCTTCCACTCCCTCTTCCTCTCCATGCGGGGGAGAAGGAAGGTAGAAATAAATAGATCAATGGCCAGGATATTGATTGGACCACTTTGGAAGGCTCTCTATTTTAGTCTCAAGATTCAATTTCTTTGGGCATTCTTTGTCCTCCTTACTGATGATACTGTAGAACAAACGTTGGGGTGTCTTACAAGAAGCCTACTAACTTACCTATTCTTCAAGGTCTGAAGTAACTCTGATCTATTTTGTCTTGACATAGGTTTCCTGGAGCTCAGCTATCCTGTCCACAACACTCTACATATGTTGAAGATTTGAATACACAAATCTTTTGAGAAATGGGTATAGGGATGGGCAAGAAGAACTCAAAGAAATTTCTCAACTTAATTGTTTTAAGCCACATGTACATGTCACTAGTTGGGAAAATGAGGATATTAGTTCACTATCATGGACATTGATTGGTTTCCCAATGTTCACCCTCTCTTTCCCTAGCATGGAGCTGACAGATGGTTTGAATGAGCTGAGTAGAATTCATAAAATTCCTAAGTAAATCGAAGCAATGCCATTCTTCCTAATGAAGGATTGGTTCAGAAATAAAGCCCAGGATATCACTGGCTATATAGTAGTCTAGTCAATTTAAAACACAGGAACACTGCTAAGGATTGTAGTGTGCCTGTGGCATCTCTCTCCCACCCTTGGTGTAATACACGGATGGAAGTGAAACTGGGGTGAACAGAGTTGAGAGAGACAAAGAGAAGTGGAGCCAGAACCCTGATACAAAATTGTACCTGAAACTGAACCAATCTCTAGACCTCAGAGTTGCATAAGGAAAAAAAAAACTTTCTTTCATATTTCAGCTCATTTAAACTGTTTTTATTTTCTCTTTTACAATCTGGGCCATCTTCGTTGAATCTTAGCAAGAGGTGATATTAGAGTTGGGGAAAGTGTGTCAGTAACTCAGTACCATAAGGAAGGGGAAACATTTGCTTGGCCTGGTAATCTGTGTGTATTTCTCCTCCCAGGACCATTCCGGTTCTTGGCTATCTCTCAATCACTTCACCAGAGAAGAAGTGAGTAACAAGCTCCACTTCCAACATGTGTCTCTTGTTCTTTCTTGCTCCCACACTGCACGGTCCTTTTACATATTGTCCAAATAATCATGCAATTTCCCTCTGGAGTAGAAAGGAAAAAAAAAATCGGAGGGAATAGGTGAAGAGGATTAGCCAGATGTATTTTTTGACAATTAACAGAAACATCTGAACAGTTCAAATCCAGCCCTTTCCTGTTAAAGAACCCTGGCTGATGATGTATATTAGCTGTATTTTTCTGACATGTGTTTTCAATAATCATGATGATGACATGGAAACTCCCAAAAGTTGATAGCAAACAGAAAAATTCTAGTACCTACCAGGATTTTTTTCCCCCTAAAGCCAGAGAGTACATTTTTGCAATGACCTGGGGTCAGTCTCCATCATCAAAAATCTCACTGTTCTGAGCACTTTTCTGCTGAGGAAATTTCTTTTAGAGAACAACACATCGTTCACCCAGGAAAAAAAAAAAAGAAAACATCTAAGCCTTTATCTGAATTGTGATCATCGTATTAGAAATGCTCTTGTTTTTATTTGCTATCCTATATTGAATTGTTCAGTGTCCACTTCTAGAATGTGTTTTTCTTTTCAAGATGAAACATTTTGTCAGCTGTCAGCTTAAAGATGTGGCCATATTAAGACAGGTGGCTTGATTCCTGAGGAATTTGAAGCTGAAGGCTTTTGAAAGAGAAGACTCTGAACAAGGTCTTGTTCCTGACATGATCTTGGAAGAAGTGATCTTTAACACCTCTTCTCCAAAGCTGTTGAACTGCGTCTCTGCCTCTGTGCACACTCCCAGCCCCATCACTCCAGTCTGGCTTATTCTCTTCACTGGGCTATTTTGCTGTCTTATTCACTCTGCCAGCATTGAGAAACATCCTGGCATTAATTGGAAGCAACCCTTCAGTTTGTACCTCTCATACTCCTCCATCTTTTATAACAATAATTTAGAAAAACTTAAAATAGTTATAAACTGAGGTTTCTGTTTCAAAAGTTTTTAATGTATGCTCATTGTCAGAAAAAAGCTAATAAAGGCAAAAGTTTTCCCCAATTCCACACTGCAAATGTAACTGCTACTATTATTTGATGTATATATTTCTGGATTCATCTGTAAATATTTTTCTAACCACACATAACTATATATATGTCTGTATACATGTATCTGATACATATATCTATATATAGCTGTATATATTTATCTGTTAGATAATTTTTTAAATACTCTAATATGGATATATATTCCAACATAGTATATAATTAATTGTACTGTACTATGCATATAATTTTTTTTTTTGGTACTGGGGATTGAACCCAGGCATTTTACCACTGAGCTACATCTTCAGCCATATTTATTTATTTATTTTTTAGTTTTAGATGAGGTCTCACTAAGTTGCTGGGGCCTTGCTAAGTTGCTGAGACTATTCTCAAATTTGTGATCCTCCTGCCTCAGTCTCCAAAGTTGCTGGAATTACAGGCATGTACCATCACATTCAGCTACAAACTACTTTTTTCACTTGCCACAAATGAATTGGATTTCCTTTTCAGTAAATACATGTATACTTCATCATTGTTAATGACTATGAGGTAGCCAGTTATATTAACATGCCATAACTTACCTCCAATGAATGACATTTTGAAAGATACTCAATTTTTTCTTTTTATATACTTTGTCGACATGAACATCTTAGAGCTTCCAAATGTTTTTTTTTTTTTTTTACCATTTGTGTAGTTAACTGGGATACATTTCTTAGAAGAGTATTTTTCAATGTCATAAGATATGAACACTTTTTAAATCATTTTATTCATATTCATAAAATATGTATCAATGTATGTTTGTAGTAGTAGTAGTAGCAGATGAAACAGCTAAAGCTTTGATGCTATTTGAATATTATCTATGGGATCAATGATTGGCAGGGCCTTGAAGATGTTTGTTTTACAACCAGTCAAGTACTGTTCAGCATGATCAATAGTGATCAATGCCATTGTCTTGGATTAAAAATAAAATTATTAATGTTAACTATAACCTAAAATCCTTAATATAATGACATGAATACCAGAAGATAGTTGACTTAAAAGAAATCGGGCAAAGTAAAGAAAAAGTAGTAAAAATTGAAAATAACTTTTATTTCATAAAATTTTTATTTCACAGATACAAAAGTTATAGCCAATGCATTCAAGTAATTCTTGCTGAATTCCAACTTTGATTCTAGGTGTATATTTCTCTCCTGGTGCAGAATACATCTACCTTAAATGGTATAGTTTTATTCCAGAGTTCAATTTCCAACTTTTCCCCCAACTTTCCTATTTCTGCTAAAAGTACTGCCAATTCTTTTTTTCCTCCAGGCTTAACATATCTGAGCTGTCCATAACACATCAAAATCATTGCAGTTCTCTATAATATCCCAGATTTCTATTTCCACAAATAAAATCTGGGCTTCATATTCTTCTCTAAATGCAAAATAATTCCTGGTCTCCTTACTGGCTGGGTTTTTCCCATTTCTCATTCATTTGCTATTTTATGACTAATTAATTTTTCTAAGTTATGACTCTGACTCAGCTACTCCCTATATCATATGTTATAAATGACTCCTGACTGCTTTACTGGAATATGCTCAAACATAATCTGGCATTGAATGTCTGGATACCATTATCCAACTCAGCTGTCCAGTAATGTTGTCATATTCTCTCCCAATTCTCCTCTCTCCCAATTCTCTTTCAGTTTCTTTGAATTGGAGCATTACTGGGCTCCACATTGTTTCTACTATAAATATTTGCTCCTATTATTCCTTGTCCAAGATACTGTTCTTGTTCATCTCTTACTCCCATGCCTTCACTATCTTCTCTACCTTTAATTGTTCTTTATTATTTTAATTTGAAAGAGATAAGAAGCCTTTTGCTGATAAATTTCCACTATACTTTTATTTGATCCTTCAGAAAGTGTCTTATTTGGCTTTGTGTTGCTATAACAAAATACTTGAGCATGGGTAATTTATGAAGAAAAGAAAGGTTTATTTGGCTTACAATTACGATGGCTGGAAGATCCAAACAACATGGTTTCACCTTCTGGTAAGGAATCCCTGGGTGAGTCACAGAATGATGGAGAACTAGAAAGAGAAATAGGCATGTGCAAAGAGAAATTCAAGTCAGATTCTAAGCATGCTAATGGCCCACTCTACCAGTCTACTGCCTAGAGAGTTTAAAACTTACACGAGAGAACATTAATCTGTCTGATCCTCTCTTGTAGGCCCCAACACCTCAATACTACTCATTACCATGAAGAATGCATGTTCAACATGGGGTTTGCTGGGATGAACCACATTTGAACCATAGCAGACATGAATAGTTACTAGCATTCTTATATCACCTTTGCAGTGGAATCAGTTGTTTATAAGCAGAGTTTGCTTATCCTTGAATTTCTTCTTTTACCCCATGCCTCAGGAAGATATTAAAATACCATAAAAATAGGAAAGCATGACTGAGTAATTCAGTAAGTTCCCTAAGTATTCCAATGCTTTAATACTTAAAGAGTTTTAAAAGGGCTTTCATTCACAAATGATGAAGGTAAAGTCACATTGGATGCTCCAGTTTGCACGATGCATTATTCCAAGTAATGAGACATATTATATGCTTTTAGAAATCTCAGAATATTGGAAGGGATTATGAGTTTCCTGCAAGATAAGTGGACTCTGTGATGGAAACTGTATTCCAAGTGGCTACTTTGCAAGGATCAATACCTTAATTAGGGTCTGCTGGATCATCTTCTATAGCAACTGAGAATACTGTTCAAAAGTTGCCCCCTGCCCCCTGCCCCCTGCACCCACCCTCTGCCGCCCAGTTTGCTAAAGGCCTCACCTTAGTTGACTCTGTCTTTTCTGAAAAGGACAGAAGAAAACTCCCCTTCATCTATTATTTTTTTTCTCAAGCCCTCATTGCTCAGAAACTTGTCACAACTTGCTTTCATAACTGGCATGCCCAACACTGAATAAATCTAGAAGGATAAACAATTTCCACTAATGCTTGGGCATCTTCCCTCAGTCCCCAAAAGGAGAAAATAAAGGTAAGACAACTAGAAGTTTGTGATGTTTTTAGTTCCCTTAATTTTGCTCTGATTTTGAAGAAGTTTAAAAACAAACATTACTGGTTAGTTATTTTAATTCCTATCAATCAGTAGAGTGGGATTGATCTATTTTTTAAGGTAGTGAATTGAATAAGAATCTTCAACCTTGGATGAATTGACATTGTGCATATGATTTTATTTTAATACTGATATTAAAGCATGTCACTCAACAGCTCCAGAACCTTCTGTGGCTCTCTGCTGTCCCTAACATCTAGCCCACATGTGACTTGTGAGCTCTTTGTGTCCTATATCTTCCTATCTTCTAGATAAAAGGATAAAGGTGTGAAAAGCCAGGCTCTGGCATTTGGTTTAGTCTGGTAAGCAGCTGGGGAGATTTTACATTTGATATTAGTGGAGCTACGTAAGAGTCTTGACTTGGGAAGAAAGCAATGAAGTGGTGAACACAAGCCCTCCGTGAAGGTGATGAACATGCAGACATCTCTCCCAGATCCCTTTTTTTACTTGTCTGGAATACTAATTCCAATATTCCAGATCAGACTCACCCTTCAAGGCCCATATTCGCGCCTGGGACAGTTGCCAGAGATGCATTTTTCCCTGAAGGAAAAAAAAAAAAAAACTACTGTCCTTTCAGGCATTTTATAGTATCAATTGTCTGAGCCTACCTGAAGCATTATTTATTTATTTATTTATTTATTTATTTATTGCATTACAATCCTTATTGAAATATTTAATTCCCTGCTGCTTTGCAATATACCATTTTTAACATAATAATTTAATTTTTTTTAATACATGTTATTTCTTTCTTCAATTAGATTATAAGTTTTGTGAAACCTGTGATTATATTGTACTCATCTTTAGAACCAATGTACGTAGTGTAGATGTGTTATCAATATTTGGCAAGTATCATTCATGCACAATGAAACTGTTCGGGAGATGATGGCTGATGGCTGATGCCTGCTCAGTTACCTCTGGCTCCCTCTAGTGATGGCCAAAATATAACACCTAGTTGCAACTTGCTTCATCCCATTTGTTGAAATTTTACATCCATCAGATGTAACACAGAGAACAAATTCAGCTCAAGCAAGGAATAATAATCAAAATTATTATACCCCAAGCACAACAAGGTTTCACTGCATGCCAAGAGATGCCTAAGATATTTGATGAATTTTCTCACCTAACCTGTACAAGAATTGACTAAACCAATTCTACTGTTTCTAGAGAAGAGGATACTGAGGCATATTAATGTCAAGGGACTTGCCTAATGACCCAGAGTGTGATTTTCCCTCTACTTTGGCAGTTTAGAGCATATAAATGGATATATTAAGACTATTGAGTGCTTGAGTTTTTTGGCTGATGTGCTTTATCCCTAAATCTTATTGTATGTCTTATTCACAAATGCATGGCTCTGAAAAACACATGCACACAGCAGGTAATGTTTAGTTTATTTCGAAAAGAATTGGAAAACTGCACATAACAATGCAGGGGAAAAAGCGAAGAAAAACTTAATCAAATGAATAATCAAGCTCAAATATCCAAAAGGAAAACAATGTCAGAATAGGCCCTATTTTATATTACCATGCCTATAAACAGGCTTATAGAAATTAAATTGTTTGCATAGTTACATTGTATATATCTTCTCTCTTGGGTTTTTTTTTTGTACCAGGGATTGAACTTGGAGGCACTCAACCACTGAGCCATATCCCCAGCCCTATTTTGTATTTATTTAGAGACAAGGGTCTCACTAAGTTGCTTAGCGCTTTGCTTTTGCTGAGACTGGCTTTGAACTCATGATCCTCCTGGGATTATCAATGTGCACTACTGTGCCTGGCTTACCTTCTCATGTGTTAGCATCACAAATTAAATTAAAACTATTGAAAAATAGTACATAATAGTAACATTAGCATGTATTCCATACTGTAGACAAAGGGAATATCAACACAAAAAGAATAAAGTACATGAATAAAAAAATCATGCTATATATTACTTTTTGAAAGGATGTAAATACTTGATTTCACATAAATTATGCTGTATTTTCAATATAGATTTATTTTGAAATTATGTAAAGCTTGATAGCACAATTATTTTTGAAAAACAAAACTTTAAAGTCTCTCCCCCCACCCCACTCAGTCTCTTGAGCATACATTATTATTAACAAGAGGCATCTGGTTCTTGTTAACATTGAGAGAAAAGATCTATCTTGGAAATTATGGTATAAGTTGAATTGTAGGCCAGGGAAATTAGCCATTGCTTCTGCCTCACATGTATTTGTAGTCCTGCTAATCACGAGTAGGGACCTAGTCACTTTTTCTCTTTAAAAAAAATGAATTAAGTAATGTTAAATGTCTTTCATGGTATTTTAGTCGAGTATGCCATATGTGCATGTGAGATTGAGAACCTGAATGTATCTGTGTATTTGTGTGTGCATACGTGTGTGTATGTGTGTGTGTGTATGAGAGAGAGAGAGAGAGAGAGAGAGAGAGAGAGAGAGAGAGAGAGAGAGGAGAGAAAGTCCTTGGAAATAAGCCTTCATGCTGCCATTCACAGCAAGCACTTCATCTTCTATGAGGAGATCAGATTTTGAAACTTCTCCATGGACTTATAAAACTACTTTTAGGGATTATCCAGGTACTTGGAAAGACAGTCAAAAAATAAATGATTTCTCATTAAAAAAAAATTAAAGTGGAACTTGAAGAGCTGAATTAGAGGTGTCCAGGGGGAAAAATAGCCATTGGCAGCCAAAAGCTGCAATGTGAGTGGAAATCAGAGCTATTTAGTGCCCAGAGCCCTGAAGTCTAGGCAAAGGGAACCAGATCTGCAGCCTATCTCTGCCAATCACTTGTTCTGTGACCCTGAGAAAATTACTTAGCCTTTCTGCCTCCTTTTCCTCACCTGTGGGCGAGTGTTATTTATTTTATAGGACTGGGACAAGGATTAAGCTAAATACAACCTTATTGCAATGCCTCTGGGAGTACCCAGGCCCACACCATGGTTGCAGGCTCTCAATACATGTTTGTTGTCTTTTTTGGTTTCTTTCAGCTTACCTTGGGAAGGCTCCCAGTCTGTCACCTGCTTAAAATATCTGCACATAGTCACATTATTCTTACATAATGGCAGATTCTGATTACCTTAGCTAAAGCAAGATAAACAGATCAGAAAGTTCATTTCCACCTGGACTCATTAAGTAATGGCTTGTTCGTCTGCATTTTGGCCCCTGAGCCAGATGGAGGTTAAATATATCGACCTTGACATTTCTTATGAAGATGCTTGTGTCCCCTCATTGCCAAAGAAGGAAGACCAGTTCTTATTTTCTTCCAGCCCAGAATTAGATAGTATAGATGGTCCCTGGCTCACAATGGTTTTTCTAACAATTTTTTGAATTTACTGTGGTGTGAAAGCCATACACATTTATTAGAAATTATACTTGAGTTTTGATATTTTTCCCGGGGCTAGCATTATGCAGCCAGATACTCTCTCACAATGCTGGACAGCAGCAGAGGGCTATGCCTTGCAATCAGGCCCACAGTCGCAAAGAAAACAACCAAGACTGTTCTGTGTACTGTGTGCCTGAGCTATGTTTGATGTTTGATAGTATAGGCACTTTTTTTTTAAAGAGAGAGTGAGAGAGAAGAGAGAGAGAGAGAGAGAGAGAGAGAGAGAGAGAGAGAGAGAGAGAGAGAGAGAGAATTTTTAATATTAATTTTTAGTTCTTGGCAGACACAACATCTTTGTTGGTATGTGGTGCTGAGGATCGAACCCGGGCTGCACGCATGCCAGGCAAGTGTGCTACCGCTGAGCCACATCCCCAGCCCAATAGGCACATTTTTAACTTAGGATATTTTATATTTGCAATGAGTTTACTGGGACATAATAAACCCATAATAAATGGAGGAGAATCTGTATTTTTGCATCCATGGGTAAGTTCTTCAGTTGCTTTTCTGTCCTCTCACTTTCTTCTCAACCTCTCCCCGACTAAATAAATCAATAGGAAGAATTTGATTATAGAAAATGCCAACCGAGTTTCACATTTTAATAAAATCAACACATCAGTGGGGGAAGCAGGGTTGTAAGAAAGTAGGTTTCTTCTATGATAATCTTTGTAATGATGCTGAAGAATCAAAGTAGTTTGTCATGGATACAGTTTGAAATACCAACTATCCTTTGACCCAGATGTCAAGGTAGAGGTCAAGAGGGGAACAAAATGGTTCTACAAAAGACCTACTAAATATTCCCATAGGAAAAGTATTGTTTTGGTTCCACTAGACACTCCTTCAACCAGTAATTCCCAGAAGGCAGAGTGATGAAATAAAGCTTATTTTACAGTCTTGCTTCATTAGCTTTCAGGTTCAGGAGGAAAGGGTTGTAACATGTGGCCAGATAGGCTCAGGAGAGCAGGTGAAAGAATAAAGAGGCATCAAGGAGAGGTCAGATGCTGCAGGCTGAGAAAGTTCCATAAAGCAAATGGAAATACAAATGATGCCATGGTGACATGGAGCAGGAGAATACTAAACCTTGATATTTCTTCATATACAGAGACTGTTACACCTGCGCTCTGCAAATCATGCTTGTGGGAGTTCCTCTGGATGAGGGCCATTGACAAGTGTTATCTTTAGAAAGTGTCCTCAGTAGTTAGGGGTGGGAAGAAAGAGTCACGTAGAATTTTAAGAGAAAGAAAAGTAATTATTATCAACCAAATGCCAACTGTCTGCCAAGTACTATACCAAATGATTTCCATTTTGCTCAGTTATCATCAATCATTCTGCTTTTGAGATTGTTAACCACTTTTTTGCAGATGAGATAACTTAGACTTGATCTCATTAAAGAATCTATACCCAAGTGAACACAACTGGTGAGTGTGAGATGAAGTTTTAAGCTGAATCTGGGCTCTTTCCTTCCAGTTTTTCTTAATCCATTACCTTAAAAAATGTGCTCTATGAAATGCTAATCTTGCACTCTATTTCCCCCAAATTTGTTGTTGCTAACTAAATGTGTATATCTTGTCTGTTCTTTTGTGCATTTACGGAGAACCAAATACATATTAACTTATTTACATTCATGACACCCTCTGTAAAAAGAAAATCAAGTTGTTGAACTGTGCTTCCAAATTTCTTTTTGAAATTTTTATTTTGACCAAGTCTCTGAGCTAGTGGTGGCCAACCAATGTTCTTTAAGAAACACTGTTCCAGATACCCACACCACACTGTGTTATTCTTTTTTTTACAATAAACTAGCCCACCCTTTTTATTGGAAACTTGCATCCTGTAGAATGAGAACCCCTTTCAGTAAAAAAAAAAAAATAGGATCCAGGTAGCATAGAAGCAGCAACATAAGATATATATTTACATGTTGGGGGGCTCTGATAAATATGACAACCCTATGAACACCTCCTGTGTCCAGGCTTTCATGGCCAAGTCTTGGACAACATTTAATCTAGGTTCTAGTTTACTTTTCAGTGTTATAAAAATAATAAATATTACTAGAAGAGTTAATGATTCTTGAAAGAAGTGACAATTAATGAAATCATAAAACTTCACATGACATGCCTTACAGAATTGGAAAAGCTAATCATTTTAAACTTGTTCTTCCTTTAAATAATTCCCTTTTCATCATGTGCCTTTTCTTTTATAAATGTACAATCAATTTCAAGAGGGAAACATGGTATTCTGAGGTTTCAGTATCACTAGTTATGGGAAGTGAGATCAACCCATGCTCTTCTAGAGACCATTACCATTATTTCACAAAAACAGTAAAAGTTGCCTCAATTTACATGTAGTATTTATCTAAAACAAAGACTTATTCTCAGACTTAATTTTGAGACACTGGATTTGAGGAATCTTTATTAAAACCTGGAGCAGTATTCTTTTTACTATTGATTATTAATTATTTTTATTCAGAAAATGCCATCAACACATAGCTTGAATCATCTGCAATTGTTTCTGTAAAACACAAAAGAACAAATAGGAACTACTTTCTACAGTTCTACCTAAAACGTACCTGCATATCCTCTGAGGGACAATTCTAAAGACCCTTAAGATGCAAGCTTCTGGAGTAAGGAGATAATTGGGGCAAAAGTAAAATTTAACTGTCATATTGAAAACTGTTGTATTGAAGATAATTTCTTCTTCTTGAAATTCTGAAAGGTTTTTGAGTAGATAGTGAAGTGAACAAAGGTGGATCCAACTTGAATTCTGTTTCCATGTAAGATTGACAGAGGACACAACATTGCTCTATTCCTGCCCTAACCTTGTTGTGCAAAATGGATTCTGTCCAATTATAGAATTTGTTAACCAAGCTGTCATGTGAATGGACAGTTAAACTATTCCGAGCATATTTTAGAAATTTGCATCCAAGAAGTTTGAAGGTTCTCACTTATTCGATGTATGTCCACCACTACTGTGATTCAAAATACCAAATCCCACTTAACATATTACTAGCAATATAACTGGGAGAAAGAGTTGTTTAACCTTTGTGTGTATGATTATCATATTTCAAGTGTAAATAAAGGTCTAAGAGTGAACCAGTTTCTTATGATTTTGTACCTAGTTCACGCTGGGAATGAAAAGCAATTTTCCCCCTACAATGTTATCATCTCAATTACTTTTTTAACCAAAACAACCAAATTATATCCCTAGTTTATTATCATAATCAATATTTCTTAAACAAAAGGCTGCAAGAATTATCTAGTACCTCTGTTATAGTACTTGTATTATAGTAGAGTATATATAAAGAAATTGTGGTTTTAGGGAGGCCGTATACACTTAGTGTTTTCCATCGCTATAATAAAATACCTGAAGCTGGATAATTTTCAAAGAAAAGAGGTTTGTTTTACTCACCATTTTGGAGATGAATGTCAAAGATTGGATGGCCTCATCTTTCATGACTCTGTAAGGACCTTCTGCTGCATCACAATATGGTGGATTGTATCACATATCGGGAGTATGTGTAAGAGAAAGAGGTTACATGACAGAACAACTAAGACCTGGGTAGGGGGCCAAGCTCCCTCTTTTTACAATAGCCCACTCTTATACTTGGACATTTCATTCATCCCCTGACATCACTATTAATCCCTTCATGAAGGATTAAGGGAGGCCACTTACAGGTGCTAAATTTGAAAATCCCAGCTTGAGTCTGCTTTCAAGTCATCCCAGCCCAGGTCTCCCATCTGTGAGTGAGAAAGCCTTCAGAAGACTCCTTCATCTCCTGGCAGCTCCCCACCCAAGGCATTATTGTCTTATCAGCTGAGGCCCAAGACACTGTGGGGGCAGGATCAGGACATCCCCACCATACTCTGTTTAAGTTTCTGACTCACTTGAAAAATTGTTATTAATTCTTTCTGTCATCCAAGAGCCAGAGCAGAGAAGCTAGAAACAATGGCCTTAAGAGGGAGGGAGTTGCTCATCCCAGAACTTACTTTGCTGTAAGAAACAACATGGAAATGCTTTCATGTTGATGGAGGGCTGCCAGAAGGGTTCAAGAGAGATGTAGCTTGAGCCATGAAAAGGGAGATAACAGACCCCATCATAATCACCTTACCCCAAAGAACACCAGCCAGTGGATATGAATAAATAATCAGGAACCTGGAGCAGAAGCCAAGGGTCCCAGAGAGCAAATGATATCTACATTTTTAAACAGATGGGAGATAAATGAATAGTTTTTGGCATGGAATTGCAATTCTACAGTTGACTCATGAGATTGCTTTGAATGGCCGGATTGGTGAGGAAGGAAGAGCTAGGGGAATGAAGCTGGAAACAACTAAATGTCAATCACTCTCAGAGGCTGCCAGAATCTTCCCAAATGGAGTTTAGTGATTCTCAATTTACACTTAGGAAGCACCTGCTATTGACTAAAGAGGTAAAAAATAATTCTTGGAGGGAAAATACTCTGAATGAAAGGTGGTATTATTTTGGATGAAATGAAAAGGAAAGACAAAGAATTTCTACTAAGGAAAACGTCTGTAGATATTTTGGTAAAGTCATATGTTTCTTCCTCACCTTTCCCTTCCCCTTTACAGTGTTTTATCCTTAGTGTTGGAGAAATTGGCTCAGGTTTTGCTCATTTGTTCATTCTCTAAGCCTTTTTTTTTTTTTTTTTGTGCATGAGTGCAAACCACACACTATGTTTGGTGATACTGATACAGACTCTCTGACTTCCTCACTGAATGGGAGACACAAATGCAAAATTAGATTGTTGCAACATGTTGTAATGACCCTAGCAGAAGGATACACAAGCCCAGAGCCCTACAGAATCACAGACCAGAATGTGTTGAGGTCAATCTATAAACCTCTGTAAAGGGCTTCCACTGAAAGCTCTTCCAGGAGTGTGCCCTGAAGAATGAAGATGACAGAGAAGGGGAAATAATAATAGGAGAAGGAGAATGAACAGAAAGTGCTCATCATCCACAGAAAGTAGGACAGGTGGGGAACAAAGTCTCCAGGAATTTTCAGATCTCTGAGGAACTCATCTTGACATTCTTCATCATTTAATTCTTCTTCATATGATTGCTCCTGACCCTCTTGCCACACTATTAAATGCTTCACCATAGTCATTACTTGATCTGTATGTACCCGCCTTACTAGGCTCTGAGTCCCTGGAAGACAGGGCTGTATCACTTACCTGAGCATCCAGAAAACAAGCTAGGTGCCTATGCCTGTGGATTTAGCTTCAGCTGTATGTATTGTCATTGCAAAGACACTGTTTGAGTGGCACCAATAAATCCCGCAATTCAATAACATGAATCTTCAACTGGATTTTGAAACTAAAGATACAACTAGAAGAAACTGCAGATTACTCGATAAACTGATTGCCCCTTGTTTCTCCCAAGGGGATCAGTTCCCCCTAATGGGGAGGGTGTTTGATTCAGGCAGACCTGGATTGAATTTAGCTGTGGCCAATCAAGTGACCTTCAATTCTTTCTACTTCTTAGAATCCCATTCTTTATAGCAGTGAAATAGGGAGAACAATAAATTCACAGGGTTTCTGTGAAGATTAAACAAATAAAGGATTCAAATCATTTCACAGTTTTTGGCACATGTGGAGCTCTTAAAATGAGCTCCTTGTATCTCCTGGACTCTCTTCTCTCCTTCTAATTTATTTCCTTTCTGGACTGTGCTGAAGACCATAACCAAGGACAGAGATGAATTATTGATAGAGCTCCTTCTGCGTGGCTATCATCCTTCCTTACTGAACCCTAGATGCTAGGCTCCTTCTGTGCATTATTTCGGATCCTTTCAGAGTACAGCTAAGTAGATGCCATTCCTGGTTCCCCAGTGAAAGGCCTGAGATCATTTGCCCCAGGCCACAGCTGAGACATGGCTGACACTGAATTGGAAACCAGGAAGTAGGTTTGCATGGACCTAGGAGAGTAGAGTTCTAATTTTCAGAAATTCCATGAGCAGTTTTCAGAGCTATTATTAAAACGAAATTTCATAAGCTTAGTTAATTATATTAAACCAAAGGTAAAATTTGGAAACTCATTGCTTTATAATTACTGTCTACATTTTACTGTATTATAAGCCAGCAGTCAGCAAACCACAGCCCACTGATTAAGCTTGGCCCACCACCTGTTTTTATACATACACTTTTATTGAAGCTCAGGAATTCCCATTTGTAGAGAGTCCTTAAAGGGCCAGGGGCTTTATATAAGTGATCCCACTTGGTTAACCTAAGGTTATGATTAACATTGTGATCAATAGGATTAAATACACCTGGGTTTTAACCAGTGGTAACTTATCAAGGGTAAATTTTGGGGAAATGATACAACTTCTCTGAACCTCAGCTTTTCCAGCTGTACAATGGTACTGTGTGCCTTGGTTATTGATCAAGGCCTTAGAAAATTTTAAGGAACCTAAAGCATCACAATAAATGTTGGTCTTTAATTATAATTTGGTCTTCTTCACAAGTTGACGGGTCAGAGGTCATCCTAAAACTGGCAAAAAAACTAAAGGAGACATCAAATGACTCATCTCAATTTACTAAGTGGCCCAGATTCAAACTCAACTCTTTCTGATGCTAAAATCCATACCATTTCCAATGTCTGAATGACTAGCACCTGCCAGTGGCTGGTCCCATTCACAGCTGATTGGAGACTAGGCCTTGGTAGGAAAACAAAGAGAAATTAGGAGGAATGGGGTTACTTGAAATATATGATAGAAGAATTTTTTCTCTTCTTCTTTAATCCCAGGAAAATGAATCTATGCTAAATTTGGAACACATGAAGGAGTTATTAAAAAAAAGCTTGAATATTAGAGAAACACTGTTTTTTTTCTGCCATGTTAAGTAAAATCTTTTCTCTAATCAAGAAACAGTTGGGTGTATTGAGTGACTTTCTGTAGAAATTTCCAGCTGCTTCCTGCGTAGCCCTTTGAGTCTGTTGGGGACATCTCAGTACATACCGCTTTCCAGGTGAGACATCCACAAGGCATTAGCTACTGTTTCTTCTCTTTCATCTCCACACTGACACCCATTATCAATTGCCAATTATAGCAACTTAAGGACATTTGCTCTTCTTCAGGCCCTACAGACCTAACTTCATGCCCAGCCCACATGGTCTCTTATGATGGTTGGTCATTGGTATAGTATAGTGGTCATGGCTCTGTTTCTAAGCTCATCAAGATGGCTTGGGGTGGTATTTCTACTCTGCCTGGTTGTAGCTACCACACCCTGGGAAAGTTACTGAAATTTCTGGCTCATAGTCCTGTTGAGTAATTAGTACTGGTAACCTGTTAAAAACAGTCCTCCATACATAAGAAGAGTTCATAAATGCTGCTGCTACTGATGATGATGATGACAACAGGAACAACAGCTTGCAAACCAATACCAGTGACTCCAGTCTCCTCTCTCTAAAGCAATGCTCACATTGATGCCTGGGTGATATTTCTAGATCACTTGCTTCTTCTTCTTTACACAAATTCACCTTAATGACTATACTTCTTTTTTTTTAAGAGAGAGAGAGAATTTTAATATTTATTTTTAGTTATTGGCGGGGCACAACATCTTTGTTTGTATGTGGTGCTGAGGTTCGAACCCGGGCCGCATGCATGCCAGGCAAGCTCGCTACCGCTTGAGCCACATCCCCAGCCCCAATGACTATACTTCTAATCCTGCCTATTTTACTTACCACATACTTCTCATTATAGCCCTGTGTCCCTCATTATATGGCTTCAGGAGTTTCATGTTTTGTATTCTTCCTTCCACTTACTGTTTCAACAAGGACCAAGTACTTTAGGTCCTGGAACACATCTCATTGTACCTGTTCAAATTGATGCCTCATCAGAAATGCCCCTTCCTTAAAGAGATCATTTCAGACCACCATATTCAGGTCTCCTTTTCTTTTTTTTTTTTTTTTTCATTCTCACTCTCACTCCCCCTTACCTTACTATGATTTGTTTTCTTTGCAGTGTGAGTGTTATTACTTAACTATTTATTGTTGATCTGCATGCCCTGCTGGGGAGAATATTGGGTAGACCCTTTGTCATTCTCAACACTGTGTCCCTGACACCAACAATAGTGCTTAAAAGCATGTGTTGAATGTTTGAGGATAAAAGGAAAAGGAAGGAGCAAATACAACAAGGTTTCATACTTGTGTGCTTTTTCATGGCCGAGTTTTCTGATAACGAAGCTTTTCCCCAGATTGTCTTCTTGGGAACACTGATTCATGCATCAAAGCCTCTCTTCATCACCATCTCTACTATGATGCCTCCCTTGATTTTCAGTGAAACTTTCTGCCTCTGCTGCCTTTGCAACTTGGATTTAGAATGATCATGATGTGTGTATGCATTTAAAAGTTGTCCCACCTGTAGACCCTAAGGCCTTCAGGACTGAGATGGAATTTTGATGGAGCCCTTCAAAGTCCTCTACAAGCCTGTAAATCTATGGATCTTCCACAGATGACTACTGGATTGAACCATGTGCCTCCCAGAGGTTCTGAATAGTGTTTTAAATATGACTGATAAGCGATCAGAGTAGAGCACTTGCCTGGTAAGTTGCTGGGTTCTATCCCAAGCACTAAAAAAAAAAAAAAAAAAAATGCTGACATGGCAGGAAGTGGGGATGATTGTGTATGATGTCTTTAATCAGAAACCCAGAACCTGCAGGCAATAAGACAGAATCAGCTGCCCACATTGCTCATCAGCTTTGGTCTCAGGGGTCCACTGCTTTGCTGCAGAAGGATCACAGAAGGCAGATGTTAATGATAGCTGTTTGTATTTGGTGAAGAAAATTCTGGAAACTTGTATGCAAAATCAGTTCAGGCACCCAGCTTGCAACAGCCTGAGAATTCCTTCTGCCAGCCTCCAGTACCTTTTTTTTCCCTATGTTTTGAAAAAGTTAGAAGGAGCCTGAGAACTGCAAAAGAAATTCTCAGTGAAAAGCAATTTTTCTTCCAGAAATGTCTGTTCTCTTTTCTAGTTAGGTAGTTCTTATTTTTTCTTTTATGTCATGTGTAGAAAGTGGGTTGAGTAACTGGGGAAAATGAGTTTGGATAAACAGAACCCCAGCTGACTTAGTAGTTAAATATTGGGTTTAGAGTAGAGAGGAGGGAGTCAAGGGACGTGGCGAAAAATGATAAAACACAAACTCCTTATATTTGAGCTTAATTCTAACAAGAGATATGGAATACAACCATCAAAACAGAACAACAACAAAACAATTTTCATACCTCAGCTCTTGGGACTTAGCTTGTAGTGAGCATTTGGGGGGATTGCCCTAATTCTTTCAGATGGCTTCCAGGGAAATCCATGAACCCACATGTACATACCAAAATGCAAATCTCCTACCCGCCCCCATTTTTTTCTTTAGTAATCTGTTTATTCCTTTCCTTCTTTAAAACTGGTGTGTATATTCTTACATCAGAGACTGCAGACTGATCACTTTGGAGATATCTATCTATCTATCTATCTATATATATGGATATATATATATATATATATACACACATATATATATACATACACATATATGTATATATATTTTTCCCACAACATAAAACAGACAACAATTTTTTTAAAAATAATCACTTTGATATAATCCAACAAAATGCCACCTTTCATTCTGAGCTGGAATCCTGATATATAAACTGCTGCCATCCAATATTTGGGTGGGAAAAGCACATCAGACAGGATGTATTTGAGGAAAGTTTGCCAAAAAGTAGTTAATATTGGAAGAATAAAAGGTTTTAACAGAGGACAAGTTTTCATTCAAATACAAAGGGTAAAAGAAAGGTATTTGAATCAGACAGAATGGAGGGGGAAAGTCCCATTTTTTTCTCTTGCTTTCTATTCCCTGGGAGAATGCATGTAAGCACAAAACGATGAAAACAATAGGCCCAGCTGCGAGAGCAACAAGGCAATTTATTAGGGAGATGACATTTTTAATGAGAAACACTTGCTGGAGGAGAACAAAAGGGCTGGTTTGGTCAGAAAGATGCTCTTGCATCTCTTCTGAAGTGCATGAAAAAGTAATTTCATTTACGCGTCATACTCTGAGCACTGGAATTTCCTCAGACTCCAGATGTTGTCCAGTGCAGTTGCTGAACAAATGGAACAAACGTCCTAAGAGTTGAAAGAAAAAAAATAAATAAAAAGTAACTCAAGGGAATTTTATGAGTTTTGTGGCCAAGAAAATCATTAGCAAATAATGAGCTTAAGAAAGAAAGGCTGAGGCTAGCAATATGTGGCTGGACATCGAAAACTATTCATAATCATCTGAAATTAAATAGGGAGATCAGTTTTCAACTTAGAAAAATAGATACCCATGAGTGTAGCTGCTGTATTTTGGAGTTCCTTATTGGCCTTCTGAAAATGATCATGTGAATATTGTTTTGGGTAAATTCCAAAAATGATTAAAAGCAGTATGTTTGCAGTTTGAAACTAGAAAAGCTAAGACTATTACCTTATAGTAGTAACTCAAATGCTTCCAGAGAAAGGACAATGCCACCATTTCAATCTCATGTGCCTCTGAAGATAATTGAAGTGTTCTCATTCCTGTACCAGCTTCGACACAAGGTGAATCAGATGAATCTGGAAGTATCTTCATAAAACAAGTAGAGGCTACTCAAGGTTCCTTGTTGAGCTCTTGCAAGGGCAGCAGTGGTCTCTGAAGAGCCACCAGGAATTAAAAATATGGGGTTTTCTAGCCATCATCTCCCTCCCCAGCTCCCCAGCTCCAATAGAAGGCTGCATGAGTGGCTCTGGAAGACCATAGGGTCAGGTAGGGTGCTTCAGGTCAGGATCCAAGGACTAATGATCTTTGACAATTCAGAAGGAAAAAAAACCTCTGATTCAGGCATCAAGATCTACTCATGTGACCAAGTCATAGATGCAACTTTAATTGGCAGGCTTCATGTTAGAAGAGTTAAGATGCAGATGTGCAGAGTATAGGGCAGCTGTGAGAAAGAAGAGAGAGTGGCCATGGAATAGCTATCACATCCATGGGTTAAAAGGACCAAAGATCTGCTAAATGTCTCTCCAACCCCATGTATAACAGGAGTCCAAGCCCCTTGACTTCACCAGCATCACTGCCAAAATCTGCATCATCATAACTCTACCTTTATCAATACTCACTATGCTTAGTCAATGTTGATTGCTACACATAACCTGAAATCCCACTAATCTACAAGTAGACACTATTATTCATCTCCACAATTTTAGGGACGAGACACAGAAGCTCAGAAAGTTTTGGTAAACTCTTCCTTATCACACAGCTAGTTAGTAGTGGTAAAGGTGCCCACAGAACCATCTTCTTGCCTTCTGGTCCTCATCAGTTGATAATTTCCCTATGTATACATTTCTGGAACATGTTTCTAGCATCTGGACTCAGCAAGGGAGAGATCTGTACATTTGGAGGAGCGGGCACACAGACCAATATTTAGAGATCTGACCAGAGTATTGGACCAAAGAGCAGATATGTCCAGCTCTGGGAAGTGGTTTTTAAGTAAACCTCTTGAAAGCAGTAAACCATTTTTCATCTTTTAAGCAGATGGATGATAAACAAGATCAGTGAAGCAACGTCCATACATGTATTCACATAGCACTTGAAATGCTTGGGGGTCTTTAGTCCATCTATGGGAGTGAGCAGGAATACAGAAAGCCAAGGCCACAGCTCCTTGTCATCCTGCATCACGATGTCCTGCACTGATGTCTGTTTGCTAACATTGTTGACCTGGCATTGCCTCATTACTGAGGCAGAAGATGACAAGGATCAAGACACTAATTAACACATTCCTTGCAGAGGTTTACTGTTCTTTGGAGTAAAGACAGCATCTGAGGAGCTCCTGGCAGCTGTTGCCTTTTATGAGCAAAAATCAGCTCTTACAGTGCAGAGAAGTCAGGTTGGCCTTTATCCAAGAAGGGTGATAGCATTTAAAGAAGAACAAAGAGTAATCAGAGCTTTTTATATTAAAGTGACTGAATTCTGATCTGATTTTGAATAGAAGAAATTGGATAAGTGTGAATGGGGAAAGGGAGTGAATTTTGCAAAAGCAAAATCCAGAAAGATCGTTTTAAAGTAAAAAAAAAAAAAATAGGCGGGGGGGCTTCAATACCAATAGCCACTATCTATCAAGGGCCTTCTGTGCATCAAATGCAGTACATTCATACCATACATTTTCCCTTTTATTTTCCCTATAACCTTACCAGGAGTAGTGTTTTTTCCTTTGAGCACATTAAGAAGCTGAAGCTCAGAACATACAGTTTGTTCAATGTTATCCAGATGGTCAGACGTGGAGCTTCTGAGTCACATCCAGGTTTGTCTGAATCCAAAGTTGAATCTACTTTGTAATAAAATTACGATGTTTTACTCGTTTCTGTAATAACTGAAATGGCCAATGCTTTCCTGAGGAGAATATCTGAATAGCAGAGTCCCTTGAGTTTGGGGATAAAAATAGATGTGTTTTCAGGAGATGATGTTTAGTACTGGATAAATTAACACAAACTCTCAATGTTGCTCTAGTAAGAAACGAGGAGAAATTCACACTAGTTTGTGGTATTGAGAGGCATAAAGTGACTACAACCTTTCAAAGCGTGTGCATAGATGTCAGAAGCCATCTGCAACCTTTTTTTTTCTTCTCCTTTACGTAGTCTCATCTGTGTTTCTCCACCTTATTCTCCCTCCCTTCCCAGACCAGTTTACTACAACATGTTGGCGTACCACCTCCACAGTGCCTATTCTCAGTTCAAACAACCAGTCCATAATGACAAAAAATCATGGTTTCACAATTAGTATCAGACAGAAGAGAATTCAAATGGATCCACTGAAATTAGATGCCTATGACACCCCCAACTTCATCCAGCCCCTGATTCCATCATCCAGCTAGCCAAGATCCCTTCTTCTGAGATGGGGGTACACTAGGGAGTGCAGCAATCTCCCACATTTGCCGGGCTGCCCTCTGTTTATTGAGCTGAAGTCTTTAACAGTTAAGAGTTTCAGATTCAGAATTATAATGTATGGCTTTTACCAACTCAACCACTTACCAATGCTGCAAAGGTATGAAGTTGCAGCTTGCTTTTCTAAAAAGGGACCAATCATCATAATTATCTCATAGTATTGTGGAGCACAGTCAACAAAACAGTTAAATATCCTTAACAAAGTACTAAGCAAATGCTGGATATTATGATTCTAAATGTCAGCAAGTCATCTCCCTGCTTAGATGAACAAGGCCAGGGACACTGTCCCAATTTAACATATTAAAAACTGAGATCCAGAGAACTTCAGTGTTTATCAAATTTTTTGCATAAAAGGTAAATGATTGAATCAAGATTAGATCCAAGAATATTTTGTATATATAATGTCTTCCCATGCAGGACATTCTACAGAGATAGAGATAGATAGATAGATTAGATAGATAGATAGATAGATAGATAGATAGATAGATAGATAGATAGGGAGGAATTTCTATAGAGAGAAAGGCAAATGCTTGAGAGGAGGGGTAGAGAGTAGGTCTCCAGCAAACTCTCAAATTAATTCACACTGTTCCCAGATTCTCTCAGAGGTTAAGACTTTTGGATGCCTCCTTCTCCTCTGTGGTCTTCTCATTTTGGATGTCAAGATGGGCCTTAGGCCACAGGCTATTGGGACACAAATCTCTGCCCCAAAGGGACAAATTAAGAGAAAACATGTTTTCACATAGAGGCCAAATTTTGTGCCTAATGTGTTTCAAAAAGTAGTCTCCTGAAGGGGACTCAATAGCATTGAGAAAACATAGGGAAATAAAAAAAATGATGATTTTTAACTCTTCACATGTTCTTCCAATGGATTTTGGAAAATTTAATGGAAAAGGTAGAACAACTTAAAAGGAGTCATCTACAATGAGGAAGCTTACATTTGTCTTGTCTCTGTGGCTTTCCCACCAGTTGAATGATTTTGCTATGTGACTTGTACAGTATAGAGGACAGCAGGGTAAAGAAACAAATAGAAGGAAAGAAGAACATGCTGAGTTATTACTCAAACACTTACCCCACCTCTCCCAACAAGCAAGTACACTGCATTTTCTATTTTGTGTAAAAGACTGTATAATTTACCAGACCAAAGAGAAGCTGAAGACAATTATAACTAAAGAAGGCCTTATAGAATACTAACCAGTTATGAAATGGAGAAAGTTAGGCATCTGAGGATATGCATGACCTCTCTCCTTAGTTAAAGAACAATCCAGATGTCCATGTACGAAGAGTTGTACAAAGACAGGATGAATGACTTTAGTGCTGATAATCAAATGGGTCTCAGTGGATGGGTGGGTCAGAGCAGCAGAAAGCTCCTATCCTGAGCAATGGTCCCTTGTTCAGGCAGCACCATTTGAGCAGTTTTAATATAATATAGTTCTCTGCAGGACTAACTGGGAAGTTAGATGGGACAGAGCCATAGGTGAGGAGTCTGTGATACAATGGAGACACTGAGAAAGATAGGAAATTATATATGCATAAATAAATGCATAAGATAATTATACAGTATAAGGTATAATGCCCTTAGAAAAGCATGTATTTGTCTACCCTGAAAATTCAAAGTTCCACTGTGCTGGGTTGTATCCTGGTACAGTGATCATTGAGTTTCTTCGTAAAAGGTTCTAGTTCTCCTGGACAAGTCATATTCTGGCAACTGCCCTGTGTCTGGAGATATTTGGAAGGCTCTAGAAGACTTTCTAAGCAGTATGTGACTAAGAGCAAACGTTATGCCCTCAGTAGCATATTTCATATAGGAGACAAAGGGAGATATTTTTGTGTTGACAATGATATCTTTATTTCGGATTAAAGATTCTCTTTAATTTTTGGATTATGATTTCACGCTTCCTTCCTTTCATAAAATTCTTTATAGGTTCTAGGGGGATGAAAATAGATGTGTTTTCAAGAGATGATGTTAAGTTTTGGATAAATTAACATACAAACTCTCAACATTGCTTTAGTAAAAAATGAGAAGAAAATCAGACTATTTTGTGATATAGAAAGGCATAAAGTGACTTCATGGTGATTCTCCACAGATAAAACTGGAAGATATTTTCTTAACCCCAGGGAGATGAACTCAGAGAACCACAGGAGGGTAGATCTCCCCTAAATCAGAGCCAATGACATGGCCATAGACTTGAAATTTAAATACTACTTCAAGTTCACCTCTTTTTAGGATAGGCAACATGGACAAGCACTGGATTTGAAATAAGAAATATGGCTCTGACGCTGAAATGTGCCTTTGATGAAACGAGATGAACTCGGGAAATTGAACCAGTTTTAGGGGATCAGTAGAGGTCTAAGGAAATAATTTGAGGGAAAAGAGAAGCCTGAACAGACAGCAGATGGGATTACCTTTCCACTTACCCAGAGCTTCTCTGCCTTTCTTAACTTTAACCATTGTACTTCTCAGGAAGATGTTATCTAAGAGAATATTTTATGTGATGAAGATGAAGAAGATGATGATGATGATGATTTTTCCCATGAGAAGCTTAGTGGATCCTAAGCTACTATTTCATCATCCACTCTTTAAGAGTTGACAGAAACATGATTTTTTATGGACTCAGAACCTATCTGGGTTTAAATTCCAGTTTTACTTTGGTGAAATCATTTAATGGTTTTCAGCCTGTGAAAAGAAAAAGAAACCTTACATTTTTGGAAGACTTAATAGTATATGATATGTTTTAGGTGTACACATATCTTTATTTTATTTTTATGTGGGGCTGAGGATCAAACCCAGTGCCTCACGCATGCCAGGCCAGCAGGTGACCACTTAAGCCACATCCTGAACCCCATGTGATATGTTTAGAGCTTAGCTAATGCTCAGTGCTCAGTAAATATTGCTGTTTTTCCTCATCATTTCTCTTAATATTTAATCAGATTGACTTTTTAAGAAGGGTCTTAACCTGAAGTCCCCTTTTACAAATAAGTACAACCTAAATGATTCATTTCTTATAACTGAGATGATTATAAATGTACATTTTGTGAATAGAGAGATTTTGCATTATTCAGGAATATCTTGCTCTTTCATTGTGTATGAAAATTATGATGGGTATACATAACCCACCAAATCTCAACATGTCAGAAAATCTAATCACCCCATAACTAAAAATCTAACACAATTTGCTCCTTTTTTTTTTGTGAAAGATTTACTGCAGAAAGTCTTCCAGAAAGGATTTCACTGGGAATCATATATATATATATATATGATTTTTAGTTATATATATTTTAGTTAAAAAAAAATATATATATGGGATAGATATTAGGAATGGAGAGATTAGTAAGAAAAAAATTAAGACTGAAATGAGCCTAAAATAAAAAAAATGAGTGAATATACTATCTAATTCATTCATCCAGGTTATCTCTGCCTTTTATTGTCTTTAAACTACACTATACCTGTAAATTATAGAAAATTAATGACACTGCAAATAGGTCTTATTCATAGAAATGCTTACCATTTGATTTCAGTGGAATGTAACCAACTACTGCCCTCTGGGTAGGGCCATTTTGCATCAACTTGTGAATTCAGAATTCCTAATTCCCTACATTTGGCTCTGCTGTTTGAAACTTCTTTTAAACTGATTGTAATGTTTTACCTGTTCCCTTCTTAATCAATGAGCTCATGAAGTCTTTGACATCTGTTCATTTCATGCCTAAGAGTCACAATTATACCATCGCTAAAGAATTTTCCTTTAATAGATTTAAGGACAGTTTACTCTCCTGGCTTTGACTGGAGGAAGGAAGGAACAGGAGAGAAAGCATATTATAATGTTTGTACAAGGCTCTTGATTCTGACCTCCTCACAGATTGCCATTTTCACTTCAGCTCCAACAAGAATGGAAAACATAAGCCCTGTGAAAACTTCAAGTTGGATCTTGCAATTTATAAGGAATATGCCTAAGATTCAGAAAAGAAATATATCCATAAGAGAGTATGGGAGATATTGTGAATTTAAGAATGTTTGGATTTGTGTTTCTCTAAAACAGAAAAACCAAAGGGTCAAGTATTTATTACTTATGACTAAACAGGCTCTAGATAATTTTCTTATAGAAGCTCTCGAGGCCACAGTTGATAAATGTATTAATGGGAGACATCTGGTGGAGCTGAGCAGGATGGTCCAGGGTGGCCTCCTTCATGAGGCAGGCAGCCAGGCTTGCATAGATCTTTCCAGTATCCATGGTGTCTCTCTTGGTCAATGATGTGCAGCTGAAGGAATTGTTTGGGAGGAATGAGACCCAGGAGGGAGCAAAAGGAAATTCAACATTGTAAATTAACAGACACTCTTGGCCTTTTCAACCAACAAGTGGAAGATAAACAGGGTCACAATGAGAACACAATATTCTGTCTGGAAAATCCTGGATCTTCCCAGAAATCTAGTTTCCTTAGAAAAAATTGATGGATGAAGAAGTAATCCTTCTCCAATATAGTAACTGACTTGCAAATATAGAATTTAATAAATTAAATTTATTTCTTAAGTCTTAGAGAAGAAATTTAGTATAATCATATGCCTATCAGTGGAATATGATGAATGTACATAAAAAAAGAACAAAAAAAGTTGAGGTATCCCATTTTGGGGAAAATTTATGCTAAAAAATTCTGTTTTTATTGTTAGAGATGATAGTTGTATTCTGAGTAACTGTATTACTAACAGGAGTTCTATACCATTATTTATTTTAATTTTGTCTTCCTTTTTGTTAAATACAGGATGTAAAACATATAAAACAATTAATCACTAGCAGCCTATTAGTGTATTATTCCTAGTGATATTCTTTCTGGAAGGTTAAAATTTCTTGTATACAAAGTACCATTTACAACCATTCATTAAGGAGAAAATATAGAGTTTAAATAAAAGTCCCACATTTTAAATACATTGAGATTTTCTATTTGTTCAATAGTAAAGAAAAATGTATTGAGGCTTTAAAATATTCATGCAATTCACATAAGCCTTGAAATGATGTGAAAAAGCAAGTAGTAATCAATTAGTAGGGATAACATTGATAACATTATTAGGAGGGTAAACTGGGAGTTTTTAAATATATTTCTGGAGGGCAATTTAAGAATATGTACAAGAAACCTTAAAGATTTACATGGTTTGTAACTAAGCAATTTTTACTTAATGGAATTTGTCCTAAGGAAATAATTATGGATGTGTCTAAGGATTTGTTTAGGACAGTTTAAATTAAACTAGAAGCTAATAATGAACAGTCTTATGGGATTAACAAGCTCATTATCATACATCTGTTTAATAAATTGAAACATCCATTAGAAGCAAGGCTTTAGAAATTTTTAATGATGCAAAAAGCTCGAAAGTTCAGAACATTTTAAGTGGACAGTTCAGAACATTTTGAGGTAAATGAATGCATATGAACACACACATACACATGTTTATTGATATGTACTTTATGTGGGTAGATATACCAGATCACTTACCATGCTGCACCCAACAACACACAAATATGAATTTTTAAAAGTCACTTTATTTTGATTATTTCATTTTGAGAATTTACTACAGTTGATAGGCATTTGTAGCAATGGAAAAATGGCTTAATTCCACATTTTATTTCATTTGTAATGTAGAGAAGGACCTGAAATCAATCTTTGTAAATATCTAGAGATATGTTTGCTGTTTATTATTAAATTTGAACCTTATCCAAAGTGTGTGAATAAGGTATTCTTTTTCTCAGAAATAAACTAATGTTGACCAAGTTCAACGTGACTTGTCTGAGGATATTGCAAGCAAATATTAGAACTGAAATTTGACCTCTGATTTGTCTTCAAAAGTCTTAAATTAATCACTCTAATAGCAAATTGTAAGCAAGTGATCCAAAATCATTAAATTTTCTTATTTAAAAATTATAGACAGGCACAGTTGTGCTAATCTAGCATAAATATTGTAAAATATTCAAGATAGAAATGATTAAAAGATGAGGCAAAATGAAAATATCTAGAAATGGAATACTTCACATGGAACCCCTATTACAAATTGGACCTGGAATGTTCTGAAAAGGCTTATGTGTTAAAAATTTGATCCCCAAGGCAGCAACATTCAGAGGTAGGGCTTTGGGGAAGTGATTGGATCATGAGGACTTCATTAATTGATGAACTACTAGGAGCTGGTAAAAAGTGTAGTAGTTGGGGCACAACTGAAGGATGTACTTTTCATCACCTGTCCACCTGCCAGGATGAAATATCAAAGAAGGCAGAAACTTCTATCTATTTTGTTCACTACCTTGACTCTGCTGGCTACAATATTGCTCAGTGAAGAATATACACTCGGGGGATAGTAGGGGATAGGAAAGGTAGCAGAATACAACAGTCACTAATATGCCATTATGTAAAAATGTGAGTATGTAACAGAAGTGAGTCTGTATTATGTATTTGGGGAGTTCAAAACCCAATTGAGTCGAATGTAGGAAAGATGATATGTCTTGAGCTCTGTAATGTTTTGAACAATCAATAAAAAAAAAAAAGAATATACACTCAAAAACCATTTTTTCAATGAATGAATGCGTGAATACAAAAAATAAGAATGTGTGTGTGTATACATATGTATATATTTATGTACATAGATATATATGCAATTACTTATAACTGTACAACAAAACTCTCAAAGGTATCACAGACTAGAATACTACTTTGAGTACTGGGAGGTGTATAAAAAACATGCATACCATATATTCTTTAATCTTTGATATTTGAGTCACATAAATGTGTTACCAAATGAGAAAGAAATTCTTGAAATCAGAAAACAGATCTATTTTCAACCTTCTGATACAGCAAGGGCACCAGTATTTACTAGATTAAATATGTGCTTCACCTTCTTTAGATTCATTCACCCAAACCCTTATTGTTTTCTAGTTCTCCTTCGCCACATTTTCTTGGTAACCATTAGCCCCCTTGGGGTTGCCCTTCCTCCTCCGCTGTCCTGTTACACATTCTCAGTACATGCCTCACAAAGCATTTCTGCAGGGACAGCATCAGGGTCTCCATTGCTTAATGACTGGTTGAGATCACCTTTCTACTTCTGCTTCCTCTTGGGGATCACTACTACAGTTCCATCAAAAGTCCACCCAGACTCACTCAGTGGACCCACCTGGAACATTTACTTCCACAAAATACCAGATGGTTTAGAAAATGAAAACAATTCAATAAAGATCATGTTTAGGTAACTAAAACTAAAAATGAAAAACAGCCTTCCCTCAGTTCCTACTATGTGACTGGAGCTGACCCAGGAGCTTTTGTAAGAGCCCGTTCATGTTGTCATGACATCAATAATCTTTCAGTCTCTGCAAGGATTTTCCCTTAACAATTCCCCGGATCCTTTGGCATTTTGTTCCCTTGTCTGTTTCTTTGAGAGGTCTTCCTGATCTTTCCTTAGGAATTAGTTTTTCTTCCTCTAGAATAACCTATCTTAAAGTCTTAATTATATTCTCAATATGATTTTTCTTTATGCATTTTTTTTACTTCTGTGTGTCCCTCAGAGGCAGGGATTTCCAAGTGTTCCCTGGTGCTCTATCTCTTGTGCCTGTCCTGTCTTGGTGACTTGTCCTTGAAAGGTGACCCATGACCCAACTCGTAGGAATCAATAAATAATTAATGAATTGTTTACTATTTGCCAACTTTTGATCCCAAAGCAAAACAAAATCACCCAGAATCACCTTGTATTGGATGGTTTGCCTTGCAATGAATCAGCAGAACACCATAGTTAAAAAATAAATTGAAACAAATACAAAAGGAATAATAAATCTATGGTAAAGTAAACAAATATTTCCCTTCTACAAGGTGCCTGGCAATGAATGCCAAAATAAATTCATAGCAGAATACCATGCTCAAAAATGAGCTTCTCTTTGTAGAAAACATGTCGATTAAGTTTCACTTCCATTATTAAAATACCTTCCACATCTGACATGGGAGATGAACCAAAATATAAATGTCAAATAAACTACTTATACAAATGTAGAGTTGACACTTCTCATGGCAAACAAAAATATCTCTCTAACCAGCAACTAATAATAGAAATAGGCAATGATTATGATCTCATACAGAAGTGTAAAATGTATGTGACAAGCAGATGTCTCAGTAGGGTGAGGCAGGAGGGTCAAGGACCTCAGAAAAACAGCAGCCAAATAACAGTGTATTCATAGCAAATATATGTGGCACACTGCCAAGAATACTTCAGCTTCTTTTTGTCTCTTTTGTCTCTCTCTCACTATTACTTTCTCTCTCATGCACACAATCCTTCTGTTCTCCTAAGGCAGTCACATACTCTCAAATGCTCTTGTGTTCTACATGACAATTAACAGAAGAAAGAAAAGGAGAAGGAAGAGCTGGAGAACTGAACAAGGAGGAGACACACTCACACACACACACACACACACACACACACACACACACAGTCTTAACACTTTCTCAATATCCCTAGGTTAAAAGAAAAGAAGGGGATGACATTGATCTTTGCAAGGGTGTAAAATTTGAGGTGGGGGAAATCTCAAACAATGCATACAATGTCAATAATTAAGATAAGGATACTTTCTATGCAGGCTGGACTATTGATGCCATTAAGATAAGAATGTCAAATCTTAACTTTTCGCTGAAAAGAATTCTCATTCCTATATGCAACTGCACCATCAATTTTATGTGAAATTGTTATATCTGTGAAAAGGTACTGACTTAGTTTTCTAAAATTTGAAAAAACAAAAAATCTTATCTCAAAATTCAATAATAGCTCCTTGGTATTCACCCAAAGGAATTGAAAACTTAGGTTTGTGCATACCCCTGCAGGTTTTGGGCAGCTTTATTCAAAATTGCTAAAACTTGGAAGTAACCAAGACATTCTTCAGCAGGTTAAGTGGATCAATATACCTTGGTATATTCAGACAATGGAGTATTACGATTAAAAAGAAATGTGCCACATACAAGAAGCCATGAGAGGATGTGTAGAAAATTTAAGTGCATAGGACTAAGTGAAAGAAGACAATCTAAGAAGACTATGCATTCTATGATTCGGACTGTATGACTTTCTGGAAAAGAAAAAAACTATGGCAAGGGTAAAAACATGTTGCCAGACATAGAAGGCAGGTAGAGACGAATAGGTGGAATATAGAGGAGATTTTAGGGCAGAAAACTATTCTATGTGACACTATAATAGCGAACGTGTGTCAGTATATATTTGTTCAAACCCATAGAACATACAACATCAAGACTGAATCCTAAACTAGACTATAGATTTTGGATGAATGATATATCAATGTAGATTCTTCAATTGTAATATACTACTTTGGTGTTGGTGTAGTGGGGGCCACACATGTGTGGGGACATGTATAAGGAAAATCTCTGTATCCACATCTCAGTTTTTTTTAATCCTAAAACTACTCTAAAAATAATAGTCTATTAAAATAAAATGAAAAAATTAAAAACATTACAGAGCTGAAACTTTTTAAAAGTATCAATAATAAAAACAAAATTTCAATCAATCATGCACAAGGAAAATATTTTTTTTTGTACCAGGGATTAAACCCAGTGTGCTTAACAAGTGAGCTAAAACCCCAGTCCTTTTTATATTTTATTTCAAGTCAGGGTCTCACTGGGTTGCTTTAGGAGCTTGCTAAGTTGCTGAGGATGGCTTTGAACTCAGAATCCTCCTGCCTCAGCCTCCAGAGCTACTGGGATTACACCAGTACTTGCTTTTCTTGATTTTTGACATACTCTGAATTCCCATCAGGACTCCAGTGTATACTCCATTCAGGTACTGACATCTCCTACACTTATCCTAGAGTTTCCCATTATTTATCTGTATTTTTCATTATTACATCCCTGTCTCAGTCTTCTAAGAGGTATCCATTTAAGCAGTTCAAGGCAGAGTGTGGTTTTTCCTAAGCTCTTAACATCTCTCCCCACCAAAAAAAAAAAAAAAAAAAAAACACCATACCCAACCCTGGAATCTACCAATCTAACTGAACAGGTATCAATTCCTCTTGGCCTTTGTAACAGACCTTTGTAATCTTGAAATGACCCTGACCCACAAATCAAAGAAATAATAGAAAGATACATGGTTCAGACAGCGATCGATTAATTGAATAGACTCCTGTTCCCCAGATTTCCGTGATAATCTCACTGGATGATATATACTATGGTGACAACAGGGTTCTATGAGTCAGTGTTCTCTATGTGAAAAAGAAGAGAGAGTTATGTCAACTAATGTTTTTAGAAATTGCTTCACATAAATATGGAAGCTGAGATGTTCCATAATCTATACTCAGCAAGCTTCAGACCCAGGAGAGCAAGTGGTGTAGTTGCAGTTGGAGTCTGAAGACCTGAGAACTAGGAGAGCCAATGGCATCATCTCCAGTCCAACTTCCCGTCAACTCCAAACCTAATAAATGATGATGTGTTAGTTTATGTCTAAAGGCAGAGGGGAAAAAACATGTTCCTGCTCAGGCGGCAGGCATTTCTACTTACTCTGGTCAGGCCAACTCTTTTGCCCTATTGAGGCTTTCAACTGACTGGGTAAGGGCCACATACATTAGAGAAAGCAATCTACTTTACTCAGGATATCCAATCAAATGTTAATCTCCTCTTCAAATATCCTAGTAACTTCACAGGTTTACTCTGAATAATATTTTGCTAAACATTGTTTGGTGCCACTAGGTACCTTGAGACCCAATCACATTGACCCATAAAATTAACCATTGTTTTCTATTCTTTGGCATTTTGGTACTTATGTGCATCTCCTTAACTCATACTTAAATAAACACATTAAATATAATAAGAGAATAAAATGCGAAGTAAACTGTTTGCTATATACAAGCCTATACATAACAAGGTAAGGAAGAAATAGCCCTGGCAATTACAGATATTCTTTCTGTAACTGATCAATGACTGTAGTTGGTGTTTATAGCTACCTTCTTTCACTACATATAATTTTTTATTTCCTTTGCCTTTAGCAAGCACCTCTGCTGGTCATATTTCTTTACCTGGTAGGTAAACTGTCATTTCTGAAAAGTCTAAGCTAGTAGTACCCTGCTTGGCTTTGGTGGTTGTAGTTTTCAATTGGCCTTAATCATGGGGTGTGGTAATATTCAAAGACAGTTTAAGGGATTTCTTGTATTCCATATTTATTCTTCCTTACCTCTATTGAGAAGTAGTAATTCAACTTCCTATTGGAATTCAGGATTGATCATACTAACCAACATAGTAACATCCTTCCTTCCTGTTTATTCAGATAAAGGAGCAGCCCAAAGTGGCTAGGTGGCAGTGTTAACCTGTAGTGCGATGGATTTATTGTTCTCTCTTGGTGGAAGAATTTCTCCCTTTGAAACTCAGATCTATAAGCTAACAGAGCATAAAGTCACAGGAACAGGAAGCAGAAATTTTGTTAGTGGGTCAGTAGGGGTAATAGTGAATGCTACTATTTTCATTTCCACCCCTTGACTCCTGGTCCCATAAATTTTGACTATAAAGGATACAGTATCATACATTGGACACTTATATAAAGAGTATATAGCTTTGCTGAGAAGCTTGCACTAACCCTGCAAGGCATCACCACCTAGCTGGTGCTGAAATTGTGTCTACAGAAAGTCACTTCACTCCTTTTGCAAGTCAACTGCTTCAGGATAGTGAGGAACATGGTAAAACCTGTGAATTCCTTGAGTATGGGCCCATTACCACATTTTATTTGCTGTGAAGTGAGTTCTTTGGTCATAAGCAATGCTGAGGGGAATAACATGATGTTTTAGTCAGCTTCTTTTTTGCTCCTGTGACTTAAAGACTAGACCAGAACAACTGCAGAGGAAAAAAAACGTTTATTTGGGGGCTCACAGTTTCAAAGGTCTCATTGCATAGACAGCAGGCTCAATTTCTCAGGGATCAAGGTGATGCAGAACAACATGGCACTGGCTTGTGGCAGAGCGAAGTGATTCACATGATGATCAGAAAGCAGAGAGAGGGATTTCCACTTGCCATATACAAATGTATACCCAAAGCTACACCCTCAATGCCCTACCTCCTCCAGCCACACCTCACCTGCCTTCAGTTCCCACTAAATTAATCCCATCAGGTAAATAATTCACTGATTAGATTAAGGCTTTCATGGCCCAGTCATTTCTTCTCGGAACATTCTTGTATTGTCTCACGTGTGAGCTTTTGGGGGAATACCTCACATTCAAACCATAACACATAGTAACAGATAAGGCATTCTATAATTCCCCAGATGATGTTTTTGGCAGAAGCACTGCAAGCAGGGAAGCTAAATTCATATCCAGAATGTCTGTTCCCATAAGAACAAAACACTATTCCATTCATAATGGAGGAAGTCATAATGATGAATATGCCACTAGGTAAGTAGCTGGCTGATTACCCCAGAAAAAATGGTCCCAGAATAGAGACTCAGTGTTTGTGCTGGTGGCCACCTCGGCACTTACAGTTACTGTAGTCAAGTTAGCTTTGGTGAGGGGAAATCCACCTCCAATCTGCAATCATGACTCCCTGTCAGTGGTAGTTAGTGAAGTAAGTTGACTGCTGTCCAGAGAATAGGTCATCCTAGCCATTTGATGATTAAAATTTTTTTGCCGGCAGAGGTTATCCTTGGGTGAGAATTCACATAGAACAGATATGTTGCCCTTTTGGAGGGATCTATCCACATGCTTCTCCAAAATTTTGTCACTTCTTTACTAATTCATGTTTCTTCCAAGTCCCAACCATCTAGCCAAACCAGGGACCAAATTCCATGAAGCAGTATAAAATCACACATGTGGTTATTTTTTCTTCTAAGCAAAGTAAACAACCACATTCCAACTCCTGATACCAAAATCCATACTAATCTTCTTGGGCTGTTATAATAAAAATATGATAGACTGGGTGGCTTAAACAACAGAAATTTATTTTCTCATAGTTTGGGAAGCTGAAAAGTTCAAGCTCAAAGTGGTCAGGTTCTTGTGAGGTCTCTCTTCCTGACTTGCGGCATCATCACGTGATCTTTCTCAGTGTTTGCACATTAGGGAGAGGGAAAAATATCTCTTCCTCTTTATACGAGGCCACAAATCCTATTGGATTAAGATCCTACTCTTATGACCTCACTTAACCTCAGTTATCTTCTAAAAGCCCCATCTTCAAAGGCAGTCACATTGGTAAGAGTTTTAATACATGAGTTTGGGGAGAATGCAAGTCAGTCCATAGAAGAAGCAGCCAATTCCCCACATTATCTTCAATTCAGCCAAGAGGTGACCTCACAACCCACCACCACTCCTTTCTCAGAGATTGGAGGAACAAAAGCCCACATGTTATTCTGCTCCTACTGTGTGGCTGACCAGGGTCGCTCTGTTCCCAGAGAACGTATGGAGTTAGAGAATATCATGCTAAACCAAGTAAGCCAATCCCCAAAACCTAAAGCCTGAATGTTTTCTCTGTTTAGTGGACGCTGATCTATGATGTGGGGGGCCATGGGAAGAATGAAGGAACTTTGGATTGGGCAGAGGAGAGGGTGGAAAGGGGTCATGGTGGAATGAGATGGACATCATTACCCTAGGTGTGTGTATGATTGCATGAATGATGGATGAGTCTTCACACCATGTACAACCAGAGAACTGAAATATTGCACCCCATTTGTGTACGATGAATTGAAATGCATTCTGCTGTCATATACAACTAAGTAGAACAACAGAAAATAGACCACGTGTTGGATCTTAACAAAAGAGACAGGGCCAATCTCTCAGCAATATAGGACTATGAAGCAACTGGCAGGTATTACCAGCATCAGGGCCAATTGGCAGAGCTCTCACTTCACCATCAGAACTCCAGGCTTTGGTTTTCCTTTCCTTACTAGATTCTGGAGGTCAGATGGCAATTGAAAAGCCATGAAAGAAGAGAGTTGCTTGTGGAGGCTACATGGTCTTCCAGATCCCAGCCCGAACTGCCATCTTTTCAGCTGGAACAAAATCCTACTATAATAAATGTCTTTTCAGTAAAAAGTCATAAATTTCCTTTTGTTTAAGGAACTGTCCTTTGGGATTTCTGATTTTGCTTTCAGAAAACTCATATGAGGAAAATTGAATCCACATGGCCCGGAGGGAAGGATAGGCAAAATAATTAAATAGGACCTAATTGTCTTGCAGCCAGACTAAAGACAGGAAAGGAGACTCTTGGTTGGATTAGAAACTCTTTTGTTAGGTGGGGACACCAAGGAACTAGGCACTGTTCCTTTCCCAGCTCTTGCCATGCCTAACCCAGTTCTACCATCCCAGAGGCACTGCTACTGTGTTTAGTTGTCCCAGGGCCTCACCCTCAAGCTACCAGAAGTTGACTTCTGGTAACATTCATTATGAACTTTGGTTCTGAACCACGGCCTTCATCAACTCAAAGAAGGTAGTGCCCTTGAAGAAAGCAGATTTGTTAGCACCTGGCCCCCAAGTGTTTACCACTCAAGGTTTAATATACATGTATCCTCCAAAAATAGAGAGCGGAACTTGAATGTCAAAATTAATTTCAAAAGTAGATAAGTAGAGATTTATATGTATATGTATGTATATATACATATACACATAAAGACACACATATATACACACATGCAAAATTGTATAAATATTATTTTCATATAAAATTCTACAAATATGTATTTTTAAGTGAGATATTGCTTTTAGAGTTTATAACTCATACATTATATGTAACTTATTTTAAATATATATTTTTTTAGTTGGATTGTCTCTATGATGCCCCAGGCTGGTCTCAAACTCACGGACTTAAGCAACCCTCCCACCTATCCTCTTGAGTAGTTAGACTACAGGTATGTGCACCATGCCCCACTAGAGTGTATTTTTATGGCTTGTAAATTTGACTTGCCTTTGGATTGTTATGCATATTAAGATCAATTCTCTTACTTCTAACAGTACAGAATAATGGTGAAGTTCATGGTATCTACACTGTGACCCCTACAGTTTACTTAACCTAAGAATAACTTATAAAATAGATAGCATAAGAGTACTTAATTATTAATTTCCTCTGAGGTCTAGAGATAATTCATGTATAGTAATTATGGTATCTGCTATGTAGTAAATGCTCAACAAATGTTTTTATTATTTTTATCTTTCCATGAATCCATTCCTGAGATACAAAATGAGGACAGTATTTATATTTATAGCACAGGCTGCATGTTTACATGAGCAGACCTAAAATATTTTCTGACACATACAATGCATTCCATGAGAATTAATTATTGCTCTTTTCCTGTTCTACCTTGTTCTTGGCCAAACAATCTACTGGTTTTTGATGTAATTTGATTCTCTTAAACAATTATAATTGGAAACTATTGCTTATAATAAAAGGACTTACTCAGTTTTTTTCCCCCAGATCTCTCCAAAGCTGTGAATATGAAACCCAAGTGTTATCACCTAATGACAGGCATTAACACTTCTTGCTCTGGACCTAAGTTGAGAGAATGGCTCCCATAAAAAATGCCCACTTCTACTCCAAATACTTACACTGCATACTGTCCTTCTCAAGCAAACAGTCTGTACTAGAACTGAAATGACTTTTCATAGCTTGAGGATATAATTCAGCAAATGTAATCGGAAAGACAATTTTAATAAATTATTAAGCTCATGAAAAGAGTTTAATAGTGCCTCAAGAATTAGAATCAACTTTATTTAATCTTTGTAATTGAAATGGTTTTATATTACTAATTCTTAGATTCTCCAACCAATTGGTTTTAGATTCATGAAGCTAAGGCAGGCAAATTGTCTGTTGTTTCTACTGGAAGTCAAATATGGCAGGATTGACTAAATGTGACAGACAGATTCTATTAAATTTATAAGTCTAAGTGAAACTGGTTATCCCAATGGAAAATCTTAATAACTTGAATTGTAAATGATTTTTGTCAGCCATAGATGAAAAGAAATTTAGAAATTAAATTGTTTTACAGGGCCATCATCTCAAAGCCATGGGCTGGTCCATTGGGGTATTAAATTATCTCTTCTAGACAGGTTTACTGAAGAGAAATTTTTATATTTAAATCATCCTAATGATTCATTACAATTTTCTCAATGTCCCAGTCTTGTTTGGCAGAGTTAAGGAAGGGAATTGTTCAGTTTGTAGAATGTTTTAGAGAGTCAAACCTGAGGCCAATTTTTAACCCGTAACCATAACCCATAACAATTCTTCAAATATTCTTACAAGCAGATTCAGGTAGAAATCTAAGATCAGTAAATCAAAAGGAAAAATCAAAGAGGTCAGATAAATTATCAATATTTAAACCCAAAATATGGAGCTAGGGATCATAGATTTGGGGAGCTAATGAAACAGAGCAGGATTTGGGGAAGAATGCCTGAGCTAGATGATATATACAATGGGCATGTGGCTGGTTCCTGTGTTATAAGTGACACTCATGTGTTCAATGAACCAGAATGAAAATTAAGAGTATCTTGTAAATGTAATCTTTCAAATAATGGACACATTATGTCCATGTTATAATCAGGAACATGTTGGTAAACATGGCACCCGGAGCCCTTCTCTTCCAAGGTCAGGTCCATGACACGCTGAATGGCAAGTAAACCATCACCTCCAATCCCTATGAATGGCACGAACTTTGAATGATGCAACTTCAACCCTTGAAGTGGCACGAACTTTCAGCCAATGAAGAAGTAACAGCCCACTCGCCTTCCTCCTCCTCATCCTGCATTAAGCCAATAAATATCAACACCCTGTTCCTGTTCCCTCTCTTACTCTCCTCCTCTCCCTCTCACTCTCCTCCTCTTCCTCTCACACACACTCTCTCTCTCTCCTCTTTTCCTCTCTTCCTCTCTCCCCCTCTTCTCTCTCTCTCTCTCTCTCTCTCTCTCTCTCTCTCTCTCTCTCTCTCCCCTTCTCTTCTGCGACTGGCCACTATGGTCCTGCTAATGAGTTTACGGAGCTTTTCCACCATTCCTACAGAACACTTCTGCCCACATCTCTTAATTATATTTAGTTCCACTGTAGATTTCAAGACATAGCCATAGACACAAGTAAAGAAAGAAAAGAAAACACAGAAAATCATAATTTACTAATAACCTCTCTTGCCATCTTGACTTCACAATCTGCATTTCTCATAATTTTGTCTATGTACTTGCCACAACCCTAAACAGTGTCTGAATTGGATTTATTTTATGGCTTAAGAGAACAATAGATGTCAAGTATAAGCTATTAATGTCAATGGGTAGGCCACTGTTTTCATTGTGCAAATTACTTTGTTGAAGGTAGAGAGTATATTCTAGAATATTTGCATAAAACGTGCAAAATTGATTATGCATGAGATATATACAAGTCAAATTCTTTTATGAAATATCTTTAAAATATTGTTTTGGTTATCTGTAAGACTATTTCTGCTTTCTATTACAGTCAATCCATAAACTTAAGTGTGGAAGACCAAGAGGGTAACTTTGGGCAGAGCAAAGAATTCTGTGGTCTTGGTTTGGCCTAGGGAAAGAGTTTCTAATTTGACGTGGGAAAGTTTTCACAAAAAGAACGTAATGTCTGTCCATGACTGAGTGATACTGATTTCTACAAGAAAGAGGTATTATGAGGAAATGACAAGCCATACAGTGCCTAAATTAATTGATTATATTCATATGGTATGTGGTAAGAAACTGAATTATTTTTGAAAGGCTCAAATTTTTATAATAGTCTCAATATTCAGAATGAATATTCATTCTTTTGTTGTTTTGAAATTTCTCTGCAGTATGTACAAACATTCTTTCACCTTAAAACTGTGTTTTTCTCCCTTACTTAAAAAAAAAAAAAAACTTGGATCCCTATGAACCCAAGACATCTCTACTCATCTGATAAAATGAAGCAAAGGGAGAGAAGGAAGTCTATGGACACCCTCTTCTTTCTTTTGATGCCATTTCCAGACGACAGGACTTCATATTCTTCCAGTTTATCAGCATTTAAGTTCCATCAACACCATCATATCTACATTATTGCTACTATTATTATCTAACAAAAATATTTCTACCAAATAAATTAAAACTGATAGCTATTCCTGGTCTTCTTCACCTTTTCCAGGTCTCTGAATTTGACACATTTTAAAACATGTAATTCTTTGACTTAATCATTCCTTCAATTTTTTTTCCCCACAAATTTTGTTTCCCATTCATTTTCAACATTTACCCTATACTCTGTTTATGTAGGTCTCCTCCACATCCTGAAAACATCTACCCTTACTTCTGATGTCAATATCTCTTCACTTTGCTCTTCTCCTTTCTGACTATCCAAATATTACTATCATAGAAACAAAGATGAAGCTCTCTTCCATAATTTCTTTCCTTTCTAGTTGAATTAGTCATAGTTTTGTCTTCTTGTAAACTCCTACACTCTCCTACCAACATCCATCAACAAAGTGAGGTTTTCATCAACTAGAGGTGTTTGAGAACAGCCTCTGACCAATCACTGATGTAAGATGAAAGGTACTAAGAGGTCAGGCTCAAAAAATGATAAAAGTATAAATAAATGAAGAATGTCTTAAAATTAAAGGAGCAGAGACATTAATAAATTTAGTCCATCCAGTTACAAAACAACTAAATAACTCCAGAGAAGAGTCAATCCAGAAATTACACACATATTATTTAAAATGTCTAAAAGTCAAATGCAACTTTAAAGATGTGCAAAGAAAAACAAGCCTGATCATATTTAAGAAAAAAATATGCTGGGGCTTGGGTTGTGGCTCAAGTGGTAAAGGGCTCGCCTAGCATGTGTGAGGCACTGGGTTCGATCCTCAACACCACATAAAAATAAAATAAAGATACTGAATTCACCTAAAATTAAAAAATAAATATTTTAAAAATATGCCAATGAATACTCTTTGAATGTTACAAATATTAGACTTATCAAAACTTCAAAATAGATGTTTTAAATGTATTCAATAATTTTAAAAATTACATTTTATAAAATGAAAGGATGATCGTAATGATTTAAGGGTTAAGTAGTCCCAATAAAAAATAAATTACAAAAAGGAACCAAATGGAAATGTAAGTTTTATATAGCATAATAGATATACAACATAATATTAAATGAAGTAATAATTATAATGCTATATTTTTGGGTTTATAACATTCATCCATACACATAACTCTATGTGTACAAATGATAGCACATGAGAATTGAGGAAAAAGATAGTGGAACAAGTTTCTATGTATTTTACCAAATTTAGATCACAAAAACATTGAGATCTATGATGAATAACTTGGTAGGCAGTTTCTATAAAAAGTTGATACTACAAGAGAAAAAATCAGTAAATTGGAACATGGCTCAACAGAAAACATCAAATCTAAAGAACACAAAGAAAAAAATGAAAATAAACAAAACCTTAAAAATATGTAAAATCAAGTATAACAACTTATATTTAATGATATTTTTAGAAGAAAAAGGGGAAAGAAAGGAACAAAAATATTTGAAGAAGTAATGACTGAAAACTGTTTAAGTTGGATGAAAATTACCAATATACACATAAAAGATAAACACAATGAAAATTCCAAGCAAGATAAAAACACAAAGAATCACAAAAGACAAAACAACTCCAGCAAAAATATTGAAGGCATCCAGTTTGCAAAGAAAGAATTAAACTTGTCTTTATTCAAAGATAGTGTTATTCTACATGTAGAAAATTCTAAGAAATCCACTAAAAATTATTAGTCCTAATAAATGAGTTGGCAAAATTATGAAACCCAATGTCAACACAGAAAACTCCATATAGAAAAATAGATCGTGTTTCTATATATTAGCAATGAATAAATAAAAAATTAAGCTAACAAAATGATTTCATTTACAATAGTACTGCAACGTTTTAAAATGCTTTACTATAAGTTTTGTAAGAGAAATACAATACTTGTACCCTGGAAACCCAAAATATTGCTGAAAGAAGTTAAAGGTCTACATCAAAGTTCAAAAATTCCATAAATTGAATGACAATATTTTTAAGCTGGCATTTCTCCCCAAATTGATTCACATTTTTAATGCAATTTCTATAAAAAAAAATTCTAGACAGAATTTTTATAGAAATTGAAAAGCTCACCTTAAAATTCCCACGAAATTACCAAAGTGAAAATTTTGAGAAGCAAACTTGAAAGACCAAATGCTACCTGACTGCAAATTTTTAGCATAATTGTAGAGCAATCCAGACCCCCATGTCCTATTAGCATAATGATAGGCAGAGAGATCAGTTGAACAATCAAGAGTGAATAAACAATCTTATATTTATAGTTAGATAACTTGTTTTCAAAAAGAAATCAAAATAATTCAGTTAGAGTGAGATAAGTTTTGTTTTGTTTTGTTTTGTTTTAAGCAAATGGAGCTGAGATAATTGAATGTCCATAAAGAAAAAAAAAGAATGAAAAAACTTGGGCTTTTACCTGATTCCACACACACAAAAATATAATCCAAAGTGGATTAGGATCCTAAATATATAATCTAAATTTATAACTCTAAACTTCTACAGAAAAAAAATATAGGATAAAACTTTTGTGCCTCTGGGCTGAGAGTTCCTTACCACGGCACCAAAAATAGAAGCTATAAAGAAAAAAGATCAATAAATCAATTATTAAAATTAAAATCTTTGGTATTTTAAAAAAATATTCATTAAATTTTTAAAATAAGCTATTGAGTAGAAGAAAATACTTTCAAATCATATATCTGATAAAGAACTTGCATCTGGAACACATAAAGAACTTTCACAACTCAACAATAAAACGATAAATAACAAAGAGAAATCTGGCAAAGGATTTGAACAGACTTTTCTCCAAAGAACATATATAAATGTTCCTAAATACACTACAGCATGTCTTCATCATCAATTATTAGAGAAACAAAAATCAAAATTACAATGAGAGATACTTCACTCCCACTAGCCTAACTACAATGAAAATGACAGAAAATAGCCAGTGTTTTTTAAGACATGGAGAAACTTCATCCTTCATCCTTTGATGGTGGGAATGTTAAGTGATAGAGCCTAGGAAAACAATATCTTAAAATACTGAACACAAACTTATGTGTCCCTAGAACTCCTCTTCCTGCATTCGATCCAAAAGAAACAAAATGGTTGGATTATGCACTTAAGTTAAATGGATTTTACAGCATGAAAATTAAACATTCGCAAAGATGTAAAAAAATATGCAATGCACATGATGTTGTATCTCCCTCACTGTAACCGGAGGGAACATGGTGCCAGTTTTTTTTCTTTTCATTATTTTGTTTAGAAACTTGGTTCAGATGGTGTATATTTCTACATGTAAAGATATTTGCTATGATCTGAATATTTGTTTTCCTGCCTCCACTTAATCTGTTAAAATTCTAATCCCAAAGTGATGGCACTGAGAGATGGGACTTTTGGAAGTGATTAGATCATAAGAGTAGAGACCTCATGAATCCAATTATTCCCTCATAAAAATGAATCTTGTTAGCTCCTTCCACCATGTGATAACAGAGTGAGAAAGACACATCTATGAACCAGAAAGTGGTCCTTCTGAACTCTAATTTCTCGTAATATCTTGATCTTGGACTACCCAGCCTTCAGATCTGAGGCAAATAAATTTCTATTGTTCATAAACTACCCCATCTATTTTACTTTGTTATAAAAATTCAAATGCACTAAGACAAGACATTTTCCAGGTATAATTAATAAGGAATCTATAGTGTAATATTTGGTCCTATGTGAAAACTCTGTTTCCAGTGAATTCTTGCAGTTTAATTTGATCATTTCTTCTACAACATTGTTTAGCTGTGGTCCTTTGTGGAGGAGGTGCCCACTCTCCATTTTCTTTGCATGTCACTATGAATACCTTCCTTCTTTTCTAATTGATACGTTATGCTCCATCTCAGCACTATTGTATTTTATGCTTATATTGTCCTAAACATGGCCAGCCTCAGCTGGCCTCTCTTTGAACCACTTCCTTTCCTCTGGACATGTCCTCATCAGGTTTTGTGCACTTCATTGCTGTCTACCACAGCAAGACATCCAGAACTACCCTGTTCTTTTCCTCATCCAGTCATTTCTCCTCGTATCCCTGGTTGCTTTGGATTGCTAATATTGTTTAATATCAGAACCATATCTTCTTTGTCCTCTCCATGTCTCCACCTAATTGATGCTCTAAAGAGTTACAGGACCCATAATAAATATTTCTAACAAACACTGGTGAGATTAAATTCCACCACGGTGATCTGAGGACACTTGAGAGCCCTGTGATGGATGTAATGGTGAACAAGAGGAGACAAGAGGTGGACTAGAGCTCTGTTTGGCATTGTTTCATTGGGTAGCATTTGTAGATCAATACATCATCAGATTCATTCTCTCCAATTGTAAAAATGATTATCTGCTTCCTAAGTGTTCTGGGAAAATTAATTTGCTAATGCCCTTAAAGAGGCTTGAAGAACAAAAGTTCTATGTATATGCTAATATAATTATCTTAAATGCTCCTTTTTCTCCTGACTGAGACTGGCTAAATCACAGTGTCACTGTGAAACCACATATGATTCATCACCACCTTAATGTCCAAGCAGCACAAACCTGGGTGGTCACAGTGCAACAGGAACACACAAGAAGCATGAGTCCTTCTTGATTTATAAGTTACAGAGAGAGAATTTTAAAAAGAACTAAGTGGGTTGGGGGGGTGGGTGTCTCACAAAAATAGAAGAAAGATCAAAAAAGTAGAGGAAAGGGATGGAGAGGGAAGAGGAGGGGAAGGTATGGGGAAATATTGAGGAATTAACTACCAAATTATGCCATGTCCTTATATGAATATACTACAATGAATAATAGAATCATATATATAAATAACATATATGTAATATTTACATATATCTATATACATATACAATCATAATGCATTAATTAAAGTAACAATAATAACTATAATAGGAAAAAGAACAGTAGATTAGAGAAACAGGTATGGGTGGGAGAAGGGAAGAGGAAAAATACACCCCAAATAATCAACTTATTAGGAAAGATTTATTTTGGCTCACAGTTTCAGAGGTTTCTGCCCATGATCACTTAACCTTTCACTTTGGACCTGGGGCATAGCAGCATATCAAAACAAGCTGTTGGACAGAGGAATCAGCTCACCTCATAGCAGTCATAAGGCAAAAGAGAGAGAAGAAAGGGCTGAATCCCAACATCTCTTTCAAGGGCACACCCCCAGTGACCCAATTTCCTTTCACTAGACCCTACCTCTTAAGGATTCTACCACCTCCTAAAAGGGCCACAGAGTGGTGCCCAAGCCTTTGGGGGCTATGTAAGATCTAAACCATAGCAATGGGTCAGCACCTGTCCACACCCATTCATTGTAATAACTTGGGGGATCCTTTTAACTACACTATGGATTATATGCTGTGCTCACTTCTATTTATCATATGGAGAAATTGAATAAGGTAGAACTTAGCCATCTTAATACTTACTGTTTTTGCCTATACTTAATGATGAAGCCAGTATTCAATCATAGGTGGGCTTATCTTTGACGTTTGTGTCTTAATTTCTATGTAAAACTACATATTGTAAGCATTTCCTGAGGGAACTTTGGGACATTCCTTGGGCTTCCAAAATTTTACCGCTAGAATTAGGCATATGCAGAAATAATCTTTCATTCACTAAAGTCTGTCCTACAGTCCCATGTCAAAGAAATCATTTGACCTCCTTTTAGAAAGTCATCAGATTGTAGATGTGTTTTCAGAACTTTGAAAGACACGTTTGAAGCCCGAATGTCCTTTTTCTTTTTTCAAATACTTATTTTTTAGTTTTAAGTGGACACAATATCTTTATTTTACATTTATCTAGTGCTAAGGATCGAACTCAGTTCCTCATGCATGTTAGGTGAGCAATCTACCACTGAGTCACAACCCCAGCCTCCCCCCACCCCCTACCCGCCGCAAATGTCCTTTCTTAATAAACTTCTTAGTTATGAGAGGCCATGAAGTCACAGGGTCCAGACTCATAGTTATGGGATGGCAACAGGGGCAAAACCCTATCACCAAATGTGTTTGTCTTTTATTTCTGGATGGGTCGTCACCTTAAAACAATGCATTAGCTAGGCAGGGGACAACCACACACTTTCCGAAGTGCACATTAAAGAAGGAGTCAAGATTATAATGTGATCAGATCTGACAATAGTACAAATGAAATGCCAAAAGCAATTACTTTCTATTCACAGGCAGATAAACAATCATTCACCATCAGGATTGTATACAGGCATTCAAGAAAGGGAGATATCCAAGCAAATGTGCCACTAAAGTGTCAAATATGGACAAAGACGGTCTTGCTTAAGGCCTTAATAAAACAGTTCCTGATAAAGAATTAACTAAACCTTACGGGGGTAAATTGTAATGAGTTATTATTTCACTTATCAAGAAAATATTATGAACATCATCTTATAGTGTGGAAAGAACAAATATAGAGTTTACCTGAAAAGAAACTGAAGATGTTTTGTTTTTTTTTTGATAAAGTTTCTTCTCCATTTGTTGGCTGTAGTTCATTACCATTAGGTGTTTTTTTTTTATCTTTTGCAATATCTCTTATTTTAAAGTAACAGTGGAATAGTCACTGAATACAATTGAAACTTCTCAAGGAATTGCCCTGGTTGCATATTTTTTAAACTCTTGCCATTGACAATGTTACTCTGAATACTGAAAACACTTCCTAAGATGAAAATTGAAAAGTTGAGCTAAAAAATAGTAGTTGTATCAGAAAGAATATTCCCAGCTTGATACTTACATTGCAATGTGTATGATAGTACCAAGGCAACACTCTGGATTCTCAGTGTGAATCTGACTGTGAAGAGATTCATCTGGTTCAGCAAGAATTTCACACAGCAGGAAGGAACTCTGGGGGTCAGGATGAACACTGTGAGAGGTGAATAAAAGTAATAGCAGCCAGCAGCTATTAAGTGCTTATTTATTATATGGAAAGCACTATAAATCATACCTGGCAGCTGTCAGAACAACCTAATGAGGTAGCTGCATATTGCATTTTAGATAAAGAAAGGAGACATAGAAAATAAGGACATTCTAGAAGTTGAGAGCAGGTACCACTTTGCCCCCAAAGCTCCTGCTTTCCTGGGATATGTGTACCAAGCTGGACTCTTTGGGTTCATCCCAAATCAACACTCTATAAATAGGCTTAGCTATAAATACCTCCACAACTATCAGGTCCTAATTTTTTCATGCCTCTCCTAGAAGTCCCTAAAACGTTCAGGTCCTGTTTGGACTTTGATCCACTTTTCTAAAGGGCAGGAGTCTCAGGAATGAACTTGACCCACTGTGTGGCGACATATGAAACTCTCCTGGCTTCCATGTATTTAGAATGGGCATGTTACTTAGGTCTTCTATTTTTTTTTCAGTTTGAATAATTTACTTAATATTTTAAATTAAGCACCCATTATGTGCAAAATGCTATTTTACACATTCTAGACTCAAAAACTGTCAAAATAAATGGTGACTGTCTTCAACAAAGAATCACAGAGAAAAATAAATAAATGTGCATTAAGATCCATTGAGAAGAGGACTTTTGTGCCTTCCCTGCCCCCCAGACCCCCGTGGTCCCCTCCAAGAAGCCTCTATAGATCAGCTTCTATACTCCTACTCAATAAAGACAGGATGATAGCTTACCTTAGAGACACCAAAATATTATTGACAGAAAAGGAGGTGTGATAACACAATGTTCTGCAGAATGAGTTGTATGGGCAGTTGGAAGATAAATGGGAATAGAGAGAAGAGAGACTTGAGGAGATGGTAGAAAGTGTGCAGGCACTGAAAGGGAAAAATAGAGGCCTTTGGAAAGAAGATGCTTGGTTTTGTTGCTTATTGGGAATACTGTTCAAATGATTCATGGAACATTTATACTTTCTTTGGTTGTTTTTCTATGCTATTTAAAAACCAGGCACTGTGAAAAGGGCATTAAAAGAGGTTTACATTGTTGTATTTTGGTGTTCAACTGATAATTTGCTATGAAATTTCCAAAGATGGAAAGAAGTTATGTTATCAGCACAAAATATTGATCTAAATATTGCTAACAATTCCAGAAATTATAGAAATTAATGTTGCCACCAGATAGGAAAAGAATCAAGATTATTAAGTCTTTTAATCTGCTACAGATACAACAACACGAACAATGCTTACCCTTTATTGATCTCCTACTTTGTGCCATTTTTCTAAATCCTATTCACATAATAACACATTTAGTTTTCACAGAAACTTCATGAGGTAGGCACTGTTGCCATTTTATAGATGGTGCTGTGGAATCATAAACAAATTGAGCACACTTAATAGGGTCACAAAGACTGAGGGGAGCTAATTTGATATTCTAAATCCAAGTCTTATTTCAATATTAGATAATGCTGTTCATATTGTATATGACAAGCACTAAGTAATTCATTCAGAAACAAAGTCCATTTTGAAAAGTTGTATGAATATGCAGAAGTATAATTGGTGTCAGATGATATAACCACATACGTGTGAATAAGAGCAAGATCTGGAAAGGAGGCAGATTGTGGCAGTGGGATTATGGCTCATCTACCTAATTATTTTGGACTTTCATAATATTATAATATGACTTCTCAAAACAAAAGCACCAAACCAGGATAATCAAACAAATGCCAATTTAAAAATATGTTCCTGTTATTTACATTTCTTCCATATGCTTAATTTTACATGTTTATTTAAACGTGCTTTTCCTTGCTGCTTTTCCTCTTTTGAAAAATTTGTCACATGCATTTTCTTTGATAGGGTTTTTAAGGATGGTAATTAAATCCACATATAAACATATGGTTATGTCTAGTTACACAATTAATGTTAATATATGGCATGTAATCATCATCTAATTTGAATTATATAGCATGTGGTGACATAATTATAACATGTAATGATGGAAAGATTTTTATTTAAGCCGAGTGAAATGACTACAGTTTGAATTGGATGATTCTTAAATTACAATTTCCTAGTTGCTGTAAGAGTCCCTCAGGGATAAAGCAGGCTGAGCCAAGCCTATTGTAATGAAGAAAAATAAAAAGTAAGAAAACAATTTAAGTACATAAGAAAATAAGGTGAGGTGAAATGTGATATTTCTTGTTTTTATCAGACAGAAAAGAAAGAGCTTAGCCAAAGGTTATTTTTAGACTATTTGTTAAATGAAAATTGCTTTCAAGCCGAGACAAAAAATATATTACTCCAAGCTGCCATTTAAAGTTCACCCCATCGGTCCACAGAGGGTATCCATTAATCATGGTGTGGGGTGCGGAGTGAAACCAGCGTGACCCTGGTTATCCTCACCCCACCCGCGAGTCACCCCTTCCTTCTGGTCCCCTGTGACTATTTATCTGCGCCAGGCATCCTATTACAAATATCTTGTCCTTTGCAGAGAATTCTGCTTCTGGAAAGGGCACGAGATGACATCCTCAACTTGCAGCAATCATTGAGAGGAGGGACCGTGAACTCCCCTCTGCTCTGGAGGACGTGATGAAAGTTCCCTGGGCTCTGGCTAATGACAGGAAACACGTAAGTGGACCAAGTATCAGGTATCAAGAAATAAGTCTGGGAGTAATAAAACAAATTAAGGAAGGGAAAATGTAAGCGAAACATGGAAGTGTCCCCTTGAGCCGACCCGCTTGAAGCCAATAGTTTGCCAAGGAGAAGGCACTGAGCCACCCAGAGTTAATCATTTAAAACCTTACAGATTTAGATACTGCAGATGAAATGCAGCCAATCCTGCTTAATGAGAAGTAGCTCTCAAACACTGAGCATGTAGAATATTTTTGTTTTGCTTTGATTCCTTAAAACCTCAAGCACCACCTCAGAATTGGGTCCTGGGTCCTGAAGGCATTGTGATGGGTACTCACATTGTTTTTCAGATTGTTTTTCTTTCTTGCTATATATGAACTACCAGAAATTCCTTTGAGAATCCTTTAGTACTTGCAGAGCCCTATTGTAGAAGGCTTCTCTTCCCATTCAGGGTACCATTTCTAGCTAGAGTCAGGGTGGTGAGGTGGCCCAGTGGTCCCACCGGTGTTGGAGAGGGGACTTTGTCCCCAACTTCCTCTGTTACAGTGGATGAGTCCCTTTTATCCCACTCGATCGTTTTTCTCGTATGTTAAATGTAATTGTGAACTAGACCAGCTTTAAGTGGCCTTAGAGTACAAATAGACCGTACCTGTTAGAAAGCTTTGTCTTAGTCTATCTTAAATGCTACAACTGAATATCAAAGATTGAGTAGCTTAAAAAGTAAAGAAATTCACTTTCTATAGTTCTGGAGGCTTGGGGTCCAAGATCAAGGGGCTGTATCTAGTGAGGGCCTTCTTGTTGTTGGGGATTCTGTGGAGCCCTAAGGTGGTAGAGGGCATCACGTGAAGAGAGAATGCAAATGAGCCAGAGAAAGCTTGCTTTTATAACAAAGCTGCTTCCTTGATAACCCATTAATCCATTAATCTGTAAGTGAATTGATCCATTCATTAGAGTTTTGCCTCCCAAAGATCCCAATTTCACATACATGACATTGAGGATTAAACTCCTAACATATGAATTCTGGGGTATGCATTCGAACATTAGCAGATTTTTGTGAGTTAACTTGGGAACCATCAGAAATGTCAGCATTATTGGAATATAATCAGTCCCTTCTGATGGCAGCATTGACCTTCATCTTGGCCTTGGGATTCTAGCCTCTGACTTCATTCCACTCCTCACCATGGTCACTCAAGTTACAAGGTTAGGCCAAACCAGAACTAGCACCAAAACTAAAGAATAAAGTGACAACACAAAAGTAGGAGATGTCATGATGCCACGGTGAACTGGTCTCAGTTCAGGAGTTCTTGTGGGCCCAAATGCACAGCTTTATTATAAAAGCAAGCTTTCTTTCTGGGTGGATGCTTCAAAGACTGGGCCTACTCACTGGGAGGTTCCCCTTCATGTCCTTTTGGATAGAAGAGTCATCCTGAAGTCAGAACAGAGAAAGTAGAAGGAATCTGCACTCCAACTGTTTGATGTTAAATGCTGAAGAAACAGAGGCTCTGGGCATTCATGATGGATCTACTTACTCCCTGCTCCATCTTTCATATAGATGTTCCTTTTTGAGGCAAGGTTGAATTGGACTTAAGAGGAGCAGGGAGAGGATGTAGAACACTAAATAAACATATATGGGGTACTTCTTATTTACTTGGGCCTATAGGTTCTGCCAGACCCAGGTTAGTGGTATCCCAATGAGTATCTCAGATGAGCTCCTGATTGAGGAATACAATGAACCTTAACTCCCTCCAGTTCACCCAGATGGTTCAGATATTGTCCTAGAAATCCAATGAGTTCTAAGTTCTATGAATATCAATCCCTCTTGCAGTCATTTCGCCTTCTGATTTTATCTCCACCTTCTTGGGGGACTCCCATGTTGCAATCTAAATGCAGATCTATCTGCTCGTAGATTAAAGAGTTCCTGATGAGGAATTTTGACCCTTCAAAGTTCTCTGCCCCAATTTTCTCCTATTTTCTGTTTGTCATAGTGCAACAAATATGATCTGTCATCTAATAGATGCATATAGCCACAGGACATGCGTGCTTAGCTCCCTACACAGATATTTAGGACACTCACCTTTGAGAATTTGTCACAGCCCTTTATTACTTGCCTTCTTATATACCTAGACGTTTATTTATATTTAGGGACCTAATTTTGAAATCTCTTTAAGAGTCACATAATTTACTTTCAGCCCCAAATATTACTAGTATTTAATACTTGATTTCAAAATAGGCCCTATGCATGGTCCTTCAAGCACGGAGGGACCCTTCTAGGCTGCCACCCTGTGCTTTATCCACACAGGATGAAGAAAACCTGAAAGTACCAATAGGAATTGAACTTGGGGCAGATTCTGAGTCTCCAAGTACAAAGATCAAAGCAAATGACAAAACCACATCATGTATTGTACACTTTTACATGACATAAGAATGGATGTCTCAATCAGCCACCAAGGTATTGCACACCTACTTGAGGCCCCAGGATGTTACAAAATATTTGAATTAGAGCTACTCTCACCACTCATGTGCCCCTCAAATTGAGTCCTCTGTTCCAGTGTGAAGCCATGAAATGTTGATGAAGTTAGAGAATTTTGAAAAAAGGAGTTTGAGAAAGCTGTGGAATCACATGAATGCCTCTCTTCCCAACTCTTCCTGAAGTTGAACCCAGGATGGGTAAGGAGGGTGGTCCTCTTACCCAAGCTCTAGGAACAGGAAATTCACCAGACCATTTGGAAAATGATATGTATTCTGGTAGGATGGGACAAGACATCAAGGAACAAAGAAGTAGCTGCAATATTTTATATTAAATGAAGAATCGACAGTCCAATTTTTTAATAGAAACTATGTTTGCTATTTAAGGTGATCATCATGTCTATTTCTAACCTAAGAATAAATGCAATTACCACAGGACCTGCCAAGACAAATGGAGACAACAATAAAGTTGCTGGACAAATTAAACTTGTCCTGCCCCTATTTGTAAGATATTTAGATTGTAAAATAGGCAACATCCATGAGAAACCCCATGCTCCTCACACAACATAAATAAGTTAGCTGGAGAGGAAGGATAAACTTGAGTTAGGTTTTTGCTCCAGTACAGACCTTAGAAAACTACCTTATGTTTCCAAGTTTTGGTTGACCCACCTGTCAAAGAGAGATTGCAACATGTGTATAGTTAGGCCATCATGAAGACTAAATGAATCAAATCAGAAAAGTACAATATTTAATCCAATGCCTGGTATATAGCTCAATGTAAATTTTAATTATATTTGCTTATTTATTTATGTATTTATTACCAGGGATTCAACCCAGGGGTGCTTAATCACTGAGCCACATCTCCAGCCTTTTTTAAATATTTTATTTAGAAACAAGGTCTCGCTCAATTTCTTAGGGCTTCATTAAATTGCTGAGGCTGGCTTTGAACTCGTAATCCTTCTGCCTCAGCTTCCTGAGAGAGTGGGATTACAGGTCTGTGCCACTGTGCCTGGCCTTTTTTGCTTTTCATTGTAAGGTAAGCATAAAAACTGGACCACAGAAAAGTTTTAGGGCCAAGGATTTTGTTGAAGAGTAATTCAGCCTTTCTTCTTCTCTAAGAAGAACTAGAACTGAGAGGTCATCATTTGTGTATTATTACTTGTGTTGAGCAATTAAATTAGACATGTCAATGAGAACATGAATAAGCACAGGTAGAAACAGAGAGCCTAGCCTTGTAGGAAAATAAACACGTCCTTATAAGCTTTCTCATTAGGAAAAACAATGTCTTAGAATTTCTATTTTAATGCCAAAATGGTAAGTCAAGTTTATTGAGTGCTTGCTGTATGTCCAGTGTTGTTTTACCATTTTCTTTACAGGTGTCATGTCTTCCACCTTGACAGAGGAAGAAACTGAGCCACAGACAGGTCCAGTCACTCGCCCCAGCAGTTACTCAGCAGCAGAAGCAGGTTTGGAATTGAGATAAGCCTGTGCACTAATCTGCTACTCACAGATCCGCCTTTAGAGACGCACCAGGCTGGGACTGGCTCTGTCTGAAGTGCCAAATGAACAAGGCCTTGAGAAATTGCTTAGCAGTGACAGTCACGTCTTGGGAACGGCTGCTGAATAGGAACAGGGACTGCCAGACAGCTGCTTCCTGATCTAATGGCCTCGCATTCTAAGGGCTGGCTTCCACATCTATTACGTGGATCACATTTGAAAGCAGGGCTGTGCTTCTTCTGGATGCAGGCAGCTACCTTGAATACAGAACAGACTCAGCCCTTTATTGCAGTCATAAATTACTTATGGTGCTGTGAAAGGCTGAGGTTATTGCCAAACAGGAACCTATCAATACACCTGCAAAGGCTCCCTGTCCCCATCTCAGGCCTGGATCTGTGCACTGGTACATGTTCTATAAAACTAGCAAAATAAATAAATAAATAAAAATTTAAACAAAGTTAAACATGCTACACCCTAAGTATTTGTATGCATGTGTGTACATATTCAATATGTCAATTTATGTTCAAAAGCTAAGAACTGTCTTCCAGTGAAGCAATTCATACAGTATTTTGTCCTTGGAAGAAAAATTTACTCCTGCTAACAGAATACCAAAAATTAAAATGGGATCATTTTATATGTATTTGTATAGGCCATTTGTGAAGCAACCAGGTAAACTATGTTTCATAGTAGTATTAAAAATAGCATCTGAGCATTACATGATGATTCATGTAAAAAGTCTGAATAAGTTGGCCAACAATTTGTGGACATTAGCTCTGGCATTTAAACAAACACATTGAATGGTTGATCGTAAAAGGTTAGCTGTTATTTTGATCAGAGCAACACCAATATCATTAAATATCAAAATATTTTACTAATACATTCTCTATTTTTTAATTTTTTTAAAAATTTGTTTATATAATGATAAAGACTTCAACAACTAAAAAATGCTAAAGCAGGACCTCCTCCTCCTCCTCCTCCTCCTCCTCCTCCTCCTCCTTCTTCTTCTTTTGTGTGTGTGTGTGGTGCTGAAGATCAAACCTAGCGCTTTGTGCATGCTAGGCAAGCACTCCATCACCTACCCACATTCCCAGTCCCCCCCTTCTTATGTTCTTGATAAAAATTTTAACTATATAATTTTGACTATGTTTCATACTTATAACTAATAGTATTTGTGTATCACTCATGGATTCTTTTATTACATATATGTTTATTGAACTGGGAATATTGTGAGGAAATGTATTAGTGGCAGGAGGATAAAATCATGAACAAAACGGACATATTTCCTGTTGTACTGGAGCTTCTGGTCATGAACTAGGATTGTTAAACCATAAAGATCCATGAATTTTAAGTTTTCGAGCTGAGCAATGTCTGTTACAACTACTTAATTCTTATACAGTGTGAAAGTGGCCATGGACAAGATACAGATAAGTGAGCATGCCTATGGTCCAGTAAAACTTTATTTTGCAAACATCCGTGGTTACCTAAAGGGAAAACTAAATATTTATCCAATAGCCAGACAGATTATTTGCTATATAAATGTGCAAATTTGCATTTTGTTTAAAGGCCACTGATGAGGCATTTGACTATAAGCATGAACAATAGAGTAGTCTGGTGTGGACAAAACCATCAGGGAGAGACAGCTGAGCTGATCTTTTATTGAGGGGTAGAAGTTAATTTGGTGAAGAGTTGAGAGGAGAGAAGAGTGCTCCGTTCAGTGTGTGGAAAGCCTTGTGAGTCAAAGGTATCTTAACTTTAGAAAGTGAAGGAAGGCCATACTGCCCAAAACAAAGTAAAGATAAGGGAGTGCAGTGCAAAGTGGAGAAATGGACACAGTTTTCTAGATGATCAAATGTAGAGCCGTGCTAAAGCTCACTCTGGGCCACTCTGAGCTTTCATTTGTAAATCTGGACTGGAAGCCTAGGACTGTCCTCATTGCTCCCAAACCAAAGCTTGGCCTTGTGGTTCAGTCACATGTCTTCCCAAAGTGAAAACTTGGCCTTAATTGAACCACTTAGAGAGTGCAGGGTGGGTGGGCACATAGCTAGAGGCAGTGAAGAATAAAGGAATGGCAGCTGAAGACAGAATCTCAGCTTTTGCAATGTGATCACACTGCAGGAATCATGAATATTCACAATGTAAAAAAAAAAAACTTAGAAATCAACTGGGTCTCAAGTTTTCACCTTGTGATTCAGGGTTCTGCAAAGGTACTTCCTTGGACAATGAGTAAGTTGGGGAGATCACAAAGGGGAGGGCAGATCTATGAAAAAAGTAATTGAATCCTGGATCAGATTCCACCTCAGTGAAGGTGGCAGAGGAGAGAGATAAATGTGGATATCTAGCACCCCATTGACACTTTCTTTTGCGGGGGTGAAAACTGAGGCCTTAAACTGAGCAAGGGTAGGCAACTTGCTTGTTGAGAATGGATACTTAAACCTCTTTTCATCTCCTCACGTCTCTTGTGTCTCTTCCTGGCGAACATTTCTCCAATCAGTGATTTTTTTATTGGAAAATGATTGTTGTTGAAAAACAAGGAGCCAGGGGTTGGGGTGGATGGCAGTGAAGTCCTTCCAAGCTGCTAGATCTTGCACAGAAGCAAAAGGACATGAAAATGAATGTTAATTGAATTTAGGTTCAGTGAAAGCTTAGGTGCCTCAATTAAACCCATCAAAAGTGCTATCAAAACAGGACCAGAGATACATAGATACTCAGAATCCTGCATAGGAAGTCAGAGATGGGGTGTAGCACAAGGTTAGGGGCAGCAAGGATAATAGAAAATAAAGACAGTCAGCCCTCCCTTTGTTGGATACAAAGCAGAGAGTCCAGAAGACCTCAGACATCCTTTGGCCTCTGAGCAACTTCTTAGAAAATCTGGGTTCTGCCTCTTGATCCCCTGCTGCCTGGTTCTACATCTGCACTTTGAGCCTGTCCTCTGAAATAGGCACCTGTCTATCCTACCTACCTCTTCAAGGGCCTGTGGTCCTATTCAAGGACACCAACTGAGTAAATGAAGAAACTCTTCCATGTGCAAACTGTAAAATGAAATTGGGTAATGGCAACTAAAGTGTCCTGTTGTGCCTAATTTAACTATTGTTTCCTGATCCTTAATCTCAAGAGTTTTTCTAGGGGTTGATTTTCAAATTCAAAAAGTCCCTCATTTTAAAATAGAATACCTTCCAAAATCATTAGGGTTGCATTCTCAGCTGCTTCCTCACCGCATTGCTTTTTAGGCCATCCCATGTGACAGGTGGCATTCTCAACATGATTCTTTTCACGATCCCCGTGGATTTAGTACTTTGCTTCTTGATCCGTGTCTTTTGCAGCACAGGCCTAGAAAGTCTTGCCTCTATTTTTCTGTGCCAGCATCAAGCGGAGTCTAGTGAATAAAGGAACAAATTCTTATTCCTGAGGTTGGGTGTTAGCTGTGCTGAACCAGGTTTCTTCCAATTTGGAAATGTACAAAGCCTACATTTCTCCCTATCCTAGCTTTTTGACCCCTGTTGGCAAATGCCTCATCAAACAAGCAGAAAAAAATCTCTGGCTGCTAAAATGCTCCAGAGTGGACTGTCCAAAGCCCTCTTAGCAAAGAACTGTTTTAGATCAGCCAAAGCACACCAGTGGCTCAGTGATTTTAGCCACTTGAGGATTTCTAAATTTATACAGCCTTATTCTCCAGTTCTTCAATTGAGCATATGAAAGACAGAAGATATTCAAACAGCTCCTATCGTTAAAATCCCTGTTGGTGCAAGATCATGAAGCACCAAGTCCCTGGTTCAGGCTGGATTCTGCCTTTCAGCTTTGCTATTGGCAGTGTGACAGAGTTGGGTCCCTGCAGCGGGTCTTCTAATGTGCTTTGCTCTTCTCCCTTATTTGAGAAATTGGATTGGATGCCCATGATAAAGAGAATGTGCTATTTGGATTTCCACAAGGCTATATTATAATTATCTGCCTATCAAATTTTATATGGGTTCATTATACATTTATCCATTACTCTCACTTTCCTCAAATAAAAATTTAGAGTAAGAAATAAAAATAAAACCTATTTGATTGGATTTTAAAGTAATCATATCCTTTTTAAAATTTATGACATTAATTTCAAATATTAAAGCTTTAGACTAAGGAGAATAAAGATGTTGTCTGTAGAAAAGAAAAAAAAAAAGATCCAAGGAGAACTTCAGCCTGGAAGAATTTTTAAACTGCCGCTAATGTGGAAAGTAAAATGAGGCAAGTAGTGATAAAAAAAAAAAAAGTGTTTTTGAGATTGCTCTGTAAAGACAGATCCTTTTAATGGCTGAAGATATGTGTAGAGATCAGAAAAGTGGATTGATTTATTAATCGTGCAATAGTCTATTTTCTATCAATATTCATCCCTAACACTTATCTGAACATTCAGATTCTGTCACAACAGGAAAGATTCCAGAAAATTAATTTTGAATATTGCAGCATAGTACATAGTAGGAAGAGAAATTAACAAAGGGATTATTAAATGCTAAATAGTGAAGATGGCATACTAAATTAATGAAAAATGCCATTTAGAAACTTGATGCTCTTCATTTATATTCGCACAGTCTCTTGTCTTGAGAGAATACTCTTTATATGGGGAAAACCTTAAGAGCCAGTGATGTGCTGCAGTCAATTTTTACTAGATTGTGGTATCTAATTGTAATTTACAAGAATTTTGCAAGGCAGTTGTTAAATACAGTATATTTGCGCATATCCAAAAATAAATAAATAAATAAATAAAACCTATTTGCCAGTACACAATTGAGTAAAGCTAAGAGGCTGTCTTACCCAAGGCACATACTGAGAGAGTGTTATGGTACTACAGGTAGAGACAGGGAGTAGTGTGGGTCAAAATGGGGCAGATTTCTACATCTTGGGTGACTTTGGTTCTCACAATCTCTTTCTCATCTTTGTTTTGAGGTCTTGTCTCTATTTTCTATATAATCTTCTTTTTTTTCTGATAGTTGCTGGGAATAACAAGTCTCATAAACAGATGTCTATCTCAACAACATTCCTCCTTTATTAGATTCTGTAATTAAATATGTAAAACTATAATCAAATCAGGTGCCTGTGAATTTTTTGATACTTTTGTTCCCAACATCCATCATTATCAGCCCTTGGCCCCTATTCTCTTTTCTCTAAGTTTAATAAAACGTAGATATATATTTTTAAAAATTATTCTCTTGCCCTTTTTTAAAAGAATATCACTTCTAGATGAAACATATCCATCAATAATTCCCCACTGTAGGAGTTATCAATTAGAATTAGTATGTGATTACTTTTATCTCTAACTTCTTTATTATTGTTCAACAGAAATAAACAGCCTATATTTTTATAGAGCCTTAAGCTTTATAATTTGCCTTTCTGCCACTGTAGCTTTTGATGCTCATAACAGTGGTGAGATATGTAGGATAGATCTCTTTTAACTTAAGAGGAAATTGAGGCTCAGGAAGATTAAAGGATATCTGTGTAGATACTGTTATATCACATTATAAATCATATTATTTTTTCATCATCACAGCCTCCAATAGAGACTTGAACAAAATTCCAAAGGTTTATTGAACAAAGCAAGACAATAAAGAAAGATTACAGTAAATAAATTGAACAGCAAAAAGGTTTATGAGAAACCAAAGAAAGACTTAGAAAGTCTTCGGAAGAAAAGGAATTGGAGGAAAAAAATTGTTCTTTCCAATTGAATTTTTTTCAAAGAAATAAAGATTTCAAGTAAATGGATAATCTCATAAATTATTGATACAAATACACAAAGAAAATGAACTGATTCTCTTGTGGTAGAATTAGGAGAATGGACAGCATTGAAAACCTATAGGTTGAATATCTCTAACCTGAAAATCTCAATTCTGAAATACTTTGAGGGCCAACATAATGCTCATGGAGCATTTAGATTTGGATTTTTAGATTAGGAATGCTCAACTAATGGTATATATGCAAATATTACAAAATCCAAAAATTATTTTGGTCCTAGCATTTTAAATTAGTGATTCTCAACCTGTAACACATATTAGTTCACATCTATGAGCAGTTATCATGTGCCAGATATATCACTAAGTGCTTGAGGTCTATCATTCATTAACTTCTCAAAATGATCCTTTGAGGTGGACACTTGGAATATTCTACTTTATACAGAAGGAAACTGAGACATACATTAGCACATTTAGAAACTTAGATTTTAACATAGGTTGATTGAACTCTTCTAGAACCTGAATTCAGTTCCTGTGCCAATCTAGAGACAAGATGAATTGCTTGTTGATGATCCATCTTGGAGCTTCTTCTAATTGAGAATTCCATGTTTACTTGACACAGTAATTCCAAGGGCAGAATTAGCTTAGACTTGACCGTGAAACATCAGCATGGAGTCTGTATATAGGGATCAGTTCAGGCTGATAGAGAAACCCAGATCTGCCAAGGACTGGATGTATTCCCTGGGAAAATAATATGATCTCCAAGTTCCAGTTGCTTCATGTCAATGAAATGACACTTCTGGGGGAGAATGGAGAGCTACACAGAAAATAAGAAGGCAAACCTCTATTGCCTTCCATATTCTGCACCTCACAAGCATGGAAATGACACTGCATGGGTGTATGTGTCAGCCTATGCATTTATCATATCTTCCCCTGAGACCTCAGGAATCTCATGCTCCATAGAGTCCTTCCTATCTACAGTTTCCAAATGTTATTAAATCTAAACATTCTCTGCTATCATTCTTCTTTCCAAAGCAAAAGTTTTTTTTCTATTTCATTTGCTCAAGAGAGTTCTTGATTCTCTGCTTTCTGCAAGGAAACTAATTAATCCATCCTAATGAGAAGAAGGAATCAATGCAAACATGCATTAAAAGGCAGCAGAACTTCAGGTCACTGTTTTCTCTCACCTGGATTATTGCTTCATTTTTTTTTTTGGTTGGTTTATTGACCCTCAGCCTCACCCCCACCCTGGTTCACTCTTTGTGATGATCTTTCTAAAACTCAAATATTGTCTTGCTCCTCCACAACTAACATTTCTTCATCAGTAATCTAAACCACTTGGTCAAATCTAAACCACTTAGAAAACCTCCTGTTGTCTTTAGAGCCCTTGTACTTGATCAGTTCCCCAGCCTCAGCTCTTTCTGCCTCAGTCACATCTGTGATGCCCTTTGCTCCCACTGAACTATCTGCATTTTTCTTTTTCAGGACTTTACATGTGTTATTTCTGTCTTTCCTCTTCTTTCTCCAAACCCAGGTTGAATATCACCACTACCAGGACAACCAAGACTGAGAGGAAAGGGCTGTCTTTGATTTTTCTTTTTACTCCTTCACACTTTTTATCTGACAAGGATATAATTGTTGCTTACTTATCTCTGTCTTTCACCAGTTCATGAGTTCTGTCACAACAGGGACTGTGTCTTTCCTTCTCTATATCCTCAGCATGTCTTCCAGGGCTATGAACCTAGGAGGAATTTTGTAAATGTTTATTAAATGAATGCATCTTACATATTGAAGTGCAATAGCCCAAGATATATAAACATCATAATTTTATTTCTCTCTCCCCTCCCTCCCCCCCCCTCTCCATTTTTGAAGCAATGGTCTAGAAATAACAACTGAAATTTTGGAGATATAAATTTCACTCCCAGTTTTGCTACTTATACACTGTGAGAATTTGAGCAAATCAATGAATTCTTCTGACTCTTCTTCTGTAAAGTGGATGAATACTTCCACTCCATTTATCTCAGAGAGGATATGATTAGATGTGACTGTATACGATCATAGCCCAGCTCAATCTGCCTTTCAGAGTCAAGGACCCGTATTGTCAGGTGATAGGAATAATGACTGATGATGGCAGAAAGCTGTTAGCTGTAATCCTATGGGAAGTGCCTGGCTTCAGACAACTCCCTTTTTCTAGGAAGGCTCACATCCAGTGACAGGCAGTGTGAAGGCAGAAAGGCCTGACTCATTTGACCAAAATTAGAACAACTCTGAAGAGCCATACCATCTTCCAAATTTCCCCACCCAGCTCCACTTCCTCCTCTTCCCAACCTGCCACCTTTCATTTCCTCTTACAGATATTGATTCTGGAACTGTCTCTATTATATCTCCTGTATGCTATGCTATTCTACTAATCTCCAAGATTTTTTTTTTCAAAAAAGACAGATTGTCTTGAAAAAAAAGGTGATGGACACATACTGATAGTGTCACTTGGCATAGATACAAAAATAGTATTTAATGTAGAATAACTTATAAGTAGAGAAGCAGTGCAGCACTTATGATCCCCTCTCATCTTCTATCCCATAGAAAAGTAGCTTAGGTATATCTTGCCCAATATTCCATCCCCCTCCAACGTTCTCTGTATATTTGCAAATCAGCATGTAGGGAATATCTGTGTGATTATGTAAAAATGCAAAATTGACCTCATTAGATAGAGGGATTGTCTTGGACCCAGTAGCTGGAATCAGCCTTTACTTTCTTTGAGGGAACCCAAACCTGTTGATCAAGCTTACTGCTAAAATTAAAGAGGATATGAGGAAAATCCAGATTTGCCCTGACTTCCAAGTTTTTAAAGGTGCTTGCCAAATTTCACCAAGGAGACTTTCTGAATTCCATGATCACAAACATCTAACATTTACAGTGTAAAAATTATCCATGTTTGAACTCATTCAATCCTTTTAATAACCCTATAGGGTAGAAACTATAAGGCAGATGGGAAACTAAAAGTTTATGAGAAGGTGAGGGTTTTTTCCAAAGTCAGTTGGTGAGTGCTAGAGCTGTCATCAGCACCAAGAAGAAACTAGGCCTTTAAGGCCATGACTTCCAATGGGTTTCATAAAGAATAAGTCAGTTAGATGATGTAATGTTTATCAATATCAAGAGAGTATCAGTAGAATACATGTGATCTCTATCAGGTAAAAGTGGATTATATTTCAGATAATGTTGTATTAATTAATTCAAAATGGCTTTTAAAAATCTGCATCGTCAAACTGGTGGTTTTTAAACTATAAGTTTCATAGGAATTGCATGAGAATGAAAATTGCAGTCCTTGCACTCAAGGGGGCTACAGAGGTTGGGATGCTTCTTTTATAGATGAATCATAATCCATTCTTTGAGAGATCCTGATCTAGTTACCCTGTAAACACTTAAAATACGTAGCCACTTAAATATAATACTTGCTGTCATTCTATTAAAAATAAAAGTGTGCACTATACACTTAGCTGTTGTTATTGCCTTGTTTCTATGGAACTGTTTTATTTGACTTACATTGTGTTTACTCACAGAAATATAGTGCCTGTAAGTAGGAGATTATGTGTGCCCAATATAGGTATAAATGTAGTATCTATATTAAGTGTAAGATACTTTCCTTCAATATATCTTAACCTCACGTACACCTTATGGTTCTTATCTGAAAGCTGAGGATCAGAGAAGTTAAGGAATTGTTCCATATCATATAATTCACACATAGATATTGAAATTTAGATTCTGGGACAGCAAATTAAGTAGACAACATTGTGTTCACCAAGACACATTTTTTTTCTGATTGTGGTTCTGATATCTGTTCATGATTTTATGACTTCTAATAGATAAATCAAGTCTAAGCATTTGAAGACACACTGGGTTTAAAAACATAGAATTAAGCTTTTGTTTAGTGCACTTTAAGCCTCAGACACTTTTAGTTCTGCTTCATCTAAAAACAGTAGTAAATTTACAGTATATTAATGTTATGTTATAATATATTAACAAAATAAATTAATTTTTACAGCTTCCTTTATGTAAAAGAGAAAGGATGAGAAATTATATAAATATCTCAGATAAACATTCATAACCAACCCCACCTCAACAATAAAGAAAAAAGAAAGAGAAGAAAATAACAAGACAGAAAAAGAGAAAAACCATTAAGGCACTGTTTAGGTCAGTGAAGCAACATGTACCTTTAGAATCTAGTGTTTAAGTTTTGATTTTTTAACTTTAATGGCAGGAGGATGGAAATGTGCTCCCTTTATCTAAATGTGTCTTATAAAGTTATCTGCTTAAGGCACTAACACAGTCCCTGTGTCTAGGCACAAACCCAATTTCCTTGCTTTTCATTCTCTAGTTCTTTTTATTTCCATAGGAGTGGCTTTCTGGGAGCCAATAATTTAAGGAAAATGCTGAAGAAGACAATCCCCAAATTGGTGGCTAACAATCTCTGAAATGCAGTTGAAGGTGGGCTGGAAGATTGCTCAAGTTGATTCCCCTTCCACTCATCCTATGGCTCTTGCAAACTATTTGTAGAAGCTGGCAGAATGCTCCTGGAGAGATGGTCTTTCTCAGAGGACTGGGAACAGCACCAGAAAAACTGTTTCACCCCATCTCTGACTCAGACACTTCCTCTCCAGGCTGGAATCAGATGTTGCCAAGACAGCTGTGAAAAGAAAAAAAAAATCTAAAGAAAGAAATGAAAAAGAAAGGGAAAGAGAAGATAAAATGTCAGACTTTCCAAAAGTAAACTTCTATTTAAATGGAAGTTAATTAAGTAGTTGAGTTTGCATTAAGATTTAGGTTTCGATGCAGTAAAGGCAGCTTGATTACCCAACAGCAAACTAGATCTCAATGCCAAAGCCCTTGTGGCTAAATCCACCAGCTTTGGCTGGTCAGGTGTGAGGAATTGGTAGGGTGTTAGTCATATCCGGAAAACGAAAATTCTTCTAGGAGTTCACATGAATGACAACCATGAAGCAGTCAGGTTGAGGTAGAGCAACATCTAAATTGCTTTTCATTTTCTTTCATATTTTTAAATTATTAAAAGGTTAATTTTTACAGTATGTATTATTCGTGCTGATTATAGAGGCACTGCATGATTAGAAAAAAATGTGAAAAATTCAATGAGACGTTAATGGAAAAAAGTCACTTAGAGTCTTACATCCAGAAATGACTACTGTAAAATATACAAATTTTATATATAATAAAATATTAGTTTAAATCAATTTAGTAAAATTAAAATATATATTTATACTATAAAATTAAAATATTATATGTTAATATATTATACAATTAATTATATAAAATTAAAAATATGAAATATGTTAATTTTACATTATAATATATTAACATGTTACAAAATAAATTAACTTTTTTACATTATATATAAGATATAAGACACGAAATGTTTTTTTTAAATTAGTGCCATATTGAACTTTCCACATTTCTATTCTAATCATGCAGTGCCTCTATAATCAGCACAAATAATACATACTGAAAAATTGACATTTTTCATTTTAATTCAGATGAAGAAATTTATATTGTTCCCTATTATTTGTATGTATCTATCTGTATATAATAGAAAGACCTCATGTCATAGAATCTTTCCAATGAAGCTTTCCATTTTATATTAGGTTATTAAAATTATTTGTATAATTCTCTTTTCTAAAGTTATGATTTCTTCAATTTTCCCTAAGGTTTATTTTCCTGTATAATAATAATAGTAATAATAATCATGATAATAATAAAATACAACACTGGGTGCTCACACTGTGGTTCCACATGGTATCCCAAGTGTTTTATATACATGTAATTACTTAATAATCACAAAAGAGCTTAATTTAAATATGGGAAAACTAAGACAGAGATAAGTGAGATGACTTGCCTAATGTCATACAACTGGAAAGAGGGGGAACCAATATTTACCTAAGTGATCAAACTAAAGAACTCACACTCACAATATGTACTTCTTATCTATATCTAACCCATTGTTCCCTTAAAAAAGATAAACTTTATCATACAATAACTGTCCTCTTACCCTAATACTTTGGGGTGTTACCATTCATTTATCAAAAAGCCATGAAGTCCCTATAGCACGATAGGTTCTGTGCCAGTTACAGGGAAATAAAAGTTAAAGGAATCAGAGCTCTGATTCACTCATTAATTTATTGAGGAACAATTTACTGATTAGCAAATACAGGCATGTTCCACATGCTAGAGGTACAAAAGGGACAAAAATGGAAACCCCCATTTCCTGGAGCTAATATTCTCATTGGGAAGATAGATTTTAAAACAAAATAAAAATGAAGCAAATATGGTAGCATTAGGTAGTGGCTAGGGCTATGGAGAAGCAGCAGGGGCAGTAGCCAGAGGGTAGCATTGCCCTTCTCTGTGGGTGTTTAGGGAAGGAAGGCCTTGCAGGTGAGGGGCTTGGAACAGAAATGGGAGAAGGGAGGCAGCAAAGCATATGGCTACCTGGATAAAGAGTACTGTGTAGCTTGTTATGATCTGGCAGGGATATTGACACAAGCATAAGTAAATGATCCCTATAGGAGAGGGCAAGACCAAGGTCATCCAAGCAAGGCCTAAAAAGAGCAAGTCATCAAATGTGGTAGGCAGGAAGGCTGTATGCAGGTGCTGTGGGTGTAAATAGGTGGGGTGCAGGCCACATTACAATGAACTTCAATGCCAGAGATTGCTGTGTGTGAATGTGTGTATGTGTGTGTGTGTGTGTGTGTGTGTGTGTGTGTGTAGACAGGGAGAGAGAAAGAGAGAGAGAGAGAGAGAGAGAGAGAGAGAGATTATCTTCTACACTGATGGTGAAAATGTAACCATGTGGAAAATAGTAAGAAAGTTCTTCAAAAATTTAAAATATACACAATATAAGATTCAGCAGTCTCACTCCTGGTATATGTCCAACATAATTGAAATCAGCATCTGGAAGAGAAATCTGCACTCTCATGTTAATGCAGCTTTATTCACAACAGCCAAGATATGAAAACAATCCAAATGTCCACTGACAGATAAATTGATAAAGAAAATGTGATAAATCCATACAACGGAATGTTATTCAATCTTAAAAGGAAAAATATCCTGCCATGTGCCATATGCTAAATAAAATACACCAATAATCACAGGAAGACAAACATTTCATGATCCCACAAACATTAGTTATCTTTAATAGCAAATACGTAGAGCATAAAGGGGTGCCATGGGCAAAGGGGATGTAGAAATGGGGACTTATTGCTACTCTTTCTCTAGGGGTATGAAGTTTCAGTTATGTCAGATGAATAAATTATAGATATCTGCTGTGCAGCATAGTGTCTCTTGTTAACAATATTTATTGTGCACTTCAATTTGTTAAGAAGGTAGATATCATGTTAAGTGTTTTTATAGCACCATATACTGAACAAAAGAAAACACAAAGGGACAAAAGGAAACTTTGAGGGGTGCTAGGAATATCTATTACACTGACTATAATGATAAAAACACAGGTACTTACTTATATCCAAACTCATCAAAATTTTTTAATTGTATACATTAAATATGCATGGTTCTTTTTTTAAGTAGCTGCTCTATGATCTTTTCCGTATTTAGAACTGTGATCAATTTGTTCTCTATTTGGATTGATCCTATTTAGAATCTTCATACATCTTGCTTTTCAGAAACCCATTTTTAAAAAAAGTGACTTTGGCGGTCAACATCCTTTGAGAAACACAAACTAGTACCAGTCATTGCTTCTGGAGTTTTGAAGGAGCAATGAGAAGAGGCTTCATTATACACAAGACACAATAAAATCTTAACACTTGCTGTAGGACTTCCTCCCTTCCCACATCTCATACCACTCTAGTTGCTCCCCTTCTGGCTCCAAAGAGAACCCCAGCTCAAGGGTACATAGCCATATCACTCACACCAGCCTCTGGCCTCTGCCTCATTCATGTCTAACATCAGCTTGAAGGACTGTGCTCTTGATGAGCATTTCCCACTTTGCAATTGTAATCTTTTGTCACTCTGTTTTATTTATTTATTTTTCAGGAAGACAGTCTCAAAAAAAAAAAAAAAAACAAAGGAAGTCAAGTGCACTGGCACATGCCTATAAATCCAGTGACTCCACAGGCTGGGGCAGTAGAGAATTGCAAGTTCTGAGGCCAGCCTCAGCAATTTATCAAGATCCTAAGCAATTTATCAAGTCCATGTCTAAAATAGTATAAAAAAGGCTGGAGATGTAACTCAGTGTTGAGCACTCCTGGATTAAATCCCGGGTACCAAAAAAAAAAAAAAAAAAAAAAGAAAGAAAGAAAGAAAAGAGAAAACGAAAAACAAACAAGAAGAAATATCTTGATCAAATGTGGCAGGCAGGAGGATTTTGATTGCATTTGCCAACCTTGTAATTTACCGTGCCTTTAGCTCATAGTTCCATTTGAAATATCCAAACCCTAAGGTATCTTATCACTAAAATCGCAAATATAATTTCTTGATAGTTGTCAGTTTCCCTCTTGAGTGAAACTGAGTGAACAGATAACTTTTTTTGTGTGTGTGTGCATGCTTACAGCAGCTGGCAACCATGGTGAAGGTGCACTCTTTGCTCCATTCTAGAAGAAAGAACCTCCTGGGATGGTACCTTAGGTTCCTGATCTTCAATGAAAGGCTCTGAGATGTTATTCCAATAATCTAATCTTAATGTATGACCAGGTCCATCACATTGTTTCACTCAAAAGAAATAAAATCAGTGTAAAAACTCTTTTTAAAAATGCAATACAAGTCTTTCTTGTAGATCTCTCATGATTAAGCAAAGATGGATAGTTACACTATGCAACTCAGCAAAATGTCTTGTTAAACTTTCCTCCTTCTCATCCATGCAGCAGTCTCTCCTTCTTTCCTCAGTCATCACAACCTTCCCCATCTTTTCCTCCTACCAAACACTATTCTGATTAGGTTCCATACCTCTAATGAGCTTGCTAGAAGCTCAAAGTGTACAGGGAAGGGGAGTTGTTGTCCTGCTCTAAAGATATCTTGCAAGAGACATTATCCCAGTGAATTCTGCATCTTAATCAAAGTAGCATTAGTATCAACAGTTTAAAAACAATTGAAATCACAGTTATGTTTAATGATTTAATGGAGCAGAATGAATTAGAAGTCAAACTGATATTTTAACCCCGTTATTTAAAATGGCAAAGCAGAGTTCAGAAGTGTAGGCAAGATGGTAAGAAATGCCAAGGCCATTCTTTTGTTTAAATTACCCTCCCCTAAGTGACTGAGGACTGGCCTTCATTACAGGGTGCTTTAATCTCCTGGAAATCCAGCCACATTTCTTGGGTCTTCTGCTTCTCTCTCTTCAATGAAATATTTTTTTGTTTGTAAACCTAAAATAACTTGTGGGGTTTTTTATGGTTTTAAAAGAAAGGATCTTCATGAAAAGTTCAAAATATATAAAACTATAAGTAATAAAAATAATATCACCATGAAGAGATGGCAGTTGTTAACACTGTGGTGTGCACTACTTAAGACCAAATTCTTATGTATGTGTTTAAGTATACACATGATTTTTTAACAAATACATTTCCATATTATAATATATGTCTATATCATCATTCTATTCTATTTAACAATTTTCTATACTGGAATTTCTTTGAAATCATAACAATAATACACCTTCCTTGTTAGAAGTGAGATAACTCAAAGATGTGAGAGTAAAGAATCACCAGCCTCCTCAATTTTCTTCATGTCTTTTCTCCTAAGCTCAATGAGTCCTCTCCGAGGGCCCCTCCATTCTCCTAAGGACTTGAGTAACTGTTAGAAAGTACAGGATTTTCTGAACCTTGAGGCTCCAGCTTAGGCCCAGGAAATGTGATTCTTCCAAATGCTGGGGAACACAGGCTTCTGGGAGTTTGGAGTTGGCTGGGGAGGGGCACAACAGCACCCAAGTTTCCTTTTAGCCCTTAGCTGTACTAGGTACATGGTAACAACCTGAGTTGCTTACCTGTTATTAGTAAAGCATGACATGAAGCTGAATTCAGATATCACCTCATGTAATCCCACAGCAAGGCTATGAAATCGGCACACGTATTGATTTCATTTCAACAGATTCAGAAATGTAGGTACAGAGTGATAATGTCATTTTCCAACGGTCGCTTAGAAAGGAGAAGGTAAGATCTATTCTGAAACCAGAGGGCTATCTCTGCTTTAACTTGCACTCAGTATTTTTGAATGAATGAATAAATGGGCTCAAAAGAGCTAAAGGTGACAAGAAATAGATCCTTCACTGTTGAGAAATGCAAATCAAAACAGAGATAGAAAATATTTTAAAGATTGAAATAGCAAGGCCTTAATAACCAAGACCATGTGATACTATTGAGAATGCAGTACATTAGGGACTCTCATGCATGACTGGCAATAATATAACTTGCTATTTAGTTTTTATGTAGGTCATCTCCACTAAGTGAAAAATTCATGTATATGGCAAAAGATATGATATATGGTGTTAAAAGTTAGGAACAAGAAAAAAGTATTTGCTACCCTGTAATATAATAATCAAAACGTATAATTTGCTAAAACTTCTGAAAGGAATAACAAAATATGAGTGCATGATATAAGCCTGGGTGCTTTTGTTCTTCATGAGGAGCTGTCTGATGGAAGAAGGAAGATACCTTGGACTTGTTCATCTATATTCTATTTTTAAACTGGAATAATTCTCTTCATATTGTTATGGTACAATAAATTTCTTATGTATACTGGTTACAATTCCTATAATAGATATAATTTGCAAATATTTTCTCTCCTTAGGCTGCATATTTACTTGGTGTATATTGAAGCAAAGTTTTTAAATTTGATGAAGTTCAATTCACCTATTCTTTTTTGCTGCTTTTGTCTTTGTTTCCATAACCAATAAGCCATCTCCTAAGCCAAGAATGCTAATATTTACTTACTTGTTCTTTTCTGAGAGTTTTATAGTTTCAGCTCTTAAACTCACATTTATGATAAAATTTTAAGTTAATTCTTGTCTACAGGGTGGGGTTAGAAGACATACTGCTTTCTTTTCCCCTGGGATCTGCAGTTGTTCTAGGATCATTTATTAAAAAGATGATTCTTTCCTTTTTAATTGTTTTGACATCCTAATTAAAAAACAATTGGCTGTTAATGCAATGATTTATTTCTTTTATTGCCCAATTGCTCTGACTAGAACCTCTGATATGATTACTATAAATAGTGAGAGCAGGTATTTTGTTTTGCTCCTTAGGAGAAAATATTCAGTCCTTCACCTTAAAATATATTTATTAGTTTTCAGTTTTTCATAGACACCGTTTATCAAGTTGAGGAAGTTCCCTTCTATTAGTAGTTAAGTATTTTTATCATAAAATAATTTTTGTGTGTGTCCAATGTTTTTTGAATGTACTGAGTTAGCATGTGGTTTTTGTCCTTTATTCCATTAATATGATGTGGTTAATTGATGGGTTTTGTATGTATGGCCAACTTTGTATTTCTTGGTCAGGGTGCATAATCTTTTATATATGCTACTAGATTCAGTTTTCTAGTATTTCATGAAAATTTTTTGAATACCACCCTCTCCCTCAACCAAATAAAACAAATAAAATATGGTTTATTTTTCCTTGTGATACCTTTGTCAAATTGTTGTATCAGGATAACACTGACATTATTAAATGAGCTAGGAAAAGTTCCCTCCTCAAAACTTTCTATGAAAGATTAATATTAACTCTACTTATAAGTATTTGATAGAATTCACTACTGAAATAATCTAGACCTGAGTTTTTCTTTGTGGGATTTTCTTTTGTTGTTACAAGTTGACTTTCTTTACTTTTTTTATATACCTATTCACATGGTCTATTTCTTCTTTAGTCAGTTTGTTTAATTATTTATTTTTCCAAAAATGTATGTATTTAATCCTACTTGTCTTGTTCATCGCTATAGTGGTTTATAATCTCTTTCTTTCTTACAATCACTCTTATTTCTTTTAAGATTGGTAATGATTGCCTTTGTTCTATTAATTTCACTTTTATATCTCTCTTTCTCTCTGTTTTGCTAAAGGTTTGTCAATTTTTTTAATCTTTCAAGAAACCAGAATTTGATACTGTCGATTTACTCTGGTTATTTCATTATTAATTGTAATTCTAAATTTGCAATAATTTATTATTTCCTTTCTTCTGCTTATTTTGTACATAGTTTAATCTTTTTTACTGGTTTCTTAAAGTAGCAGTCTTTCCCTTTCAAGGTGTTTAACACATCATGCTACTCTCTTCTTTCCTCCATGATTTCTGTTGCAAAATCAGCCATCAGTGGCCTTGAGGATCCTTTGAACATGATAAACCATTTGTATTTTGCTGCTTTGAAGATTTCTTGTGAAGGACTATTCAGTGATGGTATATTTAGAAGTGGATCTCTGAGTTTATCAGACTTGGGATTGATTGAGCTTTTCAGATATGAAAAGAAACATTTTTAATCAACTTTGGCGAAAATTATAGTTGTTATTTCTTCAAATAACCTTCCTTCTTTTTCCTTTCTCTCCCTCTCCTTTTGGAAGTCACACTATAGGTACATTGATATTCTAGAGGTATCCCAGGACCTCAGTTCATTTCTTTTTAATTCTTTATTTCTTCTCTTCCTCAGAGTATATAATTTGAAGTGACAGATCTTCAAACTCATTCTGCCTATTCAAATGTGCTGTTGATTCCTACTAGTAAATTTTTTCATTTTAATTATTAGCGCTTTGAACTCCAGAATGTCTGCTTAGCTCTTTTTATACTGCTTTCTCTATTGATATTTTCTATTTAGAAAGACATCATTCTCATAGCCCGCTTTAATTCTTTAAATAAGCTTTAATTTGTTTCTATGGACATTTGTATAATATCAGATTTGAAGTCTTTGTTCATTAAGTACATCCATCCTCCCTCAGGAGCTGCTTCTCTTGATTACCCTTTTCATCTTGGTGGTAATTCATCCCACATTCTTCATATCCCTCAGAATAGTTTTATTAAAAACTTAGCACATGAAATAATATAATGTGGTGACCCTTGAAATCAGACTTCATTCTTCCTCTTTTAGAATCTTTTTTAAATTTTTATTTCCTTGCTGCTGTTTGTGGGGATTGTTTAGTGATATTAATTCTGAAATGTTGGATTCTTTATCTCATACAGCTTCTGAAATATTTACTTGGTTAACTTGGTAATCAGTTAATGATTTGATAAGTGTTTTCTTACATTGCTTGAACCAATATTTCCCCCAGTCTTTGCTAAGTGACTGTGCGTACATCCACAGTTAACCAGACAATGTCCAGCTCTATCTCAGCTTTTACTACTTGCTTGTACAGATCCACAACATTAATAAGAATTACAGACTTCCCAGGTCCTTCTGGGCATGCACACATCCCTGGGTTTGGGTAAGCACTGTGTGTGTGCATTACTGTGATATTTAATTTTACGTGTGTCAACTTGAGTGAGTCACAGGATATCCAAATATCTGGTTAAACATGATTTCTAGGTGTGTCTGTTAGTGTGTTTCCAGAAGAGATTAGCATTGGAATTTGTAGGCCCAATAAAGCAGATGGCCTTCCCTTGTATGACTGGGCATCATCCAAACCACTGGGAACTTGAATAGAACAATGAGACAGAAGAAGATTAAATTCTCCCTGGGCCTGACTGCTTGAGTTGGAACATTGATTTCCTGCCATCTGCACATTTAGTTCTCAGGCAATTAGACTTGGATTTGAATCTATACTACTGGTTTTCTAGCCTTCAGGTTTTTGGTCAGAATCACCAGTCTCTTGCTTCTCCAGCTTGCATACAGCAGTACATGGAGATTCCTAGCCTCTAGGGTCATGTGAACCCATGGTTTGCAATCTCCGTATCTGCCTCCCTTATTGCTTCGTTTCTCTGGAGAATCCCAACAGATAAAATGAGCTCAAAATTTTCCAGGAACATAACACAGCTTTCAAAGTTCTCCTATAATTGCCCCAATTTCTCTTTTGAATTTTTGTTTAACTTTTTGCTAGCTCCAGCTGTGATCCTGCCTGAGGAAGCTGTAATGGTTAAACCATTGCCATTGGCTGTTTTCCAAAAATGAACTTCTAATAAGGCTATTCACCCTGAGCAGATTAATTAAGAATAAACCCTGAGAATGAAGCTTTTCAATGAGTAGGCAGACAGGTAAACAATTAATAGTGAATGGGGTAGCTGGGAGTGCCATCCCCATTCAGCCTCCTTGAGTAGCAGCTGGGTTGTTTTTTAAATCTACCATGGGGCTGGCACAAAAATGGGTGGGATTAGAAAAACCATAATACAACAGAGTTTATTGTGTTTACCAACATTAAGCCATTCCTCTTGAAAATGGCATTCTACAGAGTATTGCCAAGCCTTTGATTAATTTCTATAAGTTCTGAAAATGTTGATTTGAGTAGTTTTTAGCAGTATTCTCACTGATTTATGGAGAAGGAGGTTTGTGAAGGCCCTTCCTTCATGACTTTTGTAGTCAGAAAATTTCAGTAAATTTTTAGTAAATATTGTTCATGTCATATGTGTTTTCCAAATAAGATTTAGTTGTGCCCCAACTATTCTAATAAAAAGGGATCTTTTATTTGTTACTATAAATAATTTAAATTCATTTTGATTTCATTTTCTACTGATATTTTATTTTAGTTTTGATGTATTAAGGAGAAAATGTGACCTTGACAGTCTTAATGTGGTTTTTTTTGTATATACTTTCATGAATGATTTTTATAAATGTTTCTAGAAATAAAATTATAGCAGTTTTTGTGTAGAGGTGTAAAGCTATACTAAAGTCTTTATTTTTTCCTTTGTAATCTGTAAAATTCCCTTTTCATTTATATGCCTTTGTGGAGTTTTTCCTTCATGTGTAGTACATAATATTTTATCATGTTCTATTTGCTTGGGACTTTTTCTTCCTTGAAACATCTTCCATTCTCATGGTTCCTACTTGGACTCATGAGATTTCCCCTGTATCTAATGTCCATCTACTGTTACTATTACTACTCTTGCTTTCCTTAATTATATTTGTCAGATATGTATTTTCCCAACCCTGTATGTTCTACCTTTATTTTACTTTTAGTTTTCCAGCGCCAATCCAAAGTTGTAACTTATTTTGCTGGAAAATTTATAGTTTTTTCATTTATCATTTGTTTTCAAGAATGTCATTGGAGAGTTAGATAAGGCAACAACAAATCTGTAGGTTTCCATTCACCTCATGCACCCAAATGGGTCTTACTTTGGATTGATGGTGTATCTTCAAGAAAAAACTATGTATATGCAGATTTGCTATTGTTTAATTTACAATTCCTTTATCCCTGATGCATTAGAAAGGTCTTTGGGACTTCTTATCTCAAGATTTTACATAAATAAACTCTATCACTAATCTTAAAACAATTCTAATAAGAACTAGAGTGCAAATTCAAGAAGTTAGTGGCCTTCTTCAAAAGAATTTGGTAATTGAAAAAAAATCCATCAATAAATAGGCAAATGAACTAAACAGATACTTCTCCAAAGAAGAAAAGCAAATGGCCAAAAAAAAGTTCAATATTCTTAGTAATCAGTGAAATATTCATCAAAACTACCCTAAAATTTTACTTCACTCTAGTTAGAATGACAATCATCAAAAATGTAATTAACAATAACCATTGGTTAGGATATGGGGAAAAAGTACAATTATATATTATTGATGAGACTGCAAATTAGTGCAACAACCTTGGAAAGCAGTTTGGAGATTTGTCAAATCACTAGGAATTGACCTATCATATGACCCAGCTCTCTAACTCCTTGGTATTTATTTAAAAACAAAACAAAACCAAAAAATACCACCAACAAACAATAAAACCAACAACCAAAATCAGCACAATGTAGTGATACATTCTTACTAACGTTTATAGCTGTAAATTCACCATCGCCAAGTTATGGAATCAGTCTAGGTACCTGTCAACAAACAACAGACAAAGAAAATATAGTACATACACTTAATAAAGTTTTATTCCAGAAATAAAGAAGAATAAAATTATGACATTAGCTTATAAATGGATGGAAATGAAGATTGTCTTGCTAAGTGAAATAAGTCAGACTCAGAAAGTCTAAGATAGAACATTTTCTCTGACATATGGAAGATGGGGAGGAAGAATAAAAAAAGGGACTCCCAAGACAATAAAGGGGGGATGAATAGAGTGGAGGAATGGAATCAGAGGAAAGGAATAAGGGAGGACATGGGGATGTGGAAATGTGTTGTGCTATGTCCAAGTATGAATACACCACAATGAATCATGTATAAATACACACACACATATATATGGTACACTAATTCAAATAATAATAATAATAGATAGGATATTAGTAGAATAGAGCAAGTGGATAAGTGGGGGAAGGGAAGATACTGGGAAATGAGATTAATCAAATTATGTTACATTCATTTATGAATATTGCATAATGAACCCCACTAATAAGTATAATTATAATGCACCAATAAAAATTGAATGGCTGTTATTAATAAATTCTGCCCTTATGGCTATCCCCTATTTTCTAAAAATTTCTCTTATAATCAAACTGGGACAATGTCTGGTTTGGTTGGTTAATTTAAAAAATGGATTAAAATGGTAAAATAAGGGGTTGGGGTTGTGACTCAGCGGTAGAGCGCTCGCCTAGCACATGCAAGCCCTGGGTTTGATCCTCAGTACCATGTACCAATAGATAAATACAATAAAGGTATTGTGTTCAACTAAAACTAAAAAATAAATATTTTTAAAAAATGATAAAATATGGGGGCTGGGGATGTGGCTCAAGCGGTGGTAGCGTGCTCGCCTGGCATTCGCGCAGCGCTGGGTTCGATCCTCAGCACCACATACAAAGATGTTGTGTCGGCCGAAAACTAAAAAATAAATATTAAAAAAATTCTCTCTCTCTCTCCCTCTCTCTCTCTCTCTCTGTGTCTCTTTCTCTTAAAAAATGATAAAATATAAAAAGCAATGCATGTGTGTCTTAGAAAATATATTATGAATTTATATATACATATGTTAATGTAAACTTATTTATAATCATTCTATGTGAGGCTAGAGGGTATTTGTGAATATGTGCATGTGTGTCAACTGTAGATGGAATGGGATAAGTGGCTTTCTCTGTCATTTTTGTTATGTTCATGGTTCATTATATGCAATCAACTTTGGTTTCTTTACAACAATCTGGAATTGAAAGGCAAATGAATTGCAATGCTTTCTGAATGCAAAATTGTAGAACAAGGTGAGATTTTTAACAACCTAAAATGAACTACCTTGCTTGAGATTTTTTTATTCTTCAATGAATTTAGCTTGGTCTTTTGAGAAAAAAATCTTTTTTACCATATCCATATTGTATCACTAGATACTTTTTATTTAAATCATATAATTAAAATACTAAATACATACCTGATGCAAACAAGATATATATTTTTCCTTGGAAGAAAAAAAAAGCAAAAGCTATTCCATGATGTAAAAAAAAATGTGTGTGTGTGTGCATGTGTGTGTGTTAAGGTGTTGTGTGTTAGTAAGCATTCCATGTACTGTGGGTATCTGTGAAGGACAAAGAATTGCATTCTGTGTGTTATTTAATAATTTAGTAATAATTCTTCAGAAGGATTTCTATAACACTTAACACAATGTATGAAGGGCAAGAAATTTTCAAATGTGGGTCAACTTTATAAAAGACAGTATTTTATCCCAAGAAAAGTTCTTCCTGCAAAGACTTCATCATTACCTTGAGAACAGGATTGTCTCTTGTTCATTAGCTCCTAATAACTGAGTAGATACAATCAATCATTTTTGAAAGAAGATAGGACATGGTGACTTAGGATGCTAATTTAGGAGGTAATTCATGCAAGGTAATTTTGAACTGGTAGAAGGCAACTTAATACTAAATGTCAATTATATTTTCTTTATAGTACAAAATATAGATTTATCTAACAGCAATTCTCACTTTTCATCAAACTATAAATTTTTATTAATGGGAAGGGCTGATCCTAATATAAAGAAAAGTTAATAGAATGAAGTTTAGAAGCCTAAATGTGGGGCTGGGTTTGTGGTTCAGCGGTAGAGTGCTCACCTGGCATGCAAGGCACTGAGTTCAATCCTCAACACCACATAAAAATAAATAAATAAAATAAAGGTATTGTGTCCAACTACAACTAAAATAAAATAAAATAAAATAAAAAGCCTAAAATGTGCTTAAGTTCAGTTTGGATAAAACTTAAAGAAAATAACCAGTCATAGACTGTTGTTGAAGCATAATTTGATAACTCTTCCTCAAGGAAAATCTGGGAAGCATCACTAAAAACTTTTAAAATACACATACATATAAACTAATTCTAAAATTTTCTCCTGAAGAATCCATCAGAAATAGCAAAAAAAAGCAGGCATATTACAAAATTATCAATAGGATCATAAATGAGGAAAAGAGGGAGGGAAGGAAACAAGTAGTTTAGATGCCCAGTAATAAGGGAATGGTTAAAACACACAGTACATCCTCATGATAGAATATTATGCTAATCCTATTATAAAAAATGGTTAATGATATGTATCACTTAGTTTTTACTACAAGCAAGATAAAAAATTCTGACTATAATCACATATAAAAATATTGTTTATTAGAAAGATCAGCAGTTCAAAAATTATAGAGAAACCAAGGTGGAGCAGAGGGCTGGGATGCAGAAACTACAGAGATGGCCACATAGATGAAATGGTCTGGTTAACTTGCTAGAAATGGAAATGAATGAACCTCAATCATTTTTTTTATTGTCATTGTCATTTGAATCAAGATTCCAATTTGAAGGAAGGACAATCTAACAGTTCTGGCTAAGGGAGTGAACATTCCCTTTTTCTGAATAAAGGCATGGCTGCTGATGGCAACACAGAACTGTTGAGTGAAGAGGAGGTAGATTTCCACCAGGAATTCCATAATGTTCATCAGAGGGAGGAAAGGATGTTGAAAGGATTAAAAACCCATAAATGTCCACTATTAATACCGTATACCCTTCATCAGTATATTCTATTCCAGAAATGTCCCTATCTGATAGAGTACAACTAAGCTTTCATATCTATGAATATATTCAATTGCTTTAGAAGCCAGAAAAAATTTCTAAGTCACTGGTAACAATATGTTTCTTGATTTGGATGCTGGTTATTCAATTTTTTTTCAATTCATAAAATTTCATCATTTCTACACTTAAATGTTATTTATGTACATAGATTATCCTTGAAAATAAACTACTTCTAAAACTAAGGGTAATATAATATTAAAATCTGGCAAAAGATTAAACTGTCTAGATTAATATTCCCTCTTCTTTTTTTCTGTTGTATTTCATCTGAATATTGTGAAACATGAAAATGATGCCAACTTTACCATAAATACTACCAATGTAAAACATTAGTATAAATATAAGGAAAATAAAATATTTACCTCAATATGAAAACATCGAGAATGGAATGTAAGACTTTATTCCTTATTTCTGTATCCATACTCTTTTCATGTTCCCTTGGTATTCATCTCTCACTTCAATAGGTGAGTATTCTTTTCTAGTAGAATAGTACAACCCTCAATTCATAAGGGAGTTTAGTTCTTGGTGATTTTCCCCACATAGAAGGGAGATTTCAACAACTTGACCTCTATTCATAGTAGTCCAAGGATGAAATGGTAGGATCAAATAACACTAAGTTTACTATTAAAAACTTCTATCATGCTCAAGAATTTAGAATCCAGCAGAGTCCTTAAGTAAGATAAGACATATCACATAGAATAGTTACTTGCCCAATGATGATATACTGGAGAAAAGATAACCTCTTCAGCAAAAGGTGCTGGGAAAACTGGAAATCCATATACAATATTATGAAATAAAATCTCTATCTCTCACCATGCACAAAACTCAACTCAAAGTGGATCAAGGACCTAAGAATTAAACCAGAGACCCTGCACCTAACAGAAGAAAAAGTAGGCCCTAATCTCCATCATGTCAGATTAGGCCCTGCCTTCCTCAATAAGACACCTATAGTACAAGAATTAAAACCAAGAATCAATAAATGGGATGGATTCAAACTACAAAGCTTCTTCTCAGCAAAAGAAACAATAAATAAGGTGAATAGAGAGCCTATAGAATGGGAGCAAAAACCACACACACCTCAGAGCATTAACTAATCTCTAGGATACATAAAGCACTCAAAAATCTTAAAAGCAAAGAAATAAATAATCCAATCAATGGATGGGCCAAGGAACTGAACAGATACTTCTCAGAAGAGGATATATAATCAACCAACAAATATATGAAAAATGTTCAACATGTTTATCAATTAGAAAAATGCAAATCAAAACTAAGATTTCCTGTCACTCCAGTCAGAATGGCAGCTATTAAGAATCCAAACAACAGTAAGTGTTGGTGAGGATGTAAGGGAAAAGGCACACTCATACATTGCTGATTGGACTGCAAATTGGTGCAGCCAATCTGGAAAGCAGTATGGAGATTTCTTGGAAAATTGGGAATAGAACCACCATTTGACCCAGCTATCCCTCTCCTTGGTCTGTACTCAAAGGACTTAAAAACAGAATACTACAAGGACACAGCCATATCAATGTTTATAGCAGCACAATTCACAATATCTAAACTGTGGAACCAATCCAGATGCCCTTCAGTAGATGAATGGATAGGGGAAATGTGGCATATATATTCAATGAAATATTACTCAGCATTAAAAGAGAATCATGGCATTTGCAGGTAAGTGGATGAAGCTGGAGAATACTATGTTAAGTGAAGTAAGCCAATCCAAAAAAAAAAAAAAACAGATGCTGAATAAAACATATTCTGATAAAAGCTTTGCTCATAGACACGAAATGTTTCTTCTTTGACTCACCTGTCAGGGCTTTCTTGCCACAGGCTTCACAAAGCATCCTATACCACCGCTGAAATTTCAGGAATCATTTTACTAAACCCAAAGGGCCACTTTGCATAATCGCTTGCACGAGGGCTCCAAACCAGCCAGAGACTTACTTGTCCATCTTAGTTCCATCCAAAGCTGCCAGCTTTTTATGACAGTTGGCAAATTACTCCAGGCAGCACACCAGACTCTCATATCTTGCTGAGGAAATCCAAAGGCAGTCACGGAGAGGACTGTCTTCTTAGCAGTAGGGAATACAAGTTGAACCAACCTACTGGCTCCTCACTTGAGAGAGGAAATTCCTTCCAAAAATGCTGAAAATCTCAGGACTCTAAAGCTTTGGAAAGATGGTGGATGTTAGTGTTTTCAAATCTTCTTTTTTTTTACTATCTTGCTTCCAATAGAAAACACATAATATCCCTGCTATTTCTAATTTCCTAAATCTTTTCAGCATGCTTTTATCCACTTAGTGTAAAAGTATGATGTCCTACATTTTAGCATCAATCTCTGGAGCTGACTGGTCCATGAGAAGTAAAGAATACTGCTGTTTCCGTCAGATTAAAGTGAACTTCTGGTGATTTCTGATTATAAGAAAGGGGGCAAAAAGGTATTTGCCGGATCAAAAGATAAATACCAGGTGTGAGGGAAATATGGATAGTATTGTTTTTATTAATTGTTTTAACAAATATTTCATGTTTGAACTTCCTCCCTATGGAAAAGTTATTAATTTTTTTCACATCTGTTGAACTGGGGCACAGCCATAACCAATGAAATAGGAATAGAAGTGAGATTTGTCACTTCTGAGCAGAAATAGGACTTACCATGTTCTCTTTTCACTAATTCTGTGCCTGTGGAAGCGTGTGTAAAGATGTTTTATCAGCCTGGATTCTCTGATATGGTACTTTTCTACAAATAAGGGAGGAAAGAAGGAAAAGTGTGTTTCTATAGAAAAACAGAGAAATTTCTTTCTTGATCAAGGAAGACTCAGTATATTTGGGGAGGAGAGATGTTTCAGAGCTATTTAAAGATTTAAGGTGCCAATAATACTCTGATAGTCCGGAATTGCCCCTGTTAAATTGGAAAGATCCCAGTCCACTCTTTTCTCAACCAATGACTTTCACATAAGAAACTAGACATGGCTTTTTATCCCATTGATATTATAACGCATCCACACTCAGGATCAGACTTAGAATACTTTTTAGTGATCTTTAATCTGAAATACATAAGTTTAGGAAGTTTCAAAGCCTGGTCTCAGAAGTTAGTGAGGTTCAGTCTATACCTTGAGACAAGAATTACTGTGACCTTGGTTTTCAGCTACCTACTGCCATTAGAAGTAGCCATCCCACCATGGCACCTGAGAATCCTTTCTAAATTTTGTCTTTTTACATCACCAGTAACTGGCCATAGTGGACAAACTTCCCAATGACTACATGAGTAGATTATTTAACTGTTTTCTTTTTCATAATGGATTTCTCAGGTTTCTAATATTCTAGTTTAAGAATAGAAGTTTAATTTCATATGTGTTGCTAGTATTCCATATTCTGGCATTATTTTTCCATTGGTAGAGTTCTATAATGGAAGGTAAAAGAAACTATGGTTAAAATTAAACAAAGGATAATTCATTGGAAAGATATTAATGTCTTAAGTGGGAAAGCTGGCAAATCAAGATAGCCATAGAGGGCTAGCTATTGAAACTGTAGAAATAGTGTCTTAGTAAGAACATCCTGGTCTGAGCATTACCACTGCTTAACTGAACTGGAAGAAGAATCTTGTGGACTCTTTGGTTTATCCCTAACAGAAAGGGTGAAGCCATTAATGGACATCTTCCCAAACTGTGAGCCAAGGGGTAAAGCTACTTTCTTAGAAGGAATTATTGGTGCTCTTGGGAATAAAAACTGGGAAGTAAAAATAAAAAAATAAACATTAACAAACTGGAAAAATTTAACAATATACTGTTATATAAAAGCAATGTAGGGTTATGTAATGTAATATATATAATATATATTACATATAATAAATTATATATATGTTAGCAACAGATTACTAGCTGGTAGGCTTTTTAGTTCCTTTATGTTTTCCGTTAAACTTTTTTGAATTTCAAAAATTTTCTAAAGAAACACATGCCACTAAAAGGGCAAAGAGTAAAAATAAAACAAACTGAAGGGGAACTGAGAAATTGCATTAGAATACTAAAGAGTTGATCAAATATCAGTAGCACATATTTCAGACTAGTTGTTTCTGCTCTTCTTTTCTGTGTAATCACTAATGTTCTTGTTTCGGAGCTTTAGCACAAAACCTGAGAATTGCCAAGGAATGGGAAAATAATTGACGGTAAATATGATCTTAGTTAATTTTACCAATGTGCAGTGTGTGTCCCGTGTTTTGCTAAATGCTTTGCATGGTTTAAATATTAAAATTAATATAATTTTAATTAATAAATATAATTTAAATATTATAATTATTCCAATTTATAGATGAAATAATTGAGTCACGGATGCTAAATAACTTAACCCAGGTTACCTGAATAAATAAATTAAATGAAATTCAAATGTAACTTTCTTTCAGCTCCTTTGGATTTTTGAGAGAGCTTAATACATGTCGGTTAAACTCATGATCCTTCATGAACACATCTGGAATGCTTTTTAAGAGACACAGAAATGGATCCTGAGCAATTACTAGTTTCTAGATTCATACCTCAAATACTTAGTGAATTTTCATTTTGTGTTAATATCTGTAAGGCATATGTTTTGTCTCCCTCTCTCTAGCATAAGTCACAGAGAACATTTTATTCTTGGTCACCACATGAGTTAAATATTGCCAGTCATGATGGCACACATCTGTAATCTGGTGACTTGGTATGCTGAGGTAGGAGGATCACAAGTTCAAGACCAGCCTCAATAATTTAGGGAGTTCCTGAGTAACAGTTTTAGTTGTTTTTTTTGTTTTTTTGTTTTTTTTGTTTTTTTTTTTTTTTGCTGTTGCCACTAAAAGACCTGAACTACACAATTGTAGAGGAGGAAAAGCTTATTTGAGGGCTCATGTTTTCAGAGGTCTTATTCCATAGAAGGCTGCTCCATTCCTTGGGGATTGAGGCAAGGCAGGACATCATGGTGGAAGAATGTGGCAGAGGGAAGCAAATCACATCATGATCAGGAAACACAGAGAGAGAGTGAGAGAGAGAGAGACTACACTCTCCAAACATAAAACATATACCCCATAGCCATGTCCCCAATTAACCACTTCCTCCAACCACATCCCACCCTCCTCCAGTTACCACTCAGTTAATCCCATCAGGGATTGATTCACTGATTAGTTTAGGATTCTCACAACCCAATAATTTCTCCTCTGAACATCTAACATTATTTCACAGGTGAGCTTTTGGAGGACACCACATACAAACCATAACAACAACTTAATACGACCCTGTCTCAAAATTAAAAATAAAGAAATAAATAAAAGTTCTGGGGATATACCTCAGTGGTAAAATGCTTCTGGGTTCAATCCTTACTACCAAAAAAATAAATAATTAATTGAAAATAGGGACATTATTTAATAACAAAAGCAGTTAAACATCAAAATGCTATCCTTTTAAAAATTCCAGTGGATGTTTTGATTCAATTAATATTTAAAATTTCTTTCAACTAGCAATTCAAGGCTTTTCATGAAACTGCAATAATAAATAAAGCAAATGAATTATCTAGTATAGGGAATAGATTTAGCATATAGGGAAAGATGCTTTCAGTATACACATATTTGCAGGACTCCAAAGTCAATGTCTGTCTAGAATTAAAATGTTTCATCCACATCCTGAATTTTACTGGAGTTTTTCCACATCGATAGCAATTTACAAGGATGAACTTTAAATCTGATTTCTCCTAGTCGCATCGCTACTTGCCAAAAACCCCAGCACTTCTCTATATTTTATAAGATTCATCCAATTTCCAGTAGAGTAAAAATTTCAATGAATTTTTAAGTTGACATTTCCATTCATATCTTGGACTTAACTCACCTCTGACATTTAGATGTTCCTTTGGTGAGAATATATAAACAAGGTTATGTCTTACAGCCTTAATCCAGGAAGGAAGGGGAAATACTTCACTAGAGTAAATGTCATTACCTTTAAGCTAAAATGTGTTACACTGAGCTTAATTTTTACAGAACCCTGTTGTTTTAAAAATGCCTTCCTATATTTTAGATAAACCAACAAGCAAGCATTTAGAACCTACCAAGTGCCAGGCACTTTGGGAAGTGCTAACCCTGATCATCACAGTACGGTGTGATACAACAAGTCTAGTCCAAGCTCATCTCACAAGACTCCAACTAGAAAATTCCCCAGGATAGAGTGGAGAAGATGAGTTATATTAACAGTTGGGATCTGAAATGTTCCTTAAAGGCTAATATGTTTAAGGCTTGATGCCCAATGCAGCAATGTTCAAAGATGGAGCTTTTGAGCAGTGATTGGACCATGAAATAAAAACTTCATCCACTGATTAATCCATTGATGGGCAGCTGAATGGACTACTGGGAGGGGGTGGAAACTGTAGGAGGTGGGACCTAGTTGAAGGGAATGGTTACTTAGGGTACTATATCTTGTCCCTGGCCCATTTCTCTTTCTCTCCCTCTGCCTCCTGACTGGTACTAGATGAGCAGCTTTCCTCCACCACACCCTTCCACTATAGTTGCCTTGCTACAGGCTCAACTATAGCAGCCAACTGATCATAGAATAAAACCTCTGAAATCAAGAGCCAAAATAAATTGTTCTTCATTTAAGTTTATTTTCTCAAATATTTTGTCACAGTGATGAAAAGCTGATCAACACAGATTAAAAATAGGGGAAAGGTTGAAGTGGAAGAAAGTAGTTAGGAATCTGTTACAATAAGACAGTACAAATGATGACCTGTATCAATGTGACAGGAGTAAAAATGAATTGAGTAGGCAGAGTCAAGAAATAGATGTTAGAACTGAGAGTACTTGGTGATTATTTGGAAATTATTATGGAAATTTGGGGAAAAATGGGGATAAATCAAGGACAAATCTCAGGGCTTTGTTTTCTTTCATGCTTGTAAAATGGTAGAAAGTTCTGCCACTCTTTTTTCATCATTGGGTTCGATAAGGTGGAGTTGAGAAATTGTGTTGGGAATATAAGTTTGTATTAATGATTAAAATGTAAGGAAAGTGAAGGACCACCCAAGAGAAGCTTGTCTGGTGATACTGAGGAAAGTCCAAGAAAGAGCTCAGTGCCTATAAAAGTGCCTGACACATACATAAGTGTTGATTGACAAATGCATGAAATAATCAATGAAAAGATGAATAGAGAGACCTCTTCTAGTGAAGAAACATGTATATAAATCATAAATCAGTAACTATCACTCCATGTGATATAATGAAGTACCATGGAAATAAGATTAAATGTCTCCTGTAATAACTCATTAAATTTTATAATAAAACAGTAGGTTAGATGTGGAAAATGTTTATTCTTATTTTAATCATGATACCATTGACGCTAACATGGGTACTTTTATCCAAGGTTGCAAGGATGTAACTCATAATGTTAGAACCAAGATTGAAACTACTTTTCTTTTCTATTGAATGGGCAACTATTGAAATACAGATTTTATTTATTACTTTGAAATGCAAGAATCAGAAAAGACGGTGGGAGTAAAGAGAATTTTCTCCTTCGTCTCTGATGCAAAATAATATTTAAAGGCAATTTTAGAAATTGAAGCCACATGAAGGGAGTGGAAGAGATGAAAGTGCAGTGGTCCTTCCTGCCTCAAAGCCAACAGTTCTCTCCAGACCACCCCACAGATTTCCCAGCAGGGACTTCATTCCTGCTAGATTTACAGATCCCATGGTCTGTCTCCCATGAGTGTTAACTCTGCAAGACCTATGCTAACAACCCTGTTCCCCAAATGCATGACCTGAAATTCCTTTCAGATATTCAAGTTGTTCATATAAATTTTGTTTGGAATTTAAAATGTCTAACAAATTGAGGCCTCTTTGCTGTCTCCAGAAAGACTCTCTGGAGTTTTTTAATTCTCTGAGTTGCATTAATGGTTGTTATCCCATATTGGAAAGGCAAATATTCTTCATGCATGTAATTCTTTTTTCATCCGTCAACTAGGAACTCATTCCCACACATTGCTTGTATGTGTGTGCCTCTCCACCTACTTGAAGAATGTGGGATTAGGTGCAGGGGAGGAAAGGATATATTTCTTGGAGCAATCAATCAGTCTTCCCCAGGACTTGCACTGGGTTAGGTTACATAAGACTTTAGAGCAGATTGCTCTTCTGATCCAAGTGGACATTCCATTTTCGTAGAAAATGAGACAGATAGATGTTTCTATCACAATGACTCTCAGTCAGAAGTCACTGCAATTTTAGGCCAAAGCATAGGATTGCCTTTCAGATATCCTGAGGGAGAAAAATCTCAAGTAAAAAAAAAATTATAGTAATATTAATTTCACAATAAAGTACTGCCAGAGAATAAATTCTTAAAATTAGTGTAGTCATTAACACTGTTCTAGTGCCCCTGGCCAAGAGAGGTGGGGCTCATATTTGGAGGAACTACACTCTACTATTCAGAATTAATTATCATATTCAGGAATCTTAGCTAGGGTTATTTTTCCTAAGAACATTCATGTTCCCTTTAATCTAGATCTTGGTACAACAATCACATCTCTGATTTGTTCTTTCATCTCTCAGTTGATCTTCTCAACAGAAGAAGGGCTTCTTTGGACAAATGATCCAGGCCATTTATCCAAATGATGCATTCTCCAACATAGGTTAATATAGACTCTCTTGATATATTTATGACTGCTGTGATTTAATTCCTATCAATGAGTTCTGAGCTTAAAGACACAGGGTATCCCAGTTTCTCTACCAAGAAGATCAGCAAAACTCATCCTTGGGCCTTCATTGAAGAGCATCAGAATCCCTTATTACAAAGACAATGAAGATTAGAACCAAGAAGTCATGATTTGAGCTCTTTATTCGCTACTTAATAGAAAGTTATTTACTCTTATTAATTCTGAATTTCCTCATTTTATAAAAGGGGATAATAATATTAATTTTGAAAGTTTTATATAAAGATTAGAGATAATACACATTGTTTTAGTCAGTTGTTCATTGCTGTTACCAAAATATCTAAGAACAACTTAGGGGAGGAAAACCTTATTTTGACTCATGGTTTCAGAGGTACAGTCCATCGTCAGCTTACTCCATAGCTCTGGGCCCAAGAGGAGGCAGAACATCATGGCAGAAAGATGTGATCAAGGAAAGCAGTTTGGATAATGGCAATTAGGAAAGAGAGAGAGAGAGAGAGAGAGAGAGAGAGAGAGAGAGAGAGAGAGAGAGAGAGAAGGGGAGGGGAGGGGAGGGGAGGGGAGGGAAGAGGAGAGAAGAGGAGAGAGAGAGAGATAGATATGGGGGGGAGAACATGAGCAAATGCAAGTTTCCAGCATCAAAATCTGAAACCCAGTGGCATGGCCCCCATGACCTACTTCTTCAGCCACACCCCACCTGCCTACAGTTACCACCCAGTTAATACATTCAAGTGAATTAATCCACTGATTAGGTAACAGTTATCATCATCTAATCATTTAACCCCTGAACATTCTTCAATTGTCTCAAAACAACTTTTGGGGGATAACATATCTAAACCACAACACACATAACACTCTGGTACAAGGTAAATACTATTAATGTCATAAATATAGTGCTATTTAATCTAACAAAACTTGTATGTATATTTTCATTGTTATTACTACAGTGACAATTACTATTATGCTATTGTTATGACTATTATTGACTGCTATTGCTGCCATACTACAACTTCTATTATGTTTACTACCATTATTATGGACTATTGCTACTACTATGATCATCTACTTTATGGGCAGTGTGAGAAAGTTACTATGTCAAGTTCAAACCTTAGTATCTGGCACATTGTCCATATTCAATAACTGTTCCTCCTTCTCTAAGTTATTGAATCATATCAATGGGATTGAAGGAGAATAATGACCTAAATGTTTAAAATCATTAATGGGATCTTAAGTAGATTTTCTTTTAAATATAGAGGATGTTCTTGGAGCATTCCTTTGAAATTAGCTGTTATTTGTCAAGGGAGGGAAGAATAGTCATTCCTTTAGCATACTTAAAGGTATGGAACATCTACACACCTCATTTTGTTCAATAAGCACAAGAAAATTTGCAAAATATGACTTCATCTCATTTAACATATATATGACTTCATATCATTTAACATATATATATATAACATATATATATATATTCATCTCATTTAACATATATATATTCAGCATATATATAAGTTCAGCATTGCTAGAAACTAGGGAACTACAAATTATCTCACTCCAATGAGAATGGCAACCAAAGATCTAAAATCTATATACTACAGTGATCAATGTTTATAGCAGCATAATTCTCAATAGCTAAATTATTAAATCAATCTAGCTGCCCATCAATAGATGAATGGATTAAGAAATTGTGGTATATATACCCAATGGAGTTCTACTCAGCTACATAAAATAACAAAATTATGAGTTTGGAGATATAGTTCCGTGGTAGAGTACTTGTCTAGCATGTGCAAGGCTCTGGGTTTGATCCCCATTACCACACCAAAAAAAATGAATGAAATTATGGCATTCATGCTAAGTGAAGTTAACCAAACTCAGAAACTCAAAGTGTCGCAGTCCGGCTGCAGCAAAATAACCGAGGGGTGACGAACAACTTGTGTACATTGATACAGCAGGAGTGGAAGCCGTTTATTGTAGGACAGGAGTGGTATATATACCTCAAATAAGCTTATCTTATTAACATAAACTCGATACAGCAGTCAACCAATAAGGAATCTCTACACTTAATGTCTTGCTGGCCTTACTTCACAAACCACTCCCTCTGACAAAATGCCAGGCGCCATCCAGACTTGTTTACAGACCTTAACACAAAGGTTGAATATTTTCTTTCATATGTGGAAGCTAGAGTAAGAGAAAGAAAAGGGTGAGGGAAGGATAGAATAACATAAAGAATCAATCAAATAGAAATTAATAGATATGTTAAGGAAGTCTAGTAGAGTAGAGGAAGGAGAATGGGAGAGGGAAGATAGGACAGGAGGGAAAAAGGGGATCATGAACTGAAATGGATTTCTATGTATGTATAAGTGTTTGACGATAAACCCAACTAACTATAAAGCTCTACTAAAAAAAGAATATAAACAATAATAAATACTGAAGAGGATGTGGGAAGAAATGAACACTTTTACACTGTTGGTGGGAATGCAAATTAATCATGTTGGAAATCAGTATGGAGAGTATTCAAAAGACTAGGAATGGGATCACCATACAACTCAGCTATACCACTTACCACTCCTTGATATTTATCCTAAAGAAGGTGAGCATACCATACCAATACATGCATATCCATTTTTATAGCAGCATAATTCCCAATAGTCAAACGATGCAACTACCCTAGGTGTCCACCAATGGATGAATGGATAAAGAAAATATGTTATATATACCTGATGGAGTTTTATTCAGCCATAAAGAAGAATGAAATTATTTCATTTGTAGGAAAATGCATGGAGCTTGAAAAAATCTGGTTAAACAAAATAAGCCAAATTTAGAAAGTTAAGAATTCTATGCTTTCTCTCCTATGTGGAAGCTAGAGAGGAAAAGTGAAAAGAAAGGAGGGGATCTCTTGAAAATAGAAGGGAGATCGGTAGAGTAGGAGACAAAGGAGAGGAGATAAAAAAGAAATACTAGTGGGCTGGGGATATAGCTCAGTTGGTAGAGTGCTTGAATTGCATGCACAAGGCCCTGGGTTCAATCCTCAGTACCACAATTAGAAAAAAAAAGAAAGAAAAAAGAAATGCTGGGGAATGATATTGGCCAAATTATATTGTTACATTATGTGTGTGTGTGTATGTGTGTGTGTATGAATATATAACAATGACTCCCACTATTATATAAAACTATAAGGCACCAATAAAAATATGAAAAAAAGTAATTTATTTCTTAGCAATACCTATCACTGCTGCAATGCTTATCACTTCTCTGCAAATAACTTCCAAACCTGCAGGTGGAAAATGTGTTCTGAATTCTGAGCCAGCACTGCACATTTCTATTGGGGAATCTGAGCATTCTTGCAAAGTCCACATATTTAATACCAAATGGTTTGTTCATCTCTCCCAGAAGTTTTGAGGAAATATCCACTGTCTATTTTGAGGTTTCACGCTTGTCTTGGTATCTTCCCTTTCTGATGAGACACTTCAGGCTGTTGCTAATATCTATGCCACCTCTTCAATTCCCATGGTCACTGTTTTATCTCAGGATCTCATCATTTCATGCCTGAACTAGCAGAGAGAGAGAGAGCATTGAACAAATTTTCCCATTTCACTTTTTTTCTGTCTCTGGGCTGCACTTTGCAATATTGCCAAATCGAGTCATAAGCTAGCAGTATGTAACTATCCACTCTCTAGGTACAAATTTGATAGACATTCATTTGAAATAAAATACCAACTTTTTGGCATTTGAGACCTAGCAACAATTTTCTGCCAATGTGTCTGCATAGTCATATGTCTAAATGCTTCCTTTAAAAATAAGGTTTTAATAATCATCCTCTGAACAGGCTACGAGTCCCCATGCCTCTCCATCCTTTTCCTTCTCTAAAATAATTGTGTCCTTATTCCTCTCTACTTCCTGTTCTTTAAGGCATTTAATAAATGAAGTTTCCATATTGCTCAAGTTCTAGATTAATTTTTGCTTCATCCCAAATATGTTTTCCATCAGTTCTACCCCTTTTATACTAGACTACACCTCTTTGTGTGGTTGAATATGTTTGTTTAATGCAGAGACCATGGGATGAAAAAAGTACCAAACAAGGCAGGAAGGAAAAGAAGGAAAAGAAAGACCGACCAATAAATCCAGGTGATAAGATAGAGTTGTGGAGGTAAGTATCATTTTAGACAGTATAGTCTGAGCCAGTATCTTGCATATTTTATAAGTTTTATAAGTGTTTATTTACAGTAGCCTCCTTTTTCCATGGATGTTAAGTTCCAAGATTCTCATTGTTTACTTGAAACCATGGCTAATACTGAATTCTATGCATACCTTGTTTTGTTCCTATATAAACATATCTATAATAGAGTATAATCTGTAAATTCAGCACAGTAATAAATTAACATCAACTAATCATAATATTGAATAATTATAATAATATACTATAATAAAAGTGATGTGAATGTGGTCTCTCAAATGTTCTATTGGATTTTACTCACCACCTTCTTGTGATGGGGTGAGACTACACATAAAGGAAGTTCTCTGTGGCTTCCTCTTGGCATATCCAAATTTCTAGCACCACTGCTCTTACAGTTTGATGTCATTATTAAGTATTATAAGGGTCATTCCAACACAATCACTGCAAAACTGAGAGAGTAGATGGAAAAGCATTGACAACTGTGAAGTGACTAGCAAGTGGGAAGCATATATGTAACAGAAGCTCTGAATAAAGGATAATCTGCATTTCAGGTGGAGAATATCAGAGTAGTGCAAGATTTCAGCATGCTACCAAGAGTGGTGGGCAATTTAAAGCATGAATGATTTATTTTTGGAATTCTTCCATTTAATTTCAGGCCATAGTGGGCCACAGGTAACCAAAATAATGGAAAATGTATATTCCAATACAATTAATACTATTAGCATGTCAATATTTATGCTTATGAGCCCACCTTGTGTTTTGCAAAAGAGAAAAAAATCATTCCCTAATTTAAATTTATTTACTTCATATTCAGGATAACTTTAGAACATGTATCCATTTGGACTGCATAGGGGCCAAACTAGAGTATGTTATACCTATAAACAATAGGCACAACTGTACTGGTCCATTCTGCCTCCATATTGCCTTCCCTAGCCCTGAACTCCATGCAGAACACTTGATTGGAGTGAACTTACTTGAATTTCAATCATTTACTTCCCTGAGATAACCTAGATTTGCCCATCTTTCATGTGAGTATTACTCAATCCCTAACTAAATCTTAAATCACTGTTGGAAGAAAATGTACGGTGTATGAGGGTGTGCTAGTGCATTTTAATGGTATTTTTCATGCTTGCCATCTTTTCTAATTTGAAAATTGGAGCATATGCAGTGAAGAAGTCATCCAATAAATGATTATTTTCTCCATTCCCCCAATATCCAACTACCAGAAGAAAATCATTGTACACAGATTTGGATTTTTGTCCTTCTAGTTTCATGCATATGGCAATAAAATAATTCTATAGACTGCTTTGTAGTTAGGAAAATACTGTGAACATTTTCTCCAAGTATACTTAGGCCATGGACAAACTGAGAAGAAGGATGAGGTGTGGTAAAGCCTCTGTCCTCTCTGCTTCATTCATCATTATTCCCAACATGGGCATAGGTACTGTTCTGTATCACTGGGCTATGATGCTGTGTGGTGGAGAAGCTCTGCCCTCCTGTTCCCTCCCAGGATTTGCTTCATAGTTGGTGCCTGGGATCCTGTAGGGTCCCCTTAGCCCTGTCTCCAGGCCCTTCCTCTTCTCAACTGCCGTTGACTGGTCCCCTCCAGTACATATATTTAAGTCCTAGGGGCTGAGCTAAAGGTTTTCTAGATAATACATTTTTTTAATCTCCACAGCCTCATAAGACATTTATGATACTCAGATTCTCTATTTTCCTTCTCCTTTCACCCCTGGCCAAAAGAATCTGCCATTTCTGCCCCAGGCTCAGGATGAGCTATTATAATCTTCTCTTGACAGATGTAAACATGTTAGAGGAGATTTTCTCAGGTTCTATTTTTTTATGTGTGTGTTTTAATTTTCTTTTTAAATCACTAAATATCTCCCTCGTAGTCTCTGCTTTTTAAGGCTCAGTTTGCACTGGTATTTTCCTGTTTGGGGCATAAGAAAAAATCTACAGTTTAAGTTTTGCTATGGCACTCTGAGTAAACCCCAAAAAAGTTTGGCTTGAGAGTTCTTTTTTTATTGATTTTATTTTATGAAATACACAACAGTGGAATGCATTACAATTCTTATTACACATATAGAGCACAATTTTTCACACCAATTCATGTCTTTATACATGTACTTGTTTTTTTTGCATTACAATTCTTATTATATATTTTTTCATATATATTTCATATATATACAATTTTTTTCATATCTCTCTTTGTGTATAAAGTATGTTGACAAGCTTTGGTTGTTCTTTTCACTCAGTTATTCTGCAAAAAAGTATTCTAGAAAGAGGATTCTAAGATCCCTCAGTTGCAGAGTTGCCAAACAAAATGCACAATGCCTGGTAAAATTTGAATTTCAGGTACACAAGAAATAATGGTGCTATAAATGTAATCCATATTCTATGTCCTATGAAAGTTGGAACTTATCCATACCAGAAAAATTATTTGTGATTTTTCAGTATTTTATACTTGCTAAATTGACAAATCAACTTAAGTGCTTGTAAATAATTGCACCCTAGCTCCAAAGAAGGCCTATCCTACTATTTTCCTGGGACTATGTTAATATAATTTTACTTAATCTTTATAATGATACTATGATATGCCCATAATCACTCCCATTTAACAGAAAGTAGAAATAAACCTCCATGAATTTAAGAATCTTGCACTTCCAAATCATACTTCCAGTGAGTAGCAGAGAGTGAGCTACAGAAAGGTCACCTGGCTCCAAGGTGTTTAAAGTATGTTAACTCAGCAGCCCTTTCATCCCCATGAGACAAGCACATGCCTAGAAAGCTGGCCTCAAGTGCTTGGGGCAGCATCTGAAGTTCAAAATGTAATTATAGTGCTTGGCGTTCGATACAGACATAAGCATCATCGTTCTAATTAAGCAACTGTCTTAATTATCAGGTTCCCCAGGGAGGCTGCTCTGCCAAGTCCAGTATTTCATGCATATTATCTAAAAGGAGGCATTATTTCTTCTCTCAGTGTGGAGAGAGTGATGAAAGCCCAAGACAAAAGGAAGCTGTGGGATGAAGCCACCAGGAACCACTCCGGAGGGCTTTCAGCCAGGAGCAGCCACGCCTGCTTCCATGGCCCGGGGAAGGGTGGATGGAGAAGTTACCTGGAACTTTGGTGCAATGAAATCCATTGTGTTGAAGCTTGCCTGGCACTCCTCCCCAAACAGAGAAGCAGCAGTGAGGTTTTGCTTTGTTTGGTTTGGTCCCCCTCATTTCATCAATGAGCCTATTTAAAAAGAAGAATTTACCACCTTTTCCAAAGGTGGTGGTCTTGGCTTTAATCCAAGTGTGTTTTCTCCTTCCTAAGGGATGAACATCCTTCAAACACAGGCACTCAAACTACCTGATAGGAAAAACAATAATTCAAGTATCTGCTGGCTCAACTGACTTCCAGCAGTGTTTTAAATTTTCAGTGTTCACATTTCTAAAGCAACCACAAATTATGTCATTTACACCCTTCTCACCACCGTGATGGCCACTACCCACTGCAACCACACTAAGCAGCATGTAAGGAATCCTACTGTGATACTGAAGGCTATTCTGGCTTTTCTTTCTCTTAAACTGACCTGATGTGGGTCCTAGTGGTTGATACTGAAAATAGTTCAGTGATAAATAGGTTGCCAATTAGCCACAAAATGGGGAATCTTTTGGTTAGGTATTAACCAATATTACATAGCTTATGAAAACAACAAGCAAGATGAGCACTAAACATCTACCAGGCACAGCTCCACTTTCCTAACATCTCCTTTGATCCTTGCTGTAGATCAGGATCGCAAGCTAATCTCTCATAGCCTAGGAAGGGGTAAATGCAGGTCAGTCTGATTTCAAAAGTTACAGTGTCAACCACTTTCCTACACCGCCTTCTCCAACTTGTTAAAAACCAAATTCCTGGATTTTTGTTTGTTTTGGTGCTGGAGACTTGAACCCAGGGCTTTGCACATGCTATGAATGCACTCTTCATGCTGAGCTATATCCCCAGTCCCTAAAAGAATTCCTTTGATTTATAACTTTTATTATTAATAAAAATTCAAAAGTATAGATCCCTTCAATCATACCTGTATGTAGAATATTTGGGACTTTGCTCTTTATTTTCCTGGATGAGTACACTTTTGGAACCTGTGTGTGTTGAAGCTGCTAATCATTCTGTCTCATACCACAAGGGAGTTTCCATCCTCCTACGTGCTGGGCTAGCCTTTCGGGTATATTTTAAGAAAATTTAAAATCCATCGTCACCACTAATTGCTATTTACTAAAAATCACACAGTGCCGTGCACATCAGAGACACACTCGAAAGAGCTTAGCCTTCACTTGGAGGCAGGAGACAGAACATGAATTAGCTTCTTTTCATCCATGTAAAGATTCTTGTCTGTCCTTCCCTACCCCTTAGGAATACTGCCAAAGCAAGAAAGCCTCCAGAATCCTAATCTATTAACACTAAATACTACGATAAAGCTGACATGAATGCAAATGAAAGGGTGCAGTCGGCATCTCCTGGTATTAGTATCAAGAGTCTGAGTGGCACATGAGAACAAAGGATTAGCTGCTGCTTCTTTGGGAATCTTGTTCCAGCACTCTCCTTGCTAACACTTGCCTATAGAAAAATGGGCAGATTTGGAACTAGGCTTTAGGAGTCACTGGAGGGTGATCAGTACAGAACAAAATGCCATCCCTTAAGAAAGCCTTAGGTGCTCACAGCTCAGCCACTGTTCCCGCGGGTACTTGTCACATTTGTTGTTTGGTTTCTTCCTCTGTGTGTGTGTGTGTGTGTGTGTGTGTGTTTGCGCATGCACATGCATACACAAATGGGACTGGGGATAGAACCCAAGGCATTATGCATGCTAGGCAAATGCTCTACCAGTAAGCAATCATACCCCTAATAATTTTGAGGAATCTCAGACTTTTTCAGATTCCACAGGTTTTTCCTGAAAAAAATAGCATATATATATATATATATATATATATATATATATATGAATATGTATGTATATATAATAAATATGTGTATGTTTATATAATAAATATGTATATATAATAATTTATTCATTCATATGCATATATATCTGTGTGTATATATAGGCACATGTACACACACATATATATGCACACACATGCATATATGAATATACATATATTTATTTCTGAGTTTATAAAACACATTTGTTAAGAATTTGTCATCTATGTAGTAGAATAATTCTTAAATTTTCCAAACACCCAGACTGAATTCCTGTGAAGAGTAAAGGAAGAACATCAGTCTCAATATATGGGGAAAAAGACCCTTGGCCCTATGTTAAAGACATCTTTCTGCCTGCTCCTTAGGAATACTGCGGGTACTTTTCATGAGTTCATTATTCCACTTGTGATGAACAGAAGTGGATGCATCTCCAGCCGCCAGCTGTCATTCTGCTTTACCCTTCTATGACAACCATGAAGCAACCAAAGCTTACTGAAGACTTGTTATGGCCCTGTACGTGTTAAGGTCTTAGCATGAATAACCATCAACGGGAAGATGGGTGGTCTCTGAGATACCTCAGTAACAAAACCAGCCTCCCATATGCAGTGATATCATAACTCATTTCTGTATGGTTACGCTGTATGTAACATAAGAAAACTTGAAAATATATTTAGTTTATTTCAGTAATACAAAATGAAATAAAAAAGTAAAATTATGGTGTCCAGAGAAAGATTACTCAGATTAAATTTCACCTGCAGCAATTAGCTGTGTGGCCTTGATTGAGTGACTTAAACTCTCAGTGACTTCCTTTCCTATAAAATAGGGAAATTAATGATCTTATGGGCAAAATAAGAAACTATATGTAAGGTTCTTAGAGCCATATTTGACTTACTGTCATTACAGAATAAAATGTAGCTAATAACCACATGCCAAAAGATTTTGTAAGTTACATTCTGTTTACATTCCTAAAATAACCTCTACTTGATCAATATTATTTTTAAATGCACTACTAAAATCTGTTAATATTTATGTTAATAAAAATGATAATTTCACATACTTTATGATATTCCACGAAATAATATTTTGTAGATATAAGAAAGATTGAGTCTATAATTTGTGTGCAACTTTTTCAGGCTTGGGTAAAAATAAAGTTAGCATTTCATAAATTTTTGGAAAATTTCTGTTCATCTGTGCTGTATAATACTTTAAACAATTTCATAATTATCTTGTCTTAGGTTCCATTTCATCAAAATTTTCAAATCTACCTGCATGAAATTGAATAGTGCAATAGTTTATTCTTTTATTTCTCATTCTTTCATTGTTATTTCCTGTACGTTTGTTTTTTTGTTGTTGCTGTTGTTGTTTTCCCTTTGGGTACTTTCTTTTTATCTTGATTGGTCAGTGGGTAATCTTGTTAAATCGGCTTGTAGATGACTAATTTCACTTCTTCTTAAGACTGATTTCAAATATTTTAATTTCTTTACTTATCTTTGTTGTTCTCTTTGGCTTTGTTTAAGTCCATTTTGTTGCTTTTTTCTAACTTATTGCATCAAACGTTGTCTTAGTATTTATTAAAAAAATAAAAGTGTGTGAATTTTCTATGAGTACCACTTGTATCCCACAAGTCATGATTTTTTATAATTTTCTAGATAAACTGAGGTTATACAATGCATACTTTCTTAGTATCAAGAATATATGAAGAAATAATTTATAAATATCCAAGTTGGTGAAACATTTGTCTCCTGGTTGTACTTACGACTACATTATTGAATTGTTATGACATAATGCTGTCAGCATATTTATTGCATAGAATTTATAGTAGTTTACTTGTTTACTTAAAATACAGCTAATTTTTGTGTCTGGTTTGTCAAGCAAGCTGTGTTCTCTATTATTGTACTATATATTGTACTATATTGATCATATACATCAGGTCTACTTTTGCAATTAGGAAGTTTAGATATCATGAATTTTTGCTTAATTTTTATCTACTTTAAGATAGAATTCAGGCAACATCAATAATCTTACTAATATTTGGGGGGTTTTAGGCAATAATTATTAGTTCCTCTTTCTGAGCAATAATACATTTTTATCTGTACCATCACCAGTTTATAATCAACAATTTTCTCTTTCTTTGTGTTTAATTCATATATGTATATATATATTTACTTTTTTCATATACATGCTACTAGTTTTAAATAAATGATTTCTGGCCCTGCCATAATTAGGGACGCAGTTTGCAAACTTACTGTACATCTCACCCTCCTCTTCTCAATCTTTTTGCTGGATCATTTCCACAAATGGGACATGTCAGGGCACACCTCTCTTCTTTCATTCTTGATATGTGTTTTTTTTTGTAGTCTTACTTTTCCAATAAAATATATTCAACATATAGGTGCTTTCAATTCTTTGCTCTCATCTCCCAAGTCACTTCTTGGTACATTCAACTTTGTTTTCTATTAATTTTATCAAGAATAGTTATTCATAAATATTTTCTAAAATTTTTCCACATTCAAAATTCTCTGTGAGCTGGCACAGTGGTGCATACTTGTAATCCAAGTGATTGTAATCCATGAGATTGATGGAGAAGAATCACAGGTTCAACGCCAGCCTTAGCAGCTCAGTGATTCCCTAAGCAACTTAGTAAGAACTTGTCCCAAAATAAAACACAAAGGGCTGGAGATGTGGCTCAGTGGTAAAAGGCCCCAGTACCAAAAAAAAACAAAAAGTGAAATTAATTCTCTATGAACTGCCTGCATGAAAAACCTTAGCTGGTTTTTGGGATTGGCTTATTTCACTTAGCAGGATAATCTCTAGATCCATCCATTTACCTGCAAATATCATAATTTTATTCTTCTTTAAGACTGAGTAATATTCAATTGTGTTTATATACCATATTTTCTTTATCCATTCATCTGTTAAAGGTCAACTAGGGGGGGTTCCGTACGTAGCTTAAATATTATGAGTTGAGCTATTATAAACATTGATATGGCTGTGTTACTGTAGTATGCTGACTGTAACTCCTTTGGATACATATCAAGAAGTGGTATAACCAGGTCAAATGGTAGTTCCCCTCTTTTAGGGTACTTGTATTGCCACTGTCAGAGACCAGCAAATGCCAAGGTTTCTTCCCACTGAGATTTTCCCTATTTCACGCCATATCTCTGCAATGGCCTCTGTCCCGCTCAACATCAGCTGCTCTCCACAGCCCTTAGAAATGTTTTGAAGTCCAGGAATTATCCTCATCTAATTTCACTGAACACACTTTGTAAGGATTTTTTCACTTTTCTTTCTTTATGGAGTCTTTCAGATGATTTCCAGGGGAAGAAGAGAAAGTTCTGGTTAAGCAGCCAAGTTCATGCTGAAATTCCTCACTTTCAGCTTCTTGCCTTTCAAGATCTAACTGTTGACCAGTTAGCAGTAGGTATTCTATAAATATTGAGTACACAAATGTGACTGAACAGGTTAGCATCATAAACTAAAGAATCAATAATTAGTCCACACCTTTTGTTTATGTCTACAATTTACAACATTTCTCAATTATTCCAAATGTAAACATTTCATGAGTAAATTTGAATGCAAGTATTATTTAATTATTGATTCTGCATTTAAAAAACTTCCGAATTTCTGAGAAGTATATATAAATAAGGTATTTTCAAGGTAGTGCCATGTTTATTATTTTTTCTTTCACATTCCAATTTTGCAGAGACAAAATGAAAGCTCTTAATTTCAACCAAAATAATTATAAATTTTATTAGTTTTGGGGATTGAAACATGAAGTTAGCAAAGCTAGGCTACTTTACAAGGTCCAATGATATCTAGTAATTTAATATTTATTTATTTGGTATCAGATTATTTTAAGAGAAAGTATTGGAAGAATAAGTACAAATATGTTATTGCTATACATGCTATACCTCGTCATGCTGCTAATTTCAACAAATATTCCAAGAAATGAGATCATTATTTTCTCTTGGTAGTGAGAGGTTCTTTGTGCTAGAGAAAAAGCCCAGGTGTTTGGTTTCAAATAGGAATTACCACCCAGGTGTCTATCCTAATCACAGAAAAATGCTTAGGCTAGAAATCCAAGAGGAAGGCAACTACTTCATTACTCATACTTTGAATGACACACACACACAAAAAAATTATTAGTAACAAATTAGTTATCTCTTGCAACATAAAAATTGCCCTGAAAACATAGCTACTTAAAACAACAAACATTGTCTCTCATGGTTTGTGAGGGTCAGGAGTCTGGGAGCAGCTCAGTTGGCCGGATCTGGCTGTAGACCTCCTGTGAGGTTTCACCCAAGCTGTTGCCTGGGTAACAGAACCCAAAGGCATAGCTGGGGCTGGAGGTTCTGGCTGCAAGGTCATTCCTATGGCTGTTGGCAGGGGTCTCAGACCCACACCATGTGGGCCTCACCAGAGAACTGCTCACCATATGGCAGCTGGTTTGTATCATTCTGAATTATGAGAGAGGGCAAAAATATTGCAGTGTTTCTTATAATCTGTTATCAGAAATTTAATAGTGTCATTTTTATCATATTCTATTGGTCACATAACCAAATGCTGTACAATGTGGGAAGAGGCTACTTAGGAGTGTGAGTAACAGGTGATGAAGATCGTTGGGGTCCATCTTGGAATCAGCTAACCAGGAAATACTAAACTTGTTCAAGGAACAGAAGGCATTAATTACACAAGTGCACACACACACACACACACACACACACACACACAACCATTTTAGCCATTTACTCAGTTAATCATTCCTTCAGTTAGTTTCATAATCAATAAGGCACACATTTAACATCTACTAGGTACCAGGCTCTGTGTTGTACATAAGGGATTTTAAAATAAATAATACATGACTTCATCCTTATATTCTGGCAGGAGAGAGAAATTTGTCAGTAAATAGAAAATGAGGTTCCACTCTAGGATAAAAGAAGCTTGAACTATGTACCTTAAGAGTATTGTAGGGAGATTGGTGGTTTTTCCTTAGAGAATCCAAAGTTGAGCAATTGCTCCTAAAGTTTGCCTCAGAAACCAAGCAGGAGTTGAATGGGACAGAGTGATTGGCATTTCAGAAAGAGGAAATAGCAAGAACATGAATTTGATTTTCTAAAGATGGACACAACAACATTTTCAATTCTATGAGCTTTTCTTCAGTGTGAGCTAGAAGTTTCCCCCTGAGGACCAAGAGCTTATTTCCTTATGTTTTTAAATCTGAGGGGGCTGAGCACAGTGGCACACACCTGTAAACCCAGTGGCTTGGGAGACTGAGGCAGGCGTATTGTAAGTTCAAAGCCAGCCTAAGCAACTTAGTGAGACCCTGTTTCTAAATAAAAAATAAAAAGAACTGGGGATGTAGCTTTAGTTAAGAACCCCTGGGTACCAAAAATACAAAATAAAAAAATCTGAGGGGCCTCTGGGAGCACAGTACTATGGACTAGGGTAGAAGTGTGCCATTCCTTTTTCTGCCATAAGCCTTATGTAGCTGGATGGTTTCTACTGCCAGTCTCTAAGAACCCAACCCTTTTGTAAAAAGATACCTATGCTACAAAAAGCTAAGCCAAGTGGAAAAAACACTGGGAATGAGATGAAGAGAGAGAGAAGTCAAGGAGTGAATGAGCCATTTGGAAGTAGGTTCTTCCACTCTAGCTGGTGAGATGTCAATCAGAAATGACCACCCACTCACACCATTCCTATAATCCCTGACCCACAAAATCATGGGCAAAATTAAAATTGTTGCTTCTAGCCACTGAATTTGGAAGTAGTCAATTGTGCTGCCAATGATAACTGAAATAATAAGCATATTGTCTTATATATTCAGGAAGCCATTAAATAGAGAGAGCTACTTCATTGCAGGCTCTGTGGGGCAAGATAGCATGCAACTGACCCAGAACCCAAAGAATAAAATGTCTAATGTGCTTACTATTGAGAAGATAATTGTCTCTATTGAGGAAGAGATAGACATTCTCAACTTGTCTGGATGGTGGAGTAGCAGGATTACATTTGTGATTGGTAATGATAATACTATGGATGCTCCTGCATGGGAAAATTACAGGAGTTGAGCAACAGAGAGGAGTGGATAGAGGAAGGCAGAGCCATTTGCCTGTTCTCAGGAAGCTGACCATCCAGTAATGATGAAGGCAGAACTACAGAAGTGCCACAGCAAGAAGAGCAGCAACACACTCAGAAACAATAATTAGAATTACAATTCAGATTGGAGGGAAGGAGTTAGGTAACAGTGGTTCTTGGTGACTCTAGGATAACTCTCCATTATCTAAGACAGAAAATGCAAGACAAGGAGCAGCAGAATGGAACAGGAAGTGGCTAATGAGTTGGGTTTCAGAAGTTTTAAATTTGAGGTGCTTCTAGGATTTTTCATTATTTCCATCAGATCTTGGAAAAGCACCTGTACTGTATGTACTTTCACTGTACCACAATGTTCACCTCTCACACTTCCTGATTATTTTTAATACAGAACAACAATCCAAGAGATGTTGGTGGCTGCTGACTCCCCACTAACAGCACCATACAGATTTCATAATTTAATGGACCTAACATCTCACCAACCCACTGTTCCCTTTCAGTATTTTTTTATTATTATTTCTAAATTGCAGGCATACGATCCAGGTAATGACTGGGTTACAATTTCTGCAAGACAAATTATGTACATAATTATAGGCACATGTTCACAGTGATATTGGAGCATCTGATGCTTCTATAGAGAAGATAATTGTCAACCTTTGCACTGTAATTAAGTCTAAATGGGAATCCTCATCATTTTCCAAATGAGCAAACAGTAAGCCAACCTTGATTGGCTGTGTCGTGGAGCAAATGAAATGGATTTGCTGCTCAGGTTAATTACTCTTCTATGAATGTCACAACCCTCTGAAAACCCCACATTAGATCTAGGTATTAGAGCTAATTAGCACTATATTGTCGAAATTGTATGATTTTTACCTGGCTTATCTTTGGAATTCGAGCTTCTTACAATTATTTTTCTCCAAAATGTTTCTTCCCATCGTGATTTATAGCAAGTCATTTGAATTGTGTACACATTCATTCCCATACACACGAGGGAAGTGAAAGAGCAAGGACTTAGTGTGAGATAGAACTGGGTTCAAATCCCCCCACTTCAAATTTCAGTATTTTGTCTGCAAATGTATATGTGACTCATCTTAATTTCTGTGCATCTCCAAGGAAACTTTAGACATTAATAAGACTTCCTTCTAAGTTATTTAGTATACATATTGTTATGGTTTGGATACGAGGTGTCCCCCAAAGCTCCTGCATTCATGGGGGATATTCAAAGGTGAAATGATTGAACAGGGGGAGCTGTAACCTAATCAGTCCATCCTGGTTTGAATGGACTGATTGGGTGGTTTCTCTAGGCAGCTGGGGTATGGCTGGAGGAAATGGGTGCCCTGGAAGGGTCCCTGCGGCCCCTTTCCCTTCTTCTCATGCTTACTTCCTGACCCTGCCATGAGCTGAGCAGCTTTTCTCTTTTGGGCCCTTTGGCCATTATACTCTGCTTTACTTTAGGCACAGAGAAATGAACTCAGTTCACCATAAACCAAACCTCTGAATTATGAGCCCAAATAAACTTTTCCTCCTGTAAGTTATTTTCAGCTGGGCATTTTGGTCACAGGGATGCTAAGCTGTCTAAAATGCATATGTATCATTAACCACAATTTAATATTGGTTTACAGTTTTCCTTTTGGATTGAAGTACATATAGAAGTATTTGCATATATCTGAACTCCATACCTGCTAAATATTCATATACCTGTGGAAAACAAACCCATCAAGATAGAGAAGATTAAGGTCTCTCCGGAAAGTTCTCCTGGATCCCTTAGTAAAATCTCATCTCACCCCACCCCACTCCTCCAGTGGCAGAAAGTTTTCTGATATTTTCCATTAGTTTTGACTGTTTTAGAACTTCAGGTGAATGTAATAATAAAGTCTATAATTTTGTATGTGAGACTGATTTTTTTTCATTTAGCATGTTTTGACAAATTCGTGTTGACAAATCCGTATATATTGTTTTACCCGAACAAATATTATGTCCCAAATTTTCTGTTGCTTAATATAATGGAAATATATTTCTCATTCATTCCAGAGAAGAATATGGGTATTTCTAGTTCAAAGGCAGCTTTCCTGCATATGGTAAATGTGGTCTCCTGCTTTTGGAATTTCACCATTTCCTAAGATATTGACACATTTGCCCACATGCTATTAGTGAAGGTGGGTTACATGACCAGAATGCATATAAATGTGAGAGGTGAAGGCTCAGAGTGGCAAGCCCCATTACTGCACACAATCCACTCCATGGGAATAGGAGCATGCCTTTTCAATGGATAGTTGGTTATCTCAGCCATGATGTTTGACACAATCCTATGACCTTCCCCTCACACTACCTCTTCACTAAATGCCTTTTAAGGATAAAAGGAGCACAAACCCCATAAACCAATGCAATAGTGTCCACAGAATGTGCATTTCTTAGATCTTGAGGTTCATTGATATCTACCTTATGACAGTTTCCTTCCAAATTTGTTCTGTCAGTGACTATGCTGTTGCTTCTGTGGGCTGCCAAGTAGACATGAGACTATTCTTTAATCTTATCTTTACTTCTTATTCAGATGCCTCTCACCTCTACTAATCTAATCTAATTTAATCTCATATCATTTTAGCAATGAGAAATCATTGAAACCTAGAAACCATTTTCAAGCCAAATTATTGATAGTATAGAAATCTTTGACTGGAAAGTCCTCCAATCTTTCACTGAAGGTTTCTAAAGATTATTATTAGCAATGACAATATATTGAGAGATTTACTATATGGTTGGCCCTTTGCTAGAGGTTTTCACAAATATTACCTCAATCTATTCTTTTAAAAAAACGCTAAGTTATGCATTCTTGCTTTTTTCTAGGATGTAGGAAAAGGAGGTCCACAGGTAAAATGGGACTGCCCAGTATCAGAGAATGACCCAGGATTTGAATCTAGATGATTCGTAGTCATGACCAGAAGGATCCTTAAGGATTATCTGTCTAATTCCATCATTTTACAAACAAGGAAATGGAGGCCAACAGCTTCTATGAGTGATTTGTTCACATCAGAGACCTGGAAAATGGCAAAGCCAGATAGCATCTAAGGCTCACTAGGGTTATTATGTTTGTTTGCTTTTTTAACAATAACCTGTGTGATCCACAGAGCTGATCTTGCATTGTGCCTGACCTGGTTGATGTTGGTCAACCAGTTGTCTTCCTCAAATGATCAAACTATATTTTCCCTTTGATAACCATTTTTCTCCTTTTGAAGCCTCCCAAAAACCTGTTCAATGGTTTGGATTCACTGCATAGGTATAGTGAAAGTTTTTATTTTTTTGCTACAAGAATTAGCCTCTTATATACTCTTACCTTGCTTTTATTGTCTAATCAAAAATCATCTTGGCTTAGCTCTGACATCTGTGTTACATTCATTTGCTATTACTAGGCTTTCTTCATTTTGTGCATTTTTTATTTACTATAATAGAGATGATAAACCAGTGCAATTTAGAGAAACCTATGCACTAAAAATAAAATGGAACCTGCAAAAAAAGAAAATATATGCTTAGCAGCACATTATGTTGCTTTTGTGTGTTCCTAGTTGGAAACCCCTATAAATACCCAACCAGAAGCTCTGAAGTACACACCCAGGATGATGTGTATCTAAGTGGTTGAGTATAAAAGAGGGAGAGAAATATATTTGCCCTTTAACGTACAATGAAGTACAATCCCGTGAGCCAGTCAACAAAGCACTTTAAAGAGATCTGACTTACTAGAGTGATATGCAATTTGTGGGAAGCCACTAATTGCAACTTATATAACATGGTTTTAAATCCTTCCAGAAAAGTACACTGCTTATTCAAAAGGAGGCATTTAAAATCTGCAAAGCTGCCAAAAGCTCTTGCCTGAAGTGATTGGCATTCTCCTGTCCTTATGTATACAATGACAATTGGATTTCAGTGTCCTATGGGAGGAGTGAGAGGATGCTAAGACTAAATGTAAAATACCAAAAAAAAAAGAAAGAAAGAAAGAAAGAAAGAAAGAAAGAAAGAAAGAAAGAAAGAAGAAGCTACTGTGTGCCTGGGGACAATTTAATTTTAAGCTACAAATTTACATTTATGGATTGATTATAGCGTAGTAGAAAGGTTCTGCTAGATGTCTTCTTGGAAAAAAAATTTAAGTTAGTTTCAAACTATTTACTAACCAGAATGGTATCTACTCTCTAGAAGTCAATGAAAACATGATTTCTGAATTATAAATAGTTACCATTTATTGAAAATGTGACATAAATCTGTACTCTGCATTCAGGCATGCCTGACTTCTGCATTTTTCCTGGACTTCCTATGTATTTTTCAGATTTTTATGTATGCTATATTCTCTGCCCAGTCCCTCTTTCCCCAAAGCTTCTTTGTCTAGCTGTTTGTCATTTTTAGCATTCAATCCAATTGTCTCATAATAGATAAAAGATTTGTGAACAAGGATCTTTGACCTTGGCAGCCAAGCATTTCTACTAACCTCTAGGTTGTGAACAACATCCTTTGGTGATCCACAGGCCATGTAGATCTCACACCACACTTTCCTTTAACTTGCTTCATTCACTCTTTTACAACACTTCAAACAATTATGATCACCACTGAAGCCCTTGGATGAAGCTTCAGGATAAGTTGTAGAATATGCTTGTCTTTCTCACTTCTACATTTCTTCCCTTGCTCCAGGTGCTTAAAAAATATCTGTAGAATGAACGGACCTTTAGGAATTCTCACATCAATCATTTAAGGTAGGAATTATTATCTTTAATTTTCTCATAACAATACCAAAGATGATTAGAGAAAAAGTTCTCTAAATTCATAATTCGATACAGAATAGGCTGGCTTTCAAATCCAGGTCTAACTTATTCCAGAATCTGTACGTTTAAGTCCTATGATACATCACCTCATTCTTTGAAAGTATCTCTTAACACAAGAACTTAAGATATAGCAGTCAAAAGAATACAAACAAGTGTAAATAAACCTAAGCAAGTTTTATAGATGTAACATTGTTATGATTTAGAAATAAGGTATATTACAAAAGTTCATTAGTCACAGGGCAGGAATATTCAGAGGTGAAAAGATAAGATTATGAGAGCTGCAATCACATCAGTAGACTAATCCACTGATATGGATTAATGGGGCAGTAACTGTGAGCATGTCAATGTGGCTGGAGGAATTATGTCACTGGGAACTTGCCTTTGGGGTTTTAATTTTGTCCCTGTTGAGCAGAGCTTCCTGGTTGCCATGGCCTGAGATGCTCTCCCCCACCATACCCTTCTGCCATGATGTTCTGCCTCACCTCAGATGCACAGCAATGGAGTGGGCCAACCATGGAATGAACCTCTGAAACTGTGACCCCAAATACATTTTTGTTCCTCTAAGTTACTCTTTTCAAGCATTTTGGTCACAATAATGAAAAAGCTGACTAAAACAAACATATATCACAGGTCTGCAGTTCTGGTGTAAAACTTACATTTTCTGCTGTGGGTCTCTCTTGGGAATATGCTCAGAAACCAATAGTCTTGAAAGATAAAGAATTCAGGTGACTGTGTAGGAAGTGAGGCAAGCTGTGTTTTTTTTCTACCCAGTTAAAGAGTTTGTAATCTATAAGATTGGGCTCACCAGTCACTTCAGGGCTGAAGCAGACCACAAGGGAATGGAGGGTCACTGATAATCTCTGTGAGACTGAAAAGACCCCTAACCAATGTCTACTAATTTTTTGTTTGGACTGTGAGTACTTCAACCAAATATTAAATAATAATAATAATAATAATTTCGTGGAACTCTTCAAAAGGTGATCACATTTGAAAGACAGAACAGGTCATCTTACCAGAAAGTGATGTCCTTCTAACCTTTATGAATAAGTATAATGTCGGAGAAAGCTAAGACCTTGTTAATTGATGGGGAAAGAGCAGATATTGTGAATTTCCATATTATGGTGCTTGTCAGCAGAACATGTGGAAACAAACACCCAGAACCACATAAAATGCTACATGGACTTTGTGGGAGAAATTTCCAGTTTCAACTGGGTGATGATTCATTTGAGAATTGAAAGTGACAAAAAAAAAAAATCACTGACTTGTCCTTGTCAGATATCCCACCATGTAATCCACCTTATTAAAAACACCATTCATTTTTTTGAAGTTCAAGGATGAGCAAGTTCATGAATTAGAATATGAAGTGGCTCAAGAAGTTGTTTCTCAGATTTCTAGATCAGATCATAAGCCAAAAAAAAATAAAAATAAAAATAAAAGCCCCTTAATTTTAAACCAGGCCTATCATGCATTTGTCACATTTAAATGAGAACTCCTAAATTTGGTGTCACCCCAAGATATCTAAAGTATGACTCAGTGAAGGCCTGAGCAACCACATCAGCAAAGGGAGAACTCTTGAAGGATTCAAAAAGCTAAAGATGACAGCAATAAAAGAAGAAATGTGCAGGGCTGATAGACTGGAATAAAGTTACAAGAAACATAAACTTCATGGCCAGCAATTAATTGTCTTCACTTATTAAACAAACACACATGACACATTTTTGTGAGTCAGTTTGGAAAGTACTGAATCCCAGGACTATGAAAAATAATCATGCAAGGTAATTCATCTTTTATTTTTCTCCATGATGATCTCTTGGTTTAGTGAAAAAGTCACACATGAGGACAGATAATTACTTTAGTATAGAAGTACTCACAAGATGCAAAGGGTTTAGAGCCCAGAAAGAGCTATTAACCCACAAACTGAAGAATGTCTAGAATTTATGCAAGTAAAATGATCCCTGAAGAACATTATTCTGATGTTAGTTATGTAATCAATTGAAATAGGCCAATGTTGAAAAGGGAAAAAATCTCAGGAATTCTATTGTTCAGGTTCGAGTAGGGTATGGTTTGAAGAAATAACACTTAGTATTAGAAACTTATTTATCGATATTTAATGAGAAATTTGCTTTTCCCTTCATTCCTTTGCAAGGCTCTTTTGATAATGTTCTGCAATCACATTAGTGCCCTAGATACCTAGAACTATATCTCTATCAAACCTTTAACATAAGCACTATATTTATATTTATATACCTCAATCAAACTATACTCATTTGGCAATTGAGTCAATTATTAATACTTATTGATAATTTATTGTGTTTCAGAAACAGAGTTAAGAGCTACCATAATGAAAATGGATAAGTCCCCTGTCCAACAGGTACCACTAGTTGAAAGGCTCTTTGTACTAACCTGCAACTTTAGCCAAAATTGACTAAATTCTGATGCTATTTAGTCACTTTTATTCTGGCATAACTTTAGGAGAATAATATGATGAAGAAAAAGGAACATAGTTCAGGGTAAATAGTGGGTTAAAAAATTTGAGTGTGCATCATAATCATCTGGAAGTTTCTACTAAGAATTGATGAACCCTGCCCCAGAGTTTCTGATTCAGTGAAGTCTGAGAACTTCAATTTCAACATGTTTTCAGAGGATGGTGGTGTGGCTGATCCAGGGACCATATATAGAGAACCTCTGGAGATAGTGTCTCTATAGTTCCTCACTTCAACACCATCTCTCTCTAGCTCAGAGATCCTGGCCCTCCTGGTCAGCACTCCTAGCACCCAAGATAGAATTGTACATGACCCACCGCTCTGCTTCACATGTCAACTTTCCTCTCCTACAACTAAGTTGGAATCCATTATATTTCTGTACATTTCTTTCTCTCTGAGGACTAGATGTTCTTCAAGTAGTATCTGATATATGATATCTGATATCTGACCCAGAGGAAGAGAAGTGGCCTCTCAGATGAAAGTGGGTGAAGTTATGTATCAGACGGTGAGTGATTATGCAACAGATAACAGCTCTGCATTATGATCTGGACATAATGCACCCAGAAAAAGCAGACAGTATTTACCCAAGGGCTTATGCCTTACCACGCAGAAGAAGCCCTCTGTGTTTAGAAAGTGAAAAGTTCAGTCATGGCAATGGAAACCATATTCATTATGGAGGAAATTGAAGTTTAATTCTTCATTTTACCTAAATATCAGGGGAAAAAAGAAAGAACTGTCTTCAACCTCAGCATAATCACTAATGAACTATAAGAATTTCAATATGCCCTTAATCAGGTTACCATCTAGCCAGGCAGTAAATTCAGATAACCGTAGAGAGTACAAGGAGAGACACACTGCATTAGTTGGCATGCATTTGCATATTGAGGTCAACACCCCAACATGTAAAATGGAAAGAAGATCATTAGTTATCACAATTTTCTGTGAGACTGTTTGGCTAAAAAAAAAAAAAAAAAAAAAAAAAAAAAAAAAAAAAAAAAAAAAAAAACAGCATTTTAAGTTTGTTTCAAGTACCATGGTGCGTTCTTCCTCAACACATCTGACCAGATATAATAAACTATATCCTGGTCACAAATGGGGGGAATCACTCACTACTCCAATAGTATGTCCATGGACCCTCTTGCTGAATGTGCACAGATCCAAGGTGCTGAGGGGAATAGGCTTATTGTATTTCACCAATTTTTGAAAAAGTGGAGAAGGAACTGGAAGGACTTTGCATAGGCAAAGAATGAGAATGAGAATATTCAGGTTTCCATCTGAGTTAAACATCTTCACCCTAATCCATAAACACTTTTGAGCATGAAATTTAGTACAGATTTAAAAGAGCCAAGATATGTTGAGTTTTACTCACGAACCTGCAATTCATTTTGGTTTCAAAATATTCCCCAGTAAAAAGGCTACAGACTTGACTGTCCATATATATTTCTCTTAATTTTCTTTTTTTTTATTGGTTGTTCAAAACATTACAAAGCTCATGACATATCATCTTTCATACATTTGATTCACGTGGGTTATGAACTCCCATTTTTACCGCAAATACAAATTGCTGAATCACATCGGTTACACATCCACGTTTTTACATAAGGCCATATTAGTGACTGTTGTATTCTGCTACCTTTCCTATCCCCTACTATCCCACCTCCCCTCCCTTCCCGTCTTCTCTCTCTACCCCGTCTGCTGTTATTCGATTCTCTCCCTTGGTTTTTTTTCCCCTTCCCCCTCACAACAACCTCTTATATGTAATTTTATGTAACAATGAGGGTCTCCTTCCATTTCCATGCAATTTCCCTTCTCTCTCCCGTTCCCTCCCACCACTCGTCTCTGTTTAATGTTAATTTTTTCCTCATGCTCTTCCTCCCTGCTCTGTTCTTAGTTGCTCTCCTTTCATCAAAGAAGACATTTGGCATTTGTTTTTTTAGGGATTGGCTAGCTTCACTTAGCATAATCTGCTCTAATGCTATCCATTTCCCTGCAAATTCTATGATTTATCATTTTTTAGTGCTGAGTAATACTCCATTGTGTATAAATGCCACATTTTTTTTATCCATTCATCTATTGAGGGGCATCTAGGTTGGTTCCACAGTCTAACTATTGTGAATTGTGCTGCTATGAACATCGATGTGGCAGTATCCCTATAGTACGCTCTTATTTCTCTTAATTTTCCATAATAAGTCTACAGTAAGTGTAAAGTTGTAATAGGGTGAAACCTGTGATATCCTGTGAAGGAAAAAAATAAGAGGTCATTTTCCAGAATGCTTAGTGACTCTAGACATGACCAGGCCTAACTACAAAACCTTGCTTTTCCAGATGGTGAATGGATGTGAAAAGTTTTACAAGCACTTCTTTTTCAAAATATTAAACAATTTTAATTTTTTTCTAGTTATAAAGTGTTGATGTCCTAGCCATTAAAAATAGTGCTACACGAAAACTTGCTGATCTGCTTTTCGTCGGGAGAAAGAAAACAACTTGTCTGGCACAAGTCATTGATTTTCCAGCAATATAAGCAAGAAAGAGACTAAATCCTTAGAAAAGTACCAAACACAACCCCACCTGCCTGATGGTTTCAGAAGATACTGCATACTCAGCTCTAAGTTTAGAAATATTTATAATTTTTAATTTTTTAGTGAATGAATGGAAGGTGACTATGTTAAAAATTTATACATTTTATAATCTAAAGGTAGAATCAACAAATTCTAAGTAATTATAAACAAAATATGTAAACTTCAGCCACAATATATCCAAAAATGATGTAGGTAACCCAAGATGCCTGCTTCTCAAAATATTTATTAAGGACTAATAATATGAATGATAACAATAGAGCTTGTTATGGTTTGGATATGAGGTGTTCCCCCAAAGAGCTCATGTCAGACAATGAACAAATGTTTAGAGGTAAAGTGGTTAGATTATGAGAGCTGTAGCCCAATCAATGGATCAATCCATTTGATGGATTAATAATTTTAATGGATTACTGGGTGGTAACTGAAGGCAGGTGAGGCATGGTTGGAGGAGGTGGACCACTTGTGGGTGTGCCCTTTGAGATTCTGTCTTGTCTACCAGGTTCTTCTCTCTCTTTCTGCTTTCTGGGTACCATGAGTTGAACAGCTTTTCTCTGCCACATCCTTCCACCATGATTTTCTGCCTCACTTTAGGCACAGATCACTTGAGTTGGTTGAATATGGACCAAACCACACTAATCATGAGCCCCAAATAAATGTTTCCTAATCTAAGTTGTTCTTGTCAAGTATTTTGGTCAAAGCAGTGAAAAGCTGACTAACAGTTCCAAAGGATAATAATTTCTACATATCAGGAATTATGCTGAAGCCCTCACCTGAATTAGCTCATTTTGTTTTTACAATAACCTAAAATATGTCCTATAATTATATTTCACAGATAAAGAAAACAGAGGGTTTTAGAGAAAAAGCAAGTTTTTCAAGTGAATAAAAATAGACCTAGGATAAGTGGAAGTCTAACTATAAAATTGGTGTCCGCGACTATTTGTTAAAATCATAAATAGGCTCCCAAATTAAGCATTGATATTCCCTATTCCAAAGAACATATGTCAAACCATGAAGACAAAAAGTAAAAAAGAAAGAAGAAAGAAAGGAAATACACACACATAGAGTTTTTCAGTCACAAAAGCTTGCTCTGTACATCTCATGACTCTGAAAAGATTCTTTCTGTGACTCTGGGTAGGTGGATAATTTTTATATCTCAGGTTAAAAAAGTAAATACCATCATTTTTATACACAAATTGATTTATTTTGTAGTCATAACTCTAATACAATAAACCAAATGCAAGTTGTTTCTAAATTAAAATTTCTTCTTTTCTATATGTAGAAATGGATCCAGATTCTGAAGTTGTAAACGTTCTACATTTGGAGTATTACTTTTTTTTTGCAAAATAAGTAGACATCATCTTAAACATAAAATTAGATGCAAAAGTGAATATTTATCATAATATCTGCAATTTGTTGGGTTCAGAGTCTCCATGTCATAGAAGGCAGTGGCAGGTAATAAAATGTGTAAAAACTTCAAGGGGACTTCAGATTTTTGGAATTTGGGGGGCAATGAATTACAGAAAAGAAACATAATAGGACATGTAGGATTCTTAGAATCCAAGCTGAAATATTTTGGAAAATTAACATTCTTTTTAAAATTTTTTTTATTTGTTTTAATTAGTTATACATGACAGTAGAATGCACTTATATACTTTGATATATCATACATACATGGGATATAATTTCTCATTTTTGTGAGAATATGTATTGAGAGTCATATTAGTTATACAGTCACATACATACATAAAGTAATAAAGTCTGTTTAATTCTACTATCTTTCTTATTCCCACATTTCCTGCCTTCCCCTCCTTTCACTTCCCTCTACCTAATCGAAGGTAACACTATCCATTTTTGGTTTTTGCCTTCATACATATACTTTTTTTGCACTACAATCTTAATACACATATATGCCACAATTTTTGTATCTCTGTTTATATATAAAGTATGTTGACATCCAATTCAAGTCTTCATACATGTACTTTGTATAATGATGTCATCACATTCCATCATCCTTGCTAATCCCCTGTTCCCTTCCTTTCCCTCCCTTCCCTCTTCCCTACTAGAATTCATCTATTCCTCCCATGTTCTCCCTCCCTACCCGACTATGATGATATGATTCTATACCTAGAAGACCCAAAAAACTTCACCAGAAAACTTTTAGAACTAGTAAATGAATTAAGCAAAGTAGCAGGATATAAAACCAACACCCATAAATCAAAGGCATTTCTGTATATCAGTGACAAATCCTCTGAGAAGGAAATGAGGAAACCTACCCCATTCACAATATCCTCAAAAAAATATGATAAGATATTTGGGAGTCAACTGAACAAAAGAGGTGAAAGATCTATACAATGAAAATTACAGAACCCTAAAGAAGGACATCTAAGAAGACCTTAGAAGATGGAAAGATCTACCTTGCTCTTGGATAGGCAGAATTAATATTATCAAAATGACCATACTACCAAAAGCACTATACAGATTTAATGCAATTCCAATAAAATTCTTAAGTTAGGACACACAGAGATAGTACACATGCCCAGGAAAGACCTAAGACTTGAAAAATTTACTGTAGGCTAACAGTTTGGTATACTCAGTAAATAGTGTTATTCATTCATGTGAGTTTGCAAAGACTGGGACATGACTATTTTTCCAGATGACTGCAATAGATAACAAAGAAACAGGGAAATATGGCCCAGGCAAAAAAAAAAAAAAAAAAAAACAAATTCCAGAAATAGTCTCAGGAGAAACATACAGATAAGACTTACTACACAAACAATTTAAAACCACTATTTTAAATGAACTGAAATAAAGAACTAAAAAGAATTAAATAATATATGAACAAGGTAAAAATATCAATAGAATATTTTATAAAAGGAAACAAACATATGTATAAGATATAAAAAATACAGTAATTGATTTGAAAAATTTTACTAGAGGAGTTCAATAGCAGGTTGAAGAGACAGAAAAAAATAATCAATGAATCAAAGACAGGTCATTCCAAATTATCAAGTCTGAGAATAAAAAAGGAAAACAAGAAATGAAGTGAATAGAACCCAACTTGTGGGACACCATCAAATGCCTCAAAATATACATGGCAATATCAGAAGAAGCGGAGGGAGAGATTATTACAAGAATGACTGAGAAAATCTCAATTTTTAGGAAATACATGCATCTATGATGCTAAGGAGTTCAATGTACTCCAAGTAGGTAAACCCAAAGATTTCTATCAAGACACATTATAATCAAACTATCAGAAAACAAAAGGGAATCTTGAAAGTAGAAAGAGGGAAATGATTGTCACATACAAAGAATCTTTACTGAGACCCTAAGTAGATTTTTTTCATCAGAAACTTTGCTGGCCAGAAGTACTTAGATGGGGCAAATTCCCACTAACCAAGAAATATATATTTAGGAAAACTGTCTTAAAACATGAATGAGAAATTAATGCATTCTCAAGAAAACAAAAGCTAAAAGAGTTCATTATCAATTGACTTACCTGACAAGAAATGATAAAGGAAGGCTTTCATGTTAAAATGAAAATATATTAAATAATTAACTTAAAGCTATACACAAAAGATAAAATTATCTTGTAAAGGTAAGGAAATGGATGCATATAAAAACCAGTGTGGTTACAATTTTGCTTAGTAACTTTATTTTTTATTTATGTATGATTTTATAAAATGAAATAATAAAAAATTTCTGAATCTATGTTGTTACAAATATATAAAGAGGTAATTTGTGATATCAATAACATAAAATGGAAGGGAGTAGCTGTAATGTAGACTTTTGTATATAACTGAAGCTAAGTTCATATTAACTTAAGATTAATTATCATAACCTTAGAATATTATATATAAGTACTATGAAGAAAAATAATATATGTACATATATGTGTACATATATGTATATATACACATATGCGTATATATACCTGTATGTGTATACACATACACACACATACATATATTTGTGTTTATATATATCTGTGTGTATATATATATATGTATTTGAATATATATACATAATATAAACAAAAGTAAATAAGCTTCTATAAAACATCAAACAACATACAGAAAGGAAGTAAGGAGAATGAGGGACAAAAATGTTGTAAGTAATGAAGAAAAGAAATAACAAAATGGCAAAAAATGTGTGCTATCCTACCAACAATTAATTTAAATGCACTATATTAAAGTCTTTCACATGGATTAACAGAATGAATTTAAAAACATACAGCACAACTTTAGATATGACACAGAGGAGGGGGGAGAAGGGAGTGGGCATTGGTGTAGGAAAGATGGTAGAATGAGATGGACATCATTACCCCAAGTACATGTATGAAGACACGAAAGGTGTGACTCTACTTTGTGTACAACCAGATATGAAAATTGTATTCTATATGTGTAGTGTGAATTGAAATGCATTCTGTGGTCATATATAACAAATTAGAATAAATAAATAAATTTAAAAAGTAAATACAACTTACAGCACTATATACTACTATACTTAAATGAGTTTTAGTATATTAGATCAAACAATTCACAGAGGTTGAGAAGATAAGAAATCAAAAACTGTGACATATAATGGTAGTGAAAGTGGCTATACTAATTTTAATCAAAACACACTTTAAGTAAAAAAACTGTTATAAGCAACAAAGGGACATGATACAACGAGAAGAGTCAATTCACGGAGAAAATACCACGATTATAAACATGTGTGTACCGAATATAAGCTATACAAAATATATGAAGCAAACATTGACAGAATTTAAGGGCAAAATAGAAAGCTCTACAGACAAAGTTAGAGATTTCAATATTCTACTTTTAATAATGGATAGAAAGAAAGAAGGTCAATAAGGAAGTAGAGGACTTGAACAATAATCTGGATTGACTGGACCTTGCAGGCATATAGAGAACACCATAATTAACAGTAACAGATAGCAATTTTTTTCTTGAGTACATATGGAACATTGTCCAAAATAGACTATATGTAGTCTATAAATCAAATCTTAAATTGGTATATGAAGATTAAAATCATGCAAAATATTTTTTCTAGTCACAACAGAAAATAAAAGTAGAAAAAAAATGGCAGAAAGAAATTGAAGAATTCACAAATATGTAGAAATAAAGCCATACACTCTCAAACAACCAATGGGTCAAAAAGAAATCACAAGTAAAGTTAGAAAACAGCTCAAAATGAATGAAAACAAAAAACATAATACACCAAATCTTATGGAATGTAATGAAAGCCATGCTAAGACAGAAATTTATACCTATCATTGCTGGTGTTAAAAAAGAGAAGGTCTCAAATTAGCAATTTAGCTCCACAATTTGAGAAACTATAAAAAGAACAGACTAAACCCAGCTAGCAGATGGAAAGAAATGAAAATCAAACAATATGGCAATTCATCAAAAAAATTAAAAATAAATTACCATATGATCTAGCAATTTTACTCCTGGGTTACATATCCAAAAGAATTGTAAGCAAGCCCTCAAAGAGATATTTGCGCAGACATGTCCACATCCAAATTATTCACAGAACCTAAAATGAGGTAACAAACCAAGGATCCACCAACAGATAAATGCAATGAAATAGCATTTATCTTTAAAAAGGAAGGACATTTTGGCACATGTTATAATATGAAGACATTATGTTTGGTTAAGTAAGTCAGCCACAGGAAACAAAAACTTCATGAGTCCAATTCTATAAAATATCTAGAGAAATCATAGTCACAGTTGCTAAATGTAGGATAGCAGCTGCCAAGGGCTATAAGGAATGGAATGGAAAGCTAATATTCAGTGTGCAGAGTCTTGGTTTTAAAAGGAGAAAAGAGTTCTGGAGATGGATTGTGGTAATGAGTGCATAATGATATGAATGTACTTAATAGGTTAAGATCATATGTATGTTTTTCCAAAACAGAAATAAACTGTCAAAAAATAGAGCAGAGATAAGCAAAATACAGAATGAAAGAATTAAATATCAATGAATTAGAGCATTTATTTCTTCAAAAAGATCTACCAATTGACAAATCTTTAACTAGGTTGACTAAGAAAAAGAGAAAATTCAAACCACTAAAACTACAAATAAATCAGCAAAATTTATTACAATATGGCAGAAGTTATTATAAGAGAATAATTTGAACAAATTATTATAAGAGAATAATTTGAACAATGTCAAAACCTTGGACAACACAGATGAAATGAACAAATCTCTAGAAATATGCAACTTACTAAGACTGAATCATGAAGAAATAGAAATATCTAAACAAATCTATACATGACTAGTAAATACACTGAATTACTAATCAAAAACTTCCCAATGAAGAAAACTACAGGACCTAATACCTTACTAGTGAATCCTAACAAATACTTAAAGGCAAATGAATACTAATTCTTCTTAAACTCTTCCAAAATATTTAAGAAGTAACATTTTCTAATTCTTGCTATGAAGCCAACATTATCCTGATAGCAAACTAGAAAATGATGCTATTAAAAAAAAACCTACAGAGCACCATCTCTGCCCGCCCCGCCAAATATTAATGCCAAAGTCTTAAAAGAAGACTGAATCCAACACCACACTAGAAGGGTTATTTGGCATGACAAACAATGGTTTAACATACAAAAGTGCAAAGTAATATATCATATAAACAGGATAAAGAAAAATAGTTTATGATTATCCATATTGGTACAGGAAAAAAAGTTTGCAAAATGATATATCCTTTTCTTTTTTTATTAGTTGTTCATGACAATACAATGATCTTGACATATCATACATTTGAATCAAATGGGGTATAATTTCTCATTTTTCCAAGTATACAAGTTGCAGAATCACATTGGCTATATGGCCACATATATACATACAGTAATACTAGTGTCTATTTTATTCTGCTGCCCTTTCCCTCCCCTCCCATCACCTCTCTCTACCCATCTAAAGTGGCACATTTCTCTTTTTTTTTTCTTCCCCGTCACATCATCATATATGTATTGTGTATAACAATGAGGGTATCCTTCCATCTTCCGTGCAATTTCCCTTCTCCCTCCCATTCTCTCCCACCTCTTTTCCATATTTAGTGGTAATATTCTTCTCATGTTCTTCCTCCCTACCCTATTTTGAGTCACTCCCCTTAATAGTTCATTCAACAAACCAGGAATTGTAGAAAATCATAACAATGCTCACATATAAAAACCCCACAGGTAACAACATAATCAATAGTGAAAGACTGAAAGCTTTTCCTCTAAGATCAGAATAACACAAGAATATACTTCAGCATTTCTATTTGACATGAGTATTAGGGATTTAGCCAGAGCTATTAGGCAAAAGACAGAATTAAAAATAGGAAGAAAGAAGTAAAATTATCTGTGTTTACAGGTAGCATGATCTTCTGCATAGAAAACACCCTAAAGCTCACACTCACATTTAGACACACACACACACACACACACACACACACACACACACACACACACTACTATAACTAATAGATACATTTAGTGAAGTTGCAAAACACAGAAGAATACAAAAAAATCCATTTATAAAAGCATGAAAAATATTAAAATACATGGAAATAAACTTAACAAAGAAAAAATCTTGTACACTAAAAACATTAAAATGTTTCTGAATTAAAGTAAAGAAGATATCAATAATTGGAAAAACATTCTATGGTGATGTATTGTAAATCTTAACATTGTTAAATTGTTAATAATTCTCAAAGTGACCCATTCATTCAATGCAATATCTATCAAAAATCCTAATGACATTATTTACAGAAATAGAAAATTTAATTATAAATTTTATATGGATTATGAAGGGACCCTAAATAGCTAAAATAATCTTGAAAGTGAAGGACAAATTTGGAGATCTTACACTTCATGATTTTAAAACCTCAGAATTATACAATGGTGTGACACTGGCATGAATACATAAAAATGACTGGGACAGGATAGAAAGCACAGAAAAAACTCACACATATATGGTCAAATGATATTTGGTAAGGATGCTTAGACTATTCAAATTCAATGGGAAAAGAATAGTTTTTTAATATGGCAATTCCTCAAAAAATTCAAAATAAATCATGTTGTAATCTAGCAATTTCACTTCTGGGTATATACCCAACAGAACTGAAAGCAGAGACTCATATAAATATTTGTACAGCTGCATCCATAGCAGCATTATTCACAAAAGCCAAAAGGTAGAACCAACACAAGTATCCATCATCTGAAGAGTCAATGAACAAAATGTGGTTTATATATGTTATAAAATATCTTCAGCCTCAGAAATAGGAAGGAAATTCTAACACATGCTACAACATGAATGTGCCTTGAAGATACACTATATTAAGTCAGTATGATAGAGTACTCAAGTTCACCGAGACAGAAATAAATATGGTGGTCACCAGTGGCTGGGAGGAATGGGATAGGAGGTTAGTATTAAAAGGATACAGGGTTTCATTTGGGAACATGGAAGAGTTCTGGGGTAGTGTTGATGACTTTAGAACAATGTGAATACCTTTAGTGACACAAAATTGCACTTAGCAATAGTTAGAGTGGTGTATTTTGTGTTATGCAACATGATAAAAAGTATCCAAAATAGTGAATGTGTATTGAGAATATTAATTACAAATTACTGATTCTCCCCGCCCCCCCGAAGTCTCTTTAAGCAGTTCAATAGAAATGCTTATGCAGTGTGTCTGGATTGCACCCATAGCTTTCTCTCATTTGAACTATCTCCCTCTGCTTCTCTCAGAGGCTGCCTCATGAGACTAGAAGCATATCTCATTCTACTCATTGTGGTTCTCACATGTACAGGATGGACAAGAGGTCCTCCAAGGGTTCTTTCAGCCTCTTGACTGGTGTAAATAAAGGAAACACCAAGTTTCCTTGTTTCTGTGCTGCTTCTCGGTTTCCCAGAGCTGTCATAACAAAATGACACAGACTAGATTCTTAAAGAACAGGAATTCATTTTCTCACACTTCCAGAGTTTGGAAGTCCAAGATCAGCCTGGCAGCATGACTGGGTTCTCATAATAGTGAGAACTTCCACCTTCTTACTATGTCTTCATGTGGCAGGGAACTGGCCGGGTGTCACACAAATTCTCTGGTGTCTCTTCTTATAAGGGCACTAATAGCACCTTGAGGGTCCCACCCTAATGAACTCCTCTACTTCTACTCCTAGTTACATTCTAAAGGTTCCTTCTTTAAATAGTATCACACTAAGGATTAGGGCTGCAACATGTGAATTTGGGGGATACAAATGTCTAGTCTCTAACAAGAAGTGTAGATGCTACATACTCTTCAAATATATTTTCTCTGCTATTTAATTCCAAACTGTTTTCACCCTAGAGATAAATGTTCAGCGAGGAACTGTTTCTAAATGTGAAGCAATAAGACTCTCTTGTGTGTTGTTGAACATACATAAAAGACATTTTAGCATTGAAATTCTTACTAAATATTTCTATTGCAAGTTTGCTGCAGAATGATCCTGACATGTCAAACTCCTGTGATAGGTAAGGAAGTACCACATAATAAAGAATCTTGCTTCTGAAATGCTCTTAGCCCTCCAATGAGAGACTCTTTTTGAGTACCATTAGTAGTTTAGCACATAGCTTTGGGGATAACTAAAAGCTATTGAGTTGTTTGGATCTTCAAAGCTTTAGCCAAAACTGATACAAGGAAAAGCTCTTTTGTATCCTATTATAACATGAAAAAAATATTAGAAAAGGAAGAAAAACATTATTGGGTCCCAAGTATTCATTTCAGACAATAGAAAATTAATAACCATAGTGCCAGAAGTGTCTGATTTTGATTTTGCTATCACCCAAATTTGGCCTTGTTTTAGGGTATAAGATTACATATAACCATCATCTTCTTAATCCCATATTTAATCATTTCCTTGACTTGGCAGAAAAAAAGTTGTGAACACTCCTGGACCCAAAGCAGTGTTATGATCCCAATTCCTGAAAATGGTCAGAGACAAAGAATGGACAGGATCAACTGAGGATGCTGAGGCTCAGGAGGAAGCTGGGACATGCAGATCACGTGACCCAGTGGTGCGCTCACAAGCCAAGACCACTCTAGCTGTCTTAACCAAACCGGGAAAGGGTAGAGGGTTCGTCATCTCCATCTTGCAACTCCTAACCTACCCTTCACAAGCCAAAGAGGAAAAGTAAGCCACAGGGAGCAATCTCTTCTTAACAGAGATTCTGGTCACCTCAAGTGTTAAATATGAGGAAAAAACTAAGCACTTGACATAGTAGTTTTACCTGAAAACTGACACCTTCCTTCAAATGTTGAAAAAATTTAAAAATAAAAACATCAAAAACAAAAGAAATCCAAACTGACAGCAAATATTCATGATGTTACGTGAAGGAACATCTCCAACCCAGCAGAAACAAATATTGATTGCCTTCAGATATGTGAATAAAGGGTCAAATCTGAAAAAAGTAGTCTCCTGACAAATTTAAAGTGACAGAGCAATATGAGCTAAAATAGACTGAGCATGCTATGCAAACAGTCAAATTTAAGGCAGTTACTTCATAGCATCTCCTTGTGTTTATATGCACTGATCCTGAATCACTTTCATGTACCTTACAACAAGTCAACAAGCTGGGCTTTATTTTGTTTGTTTTACAGATGAGGAATTTGAGAAAATAACAGTATGAAATATCCACTTGATGGACACTAGATTCAAATATTAATCATTTCTATTCTATTCAAAAGATATTTATTTTGGAGCTACTGCATCAGATGTAATGTTAGATGCTGAGGCACAGTGAACAAGACGAATCTTGTCACTGAATTCCAATTTGATGATTTGTTGCAAGAAGTAGAGTTAGTAGGTACTGATAGAGTGTTACAGTTGGGATCTTGAAAGTTCCCAAAAGGCCCATATGTTAAGGCTTGGTCCATAGCCCAGGATGCAATTAGGAGGTGGTGGAACCTTGAGGAGGTAGGCCTCATAGAAGGTGTATCTTTGAAGGGGTTATTGAGACCCTGGGCCCTCCCTGATTTTCTTTTCACTTCCTGGTTGCCATAAGATGAAGAGGAACCCTCTGCCATCTGTTCCCCCACAACATACAATGTACTGTGTTACCATAGGCCGTAAGCAACAGAGTCAACTCCCCATGAGCTGAAATGTCTGAATTGTGAGCCAAAATATACATTTTCCCCTTAAAAGTTATTTATCTCAGGCATTTTGTCACAGTAATGTTAAGCTGACTAACACATGTAGCAGTCATTGTTGTGGATTATTATGGATGTTATACATAAAAAATGTGGGGGAAAGGTGGACTACATGGAAAAACACATGTTTTTTACTCTCTTAAATTTTATTTTGATTTTTAATTAACACACAATGAGTGTACATATTTATAGATATTTCAATACATGTATAGAAGGTATTCTTATCTTAATGGGAATTCTTAGTATCAACATCGCCTTATTATTTCTTTATATTGGGCCCCTTGAACTTCTCTCTTCTAGTTTTTTGTACAATATTAGCAGCTTGCTCTGCACAATAGTCAGTCAACTTTGCTGCAGAGCACTAGAAATTACCACTCCTAACTAGGAAGACAGTTAATTTTTTTCAATTATAAATTGTTATGCATTATGATACAGTCAACTGTCTGAAGGAAATAATAGCAGATTATTTGATCAATACTTCTACTGAAAACAAGGACCGAAGAAAGACTGAGGAAATTGTGCTTACACTTTCAAATCAATGTTTTGCTCTCCAGTCCATTGCAAAGGAAATAAGTTTCATAGTAAATTCTAAAGCAGAAGTTTTTCATTTTCAAAAACTTAAAACTCCCTGCCTTTATTTTAGAGGCAGATAACTTATTATGGTGATTTAGTCCCTGAAACTTTTCCCCTTATGTTCCACAAAATAATTTCCTTGTCGAGAAGTAGTTTCTATGTTGTTTTCTGGATATTTTTCAGAAAGTGCTGTTTTCAGGAAGAAAACAAAAGCTGAATCCACTGAAGTCTGGATATGTGAGGTAAGGTCAACATTTCACATTTTGAGTAACTGGGGAACCAGTAATATCAGCACCACCTAGGAACGTGTTGGATTTTCAGTTCTAAGGTTCCACTCCTCTTAAACAAAGAGGAATGTTGAGTGTGTAAGTTCTCCCTCCAAAATTCCAATACTAATTTCTCCCATATTTAGATTTGTATTTTATTATGAGACCTATGTCACAACAACCAAGGTACTATTAAAAATTCATCAGAAGGTGTACCTCTACATTACTAATACAGCTTTGCTAACATGTTAACAAACCAACGATCTAAATTCTTTTTTAGGGTACTTTCTTTAAAACTGACATGGCCCTCATTTCTATACAAAATACATGTATGAAGATGTGATAAATTATGATATAATGGTGTATTAAGAATTGTAATGCAAAAAATAATAAATAAATATTTTTTTTTAAAAAAACTGACATGGGCACTTGGCTCAGATCAATGATAGTCATTAATAAAAAGGAAGAAGATAGGAAAGTAGAATTCAGTATTTGTCAGAATTTGGTATTTAACTTGTTTATTGTATGAGTCAATCTTCCCTACAAACTCTGTAGCAGGTATTATTGTTTTCATCATACAGATGAAGAAGTGTAGGTCACAAAAGAATGATTGGCAGAGTTAAAATGAGAACCTCAGCTTGTGGAACAAAGCATCATCATTTCTTGTTGCATCAATAAGATCAACAAATGAGGATTTTGAGGGAGAAATCATTCCAGCTATGGAAACTTGAACTCCAGTTGGAAAACTGAGTGTTATATTCATTTTTTTTTTGTTGTTGTTGTTGTTGTTACTATCTCTTCACCAGGCTTAATTCTGCGGGGTACAAAGAGATTTTTAGTGTGGTTTCCATTGTCAAGGAATAAATGTTGGTTTCAAAAGATGAGAGGAAAATATAAGAAGATAATTAAAACAAGTTCTGAAATGTGTGGCACAGATGCAAAGGACTTTGGAAGCTTAGAAAGGAGAAAGAGGTCAGTGTGGGCTAAAGGCTTTGAGACGCAATTTGTTGGAGGAAATAGAAATAAAACAGGTTTTGGAGTTGTGTGATATTTTGTCAGCTGGAGGAAAGCAGACTGTGAGAGCTGCTTCTCAGCTAAGCAGATTTGCAATACAGCAGATCTTGTTCAATCTGGACACAAGGTTATGATTTCTTTCCTTCTAGGGGCGATTTCTTGAAAAATTACCCCTTTCAACTTCTCAGAATGCTAGATATTGCACTAGTTCTGCGTGGACCATTGACAACTCAGAAGTTAATACACAGGAAAAAAAAATAGAGTAACTGGCTCTTTGATGATCATCTCCCAACACAAGTCAGAAATATATCCTTCTTGACTTATATTTTTTGTAACAATATAACAATGTAAAATAAGTCAAGATAACAAACACCGTTTTTTCTATGTAAGATGGATTTCTTGTAGCTGGATGGATTTTTTAAATTTTTTTTCTGCAAGCCCAAGTTATGTTCAGAATTACAGGTATAGTAAATCAGCAAGGGCATTGAAGTCAGACATAATTAATAATAGTCCATTGAATTTGAGTTCCCAGTCAGCAGGCAACTGTGCCGAGTAGTAAGGAAGTCTCTGAATAGTCACTTGTCCTGGCAGATCCTGGATTGAAACATTGAGACTCTTCCTTCAGCACTATGTTAACTTCTCAAAAGTACAGACATCAACTGTGGTTGAGCTCAACTGCCTAAGTGAGCCCAGGAGCACTTTTCCCTGGAGCTACATCCCCAGTCTTTTTTTTTTTTTAATTTTAAGTCAGGGTCTATCTAATTTGGTCAAGCTGACCTCCAATTGGTGATCCTTCTGCCTTAGCCTCCCAGTTGCTAGGATAACAGGCGTGTGCCACTGAATGTAACTTAAACTTTGTTGTTGTTGTTCTTTTTTGTTTTTAATCCTCACAATGCAGACAGTGAGAGGATCACATGACTAATATCTGCAAAGCTGTTCATCCAGTTCGTCAAATATGTATAGAAGAGGCATATGAGGTTGATCCCATCGACTCCTTCTGAAGTGACCAAACAACCTGCTTGCCCAGCTGAGGCCATTGAAAACATGAAACTTTCTTTCACTTTAAACCCAATAGCTAGTTAAGAGGGAGGGTTGCCTTGAGTTGTTATTGCTTTGATTTTATTTTACTTCAGGGAGAAAAAGTAATGACTATCAATTATAGCAACATCAAGTGCAGAGTTTGGTATAAATCTCCCATGTGCTTATACTTCAGTCATATTCCATGCTTTTAAGATTAATTCCTATAATGTCAGCTTGGAAACTTCATCAACCCTTAGACCCTGCCTCATCAGACTCACCAGGAGTTAAACATTTATTTTGAAGTGACATTACTAATTTGCCTCTATGGAATATAGAAAATAAAGAGCCTACTTCTTTTTTTTTTCTTTTTTTGGAACAGCTGGGTCCCTAAACCACCAGCAGCTGCTTTACAAATACCCATTCATTAAGTCATTATTTCCTCATCACAGGAGCAGCTGGTAGAGAAGAGAGAGCTACTTTCCCTCCCCAACATTACCCTTACTTCCTCCACACTCCTTCTCCTCCAGCTTGTAGGAGTATTGGTTTTCTTCATGGAATTGAAGATTGTGATTGAGCATAGGGATACCTAATTATTTTTCAACATTCCTTAAAAGTAGCAAAGAAATGACTGAGAGCTAGGAGAGGCCACATCTCTATGTCACAGGAAATATTATCTAGGGCAGACACCTTCCTCATTTTTTTGGTAAAGAACTGAAGTACACAGACTTGGTCTATTCAAGATTTTGTTCAGCCCACCTCAAAGCAAAGTCTTGGATTCAGATCTTAAAACCGCTCCTAGCCCAATGGGGGATTTCCTCCAACACTCTAGGGAAATGGATCTGGATCCCAATCTTGACTCAGCTTTCTCAGAGTAATCTACTGTGCGACATCCAAAGAAACAAATGCAAATGGATGACATTTCTCTTTTTTTTTTTGGTACAAAGGAGGGTAACATTGAAATTTTTAGCAATTTGCGTAGAATTTTCAAAAGTGTATGGAAATACCTAAATACTTCATAAAATCACAAACCACGAACACGTAACTACTGATTAATCCCATCAATCTACCTCATATCCAGTTAAGGTTAAGCAAAATTCACATTTTACAGATAAATAGACTTCAGGTGAAGATTAAATCTTCTAACCACTATGCTTTGGCCCATATTTGGAGTTTTATAAAATTTAAATTGTTTCTCTACCCTTATCTCTTTTCTATTTTTTTTTTTTTTTCACATTTTTACTTCAGAGTCCATCAGAACAGTGATTTCTTCTCTGGTAGCATTTCACCTTTCTCTAATCCCATCCCTCATAATGTGTAGTCCATGGTCACTTTGCATGCATTCTAAGGATCTAAATGGTAGTCGAGCTGAAGAGATGAAGACACTTATTAAAATAGGCTTTGTTCCAAGCATACTGCAATCTCATTTCTGGAGGATGAGGGAGGGGTAGAAGTTAGAGTAGGAATCAGTATAATTTTTTCTTTCTTATAATTTTTTCCCTAACTTCAGTGTATAGATACAAATGGGGTTAACATTTGTGTTAAAAAAAAATCACTCCTGGTTCCTGAAGTATCTTTGCACCTTTCATTAACTCCCCACTTACTAAGAATCCCCATTTTCTTCAGCATCTTTGGGAGCTAACAACCACTCCCAACAAGGGCTTCTTTTCTGGATTCTATATGCATACCCATTCCTACAGGCTGCCAGAGAAGGTATTTGACCTTATCCTCCATGGGAACATTTCTGCTTTGCTTGAAGTCCTCCTCCTTCTGGTTCTGTCAGAGGAATGAGTACCTCTAGTTGTCCCCATGGCACTAGGTTCATTTTGCCATCGCTGCACTGCAGAGCTCAGGCTGGGAACTGTTCCAAGTGGGGGAAAGATCCTGACTCCAGCATGGGGTTGCATGTTGTCACATGACCTTCAGGTTTTGCACTCCTTGACTGTAGTCTCACAGAGTCTCTAGCAAAAATGACTTTTTGGGCTCTCACACCCAGTTGCCTCAGTCTGGCTGGGCACAATTCAGGAGCCACTTGTCAAAAGAAATGAACTTTATTTTTAGAACCACACACGCCAAACAAAACAGCTCCTCAGGAAAACCTTCAGAGCCCAACTGCCACCACTGGCTTCCCACAAGCCTCTCCACCTCCCCCACTCTTCCTGCTCTTGAGGCCGATTGGCTGGGTTGCGTGGGCGGAGCCAAAAAAGTCCCCCAGTGAGCAGCTCCGTGGTCTGAAAGGGCAGGAAAACAGCCCAATGAGCATCACCACAGAGGAGCCAATCAGCTAGAAGTTGCTGGGGCCGCTGTGAGCCAATCATCAGCTGGCAGTCTGAAAGTTTGCTGGGGCCCCTTCAGCTATGGCTCTCAACACCCAGTTCTTCTTCTCTGTTGGTATGTGACTATGCTGTTTGCCCATAACTCGGTATATAATCCTGATGCAGTGCTCCAAATATCTTCTTTTGAGATCTGTCCCCTCTGGAGTTAACCAACTGGGCATAGAAAATATATTTTTTAAATGCTATGGTATTGAACATATACACACTTTTAGTCTTGTTATTATTTCTTAAAGAATAGCATAAGAATTATTTATATAGCATTTATATTACATTAGCCTTTGTAAGTAGAGACGATTTAAAGAATGCAGGACCATGTACATAGATTATGTACTAATACTATGCCATTTTTTATAAGGAACTTGACTATCCACAGATTTTGGTATCTATTTTGGGGGTGGTCCTGGAACCACTTACCCAAGAATACAAAGGGAAAATTGTACTGGCAGAAATAAAGGTCAAATGGAATATGCTGTTCAAAATTATTGAAGTGTTGAGCTGAACCTTTTTAAAGAAAAATGTTTCAAAGTGATCATTTGATGAATGGTTTAAATATTAAAAAGTCAGGCAGTGTCAAGCAGGAACTTGTAAATGAGCAGTGACCAGATACCCTCTCATTCTGGTGAATGAGAAAACAAATTCCACAGTCTTCCTAGTCATCTTAGTAATTGTGCTTGGGCTAGAAATAGTCAAGCTTCACACCTCTGTTCTTTCCAGCCCTGGGAGGATTCTGAAATGTATACTGCCTTGATAGCCCATGACAGAGATTATGATAAGGACATATTAGAAAAAAAAGGAATTGGAAAAAAATGGAAATGCCACAGAAGACTTACTTAAATTAGGAAATCAACAATAAAAATTAAAGGTAGAATGTTAAGTCTTAGTTACTGCACCAAACAATTTAAATACTTTGTACCAACCCACAAATCTGGGTCATTAAATGTAAGTAAAGCATTATGCAGACTTGATAATGAAAATCTATATTCCATAATTTGCAACCTGCTGGCTGTGTTATGCCAAGTGCATGTTAAGCAAGGCATTCTTCAACCTAATTGCATGCAGTATCTCCCTGTTCTAATTGTGTTATGAAAATGCCTCTTTCTATCTCACTAATGCACACTCAGATCACTTTGCTTTTCCCCTAAAGCACATTAGTAAAACAAAACAAAACCGATGACTTTTTCTTTTGCTGTACACCCAGGAATCTGCAATGAGAGTATAATGGGGCCTGGCAAGTACTTCTTTTTCTATGAAACTTCAGGTCAGGTGTTGGGATTTCTTACTTGTTTCCAAGGTTAGAATTGTATTTAACAACAACCTGGTCCACAGGGATAAATGTTGAAGGCAGGTTCCCCAACCAAGGAGGATTTTCCCTCCTTCCTCTCTTCTTAGGGGATATTTAGCAATGTCTTATGGCATTTTTGGTCATATCAACAGGGAGGAGGGTACTTGCATATAGTAGGTAGAAGCCAGAAATGCTAATATATATCATACAATGCTCATCACAACTCCTCCACAAAGAAAGAAATGTTCTGCCCTAAATACTAATATTGATAAGGCTCAGAAACCCTGAGCTAGGATATTAATGAAGGGTAATTGGTTAAATTCACTCATTATAATACATCCATTGTGTCCTTGTTCATGACAGTCAGAGTTCTATTTGAAAAGACCATTGGTTTTTGTGCACTAAGTATATGCTTTCTACTCTTGGCTACGGGAACTAGAACTGATGCCACAGCCCCAAACACTGTCTTCCATTAGGAAGGGTGGCCTGATGAGTGCCCAAACATGAGACTGGAGACCATGCTGAGTGGAGGGTAGCTTTCTCATCTACCAACAACAGAAAGGGTCAAAAAGTAAGAGTAGCTCAGAAACAACCAAGAAAAACAAGGTTGAGATTTCAAAACTAAAAGAGCAGGAATCCCAAAGATGGGGGCAAGGCTGATAGTTCTGAATATGATTGAATCAGTGTAGAACGAGCAATAAGATGATACGGGACTGCTAGGATATATGATTTGTGTGTGTGTGTGTGTGTGTGTGTGAATGTGTGTGTGTGCATACACATATATACACAGTCATGTGTGAGATAACAATGCTTGGTCAATGACATGCAGTATATATGAGGATGGTCCCATATTATTACATCACTTATTGATGTCATGGCTATCTTATTTTGTATAAGCACATCCTATGATGTTTTCCTAACACAAGAATGAAATAGCCAGCAATGCATTTCTCAGAACATGTCCTTATCAGTTGTTAAACAACATGACAGTGTATATATGTATTCACAAACATACATACAAGAACCTCTGTGTGTGTGCATGTGTGTGTGTGTGTGTGTGTTTAAATATCCTGTTACCTTTATCTCAAGTTTGTTTTCAAAGACACAGTAGTGATTGTGCCTTTATTTAATAAAATAAAAATAATTTTTATGGTTAATATCTTTTTTTTTCATTTTCTGCATGAACCTTGAACTTCTGATCTCAGCCAGGCACTAGAAACACAAAAGCACTGTAGTTAAGAGTTGGCTGATCTCATTGTTCTGTATCACCATGTCTTAAATTTTAATGGGAGTACAAATTACCCAAGGGTGTCATTAAAATGAAAATTGTGGGCTGGGGATGTGGCTCAAGTAGTAGCACGCTTGCCTGGCATGCATGTGGCCCGGGTTCGATCCTCAGCACCACATACAAACAAAGATGTTGTGTTCCCCAAAAACTAGAAAATAAATATTAAATTTCCTCTCTCTCTCTCTCTCTCTCTCTCTCTCTCTCTCTCTCTCTTTCTTTTAAAAACAATGAAAATTGTGATAAAGTAGGTCTGAATGAATCCTGAGATTTTGCATTTCTAGCAAGTGCCTAGTACATGTAAAAGGTGCTCTGTAAATCACAATTTATATGTAAACCTCTATGCAAATAAATGTAGTTATCAAAGTTCTTGTGTGAAAAATAAATTCATAATTGTAACATTATTATTATTATTATTGAATCCATAAGGTATAAGGTATTTAAAAGATCCATATCTGATTAATACTTATCAAAACTTATAATCCAATGACTCTCAGCAATATGTCACCAAATGTCCATTATTCCTTCCAAGTGAACACACTGACAATGTAAACAGTTGTCTTTTTTCTCCCCCTTAACTTATTAAACTTTTTGTTGCTTGTGTCATCTGCTTTGAAGAGCGATACCTTCAGCCACATAATGGGAGCCACCCCACTGTTCTTGCTCTCTCCAGCACCCTCTGTATCTCATCAGTTGTTTTCTGCAGCCCCTCAAGTCTGTAAGACATTTATTCTCATCCTTCCTTTGCCATCAGCCTGGCCATTTATTCTTTCATGAATGAAATCTGTTGAATGTATATACTGCATTCAAATATTCACTAAGGTACTTGTAACTCAGCAGAGAACCAAACAAAAATACCTTCTCTGGTGGTATTTACATCTTAACAGGGAGAATTGGATAGAACCATTAGTAACTTAATGAACTATTTATTACAGTAGAAGGTGGGGTATGCCATGGGAGAGGCAATGTAGAACTGGTGTGGAGAAATAAGAGCACTGGAATAGGTTGCAATTTAAATGTGGCAGCCGATGTGACATTTCTACCAAGACTTGAAACAAGTACCAGAAGTTGCTATGCAGATATGCAGGGGAAGAATATCCTGGAGCAAAGCAACGGCTATCAAAGGCCCCAGGCAAGAATGTCCTTACATGTTGGAAAATCAGTGTGAATGTACCCTGTCTGAATCCAAAGGATAGATGAAGAGAGTTTTGGAAGGTAAAATGGAGACATCAAGGAGTCAGTCCATATAAGGATTGTTAGAACATTACATGGACCACACCTTTTACGATAAGTAAAATGGCCTCACTGGAAGGTTTTGAGAAGAGCAACAACATGATCAGATTTTGACTTAGATTTTAAAGGGATGACTGGTACTGACACCCCAACAATAACCTGAAGGGAACAAGAATACTTGTAAAATAACAGGAATGCAAACTAGAAGATTGGAACAACAATGCACGCAAGAGTCAAGACAAGGAGTTGATAAGAAGTGTTTGGATTCCATTTAAATATAAGACTTCAGCCTTCAGTGTTGCAAAATGTCCTCCAATCAATTCCCGTCTCCTTCCACATAAACGTTCTGCCTCTCTTTGGGTGACCCATCAAAACCACAGTTCTGATCCCACTGCACTTTGGCTTTAGCAGTCCTAGTGGTCTCTAAGATTCAGACTAAGCTCTTTATCTTGGCACAGAGTCCTGCAATGTGGTGCCAACTGCACTTGGCCCCTAGTTTGGCCACTTTGCTCCTCTCAGTATCTTCCAACCATAAAGCATGATTCATTCCTCAAGTAGTGGATGCCTCACGGGGCTCCCTTGGTTCTATGATGTCCTTTCTGCACCCTGTGCACACAACCTCCCACTCCTTTTAGATAATTCCTTCTTCTCTTCGAGATACTGCTCAAATGTCTGCTCTTACCCTGATCATCCAGAGATGGTGAGAGAATCTCTCTCTTTGTTCACAGAACTATTTATGCCTGTGGTAACTTCTAAATTTATATGCAAATACTCTTATTTTATCATAATTAGATATTATTTTTTCCCACTAAGAGTTGTTCTCACTTTAGTATCACAAAATACGTATTGCTCACTTTCCTGTATGGAGTTTGCTCCATGACTACACACTCAATAAAAGCAAATGAACCATCACAGCACAGTATTTCCTGGTATCAAGCTCTGTGCTCTAGAGGCCAAACTGCAAATAGAGAGGGAACTGACTAAACTTCAGTGATTCTGAATCTAATAAAGAAGAGGCCAAAAATTGTGGTCTTGAAACACTAAAGCCCATGATTGAAAATTATTTCAGGAGAGCTGAAAGGAAGAATTTAATAAACTCTTTGGGATATTGAATCCCCCATGTGACATAATAAAGTTGTAGACAAATCAAAATACAATTGATACAAGATAAATTATTCCAAAAATACTTTTGCTTCCAAGGATTAATAGTGATATTAGTATATTGTTTTTAAGTGTGCATATGTACCTTGCTCTTGTCATTACTATAGGAAACTATTAATTTTTAGATCATTTTCTCTTTTATTTTCCTTTCTGGAGACAATAAAATGTCAAAAGTGTACTATTTTGTGTCTTCTTGAGATTGATGAGTTTTTTTAAAGTTCTATGATTATGCCTTCCCATTTCTCATTGGTTTGCTGTTCATGAGCCTGAGAAATAAAAAGACAATTTTAAACCATTAATTACAAGAATACTAAAGGAGGAGTGGCAGTGTAGGCAGCTCACTTCAAACTGGTAAGGAAGAAATTCAGTATGTTTCCAAAATATCTATGTGACAATCTAAAGCCACAGTTAAATCCTTACTTGAATTTACATCAAGATTAACTACTGATGAATTAAATACTAATGTAAGATATAAAGGCATAAAATTAAAATATTGGCAAAATTATTATAAATTTGGGCTATAAAAGGTCTGTCTATGTAGGAATCCAGTATCATAGAGATAAATATTAAAATCCTTATAAATTTAGATGCATAAACAAAAATGTTTTTTATATAAAACACCACAATAGTGTAAAATGCAAAGAGTGTAACTAGCAGTAGGAGCAGTATGTATGAGGAGTGATGGGGATGCCACAGGGTTGAGTGAGTGGAAGAGTCAATGGGAAGAAGGAACTGCAGGGAAATGGAGTGATCTATGGGGGATGTGTCATATGGGAGTCTTCTTCTAAAAGAGTCTTAATGTTTAAAAGTCAATTGAGAGAGTGCAGTGGAGAGGATGAGGATCACCCCACACTTAACACATTTAGCTCTCATCTTATCTGCCCAAATGCATTTAACCCTTCCCACTGTCATGGAGACACACACCTTCCTTGGCTTCCAGAATGCTATATCCTCCTTATTTCCTCTGGCTTCTCTTTCTCAGAAATGTTCACAAGCTTCTTCTCTTCTCACACCCACCCGAAGGAAATCCTGTCTTTCCTCACTATGACTCTCCCAAGAAATCTTACCTTCCTCTATAGCATCAGCTGCCACCTAAATGATAATAACTCTCAAATGTCCATCCAGAGCCCCCTCTCTGAACCACAGACCCATGTACCCTACTAGTCATTCAAAAATCTCCATTTGGAAGCCTGCATGCTGTACTGATGTTATCACAGCCAAGACCAGAATCAAATTTTGAATCTCTCCACATCCCAACCCGGTTCTTTTTTGGTTTTTATTCTTTCTGTGAATGACAGTTAAGTCTATTCAACAGGACATGCCACAAAGTCAAGAATCATCCTTGTTATTTTCATTGTCTTCAACTCCAATCCTAATTTATCACCAAGTGTTGTTGATTTTATCTACTAAACAAACTTGAAATCTATTCATATTTTTTAGCAGATCTGTGTTGCCAATGACCTAGCTAAACTCTGAGTGACTCTTGGTTGAAACACTGATATTATTGTCCATCTAGTTGTCAAGAGATATTTACAGAAGTATCCCATTTTACTGGGAACCATGCCAAAAATTTAATACTGGCCCTGAATCATCTGCAACTTGTTTATTTCTCCATTCTCCTCTTGATTTGCTTTCTAGCTGGTCTCTGACATCAGTCATAGTTGCCTTGATTTAGTTTTCTTAAGAAGCTGTAAGGAATCCAGCCACAGGGCTTTTGCATGTGCTGGACCTTCAATCTGGGATAATCTTTCTCGGCACAATCCTCCTGACCTGGCTGACTCTTAACACCATTTGTATCTCAGACTATTATTTCTTCAAAGAGCCAATAATTCCGAGTTTGCCCTATGTGTTATGTTTTGCAAAAATAGCCTTAGTCTACTTCACAACATTTCCTGGGTTATCATTCAGTTTTTGGTGTGATTATTTATATATCCAATTAATATCACTATTCTCCACCAATGTATGAATTCTATCAGAAGATTCATGCTTGTTTTTCTTTTTTATTTTATTTATTCTAATTTGTTATATATTACAGCAGAATGCAATTCAATTTATATTACACAAATAAAGCACAAATTTTCATTTCTCTGGTTGAACACAAAGTAGTCACACCATTCATGTTTTTATACATGTACTTAGTGTAGTGATGTCCGTCTCATTTTACCACGGCCCCTCCTTTCCCCTTCCTCCTCTTTGCCCTATCTAAAGTTGGTCTATTCCTCCCACACTCCCTGCCCCATCCCCATTATGAATCAGCATCCTTATATTAAAGAAGATATTCGGCATTTGTTTTTTGGGGATTGATTTACTTCACTTAACATAATATTCTCCAACCCCTTCCATTTACCTGCAAATGCCATGATTTTATTCTCTTTTATTGCTGAATAATATTCCATTGTGTATATATGCCACATTTTCTTTATCCGTTCATCTACTGAAGGGCATCTATGTTGGCTCCACAGTTTAGCTATTGTGAATTGTGCTGCAATAAACATTGATGTGCTGCAATAAACATTGATTTTGCCTCACCTCTGTTGGCCCCCAAATTTTAGCTGAACGATCATGACAAGCAGAAGGGAGGAAGATACACGAAGCCAATTGATGGCTCCTTTTGGAAAAATTGTACCACTGATGACATCATCAGCAAAACTACCCCAACATTACCACAAGTCGCTGCACCAACATGGCTGTGTCCCTGTAGTATGCTGTTTTTAAGTCCTTTGGGTATAAACCAAGGAGTGGGATAGCTGGGTCAAATGGTGGTTTCATCCCAAATTTTCCAAGGAATCCCCATACTGTTTTCCAGATTGGTTGCACCAATTTGCAGTCCCACCATTAATGTACTAATGTGCCCTTCTCCCCACACCCTCACCAACACTTACTGTTGCTGGTATTCTTAATAGGTGCCATTCTGACTGTAGAGAGAGGGAATCTTAGAGTAGTTTTGATTTGCATTTCTCTAATTGCTAGAGATGTTGAACATTTTTTCATATATTTGTTGATTGATTGTATATCATTTTCTGAGAACTGTCTATTCAGTTCCTTGACCCATTTATTGGTTGGATTATTTGTTTCTTTGGTGTTAAGATTTTTGAGTTCTTTATATATCCTAGAGATTAGTGCTGTATCTGATTGTGTGTGGTAAAAATTTGCTCCCATTATGTAGGCTTTCTATTCACCTCACTGATTGTTTCTTTTGCTGAGAAGAAGCTTCTGAGTTTGAATCCATCTCATTTATTGATTCTTGATTTTAATTCTTGCACTATAAGAGTCTTATTAAGGAAGTTAGGGCTTAATTGTTTTACTAACTAATACATCCCAAGAATGTAGTACAGGGACTAGCACAAAATAAGAGAATAGCAAAAGATGAATGCATTAACAAGTGAATAAATGAATGAACCCATGAAATAACTACCCAACCTTGGACAAACTGCCTAATGCCCTGTGGCTTATTCATCTATATACAGAATTATTGCAAAGATAAAAGGAGAAAACACATGTACAAGCACTTTATAAGCACCATTTAACTTAAATTGACATGCTGCTGATTGCATTTTTCCTTTCCCTCCCCTCCATGAAATACACTTGACAGATCTCTAACCAGACACTGTCAATTCACAATTGCACGCTGTAGCCTCTACAGGCTGGCCTCCATGACCCCAGCTTCTACAGTGTTCCCATTTTAGATTTTAAGATTTATGTGATACTGAGAATGATGAATAACTGATTGATTGGGCTGTTCCTGGTTTCAGTGTAAGCAGAGTACACAAACTGAAACCTTCTTCAATGAGAAGTCTCAGGAATTGAATCTTATTTCAAATGACAATTTATTTAACATTAGAGTGTGTAGCAGAAATAGCACAATGTGTGTGCCAAGGCCATGTGTGCGTTTTGGCATTCAAGTACATGTGTTCAATACTTACACCCCGAAACACATATATACTCCCCAAACAAGGATAAAGTAATAAACTCTGAGTAACCTCAGTGTCAAGGGAATGAATACTCTGAGTCCTTTTGAATACTGAGCTTGGGAACCACCAGGTGACCCTACATTTAGGAAGCTTCTGATAATTATTTAGGGAAAATAATTAGCATTTTAGCAAAAATTGGCAATGCTTCCTTGATTGTCATCCTGACTATTCTCTTTAGGTTAGAACCCACCTGCAATAAACTCTTGGATCTCAAAGTAGCCAAGAAAACCTAAGGACATAAGAAACATATTAGAGAAGAACAGAGAGGCTAGGAAAAATAAAAACAACAACGTAAGCGTGGAGGTTTTTCACAAATGTCTGCTTTATGGCAAGGACTAAGACACCAGGCCCGAAGTTAGGTACTTGTACCCGACCCATCCCCATCACTGCCCAGAGCTGTCCAACTGGCCAACCATATGAATTATGTGGGGGCCTGCCAGCTTTCATCCAGGGGGATTCTGAATCTGCAATTATTTGGGACTATAAAATCTCTCCCTTTCTCATTTCCACAGCCAACACATATTTAATTAGTAAGAAAGGACAAGGATATTGAGCAATTCCCTGCTGTATTGGTCCAGTTGGTCAAGTTCATGCAAATAAGCTTTAAAAAAAGGTAAATTAGATTTTGTGACCAAGAGATTAGATTTGGTTGTTTATTATGCTTAAACAAATAAAAAAGAAATATAAAAACCAAACTTTTTAATTTCTGTAATTTAAGAAACCAATCATTTATAAAGAAAAGAAAGTAAAATATTACGCTTGATTCTGAAATTCCAGGGAAATCTTTGTTATGAATTTCTCATATTTCTTTTAATTAAAAACATTGCAAGCAACTCAAAACATTGTATTCATCGACAAGAAATTTTATCCACCTATTCATCTTTTTTTTTTCCAATCTTATTTTGTGAGTAAGGTTTAGAACCAACTTTAAAAAGTGTTTGACTATGGGAATTTTAACTATGGCCCCAAAGTAGAGAAAATAGAGCAATAAATCATGTGCACCCTTCACAATTATCAGTATTTTGCCAATCTTGTCTCGTATAAACTGATGACATTTTTTTTCTGGAGCATTTCTTTAAATTCCAGCCATTTTATTATTTCATTCTTTCTATAAGCAGTTAAAAAATAACTATGTTTGATATGTACAACTGTCAGAAATCCTTAATATCTAATTCTCTGTATTCAAATTATCCTGATTATCCTCAAAGATACTTCTTTACAATTGGTTTACTTAGATTTAAATTAAAATGAGGTCTACATATTGCCTTTCATCTTTATGCTTCTTTCATACACATGAGGCAACTTTTGAAACCACTTGCTAAACTCTGTCTTTTGATTGGTGCATTTATACCATGTACACTAAAGGTAATTAATATGTTAGCATTTAAGTCTGTCATTTTATAACTTATTTTCTGTTTGTTTCCTCCTATTTCTCTTTCTTGTCTTTCTGTGGCTACTTAAATATTTTAAAAGACTCTATCTGGATTTACTTGTAGTGATATGAATGTGTGTCTTTCTATAGTTTCTGTAACAGTTGCTACAGATACTACGTCAATCTACTGGTGACCATGTTTTACCACTGCAAGTACAGTGTGGAATCTTTAAAAAAAAAAAAAAGAATGTGAACCTCAACTTCTGTTTAAATCCCTTTACTTTTCCCATTTTAAATGTCACTATTTTGAGTACAGGATGGTGTTAAGTTTTGAAATAATAATGCAAATATTATTAATAATATAACACTGAAAAAGTCTAAGAATTATTTTTTGTACTTTTCTCTGAAACATATCCTTCTGTGTAGCAGAGCTAAAATATTTTATTCATATTCATTTAAAATTGTAAATTTTGCTGTGTGGTCATGTCATTTGATAGAGTGTTTGTTTATTTATTTAACCTAGGCTTCAAATCTACAGATCTTCCCCCTTCTTTTTGTTAACTTAAATATTTTAATTTTGTAAAATACCCAATATCAAAACGTATAATGAAAATATTCATAATAATTTCACTTCCACCTGTCCCTTGCACTTTTTTTCTCTGCCATACCAGGTATTAGTGCTTTCATGGATTGTCAAGTTGGGTACCCCCTGGTGTGGTGGCTCATGGAACTGTATTCTGGGAATCCTGGCTTCTTTTCCAATGACCACGGAGCCAACTCATACTTTCCTTGAGCCCTACCAGTATAGTTTTGCTATATTTTAAAATGTGTCAAAAGCACTAAATTTTAAAACCTAAAGGAAAGAAATTTTTGTGATTGATCTTTTTTTCTGGCCTCCTAACCCATTAGTTTATGAACTCTGCTAACATTATAAAATCACATCTTTTCTTTGTGAATAATATATAAGAGCCATGGTCATTGAATCTGAGAGAGACAGATGGTAAAGAAAAGTAATATTTACTGAGCATGTGCTAGGTTTTAGAAATTGTGGTTACTTTATATCATTATTTTATTTGAATTTCATACAAATGCATTGGGTAAGAATTCCGACCACTATTTTAGAGACAAGAAAATAAAGGAAAAAAAAAAGAGACTAATAAAGGTGTCCAACATTTCCTGAGGCAATGAACAAGGAATCAAACCCAGGACAAGTTGACTTAATGGAATTGCAGTTTCGACCTGCTAGAATTCTGTTGGTGACAAAGTTGCCTTGGCTTCTGACTGACAAGAGGCAGGAAATCAGGTCATATCTACTGAAACATTGCCAACTCTGTCCATGAGGAAATATATTTCATCTGTTCCACTCACTAAAGATCATTCAATGTCAAAAAAAAAGTTGTTTTCTGGGAGGATAATCTAAAGTGAAAAGAAGTGAGGAAGGCAATTCTAATCATACCGTGGATGACAACTGAAGGATGAGGGAGGAAAGGGCAATCTTTCAGGGAGTCTCCAGCAGCAGGAGCTGCCTGCCTCCACCTTCTGGCCATATATTCAGTGCAGTAGTTGTGGAGAGAGATCTTCGTCAGGCCAAGCACCATGACATTGTCTTCCTCCCTTGCTGGGAGGTGATGCTGGAAAAGATGATAGGCAGCCACAGTTTGCAAAGTTGAAAGTCCGTGTGACCATCCAATGTTCAACTCACATTGGGTAATTTTTCAGCCTGGCACCACAGATGTCACTTCTATAGCTCACAGATCCTAGATCATTTGCTCCAAAGAAGGTTGGTCTTTGCCAAAAGGGGTGCTATTAGTCAAAAGAATGAAGTTTGCTGACATCAGAGTTTCCATGGCTACACTTTGGAGGGGACATTCTTTCTAGTCACACCCTTCACTGTCTGGGGGTTTCAGAAGGAAAGGTTCTACATTAGTCACCAAGGCCAGTCAGTGCCTGTGAGTTCTGGTTGTTCTCCCAATTTAAGACTTCAGATTTGAAATAAAGCCAGAGACTGTGGAACGAACACTAATCCCTCAGAGTTTGGATGACTATTCATGCAGAATTTAGTGCTGATTCATCAGATAGGTACCAACATGTTCCTCAAGGCAGGGAGTCGGGAGAGGCAAAGTCAAACCAAGCATATACAAACAGCTCTGAAGCCCTTCTCTATTTCTGCAAGAATGTATAGAAAACTAGTATAAGTCAAACAGTTCTCCAAAGATTGTAAAGGATTTCCAAAATTTTAATTCCGTTGCATTGTGAAATATGTCTTTCATATTATGAGATCATGGACATTTGCCAACATTTTTCAAGTGACAAGGAAGAAGGAATGGGGGGAAAATGAGGGAACTTCAAATCTCTTTTCTCAGTCCTCCTCAGTTCCATCAGGAATAAAGATGGACATCTGTTGGTGTGTTTTCCAAGCACCTTTGGTTGTCAAGACCCAAATTAAAATGTGAACATACACTGTAAAAGAATTCATTCCTCAATTTTATTGGCAAAAAGAAAAACAAGACCTTCAGCTAATGGAAAAGCATAGATACCAGGAAAGAATGGAAGAAGCATCCTCAGGGAGGATGTGAAGGAAATAGCACCCACATAAGCCTGTGGATCCAAACTGATCATGGCAGTTCTGGTCCTTTCCTGTGACCAGTTCAGAAATGGGTCTTCAATCCAATTCTGATCTATAAGAATTTAGTCTACCAGCCTGAAAGTGAGGATAACTCCATGCCTGGTTTAGAAACCTCTAAAGACTTTGGTGGTGTGAGGCAAGTCACCACTAACCACCAGGTTGTCTCCTTGCTAGGATGTATATGGTGCTTGGCATCATTGTGAGAGCCATTTGAGGTGAGGTTCCCTGCTCAAAGAGCCCTCTGTGTCTGTATGCCAAAGCAAATCTTCCCTTCTTCACAATCTCACCTGAGGTATGAACTTTCTTTGCAAATCTGTCACACTAGTATTTTTTTTTCCTTTGTAAAAAGTGGGTTATAAATTGCTGGATCTTGACAGTTTGTCCCCCAGTTTTTTTTATTATTTGTTATTATTCTGGTTTGCATTATAAAATTCCACTTAACTTTCTTGTGATTGTGCATTGTGCATTATGAAAACATAGCAATGTGATTTATTGCCTGTAGCTGAAGAATTATGTACAGAAAGCACGCATTAGCATGTTAACTTATTTTGGATAATTGAATTAATTGAAAAGGAGAGTTTTCATTTATTTGAAGGATTATAGGTCTATCTTACCCTGGAAAAAATATCATGCAATCTAGAAATTAGGAAATATATAAACACACACAAGTGACCAGAACTTGGTTAATATACTTTCACTGATTTCTTTCAAAATATGTCCCCATGAACACATTATAGTAGTGTTTTTTTACTCATTTTCATATTTATGGAAAATTATTTATATATTGTGGATACTAATTTTTAATGTTGCATCTGTGTTGTAAATACATTTTTTTACCTGTAGCTCTTTTTAAAGTTTGAGTGTTTCCCTTTCTCCCTTTGCCTCTCACTCTCTTTTTGTCTTTTCCTTCACTTTCTTTCCTTATTTCTTAGGCAGTATAAATGGATTTCATCTGACTTAAATCTAACTTATCTTTTAATTTATGGCTTGAGTATTTTTTGTCTTATCTAAGAAAACTTCTATCTCATATAGACTTCCATATTTTCTTACAAATTTTTAGAATATTGCCTTTGAATCTGTATATATGGGTGTTTTATTCCAAGTGTTTTTTAAAAATTGATGGACACAAGACCTTTATTTTATTTATTTATATGTGGTGCTAAGAATTGAATCCAGTGCCTCACATATGCTAGGCACGTACTCTACCACTGAGCTACAACTGCAACCCCTCCAGATGCTTTTAAAAATACCGTTTAACTATGATTTAATTGTTTGTTTTCTAATTTAACTTAATTTTTGTCAGAATATAGAATACATATATTCTTGGTACTTTTATTGAAATTTTCTTTGTGGCTTAATTTATAGTCAATATTTATTTTAAAACTTGCAGATGAACTTGAGAGGAATGTATTTTCTATATATTGGTCAAGACATATATTTATCTATGTAAATTATATGTATATAACATTTATGTGTATATGTATAACTAAATACATGCATCATGTTATTCATACATGTTACATATATACATGTGTATATATTATATACTTACATGTGTATAAACACATATGATTATTTAAATTTTTTAGTTTTTATTATCCTACTAATTTTCATTGAATTTATGTATATTTCTGAGACATGTCAATTAAAATGTTTTTTGGGGTCTATGGATCTGTCAATATGACCTAATAATTCTGGAATATTTTTAATTACCTTTTTCCAAATAGTATGTTTAGATGCATGCAATTTTATATTTTCTCTATCTCTAGGATTATCATTATTATTATCTTATGAAGTCTCCCTATTTATACTTACTAATGCCCTTTATCTCATATCATTTTCTCTATTATTATTGCTATCTCTATTATTATTGCTTTCTTTCTATGAATTTAATATATGCTTTCCTACTACTATATTTCAACCATCCATTATTTTGTACTGTGTCTCTAGTCAGCACAGCAACATATGGATTTGGCTCAGGTCTTACCCAATTTCTAGGTTATTGCTCACAATAATTTGAGTCCCACCTTATTTAAACTCTCTCAAAATCCAAGTATTAGTTTCTAGAGTCAAGCAAAGGATATTTTGTATTTAAAAAAAAAGTTTGTTTTTTGTATGCTACTCTTCTGTGCTAAAAGCCCTTCTTACAGTGATTGCATGTCATTATATAAAAATGTTATTTTCCTCACCCTGTTGCAGACTTTGTGATTCCAAGTTGAAAGCTATCAATCATTAACTCTTGCTTGTCATATTAACCCATTTAACCTGAGTTATGTCAGCATCCCTGCAGGTGGTGTTGGATCTGCCTGAGACTGGCACACTATGGATTCTATTCAATTGGAGCTTTTAAGTTTTTAATTTTTATTTTTTTTGCTGAGGTTCTTGCATCATATTAGTAGCCTGAATTCAGGGATGCAAGCAAGAACAGATGTCCTTTCTTTGGGTAGCAGTGTGAGAACCTACCCTTTTTTTTATTCACCCTTGGGGCCTGTGACATTCCCTGGTTCCCCAAAGAACATAGTGACTTCAGTTCCTGTGAAGCATTGGCTTTGAGTCACCTCTCTAATCTTTGCTCCTGGGCATTACCTTTTTAGGGAAGTTTCAATGTATATATAAACAATTTTTCCTCCTCCTCCTCCTTCTACCTTTGTTTTTAAGGTTTTCCACATATTTGAAATGTAAAACAGGATTTCTCCTGGTAGCTCAGTCTGTATAATTGGCCATAGTCCATAGGCATCCTCTTTATTAGCCTATATATATCCTACAATGTGCTTCCTTTTGGGATGAATCTAAATAGCCAAAGAATGGGAGGGGAGAAACACTACAACCTTGCCTAGCTTGCCTAGCATAGAAGTGATTTTGACTTTCCCAAACACTGATGATTGGGGACTTAAAATATTCACCTCTATCATACTTAGCATGGCTACAAAAGAAGACCTGTGGGCACCATGCTCATTAGGAGAAGACACCAGGCTACTACCTTGGAGTTCAAGGAATGAAACAGACATTAGCCATACCCTCTAGTATTTCCAACCTGAGTGTGTTGACACCTGTGGAATACCACGACCTTATTTCTTCCTTGTTTAGGTATGTGCAATAAATTCCAGACTTCTCTGCATAGCATTCAAGGACGCTGATTAGTCCCTTTGGGCTGTATTTAGTTTATTGTACTATAAAGAAGGAGGAGGAGGAGGAGGAGAAAGACTTAATGCTTGTGTCCCCTCAAAATTCTTATAATGTAACTCATCCAAATGTTAATAGTATTTGGAGTTGAGACCTTTGGGAAGTAAGTAGGTCAGATGAGTGGAGCTCTCATAAATGGGATTAATACCCTTATAGGAAGAGATAATCTTTCTTTGCCATGGGAGGTAATAGCTGTCTGAGAGCCAGTAAGAGGACTGTCATCAGAAACCAACCGTGTTGACACCCTGTTCTCAGACTTCCAGTCTCCAGAACTGTGAAAAACAAATGTTTATTTTTTAAGTCACCTAGTCTATGATATTCTTTTAGAGCAGTATGAACTAGGACATAGTTTCCCAAAAGCAACATCCTTTCCTTCACCACTGCAACTTACCATGTGCTAGTCCCTCTGCCCAGCTGGATTCCCTGTTCCTGCTTTCGTGGAAGACTTGAGACTGGCTTTTGAGACTGACCTCACAAGTCACTGCATGTGTTAAGCTTTCCTGTTCTTGTACACTTCAATCCAGATCCTGGATTCCCTCCTGTGCATGGAATCTTTTACTTTCACTACAGAGCTCATTGCAAAGCTTGTTGATACTTTCCCTGTCTCCTAACAGCAATGTGAGCAATTGAAGCAAGAGAATGTGTTTTACATGGCTTTATGTCCCAGGCACCTGTCATGGTGTCTAGTGCAAGGCCCATGTTCATTAAAGGAATACTGAATGAGCAAAGGTGTTTGTATGAAGGAATACTCCTATTTCCTTTGTGATGTCCCCCAACCATCCTTTAAGGTACAGGTCCCTGAATCTCTGCTTCCACCTTAGGGCTGAAACCAAGCCCTGAACCTCAACTCAGTCAGCTAATGGCCCTACACTTGACTTATTCTGGACAGGTAATCCACGACATGCTTCACTGTTCCTGTGTATGTCAGCTTGAGCCTGGGCTGCATCTGCTCCTAGAACTCAGATTTATCTTCATACATCAGTTAGCCTGAGGATTAGGAATGGCCCAAGGTAAATTTATGTTAAGACAGTGAACAAATTCTTCTGAGTGGAAGAAGAAAACAGGTACAAAAAGCTTTATTCATTTTTTTTCCCAAAACAGATATGGAAGGATGGACTTGACTCACCCAATCTATATTTTTTTTCAGTGCCTATCCTATCATGTGTTGGAACTATGCCCAGGAATGGGGTGCAGCAGTGAGAAAGGCAGGTGTGATCCCTGTCCTCCTTGATTCTATATTCTGGCTGGGAAGACTTTAGATAAATATAACTTCAATCTCCAGATCTCACCAACTGTGACTGCCTGTATGTCATGTAACCTTTAGAGCTTTCAAAATAAATCAGTCTGTAACCATCCACTTGAACACATTTCCTGGAATCCGGTCTTGCCCTCTGGGCTTATTATTTTCCATGTGCCTTCACGATCTGTCCTTTATCCTTCTCTGCCCTGCTCTGTGCCCCAGGAGGGCTCCTGCCCTATGGATTCCCACTAACAGCAGCCACTAGGAGTTACCTATGGGCTATTAGAAGATAAGAGGAAACAGAAACAAATGTTCTTAACCCCTTAGGACCTTCTTGGTCCACTTTTTCTCTGTTCTGCTAAGTAGGCTCACTGATTCCATTAAGTTCAGGGCTGACTACACCTTCCCCTTGACCTTCAGCCCTAATTTGGTAACAACTCTTATCCTTACTATTCCTTGCTGATGGACTCCAGTAACTGGGATATCCAGGCCTCTCAATTTGGCCTCATTGATTCAGTGTGTTCTACTCTTGCCAAACTTTTGGCCCTCAAACCAGGTGAGATGAGGAAGTCTGAAACTGTGGCTCATTCATTGTAAGTCTGCATTCAAAATCTCTGCTGGCATGGTATTTCTTCCTGTTACAGTTTGGATATGAGTAATGTCCTAAAGCTCCTGTATTAAGACAGGAACATTCAGAGGTGAAACGATTAGACTGCAAAAGCTGTAATCTGTTTAGTTCATCCTAGTTTAAATGGACCATCTGGGTGATAACTTGAGGCATGTGGAGTGTGGCTGGAAGAAATGGATCATTGGGGGCATGTCCTCAAATGATTGTCTTCCTTAAAGATCCCCCAACTCCCTTCCTGGCCAAGATGAAGTCAGCAGCTTTCTTCCACCAAGCCCTTCCATCATGATGTTCTGCCTCACCTTGGGCACAGAGCAAAGAAGTCAGCTAACTATGGACTGAACCTCTAAAATTGTGAGTCCAAATAAACTTTTCCTCCTCTAAGTTGTGTTTTTTCAGGTATTTTGTTATAGCAATAAAAAGCTGACTAATATACTGCCTTATCCTCTGCAAAAAATATCTGCTTATTAGATAGACTCTCCCCAGCTATCCTGATGGTTAATATACATTGACATAGAAGTCTCCATGGGTCAAATAGGAGCAAGATAAAGGAAAGTGGAGAATTCTATGGGAGAATGAAATTACTTCATGCATTCTCCACAGGGGTCAAAATTTGTTCTTGGGGACCAGCAAGAAAAAAAAATCTTAGCTATTACAAGGCTTATGAATTTCCAGAAGAGCTTCATTACATAAACAGATAGAAAGCACATCTGTGCTATTAAAATTTCATGGGATGGCAATTAGGAAAAATGTTTTAAAAGTCTTTGGGGGATGCAAGAATGTGTAAAAGTGACTGGGAAATCATCAAAGAGGAGGGATTTTCCCCCAGATGATGGAAGAAGGAACCGCATAGCATGGTTCACGTCTCAAAGGTGGTTCTGCTGGAACTAAAAGTAGGTAGGGTCCTCCATGCAGGAAAGTCTGACTAGAGAACTTGGTTCAAGGAGAGTGCAGTAAACAATAAAATGGTAGAGGCAAAAGGGCCTGATTCTAGAATGGTACCTCTCAGTACAGCTAGTACTGCTATGTTGAATCCAAGGCCACGGCACATGCTGACCAGAACTGGCATTGTCAGCAAGTCCCACTGCCAATGCTTTCTACTTGGCTTGACAGGTGTGTGATACTGCTATTGGCTGGTCCAGACTAGGTTAGCTTTGAGACTCTCCCAGATAAGGGCTATCCATTTTGTACTCAGTAGCTTGTACTCTCCTGTTCTTCTGGACTAAGGTGTCTCCCTCTTTCTTCCTTTGCAGGCCAGCTGTTCCAGTTCTTTCCAGGATATAGGAGTTTCAGTGTTAAAAGCAGTATATCCTGGGTCACCCCATGTAGGACCCAGATTGTGTTCTTTTGATCTTCAATAGGTATAGCAAACTGGCAGCCAAGCATCTTCCCCTGTGTCCCATATCCTACCATCTAAACAATAGTTCTGTCTGTTTAGAGCAGTGATTCCCAGACTGGGTTGCATATTATAATCGCCTGGAGAACTTTTCACAACTACTGATGCTTAGATGACACAGTAGAATAATTAACTCAGAACCTCTTGGAGTAGAACCAGGCATGCATATATTTTAAAACTCCCTAAATGATTCCTGAATATAGCCAAGTTGAAACTCAGTGGCTCAGAGCAACAGCAGTGTTTAACTATTATTGTAAGGTGACTATCTTTGAGTTCACTCTAATTTGGAACAACTATTGCTATTTAATCTCAATGGTTCAACACATTTGTCTCAACAGTCAGGTCACGAGTACCTTCTTCTGTCCAAATTTTGGAAATTAAACCAGTAAATAAAAAAGTTAAAATTAAGTGGAAACTAGATATAAAAGCACTCATTTCCACTATCCATATGCCTTTTTTTTTTTGTCATCTGTTCATTGGGGCAAGATAGAACCAAAATGGCAGGGAAACCTGAGTTTGCATGAGTTACCATCATATGAACAGGAACTCAGATTTAAAATCAACCAGTAACACTCAAAATGAATGGTGCATTAGTGTTGGCAGCTGGTAAACCTCTCCAAAGCTAGTTTGGGTCATCCTTAATAATTTCCATCAATACCCTTCCTTGTGGTGTGCCTCATTTTGTGCTTGATAATGCTATTCCCCTTTAGAAAGATTGCCCATTTGTATGCATGATTAGCATACAGGGAGCTCCTTGATAACATATTAAGGGAAATTTTAGAGGAATTAATTTGCAGCTGAAGTGCAGGTGCACAGAAAAATTTTAGCTTTGAGAGTATCTATCAAGTCATGACATAGGCATTGCCCATGAACATCAAGTTAAGTGCAATGAATATTCCTGGGACCTTCCAGAAAATCAAACTTGTTATTCATCACTAGATAATAAAAATAAAACCAAACAAATAAAGATGAAGAAACTTCGGCCCCTTATAACAGCAAATGCACCTGAAGTGAGCTTGAACCTGAAGCAAGGTGTATTAAAAATGTTTTCTATTATTATGAAAGAAGTACCATGACCAAATTCCTTACCTAGTGTGCCTTAAATGGAAAGAGAGGGACAAGTTATTCCTGTCTTCTTCTGAGAAAAGGAAAAGCATGACCCTCCTGTAATGAGGATAATACTCTGAAGTTATTCAACCACTGCATCTAATCTTAGAACATCCCTAGTTCCTTAGTTTCATGTGAGCCAGTCTAGAGGATTCAAATCATCACACCTATAAAGAAGTGACCATGAGTCTTCTGACCTAAGGAACAAGGATGAGGAGCATTTCTAAATATACTGGAAGAAAGGTGTAGAAAATCCACCCTGTGATCACTGGCCATGTGAAAAAAGCGAGGTGATCAAAGCCCCTCTGAGCTCTTCTCTGGACCAAAATCCTGGAGGGTGTGGGAACTAGTAGGGTCTGAATCTAGTCATGGTACTTCTTTCATAATCCCATGGCCATTCTCCATCCCAGGCCCAATTAGCTGTCTGAATTGTGGATGATAGAGAGTGGGAGAACGCCAACTGACTATTAAAAATCTTGGCCTGTGTATTTTTTGGCTCATTGGAGAGGCTAGTTCTTGTAATAGAAGCCACATTGCTCATTATGGTTCATCAGTACTGTATCCTGTGTGATTCCCCACAGCCATTAGGGCATATTAAATGTAAAGCAGGGGGCAGAGCCAATATAATATAATGCACTGCTGACCCCGGTTCCACCCAGGATGTGCACAGCAGCAACAGAAGGATCCCCTGGTTAGGCAGCTGAAGGTTGGCACATGGGAGGCCAGCAGGCCCAGAGACAGCTCAGGGCCAACACTTTGGAGCAGGCACATCCCCCCTCAAATCCCAGGAGGTCAACTGTGCCTCTCCATGCACCATAAGTTCTGCTTTGGTGGAATAGAAGAAACAGAAGCGTATATGAAAGGTTGAGTCATTATCTCAAGGAAGACTGGGTTATCCGATAGAAACTGTAACTGAGAGAGGTTAAGATTCAGTTAAGCTCACCCCAATCAGGTCTCAGGGATATGAGAAAGCTTGGGTCCCTAACAAGAAATAAAAACTATATCTTGAACATAATTGGCAGAGAATAAATTCTCTATCTCCAACTATTTGTGTATCTTTGAGCAAGTCATTCATGTAGTTATTCATAAATATCATCTCCCAGGAACCATAGTGGGTATTAGGAATACAATGAAAAATGCAGAATGTCTTCAGACAGGGGATTTACAGTCTTGTCTTACCTCAGTTTCCATCTTCCCTTTCAAATATATGTTCTGTAGTTAACAAATGTTATTTTTCTCTCTCTCTTCTGCCTAAAAAGTTTTTTAATCTACAGAAAATATATAAAAATTTCAACTAAAAAATGGATATAGCTAAATTTACTTAATGATTGCATGAAAGGATACACATAAATATAAGTTAGACTCTATATCAGTGTGGTGAGTTCATTTTTCACCTGGAGTGGGGGTAAGAACAAAGATACTTGTTTTGAACATAAATATGTAATCCAAATATCAGCATTTCCACCCTCCAAGGGGCACTTTTCTTAAGTATTTCTGGAAAAGCAGCCATCTCATTCTTTTTCTTCTCTGCTTGGCTGCTCCTGCCCCATATCTTGGGCTTTCTAGATCTTCACCTTCACCTCCCCTTACTTTTTCTCTGGTAAGCACTTGGGTTTTTTCCCTTGGATTTTTTTTCTCACAAGTGCCCCTAACCCAAAACTCATGCAGTTTATATTATCAGACCTCAGTAATTAATAAGATCAAGGAGGGAAGACACCTAAACCTTTACTAGAACGTTGTTGGTGTTTTTTCCATCCAATGTGACCTCTGCTTCTCTGTCTTGTAATCTATGCTTCCTCTTCCTCTAACAGAGAACTATGATATTCAAGTTCTAACTGTAAGATTCCTTACCCTTTTCAGAGAACCCCCAGTCTCTGTCCAGAGAGTTTTTTTCTTCTTCTTCAGGATCCATTTTACTCTGCCAGTTAAGCAATATGTGGTCCTAAAATGTCCTCAAGTACTTTCCCCAAATTATGAGTGTTTCGGAGTGTTTTAATAAAATGTGCAGAGGGTTGATTGTGATAAATACATCAGAATTCTAAGTTTAGCAGCACTTACCAGAAAAAAAAAATTTCATGTTCAGAGGTTAAATTTTCTCTACTAATATGATGTGGACATATTTCCTTTTTATTACTTCTTCAGGAACTCCTTCAGTTTCCTATCTTTAATTTTTAGAAAATATACACCTACATATGCAACCATGTACACACATGAATAAGTTCTTCTTACTAATTCTGGAAAACAAATACACACACACACACACACACACACACACACACACACACACTGAGGAATACTTACCTTCTAAGGAAACACAATACTCTAGAGAGGAGTTCCATTTACAGATAAGACATGAAGGATGCAAAGGACTTTCACTACCGTAGTTGCAAAAAAAAAAAAAGAATCATAAAAACAAAATCAGTTTTCTATAGCACTATTAAAGAATAGGGACTAAATGACGTCTTAATGAATTCCAGAGGATACTCCCATCTTAGGAAGGAGAGACACAGAGACACATAGAAGTTTAAATAACTGGGAGCCAGTAGTCTGATGTCCTAATCAACAACTAAACACATCCCAAGGGCCCAGTAGGAAGACAATGTGTAAACATGTCATTTTAAAGCTATCGTGTGGGATATCATTCAGTAATGAAAATGAAGTGCTGATACATGTAATGATATGAATGAATCCCAAAATCATTATGCCAAGTGAAAGAAGGACGACATAAAGGAGTGTCTACTTCACTATGTTAGCATTTGTCACTGTGATAATTAACTGAGGGAAACAAATTTTATTTTGACTTACAATATCAGATGTTTCAGTTCATGTTCAACAGGCATGGCAGTGGAAAGTTGCTCAGCTTACAGCAGCCAGGAATCAGAGAAAGAAAAAGGACAAGACATAATTCCAAAGGGCATGCCCCCTTGGCCTACTTTCTCCGACCATGCTCCACTTGCCTGTGGTTATCACTGGGTAGCACATCCAAATTATTATTTTATCAAATTTATAAATCCAAAGCCCTCATGATCCAATCATTACCTAAAAGTGCTACCTCTGAACATTGTTGCATTGCCTTTAACACATGAGGTTTTATTTGGGGGGGCATTCCATATCCTAACCATACATGTATGATTCCATTTTTTCAGAAATTTAGGAAGAGATATATCTCCTATATACTGATAGAAATCAGAAGAGTAGTCAGCTTTCTTTTACTATATCAAAAATACCTGAGATAATCAACTTAAGACAGGAAAAGGTTTATCTTGGTTCACAGTTTTGGAGGTTTCAGTCCTTATTTAGCTGGACCCATTGCTTTTGGGCCTGTGGCTAGGCAGTACAACCATGGTGGGAGCACATGGCAGAGGTAAGTGTGTGGCTACCTCATGGTAACCAGGAAGCAAGGGGCTAGGGGGAAGAAAGAGAGAGAGAAGGAGGGAGGGAGGGAAGGAAGAAACAAGCTCAGATGAACCGATGGCCGTGGAACATCCCTTAATATATAAAAACCCTGTGCTACACATGTGTGTGCACTGTTAAGTTTGGATATTGCTGGAGCTTTCTAAGGGTGAGACCTAGGAATACCAGGCAGAAGAAAAGGGAAAGAATTATTCTGAGGTCTTGCATGTCTGACTGCAAAGTCAGCTGAACTTACTGTGATTGACAGTTACACTATTTGGTCTGTGAAAGGTAGCCATAAATGTAATAAATCTCTTCTTAATCCAGTGACAAGGGGTTGAAAATAAACTTTGGCTTTCGGTCTCTGAAACAAAAGAAAGATTCATGGAATTCCACATGGTCTAAGGGGAAAGAACAGCAGTCAGGAAAAGGCTGAGGTGACAGTGTCAGGAATGGCTTTTCTCACTTGTCTGAGAGGTTTTCCAGAAGGAACTCCTTATTTCATGCTCTGAACATCCAAATGCATAAATATGAGCTAGAGATTCTGCCCCCTCCCCACTAATTTTCAGGCTGACATCAATACATGGAGGAGGGCACAGGCAAGTAAAGAACAAAGAAACAGGGAAAAAAATCACTAGACTAGGGTCTCTCAATAAGCTGTAATCATGAGAGCCAAAAAAAAAAAAACCCTTATTATTTATGCTTCTGAGACAGATTTCTGCTTGCTAGGGGCCAAAGAATTCCAACTGATATTAAGAAAAATATATGTATTTGTTGAAATCATACATAACATTTTCCTGAAAATGCACAATTACCTTTTTGAGAAAGATTGACCCTAATTGTCACATAATGCTTGGAAGATGCTCTCTTGTATATTTTGCAGAAAGGTATTTTTAAGCCAACATATTGAATGATAACCTTGTGTACAGAGTAAGCACAAGAATGTGAGAATTGTTTCCTAAGTAGGCTCCTGATGACTAAGATTTTGCCAATGAGGTTGTCAGAATTATCTAAAACGACATCAGTGGCATCTAATCTTTAATCACAGTGTTCTTGGAAAGTCCTTATGTGTTATATAAACTGGCCACTCACTGACTGGAGTCATATGTGCTCTCTTTGAGTAACAGTTGTTCTTACAAATCCTGCAGGGATGAAGATGAGTGGCGATCAGGAAAACCCATCACCTCAGTGCATATGGAACCTATCCCAGACACCCCAACTGCAGGGCCTGTTTTTCACAGCATGAGTTCACTTCCCTTAATCATACTTTATGCTCTCCAAAAATAATGTGGAGGAAGCATACATTATGTACTTAAAGATAGACCATCTGTTTTACCTCTCTGCCAAGAAAGGAATTCCATATTAAAATGAATGCCTCAGGTCGTCATAGGAAGCAGAAAGCTAAGATAAATGTCTTTCCTTTTTTTTTAATCCTCCCCCAACCAAAAAAAAAAAAAAAAAAACACACACACAAAAAAAAAACATATGTACAAAACGTTTCCCATGGCCACTCAATAAAACAGGTGGATACACTTAACTTTCACACACAGGCTATTAACTGAATGCAAACCCACAGCTGGAGATTCCTTAACATAAAGGTAGTGTGTGTGATGGAACAATTGGACCAAAAGCTGGGATTTTGGAATCTCTATCAATAGGGTATTGAATCCTTTGGGGCATAGAGTAGGTTGTTTACATCTTTTTATCTCCCAACCCTATCT